>NC_084599.1:30601659-31839159 GCF_033807715.1 Cololabis saira
TTTTGTTGCAGATTTCCAGTGGTCGACGTGTGCCTCAGTGTGTTCTTGCTTCCTGGCTTGCTCCCCCCCCCCCAAAAAAAAAAACTCACTGGGTTTGTATGCGTATATATATGTATGTTATGTGTATGCGTATGTATGCGTATATATATGCATATATATCAAATATAGTAATAATGCACATATATATGCCTTAGGTTTTTACCGGCATGGTATCAAACATTAATATGTGTGCAGACAAGGAATAAAATAATAAATTAAAAAAAAAAAAAAAAAAAAAAAGGAATACAATATTATTCCTAATTCTTTTCATGACATCATTTAAACTTTATGGGCGACAGAAGATAAATAATCAGGTATGAGTGTTTTTATGACTTTATGAAAAATAAAAAAACACAAACTTGTGTTTAGTGATTTTTAAATGTCATAAATAAATCTCCCTCATGGACTGATCAGAACATGAAAATAAAACTAGCGCTGTCTTCTCTGTCTCGTTTCATCCCTGTAAATAATATATGGGAGCTTATTGTGGCAGTTTAATAGTAAAACTGCCTTCCATGTATACAAAAAAGGAAAAAAAATAAAGCTAAAAATAACAGCTAACCAAGAGTGTGTATCAAAAGAAGATAAACAAAGATAAACAACAGTTTGAAATGAAAAAAAAAAAAAAAACCTTGATTGTTGTTGTTATTGCCCGAAGGACATAATAAATACAAAGAAAAAAAAATTCCATTGCTTTTTTCTTGGTGAAGATGTTAAAGGGTTAATGTTGTTTGAAAAGACAATAAGGGCTTATTTTCAATACTTCTCAAATGCAGATGAATTATAGAGAAGAGGTCAATGATGGGGAGCAATGGTAAAATGGAAAGAAAAAAGGCCAAGGTTCTGATCATCTTTATGCCTTGATCATAGCAGAGAGTGTAACATCTATAGGAAGTGGAATGAATGATCCATGTTCTTTCATGCTGCAGACTCCAGCATCCATCTCTGATTGGATTTTGGGTGTTGCAGTTGGACAAAGACCTGAGAGACATCATCAGAACTGGGGCGGCAGGAGACTGTGAAGTCGAGTGACTTCACAGATGGTGAACTGTTGGCTACATGTTTCACATGGTCTCATGAGGAGGTTCACCTGTTCTAGCTATCCACAAGTTTCTCACCTCAAGTTTATTTTAATTCAACTCAGTTTAATCTACACTGCAACAATATAATTTCCCTTCAGGGATTATTATTATAAAAATAAATCTTTGTTTATAAATGTCATAGCAATTTGCTCCCCACAGGCAGATGTGATCGGGCTAATCTTTCTGTGTTTGTTGGTTGTGACTGAGACACAGACACGACTTCTACCTTTAGGATACGACATAAAACATTCCTTTTTAATAAAGCTTATAATGGGGGATGGCTTCTGTGATACACATTCTCCTTGTCACTATGTCATTAATATTGTTTATCTTTCCTTTCATTATAGGTCAAGAAGATTGCTGTGCTTTCTGAGTCTGCTTCTCCTGAAAGTTTTTACTTCCTGTTATTAAGTTCCTCCTCCTCATCCTCCTCTCCAGTGTTGCCAAATTACTTATTACTTGTTCAGGATTGGAGATTGCAAGTTAGGCTGTGTTGTATGTTGTATGTTGATTTGGATTCTACTGTATTAGAATATATATCTGGATATAATTGTATTTATTATACTGCTTTTAAATTGTCAAACTGTGTTTGCTTTCAATATAAAGTGCCTTGCATTGACTTTGTGAATTTGTGCTACACAAGTAAAGTGAGATGAATTGAAGAACTGATATACTGTATGATTGCACATGTCCAAAATTAGACATAAGAACATATAATTTTAAACAAATGAGACGTAAAAGAGCTTAACTGAAACGTTAAACAATCATACCAGGTTACCACCACCAGCATTTCTGCTTCAATAGTTCAAAACTTGGTCAAATATAATCCAAACATATTAAAACTACTATTACTTTATCATCAATAAGATAAAATGTGTTTACGACATAATGTAATACATAGAGAGACCTTTACAATTTGTGATTGATAATTATGAGTGTTAAGATCTTTCTCCAAAGTTGTTTTACTCTGGCAGGAAAATGTGATCGCAAAATGTCAATAACAATTAATATTTGGCTTCATACAAAGTATCACAAATATGGAAGTGTAAGATGCTGTGTATTGCCAGCAGGAGATCTCGGGAAGCATGATGGGAGTGTTTGCATCCATATCAAATAATAACCTGCACTGATTGTTTTAAAGTGTAAGTGCAAATACGTAGTTTTAACAGGCCAAATGTGCGCTTTACAAGAATATGTTGCAGCATCTCATGGCTAGACAGTTTATAAAAGGCAACACTGTTGAAAGGATCCTGAGTGTGCTTCTAAGTTTATTTATTCATTCATTCATTATGTATATTGTGTTCCTAATGTCTCTGGGTTACCAAACAAATTCCGCTGTGTCTCTGATACAATGACAATAAAGTATTTTCTTATCTTATCGATCTTATAATTTAAATACCAAACCAGCTCAAATATGGGATGCATGAAATATCTGATCGTTGACTTCAGTTGGTTTTCACCATCTCTCCTCTGGTAACCACTGCAGTTATGTTTAAGGGAAAATATTATGAAATGACAAAAAAGAGGTGTAAGGTTGAAATGTTATATTTGCCTGTGTAAAGTGACAACCAAATCTAAAACTCCAACCTCATACAACCATATCACTTCATTCATCTAAAAAAATATGTCATTCAGTTATCCGCTTAAATCGGGCTAAATCTAGAGACCTCTGAGGCTACATGTAGTTTGGACGTAGGAAGTTGGAAAAACTAAACTAAACTAAACTAAACAAGAAAAAACTTACATTTCCTTGAACGGCCACTATGAGCTCTCTCCAACGTTGAAGCTGTGGATATATAAACTGTATATACATAGTGTCAGTTGGCCATTTTGTAACTGACTGCCAGATGTGATTGTTATGCCATTTTCCCTTTTTGGGATTAATCATGGTTGGGCAGAATCAGTTCCTGCCAACACTGGCTTCAAAGCTCCTCTTCAGAGTTAGTGTCGAGAGTGTTTTGTCCAGTCTTCTTCATACAGTCCATCATTTCAACCTAATTTCACATTATGCTGAGGAAAATCTTTCCATCCCTCTAAAACCTGCTGCTGTGGACACAAGTTAAAGATGAGGTGGACAGGAGTCCTCCTGCTCTGTATCTCTGAGGTATTGTTTATCTATTTATTTTCATTAACCAAAGCACGTAAGACATTTCATTAAAACCAAAGAAAATTGTGTCAGCTTTTGAGAAAAGAGCTTAATATTTCTCTTTTAAATATCTTTCCAACTGCAAATTGCACTCTGGATTATTGGACAAATTTTCATTTTTTTCATTTCATTTCATTTAATTATTTATTCAAACAGGTTAAAACAAAAACAAAATAATCAGAATACATAAAATGTATATACCAAAAAAAAAACAAAGAAAACCATAAGCAAAACAAAGCAAATTAAAAAGACAAATCTATATGTAAATAAATATTTCCTGTTTGAAAGGGTGTAGGATGAAGTTTCAAAAAACTTTTCTAGTCCTACCCCTTCTAATGTTCTGTTTTTACAATGTATTCATTTCACAGAATTCCAAAAGAAAAGCATAAAAGGAAAAAAGAAAGAAAAAGTGGTTCAGCTGAGCAAGGCACTTTGGTCATTGGCTGTCAGTTCATGTGTCCATTTCCGTTTTGTATCCATACAGAGTATTGTTTTTAAAGATTCGTTTGAACTTACTTGGTGAATTACATGATTTCATTTCATCTTTACAGTTGTTCCACAGATTAACTCCCTTCACTGATACACAATGGGTTTTGATGTTTGTTCGTACATGCTGTTTTTTAAAATTGCATATTCCCCTGAGATTGTGTTTATTTTCTTTTATTTGAAACAACTTCTGGATGTCTTGTGGCAACTGATGATGATTTGCTTTGTGCATGATTTGTAAAGTTTTGAAGTCGACCAGATCCTTGAATTTGAGTGTTCTCAGTTTAATGAAGAGTGGGTTTGTTGATTGTCTAAAGGCTGCATTATTTACAATTCTTATTGCTTTTTTTTTTTAGTTTGAATATTGTATCCGTGTTTGTTTTATGTGTTCCCCCACACTTCCACACAGTAGCAAAAAACGAATTAAAAATAATAACAACAAGAACAACAATAATAATAATTATAATTATAATAATTATAATAATTATAATAATAATTATTATTATTATAATAATTATAATAATAACAAGTGTTAAAAATAGACATAAACTGACCATAAAGTCAAAGAGCATAAAAAAATCCACAAAAAGTGTGCCTTAAAATGACCAAAAATAGTCAAAATAAACCCAATATAATCAAAACTGGCCAATCATAGTAATAATCAGTAATAATGATCATGATCATAAACAACATGATTACTGTTTCTTTTAACTGTACTGTACTCCTTTATTTGGCAGTTCTTATCTTCTTGTTTTTGTTGCAGATTCGTGTCTGCTAAATTGCCAGTGTGGGGGATTTGAGTTGGTCACAGAAGTGTAACATATTTATACAATATGTCATTATTGCCACCCATGCGAAGGAGCAGCAGTGGCATCGGAAACGGACTGTACCAACAAGTAAAGGGGACGCCGGAGGAACCGAGGCATCCTTTAAGTGTTAAATAAAACATTTACTTTCATGTATGACACAATTTTTACCCATATGAAGCAAAGACACAAAGTCAATACTTCTAATAATTAGTAATCAATACGTTTTTGTTGCTGTTTGTCACCCTTCTGGGCAGGTCTCTCCTCTGGAAACCCCCCTCCGGTGAAAGCCGCGGTGCCCGCGCGTTGGTAGCGACCGTCATCCTGCCTGACCGCCCGGTTTTTTTGGAGAGTCGAAGTTGGCAGAGGGATGTTCCTGCGATGATGGCGCTGCAGCTGAGGACCGGGGATGCAGCGTACTACCAGAGTGCACAATACTGCCGAAACTACACTCCTCCGCCCGTGCGCTACGGTGACAGCAGCCATTATCTTGCGCGCTTGCCAGGTAAGGAGAGGCTTGCCAAATAGGGAGCCAGGAGTGTCATGCACTAATGTGCAGGGATTGAGGAAAATCTAATGAAAGGCGGTTTGCAGATGGCTCAGGGTTGCCCTGGTGTTGGTGTCATCATCTTCATCATGTCATGCTGCACACCAGCGACCATTCTGTTCAGCATCGGCTGTGGATGCTGCGGTGCACAACAATCTGAAGCCTGGTTTATGGTTCCGCGTTAAATCGACGCAGAGCCTACGCCGTAGGGTACGGCGTAGCGGTGCGCGTCGCCGCGTAACTTACGCCGTAAGCTTTGCGTTGGTGTAACGCGGAACCATAAATCAGCCTTGAGGGTGTCGATACCCTGATGTCTCTTGCTCCGCATCTCCTGCTGCCTGGCTGTGACATAAACCAGTGCAAATGGTCCATGTCCTCAAGAATGGCATGTCTGTCTCTCTGTGGCCAGAGAAAGTGGGGAGAAATCTGCTGTTGCACCCAGTACTCGAGTTGTAAAAAAAAAAATCAGGGGGGATGGTGGATTTTATCATATGGGGACAGATAATTTGTGCTACAAATATAATATATTACAAATAATAGCAGTGACCAAAACACCTGCAGAAATCCTGCAGGAATGACATAGCAGCAGTTAAATGCAGCCTTCTGTAAGCTTTAAATATCCACTGGGCTTACATCAAATACATCAAAACACAACAATAAAAAACAGTTTTCTGAACTTATCAATATGACTCTGTCCTTCACAGGATAAGTAAAATGGATCACTGCAAAAACTCAAAATCTTAACAAGAATATTTGTCTTATTTCTTGTTAAAATGTCTCATTTTAGTAAAAAAAAATCTTATTACACTTAAAACAAGACTCATCACTGGAAAAAACTACAATTTTCACCTGTTTCAAGTAGATTTTCACTTAAAATTAGAAAAATCTGCCAGTGGAACAAGATTTTTTTGCTTGTAATGAGAAGATAAATCTTGTCCCACTGGCAGATTTTCCTACTTATTTCAAGTGAAAATTTACTCAAAACAGGTGAAAATTGTCAAATAAGTAATTTTTCTGCTGTTTTTTTTCTGGTGATGACTCTAAATGTTGAAATAGCAGTAAAACCACATTCATTGATGAAATGGCATAAGGGATGGAAAGGGGGGATGGCAGTTTTACAGGGGGGATGATTTTGACCGTTTTTATTTCAGGGGGGGATGCCATCCCCCTTCATCCCCCCTCAACTCGACTACTGGTTGCACCCACTCCAGCCTTTTCCACTGCTTCTGCTGACGATGACATGTGGCAATTGTACTACTAAAAAAATGCTTCTTAATGCACAAGCCAAGTCTCTGATCAACGCCTTTTTTGTAGATTTTAGCCACTTTAGGCCAAATGTGACACGAAAGCTGCACACATATACAGTATGTGATTTCTTGCAGGGTGTGAGTGATCAATCCATTTGATGACATCGATCCATTTGATTCACGCCATTGATGAGAAGTTTGTCATCTTCAAATAGATTTCCCTGCTATGGTGTATTAACTTCATTACAGTTAAGATGAAGGTTAAGCAGCAACTGATTGATGGGATAATCAGCAGAAAATATAGCCTACTCCTAATCCAATAACTCAACTTTTTAAATGTATTAATTAAATGTAGTTTACCATTTAAGTTTTAGGTTTTAAGAACGATATGATTGTAGGTATGGCTGTTTCCCACCAAGACATCCCGCCCTCAGAAGATGGCGCAGGTAAATCTGTTTTATCTAAGTGGGTAATGCATAATAATCAGTAATAGCAACATGATGCAAAGGCCAGATGACTAATGCTCAGAGGCCTTGGAGAAGAATAATGCTCACTTTATGCAGTGGGCCCTATTAAAGTGCTCTATTAATATGAACTCTTCTCCAAAAGACAAGGCTCGGGGAAGGGGGGGGGGGGGGCTATAGGCTTTACTGCAGTGGTACAGTAGATGAATCGCAAAGTACAGTGAGAATCGTTTGGCTTGATTTTGCTGGGAACTGTGCTTGTCCGGTGCCCAGCTAAGCAGATGGAATAAGTGCAGGAGGCATGTGCTTCTCATCGCTCCATAATTGATGTGACACAACGCAGCAAGGCAAGAGAAACTCTAGAGAAAATGAACACTTGGCCTATTTAAAGATTCTCAGTGGAGGCCATGTAATTAAAAGGTTTCAAGTCATGAGTGTTTTGTTTCTGGGTTCTCAACCAAGCAATCTCCAAACTCCTGAGTCGAGCTCAGTAACATCTAACAAGTGACTAATTCATGAATAAACACTGATTCTTTTTTTTTTTTATACCAGTTTGACGGGTTCTTTTAAGACTCTGAAAGGAACATCAGTAAAAAAAAAACTCAGTGCTTTAAGACTAATGATCACCTTGGACTTCAGGTAACGTCATACGAGCCTGTTTTTGACTTGCAAACTTGGTAGTTTTCCTGCTTAGCTTCAAATTCAAGAAGGGAAATGTTTTTTTTTGACTTTGCTGCAAAGTCTTCTGCTGCGAGCATGTGACTGTGTTCTGCAGCTGCACAACATCGGCAGAGTGGCTGAGAAGTGTCACGGGTAAGGTGAGGACCCAGAAGCTGCACAGGCAGGTGGGATATCAGTCGGTAATGACCTTTATTATTCACTGCAGTCTTTAACAGTTTATACAGTGGCGGGATGAAAAGTCTTGGCTCAGTCATCTCCTGCCAGATCAGGGAAGGAGTGAGCCTGGTGTCGCTGACTGAAGGCAAAGCCAAGAACTGGTGGATTACTGTACGTAGCTGGCAGACAGGTCCAGTGGGGAGCTGTGTGTAACCAGGAGGGAATAGGTGAAACTCGTGGTTGAAGACAGAAGGCTGAGCTAATATTCATGGCAGAGACGAGGCAGGCAGTCTGGCAACAGGTGATCGGTCCGGGGGGAAACCAGCTGGAAAGACAGGCATCACACAAGAACAATCCGGCACTGAAGCAGAGACGGGAGCAGACTTAAATGCAGCCAGGGCTGCTGTCACAGGTGTGGAGAGTTGGGCTGATGAGGAGGCGTGGCTAACAGGTGAGTGGAGTTAGGGTTGCCACCTTTCAGAAATAGAAATAAGGGACGCCCCGATTTCAGCAACGCAGACGCCAAAAAAAGGGACA
Organism: Cololabis saira; assembly: GCF_033807715.1. Classification (NCBI taxonomy): domain Eukaryota; kingdom Metazoa; phylum Chordata; class Actinopteri; order Beloniformes; family Belonidae; genus Cololabis; species Cololabis saira. The sequence continues at coordinate 30,609,851 of NC_084599.1, forward strand.
TCCCCAAAACTTCTAAACTGCATAGAAATATATATATATATATATTTTATGCAAAAAAAACAAAATGCTTTGATTTCAAGTTTAAAGTGCCTTAATAGCATTGAACTTGCATGACTGTACAGACAGCCAACCATAAAAGTTATTTTATTTCAATTTCTTCAACTGAAAAGGGGAAACTAATACATTACATAGTCTCTCATTACATGCAAAGCAATATATGTTAAACCTTTATTTGTTATAATTTTGATGATTGAATTGTTTATTGATTTCATAAAATGTTCACATTTTTTGAGATTTTTTATTTGGGGTTTTCATAAACTGTGAGCCATAATCACCAAAATTATAACAAATAAAGGCTTGAAATATCTCACTTTGAATGTAGTGGGAAATAATACATTTGTTTCACCTTAAGTTGAATTTACTACGAATAAAGTTTTGCAATATATTTATATTTTCCGACCTTCACCTGTATATTATGACATAAATAAATAAGAGCATAATATGTGTCTGTATTGGTTCAATACGGAACGCAACTTTTAACTCCCAATTACGTAACAAATCCGTATTTCAAGGGACGGGTGGCAACCCTAAGTGGAGTGGTACCAGCACACAGGAGATGAGCAGACTGTGACAAGTAGAGGTGGAAGCTAAGTTCAAACGATCTCTTTAAGTTTATGGGAAGCCTAGCGGTTACATAGGTGGGTTTGGTTTTGGAGGACCCAGGTTCAAGCCCCCAGGATGGCAACCAAGATAAACCACCTTGGGCCCCTGAGCAAAACCTTTTACCCTAATTTCAATTCCAAATTTAATTTTATGTCTGACATTCAATGACAATAAAGTCTTTCTAATTGCTCCCCGGGTGGTGGAATAATGGCAGCCCACTGGTCCTAGTCTAACTAGTGATGGGTTAAAAGCAGAGGACACGTTTTGGTGTGTGTTTCGATATAAACTGAAAATGAATAAAAGATAGACACTTCTGCTTTTTTGGGAACATTTATGCTTAAAAAGAACCAAAAACCATCTGAAAAAAGTTCAAGCCACGTTTTGCTTATTGTCTTATACTATAATATTGGAAATATATGTATTTATCAATAATTTTGACATTTTTTTGGGGAAAAATTATTACCGGATATGATTTCCAGGTTTCTGTCTTGATATGGCGATATAAGCTCTGGGGCAAAATATATATATATATATTTTTTGCTTGCTATAAAAGTCAACTGTTTTCTCAAATGAGAACAAAATAACGTTCAAGATGAAGTTCAATTTCTCTCAGATTCTGGTGATAGTTGCTCACAATAGCCGCCTGGATCATATGAAGATGAGTTAGAAGAACTTCAGTAAAATCCAGTGATTTTACTGAAGTTTGTCTGTATTATGAATTGAATTCTGGTTTGAGTCAAGTGTGAAAATGTACTTCATATTCCTACATATCATCCTTTTTGGGACAGAAGGTTTTATTAAACAGAAAAATCTAACGGGAATCGGGCATTACAGGAAAAATAAAGCTGTTTGCTTCCTTTGTATCTTGACTTCTAAACCAGATAGACCATAAGAGCTGCAAGTTGCGATCATGTTCTGAGTATGTAACTATGGTGCCTTGGATATGCGGGGCTTCAAGTTACAAATCTTGAGGTTCTCTCTGTTTGGTCTGACAGTGAAAGTAAAACTATAGCACATGATAAATATAAACAAAGACATAAATATAGTACCTAATATATGCTGCTGCAGAGACTGATGATGAAGATAGCTGAGCTTGTCTCATACACCAACACTGGGGAAAATAAGTATTCAACTGAAGCACAGATGTATCCAAAGGTGTGATTTTGAATTAGGTTTTTGGGAACTCTTTTAATGTCTAAAGCACCTACATATTTCAATTTTTCATGTTCACTGCAACATCAAAACCGTGTTTGTTCTGCTGCTTTTTTTTTTTTTTTTGTCTGTCTTTGATATTTAATCTTCCGTGTGTTTGATGTTGCTGCAGCGCACTCTCATCTAATGAAGCGTGTTAGGATTGTCTCTCTTTAACTATCCCCCCACTGACTCACACTGACCAATAATAACCTTCTTCTTCTGTTTACTACAAATAAACCGCTGCTGTACTAATGAACTACAGCATAATGAGCTACAGCCACTCCTTATGGAAGTTTGGGGATATTTCCAAATAAGGTGCTCCAAAAACCTCCATGAAAAAAATAACATCCATGACGAGGATATATTAAGACACTTTTACTAGTGGTGAAATTTATTTATATTTCCGTTTGCCAAGTGACCTCACTTCAGTGGCGCTGTGAAGTGCCTCCACGGCTCATCTTGCAGTTGACATGACTAACCATAAGGTCAGTGCGTTGTCCGGCATACCTTTCTCCTGAGGTCGGCCGGGCCAGGTGACAGACAGGCAGCTGGACACACTGGACAGACAAGCTGACAGCGAGCAGCAGTCGGAAACACAAACACTCCACAGTGTTATTTTTGGTTTGTGATTCACTGCTATCGGGCGTCCGGTTGGATTCCAGATGAAAGCTCACAGCACACTGGGTTTGGATGCAGCTGCCGGCCTACGAGGAGCCTGGTCGCACACAAATTAACACACAATGCTTCATTTGGACCACCCAACACACACAGTACACCCTTGCACACACACATACACACACACATACACACCGTATCAACTTGTCCAAGTCGACTTTCTCCAGGCTGCAAGGATTTTATTGTCACTGCCCCCATGTGTGTGTGTATATTTGATGTCCTGTATGCATGACTGCAGGCACTGCAGGCTCTGCCTGATCTTTGTGATGTCCACTGGAGTGTGAAGCTCCTCTGTCCAAGAAAGCGTTTCTGTTCACCCGTCTCTTTACACGCCTGCTGCTTCGGGGCTTCAAGAACTCCGCTCCGTCCTGAATCCCCATGCATCTGTCAATAGACAATAACTCCTTCATAAATTGGACACATTTAATAACTTTCTAATTCAATGGACATTACATTTTTTTATATTTGCAAAAGGATCAATATGTTTATTGATTCTATGTTGGTGTAGCCATTTATTGATGTGTTACATTCTAAGTAAATTATATTTTAGCAAGAAGGCTTTTTTTTCAGACATATTTTAAAATGATCAGAATTAATTTTCACACAAAACCTTGATATTCTCGCCATGACTCCGATAAGGATCACAGCCACTTCAGCTGCTCTGCAGCTCTGCACTGAGGCAGATACCATCAGCAAACTAACAAACCCCTGGGGGTGTTGAATGTATAGATCTAACAGAGTTTATCATTTCACTTTACTGTCAAAGCTTTCTGGCCTTTGTTTAACGCTTTTGGAGTCCTAAATTTATTACAGTCCATACTGTGAGGATACGGGTGTCATTACAAAGTTTTGTGTCACTTTTTGATAGGGCTGTTCGATTTTGCCCAAAAATTAAATCTCGATTTTTTTTCTCAAAATACGATTTTCGATTACGATTACGATTATTTTGTGAATTGACAAAAGGCAAAGAAATGATTTCAAATATGCTGTTTTTTTATTGAACATTTGCCCCATTGGGCTTTAAGTGCAAACTTTGCTCTTATTAAACCAAAAATGAATGAATAAAGTGCAAAACTCTGTAAAATAAGTTGAAAAAAAGTTTTAAAAAATATAATAAAATATAAAGTTTTATCTCTGAAAAAGAAATCAGCAAATCAGCACTTGCAAACATACAGTAAGTCAGTCATTACATTTGCTATTCACATTTGCAAGTTTTTTGCAAGGAACACGAGCCGGTCTACCGCATCTGTGTCATCGAGTTTCACGTTTTAACATCGTTCTAATTACATAATCGCGATTACGATTTAATATCGATTAATCGAACAGCCCTACTTTTTGAGAAAAAGCAAATCCTCATGGTGTTACTTGAAGATGAAAGTTTACGTCGTCACCAAAGTCATTAGAATATGTTATCTAGGAACAATAAACAACTGCACAGAACAGTTCATGACGATCACTAATAAAAAAGAATAAAAGAAAAGTGAGAACTTCCTTGTATTATAAGCTTGTTTGATTCCCACAGGTCCAGGAACCATGCTGAAGCCTCCCCTGAGTCTCTTCAGCCATCCCCAGCAGCCCTTCCACCACATGGACGCTCTGCGCTCTTTGGGACCTCCACCAATGGTGCCTACCCAGCCTCTTGGCCTACCGCCCATAGCCCCTTCTCAGGCAATTGGACCCCCAACCATGGCTCCTGCCCAGGGTCTGGGGTCTCCTCACATAACTGCCACTCATCCATTAAGGCCTCCGCCCATCACCCCTCCACACACCTTAGCGCCCCCTCCATTACCCCCAGCTCAACCACTGGTGCCTGCGCCAATGGCACACACTCTGGGGCCCCCACCGGGAAATCCTGCACAAGCACTAGTACCTCCCACCATGGACCTCTCACAACCGCTGGGGCCTTCTCATCTGAACCCTGTCCAAGCACTGGTGCCCCCACCTGTAGTGGTGCCTGCACACGGCCGATTTCCCCTCCCTCCAAGTCCCTTGTCGTCATCTCCCGCTCCAGGCCCCGACCCTTCGCAGATGCCCCCGAGGCCACCGGGACCGGCCATAATCCCGGCGCCGCCAGGGTCCAGACTCATCTGTGGTCCTCTCCCAGGTCAGGCAGCCCTGACCAGCGAGCAGCCGCAGGACGAAGGCTCCTCTCTGGGGATGGAGGAGCAGGAGGACTCTCTGGGGCTGGAAGAGCTGTGTAAACCACTGTACTGTAAACTCTGCAACGTTACACTCAACTCTGCTCAGCAGGCACAAGCTCACTACCAGGTGCGTAAAGATCCACATTCACATGTATGGAACTAGGGCTGTTCGATTTTGCCCAAAAATAAAATCTCGATTTTTTTCTCTCAAAATCCGATTTTCGATTACGATTACGATTACGATTACGATTATTTTGTGAATTGACAAAAGGCAAAGAAATGATTTCAAATATGCTGTTTTTTTATTGAACATTTGCCCCATTGGGCTTTAAGTGCAAACTTTGCTCTTATTAAACCAAAAATGAATGAATAAAGTGCAAAACTCTGTAAATAAGTTGAAAAAAAGTTTTAAAAAATATAATAAAATATAAAGTTTTATCTCTGAAAAAAATAATCAGCAAATCAGCACTTGCAAACATACAGTAAGTTATATTTCCAATTAAATAAAACAAGACATTTTCTAATTAAACTAAACTGGGTCTTTGCATGCTAAATAATAATGCAACCCATGAAGGAGGTAGAGGTGTGTAATGTCAGTCATTACATTTGCTATTCACATTTGCAAGTTTTTTGCAAGGAACACGAGCCGGTCTACCGGTGGCATGTTCCAACGCCCCCTCCTACACTAAAGAGCCTCTCCGATGGGGCACTTGTCGCAGGTATTGAGAGGTATTTCCATCAATCATTAATATGGTATCAATCATTAATATGTGTGCAGACAAGGTTAAAAAAAAAAAAAAAGTTAAAAATCGATTTTACGATTTTCACGTTTTAACATCGTTCTAATTACATAATCGCGATTACGATTTAAAATCGATTAATCGAACAGCCCTATATGGAACACGTTAATATGCAGGAACCACAACATTATGCCTCTTTGTTTTCAGGGAAAGAACCACAGTAAAAAACTTAGAAACTTCTACGCCGGTAGTAAACAGCCACCAGCCATAAGGATCCCAGAAGCTCTTGAGGCAGCCGGCCAGACGACTGTCAGTTCAGGATCCAGCGACGGTGACGCAGGGAAACAGGTCAGGCCTTCCCCTCAGCATCTCAACCATATAACCTGATCATTGCAGCTTTTCTTGAGGAGGTGGGTGTGCTAGTTCTACGGTGGCCTCTGCTATTTGAGGAGGTGGGAAAGGACTGCAGAATAACTTTGTTTTATTGGACAGTCTCATCTTCCTCTGAACACCCAAGTAAACAGTTTATTAAGTCTGTCTAACATTCGGCCTTTTTAAACAGTTTACAAGGTGCCTATTTATATTTCAGAAATCAAACGTGAATAAAAACCTCAAGCAAACACCTACATGTTAAACTTTTACGTGACATATACTGTATTTGCAGCTGTCCAATTTTCCAGTTGTCAAGTATGTAATGTTTTGTCTTTCAAAATAATATTTTTCTTTAGGATAATCATTTAAATGACTTGCCTTTCATTAATTATTGTCGACATATTTTGTTTTTCAAATTAAAAATCTAGCTGGTCTGTGCAAAAGATTTCTTTATTTTACTTCTTAACCGTCCCAAACTATTTTTTTTTTCTTTTTCTTTTCGTTCCTTTCTTTCACATTGTTTACTCCCAACCTCAACACACTCATCGCAAACACTGCACCGCTTTGTTCCATGTCTGCAGGCGTTGTATAAAGGGGCGCCCCGGGTCATCTTGGCCACAGAGAACGACTATTGTAAATTGTGCGACGCCTCCTTCAGTTCACTCGCAGTCGCACAGGCTCACTACCAGGGCAAGAACCACGCCAAGAGGCTGCGCCTGGCCGAGGCCCAGCAGAACTCCAGCAACATGTGGGTATACATGGACACATATTGGCTGCGTTGGCCACTGGACTTCATCCCTATGAAACTTTATGCAGGCTTATGTCTTACAAATGAGTTTACTGCCAAATTAAAAATTAATAAAATAGTTTGCTAATTTGTAATTACGCTTAAATGTGGTGAGAAACAAATCACATTAACATTGTTAATATAATTCAAAAATATATGCCTGAGACTTTATTGAGGAATTTGGCTTTTGTTACTTGCATTTGTTTTAACCCTTTAACCCTTGTACTGTCTTTGGGTCAAGGGAGGGTGAAGGGAGAAAAGAAGGAAGGAAGTAGGAAAGGGAGGAAGGAAGGGAGAAAAGAAGGAAGGAAGGAGAAAAGAAGGAAGGAAAGAAGGAAAGGGAGGAAGGAAGGAAGCAAGGAGAAAAGAAGGAAGGAAAGAAGGAAAGGGAGAAAAGAAGGAAGGAAGTAGGAAAGGGAGGAAGAAAGGGAGAAAAGAAGGAAGGAAGTAGGGAGAAAAGAAGGAAGGAAGTAGGGAGAAAAGAAGGAAGGAAGTAGGGAGAAAAGAAGGAAGGAAGTAGGGAGAAAAGAAGGAAGGAAGTAGGAAAGGGAGGAAGAAAGGGAGAAAAGAAGGAAGGAAGTAGGGAGAAAAGAAGGAAGGAAGTAGGGAGAAAAGAAGGAAGGAAGTAGGGAGAAAAGAAGGAAGGAAGTAGGGAGAAAAGAAGGAAGGAAGGAAGGAAGGAAGGAGAAAAGAAGGAAGGAACGAAGGAAAGGGAGGAAGGAAGGGAGAAAAGAAGGAAGGAAGTAGGAAAGGGAGGAAGAAAGGGAGACAAGAAGGAAGGAAGTAGGAAAGGGAGGAAGGAAGGGAGAAAAGAAGGAAGGAAGGAAAGAAGGAAGGAAGGAAGAAAGGAGAAAAGAAGGAAGGAAGTAGGAAAGGGAGGAAGGAAGGGAGAAAAGATGGAAGGGACGAAAGAAGGGAGAAAAGATGGAAGGAAGGGGGAAAGGAGGAAGGAAGGAAGGAAGGAAGGAAGGAAGGAAGGAAGGAAGGAAGGAAGGAAGGAAGGAAGGAAGGAAGGAAGGAAGGAAGGAAGGAAGGAAGGAAGGAAGGAGGAATGGGAGTAAGGAATGGAGAAAAGGAAAGAAAGAAGGGAGGGAGGAAGGAATGGATAAAATAAGGAAATAAGGAAGGAAAAGCAAAGAAGGTAATAAAGGAACAAATGACGAAAGGAAGGTAGGAAGAAAAAGGAGTAAAGGAGGGTAAAAAAGGAGGAAAGGAAGAAGGAAGGAGAGAGCATGGCAGGAGGAAAGAAGGATAGAAGAATTGGGCCATTTTGACCCGAAGACAGCACAAGGGTTAATAATAATTACTAAATTGGACCTGCTTATATCAAATAATTGTTCCCCTCGGCGACCGGATTGAAATGGTTTTATCGGTTGTTGCAGGGAAGGCAGCAATGAGGCACTCCCAAAAAGAAACCGGAAAGATGGCAGCGAATACCGACTCGTGAAAAACCGTCGCAGCCCACAGATGCCTGCTGCCATGCCAGGTAAGAATAAATCAGAACTACAGAACTAATACGATTATGGGTTAAAATAATTGCTAGCGGACAAAATCAAGAACATAAACTCAGCCACGTAGGAGGTTGGCGGCTTGTTTGTGCTCGGGTGCAAACACACCCCTCTCGCTTTTTTTTTCAAAAGCATGTATCCAGTCACAAACGATCGAGACATTTACTCTGCCAAATAAAATGTTAAGCTGGCAGGTATCTATTATAGTTTGAGTAATGTGCATAATTTGCAACTGTGAGTCAATCTCATTCTTTTCATTTGTTGCAAAGTCTAAAAGAAACATATTTTTAAAGTCTCTGAGTCCCGGTAGGTGTAAACACACTCCAAGTCACTTTGATTTGTGAGCAAGACGTCTGTCTTGGCTTGTTGACCTGAGCTTGAGTCCCAGCAGTGTCGAGTCTGAAAACTAATATTCTGAATGAACTGTTGAATCTAGTCTCTTTTCAAAGACTCACTTCAAGCATCACTAATATTGCACCACAACAAAAGTACAAGCAGATGCAAATGTCATTGCCCAGGGCGCTTCTGAAAATACGCTTACGCTGGTGGTTACGATCTCCAATCATTTTCAAAACAAACCGACACGCTCGTCATGGGAAGGATTATCAACGTATTAGGAATAATTAGGACAGAGGTAGGAAGTTATCTAAATCAGCCATTTCTGACTTACAAAAGTAGTATTTTATGTGAAAATATTTCAAACACCTTTTTTCCCCTTTACATTTGGAGTATTTGTATTTAGGCAGGTCTGGATATATTAAGTCAGGGAGTACACGATAGGTTAGGGTGCTCTGTATGTTAGTTGTGTTGTCTTGAAAAACATGACCATAAACTCAGCCACATAGGAGTTTCTTAAGAGAGTGTTTTCCAGAAACCTTTTCTAGACTGGCATTGTTGTTTTCTTGTTTATTGTGCATCTTTTAATAACAGCTAGTGGCTTTGATCAATCCTGGATGGGGTGGATGCAGTATGCTATTGTATAAAATGGATTTAAAAATGTATATTTATATCAGGATCAAAATTCCCATGAAACTCTTATTCTCCAAATAATAACAGTATTTGGTTTGGTGCGTATATAAAAAAGACATTTAAGTATAAATGCATAATACATCTAGTTTTCATACTGCATGTTGTTCACTGTAAGTTTTGGAAGAATGTTTTTTGTCTTCAAAATGTTATACCACCTTGTTTTCAAGAACTGTCGGAAAGGGTCAGAGGACTTTCCACTGTGATGTAGGGCTGGGCGATATATCGAGATTTTAATATATATCGATATATTTTCGAACGTGATATGGTACGAGACAATATCGTTTATATCGATTTAAAAAAAAATATCATTTTTTTTATGATTTTGATATAGATTATTTTGTGACAAATTGACTTGAATGTTTTATTTGAGATTTGCACAAATGTTTTTTTTATTTGCACAACTGTCAACCTCAGTGGAAAAGTCTGCCTGTTACTGTCTACATTGTATTAATTGCACAGTGTATTTTAATTTAATTGTTATGCAGGAAAGGGATATTTGTTTTATTTTATTCAAGAAGCATTTTTATTCTATATATGCAGGCAGTTTATTTTTATATCATTTGTTTTATACATTTTAATATTGTGCAGACCTCTGTTAATAAAGGTACCTGTGTGACATTTGGCACGAGGCATTGTATTAAAACTGACTGTTTTTTTAAGGGTTTGCCTCAGAAAAAAAAATGAAGCTAACAGAGATGCTATGCTATAATGCTTTGGGGGAAACCCCAATTATGGCACGGAAAAAATATTGATATATATCGAGTATCGCCATTCAGCTAGAAAATATCGAGATATGACTTTTGGTCCATATTGCCCAGCCCTACTGGGATGTCACTAATAGATTTTCTCCATACTGTGTGTCACGATGTCGCAAATGGGCCCAGTAAGCTGGAACGCGCCTACCTCATGTCAGTCAAAGTTAGCCGTGGCTACTGGCTCCTTTAGCTGATTCAGGCCGGAGGAGCTGTAGAGCTGCAGGAGAATATTTGCAGCAGGATGTTCAGGTTCAGATGTTTTGGTTACAGCATCAGAAATTACTGCTGCGTGAAGCCGGTGCTAGCACAAGCTTCCAAATGCTGCACTAAACTATGTATCAAGATGATGACTAATGAGGAAGTGATAATGGCTAACCACTGGCTAAGCCGACTGCTGATCAAGAGTCAACACTCCATATTTAAAATAAATGTATTGTCTTAAATAAATTCCTCTGTTGTGGTACAGGCTCCCATCCCCCAAGTGGTTAGTTGATGAACTGCAAGTTTGGTCACCTGAATGATCTGATTGGCTCTTCAGAAACCCTTTGAAACCCGTGCCATAGATCGCTGATTGGCTCTTAGTTTTGGCACGTCAAAACAGTGCCATAACTCGTAGTTGTAAAAAAAAGTTTGTAGCTTTTGAAAAAAAGTTTGTAGCTTTTGTAAAAAAAGTTTGTGGCTTTGTAAAAAAAAGTTTGTAGCTTTGTAAAAAGTTTGTAGCTTTGTATCTAGAAGTACAAATATGTTTTGCAAGTACAAATATTTTTTGCACACGCACAAAATATTTCTACAAGTACAAATATTTTTTGCACACGCACAAAATATTTCTACAAGTACAAAGTTTATTTACAAATACAAAATACTTATGGCATTAATTTGAGACCATAGGTTAGTAACTTCTGTAAAAATACCACTTTTAGCTAATGTGAACAGACCAATTAGGGTAAAAGGTAATAGGTGGCAGCCAGCATCCCCTTTTCTTCCTGGTGGCGCTGGTCGTTTCAAACTGTTGTTTATCTTTTGATGCACACTCTTGGTTAGCTGTTATTTTTAGCTTTATTTTTTTTTTCCTTTTTTTGTGTACATGGAAGGCAGTTTTACTATTAAACTGCCACAATAAGCTCCCATAGATGATTTACAGGGATGAAACGAGACAGAGAAGACAGCGCTAGTTTTATTTTCATGTTCTGATCAATCCATGAGGGAGATTTATTTATGACATTTACTCACTAAACACAAGTTTGTGTGTTTTTTTTATTTTTCATAAAGTCATAAAAACACTCATGCCTGATTATTTATCTTCTGTTGCCCATAAAGTTTAAATTATTTCATGAAAAGAAGTAGAAATATAATATTTTATTCCAATTTTATCGGTCACCGTGTATTAAATGACATCACTGCTTCTTTACAAGCCTTTGAGAGCTACAGGACTGTCTAAGAAAATTAGAATATTGTGATAAAGTTCTTTATTTTCTGTAATACAAAAATGTCATACATTCTGCATTCATTACAAATCAACTGAAATATTGCAAGCCTTTTAATATTGCTGATTATGGTTTACAGTTTAAGATTCCCAGAATATTCTAATTTTTTGAGATAGGATATTTGAGTTTTCTTAAGCTGTAAGCCATGATCAGCAATATTAAAATAATAAAAGGCTTGCAATATTTCAGTTGATTTGTAATGAATCCAGAATGTAGGACATTTTTGCATTACAGAAAATAAAGGACTTCATCACAATATTCTAATTTTCTGAGACAGTCCTGTATATTTGTTTGTTTGCAATGCTACATAAAGTAAAGAAAGAGGCTGAGAGATATTCCACCCAAACCCTGCCACTTACCTTCATTTTCAACATTCACAAACATTCTCTGATGTTTTGAACAACTTTTAAATTAACATGTTTGCACACATTGCATTAGGATTTAATGTAACCGAACAGGTCGGAAAAAAAAAAATCCCGTTTACAGTGGGTGTTTGAGTGTCTGCTTTCACCTTTGTGCCTGTGCGATAACAGATATGGGTGGCGTCAGACGCTCTGCTGATGTCAACCCTCTCTTTCTCACCGTGTTTGCCTCCTACTCCGTGTCTCGACAGACAACATTTGCAGTTCAGTTGAAAATTAAACAGGATAAATAACACATAAAAGCACATTTCCCCCTCATACTTCCTCTCTCAGCAATTCACTTTCTCTCAGTGCACCACTGCTGATATCATCAGTTCTTCTGATGGACAACTCCTAAAATAGCCTCCTCTTTTGCCTGTGGTTGCGTTCTCGCTGTCGTTTTTATCTCCCTTCTTATCTTCCTCTCATTTTTCTGCAGCATGTGCACAAACAAACATTCATCTCTATCCCTCTGGTCCACCTTTAGGCAATCCTTGATGCTTTTGCACTTTTCTTTCTGGGTATTACTATCACAAATAACAATGATATATTACACTGTCAGTAAATATTGAACATGCAATCAAAAGGTAGTAATTCTGTCCTACAAAGAAGTTCCTGGGCAGGCTGAAACGCTCTGTTTAAAGTCCATAGGTTTTTTTTTTTGTTTTTTTTTATTTCTGTTTTTCCCCTCATCTCTCTACATTAACATGAAACATGTTTGCATAAATCCTGACGATTAGTTGGTCTGACATGCTCTAAACAAAGAAGCTGCCTTGCAAAGATACCCAGTATATAAAACATGGTTACAGCCTTCAGGTCTGAAAAATAAAGCCAATATGGAACGACCTTTGTCTGCATTCTGTCTTCAAGGTAGCAGAGAGTGACTGCTTTATTTACAATAAAAAGCCCTTTTTGTGTTGAATATTTAAAAGATGGCTTAAAGATAATAGTCTTTCATTGTGGATTTGTATTTCACATCCTTTTTAATATAGAATTTTGTTCATGTTAAATATTGTGTGTCAACAAAAACCGTGAAAACAGGTGATCAAATACAGTGGCGACTCTGGCATGAACAGTCCAGTAGGACACAACACACACTGCAGTTATAAGTGGCCTCTCATGTTTCTGTGACGCTGCCTACAGCCCAAATTTGCTTAGTTTTAAATGCAGGGTTTTCATTACATGTAAATGATCGTTGCACACCGCCACGCCAAAATGAAAGCTGCAAGATGATAACCAACCTAGCTTTCTGCTCATCCTACCATCCACCAAAACTGAGTCATCCCAGAATGTTTATTGGATGGCCACAGCGATCTACGGAGCCCGCGTTGGACATGCGCACTGTGATTTCAGCAGTTGATACTTAGACAAGTGCCAGCCCCATTTTTAGGTGCTTCAGGTGCTGAGAGGATTACTCTTCCTTCTTTTAAATATTTTTATCCCCCACTTTTTTCCCATTTTTTTCACCCAGTGCAGTCCTGGGCATTGCTCACCCTGCAGGTCTCAAGTCTCCTCCTTACCTGCTGCTTCTTTTCACCTGACAGGTGGGGCTTCTCTTGATCAGGTCTGAAAAGTAGCGCATGGAAGGATCACATTATCCCCGCCAGATCCTCCCCACCCCCTCGGGTGCCCCGCATGGCCAGAGGGGGCAGTGTATAGGACTGCTGCATGTTTTTGTGAGGGTAGCTCACATTAGCACCCACATTGTCCCCAGCGAGAATTTAACCCAGGACTTTCTAGCTGTGAGGCGGCTACACTGCCAGCTGCGCCACCGTGCCCCTGGGATTGCGCTTCCTGAGCCTGACACAAATATATAAAACAGGATTGTTTTTGTAAGAGAATCGGTCTTCATATAATTACATCTGGGATAACAACCGATTCAGATATAAGTCACTATTTTACTGGTTTACTCAGATCCACCGCTACCAGCCACATAAGAAAGATCATGTGCAAAAAGCTCAGCTTGGAAGTTTAAAGGAGTCCACAAAACAACTCATCAGTCAAGTAAAAGTGACACAAGCGGAAACAATTTGTCATTTGACAAAATTGTATAGCGTAAGAAAAGTAATATGTTTTTTCTAACATTAAAGGCCACACATTAAAAAAACACTTTCATGTGTTTGAAAAAGTATATTTGAGTGTTTGAAATGCCAATCAACATTATCCAAACGTTTAGTGTGTGCTAACGTACCTTAGCCTAGCCATAGAAGGGTTATGGCTTTGGTTTTTCCTCTTCGATACAAAGAACTAGTCTTGATTCAACTTGGGTCTCTAGGGGCCAGTACCAGCGGACACAGAAGAACTTTTCCCTGGACAACATTGGATATGGATGCAACCAATCAGAGAAAGAAATCATGTGATTGTGATGTAGGCAAAGCCAAAACCAGACTAGCGTCATCAAAACACATCCAAGTTGGAGTTCACTGGTGTAGGAACTTGTTCATCCAGGATGTTATTAGCAATCTTGGATGGTGTAAAAAGTGGCTTTTGGGTGCTCATGTGTGAATCATCCCAGGAAGCCTGGCTCTTCTCTGCTGCAATTGGTTTGGTACATTCTGTACCAGAGGAAGTAAACAGGAATTTTACAGCAGAAAATTCACATTCAAACAGCTGGTCAGCCATAAGTGAATGGTTATCGCTGATGCTGCTCCTAAAGAGTCAATACAATCACTTCTGTTTTTTTTCTTTTTCTATACAGATGTTAGAGCTACAGTATATAATCTTATGTCCAGATTTAAATGACTACTACTCTAACTAATGACAGTTGTCTAAAAGATGCAGATGGAAATGTCTCTAGTTTGTGGGTATTTGATGTTAAATTATATTTTCTCAAAAAGTCGGGGGGATCAGCTGTTTTGAGTTTAACATTTTCCATCAATCATTTTACTGAACTTAGCCCAACAAATATTTCACAGTTGGTTAGATGAGGACCCAAGCGCAGGAGAGCAGGAGCCAGGAGTTGCAAAAAACAGGATTTATTAATCAAAAAACAAGAACAAAAACACTGCAGAGCAGGATTTAACAAAACACGAGAGAAAAAAACAAAAATCTGACAGGACACATGGCGGAAGGAAACAGTACAGACCAACAGGGAGAAGGGGAATGACAAGACCAGATATACACAGGGGATAACGAGACACAGGTGCAGACAATCAGGGCAGATGGAAACAGGAGGGAGAGAACTGAAACTCAAAAAACTGGGGGGAAGTGTCAAACCCTGACAAAAAGTCTGTCAAACAGCTAAAACTAAACAAAGCTAAAGAAAGGGCTTAAGCCGGGAATACACTGTGCGATATTTTGAATGGTATGAGACTGCCCCATCTCACACTGCACGACTAGATCGCGGAGTTCAAAAGTTTAGAGCCCACGATTTACGTTCTCACACTGTACGAGCCGATGCTCGGATGCGACCCGTCTGCTCACACTATACGATCATAATCCTCCCGTCGGACCTCTGTGTACTGGAACTCGAGGCCGGTTCTGGGGCACGGGTAGGCTGTTCCAACCCAAACGTGCGTCCTGCCCACCCGATCAAAGGTTATGGGATCCTTTATTTTTTTTATAATTTTATTTTTTTATATATATATATTTAAAAAATCCCAAAATATCTGTACCGTTTCTGGTTGGGTGGTCACTGCGCATCATTTTTAGACATAACAATGAACGCATACCGCAAAAGTTGTGTCTCGCGGAGGAACCCGACGTCCCAGCAAAATGAGAAGAGAAAAAAAGAGTTGTTCCGAACAGTACAGCACAATGATAAAAACGAAATCACATTATGGGCGATTTTTATTATTTCACTTTAGTTTATAATTCATCTTCATTGTGGCATCATATAACACTGTTTTAGTCATTTTTGTGCACTTTTTGGCTCATTATATTGTATTTTTCTACATATTTGGGAAGACGAGGTTGCGCACATTGTATGACGTCAGGTTTGTTTACATCAGGGGCCGCTGTTATTGGTCCAGCACGATCACGTGACGCGTCCGAAGCGCTCCTCGACACAGGCACCGCTGGAAATAGTCCCGCTATTAAAATAACGATCTTGAAAATACTTCCCAAAAATCCGAGTTCAAACTTTTATCCTATGCTTAACATAAATAGCTCTTTTTTTTAAAGTGAAAAGAATTTACACGCAGGAGGTGGGAACGAGATGAAACGAAAAGGTGGGTGACCTGACGGCCTACAGCAGACAGCGCACACACTGAAGGCTGATTTATGGTTCCGCGTTACACCAACGCAGAGCCTACGGCGCAGGGTACGTGGCGACACGCACCGAACGTGGAAATGCGGTCTTTTTCTGCTATTAAAACATGTTGTAGTGTGACACTAAAACTACAAATAATAGTTTTTGAGGTGACATCAGAGATTGCGCATGCTCTCTGTGAAAGGATGAGGTAAATCGGGTCGCAGCACGGCTTCAACTGTGCGATTCCTTCACGAGGAGCGACCAGGATTTCAAACATGCTTGATTTTATTGCGACCTCACGATTTGTGATCGGGAGCTCGTCGTGAGGTGTTAATCTCTCGTCGTTACCCCACGTACACCGCACGAGGCACGAGCAACGATTGGGTCAAAATCGGGCCGATCAAAAAAAAGTCGCACGACTGGAAAATCGGCTCAAAACGAGCCGATAATCGCACAGTGTATGCCCGGCTTTACAGAGAATTGGCTAGAGACAGTAAATGGTGCATTCGGGGCATTAAAGTGGAGTTGAACCTGAAAGGAAAGTGTCAGTTTTGATGGTTAAGATTTGTCTGAAGGAAAAAATTAGAAAAAAAAGGAATATCTTTGGTTTTAGAGCATTAAAAATATTCTTAAAGAAATTGTGATTTGTGCATTTTAGCACAACATTAATCGAAGAAAAGACTTACCCGTATTTTCCGCACCTGCATATAAGCCGCATCTGCTCTATTTTTAAAAAAATAATAAAAAGATATACAAGCCGCACCTGCATATAAGCCGCATCCGCTCTAGTTAAAAAAAAAAAGATATGCAAGCTGCAGATATTTATGTTAGAGTAGATATTCACTACATGTCACTCACTCATCTCACTCACTCATCTTCTCCCGCTTATCCGTTACCGGGTCGCGGGGGCAGCAGCCTCAGCAGGGATGCCCAGACTTCCTTCACCCCAGACACCTCCTCCAGCTCTTCCGGGGGGAGTCCGAGGCGTTCCCAGGCCAGCCGAGAGACATAGTCTCTCCAGCGTGTCCTGGGTCTTCCCCGGGGTCTCCTCCCGGTGGGACATGCCTGGAACACCTCCCTAGGGAGGCGTCCAGGAGGCATCCGGTACAGATGCCCAAGCCACCTCAGCTGACTCCTCTCAATGTGGAGGAGTAGCGGCTCGACTCCGAGCTCCTCCCGGGTGACCGAACTCCTCACCCTATCTCTAAGGGAGCGTCCAGCCACCCTGCGGAGGAAACTCATCTCGGCCGCTTGTATCCGCGATCTTGTCCTTTCGGTCACTACCCAAAGTTCATGACCATAGGTGAGGGTAGGGGCGTAGATTGACCGGTAAATCGAGAGCTTCGCCTTTCGACTCAGCTCCCTCTTTACCACGACGGTCCAGTACATCGACCGCATTACTGCGGACGCTGCACCGATCCGCCTGTCAATCTCACGCTCCATTGTTCCCTCACTCGTGAACAAGATCCCGAGATACTTGAACTCCTCCACCTGAGGCAGGACTTCTCCACCCACCCGGAGAAGGCATGCCACCCTTTTCCGGTCGAGAACCATGGCCTCGGTCTTGGAGGTGCTGATTCTCATCCCTGCCGCGTCGCACACGGCCGCAAACCGCCCCAGCACATGCTGGAGGTCCCGGTCTGATGAAGCCAACAGGACAACATCATCTGCAAAAAGCAGAGATGAAATCCTGAGGTTCCCAAACCGGATCCCCTCCGGCCCCTGGCTGCGCCTAGAAATCCTGTCCATAAAAATTATGAACAGGACCGGTGACAAAGGGCAGCCCTGCCGGAGTCCAACATGCACCGGGAACAAGTCTGACTTACTGCCGGCAATGCGAACCAGACTCCTGCTTCGATCATACAGAGACCGGACAGCCCTTAGTAGAGGGCCCCGGACTCCATACTCACTCAGCACCCCCCACAGAATGGCACGAGGGACACGGTCAAATGCCTTCTCCAGATCCACAAAACACATGTAGACTGGTTGGGCAAATTCCCATGAACCCTCGAGCACCCTGCGGAGGGTATAGAGCTGGTCCAGTGTTCCACGACCGGGACGAAAACCGCATTGTTCCTCCTAGCTGGGAGGGAATATGTGAAAAATCATAAAGATTGTGCACTTGGTGACAAGTTTTTGATATTTGGCATGGTGTTAGGTATGGACATAAGGTTTTCAAAAACCACCGCAAACAAATTGGGACGGCGCCCCTAGTGGCCGGTTTGCAGAAAATTCAAAATGGCTCCTGCTGAAAAGACCAAAGGTCATATCTCAGCTTCTCTTAATCCTAGATTGTTGTATATTGTCACTTTCTCTACTTTTTTGGTGCTAGGAATTCAATTCTGAGATAAATTTCCTATTTCAAGGTCATGTTGAAGGTCAAATTTGATTTCCAAGGTCATTTTTTGCACAAAAAACTCAATATCTCTAGAATTAAGTCACATAGAAAGATTATAGAGGGCTCTAGACCCATATTTTCAACCCCAAGGTATGCAATTTTCTGTTTATTAGACAGGTCACTATCACTGTAGTATCAATAACCTAATTTGGTGAGCATTATGGCCATCGTTCAAGCTTTGGGAAAAAAAACTAAAAAAACTGTCTATGTATGTGAAACAAAGTCACATAGAAAAATTAAAGGACTGTAGCCCCATTCACTCCCATGGAATTTAATGTGTTTATTGGACATATATTACAATCACTAGTTTTTTTGTTGCAAAATCATTAGCAAAAAACTGGCCAAATCTTTAACATAAGACACAGGAACAGTTCACCATAACTGCTGAGTCACCGGGGCACCCCAGAACTTTTTCAACTCCTATGTCAGAGTTTCTTGGGACAAGAAGAACCACGTGTGAAGTAAGTGTACTGTGATTGTCCAGATGTGTAGCATATATACATTGACTTTCCCACATTCCTGATTGGAGTTTGCAGTCACCATGTTGATTATTGAGCTAGCTAGCTAGCTAGCGATAAAAAATGCATGAGATTATTAATAAGATTATTAATAATAAAGATTATTATTTAGAACTTCACATGATTCTGCTAAACAACCTTCATCAGAGCTTCATGTTTGCCGATTAAGGCAAGGTACATTTTAAACCGATCTTGATTACTGAGCTAGCTAGCTATTAGACTAGTCTTAGTTTGTTCTGAAAACTCTAGTCTATTGAACTATTTGGTGTAGAGTGTTTATAGAAAGATCATTTAGGTGCACCAAACCAATATTTTCACCACTGGTGTTGCAGCATCTCTTCTAAATGGCAAGCATGTCAAACGTACACGGCACGGTATGCATACCAGCTTACTCTTGTCTGGCTCCATGTACTTCAAGTACAGGCATATGATGAATACTGCCAAGAGGGCTGTGGGCCTCATGAAACCATGGAGATGTGGGAGAATCGACTTATGAGTAATGCTCCAACAATCTCTTACTGGCTGAGGGACTACCTGGTGATCAACTGCCGCCTCATCCGGGGTCAGCGAGTGGGCAATTGGCCACTAACCCTGAAAGCTTGTGAGGATCTGTGCCCATGGTTATTTGCCTTTGGACCTACAAACTATGCCCGCTGGATGCCAGTCTTCTTGAAAGACATGGCACGGCTACCAGATACCCACCCATCAGTCCATAAGGCTTTCATGGAGGGCAAGTTTGTCGTACAACGTGGTGAAAAGAAGTTCACATTAATGGCACTATATCAAAGCCAGGAGCACAGCATCAAGTTTCTAAAGGAGGATAGTGTATCAAAGGGCCTCTATGGTCAGCAAGAGGAGAAGGAGATCATCGAGCTCTCAAAACCTGAAGTCCTACGGGCCATTGATGAGTTTGAGGTTGCTCTGCCTGTTGCTCTGCCTCAAGGAACAAGGAAAGCCTGGAGCACCCAGAGTCTGCAGATGCTCCTCAATCATCTGTTCGCTCTCTGTGATCTTGTCAAGGATGAAAAAGTTGTAAATCCCTTCAAAGAAATGGGTACAGAGCTCATCACCTTGGATACTGGTGAGGTCATGGACCATGAGATCTCGAACTGCCTCAGGGAAGCACCAAACATTGGTAAAACCATGTTCACAGAGTTTGTAAGGGACAGAATAGAAAAAGCAACCAAACCCTTATCTGATGTAATTCCAAAAGCCGCCCTGTTCACATTCACCAACCAGCCACCTGTGGATCTGAAGAAGGGTGCTACCAAGCTGCGCTCTGCCAAAGCAAATACAGCTCTAATCACCAAGCTCTTCTTGTCCCTACAAGCCCGTCCTGATCTAGACATCGATTAATTCTTTGAGCACGAGAATCAGCGTGAGCCTCCATCCTTGTCTGATCAAGGCAAACTCCGGTCAGGAACCAAGTCAGATATTCTTGGATGCCTACCAGGAATGCCTGGTCCTGGCCCCTCTCCATCAGCAAAAGAGGCTTCTGTAGTTGCTTGATATGGCAGCTGTAATACATATCATCAAGACCCAACGTGCCAGAGTGTTTGCAGAGTACACTCAAACTTGCTACCCTACTTGCGCAGCCTGATGACTGACAGGACAACAAGAGTGGATGCGGTCTGGGACACATATATAGAGGCAAGTCTCAAATCCCAGACTCGTGTCAAGCGGGGTGGGACTGCAGGGTCTCGAACACGAGTGTCCGCTAAGATACCTCTACCAAAGGGAGCTCAATGGCAGAAGTTCCTCAAGGACAGTCAAAATAAAGACCAGCTCTTTCAGTACCTTAGTCAGGAACTTCAAGAGATCACAGCTGGCTCAGAGTACCACCTTCTCACAACAAAGGCTGACCTTGTCCTGAGCAACAAACCGACTGACCTAGAAACCTTGTCACCATGTCAACAAGAAGAAGCTGACACACGAATGATGCTGCATTTGCGTCATGCTGCTGAGCAGGGTCACACCAAGGCTTACCTAAAGACAGTAGATAGTGATGTAGTGGTGCTGGCCATCAACCTGTTCAAGGAGCTAGGCCTCTCAGAGCTGTGGATTGGCTTTGGGTCAGGAAAAGCATATACAGATATTCCAATCCACCACGTCTCAGAAATGCTGGGACCTCAAAAATGCCAAGCACTGCCCTTCTTCCATGCATTCACCGGGTGTGACGTTGTATCAGCAATGTTTGGAATTGGCAAGAAAACTGCATGGAATGCATGGACAGCTTTTCCTGAAGTCACCAACACCCTCATTGAAATCACCCAAGACCCAACCAGCCTCACACTGGAATCAGTGCATATGCGACATCTCGAAAGGTGGACTGTTCTAATGTATAGCAAGGACTGCAGTGTAGAGTCAGTCAATGAAGCCAGGAAGCTTCTGTTCACCCATAGCCTCAAGTCCCTGGATTCAATCCTCCCGACCCAGCACGCCTTATTCCAGCATGGCATGCGTGCCCTGCACACTGCAGCTTTTGTCTGGAAGCAATCCCTCTCCAAAACTCCCAAAATTCCAGACCCAAGTGATTGGGGTTGGGAATGGAATGCCAGAACCAAAGTGTGGGTGCCATATTGGACAGATCTGGAAGATGTCCGCAAGGGATAAGCCCTTCTCCTCAACTGTGGCTGTGTGGTGTCTTGTAAGGGAAACTGTAAATGCTACCGAGCTGGACTCCGCTGTACCACATTTTGCAAGTGTGAGGGAGGCTGCACTAATGATGATGAGTGAAGTAGCTCTGATTTCATACTCTGGGCCCAATAAGAGAGGCGATAGAGGCAGGCATTGTAGGTGTTAAGTGAGTTTAAATATGCACAGCTGATGTTTTTTGTGTGTGTTATTTTAATAAAATCCTATTTTCACTGTGGCTTTGTTCTGAAGTTGAGTTCATCTTAAGCCTGAACGATGGCCATAATGCTCACCCACTTAGATTATTAATACTACAGTGATAGTGACCTATCCAATAAACAGAAAATTGCATACCCATACCTGCCAACATTGGGCTGTGAAAAAGAGGGAGATTTTCTGGGGTAGTGGTTGGAATGCTCCACTCACAACATCCCCACCCTGATATAAACAAGGCGACTTTTCGTGAGCTTTAAATCCATAGCTACAATGAAATGTGCTAAAATGTACCTCCCAAAATGATTCTACAGCCTTCTTGGAGCCAAATAAGTTTAGTATTAATAACAATAAAATACAATATTTGTAGAATTTTCCAGGTTCCCTTTGTCACCCAAGGACCTGTTGTAATTGTAGGTGTCAGACTTTGCAGCTTCAATCACTTTCTTGGAGGGTACATACTTGTGGCCAGGGCTGGTATGGTTTATCCTGCAAGAAAGGAGTGCGCAAAGAGTAGAATTATCCATACTCATTGTGTTTTCTGTGAGGATCTTTTCCACCATGCTGAATGAGCTCTCTGAGCTTCATTGCTGTGAGAGATGCAGAGCATTGCCTTCATCAGTGATGCCAGATTTGTAAAGCTCTCCTCTTTCCCTAGAAGAACCCAGAACCTTCAACTCTCTCTTCCTGTGGGAAATCCTTGCTTGCTATGACTTTATTCTCCACCAACTCTTCCCTCAGCTTTTTTTCAAAGCATTTTCTCAAACAAAACAAATTTTCAAATTTTCAAATAACAAAATAACATATTTTAACCATTTTCCAAACAATAAAATAACTGAAAAAATCTGAAAAATTGTTCAAATATGTTATTTTGTAACTTGAAATTTTTAAAATATGTTTATGTAATGCTTTGCTGATGAGAGAATATATTTCTCTATTTTTCTTGTTTTTGTGAGGGGGGATATATTGTTTTTCGGCACTACCTTGTTCTCTATAGCTGATATAACATGAATTACTCCTATGTGGGATCAATAAAGTTCTTATTTTTGCCATCTGAGAAAATTAAATATATTATATTTGGTGCCTAACTGTTTCCCAAGTATATTAGTGCGCGTGTGAATGAATAAATGAGACGTAAAATGTAAATTTCTTTGTAGAAAGGCGCTTTATGAAAATAAGTCCATTCACTTGTATTAGTTTACAGCGCAGTCTTGCCACATCCAATATGGCAGCGACGTTGACGTATCGCAGCAGCTCCATGGGGCGGAGCTTGGACGTAGGCAGTGCTTTTGGGTTGGGTTGCCAGGTTTGTCAGGAACCCGTTAATATAATACATCCATGCAGGAACCCCGACACGTGAAACACCATTGACTCATTTCACTTTAAAATCGGGAGATAAGCGGGAGAAATTACAAATCGGGAGCAGGGCGGGAGAAATGGTTGAAAATCGGGAGACTCCCGCTTAAATCGGGAGTGTTGGCAGGTATGCATACCTTGGGGTTGAAAATATGGGTCTAGATCCTCTATAATCTTTCTATGTGACTTAATTCTAGAGATAGAGTTTTTTGTGCAAAAAATGACCTTGAAAATCAAATTTGACCTTCAACATGACCTTGAAATAGGAAATTCATCTCAGAATTGAATTCCTAGCACCAAAAAAGTAGAGAAAGTGACAATATACAACAATCTAGGACTAAGAGAAGCTGAGATATGACCTTTGGTCTTTTCGGCGGGAGCCATTTTGAATTTTCTGCAAACCGGCCACTAGGGGGCCGTCCCAATTTGTTTGCGGTGCTTTTTGAAAACCTTATGTCCATACCTAACACCATGCCAAATATCAAAAACTTGTCACCAAGTGCACGATTTTCATGAATTCCCTCCCAGCTATCCTGAATCCGAGGTTCGACTATCGGCCGTAATCTCCTCTCCAGTACCCTGGCGTAGACTTTCCCCGGGAGGCTGAGAAGTGTGATCCCCCTGTAGTTGGAACACACTCTCCGGTCCCCCTTTTTAAACAGAGGGACCACCACCCCGGTTTGCCACCCCAGCGGTACTGTCCCCTTCCTCCATGCAATGTCGCACAGGCGTGTCAGCCAAGACAGCCCTACGACATCCAGAGACTTGAGGTACTCAGGGCGAATCTCATCCACCCCCGGTGCCCGGCCACCAAGGAGCTTACGAACCACCTCGGTGACCTCGGCTTGGGTGATGGATGAGCACGCCTCCGAGCCCCAACCCTCTGCTTCCTCAGTGGAAGGCATGTCAGTCGGGTTAAGGAGATCCTCAAAGTATTCCTTCCACCGTCCGACAATGTCCCCAGTCGAGGTCAACAGCTCCCCACCAGCACCATAAATGGTGCCGGCAGAGTACTGCTTCCCCCTTCTGAGGCGCCGAACGGTCCTCCAGGATTTCCTCGAGGCCGACCGAAAGTCCTCCTCCATGGCCTCCCCGAACTCCTCCCAGACCCGAGTTTTTGCCTCCAAGACTGCCCGAGCCGCGGCCCGCTTGGCCTGCCGGTACCTATCTACTGCGTCAGGAGTCCCACCGGCCAACATAGCCCGGTAGGACTCCTTCTTCAGTCTGACGGCATCCTGTACTTCCGGTGTCCACCACCGGGTTCTAGGATTGCCGCCACGACAGGCACCGGAGACCTTGCGTCCGCAGCTTCGAGCCGCCGCGTTGACAATGGAGGCAGAGAACATGGTCCACTCGGACTCGATGTCCCCCGCCTCCCCCGGGATCCGAGAGAAGCTCTCCCGGAGGTGGGAGTTGAAGATGTCCCTGACAGAGGGCTCAGCCAGACGTTCCCAACAGACCCTCACAATCCGTTTGGGTCTGCCCGGTCTGTCCAACCTCCTCCTCCGCCAGCGCATCCAACTCACCACCAGGTGGTGATCAGTTGACAGCTCAGCCCCTCTCTTCACCCGAGTGTCCAAGACATGCGGCCGAAGGTCAGATGAAACGACAACAAAGTCGATCATTGACCTCCGGCCTAGGGTGTCCTGGTGCCACGTGCACTGATGGACACCCTTATGCCTGAACATGGTGTTCGTGATGGACAAACTGTGACTCGCACAGAAGTCCAACAACAAAACACCACTCGGGTTCAGATCGGGGAGGCCGTTCCTCCCAATCACGCCTCTCCAGGTATCACTGTCATTGCCCACGTGAGCGTTGAAGTCCCCCAGTAGAACAATGGAGTCCCCAGTTGGAGCACTATCAAGTACTCCTCCCAGGGACTCCAAGAAGGCCGGGTACTCCCCACTGCTGTTTGGCCCGTAGGCACAAACAACAGTGAGAGACCTATCCCCGACCCGAAGGCGCAGGGAAGCGACCCTCTCGTTCACCGGGGTGAACTCCAACACATGGCGGCTGAGCTGGGGGGCTATAACCAAGCCCACACCAGCCCGCCGCCTCTCACCCTGGGCAACTCCAGAGTAGTGGAGGGTCCAGCCCCCTTCAAGGAGCTGGGTTCCAGAGCCCAAGCTATGTGTGGAGGTGAGCCCGACTATCTCTAGCCGGTATCTCTCAACCTCACGCACAAGCTCCGGCTCCTTCCTTCCCAGCGAGGTGACATTCCATGTCCCCACTGTGAGGGTTGATGTCCAGGGATTGGGTCGTCGAGGCACCCCGCCACGACTGCTACCCAGCCCACAATGCACCAGCCTGCCATGGTCCTTCCTGCGGGTGGTGGGCCTACTGGAAGGCGGACCCGCGTCGCCGTTTCGGGCTGAGCCCGGCCGGGTCCCACGGACAAAGACCCGGCCACCAGGCGCTCGCCTACGAGCCCCGACCCCAGGCCTGGCTCCAGGGCGGGGCCCCGGTGACGCCGATCCGGGCGACGTAACGGTCCTTGTTTTTCTTCTTCTCATGATAGGCTTGTGAACCGCTCTTAGTCTGGCCCGTCACCCAGGACCTGTTTGCCATGGGAGACCCTACCAGGGGCGAAAGTGCCCCCGACAACATAGCTCCTAGGATCACTCGGGCACACAAACCCCTCCACCACAGTAAGGTGGCGGTTCAAGGAGGGTGATATTCACTACATGTACAGAAGGATTTAGAACTGTAAATGATGTACATGTTTGTACCTAAATAGATCCTTTCCTAACAGTGTCTTTTAACACGGCAGCAACTTTGCTGATAAAAACGGGACAGAACCAAGAGAAAATAACCAGTATTTATTTATCTATTTATCTGTTTGAACTTGTACTTCTATCTGCTAAAGAAGAAGTAGCGTATTCTTTTTTGCATTTATTTTGTCTTAGTTTTGATTCTAATTCCGTTTAGAGCGCCCCGAGCGGTGGAAGAAAAATCCACAGAATAGCCGCACCTTTGTATAAGCCGCATGGTTCAAAACCTATGAAAAAAGTAGCGGCTTATAGTCCAGAAAATACGGTATATGAAATAAATGTGTTTTATTACGACATTTCATCAGCTTTGTCTACCTTCAGTCCTGTACTGAATGGCAGTGTGATTCAGCTTCCTGCTGTCATGGTGGATACATTTTGAAGGAATCATCCTCATAAATTGTATATGGGACTGACTTTTCTCCATCCTGTTGTCTTTTGTCTTCTTCTTCTTGCCCCAGGGCCGTACTACAACCCGAGACCGAGGCAGCGCATCCCCAGGGACTTGGCCATGTGCGTGACTCCCAGTGGGCAGTTTTACTGCTCCATGTGCAACTGTGGAGCCGAGCAGGAGACGGACTTCAGGCAGCATCTGGAGAGCAAGCAGCACAAAGCCAAAGTGTCCGAGTTAAGATACCGCCATGAGATGGAGAACCTCGGCTACAGCTAGGAGAGGCAAAGAGGGAGTGGAAGAGAAAAGACAGAGACTAGAGGGAGGCAGAAAAGATAGACGGTACGATTACGCAGGGCAGTAAATGTAAACACAGCCTTCTGTTTGAGGGTTGAGTGTGATTAGCCCAACTGGCCACCAGATCTTGTTGCAATTGATTTGATATGTGGATCAAATGTTATATTTCGTCAGGAGCAAAAATAAATGGAGAGCTGTAGCTCAAGGGGTCGATCAGGTTGTCCACTAAGTGCCGGGTTGACAGTTTGATCTCCAGCCCCTCGTCTCTGCATATCAAAGCATCCTCAGACAGACGCTGAACCCCACATTGCTCCCAACGAGCCGGTCAGATCTCCCCGTCCCATCCGCGCTACAACAAATCACACTAGTGGATTTATTTAGATTGTATTATCCTTGCTCACTTTGTGTATTGGGCCAGTTTTCAACATATATCAGTATTTATATAGATATAGATGTAGATATAGATATAGATATATGTAAAAGAGAAAAAAACTTAAACTAAAGTTTTTTTTCACAAACAGCTTAACAAGAACAGCTGCTTCATCCTGACTCAGGTTACAAGTGAATGCAAATGAGATGCAAAGAAATCTCTGGCTTTTTCGGGCAGCAGGGACGGTACTAATGGGACTTGATTTAAGTTTCAAGAGACGATGCAAACAAGAAAAAGTGAAGAAACTGGTAACAGAACTAAAAAGGAAGAGGGAAACAGCGGATCAGAGCATCCTGGGGAAAACAACGAGGACAAAGGAAATGGTTTTAGTTAAATGTTTTTTTTTTCCTTCTACTGTTCAAAACAAGCCTACAGGTATCTCTTGGGGTCCTGCAGCAGGACTGTCTGAGAGCGCAGAGCTGCAGAGACCATGAAGGGGCGTCTTTATCTGCAGAGAAAAGACGAGGACCGCTGGATTATTGGTGGGAAAAAACAAGAAGAAAAAAAAGCAAAGCACAATGAACTTTATCTGACATAACAGTGTTACATGAATCTGTGAACCTTACCCGACCTCTGATTTAGGTTAAAGGTTAACCATCGTATAGCCTTGTTCATGTCTTTGGAAGGAATCAGGCTAAAGCTTCAGATAGCGGCCATATTGGCAATATAACAGAAACCCATCTGTTCTATTGTAGGTTTTTTCTATATTCTTCTTTCTTCTTCTATTAAGCTTCACAAATGTTACCTAGATACTCCTAAATTACATTACTTGTGTACATATGGTATGATAAACAAGAACCCAGTTGATTCTTTAGTTCATGTTAGCCTCTTAGGATACTGTAAAGTTTAATAATTATCAGGAAGCTCCTCCCACGCGTGGACTGACTGAATGTCGGCTCTGCGACACTGTTTCGTGTCAGGATTTCACTGTAGGCTCTCCACAGCAACGCTGTTCATCAGTTGCACCTCTGATACCGCCAGCGTGTAGTTTAAAGCTGCTAGTATGTTCATTTTGACCGCATGTGCTGTAGGAAACGACGTGCCAGGAAAGGCTGGCTCTGAAGCCAAAACTGCTTTTGTTGCAGGTACAAGCTTAGTGTTTGTCTGGAGAAACAAACAAGCCGGAAGACTCTCAACGATGCAAGTAGTCGGAAGCGATTGACTCCAAACTGCAGATTTTCATTCTCCTGATCAAGCTGGTCTGGATTTTCAGACAGATCTTTTTCGGTGGTTGCTCTCATCCTCTCGTGAGTTTCTTTTGTTAGCCCATAAGGTCAGTTATGTAATTGGAATCAAATTAGATTTCCTCAATCTGTTTATTTGCAATTGTATTTATTCTAGTTGAGGTAGCACAGCCACAAGGCATTTAGAGTTCAAAGTCATACCACATTATTACAAATGGATCCTCTGCTTTTAATGGCAGGTAAAAATAGAAACACATTTATACAACAACCTTTCTTCGCAAAGTCTAATGAATTCAAGTATTTTTTTGTTACTGCCATTTCCAACGGTCCTGCTCATAAACTCAGACGCCAACGTCACTGAATCCGTTAAAATTGTGATCGTTAACGTAATCACGTTTGTGTAAAAGTGAAATTTGAATCCCCTCGGTTTGCTCTTTGCTTGGTTTAATCATCTGTCAGGAATATCAGCTGTGAGCATCTTTTATTTGTCTCTGACTCTGGACCACAAACACACATTTGCGGTTCACTGGACACGCAAGGACACTCCGGAGAAAAGCACTGTGAGAACTGAGAACTGTGCTGGATGGGGGATTTGAACAGACGGGGACAAAGAAAAGGGCAAAAATAAATAAATAAGTAAATAAAAAAAGTGCATTTGCTGTTTATTGGCTCACAAAATGGTAGAGTTATAAAAAACAAAGCTGGGGGTGACACAGCTTCACGAGTTTTTTGTTTATAGCCATCCTCCCCCTCCTGCTGTTGTTGTTCATCAAAGCACTCGTATCATAACCTTTTATTTTGTTGACAGCATCCTGGATTGAAAACGAGACTCACACTCCGGTGTAGCTGCTAAACAACATCAACTATTGTGGGGAACAAAAAAACTGCAGAAGAATGAAGGAAATGAGAGGATCATAGGAAACTAACGAGTTTTCCACCAAAACAGTGCAATGAAAACCTGCGATTGTATTCAACATAATATCAGCACCCTCTACAGTAAGATCATTTGTCTTCATGCAACTTAAAATCAGGCATTATTTTCCCCTTTATAAAAGGTTATTGCTATGATATTGACACGGATGATGTGCAGTTCAACCAAAGACTGACATTTCTTTTCCAGGTTTATCAAAGTAACGTTCAACTTTTCAGATAAAAGCTCAACTACAAACAAAATTTAGAAAAGGAATTGCAATTTACTGTATATCTAGAATGTGACAAAGAGTAAGAAAGCCCTGCAACCGATTTACTAAAGGTCTCAAAATACTTCAGTCTGTCAAAGCTGACACACTGTGGCACTGGTTTGTTTTTGGGAAGATAATGATGTGGAGCCAAGTGCCCGTAGCCGCCGTCCTGCTGCAGGACGTACACGACAACAATGTTCAAACCTCTGGCCTCCACTCAGCTGTGGACCAACCAGATTGCATTCAGCAAACACACACACAACATCTGATTTTTCTGATTTTGTTTGGGATTTTTGTCTCCACATTGCATTTGGGGGTTATCTGGAAATTCACATCTGAACATCTGATCTGGACACTTGCAGATGACAAAGCAGATACTCTTTTGTCAAGATAAGATTTGAGAAGAAAAAGAAATGAGGTAATCTCATCCAGTATTTCATGAGAAAGAAAATTAAAAAATCACGTCCAAGCTTGTGAGTGGAATTCCATAAAAATGTGTGCGTGTGTGTGTATTTTATGTTTTTTACAGTAATACCGAGGCATTACAGGTTCCACTGTGACTGTTTGATTTCTTGTAAACATAAAGCGTTACTGGTCCCTCCATAAGAAACATCATTCAGATCACAAGATGACTTACAAAAGATGTATTGTATTATTGATGATTATTCATGTTTAGGCTTAACACTTTATTTTCCTTTGAAAAGATTACTTGGAAATTGTATTTTGAAGAATATTTTGTGATTTAAAAAGGAAAATCCCCAAACTAGCAGGCACTACTGAAACGCCATTAAACAGCGTGAAATGAAGTCATTTGTGTTTGTGCAGTTTGTGTTTAATGGGCTGAAACATGGCGGACCAGTGGCACAAATACTCCTCTCGTTATTTTGTAGCACGGATATGTTATCTAGTCCTGCATTTAACTGCAAGGTTGCACAAAATGTTTTAACCCATGAAAAGAAAGAAAGAGAAAATAAAAAAAACCCTGTGAAAAACACACTACAGTAACATTAACAGTTAACATATTTAAAATCTCCTTGTGTGGTTACAGAAATCAGTTAGATTGCAGAAATTCTGTTTAGTTGTTAGTCTGATGACGGATACCACAACACGCAGGTAACTTGGCTTTACTGTTAAATACAGACCCTGTTGTGTTTCAGCAACATAAAGCTAAATAATTAACTGTTTTGTTGTAAATGACAAATTGGGCTGCATGAAAAACATCTCTGGTATATTTTGTGCACAAGTAGTTTATAATTACTAAGGTATTCCTGAGTGGAAATCGTGTGTTTGCTGTAATGGAGCTGCAAACATAACTCTAGAGAGAAGCATGATTTCTGCCCTGAAGGTGGTGTTTCTTTTAGAAAGAAAAGATGTGAAGAATTTACTGTTCTTGTCATTATTTACCTCTTAATCTGAATGTTTACGAGGTGGGAAGTCAAAGCGAACGTGTATTTACTCATATTTTTGATTCTGTGTTTATTTACGTATGGCACTGTTGGACTGAGCAGAGCAGAATCAGGAATATGGACGACACAGACGTTAACTCGAACCGGGGGGGCTATTTCTTTGACATTTCTTTCACATCTTATTTATCTGTCAGGATCTAGACTGTGATTAGATTATTTCAAAAACTGAGGAAATTGAATCAGTAGCTTTTTCATTTTTATTGCCAAATTCGATTTAAGGTTTTAGGAAGAAGAGGTTTTGGTGTTCCAACTGTTTCTTGGCCATGTCACATGCATCAGTCGCAGGAAATGTCCACTAAAAAACCTGTATCTTCATCCTTTAACAGTTTAAGTTGTTAAGTTGTTTCTTGCACCCGTTGTACTTGATAAAAGCTGCAAACTTTGGGAAAAGCCAATTTGACTGTATGGAGAACTGCAACATAAATCTATATTTTCTGAAAGGTGCTGCCAAAGTCAGAAATGTAAATATATGTTAATAATAATAATAATAATAATAATAATAATAATAATAATAATAATAATAATAATAATAATAATAATAATGAATAATACCACAGAACACAGTATTTCAGAAATAAGTTACCACCCTTTTAAACATTGAACACTTAGAGGAAAAGAAACACATTCTGGATAGTAACCCTTAATATCACGTTGAACCCAATTTTAACGTATTTTTAATTTAAAAAGCAACAAAAATGCCAGAATCTGAGCCATGACAATACAAAAAGGAGTTTATCATGTCCTAGAAAGTAGTGTAAAAATGTTTATGAGTCGCCCTGCACCTCGAATAAAAGACATTACTGAATTTTGAATTTCACAGGAGCTGCCACAGATGACTCCGCCCAGCTCAGGCTCCTGAGGTGACCAGATCAGATGAATGAGACGCTTAAACTGAAACTTGTTTCTGTTTGTGAAGGAAACCACAAGTAAAAGTGTTGGGGGAACTTTAAAAAAACCCTGAGGTATTTTTCTGAGATAGTTTGTGATATCCCAGTGTTTTCAGTATTTATGTACTACAAGATTATCATCCACTGATTCCAGATACAGTACACACAAGAAAGATGTATAAAATGAACAGAGGGATTAAAGATTTCAAAATCGTATGTTTTGCCTCCATGTTTATGTGCTCCTCTTTATTTCTGGTGATGCAGTCACAGCAGTTACACCTTTTTTTCCGCATAAGAGCATAAGAGAGATGGGCTGCAGCCTTGGTCGGTTGTGTGCACTGATAATACTGATGGGCGATATTTTACCGTTCACGATATACCGCCAAAAAAATTCCTCACAATAAGAATTTGTCATCTCTAAAAATGATAAATTCCTGTTGATGATGTTTTTGTGTAAAGCTGATTTATGGTTCTGCGTTAAATCGACGCACAACGTACGTGAAGGAAGGAAGGAAGGAAGGAAGGAAGGAAGGAAGGAAGGAAGGAAGGAAGGAAGGAAGGAAGGAAGGAAGGAAGGAAGGAAGGAAGGAAGGAAGGAAGGAAGGAAGGAAGGAAGGAAGGAAGGAAGGAAGGAAGGAAGGAGGAAGGCAAGAAGGAAGGAGAGAGCAGGAGGGAGGAAGGAAGGAAGGAAGGAAGGAAGGAAGGAAGGAAGGAAGGAAGGAAGGAAGGAGAGAGCAGGAGGAAGGAAGGAAGGAAGGGATGGAGGGAGGAAGGAAGGGATGGAGGGAGGAAGGAAGGGATGGAGGGAGGAAGGAAAGGGGAGAAGGAAGGGAGAAAACAAGGAAAGAAGGAAGAAAGGGAAAAAAGAAGGAAGGAAGGAAGGAAATGAGCCTGAAAGAAAGAAAGAAAGAAAGAAAGAAAGAAAGAAAGAAAGAAAGAAAGAAAGAAAGAAAGAAAGAAAGAAAGAAAGAAAGAAAGAAAGAAAGAAAGAAAGAAAGAAAGAAAGAAAGAAAGAAATGAGCCAGAAAGAAAGAAAGAAAAAAGGATAAATTCCCATTGATGATGTTTTTGTGTAACAAACATGGCGGATCTGAGAGCGAGATAGATTTATAGTTAAAAAGGTGGAGTTGAATTGGTATTTTTTTTATTGTCATTTTTATCGTTATGGGGATAAATGCCAGAAATTATCGTGATACATTTTTTAGTCCATACCGCCCATCCCTAACTGATAATATTCAAGACCTCCCACCTGGGGGGGATCAGGCGGCCTGAACCTTCACACACTCCTTTACTTTCT
Organism: Cololabis saira; assembly: GCF_033807715.1. Lineage (NCBI taxonomy): Eukaryota > Metazoa > Chordata > Actinopteri > Beloniformes > Belonidae > Cololabis > Cololabis saira. The sequence goes on from NC_084599.1 coordinate 30,642,815, forward strand.
GTGGAAACCACAACACACTTCCTTTCAGTGCCTCTGAACCACATCGCTAAAACACCACTGATGGGCCGGAAGCGTGGACAGCTCAGTCTCTGGTCTCTGAGGCCCTGTGTGTGTGTTGTTTCTGACAGATGAATAAACATGCAGCGAGCTGCGTTGATGAGTATTACAATGAATGAGCATCTCATCTGTTCTCCTCCGCTGCTCAGCTCGCTCCACTCCAGGGGATACGAGCGCTCCGTTAGCTCATGCTGTTATTGGCCCACATGAAGAGGATGCTCTCCATAGCCTAGTTTCCTCTGGGCTGATAACCAGGCTTTACCCATTACTCTTGATATCACGGCTGCGAAGAAAGCTGTGCCCCTGCTAGATTGCTGATCTGTCAGCAAGATATCTCAAAAACAGATTAAATGTGCTATAGCCTCTTGTTAGCGTGCTCAAATATCTGCCTTGAAAGGCTTCTTCTGATTTGTATGTTACTTTATCTTGTTTTTGGCAGCTGCTAAATGCATCTACAGCTTTTTGACACTGTTTTGGTGCATTTATTCATTTAAGTTCTTTAAGCGCTATTAAGGTTACTCACTATTCAGTTTTTTTTTTAAAAGTCTACCTTTTCCTTAAGAGTAAAGATTCAAAACCTTTATCTCAGTTGGTAATATGTTTTATTTTTTGCATGTATTCTGATTTCATTTGATACATTCACTGGCTCCAGTATCAGAGGCCAAAAAGCAGCCTGACGGCATGATGACTTTTCTGGCTTACCTGCCAGAGTTTTATGCAAACATTATCTCTTGTTCCTTTCTTTCAACATTTGCATGTTCTTGTGCCTCGTGGTACCAGCTGAACCCACTGCTCCTCGCCTTGTGTGGGTTGTTTTTTTCCTCTTCTTCTTCTGCATGCCTCACAAACTTTCACAGAATTGCCTCATCAAGTGTCTTCTCATAGCTGTTTCCTGGAAAGACGGCTGATGATTCATATTCCTATCTCCTGGAAATTAAAGTGAAATCCAGAAGAACCAGACTAGATTTACGATGGATGACCGGCCCAGCCAGTATATGTGTCTGGAAAACTTTTCTTTGTATTTATTCATGCCCCCCCCCCCCCTTTTTCTTTTGTTGTTGTTCAGAGTCAGAGTCATTTTTATTGTCCCTCGAGGGGAAATTCATTTAGCAGTATGGGAAACAGTTATCATACAAAGACAGACATACCAATAAGAACAATTAAAACATTAAAACATGATATAGTAACCATAATAAAGGAGTAAAAGCAGAAGTGCTTCCAGCAGTGCAGGCAGAATGATACAAATGTATTAAAAATATTAAAATGTATGTGAATTGATCATTTTAACACCGGTTGGTATAAAAGAAAAATGTACACCTATTGCTATTGGCCTTGGGAAGCCTATAGCACCGCCCAGAAGGGAGAAGGACAAACTCTTCTGACAGAGGGTGATCAGGACTGGTCAAGATATCTTGTGCCTTATTCAGGACTTAATAAGTTTAGCGAACTATAATCATAAAATACTAGTCTTAGAAATTCAGTACATCTGCACTTTTCCCCCTGATCCAGTTTTCATTTCTTTGAGGGCGCCAAAAATTGTGTGTCGACCAATTTATTACTCAAATGAGTTGTGAGACTGAAATGAAGGTTTAGGGTTCTGCTTTCACATCCCCAATTCCATAAATACTCTACCAGGAAATCATTGACATTAAAGATACACATGAAATGGTTTCAGATATGAGTTAAGGAAATGTGCTTGTGTTTTACTAACCTATATCCTCAGATGCTGAAAGTGCATCGTGAGTGCTCTGCTCCGTCTGCAGTCACACATTCCTGTTAGATTTTTATTGGGAAATGAAGTTAGTGATTTTTTTTTGTCTTTAAGACTAAAATATTAAGCAATCCAGCCACTGTGACACAAACACTCAAAGCAAATATTTCCACCTGCTCAAGAAGATGGACTTTCTTTTATGAAGCCAGTTTATCCACAAACCCTGTTCTAAGCTGCCTTTGATATTTAATGCATATTATTCAATTCTAATTAGATAGGGTGTTGGATGGTTAACTCGGTTGAGCAGGCGCCTCATGTACGGAGCCATGAAATCTAAAGAAAATAAATAAATAAAAACCTGATGGCAGAAATACTTTATGCAGCATTGAGTAAAATCTACTTTTCTGCAGCACAACATAAATGGTGAATGGTGTTGGTGATATGATGATCTAGCTGATCCTTTATAGAACATTTCCAGATGCAAAAACATGATGAACTGAGTCAAAGGCATCACAAACGAGCATATCTTATTTAGCTGCAAATGCACAATATCAATATGTGGCTATGCAACTAATCTCTTATTGTTCCAGAATCATCATTTGTATCAATTGTTATTGTCTACTTTTACAAAGGAGCCAGAATAGTTAAGTACTGTATGTCAAAGTAGTCAAAAAGTACCATAAATATTGAATTCAGCCCATCTAATCCAATCATACTGTACGTTTGATTTTCCTTCTGTGGATTCATGTGACCAAAAAACAATATAGATAATGGAGGGGATCTGGTGTTAATTATGCCATGGAGGTACTTTGCTGTCATGATTCATGTTAACTTTACTTTACTTCACTTCACAGGAAAAGATCACTGCAAGTTCATACCAACATGAGATGTCACATTAGTAGCCTGATGACAGTGCCCTCATCCATTAAGGCCAGAAGAGAATATGGAGTGGCCATAACAGTCACAAGATTTCAACTCACTTGTACTCCCGTGGGACATTTTGTGCCAACGTTAAGATTAATTTAATTTAATACAATTGGAGGACTGAATGAATCCCTTGCAGAAATCTTCTCTGCATCTGCAACTAATGAGGCATGACATGTTAATCCCATGCAAAATCAACTAGAGATAAAAATGCTGTCACAAATGCATTTGATGCACATCTGACAGAAACAACAAAGTATCACAATGTGCTGCAGAAAAACCATGGTTCAATGCACTTGTGCTATGTGTCATATTTAAAGGTAGGGTAAGTGATTCTACATGCTTTCTAATCCGGAACATTTTTGTCTCTTTTGGTGAACATCTCCTAACCTTTTGCTTGCTGCCCATTTACTTCCAAATAAAAGTCACGATGCAGTTGTCAGGAAATTGTGTACCACAGTAATAAAGGTACATATTCAATATTTTTGGCAGTTTCAGGATGGTCCCCATTAGAGACATCACACCTATTATGACACTATTAATTTAATTCAAATTCAGTTCACTTAAAAAATGCTTTATTAATCCCAGATGGAAAATGTATTATTTTAATAACATTAAAACAATTAATTAATTGTTGAAATTTGCAGTCTTCATATGATACATTAATACATAATACTATAAAGCCTACAGTATTTGATTTATAAGAAAAGATTTATTTCCAGCATCACTGACACACTTCAGGCTTTCAATACGATTTTGACATAATCTCCGTTATTCTTTGGTGACTTTTAGCTTATAATTTCAGTTCGGCACCAAGATTCTTGACAAAAACATGTCCAGCCCTGGTTGCTGCCCCCTGGGTCCTGCCTGACCACTGCGGGTCACTAAGGCAAACAGTCATTTAAACATTTTAGAGGAAGTGATGGCCCCTGTGTGGAAACTGGATCTTTCCTGGAAGGGGCACAGGAATACGAGAGAACAGCTGCAGACGTCTGATCATATCTCAGGCGGCCCGGGGACATGCAGCAGAGATCTTTGTTCCATTATTTTGACAGAAAAGCGGAGGGAGGGGGACGTTTCAAAAACAGGAAGTCTGTGAGTAGATGCCAAACACCCAACAGCTACCTGTGAGCTGTTGTTTCATGGGAACTAGAATCATTATGTACAGTGCAGTTTTTGCAATTGCTTATATGTAACTGTGACTACAAACTAACTTTCTACTCTGTGCCAAAAGATGTTTTACAGTATTCTTCATAATATTAAAATCGTAAAGGTATTGCAGAATTAAAACTCCTGTAGAAGTATTCTTTAAGTTCTCTATAGTAATATTTTCTCTAAAAATAAATAAATACATTTAAATCAAACAATAACAATATTAGCTTTTCTTTTTCTAAGGGTTTTGATACCATTGATAGTTCTATGCAAATAGGCATGCGATATCTTCCCTGAGATCAGCAACTGATGATCAGTTACTTGAAAAATAATTTCTTTACATAAGAAGGTACATAAGTTAGATATTTTTGTTCTTTTGTGTCATTTTGTGCCATCTACTGATGGTTACACAGTACTACAGATAATATAATCTGTAAATGACTGAAGGGATTCGCTGTAATGATAGTTCATGCTTAATATTCTGTATTAGAATGTAAATTCTTGATTTATACATGAGTTTCAATATTTTTTCCTATTGCCTTTGGCCTGTCTGTAAAAGCCTAACCTCACTGTTAAAGATCACAGAAAATGTGACTCTCTACATTTTCTTATTCTGATGACCAGTGGTTGGTCATTAAATCATGAAGCAACAATAAATCTGAAACAGTCTTCATAAATGAGTGTCTTGAAAAGGTTTGGGTGTATTATCTGGTGCCAGTATGGCCTGCCCAGCAAAACAGTTGGCAACATTGAAACCGTTCCTCATACAGACCTCATTGCACCAGTGGAAACAAGGTGTGACAGTCAGTGAGCTGTGTCCTTTTCCCCTAAGAGATAAAAATCTATTTAAAAAACACAACCTTCAAGCTAATTTCACATATTTATCATCAAGGAAAGCAACTTTAAGAGCTACTATAAAACCTGACCAGTGTTTGGTGTGGATTTCTCACATTTACCTTCTTAACCAATAAATAACAATAACTTCATCTAAGATATCTTTCAACCCCCGATGTCACTGCTCAAGCTGCCTCAAGAGTTCCAGTCTTGGTTTAGAGCAGGGGTCGGCAACCCAAAATGTTGAAAGAGCCATATTGGACCAAAAACACAAAAAACGAATATGTCTGGAGCCGTAAAAAATGAAAGGTCTTGTATCAGCCTTAGAATGAAGACAAATGGTGAAAGGAGAAATGTCGAAAAAAAGTCAAAATGTGGAGAAAAAAGTCAAAATTTAGAGAAAAAAGTCAAAATGTTGAGATTAATGTTGAAGTACAATCTCGAGAAAAAAGTTCAAATGTTGAGAAAAAAGTGGAAATGTCGAGAAAAAAGTCGAAATGTTGAGAAGAAAGTTGAAATGTCGAGATTAAAAAGGAAAGGAAAAAGGAAGAAAAAAAAGTGGAAAAAAGGAAAGAAAGAAGAAAAAAGAAAAAAAAACAAGAAAAGAAAGAAAAAAAGGAAAAAAAGAGAAAATAAAGACAAAGAAAGAGAAAAAAAGGAAGAAAAAAGGGAAAAAAAGGGGAAAAAAGAAGAAAAAAGCAAAAAAAAAACAAGAAAAGAAAGAAAAAAAGAAAAAAAAGAGAAAAGAACGAGAAAAAAAGGAAGAAAAAAAAGAAGCAAAAAAGAAGAAAAAGGGGAAAAAAAGGAAAAAAAGGGGAATTTTTTTTTGAAAAAGCTCCAGGAGCCACTAGGGCGGCGCTAAAGAGCCGCATGCGGCTCTAGAGCCGCGGGTTGCCGAGCCCTGGTTTGGAGCATATTATCATGCAGAAACATTGCTGCATTTTTTCATCATATTGTATTTTGTATTGTCAAGTGTTAAAAATCATAAGCACAATTTGTCTACCTTCTTTCTATGGTTGGATGAAGATAAAACTATATACGGAACAATATCCAGGGTCTGGATGGAGTATCTGACGTCACTCTTCATGCCATATCCCAGAGAAAAGGCTGCATACACTGAGTGCACCACATGCCGTTACATCCCCCGTCCTTCTGCAACACAAAACAAAACACATTCACAAGCAAAGATGGGTTGATGTCAATCAGACTCAAATCTGAAGCAATTTCTTGGTGTATTAAAAACCTGTATTGGGGAGAAGCAGTGAGGACAGGCTTTGGTATTGACAGCCTTCCATTTGTCATTCAGATCGTTCTCAAGGTTAGACAGCAGCACTTTCCGCCCGTATCTGTTCTCAAGAAGCCGGCGTCTCTGCTTGCTGCCAGTGACGTAGTCATCAAGAAGAGCCCTCTGGCCCTCTGGGGCACAGAAACAGAACATCCCCTCAGACAAACACATCTGCACCCACACAAGCCAAACAGTCAAGCTAAGGATAGCAGCGACATAAGCATGATAGTCTTTGTGCTGAGGCAATTATAGACAGTCAGGAAGGCGTAGGTGTTTTGTTGAGTGACATTTCTGATCCAACCCTCCCCATTTATCCAGGTTTGAGGTTCATTAAAGGGGACCTATTATGGCATCTAATGCCTGTTTTAAACAGGCCTTGAATGTCTTAAAAACAAGCTTTTGATTGTTTTTGCTAAATAAATTATAAATTCAGCCTCTGAGCCATGTCTTTATCATCCCATTCTCTAACCTCATTATCTATGCAGGATTCTGAGTGGGCGGGGCTATGATAATGAGTAGGGATGGGGAATTATCACGATAATTTCTGGCATTTATCCCGATAACGATAAAAATGACAATAAAAAAAATACCAATTCAACTCCACCTTTTTAACTATAAATCTATCTCGCTCTCAGATCTGCCATGTTTGTTACACAAAAACATCATCAATGGGAATTTATCCTTCTTTCTTTCTTTCTTTCTTTCTTTCTTTCTTTCTTTCTTTCTTTCTTTCTTTCTTTCTTTCTTTCTTTCTTTCTTTCTCTTTCTTTCTTTCTTTCTTTCTTTCTTTCTTTCTTTCTTTCTTTCTCTTTCTTTCTTTCTTTCTCTTTCTTTCTTTATTTCTTTCTTTCTTTCTTTCTTTCTTTCTCTTTCTTTCTCTTTCTTTCTCTTTCTTTCTTTCTTTCTTTCTTTCAGGCTCATTTCCTTCCTTCCTTCCTTCTTTTTTCCCTTCCTTCCTTCTTTCCTTGTTTTCTCCCTTCCTTATCCCCTTTCCTTCCTTCCTTCCTTCCTTCCTTCCTTCCTTCCTTCCTTCCTTCCTTCCTTCCTTCCTTCCTTCCTTCCTTCCTTCCTTCCTTCCTTCCTTCCTTCCTTCCTTCCTTCCTTCCTTCCTTCCTTCCTTCCCTTCCTTCCTTCCTTCCTTCCTTCCTTCTTGCCTTCCTCCTTCCTTCCTTCCTTCCTTCCTTCCTTCCTTCCTTCCTTCCTTCCTTCCTTCCTTCCTTCCTTCCTTCCTTCCTTCCTTCCTTCCTTCCTTCCTTCCTTCCTTCCTTCCTTCCTTCCTTCACGTACGTTGTGCGTGGATTTAACACAGAACCATAAATCAGCTTTACACAAAAACGTCATCAACAGGAATTTATCATTTTTACCGCGAGATGACAAATTCTTATTGTGAGGAATTTTTTTGACGGTTTATCGTGAACGGTAAAATATCACCCATTCCTAATAATGAGGCACTGTGCTGATTGGCTGCCTGAATGACGCGATACACCGCTACGGAAAAAAGGTGGAAGCTCCGGCCGGCGGAGTTAGTTGTGGGCGTGGTTTCACGCATCGGAGGCCAACCTATGTAAATCGTAAATAGTGATATCTTTACGTAACAACGGGAGCAGAATCTGAACGGCTCGTAGAAGCCACATCACACTGGATGGATCATCCGGGCGGCTGTACAGACACTGCAGAATTTGGTTGCTTTCCTCCTTCTCTGAGTTGGCAGGCTGAGGGGAGACCACTTTATATATGTTAAAGCAAGAAAAAACATGTCATAATAGGTCCCCTTTAACTTTGGCATGTGACGGGATGGGGATTGATCCAACAACCTTCCAGTTGTAGGGAAACTGACTCCAGAACCACTCACAGTTTTTAGATTTAACTCTACAACTGGAATTGTCTTAAATTATAAGTTCACAGTTATCGTTACACAGGCGCGCTGATATAAAAACAAAAAACAAACGTGTCTCAGTTTACCTTCTGACTCTGGCAGGGACGGCAGATCTTCTATCTCCTCTGTCGGCTTCTCTTCGTAGCAGGCATTGGTCCCATGGTAGGTCTTACTGCAGACGACACAGAAAGCAAAGCCGCACACAGTGCACTGCGCTGCAGTGCTGGACTTGTCACGAATGACGGCTGAACTGCACCATCTCATAGGACAGTATGTCACATCTGTGGGGAGGAAACAAGAAAAATGAGGCATAAACAGACTCATCTGTGAAGACAGCGTAGAACAGGGGTCGGCAACCCAAAATGTTGAAAAAGCCATATTGGACCAAAACACAAAAAAAGATTATGTCTGGAGCCGCAAAAAATGAAAAGTCTTGTATAAGCCTTAGAATGAAGGAAAATGGTGAAAGGTGAAATGTCGAGAAAAAAGTCGAAATGTCAAGAAAAAAGTCAAAATTCCGAGAAAAAAGTTGAAATGTCGAGGAAATAGTAAAAATTTCGAGAAAAAAGTCGAAATGTTGAGAAAAAATTCGAAATGTCGAGAAAAAAGTCGAAATGTTGAGAAAAAAGTCGAAATGCCGAGAAAAAAGTCAAAATTTCGAGAAAAAAGTTGAAATGTCGAGATTAATGTTGAAGTACAATTTCGAGAAAAAAGTCGAAATGTCGAGATTAAAAAGGAAAGGAAAAGGGAAGAAAAAAAAGAGGAAAAAAAGGAAAAAAAGAAAAAAAAAAAAAAAAAAAAAGAAGACAAAAAAAGGGTCAAACATTTTTGAAAAAGCTCCAGGAGCCACTAGGGCGACGCTAAAGAGCCAGAGCCGCGGGTTGCCGACTCCTGGCGTAGAACATTCAAGAATTATACAACATCTTTAAAATTAAAAGAGCTCCTGGTTGTACAAAGGACACACCTGGCATGCTTTCCAGAGTAAATTGCAGAAGGAGACGATCATATCGGCTGAACAGGTCCTCTCCTACAAGACTCTTCACCTGCAAAATGATATGCACAGGTTTCAAGTACCAGGTATGTTTTCTTTGTATCATATTTTGCAGTTCTCTTCAGCATTATCGATACTAATACTGTATCTTTTACTGCGCACCTGTGCAGGAGTCGGAGTGGCGCTGCAGCCCTCCTGAGGACAGGTGACGCCCCGGATGTTGCCCTCACTTATCCTCACCCTGCAGAACTCCCTGAGACAGGCCTGGCAGAAGACGTGACCGCACTCATGCAGCTGCACGGACGCCGATCCGAGCCAGCCCACGTAACAAACCCCACAGTCAAACACCGTGGAAGAAAACACTTTCTGTTTCTGAGAAGCATCGTGGATCAGAATCTGAGACAGGAGGATTTGTGATGGAGTTAAAGACAGACCAGCAAAGGCTTGGTCTAAGTTTGGTGGGGTTTCACTTGGGCGGACGGGCGAAGAGGCTTCTTCTTGTTTACTTAGATCTTTTGGGTCCGGATCCGGCTGGGAAGATGGAGGATGATTGGATTTATCTCCCACTGAGGAGTGATCATTAGACTCTAAACTTTTGACAGGTATTACATCATAAACCTGCTCATCTACTTTTTCGATTATTGTCTCTGAAGAAAGAATATTTGGAGAATCTGTTTCAGAGTCTGAGTTTAGTCTGCTCTGGCTGGGGACTGAAGTGAATTGGTTTTGGTCAACCCTGTGGGCGTCCAGTGCTGAAGCTCCCTGACAGTCTGTCCTGCTGCTCCCAGAAGTTGATGGTTCCCACCGGTCTGTTCCACAAAGAGCTGACTCATCATAACATCGGTCAGATGTGGGTTCTGACGTGCACTCACCACCTTCTGCCGCTGAAGGCTCAGTTTCCTTGTTGTCTTGAGTTCTGTGTTCACCAGAAGGAAGCTCTAGTTGACTCTGGATGTCCAGGAACTTCAAGGCATCTTCTTTCAGAAACTGTATCCAGGAGAAAAGCACCACAGCGCCACCAGTGGCCTGGTAGAGATCAGAGAGTTGAGCTGCCAGTGAGGCCAGCTGAGGAGGACAGAGCACATACATTCAATTCCATTCAATTCAATTGTATTTATATAGCGTCTATTACAACAGAAGTTGTCTCTAAGCGCTTTCCAGAGACCAGAACATGACCCCCGAGCAATTATTACATAAACATAAACAATGGCAGGTAAAAACTCCCCTAGTGGGAGAAAAACCTTAGTTTAGTTTAGTTTATTTCGGTCATAACATCACAAAAAAAAAAAAAGAATAAAAATGACAACAAGAAAACGAATACACTGTTCAAAGAAAACATTACAAAAAAGTTTCCAATATACAAATAAACAAATAACATCTAAACCGAAAAAGGTGTAGGCTGAAGCAAAGCTTATTATTTGCCTACCCTCAAAAAGATTAATTAAATTAATGAAATAAAAGCAAGAAGTAAGAGAAAGACTGCCAGTAAAACAAATTGCCTCCATGGGGATAACAAAAATTCCTCAAGAAATAAAAAAAAAATTTTAAATAAAGGTGCAGTCTACATGTTACCTTCATCCATAAAAAATCAAATCAAATCACCAATTAAATAAATACCCAAATCAACATAGCAAGCATCACCACTCATTAATTTGATATAAGGAAATCATCCTTCTTTTCAATGTTTTTTTTAAATAAGGTTAAGGTTCTACATAATTTCAAATCCCTATCTAATTTATTCCATACATCCACCGCTGCCACTGTAGCATCTCAGTTTGGTGTTGGTTCTGATTGTTGATTTCCTGTATCTGCTCTCCCCTCTGAGGTTGTAATGGCTTTGTCTTAAATTGAACATATTTTGAATACAGTCTGGCAGCATGTTATTGTTGATTTTGAACATAATCTGTGCAGTTTTGAAGTCCACCAGTTCATTGAATTTAAGCTCATTTGTCTCTATAAATAATTGGTTGGTTGGGTGCTTGTATCCAACTTTGTTTATGAGTCGCATTGCTTTACCTTAACCTTAAGCCAAACAGTGGCAAGGAAAGTATATTCAGGTTTTTTTACTGAGTTTCTTCATGACTTAATCTTCATGACTTTTACTGACGTTCATTACCTGTGTATGAGTCAGCCAGCTGCAGGTGAGGGTGAAGGAGGGAGGGGAGGAGGACGGGTAATCCCCAGGAAGTTCAAAGGTCAGCTGCAGCGGTGGGAGGAATGATATGGCATACTGTCTCAGTGTTTCTCCTTATGGGAAGAAAAAACATGATCAGAGTTCACCAGGACAAATACACCTCCAGATCATCATCCTTATACATTTCTGGGGCGGATCAAAGGTTTTACATGGGTGATAATGAGTCCTCCTCTTCAGGAAGAAAATGTGGCATAAATGAATGTCTACAAAAATGTTGTTTTGTATCTTTGGTGTATATTATATTAAGTTTGAGCTGTTTCCAGGGTTTTCATTTGTATGACGGCATTTTTGAAAACAACGCTGTGTTCAGTCTTTTTTTTTTTTAATTGAAAGATTGAAGGGGTAGAATTTTATTTTCATGGATATGGCCCAAGTGTGCGTTCGACATAAGAGGCCTCGGAGAGAACCTCAACACATTTCCTTCCCAGATGTGTGTGTGTAGGAGTTCGATAAGATCACCAATAATCTTTAAATCCTAATGACACCCCAGTAAAAGCACTCACTATCGCATTCATAGATTAGAGTTCATTACATCTGTTTCACTGTGGATTATATTTTCATATAATTTAATCACATATCGTATATCATTGTGTTTTATTGTGAAGCAATTTGTGATTTGTATCTTGAGAGGTGCTATGTAAATAACATTTTAATGACTTACATGTTATATATATGTTTTAATTGTTGTTCAGTGTTAATCTGATCATTGACATCTTTCTTTTCAGTAACAATAGATTTAGATTTCTTAGAGTTTAGAGTTTGTTTGTGTTTTTTCTTAATAACATTTTTTAATGACTGTTTGTGTTTTTTCTTAATAACGTTTTTTTAATGACTTAAGACCATAATGATCTGGAACTACATTTAAGTTCAATGTAAGTTATTCTAATATTAATCTAATATTATTTATTACATACTTAAAGGAGCTGTATGTAAGAGCAAATAATAAAACGAATCATAAAATGACCCCAATATGTCAACAGACATTTAAAAATCATGTTCATTTCAAATACTTATGTCACTGACAACAGCACTCAAGCCAGGATATTCCCGTTTAAAAAGAGGAGTTGCAGCCCTCAACTGATGTTTATGTTGTCATTTTTTTAGTTTTGGCCTGAAGCTCCACCCTCCACCTATCTCCCAATCACCAAGTCAGTATTGTTTCTGAAGCTCCACCCTCCACCTATCTCCCAATCACAAAGTCAGTATTGTTTCGGCATCCGGGTTGCCAGCTCGGCTCTAATTATGGCAGCCATGGCAGCCTACGTTCCTGCTGCATTCTGCAGCCGACCTGGCAACCTCTGGTCGGGGGGAGGAGGGGGAGGGTACACGCTGCTCAACAATATTTTGAAAGTGACTGCAGTACCAGTTTTGGCCATTTCTTACAGACGGCTCCTTTAATATTCAGGGTTAGGATTCTGGATACTGGACTACACTCCCAAACTAACCAGAGCGTGTGTGTGAGCCTGACATGGTTGTCTGCAACATCGGGGCTCTGCAGGGAACGGATCAGGCTCCGTTCCTCTTCACTGTTTACACCGCTGACTTCATGTAAAGCTCAGTTCTCTGACGACTCGTGATCACAGATGACGATGACAGAGAGTACAGGAAACTGATCCAGGACTTTGTGGACTGGTGCCAGCAGAGCTGCTTCCAGATCAATGCGGGGAAAAGCAGAGAGCTGATGGTAGATTTCCCCAGGCACTCTTTTCCTGCAACGACGCCGGTGAGCATTCAGGGAAAGGACATTGAAAGAATGGACTCTTACAAATACAAATCAACTGGACTGGTCAGATAACACAGATGCTCTCTACAGGAAAGGGCAGAGCAGACTTTCTGCTAAGGGGACTAGGGTATTTTGGAGCGCAGGGAGAACTATTAAAGATCTTTTATGGCCTTGTGGTGGTCTCAACCATCCTTTACAGAGTGGTCTGCTGGTGCAGCATCTTGTCTGCAGACAGGAAAAGACTGGATAAGTTGATCAGCAAGGCCAGCTCAGTTCCTGGGACTAATAAAGGTGTATCTTATCCCATCTTCAGCTATTTCTTTTTTTTTTTCAATTCTTGGCAACATTTTTTTTTATAGATATATTTATTGAGGGCAATAAGAAAAGAAAAAAAGATTTACAATAACAATAGAAATATCAATATTTTCCCCTTTTTTAACTTTTCAAAACAGTAATTAAACAAAAATAAATAATAATAATAATAAGAGGAAAATAAATAAATATAAATAAATAAATACAACAACACACCCCTCTCCCCTTCCCTCCCTCATATGGTCAGTACATTACATCATTCAAAATCATTTAGCTTTTTTTCACATATGCATATCAATACTGGAGCAAATGAGTAATAAAGTAAATATTCAAGTCCTGCAAAAACACATTCATTAATGCAGTAGATGATTCAAATCATTAGCTAGTCTAATAAAGGCAAAAAATCCAAAAAGGGTCCCAAAATAAAGTCTCTTTAGTTTTTTTTCTAACAGAATACAGTATTTTTTCTGGAGTGTTATATGATGCAAGTTCATTGATCCACTGTTTGGATGCAGTTTTTTTTTTTCTGATTTCCAGTTTTTTAAAATACAATTTTTGCCGCAGTGCCTGCAAGCAGAATGAAGTACTTTTTATGATAAGTCATATTTAGTGAACTAATATCTCCCAGTATCCAGACTTTGGGATCAAGAATATAGGATTTTAAAATGTCAGAGATTATTTTGACCACATATTTCCAGAAAGCATCTATAATCGGACAGTTGCATGGAGTACATTTCCAGTGTTTATTTTACATCTTTGGCACATGGCAGAGACCGCACTATTACATTTATTTAATCTATAGGGAGTGTAGTAAATTTGATGTAAGGTATTGAATTGAATTTATCTGTGTTTGGTGGATATTATAGTGTGTGTTATTTCTAAAAGAGTGTATCCTTATTCTCATATGAACATTCCAATCTTCAGCTATTTCTAATAATAATTAGGTACATAATATTTTGGGACATGGATATTTTAGCTGCATATATTGCTAACTATGAAAATATTTTTTGTAAGATTTTTTTCATTATTTACCTTTTTTTCCATTAAATATTTATAACATTTCATTAACTGGGGGAAACAACAACTGCTGGAAGAGAATTCCTCGTATGTGTGTGTACGTACTTGGTGAATAAAGCTGATTCTGACTGTGATTAACATGCACATCGTGTTCAGTAGAAATTACCATCTTCCAGGAGCACAGTGAAGTCTGCAGGAAGCTCCGCGGATACTCGGATTTCTCCGGCAGAGCTCGACTCTTTCCGGAGGAACTCGCCCGAGCCGAAGATACTCTCCAGGACGAGCAGCTCGTCCTCCTGCTCCTCCAGGTCCCAGTTCATTCCTCCGGACACGAACACACAGCCCACCCTCTTTTATCTTATTGAGAAGTGGTATTTTTATCTTCCAACAACTACCTGTAAAGGTGTCTGTTAAATAAATCCTCCCGTCCACGGTGATTCCAGGCTGCTTCCTGGTCCGTGAGCGCGCCTCCCTCTGTTCACTCCTATTTATTTATGATAATGATGTAAGGTGCGAGCAACAGCAGCAACCTCATTTTACAGGCTGCAACTAGTGAAAGGTTTCACCCCTGAGTCGTTATTTACCATGAGTCATTATTCAGAACTCATTAAGGCCTTTTCACCAACAAATGCTGCTTAAAATTGGTTCTTGATTTATGAACACAACCTCTCCAACAAATACATTTTGTTGAACAAATGCATTATCCTAATAAGCAATGTACTCATTAATTGTGGTTAATTAAAAAAAAATCAAATCATGGAGACTAAAACATTCTTTAATTGAAAATCACACTGAAAAAAATAAATCTAAGCGCATGTAAATATAACATATTTAAATCTGTGATATTGACAATTAAAAATGAAGTTTGTTGCTTTACATGAATACATCTAGTTTTGAACTTAATCTGCATTTGTTCAAAAAACAAGACATTGTGTATTTTTTCCTTAACAAGCAGTATTTATGTAATCCCAGGCAATCTTTTCATTTACACACAAACAACAAGCAATGATCTCGTTGTATTTACTTTTCCTTTAACAATTTTAATCTATTGGGCAGATTGACCAACGTTTAGATTAAACATGCTTTATTTGTTTTATGTAGAGCACAGCAGTAAAAAATATCTTGCTTGATCTACTTTTAAAAAATTATGGCAACTTTTTTGCATGAGATTTTTATGTAGATCAAGAAAGACTAGTCTTTGTATAAACGACTTAATTTTTAGTAGCCTATGTACACAATTCTCTTCTATTCTACTAATTTTTGCAAGAACCGGTAAACTTAATTTTGGTAAATAAAGTCAACTTAATTTTTTTTTTAAATTTATTTATTTTCTTTTTTCCTTTTTTTCTTCTCTTTTTTCTTTTTATTTCTAAATTTCCTTTTTTCTTTTTAAAGTCAACTTAATTTTGATAAATAAAGTAAACTTGTATACATACATAAAATGAAGTAGTTTATACAAAGACTAGTCTTTCTTGATCTACTTAATAATCTCATGCAAAAAGTTGACTTTCCAGAACATTTGAAGGCAGTGTGCCGCCTGTGTCACCATGGATGCTTATGGGATATTTCTTAGAATCTGTCAACTACAGCTGTGGTTTTCTGTGTAAATTTTTCTCTACAAGATCAACCTCTGTGTCTGTGCAAACTGTCTCAGTAGATCTCCAACATCTACACCAGTTAGCGTGATTTCAATGATTTCTTCTCCGAGTCTTCTTATTTAGTGCCACCTTTTCTTCACATGTTCTGAACTTCGAATGACTCAAAGCCAACGTGAAACACATGTGACACACTATTGACTGTTGGCCCAGGGTAGAAGTATACGAAGGACTACAGAGATAAGAATCCAGATCTTCAACAGGCAATGCAAGTCTACTGGCATTTGTTCTAACTTTATGACCAAAAGACTTCTGTCCTACATCGAGTGCATGTGATGAATTCACAGCCACCGTCCTTCTGCAACACAAAACACAACAATGCATGTATAAGCCTTGTTGGTCTACACAGTCACAGGCAGTTACAATCCTGTCTTATCTGTGGTTTAGGTGATTAAAATATGTGTGTGCTGACAAGTGTATCTGTAAGGCTGTGTGTAAATACCTCTATATTGCAGAAGCAGTTTGCACAGGCCCTCGTGTTGACAGATATCCATTTCTCACACATCTTAAACTGGAATCACTCTACACTATCTGTTCTCCAGCAGACGGCGACTCTTCTCACTGGCACTGTTGTACGAGCCTCACGGGATTAGAGAGGAGTGTTTTTTTGATATTGTATGTTGCTAATAGACACCTGAAACAGGCAGCTTGTTGTCTTCATTTGTTAAGTTTTGAAATAAAACATGAAGATTGTAATTTTTTACACTTTAAAATGACATTGTTTCGCAATAAATGTACTTTTGGTGTAAATATTCAGACACCGGAAAAGCTTTCCCCATAACCAAATAATTTAGAAGAAGAAGAAGGGGAACAGGAAAAAATACATAATCTGACTGTCCTCTCCAGAAAACTCAGGAAACAAACAGGTTTCACTAAAACAACAGACCTCAAAGGGGTTCTGTTTCATAAAGAGAGTTTCTGATCATCGAGAAAGTAACAGCTATGGAGACATGACAAGAAAAAAGCAGCATAAATTAATAGTCGGAACATAATTCTGAAAATACTTTTCTGTTCAATAATTTTGGCTGTAAATATTTGCTTGGCATTTAAATGTTTTTGTACATGGACAAATATCAAAAAGGGGAGAAAGATACAAAAAACTTTTCACCCGTTAAAAAGCAAAGTACTCAGTTTCAAAGTATGAGGTTTATTGCTGTTCTAATTTTCATTAAGTCCATACATTTCAAAATCTGTGATTTAAGGAATAGAGGATTGGTGTGATCAAGATACCCAGCATGACTTATCCTTACTGCTCTTTTATGCAATGTGCATATTCTTTTAAGGTGCTCTTGTAGGTATTACCCCAAATGTCAACACAATAGATCAGATATGGTAATATGAGTGCACAGTACAGATTGTGTAGTGTCGTTTGGTTCAAGATGTGTCTACATTTACTCAGCACTCCAATACTCTTTGCCATCTTAGAACACAGATACTTACCTTCCAGTTTATTTGATCAATAAACCCTCTAACTAAGAAAGCCAATTTAAATATTAAAATATTTTTATGATTTTTATGATTTTTGTTTACAGCAGAGTAAGTGAGGACATGTTTAACTTTTCTTCTTGTTTGTACAGATGTTAATAACATCGCAGTGCGTAAAAGATATCAGCGCTTCATTTTTTCGCGCCCACGTCTTTGCATTTTTAAACGTGTTTTTTTTTTACATAAACATCATCTGTGATCACATTGTATTCGTACATGTGGTACCTGCTGGACTAAGCAGCGCTGAAGTCACACGCAGTGGTACAGTCTGTCTTCTACAAAATATAACATTGTGAATAAATAAATGAAAAATAAATAAAAAGTTGATCACAAAAAAAAACATTGTGAAGGGAAGTTTATAGATAGATCTGTTCAAGAGGGGCGAACGATAGCTTTTTTTGTGCCTGGATTCTGATATCTTATTTCTCAATGGTATGAAATGTAATATCAGATTTTTTTAAACTTCTACAGGAAGTAGAATATTAATTCCCACCTGAGGAGGAAGGGATGTCTGTGTGAGATCTGAACCGCAGCAGCCTCCTCACAACCTGTGTCAGCTTCCATTATGGTTGGTAACAAGGTAGGACACGGGTCACATTGGGGTCAGCTCCTTCCTCTGCTAACAAGCAAGTTCAGACAACATGCTGTGCTGGATCATTAGTTCTGAATTGAATTTCTAGTCATTCAGGACCAAAGCTTTTTCTGTTCAGAGGAAGCATCTCCTACATTTTCAGTCTGCAGTCTGAGACACAAACTCAAAGCCAGGATGTGTAACCTTTTTTTTTCTCTTCCACTCTCTCTACATAGTATGCTCAACTCCAGTACTGAACACTTGTCATCTGCCTAACCTGTGTTAATGAGCTTTTATTCAAACTTGCTGAGCGGGAATGCAGAATGGGTCTTTCTCGTGATCACCTGAGTAGCAGCACCGGGTCACATAAAGTACTTTATAATCTCAGTTTAAGCAATATAAGATTGTAACTGAAAAAAATGGAATAAAAACATGTTTTTAGTGCACAGCTTTGAGAAAAACAATTAAGATGCATTTGGTTTTTCTGTTATTTTTGTAAATCCAGCATGTTATTTGTGATCTTTGGCACAGGTCAGTCTTTCATCTTGAGTTTTAGTTTCCCGATTCAAACACCAGATGTCCCCAGCTATCCTCTTTTGTCTCCACATTTCTTCAGAGCCTGTTTTTTAATTTAGCAGCGGCCTGATCCCTGCGAGTGATCGACTCTTTTTCTGCTGCATGCACTCGGTGTTTCCATCACACCATTAACAGCCCCTTTCAGATCTCCTAAAGCTTAAACAATTAACAAATACACACACTAGATAATACCACCTCCCCTGACATCAAGTAATGCCATTCATTTCCTGCTTTTCTAGGGTTGTTGGATTACATCGTAAAACAGACATCATTTCCTCCCCAGTCAATATCCAGCATATGCATTTTCTGTTCCACTACCTGAACATTTTCATCACCTGTCTCTCATTTAACCTTTCTGAGACGGGGAATAGCTTTTGTTTGAATTACATGCAGTCATTAATATATTAACCACACAAAATGCAATATAAAAGAAAGATAACCTGTAAGAACAGTTGGATATGATCTACCATAGAAATATATGATATTGTCTTGAGTTTATTTCTTTGTATTTTGTTTACCGTAGCCTGTTGTCAATCTCTGCATTGGTGTTGACTATAAATAATAAAAAAAATTGAATACAATAGTGTTTTAAAGATCTGAACCACTTCATCCGTTTATTAGTCAGTTGCTCATTTCAAGAAAAATGTAAATACTTTGCTAAAACACTTGAATTTTCCACAGTGTTTATAAACAGTCGTGAAAAGTAAAGTCTAAACGGCATAGAAAGGATCAGTGCATACATACACTATTTACATAAGTTTGTGCTTTTTTCCTCATCATATTTCTCTCTGAACATGTCTCAGAGGCCATTGAGCATGTAACCTCACAGGAATCATTCTTAAAAAAATAAAGGCAAAAGCATAAAGGCATGTTAGTTATTTGATTTTACATAAAATGTTCTCAACACAATGAGGTCAACTGACTCTTGATAGAATCTATACTATCAAATCTCATTACAAAGTTATACATGGCATAAGCTGGCTTTATTCTTAGCGATTCAAGAAGTAAATCTGCCATGAAGTGAGCGAGTTAAAAGCGAGTGCCCTTCTCATACCAAATATTAGAAATGTGCATTAGGTATGAAAAGATATAAAGATGAGTATACGGTAAATTCCCTTCAGTTTTCCATACATAGGTGAGTTGAGTGCAGTGTGCCGAGTGATGTGAGATGCGGGAGAATGGGGGGGCTTGGAGGGCTGTTGCGTGTAGGGCCAGAGGTCTCAGGCGTTGCTCCTCTCTTCTATCGTAAAGGTTTCCATCGGGCCTTTACTCAGAGCCTTGATGTTGTCCAAAAGACCGGTGGGGGTCAGAATGTGGGAAGACCCTGGATACATGCGGAATATAAAAACAAACATCAGATCCCTCATGAAAGCATCATGACTGGCTCCGGTAGTGGGTTTTAAGACAGTCACAAATTAAAACTATTACATGTATTTTATAACAAAGTAAAGATCTGTAGTTTAAACCAGTGGTCCCCAACCTTTTCTGAACCGCAGACCGGTTTAATGTCTGACAATATTTTCACGGCCCAATCTAAAGGTGTAATTGATAAAAACTAAATGAAATGACAAGATCGGCATTAAAAACTGTGGTATTTTCTCTATAGTAATAATAATAATGAATAATAATAAAACATAATTTTCAAAAAAATAAAATAAAATAATGGAAATTGTAAATTACCTTTAATATGAGTATTTCTATAAATGTGTTTTTATGTCTCATTAACGTTATTTAAAGCCAGGCTTTTATTTTATTTATTACGGAGACCGATATTTAGTGCTTTTATTTTGAAGGCGTCTCGCCGAGACCTTGTAAACATCCGGGGCTTCGGACTTTAATGGTAAAAGTTTAACGGTAGTAGAAAGTGTGTCTGAAAGACTAAACTAGTGTCAGGAATGCTAAAGTGGAGCCCAACTGACACAAAAAGCACCTTCTGATAAAGATTTGTTTTCTTTGCAAATGTTATGCAGTATTTATGTACATATTGAGTTTGGCTGTCATGATTATTCATGTATTGTGGTTAGCGGTAGGCTTGATTTATGGTTCCGCGTTAAATCGACGGCGCACCCTACGCCGTAGGCTCTGCGTAGTTGTAACGCGGAACCATAAATCAGCCTGTGTAGCTGTTATTACCGAGCGAGTGAGCAGCTGCGTCGGTCTGTATTTAAGTTAAATGAAACTTATATGAATGTAGAAAGACTAACTCTATTTTATTGTATTCCTTTATAGCTCTTACGGTGTGTTTGCAGTGTATTTATTGTACATCCAAGGAATAAAAACATTGTGAACCATCAGTTTGAGAGTCATCCATCATCAGGGGATGCTACAGAAATTATTTTTTCTCTCTGTGCGGCCCGGTACCAGATGACCCACGGCCGGGTACCGGGCCCGGGGGTTGGGGACCACTGGTTTAAACGATGAAAAACCCATGTGTCCTCATCGGTTAGAGATGAAGTCCAAGTGTACTACTGTGTTAATACTCACCTATGATGACCTCACAGGACTTCACTGCCTGCGTGACCTCGTAGGCGCAGCGCATCTCGGAGTAACCGATTCCACCGATGACGAAGATGATGAGGCGAGAGCCTGTTCGCCGCTCGTCCTGAGCGCTGGGCTTGTGTTTCTGACGGGCGCTGTGAAGAAGAGAAAGAGAACGTTCGCATTGTTGGAGAAAAGATCAACAACTTTAGATCAACATCTTGGAAATAATATTTGACAGAAACAGGTGTAGCTCCTAGTGGAAGTATTTATCACTGGAGGGCACCCACTTTGCAAATTGAATGACTGAAGAGAAGAAAATGTGAGATGCATGTCTTGTGGCATAACTGATTTAAAAAAAAAAAAAGTTTTTCAAAAATCTGTTAATGGTCAGTGAAAAGAAAACCCACCTGACGGCCCCGGAGCCATTCCAGGCAGCAGGACACTCGGACTGGTGTGGCCATTCTCTGGTGTCCAGTTTGTTCTCCACCGCATCCTGAAAGCAAAATAAGTTTTAGCTGTCAGATGTTGCTCTAACTAAAGTAAGCCCATGAAACAGAATTATACTGGATTCTGCGTGTGATTTTATAAAATATCCCAGTTACACTCGAAGAAAGATCTAAAACTTCTTGGAAATTCATTGTAAGAGTTCTTATTAGCAAAAGCTGATGTATGTGTGATCCTTGAATGATGGAAAAGGTACATACAGTAACATTTCTGGTTCCAGTTCTGAATCAGAAATGTCTTTTTCTTTGGTTCCTGACTGATAGCGCTCACTGTTTTTGTATTCTGCATGTCACGTTCAAATGCAGGAAGTGGTTTTGTTTCACCTTATTTCAGCCAAATTTCCTTCTATCGCACATCAAAACCACATTTGTTCTGTGATTTAAAAAAAAAAGTTTGTACCACAGTCTACAGGATGTAAATGCGATAACAGGAAAGGGAAGCAAAATTGAGCCTTACCAAGTCAACCCATTCTTTCACAGTGAACTCCACATTTATTCTTTAAACACAATATGAGAGTAACCAATCAAGGACATCTTTAAATATTCTTCATAAATTTACAGAACTGCGACTCAGTGGGACTCCTCCTCTCAGTTCTTCATGCATTCATGAGTAAGAGCTGATACAGTATATCATTTCTTCCAAGTCTTACGATCGGCAGCTCATATAACTAACCAGACGTGGTTCCCTTACACACATACCCGGTCTCTCCTCTTTCACCCCTTACTGTCTACCCTGAAAAAACTAGATTAAAGTTCACGCTCTTCCAGAAAGTGGCTCCTACATACAGGCACCAAGACAGGAAAAGGAGGGAAATGTTCCACAAAGAAAAGCCAGTATGTAAAGGGCCTGACGCTGCAGAACCTTGATCCATTTCTAGTCATGTCCTGATCCAATCAGGTGATTGGAAATCAGGGCCAAGGCAAGGCAAGTGTATTTGTATAGTACATTTCATGTGCAAGACAATTCAAAGTGCTTTATTTAAAAACAGTTTTTTCAAAAATGCAACAACCACATAATTACTGAATGATTAGCAGGAAGTGATCGGATTGCTTTCATAGTTATTTTACTAGATTACATTATTTCATAAATATTTATATACATATTTGTTTATTGTCTATCAATAGACAATTCAGGTTGGGGAGTTGGTGTGACCTTCAACCTAGAGTAGCAGTTGTAGCTAGTGAGCTGATGTCATTGGTGTCAGCTGAAAACCTGTCGCTATATTCAGCATTTTTTTTAACCCCTCTAGCAACTCTTTTTCAAAAAAGCCCCCAGTGGCAAATCTAGCAACTTTTTTTCCCAGGTGTCATTAAAGGCTTTTGTAGACTAACTTGAAAAGCTTGTATCCGTCTCACTCACTCTTCGCAGCCAGTTGATCTTTCAAACTAGACAGCAAAATGCAGCGCTGCAGCAGCTTCTGCTGTTTACAGTTCTTTCTTTTTTTTTTCTTTTTCCTTTAATTTGGATTACCAAAGTATCGGTTCAGGACTTGGTATCGGCCAATACTCAAAATCAAATGACAAAAAGATGTAATTGGGACATCCCTGTCTATTTCAATACAGAACCCTTCTCAGCTTACCTTAATAACAGGGTTTATACAGCAATCCTTATGTTAAATTTAATACCAATTTAATACCTTTTTCACTACCTTCAGATTTAAAAAAAAAACTGTCACAACATTAAGTGTTAATCACGGACCTTTTAACATTAATACAGATTTTGACCTATAGAACACTATACAGAACAGATTTATAGACTCATTGTTGTTGACCAGATGTTTCACATTTATTTCACTTTGTGAATGACAATAAAATAGACTGATTAAAATGTAAAAGGTAAAAAATAATACCAATTTAAAAAAAATAATACCTCTGACAGTGAATTTAACACTTTTAATGGCCTTAAATTTGGCAATTTTCATTTATCACTTTTTAATACTTTTTAAAACCCCGCGGAAACCCTGAATAACCACTTTTATTAAACCAATTTACAGTAAAAGCAACTGAGCAGGAAGAATGTAGTGATACATTAGTATCATCTGCAAGGATCGATCCACAAATGGTGCTTTGTTTTGTCCTTTAGACACTGAGATGGACAAACAGGACAACAGAAACATGTAGTACTATGTATCAGATAACCTGAATAACCTCCTTTTGTTCTGCTGTCACAATTTTTGTTGATTTTTTTCATGAAAACCATATAAAGAAGGGCTGGACGAGCACACCAACCTACATGCTGAAGATGGATATATGGATGCATTTCCAAGAGCTCTAACGGAGCTGTATAAAATTACATTCCATTATAGATTGCGTTATTATGTGACACAAAAATAACAGCCCCTATCTGAGGACCTCCAACAACATGCTTTCACTGACCTCCATCACATCTTTTACGACTGGAGTCCATCTTGAAAGGTTGTACTTTTCCTCCTGGGTCCGATCTCTTCGGGATGGTTTGCGAGAGAAGAAACTAGGCTGCAAGCAAAAGCACAAAAATGTTATTAAAAACCCCAGCGTTCAGCTACAATCACTTTCCAAAGAAACCAACAAAGAATGAATGATATTCTCCACATACCGAAGTGATAATAGGGACACCCAATTCTTTCCAGTTCAGTATAAACTCTCGTTCGTCCTCGATCTTAACGTGCTGGATAAGTTTGCTCAAGTTCTCATCCGTTGTTCCTGTTCATTCCAAAAACAAACCAAAAATACAATCTTGTCCAGGTTTACGGCGGCTGTCAACATTTAGTACAGTAATGGACTGTGTGTGTCTTTAGCCAACAAAACACACTGTAAGTTCTAATGTCGTAGTTTTTTTTATAGATAAAATTTTATCAACATCACCACTGCATTTACAAATATGAAGTGATTTATTTGTACCTGGTTACTTAAAATGTAATTGTATCTATAAGTCTAGTCTATGAAATCAAAGAATTTGCTTGCGGCTGCAGAAGACTGTTGTACCGTTGAGGCTGAAGATGTAGAGCAGCACAGCTCGGATCTTGTCGTGGGTGCTGTATGGGTTGAGCAGCACTGGCAGCAGAGTCCTCATTGGATCTTTCACCTTTATTCCATCTACATCTAAACCTACAGCGAGGTCCTACACAAAAAAACACAACATATTTCAAATTTTACCATTGCATCAAACATAACCCTTGAATTTCTGTACGTGAAGGTCATGATTCAAATTCAGCTAGAGGAAAGTATTCTCAAGCTCGTGACGACTTCTTTTGCTGTTCTTTCCTCACACTGTGTGTATTCTGGTAGCTCTGTTTTGCATTTAGTGAAAGGGGTCAGTGTGATCAATCTTAACTTGTATGAAGTTGAGATTACTACTACAAACTCAAGAAAACCTAATTGTGAACTAATTTTATTTTAATCAGATCTAAAATTAGGATATATTTGTCTAGTAGCTGGAGTGGACAGTCCACAAGTCAGTACATTAATCCAATCGGGTCCAACTGGGAAACATTGTGTCCACGTGCCATGGTGCACAAGGACTAGGAGCTTTCTGCCCGGCTAACGCTCTGCAAACTAAGTAATTTCCCACATAAGTAGTAAAAAATAGCAAGAGTAGACGGACAGACCTGTTCAGCTTTGCAGAGTTTCTCTACGTCATTTGAGAAACGTTTCATGCAGTCTTCAGCCAACTGCAGATGAATAGTTTTCTAAAATTAAGACAGAAAAGACACAACAGGACAATACATCATTAAATAACGTAGATTCATAATTTTTTCCATTACTGACTTATTTATTTATTGTTTTTTGTTTCCAATAAAACACATTTAACACGGAAGTAATTCTTTTCCATTTAGATTTGCTGCTAAAATGATGAAGTCAAACCAGCATGATCGCAGGCTGCGGAGGCACCACACCCAACCGCAACATAATAATCACCTACATCCATAATAACAGCTAGACGACGACCTAAGATTCAGAATAACTTTGTTGTCATTACGTAAACTTTATACTCAATATCATCTTGTGCTGTTCTTGTCTTATAAAGCAGCGTTGGGACTAGGGCTGAGCGATATGGACCAAAAGTCATATCTCGATATTTTGTAGCTAAATGGCAATACTCGATATATATCTCGATATTTTTTCTGTGCCTTAATTGGGGTTTCCCCCAAAGCATTATAGCATAGCATCTCTGTTAGCTTCATTTTTTTCTGAGGCAAACCCTCAGTTTTAATACAAAGCCTCGTGCCAAATGTCACACAGGTACCTTTGTTAACAGAGGTCTGCACAATATCAAAATGTATAAAACAAATGAAATAAAAATAAACTGCCTGCATATATAGAATAAAAATGCTTCTTGAATAAAATAAAACAAATATCCCTTTCCTGCATAACAATTACATTAAAATACACTGTGTAATTAATACAATGTAGACAGTAACAGGCAGACTTTTCCACTGAGGTGGACAGTTGTGCAAATAACAAAACATTTGTACAAATCTCAAATAAAACATTCAAGTCAATTTGTCACAAAATAAGCTATATCAAAATCATTAAAAAAAAAAAATGTTTTTTTTTTTTTTTTTTTTTTTTAAATCGATATAAACGATATTGTCTCGTACCATATCGTGTTTGAAAATATATCGATATATATTAAAATCTCGATATATCGCCCAGCCCTAGTTGGGACACAGTCATTGAAGAAAATATCAACTTAAAGCTACAAAGATAACTAAGTGCAGATCAGGTGTTAAAGTTATCACCATAAAAGTAAATACCAATGTTTCCTACCTCAGTCAGCTGTTTACGGAACGAAGGCATCTTCTTCATCATTTGGGCTAAATTACTGATTGTGATCTGGAAAAAAAACAAAAATGAACAGGCTCTCATGAGATATGCACACAAAGTACAAAGTAGGTGTTTAAACGGTGAAGATGAGATAAACAAACAAACAAGTACCTTCCTGTCTGGTTCTTTCTTGCTAGCAGATATTTCCTTCACCATCTTGGGTATTTGTCTATTTTAAGCAAAGAACAATGTCATGCTTTGAGTCAGGACACCAGAACAGGACACCTCCATCTGCAGCTTCACACTTACTCTGAGACCTCAGCGATGTGCTTGTGCCGGAGCTTCACCCAGAGCATGTCCCCCTCGTTCAGCAGGGCCTGCTTCTCCGAGCCGTCCTTGGACTTGTACCTGGACACGAGATGACACAGAAAACTGGTTTCAGGCGTCTCGACGACACAATGTGTAACACTATGTGTAATACTGAGTGAAAGACGATGCAGAAGAAAGAGGCTTACTTGTAGGTGTCGTTATGGATATCAATGAGGTCGTAGGACATGGCCTGGTAGGTGAGCTCATGTAGGATTGGGCTTACAGGGTCAAATCCTCTTTCTACTATCAGCAGCTGGGCCTGGGTCTTTCCCTGGAAACACAGGGGGGAAATTAATATAAAAAGCTGGTTTATGATTTATTACACTTGTGACTTTTCTTCATTATTTTCTGGGATTAGGCTCGACTATTAACTTCTTTCGCTTTAAAGTTCTAGAGATGGAACTAGCCGCCATCAGAGGAAATCTTGTGTTAAGGTCTAAAGCCTGGGATATACTTGCAGTTCAGAACGCGTACGCGTATGCATCATGGCCGCCACGCGTATCCTGTGTTCATGTGACGCGTCGACGTGCATGTTCTCAAAGGCTACGTTCACACTGCAGTCCTTAATGCTCAATTCCGATTTTTTCCCATATCCGATTTTTTTGTGTGGCTGTTCACATTATCTTTTAAAATGTGTCCTATATCCGACTCGAGTGTGAACGCATCGCGGCCCTGAACTGACCCGCATGCGCAGAGGCGTGTGGTGATGACAATGATGGGTTTGCATCCAACAGGTGCCTGTGAACTGCCAATTATCCATCAAGCTCCACAATTATCATGTTAACATTAAATCAGATAGATTTGTCAAGGACGTTTCTCTTGCATCTCTATCATTATGCGGGCATGAATTCTCAGAGTTTTGCGGGAGCGGATGTAAACACTGCGGGCGCGGGCGGGAGTGGAACACACACGTTGCGGGTACGGGCGGTAATGGTCAGAAATGCAGCGGGAGCGGGATGAAGAAAACAGTCCTGCTATAGCAGGGCTCCAGCTCCGCTCCCCGGAGTGTCAGCTCCGCTCTCCGGCGTTCAGCTGGGTTTATCACCTAACACACGGTCCAGCTCGTTGTAAAACGGGCAGGTTATGCGACCACGACCGCTTCGCTGATTTGAATCCTCAGCTTCTTTATTTAGTAATATGCTTAAATTCAGCGGGTTGTCTCGTCTGATCTGAGGTCGTATAAAGAGGTGAGCGGTGGGGAGGAGAGGAGGAGGCGGCCCGGAGGGACCCCCGCCGTCTCCCGTGTCTCCCCCGCGGCTCGGGGCTCTGCGTGTGACGTCAAAGTCGCATTAATTCCGACCTGGCTGTTCACACTGAGGTCGCATGGCAAAACATCAGACCTGTATCCGATTTAGAACCACATATGGAAGTGACCTGAATCTGATTTGAAAAGATCAGATTCCATGTGACTTGTGCTGTTCACACTGTCATAAACAAATCAGATCTGAGTCACATATGAGCAAAAAATCGGATTTGGGTCACTTGGGAACTGCAGTGTGAACGTAGCCAAAAGGACACTGAACGCGTACGCGACCTGCAGTTCTCGCTGTGGTCCCGCTCAGATACCAGCTGGCCACAAGTGACGACGCAGAGGTCGCTGACGCTGTTTCCTTTGCCGAGATCGCAACCAAAGCAATGTTATAATCTCTTACATCATCCAATATTGTCATGTTAACTTGTTTGTTGATCTAATCTGCTGCTACTACCGCTACTACTAAATATTTAATCACTTTTCCAACTGTTGCTCTGCTTACTGCCCCCTACCGGTCACCGCCAGTACAACGTGCTCTCCTCGCGTACTACGCGAGCGACGTCGCGGTTGGTGGTGCACGCGAACGGACGGAAACGCAAGCACCAACAGCAAGTATATCCCAGGCTTTAGTGTAAGTGAATGAATAAATAAATCTGTACTCCGAGATGTCTCACCTTCTTCTTACCGCTGTCTTCCAGCTCATAGTGTCTGGCCAGCTTGTTGTCCACCAGCTCTGCAAGAGTTTTGGCGTTCTCCATGTCTCTAGATGCGATATAACATATTTCACAATCATCATCACAATTAATCAATGCTGATATAATAAAATAATATCAATATCTATAAAGCTATGTGACATGTGGAGAAACAATTTTTTAAGCAGGTTTTATTAATTCTTTGAAAAGCTTTCTGATGTTTTTTCAAAAGGACAACATGTGCAACACTATGAACTTCTGGAAACGGGAGCAATTAATAACTGTGCTCTATACATAAACTTAACTGGTAAATGTTTTTTTTAAATCAACTGGTGTAACAGGTGATACAAACTTTTTAAGTCTAAATCACCCAAAACCAAATTTTGTTCCACAGCAAAGTAACACATTCTGACGTCTTCCCATGAAAACTGTACTACGTGGGGACTGAGGTGCATTCTAAAATCAGAAACCTTCCTTGGCTTACTTCTTGTATCTGACCCCTGGGTACTCGTCCAACGTGGCGCAGAGTGTGACGAGCTGGTCTGCAAGTGTCTCCAGTGTCTTCTTTTTGTCCTGACTGTGAGGACTGTAGACGCTCCTGAAAGCCCCCGGATTATCAAACGTGAACACCTTAAAAGCACACAGTAAATTATTTGTACTTTGACATGTAAATTTCA
The DNA here is from genome assembly GCF_033807715.1 of Cololabis saira. Taxonomy (NCBI): domain Eukaryota; kingdom Metazoa; phylum Chordata; class Actinopteri; order Beloniformes; family Belonidae; genus Cololabis; species Cololabis saira. Next base: position 30,671,898 of record NC_084599.1, read on the forward strand.
TCCATCTGTGTACCTGTCAATCAACTGCTGTTGATACACACACACACACACACACACACACACACACACACACACACACACACACACACACACACACACACACACACACACACACACACACACACACACACACACACACACACACACACACACACACGACTGTCTCAGAAAATTTGAATATTGTGATTTTCTATAATGCAATTACAAAAATGTCATACATTCTGGATTCATTACAAATCAACTGAAATATTGCAAGCCTTTTATTATTTTAATATTGCTGATCATGGCTTACAGCTTAAGAAAACTCAAATATCCTATCTCAAAAAATTTGAATATTGTGGGAATCTTAATCTGTAAGCCATAATCAGCAATATTAAAATAATAAAAGGCTTGCAATATTTCAGTTGATTTGTAAAGAATCCAGAATGTATGACATTTTTTTTTTTTTTTTTTAAATTGCGTTACAGAAAATAAAAGAACTTTATCACGATATTCTAATTTTCTGAGACAGTCCTGTATACACACACACACACACACACACACACACACACACACACACAATATATATATATCTATATATATATATATATATATATATATATACATACACATACACACACCAGAGTTATTATTGTTCACGAAAACTAACGAAATAACGAAAACTAAAATTGAAAAAGCAATTGCGTTAACTGAACTAAATAAAAACGAAAATTAAAAGACAAAAACGATAACTAACTGAAACTACATTGCGTGTTTATAAAACTAACTAAAACTAACTGAAATTATAGATATAATTTCCTCAGTTTTCGTCCCTGTCAATATAAGCCTCTTGGTATGATTAATTTATTCCGCTCTGGCCGTTTATCTCCAACTGGCAGCTACGGCACCTTAACGCCTCACGGTCCGTGACGTCAAAACTAAAACTAAAACTAATAAAAACTAAACTAAAACTAAGCATTTTTGGAAATATAAGAACTAATAAAAACTAGCAACCCCACACTAAAAACTAATTCAAACTAACTGAATTGAAGGAGAAAAAGTCAAAACGAGATAAAACTAAACTAAAATGAAAAATTCAAAACTATTATAACCCTGACACACACACACTTCAAGTACAGAGAGCAGCCGGTTACAAATCTCAATCCACCCACTTGGTTGTTGCGTCATAACTTAAAGCTGCCAACACCCATCAAAGACCCACCCAGAGTATGAAAATGCTCTTCCTCTCAAAAGCAACATGACTGAGGGAAAATCTGAATTTTCCCTCAGTTAACAAATAACCACACTGTCTAAATTAGAAATAGGAAACAGGGAATTACCGCAACCAACATAAAGAACAAGCTGTCTGGGCAGTATTTACTTACTTGTGCCTCTTGTGGCATGAATGAGATGTTAATTTCCTTGCAGACACGTATGTATTTTCCACAGTAGAGCTTCATGTTGTTGAACAACTCATCAGAGCAGTCTAGCAGAGGAAAATATAATATTAAGAGTGCATTTTTTTGGATGTTTTGAAATGTTAATTGTTTAAAGTAGTGACTTTGAAGCTACTTACAGTCAGTAAAATAAACATATGCTGCTTTGTATTTGGGTTTTTTCTTGAAGTCAGCTATCAAGGCCTCCACACACTGTGAAGCAAAATACATTTAAAATACGTATAAGCACAGTCTGACAAAACATTTTAATTGATATGCAATATGATGATTGCAGGGTTATGATGCCAAACCTGGGAGGTTGGTGTCATGAAGTAAATGGCCTTCATTTCAAGAACAGGCTCTCTGCTTTTGTACAGGTCTTCCACGACTAAAGAAACAACACATTCAGTGGTTGTACAGGAATCCACGTACAGGCTTGCATCAGTTTGAACTGATGCCTGCATGAAATTAACAATATGCCTGTTTTTTTGCAATACAAATATTGTACCCTACTTGTTATTTTCTCTGACATCAGATCTGACATTTTGCAGCAAGACGAGAGGAGCTTGGTGGTGAAGGGGTCCAGAATCAATATCTGTGAAGATAAATTATCAGGTATTTTGTAAATGATTTATCACATTTGTTTATCACAGTGTGTAGCTCGTACAAAGTATGTGATCAAATGTTGATTGTATGTTGCAGAGCTTGAGTGAAATCATTCATAAAGATGCTTCATCTGTTATGTATCTGCTGTTTGTCTGTTCATGCAATTAGGAACTTGAAGGTTTGTCCTACCTTCCATACTTCCGATTTTCTGCAGTCTGCAATAATGGTGTCTTGTATTTCTGCAACAAACACAAACCATGACATAAGGAAGAGAGAGGGGGGGAAATATGGAAGAAGAAACTCTTTAAGAAACTTTTTGATTGATTCATCAGTAAGCATTAAAGCAATTAAAGCGACACTACGTAACTTTTCCACCTTAATATCATATTTCCAGAGTCATTGTGATGGTACATCAACTTCCAACAGGTTTAATGACACCTCTGTCATGGTCTGAGGGGTCTGTATCACCTTCACTGGCACTATGTAACTTTGAGGAGCATGGTAGGAACCCTGCCACACTAAAAAACTACAAATCGTTACGACTTTGACTGCTTTACGGCATACGTCACTTCCCCCTCCTTCCTGATTCGCAGTCGAGACGAAAATGGGCGGGGCTTGGAGCGCAGCTCCGCAGGAGTGGTAACCCGTTGCTGCAGCAGCAGCAGCAGCAGCTCCACATAACAGACGTGGGGAAAAGATCCTAATGGTTTAACTTTTCAACGGTTTCCTGCTCGGAGGCAGAACCACGCAGGCCAAGTATCTGATATAACAAAGTAAAAGAGTGAAAGAGTCGTCGGCTCGCTTTGGATCGCGGCTGTAACGACCAAACACACAGTAAAGCCTGAATTATGGTTCTGCGTTAAATCGACGCAGACCTACGGCGTACGGTGCGTGTCGCCGCGTACCCTACGCCGTAGACTCTGCGTCGATTTAACGCAGAACCATAAACAGCCTTAAACCACAAACACTCACACAGACCGGGTCGGATCAAAACACGGGTTTTATTCCCCACTTCTCCAGCTAAACGCAGTTGCTGGCCAGCTCTCTGCGGTGCAATTAACCCCAATCTTCAGATAAAACTAGTTTGTTGAGGAAAAAATATTAACTCTTATTTGTAGCTGCAGAGGAAAAAAATAATCTCATGAGGAAAACAAAAATATTTCTCACGCCTCGGAGCCTCTTCCGCATAATATAGCAGTCAAAAAAAAAGAAAAGAGAAGTAAGAGTGACAAAAACATGTACTGTATGTTGTATTATTATACAAATTTATTGAAACACATGGCTCTCAGTAGGAATTTCATATGGATCCAGACCGTTAATAATCATTATTTTCTCCATATACCGCTCCCTGGCTTCCTTGTTTAAGGTATCCCGGTAAATTCCAGTTCCTTTCCAGCAGTTTAACATCTTTTTTTTTGCGTTCCATCTGTTCACTTGGTGAAACAGAAAAGCGTCCCGTCTCCTCTCATCAAAACAAATGCAGCGACGGGACAGGAGTTTTCCGGCAGTACACGCTGGTGCTCATGGGAAACGTAGTGTTCTTTCTGGTAAAACACTACCGCTTTTGTCCAAAAGATGCCGCCAAACTCAGAAAAGCTGAAAGTTACGTTGTGCTGCTTTAACAAACCTGAGAATCCAAAACTGCAGATTACAAAACTTTTTATTTTACAAAACTTTTTATGGCAATGTCTGCTTTGTATGATTGAAACATTGATGTTGAACAGAAAATAATATGAAAATAATTTGAAACGATCCATAAATCAACTACATCTTTTTGGGGTTTCTCCCTTTAGGGGTCACCACAGCAAACCACATGTTTCTATGTTTACACTGTTGTTTGCTTCCTCTCCTGTCACAGCAACCAACTGCATATCCTCTTTCACCACATCCAGAAATCCTTTTTTTTCTCCCCCTTTTCCTCCTGCAGGCAGTCCCATCTCCAGAATTCTTGACCAATGTATATTCACCTTTACTTTAAACCCCTGGCTGTTCTTCTGGTATGCTCAGAAAAGTTTGTCTCAGTACTATGTCGCAAGCATTTCTTTTTACTCTTACTGCTACTCTTCTATCACATACGACTACAGTGATTCTTCTGCACCCACTACACCCTGCCTGCACTCTCCTTTTCATTTATTTTCCACTCTCCCCATTAGTCTGAACAGCTGAGTTCAAGTATTTACCCCGTTCCACTCCAATTGGGGGACCCTACTGCAGAGAAGCAGATGGGAATTGAAAATAGGCTGGAGCTTAAAGGGTACTCTGTCTTTCTGTGAAAGACTTTGATTTCTCTTCTCCCTAGTACACATCTTCACATCCACCTCCATCAGCCCCCTATTCTTACTGAGGATCACAAGGTCATCTGCAGAGCCCATCCTTGATGCAGTCCCACTTCTACCTGAAATCCCTCTATCATTAAGCTGGAGAGGTCTTGGGTTATTCTGCATGCATAATGTGTGATTTTTCAAAAACACGCATGTCAAAATGACTCATTGTTTGCATATCCAACTACTTGTCTTAATAAACATTTATTCAAATGAGTGTATATCTATTTAAAACATATTCTGAATGTTAAAACTTAATTAAAAAATGTGTAATCCAAAAAATAACTATCATATTCCAGGATAGGTTTTACAATAAATACAATGAATGTCCTCAAAATTCACAATCCAAACGTTTACTGTATTCTGGCTGTTAAATATAAATACAATAAAAGATATATCCCAAAATCCCTTTGAGTCCTTTTAATCCATTGCTACAGCTTTGTTGAACAGATTTATGCATACATTGCCTGCTTTTGGTTTTGAATATGTTAAAGTCGTGATAAATAATGTAAAACCTTTTTAATTTACAAGAGAGACAAAGAATAAGGTAAACCTGATCTTGCTTTTGCCTCAAAGGCTATAATTTGCAATGCAAAATTACCTCTAAAAAGATATTGTCACAAGTGGTTTTCCGTTTACACCACATAGATTTGCCAGGAAATGAATGAATGAATGAATGAATGAATGAATGAATGAATGAATGAATGAATGAATGAATGGTCTTTATTTCGGGCTTGTACAAGTTTTTAAGTAAAATAAACATTGCTTTTGCCAAAAAAAGGTGTAGGCTGAAGCCGTAGCTTATAGTGCCTACCCTTTTTCTCTTGTGATCAACTTAAATCTGAAACATTAGCATTACTCCGTGGAAACAAACAATGCATAAAGAAGACAAAAAATAAATAAGACAAAATATAAAATTGACGTTTCACATTCTAGAATGTTTTAATCCTGTTTTCCTGTTTTAATCCCATACTTTATAGTTATAGTGTTTTATATTTATTTACAATATTTTCTTAAACTTGTAGATAGAATTGCACATTTTTAGGTCATTGTCACATTTCTCTAGCCTTAACTGATGTACATCTCTTTTTAATATTTGTTCTTGTCATCACCTCAAAACATGAGTTTCCCCCTCAGGTCATAGCGGGTTTCTTTTATTTGGAACAAATCCTGAATGCAGTTTGGAAGCAGTTTCTGCTGGGCTTTAAAGGCAAATAAAACAGTTTTCTGCTCTACTATATCATGGAATTTTAGAGTATTATATTTAATAAAGAGATTATTTGTTGATTCATAATAGTCAGATCTATTAATTATCCTTAAACCTCTTTTCTGTAATAAGAAAATACGGTTTGTATTTGTTTTATAGGCGTTACCCCATACCTCCACACAATAAGTCATGTATGGAACTATGAGTGAGTTATACATCAAAAACTGTGCTCTTTGACAGAAGATATAATTTGTTTTACTTAATATTTCTAGGGTTTTAGACATTTTTGATTTTACACTATTTATATGTGATTTCCAGCTAAGTTTATCATCAATTATTGCCCCCAGGAACTTATTTTCGTATACTCTTTCTACTTCCATACCACTAAATTGTATTCTTTTAAATGATTTATCCTTAATTCAGGGTCTTGTTGAGCCACTTCAGTATGCTACCACATCTCAACACCAACAGCGTGGTTATACTCAGTACTCGAGTTGAGAGGGGATGGCATCCCCCCTGAAATAAAAACAGGGGGGATGACATCAATGAATGTGGTATTACTGCTATTTCAACATTTAGAGTCATCACCAGAAAAATAACATCAGAAAAATAACTCTTTTGACAATTTTCACCTGTTTTAAGTACATTTTCACTTGAAATAAGTAGAAAAATCTGCCAGTGGGACAAGATTTTTCTTCTCATTACAAGCAAAAAAAATCTTGTTCCACTGGCAGGTTTTTCTACTTATTTCAAGTGAAAATCTACTTGAAACAGGTGAAAATTGTTGTTTTTTCCAGTGATGAGTCTTGTTTTAAGTGTAATGAGATTTGTTTTACTAAAATGAGACATTTTAACTAGAAATAAGACAAATATTCTTGTTAATATTTTAAGTTTTTGCAGTGATCCATTTTTTCTTATCCTGTGAAGGACAGAGTCATATTGATAAGTTCAGAAAACTGTTTTTTATTTTTGTGTTTTGATGTATTAGATGTAAGCCCAGTGGATATTTAAAGCTTACAGAAGACTGCATTTAACTGCTGCTATGTCATTCCTGAAGTATTTCTGCAGGTGTTTTGGTCGGTGCTATTATTTATAATATATTATATTATTTGTAATCGGCACAAATTATCTGTCCCCATATGATAAAATCCACCATCCCCCCTGATTTTTTTTTTTTTTTACAACTCAACTACTGTTTATACTGCTCACTCCTGTGAGACTGACAGCAGATTTCAGTCATTTGTTGGTAGTTTTTAATGCAGAAATGAGGTGGGGCTGCAGACGACACAGTGACCTCACCCAGACAAAACTCACAAAAAGAACACTTAAAAGCTGGGCTTCCTAGCAGGATTAAATAATACATGTTAAGTCTTGCTTTTATGTTGTCTGAACTTCCGTTGAAACAAAAGGAAACAGGCGATGACCGATCGTCTACTGTTATTGCAAGGTGCATGTAAGTTATTCAAGGGGTCGTAGGAAAACAGCACGTAGCGAACAGCCATTGCCAATTGACAACGGGGTTAAACACCTTTTTTGTAAGGCCACTAAATACTTTACTGAGGAGGTAAACTTACTTTTCCAAACTATTCTTTTCAGCCCGTGATCCGCAGCCATCTTGTTGTCTTTTCTTCCTCTTCAGTGGACAATGACGTCATCTGCGTCAACAAGTGTGCGACCGGACTGGCCACGCCCCCCGATGGTTAAACACGCCCCTGAGGGTTAGACACGCCCCCCGAGGGTTATTCTGGTGTATTTAGTTTTTTTATATAAACATAGATAGAAACAAGCAAGGCATATAAAAGTCATATCAGAATTACAAACTTTTGCCTTGGGTTGAGCAACATCAGTATTACATAAGATAAGATAAGATAAGATAAGATAAGATAAGATAAGATAAGATAAGAGATAAGAGATAAGATAATCCTTTAATAGTCCCACAGAGGGGAAATTTGCAGTTTACAGCAGCAAAGGGGTTAGTGCAAAACAAGAGGCATCAATAGAAATAGTAATAACACAGTAAAATTATCAGAGTATGACACACTATAAACAGTAAACTGGTATATACAATAATAATAAGAAGAAGAAAAATAAATAATAAGAAATACTGGTATATAAAAAATAACAGATGGATATTTACATAATTGCACGTTTGCAGTGAATGATATTGCACATTATTTTCCAGTATGTACATTTATTGTCAGGTTGTTATGTATGTGGTCTACTGTGAGCAGTGCTGGTTGTGTAGTCTCACAGCTGCAGGGAGGAAGGACCTTCTGTAGCGCTCCTTCACACATTTAGGGTGAAGGAGCCTGTCGCTGAAAGAGCTCTCCAGCGCTCTGATGGTGTCCTTCAAGGGGTATACACTGAGAATCTAATTATTTAGATTTAGATTTTTAGATTTATTTATTTGCACAGTTAAAAATTACACAAATAAAAGTAACAACTTTACAAATTGAAGTGCAGGAGGAGGCAAAACTCAAAGAGCTTATCAGGTGCCTCCAGCTAGTTGACATAAAATGTATTCATACTGCATAAAAATAAAATCCACAAATGAGCAATTAGAAATCTATAGATGATAGAAATAAATGAAAATTACAAAGAATTTACACAAAAGAAAAATTATCGGATATATGAATAACGATAAAGAGTACAATTTAATAATTAAGAAACAAACAAAAAATAAACGACTAAATAATAAACCAAATGAACACAAACAAAAAATAATTTCAAGGAGATTACACAAGACGATAAAATGTGTCAGTACATCCAAAAACGCCAAATATAACTGTCTTCACTGTTAAATGTATCTCAATGTCCTTGGACTGTAGCCGGCTCTGCATCTCACTCCAGAAATATTGCACTGAATCACAGTGAAAGAAAAGATGTTGCAAAGTTTCAATTTCCCTTTCACAAAAAACACAATTATTCAATTCAAAATTAAATTTTAATCTTAAAAACTCGTTTGTTGGGTAAATTTCATTTAAAATCTTGAAGTTTACCTCTTTTATTTTTGGTGCAAGTGGAAATGAAATATATTTTTTTCTTATTCGTTATTCCTAATCTTTTCCACTTCAAATTCCTTTAGGATATACCATCTTTTTATTGGGTTAGGGTAATATTCTTCTAGCAAAATGTTTCTAATGACTGTTAGTACATCTAAAGTCCCAAAAATCTAAACCTTTAATGCAGAGCTGTCTCAGGAGAGACCTTGGCTTAGAGTGACGAACAACCATCGACCTCAGAGAAATTGGTATGGCTTTTATCACTCTATTATAATGCTTAACAGTACATTGAATTTGTTTTTGTTTTTTACAAAAATCCTCAAACTGTGTTCTTTAAAAATTAAAATTATATTTGGTCTCAAACTTATTTTAAAGCACAGTTAGTTGTAAATGAGTACCGTAAGTGAATTTAGAGTAGGGTTGAAATAATTTTAATTTGAATATGATTTTAAAATGGCTAAAGTTTAAAATGGCATACCAGCTTTCTTTACATGTACAAACTGTAGCACAGAAAAAAGCACATTTAACAAGGTCAGGTGATTTTATCGTTGTTTTTTTTCAACCTCAGTAATTTATACTGTGTATAATTTCCTTTTGGGCACTAATAAAGTATTCAGTTCGTATGACTCATTCAGAACAGATTGCCACTTCTATGCAGCAATCCGATTAATCAAATGGCAGGTTCTCACTCAATAAGATTTTGAACTTGTGGAAACATGGAAGCTTCAAATCTGACAATGTCATAACTTCTTTAGATTATTTTTTGTTTGTTTTTTAAGTTTAGGCTTTCATCTTGGATCCAAATCATTTGGTGAGGGGAAGTCCTGATACTTTTCCAGGCATATGTGAAGTAATCCTCTTTGAATATAAAATATCATGCCAACAGCTACAAAGGTGTTTCCTTCTACTGCCATACAACTCAAAACTGCCCCGAGGTGAAAATCTTTGCTTCAGTAGGATTGGACATTTTGTCCCACACTGGGAGGGGCTGGGTGCAGGTATTTCAACCTGTACAGACAACATATATGTTTAAGAAAAAGTGAAAGCATCAGAGAAACATCTATTTAATATTCAAACAATGGTGAGAGGTGTGTTGCCAGAAACAAGCGTGAAGAATGGGTAGCTGGAAGTGGCCTGTGGTTTTCGTCTTGCTGGACATATCTTTACAGGTAAATTAAAGTTCTTTTAAATCTCAGATCTTTTTTTTTTTCAACTCAAGCATGCAACTGTTCGTTCATAATATTTTATCCTCTTAAATTTGCAGGTTGCAGCCCAATCAGGTACTGTACGTTTTATTTTATCACATATCCTATTGATGTTGCATCATATTAGAAGAGCGAGGCATGAAAATGTGACTACATTGGACATTTGTGTGAAAAAGAATATCTGTCTCCATAATGATCTGCACCTCTTGCATCCCTTTCATCAGACATCCAAGTATCCATATTCTCTGCAACGTCAAAGACTGTAATTCTCAGATGGACCAGGTACTCTGGAGCTTCTTCATACAAGCTCTCTGCTGCGCTCAAAAACTCCCCAAACAACCCTATTAGTTTTGTCACGTTTGGTCCCAACACAGTGATGGGCTCAATCAGCTCACTGTCGCAAGAAGTTGAATATATTTTAACAGTTGAAGCTCTGGATGCGTATCAAATTGCACTAAGCTCTGCATTGATTGAGACATCAACAGGTGAGCTACTACTGTTTAAGAGCTTCATAATATTGTATTTTTGCATCTTGACTGTTCCTTCATTACAAAGTATAATTTGAAGAGCACAATTAAGGTTGCCACATTCTTCATTTTGAATGTATTGGAAGCAATAAAATGAAACCTGGAATAAGTTTGAGTGGCTCTAAGATAATAAATAACAGTACAATTTAACTTAAAATCATTAAACCGTGCCCTAAATATTGCAGTTTAATGTCAGCAGTTATTCAAGGGATACTGAGCAGAGGAATACAAAAAAGTCACTGCATACGCTTAAGCTAATATGAATAAATGTATACATTTGTGTAGTTATGTTATAGTATTCAGGTCATGATTTGTCACAATCTCTTAAAATCTGAGAATAAATAGGAGAATGTAAAATATAACACTTCAAAGTTAACCTTGGGTGTCATCGCTGGTGTTTCGTAGCCTTGGACATGATGGAGCCCATCAGGAATGTTAAGCCTAAGGACAGCAGGACCTTGATGGCAGAATTTAATTTGAAAACCGGGGCAACTCACTACATCATACGAGTTGAGAACAGCGATGGCTTCTTCAGGGAGGACACAGCGCTCTCCTCACCTGCTGAGATCGAGGATCTCAGCCCGTACACAGACTACTCGCTCAGCATCATGGCTGTGAACAGCATGGGCCGCAGCCAGCCATCGGCCCCCGTCACCGCCAGGACAGGTGATGTTGTTCTTCTTGTTACAGTATCTATTCTTTTGATGAAGTTTCATGTGTTTCCTACAGCAATTGTGAAAAAAAATAATACAATGACAAAAAGAAGCTCAAGGGCTGTATCTGTAAAGAGAAGAATATCATATTTATGAAGAAACCCAGAGTATTTTTCTCGTTATTCGATCTGTCGCATTGTGCCACAGCAGAATCACTGTGGACCCTTTTGTATGCACACGTCATTGGTACAAATCAAGGTTTGTCTTACCATAGAAATGCATCATCACCCCTGAGGGGCGTCTCCTGTATCGGTGGAGGTTATATTTGACCTTTTAGCAGAGACAAAGAATCAACCTCATCCTTAAAACGAAAAACTTCACAATTCTTCCCTGCTTCCACCCTAGGGAGACATTTAATCTTCCTGAGCCAAAAGAGAAAAGAGGAAACTAATAGAAAACAACTGGTTTCATGTGAAACATAATCTATTAAAGAGTTTTCATAATGAAATTAACCACTAAAACAGCAACAATCAAAGTAAAAAAATCTTGCTTTAATAAGGGTAATACCAATAATAATGTCTTCACATGCAATTAACCATGGACGGAGCTTGCAGAGATCTTAACCATAACCTTGTAAAGTGACTTCTGATTTGATAAAACGTTTTCTTTTTTGACATTTAAATAGTGGTCCCATGGTGATATTGTCCTTCCAGTTACCTCATACGTGTAAAAATTGTAGGACTTTTTTTTTTTCCTCCACAGTTCTGCCTCCTCCGCACCTCTCATCTTCTTCTCCCAGCAATGACAGCATCGTTCTGTCCTGGGATCCCGTGGCTCATGCAGTCCAGTACACTGTGTCCATCTTCAAGTTTGACTTCAACACTCAAAGTATGTACAACACATCCAACACTACCCTGACCCTCCCTGGCCTGGACGCTGGCTCCCTCTATATCATCACAAGTTCAGCTTGGGACCCCGAGGGCCGAGAGGGAGAAGAGAGTCTGCATGTGAACCAGACAACACGTAAGGAAACACTGAGACACTTCTCTGTCTCGGATTTTGTACTTTTAATTTAATTCAATTCAATTTTAGTTATATAGCGTCTATTACAACGCAAATTGTCTCTAGGAGCTTTTCAATGCCATGTGACTTTAGCTGATGAAATGTGTTTTTATGTCTGCATTCATTAACATGGAATCTCAAAATCTTAATTAGGGCCCGAGCACTGACAGTGCGAAGGCCCTATTGTATCTGTAGGAATTGTTTTCCTTGTTTTTATTTTTATTCTCGTTTTTCTTGTTTTTATTTTTCCGACAAAATAAGGGCCTTTTTGCACCCCTAAACGTGCCCCAAAAGTCACCAAATTTTGCACACAAGCCAGGCCTGGAGAAAAATTTGATATTTAATGGTTTGCATTAATGGGCGTGGCCTAATGGCTCAACAGCGCCCCCTAGAAAACTTTGTGCCTCAAGCCCCACAACACGGTTTGACGTACATGCACGAAAATCGGTACACACCTGTATCATGTCGCAACTTAAAGAAAAGTCTCTTGGCGCCATGGCCGAAACCGAACAGGAAGTTGGCCATTTTGAATTAATCGTGTAATTTTGGTGCAATTTATGCCATTTCTTCGGCCACTTCTTCGCCCGAACTGTAACGTGCACCCAGGTGTGTTATACATCAAAATGTGCGATTGGTCGATATTTCACAGTTCCTATTTTCTGCCATAACTTTTGAATGGTTTGACATAGAGAGTCGTGGATGGTGCCATGAGTGCGAGGGCCCGTTCATCGCTGCTTGCAGCTTTAATTTAAGGATATTATCACAGCCTTTTGAGAAATAAGTGTTAGGAATTAAAATATGCTCCAATGAAATGCAGAAAAAGGAGTTTCATGTTAAAGTGATATCTGTTCGTAGTCCACTTCTGTCTTCACATTATGTTTCATCTTTCACCAGGACCTCCAACACCGTCTTCTGTTAACGTGTCTGTGCTGAGAAATAATGATGTGGCTGGACTCTCCGTGTCCTGGGAGGTCGACCCGGAGCTTCACGGACCCATTCATTATGTTGTGATGAGTGACCAGAATCTAACCTGCAACACCAGCTCTGGCTCCTGCAGGCTGTCTGCGGTGGGCTGTGGAGAAGTTCACACCATCCAGGTCACGGCCTGGAACCAGGCCGGGCCCAGCTGCCCGTCCACTCCAGTGGTCTTCATCACCTGTGAGTGGCAGAGAAATGAAACCTCATGGCATTTTATATTCAAATAAATGGATCTAAATCATTTTACAAACAATGAAAAGCATAAAATACATGTGACATCTTTGTCAGATAGCCAACTATAGCTTAATAATGTGTCTTTATTGTTCATTATTACCATGATTGAAGGTATGATTTAGGTTTTAAATTGTAGAATTTTATTCCACCGCAAAAAAAAAAAAAATTCAAATAATTTTTATAAACTTTAACAGTTTAACAGGTTGTCAATCACAAGTAATAGAACAGTGTTTTGACCAGACTGGAAAATACTATATTGATTGATTGATTGGTTGATTGATTGATTGATTGATTGATTGATTGATTGATTGATTGATTGATTGATTGATTGATTGATTGATTGATTGATTGATTGATTGATTGATTGATTGATTGATTGATTGATTGATTGATTGATTGATTTTAGCATGAATGAAAATTGCATGTGGGATTTTAAATTTAACATTTTAACATTAAAATTTAAGGAAAATGATTTTTTCCATCTTGTAAGTGTTACTACAGAATATTGGTTTATTACACATTCAGTTTATAAACTGCCAAAGCCATGGTTGAGAATGTTTTATCGCCTTACGAGTGCACCTAAAACGGTTTTACAGCTTCAAAAATCAGCCACTGTAGTTTGATGTCATCCTTATTTGCTCATAGTTACATGGTCTTCTTTTCCTCAGGAAGAATTGTTTAATTATGGAGCTGACTGCTGTGAATTGGTTTGAACCGAATCAACCCTTTTACAACTCCAAATTATGGAAAATAATGATAAAGAGACCCAGTAAATTACAGGATTACACCATTTTACAAACCATTGGCGGCTATTCACTTTAAAACTACATGAAAGTTGCTGGATCACACTCTAGTCATTCATGTATAGCCTACAACTGAGCAAATTTATCAAGTGATAAACATGTTTTCATTTGAACTCCATTTTGAACATCATGTTATTCCCTTGCAACTTACTATATACTTATTTTTAGCAGCTTAAATCTTCAACGGACCTGATAAAACACATTACAAAAGTTCTACGAGCTCTAAATTTGTGAACTAAATCAAAACAACACGCAAAAAGACGCATAAAAACACAGTTGGTTGACAAACTGCACTGCCCCCATCGCCTCTGCCCGTCATTTAAAAGTGACAACACACCATTACCATATTTTCTGGGCTTGCCCAAAGATACAGCCATATTGGCAGGAGGTGGCAACAGCAATATCTGAAATGTTGGGTGTGGAGTTAGATTGCTCATTCATCACATTATATTTAGGAAAGATGCCAGAAACTGTTCCTCTTAAAGAAAAATATTTGCTGAAGATACTTCTGGCAAGCAGCAGGAAAGCGATAACTCGTAGTTGGTTGCAGGCTGACCCTCCAACAAAAGATCAGTGGCTGAAGATTGTAGAAGGTGTTTATTGTATGGAGAGACTCACTTTTGTATTGAAACTGGAACTGCAGAAATGTGACAGGTACTGGGAAAAATGGATTCTGTATGCACATTAACAAAGATATGACACTGTAACACGATGTATGGAAGAAATTGTATTGCCTTGACTTTGTAACACCCATGATGCCCTCAGGTTCTTTGTTGCCTAAATTAAAAAAAAGTGTAAAAAAAATAAATAAAAGTGACAACACAATGCAGGAATAAAGATGGTATATTATGCAAGACATAGTTTTGTCATATAGAGAAACTGAAAGTTGAAATCATGTTAGTGCTTACTGGAGTTACAGGTTTCCATGAAACATAGAAAGAAGCTGTCATTAAGTCAGTTGGGGTAAAATCTACTGTTCTGTACCATCAGTCCCCTGCCCACCCGAGTCTCTGGCCCTTGTGGAGACCTCAGAAGGGAACTGCACGCTGACGTGGAACATCGTGCCCCATGCCGACAGTTATGAAGCCTCCATCAAGAGAGGCGACGGCGTGGAGGAGACCTGCAACACCACCGGCAACAACTGCACCTACCACTGCCAGTGTGGCTACACATACCTGATGTCTGTGGCGGCGATCAACCAAGCTGGCAGCCGTCCCGAAGGAGGAGTTCTCAACTACACCGCCGGTAAGTGACAGTCGAGGTCACAGCTAAATGCGACTCTGTGAGGGTGTGTCACAAGTGCTCTGTATCAACCTGTTTCGGTATGTTTCAGCACCCTGTTGTCCAGAGAGCGTGTCCGTCTCTGTGGTGAGTGCTGAGACTTTGGAGATCATGTGGACCGCCTCGCGGGGGGCCGAGTTGTATCAGACCCGAACAGCTGACGGTTCGGAGGTCATCCTCTGTAATGACACAGCTCCAGTGTGTGCGCTCTCCGACCTCAGGTGTGACAGCACCTACAGCGTGGTGGTGACGCCCTGCAATGAAATCAGCGGGTGCAACCGTGCTTGCAAAGCTCACAGCAAAGACACAGGTTGAAAATGTTACTCTTAGAGCAAGATCAAGTTGTTTGAATGCTTTTCATGATAAATCTTATAAATTACAACCATTATGCAGTTATGATGACTGATTATAACTACTGCTTCTCTGTCAGCTCCCTGCACACCAACAAATCTGATGCTGAGTCCACAAAACTCTTCCACGGTCAGTGTCAGCTGGACATCCAACAACCGAGCTGCTACTTACACAGTGAGCACAGAAGGAGACGACGGCAAACACACCTGCATCACCAGTGGAAACAGCTGTGACGTCACCGACCTGCCCTGCGGTTCCATCTATGAATTCAGTGTCATAGCAACCAGTGATGCTGGCCAGAGTTTATCCAGCTTCTCTCACTCACTAGAAACAGGTGAGAAGGTGAAGGTGAGGGGGATCCAAACCATCAAAAAGTGCAGACGGTATGACCTTTAGACCTTTAAAAAGATGCTCTCATTAGGTGTAGTGATTAAAAAACTTGTTGGAAGGTTGGTATTTTTCCTTCCAATCAGTCCATACATACGTTTTTTTTAGCCATCACAGCGGCACAAATTAAGTTATTACAGAATATGTCAAATGAGTAACATCCAATTCTGAAAAAATCCTGAAGCATGAATCATGAAGGAAAATGCAAGGAAAGGAGAGAATTGATACTTATTTGTACGACATTATGTTGTAGGGAAGCAATGTCTTAATGATAGAAGCTAATAACGTGTTCCCATGGATGAAAAAGACTAAAATCAACGTTTAGTGAGGGGGTTTCTGTGGGATTAAGTTTCAGTTCAGTCAGAAAATAGGGTAACACACATAGACACACAAGGACGGCACAAATATGCACTTCACAGCAGTTTCTGTTATTTACTTATATCACCAAGTTCCTTTATGATTCCTCCCATCATGATTTTGCAGATTTTGAGAACCTGACTTTAAGAAAAAGAAAAGAAAATGAAAACCTTTCCCCTTTGGTTACACAGTGTGAATGTAAAGGTGCTGTTACGTAATTATTAAATATTGATGAAAGTTAAAGGGAAAGTTCGTTTTTTTACAACCTGGACCTTATTTCTGACATTTTTTATGGTCGTATACTCACCCAGGCAAGTTTGGTGTCATTTGGAGTAAAATAAAAATGCCAGAAATAAGGTCCAGGTTGTAAAAAAACGAACTTTCCCTTTAAGGGCTCTTAAATTCAGAGCCTTCAGTAAAATATAATTGTGGGTTAAGGTGTAAAAGTAGTCACACTGGTGCAGTTAATAAAAACAAACAAACAAAAAACTGTTAAAAACTGCAGATTTACCAAAGTCAAATTGATTTGACACTTCTTGCTTTATGCTTCATTGTTCATTACTGTGATTAAAATGATTATAAACTCATAAAAAGGCTGAAGTTTTTATTAGAAAATGTGGGACATTCGTTTAGTACGAGGTCTGTCAAAATCAAAGCAGATCCTCAGATCATTTGAATTACCTTTCAAGCGTGCAAAATAACTTTTTCCATACATTTAGCAACTTTATCCAGTCTTTCCCATGTCTGCAAGTGTAAATATTAACAGAGCGGCTGAATTGTATAAATAGAATCCCAGGTAAACATGTGTTTAGAAAACAAATGTTGACAGTTTGGTGTTTCCACGTCTGTCATCGTCTCTTCCAGACCCCTGCTGCCCGACAAATCTAACTGTCGACCAGGTGACTCAGGCGATGACAAATGTGTCTTGGTCTGATGCCAGAGGGGCACGCTCCTTCATCACATCTCTGATGTCACCGCATGGTCATGCCCGCTGCCACACCCAGGACTCACACTGCCTCATGGGATGCATCACCTGTGGCACCAACTACACCGTCACCATGGAGACCTATAGCCACAGCGGGCGCATGTCTAACTGTACCTATCAGGGCTTCTCATCCAGTAAGTTTTGAGGTTTTCTTTTGACAGATAGGCGCTGAAAATAGTTAAATGTATCTGTATTACAATTTTCACAAATTACCATAGATTTTATTTCATTTTCATATCTGATTAATTCACAATTTATTGCAAATATTCAATTTAACAAAAACAATTTTTTTTTTTTTTAAATTAGCAGCCCTCCTTAAAAATCTGAATCAGTAGGCCTAATGGCATTTAGGAATACAGTATATTTGGGATCAGTGCATCGCTAGTGTCTCTACTTTACAAAAAACCCAGACTTAAACAGATTACCAAAAAATAAAATTATATGTATTCAGCTTTGCTCAATTACATGTTGTTTTTTTTAAATCCTTAAACTCAGTAATTGAATCAAACTTGTAACTCTGAAAAATGTGTGTTATTTGCCAAATCATTCTTTGTGACTACAACACTTTATCATAAAGATTAATCAAGCTCAAACTTGATTGAATCGATATGAAATAGTTATAGGCCTAAATAAATAAATATTTCATAAAAAGATTTTTTTAGCATGAAATCATAGGATTTTTTGTTATCTAATTTCATTAATAACTTATATTATATTTTATATTCAATTTTGTATTTATGTATAGTGGTATTTTGTATTCAATTACATTCAAAATACATTTATTAATCCCTGAAGGGAAATTAATTCCTTCATTAGCTAATCTAATTAATGTTTTACCAATTTTTATATTCATATCAATCATAATAAACACAGTACACAGACTTAAGGCTTATTTATGGTTCCGCGTTAAATCGACGCAGAGGCTACGGCGTAGAGGAACGCGGCGACGCGCACCTACGGCGTAATCTCTGCGTCGATTTAATGCGGAACCATAATTCAGACTATACTACTCTCACAACACGCACACAACTATTAAAGCCACCCACGTAATCAGCGTCCCTCTCTCAGGTCTCTGCTGCCCGTCGGGCGTCAAACTGTACAGGGCGGCCAGTGACTCCGTGCGGGTGTTCTGGCGCAGCACCGGCGGCAACCACAGCTCCATCGCAGAGATGCTGAGCAACAGCAACAACTACACTTGCACCGCTTCTCCCGGAGAAAACAGCTGTGACTTCGACAACGTGCAGTGTGGGGACGTCTACCGTGTAGTTGCAGCTCCGCTGACAGCAGGGGGCGGAAGAGTGCCGTTCTGCCCACAGAGGCTCTACTCAGGTACACTGATACAAATGATCTACTTGAAAAAAATAAGTCAACTTTTTACATGAAATTATTATGTAGATCAAGAAAGACTAGTCTTTTTATGAACTACTTAATTTTTTTAATGTAAATAATACATTGTGTAAGTACAGTCAACTTAATTGTGTTAAGTTTACTTTATTTATCAAAATTAAAGGAGCTTGAGGCAGGATTTATGAAAAAAATTCGTATACATTTTAAGTTTTCTAGTAATAATGTCAGATGAAGCGTTCCAAACCTGTTGACTTTAAAAAGAAAAAAACGAAAAAAAAGAAAAAAGAAAAGAAAAAAAGGAAAAAAGAGAAAAAAAAGGAAAAAAGAGAAAAAAACGAAAAAAATAAAAAACAAGAAAAAAGGGGAAAAAAGGAAAAAAGAAAAAAGAAAAGAAAAAAAGGAAAAAAGAAAAGAAAAAAACGAAAAAAATAAAAAAACAAGAAAAAAGGGGAAAAAAGGAAAAAAAGACAAAAAAAAAACAAAAAAAAATAAGTTGACTTTACCTGCAAATGACTAGTGACTAGTCTTTCTTGATCTACATAAAAATCCCATGCGGAAAAAGTCGTCTTACATTTTTTTTAAGTAGATCAAGCAAGATATTTTTTACTGTGGTGTTCTACTTAAACAAATAAAGCATGTTTCATCTAAACGTTGGTCAATCTGCCCAATAGATTAAAATTGTTATAGGAAAAGTAAATACAACGAGATCATTGCTTGTTGTTTGTGTGTAAATGAAAAGATTACATAAATACTGCTTGTTAAGGAAAAAATGCACAATGTCTTGTTTTTTGAGTAAATGCAGATTAAGTTCAAAACTAGATGTATTCATGTAAAGCAACTGCTAATATTAATTGCTAATATCACAGATTTAAATATGTTATATTTACATGCGCTTAGATTTATTTTTTTCAGTGTATCAGAGGGAACATCATGATGGATGGTGTTTTGATATGAATACATGCAGGGAATGTGGGTTTAAAACAAAGTGAGGTTGTAAGTGTGTATAACAGCAGTTTCATGTATTTCGTCTTGTGTGTGTGTTTGTTTCTGTGTAGTTACTTGCTCAGGGAGCAATGTTGGCACAGGTGAGCATGCTGCCGCTATGAAATTCAACTCTCAATATTTCAGGGGGGTATCTTTAAATTGCTGCTTGCATTTTTCTAATGCCTCTTTAACATTTCATTCCAGTGATTTACAGGGGGAAGAGAAGTTTGGAGTAGCACTGTCAGCTCGACATTTATACAAATTTGAGGTGGGTAGACCTTATTTGTAATGCGCCTATTAAAACATGCAAATTGTCAAATTAAATAAAAGAGGAAAGCCATTGAACACTAGTTGCCTCCTCATTGATTCAAACTTTAAAAATACACCAAATACCCCAAATATTGTTGCCCCTTTAACATTTTTGCCACCCCAAACAGAAAAGACCAAAGTATATTACTGGATCTGGTAAAGCGTTTGTTTGTCTTTGCTTTATCTGCATTGATAATTAATTGATGCTTGCTGACTGTGGATAATTAATCATTTCTAAATCAGAAAAATAGTACTGAAGCACATTGTAAGTTAATGCATTATATCTATAGCTGTATGTTGTAATGTAGTGATAATAGTTATGTACGAAAAAGGAAAGGCTGAATGTTTTTTTATACATACATACAGACATATATTTAAATGATGCATAAATACTAACTTTTCTTTGTCTCAAAGGTCTTTTCTTCACAGATGCCACATGCAGCACATCTTCATTATCCTCTTCATCGTCATCTCTTCTGTCCCGGGCAAAAGCTTTGCTTGTAGTTAAACAGCCCAACTACAAATATACAATATTTCTTTCATTAAAAATTTACCAGCATCACATTTTTCTGTTTTGTGGTATGTTTGGCCTTGTTTATGGATACTTTCATTTCAAGACATTAGCAGTTGAAGTAGTTCGAAGCTGCCTCTCTCTCTCTCTACAGTCTAGTCCACATCAGTAACCCTCAGCAAACACCAAATTAACTTTCTTTCATAATGAGTCAAAAGCATTTCCAACAGCCAGCATGCAGATATTTTTGAGAGCTTTTTCCTGTAAAACACACCCCAGCACCAGTTCTTCTCTGCTATCCTAGAAAAAGTAGGAAGAAATGGTTTGGGTGTACTCATAGATGTTGTAATGTATGGCCGCGTTTTCAAGCCTGAGCGTATTGTCCTGATTAGATCGCATTCTACATGTTTTGCATGATGAATGTTCAAATCAGATGTGTCTTGAGTTGAGATTAGGTTTTCATCCACTGAATTATTATCACTATTACCACTTCTACTACTCTCAATATTTATGTTAAGAGTAAGATGGGAAATGAGGGCAGAGAGAGTGGGAGAAGGCAGCAAAAAGAAAGAAACAAACCTCCACACAGGCCTCTGTACATGCGCCAATATCTCAACCAGGTGGATTATGTGACATTCCCCCCTTTTTCCGTAATATTTAATATATATATATACTACTTATGAGATCTCACACCACAACACGCCACCACAAATGTCTAAACTCCACTAGCGATTCATGGATCTGGTGTTTGATTACATATTAAAAAACTTTAAGATTTTGGTCGAACAGATGACTTCGGATATTGGCCAATGGTTCTTGTAGGACTGGATCTGATTTCATGATACTGAAACGTTCAATAGAAATGTCCGACTTCTGACTGGGAAAGAAAAATACATTAAACCAAATTGCTGCTGATCAAAGAAAGAATACAAAAAAAACTCAAATGTACAGTGGGTAGTAAAGTATTCACTGATCCACGTGGTGGGATGTGCAAGGCAAAAAGAATCAAATTTTTTCCCTGGAAAGTAATTAAATTTCTCTTTCTCAGAATCACGGCCAAAATGAGTTGTCAAATAGCAACGGGTCAGCTGCTATTCAGCCTTGTTTGCACTTGCAGTTGCACTGATTTTTATCAAGTAGTTAACTGAAATTGCCACTTGGCCTTCTCACTTTTTATAATGTTGAGAAGCCAAAATATACAAAGACAATGATGGTTAAAGAGTCATAAAACAGCCATCCAGCGACTAACAGAAGTGAAACTTGAATGATGAAGATGACTTGAATAATTTGTGGGCAGTAGCATCACAAGATGCTGAACCCTGTTACCTGTAACAGTGTCTCAGGACAATATAACAGTTGCATGAAAAATACAAAGGCGTTCACGTTGCTTGTCCTTATTCAAAATTGTTCTTTTGTATGCACAAGGCTGCTAAAGTTTCCCAATAGGTTTATGGTCAATATCAACTTTCACTTGACATCTATTTATTTATTTCTTTTAATATTTGATAAGGAACTAGGAGCTGATAGGCCTTTGTCTTTCTGTGATAAAAAAGCCTATTCAGCCCAGCTTGTAGCCTACATAAAACCAGCTTGGGGAGTCGTCAAACATGGAGGAAATTAACTTTGTTTTCTCTCCAAATATGTTATCAAATATCTTCAAAGAAAGAGTTAATAACAATTCCACCATGACATGTTCTGTTGTTACATCCCATTTAGATGAAGTCCCAATTCCCAAGATTGCATTCCTGACTACAGTTTCAGTGGAAGGTGTTGAAGGTGACCCCTCCCAAGCCTTTGTTTCAGGTCATTCACTCTGCTCCACTTATTGTTGCAGGAATGACAATAAAAGACTGTACACCCGAAAACATGTGCAAAGCTGCAGCACGCCTTTACACTTCTTATACTTACAGGAAGATAGGAAAGAATTTAAATAAAAATAATAATACCAATAAATGAACGGTATAAAAAAGAATAAACAGCAAAGAGATATGGCGAATAAAAGGTTTAGGTTTCTGAAGACATTGCATTAAATGGCACGTTCCTGACTGAGTTAATGTTACAAGTACATGTAAACTGTCGTCTCTGAGAACTTAGGTTATGACATTGTGATAAGATCAGTGTTGGTCAATAACATTATCATGGAACTGATTAATATTAATCTTATTATTAATCTTAATATAATTAATATTAATTATATTAATATCAACTGAAACAAAAATTGTGATGTGAAAATGTTTTCTTCTTTAATTGAGTTTTAAAAGACAAATTAGAAATGTTTAATATGTATTCTTATCTTGACTTTGATACCTCCAACTCGGATCAAAATGGTTGTAACAGGTTTAATCTTTGTCTGTATAAAATATAAGATTTCAGCTTCTGTAAGCCTAATGGTGGCCCTTGTCTCTGGGGTCATTCCTGGTTGGCAGTGGTTCACCACTGGATAAATGGGTGGCAGGGCCCCTTGTTGGCTGGTCCTCTCTGGTTGGTGGTTTATAGCCGGTGCCTGAGGGGGATCTGGGTTGGTCTGACATTGGTATTGTCAGAATTACCACTGAATTACTATTATCATTTTTATGACTGGCTATTGCTTTGGGCCTTTTTAAAATTTGTATATATGTTTGTATTTTTGTATGTACCGTACATTCCGGACTATAAGACCCTACTTTTTTTTTTACACGTTTTGAAACCCGCTGCTCTAACAGCGAGCTTCATGCCACCAATGCATTTAAGCTCAGGGACATATTTATATTTATATATATATATATATATATATATATATATATATATATATATATATATATATATATATATATATATATATATATATATATATATATATATATATATATATATATATATATTTTTTTTTTTTTAATTATTATTATTATTATTGACAGATATATACAGAAAAGGTACAAAACTATATATACAAATATATACATAAATATATATATATATGTCCCTGAGCTAAAATGCATTGGTATATATATATATATATATATATATATATATATATATATATATATATATATATATATATATATATATATATATATATATATATATATATATATATATATATATATATATACAGCAAATACAGCAAATAGAAGTAAATGTTGAATGCTCAACTTAAAGGAAGAATCAACTTTAACTTTAGGATTTATAGAATTATTAAGGTCAATCTAGAGAATATGAGTATATGTGCAATTCCAGAATAAGAGATTGTTTCATCCACATTACCACAAAAAGAACAGAGTGTGTCAGGGTTTATCTTATATTTATCACGATTGGTCTTGACTGGATAGCATCTATGAAGTATTTTAAAAGTAACTTCTCTTACTTTGTTTGTAATAATAAATGTTTGTGACAAGACCCATGTGTTTTTCCAATCTATCTCATTATATAAGTTATTCCAAAAGAAAACCGCTGCAGGTTTAAAAACAATATCTCTCTGTGTAATATACCTAATGCAATGATTATATATATATATATATATATATATATATATATATATATATATATATATATATATATATATATATATATATATATATATATATATATATATATATATATATACATATACATATATATATAGACCCGGCGGCATGGGCGGGCATTGGGGGGCCGTGCCCGCCCACGGAGTCAGCCGTGCCCGCCCTGGAGTAAAGCTCTCAAGAGACACACGCATTTCAACCAGTTCACATGCTCACAGACCCGTCGCCAGACCTCAATCTTAAGGGGGGCGTATCAACTGCATGGGGGGGCACCATTACTTCAGCCATATATTCGCGCAGCACTGATACACGTAACCATCACGTTGAACATAACCAACAGTAAATATGACCAGCTATATACCCGATATAGCATAATTCCTTGCAATTTTAAGCATAACATCAAAGCAGTATCCACAAAACATTGAAGCAATATCCACAAAACACTTGACTATGCAACATAGATGTAACGCCAGAATCATCTCTCAAACTGAAAAAGCATCACGGCGGACCGCGGTTGAATTGGTTTGATATTGGATATTGGATATTGGATATTCGACATTCAACACCCATAACACTTGTGAAACATACCACTGATTTTGGTCAAAGCACTTGTGATGTGTTCATGGTGATCTATATATCACAAAACAGTAATTATTAAAAAATCATATAAAAAAATCATATATATGGGCTGATTTAAAAATCATATATATGGGCTGATTTAATGTGGTTTAATGAATTAAACACCCATAAAACTTGTGATACATACCACTGATTTTGGTCATATTGCTTGTGATGTGTTCATGGTCATCTAGACTATATATCACAAAACAGTAATTATTATAAAATCATATTATGGGCTGATTTAATGAGGTTTAATGAATTCAACACCCATAAAACTTGTGATACATAACACCGATTGTTTTATGGGTGTTGAATTCATTAAACCACATTAAATCAGCCCATATATATGATTTTTAAATCAGCCCATATATATGATTTTTAAATCAGCCCATATATATGATTTTTTATATGATTTTTTAATAATTACTGTTTTGTGATATATAGTCTAGATGACCATGAACACATCACAAGTGGTTTGACCAAAATCAGTGGTATGTATCACAAGTTTTATGGGTGTTGAATGTCTAATATCCAATATCAAACCAATTCAACCGCGGTTCACGGCGGGTGCATTTTAAAACAGTCAACAGAGGGATAGGCATTTCCATTACGCACACGCGCGCGCACACATATACACACAGGCACACGCACTTTGATCCTACTTTTAGTGGAGGCAGCGCTGTCCTCTTATTAGTCCATCCTGTGTCAGTACAGCGGGAGGCGTCGTCGTGTCAAAAAGTGATTTCCTGCCAGAATCTAATTTCTGGCCGCGGGAGCGCGCACAGCAGCCCGTTGAGCGACAGCGCTAAAACGTCAGATTTTCAGATTATGAAGCTCAAGAATGAGATCAAGTCATATTTAGGCAGAAACAACTTTTCATTAACTGTATTTGGCCTTCAATCCATTTTTGGCAGGTGAAAATGCCTATTTTGTGTTGTAATTGTCCTTTAAAAGAGTTAAAAGCAATCCTGTGAGCTCTAGTGTTTATATTATGAAGCTCAAGAATGAGATCAAATCATATGTAGAAACAACGCATTAACTGTATTTGGCCTTCAATACATTTTTGGAAGGTAAAAAGACCCATTTTCAGGGGAGAAATCAGATTCTGGCAGGAAATCACTTTTTGGCACGACAGTCCATTTTCCATCTTCGGGGGGGACCGGGGTGTTGGTCATTTTCTTCGCCAAGAACTCACGGGCGGGCCACAGCATATTCAGATTCAACCACATAAACTCCAGCTAATTCCAGTAGAGGGGTTACCTTTGATGGGTCCATGAAATTATTCTCGGCCTCTGGATCCAGAGCAGCCAGTGCGCCTGAGCTCGCTGCTGCGGCACAGGAGAGATGGATGCGCGTTTTGGAGAGCGCAGCAGCTGCGCTCTCCAAAACGCGCATCCATCTCTCCTTATTGCACAGCATCGATTACACTGTAAAATAGCCTCTTGAACTCTGTCTTTTCGTCTATGTCACTCTGTGCTTGCCCAATGGTTTCTTCAATTGCAAATTCACGGAGGTTCTTGTTAACTGTGCGTCTTCTCTTGCTCGGACCGGGGCCGGTCACTGGCACAGCAGCCTCGCTGGCCGTGCCTGGAGGAGCGCAGAGATCTCATAGCGCAGCAAATTCATTTTCTGTGCGCAGTGTCTTCACACAGTCAGAAGCGCTATTCACAAGTGTCACTGCAGTGAACAAGTCCATATCTTCGCCAGCGAAAACTACACCGCAGATTCATTCATTCATTCGAATTGCGCGGTAACGGTTATTAACGTAGGCTACGTCAAGTAGGCTACGTAATCTGACGTTTTG
Source organism: Cololabis saira (assembly GCF_033807715.1). Lineage (NCBI taxonomy): Eukaryota > Metazoa > Chordata > Actinopteri > Beloniformes > Belonidae > Cololabis > Cololabis saira. Next base: position 30,698,348 of record NC_084599.1, read on the forward strand.
GCCGTCGCAGTGTAAATTTCCCAATCAAACATAAACACACCATTCTTATATTATATTTTTAATATTTAAGTGATAAAGAGAGCAACATTAGTATTTTTAACTAAAAAATAGCCTAATAAAATAAAGATTAAAAAAATGTTTGTTTGTTTTTTACGTGCCCCCAGTGGGGGGGCACACCCGTCGCTATGGGCGGGCCCGGCCCCCTATGGCCCGCCCATAGCGACGGGTGTGCATGCTCACACGCCACACCTGACATTTCTCACGCTGAAAAGTGATAAAGTCGAGCGCACAGAAATGAATACTGAACGGGCGGGGCGGAGGCAGATTTCTCTGCTGAATTTACAGCGGTCCCGCGTCAGCGACCTACCAGCCAATCAGAAAATAGTATGTCTTGTTGCTGGGCAGTTTTTTTTTCCCGCTGCGTGCTCGTTCCGTGGATGCGCGTGCACGCACAGGTTGCAGACGAGTTGGAACTGGAAAAGCAAAGCAAGGTAGGCAGAGCGATGGATAAAACATCCTGTTTTGTATGGAAACCTAATGATGCAAATCAAATTAAAATGAATCACACTACCAAATAAACCACAATTTATGTGTGTTCTATTTGAAATAAATCCAAAAGTTGAGTTCATAAAGTAACTTTCTTTGCCTTCATTTGATTCCCAATCAACATACACTGGTAAGAGTTGCTTTACATTGTTAATATGGTCTTAAAAACTGTTGTGAAATGCAAAATAATAAGAATTTTATACAAATTTAAATATGTGATTAATTACTGAAATTCAGCCATTAATCACGATTAAAGAAAAATTCATCGCTTGACAGCCCTAGAAAAAAGTAATCATGTCTTCTTCCAATCCTCATATGTGAGTTTGTCTACCCAAATAGCCCACAACTGTGTATAACGTTATTTGAGCTTGGAGAGCAGCTCTCCCCTATTCTAAGCCAGTGCTTTCTCCACAAACCATAACGAAACAGAGCTACATGTCTGTGGATTAAGCCACAGCCACACAGTCAACTCAATGTAAAGTAAATAAACAGGTGCTTATACTTGTTCTAATGCAAGCCGGCAATATGTATAAACTCAGATAAGTCTAACAATAGGAAAACTAAAGTATTATTAAAGACACCATATTTTTTCATTATTTTGATAATAGTTAGGCCTTCAGAGAAGGTCTAGACGGCCCTGACGGTGCGCCACTGGATTATAGTTTTAGTCTGAAGAGTAAAGAGTAAACGATGAACAGAAATTGTGCCTATTTTTTACTGTTTGCCTTTGTCTATTTCAAAGATGTCGGGGAAGAAGCAAAAGAGCATTCTGTCATTCTGGGCAGCAAAGAGTCAGCCCCCTAAAAAGGTTGCCAGGTCAGAGGAGATGGTGGAAGAGACAGTGGCTAAGACAATGGAGAAGACAGCAAGGGAGACTGTAGGGGAGATAGTGACAGCGGAGACTACAGAGGAGGAGAGAGTGGAGGAGACGGCTGTATGGTGCTGTTCTCTCTGTACGCCACAGCCCCCGTTGCTTTTCTTTGTTACATAAATGTTTGACTTTGATTGGAATAAATGGACAGCACTACACTACTGTATTGTTTTTTAAAATATATTTTGGGATGAACTGCCCGTTTTATTGAGAGAAAATTATTTGACAATACAGTAGGAGTGGCCACAGAGCCAAAAATGTAAGTTGAAAAAGTATGCCCCCCTGAAAAAATGTAAAGCCCCCCCTCTAATTTGTTTCTGCAGCCGGGTCTGTATATATATATATATGTGAGTGAGGGGTGGAAAACAATGGTCAGTCACACCTTGAAATGGACACTGATTGGCTGTCCCGGTGTGTGGGCGTGGTTAGCTACGCTGGAAAATGGAGAAGCATGTGAAAGTTGTCGGTCCAGTGAATGGGGAATTTACATTTCCCGACAGAACCATTCATAAAGGTAGGGTTATATGTGTTCTTTGTGGAAAGGAATTTGTTTACCACCGAAGCAGCTCAAGTTTACTCTCCCACATAAACGCAAAGCTCCCGTTCGTGAGCGCAGCCACAGCTAACGTTAGCAGCAACGATGTTGCCACAGCAACGTTCTTCACCAAACTAGACTGCATCTGTTCAAGTTAAAAAGATAAATAAATTACTTTATAAAGCCACTTTTTTTGTTATATATATATCAATGTTTTGATTTTTTTTGTTTCTTTGTTTTTGTATTTGCCTCATTTAGTATGAACTTATTTATCTTTAGTTGTACTTGGATTTATCTTTAATATATCTGTTTCTGGTTGTTATTTGTTATTTGTTTTTTTCATTTTCGTTTTTTTCATTTAGGAAAATTCATTTTCTTTTTTTCATTGTTTTCTGCTTATTATTATCTTTAGTTTTTATTTGTTTTTGTTTTTTTGTCTTGTTTTTCTTTTTAGTTGTTTTTCTTTGTACTTGTTATCTACTTTGTTTTATTCTGTTTAACTAACATTTTATATTGTACTGTAAAAGTTTTATAGAAATGTATACAGTATTTGTACTGTTGGACCCCAGGAAGAATAGTTGCTGAGGCAGCAACTAATGGGGATCTGAAATAAAATAAAAATAAATTTTGATCTGCCACAATAATGTAATTAATTTAAAGGAAAACACTAACATACACCTAAATCCATATACATATCAATATACCTATATATGTATATATATATATTTATATATATATATATATATACATACACAGTACATACAGACATAAGTAAAAAAAAAATAAATAAACAAATGGCATGCACGAAATAAAGGTTGTAGTGCACTATGCTGGATTACTGAAATGCAGAAGTAAATAAAAAAGATGTTCAACAGAATTTCAGCAGCCCTGATGCATTCTGGGAGTTTGGGAATTCTGGGTCAATAAAATATGGAATATTGATAGGGCTAGTGAAGGAAACACTCTCACACACCCATGCACAAAAAAATAAATAAATACTGTATATAGTTGTTGGGTTCTCCACTAGCTATTTTTTTGACATCATGCGTCATATTTGATTTGTAATCTCTCTACTTTGTTTTTTATGTACATTTCACACATCTTTCTAACTTTTTTGAGGGGGAGCAGGATGTTATACGTTAAGTTATCTTTGCAAAATCACAAATAATTTACATTATTTTTTGTCAAAAAGTAATTCATAGAAAAATAAATATATAATATCCATCCATCCATCGTCCGCCGCTTTATCGGTTCCCGGGTTGCGGGGGCAGCAGCCTCAGCAGAGATGCCCAGACTTCCTTCACCCCAGACACTTCCTCCGGGGGGAGTCCGAGGCGTTCCCAGGCCAGCCGAGAGACATAGTCTCTCCAGCGTGTCCTGGGTCTGCCCTGAGGTCTCCTCCCGGTGGGACATGCCTGGAACACCTCCCTAGGGAGGCGTCCAGGAGGCATCCGGTACAGATGCCCAAGCCACCTCAGCTGACTCCTCTCAATGTGAAGGAGCAGCGGCTCGACTCCGAGCTCCTCCCGGGTGACCGAACTCCTCACCCTATCTCTAAGGGAGCGTCCAGCCACCCTGCGGAGGAAACTCATCTCGGCCGCTTGTATCCGCGATCTCGTCCTTTCGGTCACTACCCAAAGTTCATGACCATAGGTGAGGGTAGGTGCGTAGATTGACCGGTAAATCGAGAGCTTCGCCTTTCGACTCAGCTCCCTCTTCACCACGACGGTCCGGTACATCGACCGCATAACTGCGGACGCTGCACCGATCCGTCTGTCAATCTCACGCTCCATCGTTCCCTCACTCGTGAACAAGATCCCGAGATACTTGAACTCCTCCACCTGAGGCAGGACTTCTCCACCCACCTGGAGAAGGCACGCCACCCTTTCCCGGTGGAGAACCATGGCCTCGGTCTTGGAGGTGCTGATTCTCATCCCTGCCGCGTCGCACTCGGCCGCAAACCGCCCCAGCACATGCTGAAGGTCCCGGTCCGATGAAGCCAACAGGACAACATCATCTGCAAAAAGCAGAGATGAAATCCTGAGGTTCCCAAACCGGATCCCCTCCGGCCCCTGGCTGCGCCTAGAAATCCTGTCCATAAAAATTATGAACAGAACCGGTGACAAAGGGCAGCCCTGCCGGAGTCCAACATGCACCGGGAACAAGTCTGACTTACTGCCGGCAATACGAACCAGACTCCTGCTCCGATCATACAGAGACCGGACAGTCCTTAATAGAGGGCCCCGGACTCCATATTCATCGAGCACCCCCCACAGAATGGCACGAGGGACACGGTCAAATGCCTTCTCCAGATCCACAAAGCACATGTAGACTGGTTGGGCAAACTCCCATGCGCCCTCGAGCACCCTGCGGAGGGTATAGAGCTGGTCCAGTGTTCCGCGACCGGGACGAAAACCGCATTGTTCCTCCTGAATCCGAGGTTCAACTATCGGCCGTATTCTCCTCTCCAGTACCCTGGAGTAAACTTTCCCGGGGAGGCTGAGAAGTGTGATCCCCCTGTAGTTGGAACACACTCTCCGGTCCCCCTTTTTAAAAAGAGGGACCACCACCCCGGTTTGCCACCCCAGCGGTACTGTCCCCTTCCTCCATGCGATGTCGCAGAGGCGTGTCAACCAAGACAGCCTTACGACATCCAGAGACTTGAGGTACTCAGGGCGAATCTCATCCACCCCCGGTGCCACTGAGGAGCTTATGAACTACCTCAATGACCTCGGCTTGGGTGATGGATGAGCACATCCCCGAGTCCCCACTCTCTGCTTCCTCAGTGGAAGGCATGTCAGTCGGGTTGAGGTGATCCTCGAAGTATTCCTTCCACCGTCCGACGATGTCCCCAGTCGAGGTCAACAGCTCCCCAGAGTACTGCTTCCCCCTTCTGAGGCGCCGAATGGTCCTCCAGAATTTCCTCGAGGCCGACCGAAAGTCTTCCTCCATGGCCTCCCCGAACTCCTCCCAGACCCGGGTTTTTGCCTCCAGGACCGCCCGAGCCGCGGCTCGCTTGGCCTGCCGGTACCTATCTACTGCGTCAGGAGTCCCACCGGCCAACATAGCCCGGTAGGACTCCTTCTTCATTCTGACGGCATCCTGTACTTCCGGTGTCCACCACTGGGTTCTAGGATTGCCGCCACGACAGGCACCGGAGACCTTGCGACCACAACTTCGAGCCACCGCGTCGACAATGGAGGCAGAGAACATGGTCCACTCGGACTCAATGTCCCCCGCCTCCCCCGGGATCCGAGAGAAGCTCTCCCGGAGGTGGGAGTTGAAGACGTCCCTGACAGAGGGCTCGGCCAGACGTTCCCAACAGACCCTCACAATCCGTTTGGGTCTGCCCGGTCTGTCCAACCTCTTCCTCCGCCAGCGTATCCAACTCACCACCAGGTGGTGATCAGTTGACAGCTCAGCCCCTCTCTTCACCAGAGTGTCAAAGACATGCGGCCGAAGGTCAGATGAAACGACAACAAAGTCGATCATTGACCTCCGGCCTAGGGTGTCCTGGTGCCACGTGCACTGATGGACACCCTTATGCCTGAACATGGTGTTCGTTATGGACAAACTGTGACTCGCACAGAAGTCCAACAACAAAACACCGCTCGGGTTCAGATCGGGGAGGCCGTTCCTCCCAATCACGCCTCTCCAGGTATCACTGTCATTGCCCACGTGAGCGAATATGTTAGCCTGAATAGAGATGTATTCCTAAAGACTGGTTGGTAAAAAGTATCTGTCAAATGAAAATGAACATTGATGTCTTGATTGGCTGAAAAACATACAATTTGCTATAAAGGGAAGGAAATTAATCTGAGGCTGTAAGAAAAAAAAAACAGAAGACAGGTTGGAAGATTTTAAGTAGAAAAAGTTAAAAATTCAAGTAATAGTATCATAGGAAAATGTTATTTTTAATGGGAATGGATTCTGGGAATATTGATACTGGGCTGTTACGAGACAAAATTGCTGTGTGGAAGTTATGCAAACTGGCAGATGCAGTTTTGATGAATCCGTCCCGCTCCATCCCTCCACCCTCCCTCCCACCTGTTCTGTCTCAGGGCGGATCTTTGATTAGGGAATACTGATTGGTTCATGGACATACTGTGTTTAAGCTCAAAAGTATCCAGCACACCTTTTGTATTTGACTCCCTTGTATACTAAACTAATTTTAATCCTGCTCAAGAAGTCAAAGATGGGATTGTTGGAAGCTATAGGATTTTCTTTAGTTTTGGTGTCTCTCACACAGGTAAATCTTTATACTACAATTCATATTTTTCATTGGCATATGGTTGTAATGTATCAATTAAAATAATGTAACAGTGACTCCCTTATTTTCTTCTTTATAGATATATCAGTGCAGTGCAGAAGGTAAGGGAAATTACCATATAATATGAGTAATGTTTGGACTGTACTTGTTTTAGCATAACCCAGGATGAAAAGAAAATAAACAAAATGATTGGAATACATTCATAAAACTCAAGACTTCACTTTAAAACAGAAGACCATGTTCATTGGTCAGAAAAATGAAATTATGGCACACTTAAGTTCAGTTTTATCATTGCTTATTAATTATCTATGTTGTCTTCCAGGGTGTGACATCTTATCAGCAAATTCCTTAAGTGCTTCTTCCATCCTGGTAAAATGGGAAAAATATCTTGGAGCAACAAGTTATCTTTTGGATTTCCGAAAGAAAAACTCTTCAGAGTCTGCACCAATTATTGTTATAGTACCAGGACAAGTGACGGAGAGGACTGTGCGGGGTCTGACACCGGGAACCGAGTACAGCGTAACCCTCAAAGTTATCAATTTCTACTTTGTGAAGTGTGTGAATACAGTGTCTGCATTTACAGGTAAATTCAGCCTTTACATAAACATACTAATAACCAATATAGGTGCAACACATGTTTAAATTATTTATTGAAATGGGAAAAACATCCAACATAATTACAAAAAGAAGTATTCATCATGTGAACTGAACTTCTCTCTGTGCTCTTTCCTCCCAGTTCCTGATACATCACAAATATTGGAGGGTTGGTCACGAACCAGTAGTTCCATCAGTGTAAAATGGCGCGTGATACCTTCTGCACAGCGCTACCTTCTGCAGGTGTTCTCTCAGACCACCGGAGAGATGCTCAACCTCACCTTCGCCAACACCTCAGCGGTGGTGCGAAACCTACAGCCCTCCACCAGCTACGACTGCTACGTCTATACAATCAACCAGGCAGGCTTAGGAAGCCGCAGCAAAGTTCGGACCATCCCGACCTGTGAGTGAACTCTTTCCTTCCATTTACGACCTCGGATGGATGATGTGGATGACCTTGTTCAGAAGACAGTTAAACTACAATCCCCACTCATGCCATAACTTTTTTTTCACTTCATGCAGTTTTTATGTAACTTGATCAAGACAAGAAGATTTTATAGGCTGTCGATATGTATATAAATAACTGAACTTCAATTACTTGTTTCCATATTGGATTCAATCCCCTCAGGTCTGTGCAAAAGTCTGTTGCTGTTGCTCAGTCCTGTTGCTTTATTTAAGTTTAAATGATCATCTATATTTACATTGAAGTCTATTTATGATATTATTAGATATAAATAATTAGCTGCCTGATTCATCATTTATCAGCCATTAAGGGGAAAAAAATATGTCAACCTCGATAAAATGTGTCTACAAAATAAAAGCACACTATGTTCAGAACAAAATGTATTTACAATCAAAAGCAGGTGTTTAGCCTGACCTAATACAAAAAACAAGCACAGATTTAACTCTCTCGGAAGACTGTCCAATACAAATGATTGCAACGACATTAACTAGGATTGCAATTTATTTAGGTTTAAAAACAGTCAAGTATCAGTAGTTTCTATTTGTGTCTTACAGAGACTGAAAAATAAATGTGAACATCATTAAGACTTTGATAAAACAACAAGACCAGAGGTTTCTAAGTTTTCAACACAGTACTGTCATTTAGCCCAAAAAGAAACTTAAAGGTGTTTGATGGTTCCACTTTGTTCAATTGATGCAGATTGCAATTTTTTATAATGCCAAAAAGGTCTTTATGAGCGTATAATATTACACCATTTATTAAATTAGCATCTTAATTATGTCTAAATCAAACACAAAAAGTATACTGACTATAGTAACTGATGTGAAAATGTTCAATTCTTTGATATCTGGTCACTTTATGCTGCATACGTTTTGCATACTTTATTAATGTGGAAGTCTGGGTTCATAAGGTGCTGTTATGGTTTACAAAAGTTAATTTGTTGTTTTTGGTTATAAAGAATAACACCAAAGGACCAGGGTGAGATATTTTGCGACATCGGCAAGTCAAAGCTTAAATCACAAGTTGAGTCATCTGAATTAGAATACGTGAATTTCTTGTTTTTTGCTTGTTTGACCTGACCATTTTATACCGTTTTACTCCACCTGTCTGGTAAAATATGTATTTCTAGATATTTTGAACTGTTTTATTCCAGGATTCAAACAGGCTTTGTTTGCAGTCATCAAGAGTAATGATGTGTGTGTCTTTAGTGGTGCAACCTCCAGCAGAAGTTAAAGCCACGCCAATCAACGAGGTAAAAGTAAAAATAACTTGGCAGCCTTTGGAGGCCGTCGTGATGTACCGAGTCCTCATCCGGTACTTGGATGAACCAGAGAGCCAGCCGTCTGCATACAACGTCTCAGGCACCAAGCTGGAGGTTGGAGGCTTCCGCCCATGCTCCAACTATCTGATATCCGTGTCCTCATTCAGCGAGTTGCTGGTACCCGGCGAGCCCACGGACATCACATACTCCACTAATAGTGAGTCAGCTCAATATCTGTAACGCTGCGATAGAGATCTAGGTCAGCTATTCTCTCTGAGGCTTCCCTTTCAGAAATCTGGAAAATGATCCTGCAGGGAAAAGTAATTCAGAGGCTCTGACAACCTGCTTGTTGTTAAAATTGTCACGTAAACACAAACCTGAGAAAAATGACTCCAAAAACAGGCTTTTTAGCCTTACTATAGTGTATTAAACATAGACTATAAACTAAACTTTCAATTTGTTTGTGTTTATTATGTAAAGTGCAGTTTTAAAGTATCACATAAAAAAAGTAAAACAAATCTACTATATTGTGCTACTTGCAGAGCTTTTACCGGTTTCATCTGTGTCGGTGGACTATACTTGCACCACAAACTCCGCCGAGGTTTCCTGGTCCCCTGTTTTTGGGGCCAGCTCCTACTTGGCGACGGCGATGGATGAAAATGGAGTGGAGATGTCGTGCACGAGCCACGGCACCGGCTGCCAGATCATGGGACTGAACTGTGGTCAGCGCTACGAGGTGCATGTGACACCCATGTCAGACAACTGCAGGAACCTGGTCAACGCCACGTCGGCTACGTTCCAGTCCGGTGAGACACAAAAGATGCACTGATACATAAAATGAAGAAGAAACCACAATAAGATCCCAGTTCAGTCATGTTTTTTTCTTTTTTCACTTGTTTGCACTACGACCCGGTCATAAACAGATGAGATCCTGGACATTAGTGATTAGATGTTGTTTTTCTAAATAAGTCAAACCACTTAAGTTCATTCACAGTGGACTCAAGGATGACTGACACCTTCAGACCTGTCTCCATCACCTGTCAGATATTATTTCTTCAAAGTTAAAGAGCTGGACGAAGTTAGTGAACAGTAGATTTTTTTTAATATAAATAAGCTTTTTGTGCCTGTAAAATTGCTTCATACAAATCTTGAAATTAATTTCAATTCATTCAGATAAGATGAACTACCTGAGATGCCTTGTTTATTAACTAGACTTTTTGGTACCACTTTAAAAATTAAGCAACCCATATGAAGCATTTTTTATTCCTAGGTTATCAATTAGATCATAATCTCTTACAATCTACTCACCTATCTCCCACTTGTAGGAGTAGAAAACCAGAGTATCCATCAGCCAGAGTATCCTGGCTGATGGAGGAGGCAACACAAGCGCTGATCTGAGGTGGTGAGGGAGGGGAACACAAGCAAACGGGCACCTTTTTAAACTAACATTCTATAACTACTTATTACTGTTTTTATAAACCCTACATCCTCTACACAACAGCCTATTCATAAATTGCTTATAAACCCTTTATAAAGGTAATCCTATTGTATCGTGTAGCCTTTTCTCTTTATTCTATCCCCTCAGTTTGAAACATAGTGGCATAGTGCATGCATATCCCTAGTGGGTGATTTGGCACAGCGCAAACACAGAATGGACATCTGTCTCTTTCTGACCAATTAATGGACAATCAGGTGACCAGTCAGAGCAGAATGTCACTTCCCACCCAACATTTGCCATCTAAAATATAGGCTACATATTGACCCTAAGAGACTTGCCCACTTGCTTGTGTGGTTGATCTATTTGGCACCACTGCCCACTCACCACCCTTCCTTTTGATCTTAATTTCTGCGAGAAAATGGAAGCAGAAGACAATTGGGTGAAAAAGAGACCCAAACACAGTAGATAACGCATGAAAAAAAGATCGCTACAACCAGATTCAAAGCCACGATTAATTTCATAATTATTTTGTAGAAGAATAAGTAATCCAACCTCACTCGACCTGTGAAGTGAATGGACACGTTCTTTTAAATTCTTGGATGACCAACCTTTTAAAACCCTCCACCCTGGGATCTTTGTTGTGCAGGCACTTAATGCCCTCATCTCGCATATCGCTCCTTTCTATTCCAGACTTACTGTCCGGCTCCACCCAGGTAAAGCACACAGGGAACTGCTGAGATGTGTGACTTGACTGATGCTCAGCATGATTTTGTTACATGATGATAACACAGAACCATTTAGTACATGTAACTGAACCTTAGATAAAGAAATGGAGTGATTATGAAGAGTTCTAAGACAAAAGGAGTCTTGGGCCAGAGCAGTAATCCCCAGTGGATTTTTTTAAGCTCTTTGATCCCTTCTTGTGGAAGCATGATCCACATTTGAGCTAAGCCTTGCATTTCGTTACTTTCTTTTTTTTAGAGAATCGACCTCTGCTTAGGTCACATCAGATTGGAATCATTTGGGAATACTTTATTACAAGTTCTGCTTCCATTTGAGGTGCAAGTTCACACGTTTGTTTGAATGATCACTAGCGTCTCCTTTGAAAACTGGGTCTCCCATTGAGCTTCATTGTCTATATCACATTGTTGCCATGTTTATATAATAATAGGCCTGTGTTTGAATGAAACCTGAATGCCATTGCGGAGCAAAAACTGGAGCGATGTCTTCAGTATCTGCCTTTTAACCTGAAAGGAGGATTTGAGACCTGATGACACTTTTTTTAACCTGCCATCATCAGTTTCACCAGATCTTACATTTTGTTCTGATGTGTCTTACACGGCTTAAATGACTATATGAATATGTTTCCCCTTCAAGGCCCCTGCCCTCCTGGCAACCTGACGTTGTCGAGACGGTGTAGCAGCAATGTCATCATCTTCTCCTGGAATCACATCAGCAGCGCAGACCACTACTTAGCCAAGGCGGTCGATTCAAAGGTACCAGATTCTAGATTCAAACTGTATTCATTTCTACATGTCCTAAAAAAAAAGATGCTGAAAAATTGGTCCACGCCTTCGTCTCCTCCAGGCTCGATTACTGCAATGCACTTCTCATCAGGATCCCAAGCAAGAGCCTTCAAAAGCTCCAATACATTCAGAACAGTGCTGCTAGGATCCTGATGAGAGTGTGCAAATACGACCACATCATTCCCATCCTACACTCACTGCACTGGCTCCCCATCTCCTCCCGGACAGAATACAAAATCTCCCTGCGTACCTACCAATGCGTCCATGGCAACGCACCCCCTTACCTCAAGGAGCTGATCCATACTCAGCCCCCCACCCTGTTCAGCAAACAAGAACAACCTCCTCAAACCCACCAAGACTAAACTGGTCACTACCGGAGACGGGCCTTCTGAGAGAACCACAGTCAATTGATTTTTTCAAGAGCAGACTTAAGACCCACCTTTTCAGGAAAACATATGCCAGCTAGGATTTATGATTTGCCACTGATTTTTATGACTTTTTTACATTTTAGTGATGATACTGCTGCTTTTTTTGTTGATTTCCTTGCCTTGAATGCTGTAGCACTTTGAGATTAATCGAATGTAAAGTGCATTATAAATTAAATTCATTATTATAATTATTATTATTATTATTATTATTAAAGACAATGATGGAAAAACGTATTTCTCATGCCATAAAAAGAGAATCTCCATAAATCTTTATATAATAACGTGGTCCTGATGTTTTTTTTTTTTTTTTTTGAGATATGACATCAAAGTAACTCCCCAAACTGTGAGGGTTTTTTGCATCACTTTGTGATTTCTCTGAACCCAGGGAGTGGTCCAGAAGTGCCTGACTAAAGACAACTCGTGTTATTTCACGAACACTGCATGTGGGCGGCTCTATGACTTCACGGTCTACTCTGTCTCCGGGGGCTGCAACAGTGAGATGAGCTCAGCTGTCAACATTCGAACAGGTAGGTCAACATGCATGTTCAGGAAAAGTGTGAGCAGAAAAGTTTAATTTTACACATTTCTTTCTCAACCTGAATGCCAGATGAATTTATCTTTTCATTATAATTTACTGGCAGTAACGTTTTGTGCAGCCGTTTAGAGCTCCACTTATTTAAAGTGAGCTGCAGATATGAATCCCAACGGGTTTGTTTGCCGGTTCAGGGGTGACCCTGCCTGTGTTTGACCATATCGATTCTGAACAGGATCTACCTGGTTTTTCACCTCAGGCCCAATTGGTTATTTGGTGACCAACTAAATTCTAACAACATTTTTCTCCCTTCTTAGCCAATTTAGCCCACTTATATCACTTATGAGCCCATATATAGGGCCCAAATAGCCCACTCTGTACACAAGCGGTCCACGTTTAACCCAGTTTGGGCCCACGTGGACATGCTGGCTGGAGATAGCTGTCATGTTACCTACATCCCCCAACCATCATACCTCTTCTATTGTGACAGTATTATTTAAAATTTAGTATTAGAAAACATTTAGTAGTATAAAACATTTTTTTTTTAGATTTCTAAAGTAATTAATTATTATTTTTTGAATGTGCCCAGCACCCTGTATTCCCCAGCATCTGCAGGCGTCTGCCAACTGCAGCTCTGATGTTCTGCTCAGTAAGTGGGACCACGCCGAAGGGGCCCTACGCTACACTGTGAAGGCCAAGGGCAACTATAAAAACAGCAGCTACAGCTGCAGCTCACAGTCCAACAGCTGTGTCATGACGGGCGTCCTCTGCGGAGAGAGCCTGACCATCACCATCACAGCCTTTGACGACGAATGTACCAGTCCGCAGACACTGGGGCTTCCCGCTGAGACAGGTGAGGAGAGTATCTTGGTGGAAAAAACTGTCATAACAGGAACTTTGACATTTTTTCCCTATTTTTTCATTACTCATTGCATTTCTTAAGTGACATTCCTGGGCATTGCTCCCCTCTACTAACCCCGGGAGGGCCCCGCACTGAGCCAGATCCTCCCCACCCCATCTGGTGCCCCGGTTGGCCAGAGGGGGCATGTATAGCCCAGGACTGTGTGCATGTTTTTGTGAGGGTAGCTCACATTAGCTACCAAGGGAACACGGGGAGAACATGCAAACTCCACACAGAAAGGCCCTTTCACCAACCCCACCCCAGGTGTGGGCGCTGAAGTCATGGGGGAACTAACACGCACTTCAGCGCCCACAGCGTCCCCGGCGGGAATCGAACCCAGGACCTTTTTGCTGGTAGACGGCTGCACTACCAGCTGCACCACCGTGCCCCTGTTGTTATACCCTTTTAGACTTTTAGGGTGACTTTTAAATCAACATTAGAGCCACTTATAAAGTCTTAAGAAGAACATTTCATGAAAGTCATGCACACTCACTTTTATTTTATTAGAAGCTCTTTTGTGAGCTATTTCTGAGATCAGATGTTTTGTATGTGACATAGTCATTTGACATGTTAGTAGAGGTCACATTTAATTAATAAGAAATATTGTTTTCAACATTAAGAAACATCCAAACACTGCTTGTGTTCAGATAGTTCAAAATACTTATATGAATAATCAATTGTAAAAATTCATTGATCATTTTATGAATTCAAAGTTACAAACCTTTCACTTATTGTGTTTGATTAGAGTTTGAAAATGTTTGCTTTTTTCTTGATCTTGTACTTTTAACATGCAAAATAGCATGTAAATAATCAGTTATAATTGCGAGTGTGGAGCTTCTCACCAGTTTAAACTCGGTTCTTGTATTAATGAGAATTATTAGTGACCTGATCTCTTTCCTGCAGTCCCGTGCACCCCGGAGAACGTAACTGCAGTGAGGGAATGCGGCGCCGACTCCCTGGGGGTGACTTGGGACAGGAACAGCGGTGCACTTTTTTATGTCGCTATGGCAACGGACAGTTCCGGCGCCATCCATAGCTGTAACTCCATAACTGGGTCCTGCAGCATCAGCGGCTTGAAGTGCAGCACCTTCTACAAAGTCTATGTCATTGCCTCCAACTTCATGTGCAACAGCTCTGAAAGTGAGATGGTCACCATGGAAACAGGTAGAGTGAGGAGGGACCTTTATCTTTTTCCCCTCCAATACTTGAAAGCTGCTTGGAACCGTTTTTGAACTTGTCATGTTTTTAATCTCGTTTCATTTCAGCTGCCTGCCCACCAGACAACCTGACAGCATCATTGGACTGTCCTGCCAACGAGGCTCTGATTTCATGGCACGGACAGCCTGAGATGAACTCCTTCACTGCCACCATGACGGATGAGGGTCACGGGCTTCTCAGCTGCAGCTCCACTACGACCAGCTGCAAAGTCCCACACCTGAAATGTGGCCAGCTCTACATCATCACCGTTTCTCACCACGATGGCAGCTGTCCCAGCATGCCTTCTGAGCCCATCTACATCGAGTCTGGTAGGAACGCTCTCTCCTCTGAACATTAGACTCAATCTAACCCAAACCCTTTTTCTCCAGTGTAAACATTTCTGAAGTAAATATAATTGTCTGTTATCCTTCTTGCACTGGAACTCAAATATTCACAAATATCTGGTCTAATAAGGGTAAAAAAGCAGTTGTGTGGCTATTTTGGTGGTGAGTGCTAACTTTGTGTCCAATAAACATTTTTTGGGGAGAAGTTAAGCCCCTCTACCTTCTGTATTTGCAGGGAATCAACAATAGCATGTATATATCTGGGCTACTTTGGTCATTATGGCTCAGTTCCATCACTGGCTAGTGCTAGGTGAGCAAGATGTAACCTGTTCTCTGCCAAACTTGGGTGTTGGCATGTGTGGCACAAGTCAGATGTGAAATCTGCTTTAAGTGTGGGTTGAAAGATGCAAAACTGCAAACAAAACATCAGAAGTGTTACAAACTGAGCTTTCAACTGAGGGTTTCTTTCTTTCCTTCCTTTTATATTTTTAGCCGGGGGACTGCCAATGAAAACTAGCTCTGTAGCTAAAATTGGGTGCATTTGCATTTTTTTTTTTTTAATTCAAGATCTTTTTATTAAAATTTTCACAAAGTAAAGAAAGGTGAAATGCTGCATGTCAATTACAAACATTTTGATTAGGCATGGGCATGTTAATCATAGCATACACCAGTGTACAGAATATAAAAAACAATTAAACAGTATGAAAAAATATAAAATAGTAACAAAAACAAACTACAGACCAAACTAATCCCTCCCCTGTCACTGCCAGATTACTAATCACAATATGAGGTCACTCTAACATCAAAAGCCTGCACTAGGAATACAAAAGAAATATGAAGTATAGTTCACAGGGTCTGGAATGCTTCTAGAAAAGGTCCCCACACTTTCTGGAACTTATTTGATTGCTGAAGCGAGTATCTAATTTTCTCCAGTTTTAAGCAGGACATGATGTCTTCCAGCCATTGCGCACGAGTAGGAGGGAAGGGATCCTTCCACCTGAACAGAATTGCCCGACGAGCCAAAAGGGAGGCAAAAGACAAAGTGTGCCCCTGTGCAGTAGTTAACTTCCTTCCTCCCTCCATGACCCCAAACAGGGCAGTCAGTGGGTTTGGTTCTAATCTGATTTTAAGCACCAGAGAGAGAGTATGAAATACTTCCATCCAGTACTTGTTTAGACATGGGCAGGACCAGTACATGTGGATGAGAGAGGCTTCTGCTACTTTACATCTTACACAGTATGGACTAATATCTGGGTACATGGAGGATAACTTTGCTTTGGAAATATGAGCCCTGTGTACCACTTTAAACTGAATTAAGCAGTGACGTGCGCACAGGGAGGTTGTATTAACCAGTTTGAGTATGGACTCCCAGGTATCCTCTGATAAGGGAAGCCCTAAGTCCTGCTCCCATGCTGCTTTGAGTTTATCTGTAGGGGCACTCTTAAGATCCAGCAACATGCCATAGAAAGACGAAATGAGCCCCTTTTTGAATGGGTCTGTGGCAAGAACTTTGTCAACTGTGGTCGAGCCTATCGATGCACCAGGGCTGGGTGTCTGGGAAAGAACAAAATGTCTAGCCTGAAGATACCTAAAGAAATGTGATTTTGGAAGGCTGAATTTACTACTTAACTGCTCAAAAGATGCCACGGTGCCGTCTATGAACATATCTCTAAAACGAATCATACCCCTCCTGTGCCATTCCTGGAAGGTGGGGTCCTCAAGGGATGGTTTGAAAGAGTGATTTGATGCAATGGGGCTAAGAAGAGAGAAGCTGTGAAAACCAAAAAACTTCCTAAATTGGGCCCAAATTCTAAGAGAATGTTTAACCACTGGGTTTTTGATTGATTTAAGTGAAGGAAGTGGAAGTGAGGAGCCGAGTAGGGCAGGAATTGACAGGTCATCAGTTGGATGTAACTCCATCGCCACCCAGTCAGGGCGGTCAGCGCCGTCGCAGTAGAAGGACCAGAATGCAAGGCAGCGCAGGTTAGCAGCCCAATAATAATAACGAAAGTTTGGGAGGGCCAGACCACCTGCAGACTTAATTTTTTGAAGGTGAGTTTTGTTCAAACGTGGCCGTTTACCCCGCCATAGGTATGTAGATATAACTGAGTCAAGGGACTGAAAAAAAGAACCAGGAATAAAGAGTGGTAAGGTCTGGAAAAGGTACAAAAATTTAGGTAAAATGGTCATTTTAACTGAATTGATGCGACCCACAAGAGACATTGACAGGGGTGACCATTGTGTAAGGGTTTGTTTGGTCTCATTTAACAATGAGATAAGATTCTCTTGGAGCAGGTCTTTGTGTTTCCTTGTCACAGATATGCCTAAATAGGAGAATTTGTCATTTGCGATTTTAAAGGGAAAATTGGAAAGGTCTAAAGCATGCGATTCGAGATTGGTAGGGAAAAGCTCACTTTTGCTGAGATTCAGTTTATAGCCTGAGAGTTTCCCAAACTGACTGAGAAGTGACAGCGCAGGGGGTAATGAGGCCAGAGGGTGAGAGATGAAAAGCAAGAGGTCATCGGCATAAAGCGAGACCTTATGTTCCCTGCCACCTCTCCAGATACCGGACACATCCTCACAAGATCGGAGCGCTGTGGCAAGCGGTTCGATAGCCATGTCAAAAAGCATGGGACTAAGGGGGCACCCCTGACGGGTTCCACGATGCAGATTAAATGGTTTTGACCGTTGAGAGTTAGTACGAATTGAGGCTGTTGGGTGTAAATAGAGAAGTTTAATCCACAGAGCAAAGTTCGGACCAAAACCAAACCTGTCCAGCACAGCAAAGAGATAATCCCATTGGACGCGATCAAATGCCTTCTCCGCATCCAGAGAGACAACGCATTCAGGGATAGCCTCAGAGGCAGAGTAGATAATATTGAACAGTCGCCTTGTGTTGAAGTAAGACTGCCTACCTTTAATGAAGCCAGTTTGGTCTTCAGATATAATTGTGGGGAGGGCATTCTCCAGCCTATGGGCTAGGACTTTAGCTAGGATTTTAGCATCTGTGTTTAAGAGGGAGATGGGCCTGTAGGAGGCGCATTCAGTAGGATCCTTCCCTTTTTTAGCTATGAGGGTGATGCAGGCCTCCGAAAAAGAAGGAGGGAGGGAACCGTGGCTGAAGGATTCTGAAAGAACTGTAGATAGCAGTGGGGAAAGCAGAGTAGAAAATTTCTTTAGAAATTCCGCCGGGAAGCCATCAGGGCCAGGACATTTACCCGACTGCAGTGAAGAAATGGCTCGAGTAATTTCCATCAGGGATATCGGTTCTTCTAATGTCTTCCTTAGATCTGGTGGAAGACTGGGAATACTAAGACTATTTAAAAAGTCCGCAATCTCATCTCGATCAGTCTGAGATTCCGAGGTGTATAGCTGGGTATAAAAGTCCCTGAATGCTTCATTTATGAGTAAGTGGTCTGTAGTTACATGGCCATTTGGTAATCGAATCTTAGAAATATTTTGTTTAGCCTTAGAGCCTTTAAGTTGGTTGGCTAATAATTTGTCAGATTTGTCTCCATAAACATAAAACCTGGTTTTACTTTTCAGAAGTGACTGTTCAATTGGGTGAGTGGTAAGCAGGTCAAATTTAGTTTTAAGTTCTAGCCGCTTTTTGTAAAGATCTGGGGATTTAGTCCGAGAATATTCTTCATCGACCTCTTTGATTTGGCGGGCAAGGTCTGATCGCTCCCTATAAGATTTTTGCCTCACCCTAGCAGTGTAGGATATAATCTGTCCCCGGAGATAAGCCTTGAGGGAGTCCCAGACAGTTAGACTAGACATTCCTGGAGTCATATTCGTGGATAGGAAAAAGGCTATTTCCGTTTCCATAGATTTAACAAAATTTGTGTCCGACAGCAGAGTTGAATTGAATCGCCACTGTCTGTCTCTCTGAGGTAGGTCAGGAAGGGACATGGTTAGAACCACAGGAGCGTGGTCGGAAATGACAATGCTCTGATAAGCACAGGAATGAACCAGGGGAATCAGTTGATTATCAATAAAAAAATAATCAATCCTCGAGTATGTGTGGTGCACTTGTGAGAAAAAGGAGTATTCTCTGTCACATGGATGTAAAGAACGCCACACATCACAAACACCGTAGTCAGAAAGGAACGCCTGAATAAGACGGGCTGACTTACTTGCTGTGCCGGGGTTGGTAGAGGATCGGTCTAGGACTGGGTCGAGCCAGCAATTAAAATCACCACCCAGTATGAGAGAATATGTATTAAGGTCAGGGAGCAGTGAAAACAGTCGTTCAAAAAAGACTGCATCATCTGAATTAGGGGCATAAACGTTCACAAGTACGACCAATGTATTGAATAATTTCCCAGAAACGATCACGTAGCGACCAAACTTGTCAGAAATCACATTGTGCTGCTCAAATGAAACATCCTGACTGATCAGAACTGAAACTCCTCGGGCCTTAGCTTGAAAGGAGGAGTGAAATCTCTGCCCTGACCACCTCGGGAACAGGCGGCTATTATCAGAACTGCGAATATGAGTTTCTTGTAGAAAGGCTATTTCTGTTTTAAGGTGTTTTAGATGTGAGAAGATCCTCTTCCTTTTAACAGGGTGATTCAGACCCTTAACATTCCAGCTCACCAACTTCAAGTATCTACTCATAATATCTAAGAAGGAAAATTAGGTGTGCACAATGACCTAGGCAGAAAAAAAGAAAACGGAAAGGAGGTTGAATGTGACCCACATTAAGTAATGAGTTGAAAAGAGTTAATGCAAAGTTTCTGGCAGTGACATATCCCCCCGACCCACCCCCCCCAACTAAGACAGCTGCTATAGAAAAATAAAAAAAAAGCAGCAAGCTCTTCAAAACAAACAAAGTGCAATAACGCATCTTCCAATCCTACACACTAATAGCTTTTGCTCCCGTATCATGGGTGTATACATATTAGCACCTTAAAACGTGTAGATATAAATAAAAAAAAGAAATACCCTCTCAAATCTTGACCTGGAAGTCCCGATATGAGCCCAGAAATATTTGTACAAAAATATAAAATATAAAACGTCCGACTTAAGCAGCGTAAAAGTAAGGTTAACAGCTTACAATTATTACAAAACTTATAGGTAAATCGGAAAAGCTTTTTTTTTTTTTTTTTTTTTCTCTCCCTCTTCACCACTTATTTTCCCCCTTCCCTCAAATAGCCAAAAAGAACTGCAAATTAATAATATTTGCAAAAGGGCAGTCAAACTAACAACAGAGAAAATACTGGTTGTCGCGGGGTTACTCACCCTCCCCTCAGGAATAATGTGAACTCACCCTCCCCTCAGGAATAATGTGACTCACGTAAAAAAAAAGAGAGAGAAAAAAAAAGTCAGTCCGTGAGCGTCAGTGAGCCGCACCGGGCTGCAGGCGGAGCCGTGACAGCCTCCAACGGTCCCGTTACGGCGGGTTTGAAGTTTTGCTGCGACTCGTGATGAATTTGCGCGCCTCATCCACGGAGCCGATCCACTTCCTGGCCCCCCCGGACAGCGTGAGCCGGAGCCGGGCGGGGAAGAGCAGAGCCGGCCTCAGACCCAGCTGGTAGAGCTCCGACATGACTCCGCTGTATTCCGCTCGTTGGCTGGCAACTTCGGGGCTGTAATCCTCCACTATCCGGATGGGGTGGCCGCGATATTCCACCTTTCCTCTCCGGCGCGCCTCCCTGATGAGGAGATCTTTCGTCTGGTACCGGTGAAGGCGGATGATGACCGGACGCGGTCTCTGTCCCGGGGCCGGCTTGGCGGCGAGCGAGCGGTGCGCTCTGTCTATCTCCGGCGGTGACGGCAGCGTATCGTTCCCGAACACCTCACACAGCAGCTTGGAGAAGAAAGCCGTTGGAGACCCGCCCTCGGTCGACTCCGGTAAGCCCAGGATACGGATGTTCTGCCTTCTGCTCCGGCTTTCCAAATCCACCACCTTAGCCTTCAGCCGAGCATTATCATCCCGTAGAGTCGAGCAGATGCCTTCAAGGTCCGTAACTCGCTGGCTGAGGTCTTCTGTGGCGAGTTCAAGGGACGAAACCCGTTGGCCATGGTCCTCGACCGCGAGCCGCGTTTGGTCGAGTTTGGAGTCGAGCTGACTGAAAGTATTTTTGAACTCGGCGGCCAGGGCAGCGCGGTGTTCCTCCAGCAACGTGGTAATGGCCGCCAGGGTTAAGACAGCGCCAGCCTCGTCCTTTTTTCCCGACTTGCCGCTCTTCGAAGCCATCTCGGAGGTAAGTGGGCTCGTTCGAGACAAAAAAAAAGAAAAACAGCAACAGGGAATCCCTTTTAAAGGAAAAAGTTTGAAAGTTTGAGGGCTTGGTGGTTTAAAAAGTTTGGCATTTACGGGAGCACTCACGAAACACGTCTACTCCATCTGCTCACCAACCGGAAGCCCACAAAACATCGCATTTGCATTTTTAATTCTAAATGTATATGAATGTACACTGTCCCTTCCCAAATAAACTGAATTGAATTGAATTGAATTGAAAAAAAAAAACAAGATATTGGTCATAAACTTTACAAAATTTTGTTTTTAGCCTGAGTTTTATTTTCTGGACTTGATTAGAAGATTGATTAGAAAAGGCTAATTGAAAACATTTCAAGTTAAAACATGAACAGCTGCCTCTCTGAAATTATAGAGAAAAAAACCAACCTGACTAATAAATAAATAAATAAATATACTGGCCTTTTTGACACAATTTAAAATCGATTTTTAATTGATAGAAAAAAACCCACTGCAGCACTGTTCAGTATGAAAAGGTTGTTTTTTTTAAAACAAGACATTACACAAAAATATGATTATGAACCTTATAATGTGCTGTGCTGTGCACAAGTCTTAGGCATCCATAGACTTCTTGTTTTATCAAAGTTATATTGATGTCCATATTCATCTTAGAGTCCTTTTTTTGCAGGAACGTGACTATAATTGATAAATTGATACCTAACTGATACCATTGTAAACATCAGTAGTAGAGTATGGACAGTCCCCTTAAAAATCTGTGTTTGGTTTTGAGGGTTCACACTAAATACTGACGTTTGCATGTAAAATCATGTCGTTCTGAATCTAATTTCATAAAATATTTTCTTGAGGCCGATCAATAGAGGTTTTCTATCATGGCCAATAATTGGGCAACTGATTACCGTAAGTGATTTTGCATTGGTTTGCATCTGAATAAAGAGAATGAAAAACAAGTATTATCAATAAAACTTTGAAATAAAACTTCTGCAATGAGCTACTTTCACAATGCCATAATAATAGATCCCTGTCACTGGTGTCTGCTCTCACACACCCTTCTTCTTCTCTCTGTCCAGTTCCCTGTGGGCCGGCCAACATGCACGCTGATGTGGACTGTGCATCCGGTGAGGTGAACGTCAGCTGGACCGCACACAGAAACGCGGAGGGCTACACAGCTGTGATCTCCGACGGCAACAAGCAGATGACCCGTTACAACACCTCGGAGCCTAAGCTGAGCATTACCTCCAACAAGTGTGGCCGAGAATACACCGTGAAAGTGATGTCCTTCAATGAGAGCTGTGTCAGTTTCCCATCAGAACTACAATTCAAAGAAGGTACTGTAAGAGCCGTTGAAGCCTTTTTGTCCTTCCTCAGACACCATTGTGCATGCAGCATGGGAGATTTGTAAAACTACCAGATGCAAAAATTTTATATAAGATGGTTTAGCTTGAAGCTCCAACGCATATCATGCATGAGGATAGATTCTGCAAGGAAAAATGATAAATAACTAATAAAATACATGAGAGATTCACAGCTGTATCTGCATTTTTAGTTTCCTGTATCTTTAGCAAGAAATGCAAAAATGCGAAAATTTTATATAAGATGGTTTAGCTTGAAGCTCCAACGCATATCATGCATGACGATAGATTCTGCAAGGAAAAATGATAAATAACTAATAAAATACATGA
The DNA here is from genome assembly GCF_033807715.1 of Cololabis saira. Lineage (NCBI taxonomy): Eukaryota > Metazoa > Chordata > Actinopteri > Beloniformes > Belonidae > Cololabis > Cololabis saira. The sequence continues at coordinate 30,721,156 of NC_084599.1, forward strand.
GAGATTCACAGCTGTATCTGCATTTTTAGTTTCCTGTATCTTTAGCAAGAAAACAAAGAAATTAGTTAAAACATTCAATCACGATAAAGGTGTCACCTACATCCGCTGAACTGATCCGAGCTTTTCCCTCCTCCAGCACCATGTAAGCCCACTAATGTGACGGCAAGGAGAAAATGTGGGCAGAAATTTGTGGAAATGGCGTGGCAAGCAAGCCGCGGCGCCAAAAACTACACCGCTGCTGCCGTTGATGAACATGGCAGTCGTTTGGAGTGTGTCTCCAACAAGACGTCGTGCAGGCTGGGGGGTGTAAGGTGTGGCCAGGTTTACAATATCAGTGTGGTTGCCGTGGACGACATGTGCACCAGCAAGAAGAGCCCTGCAGTGACACTAGTAATAGGTACAAATCAGCACAATTTATTTTTTATTCCTCTGAAATATACACACGTGCTCTCATGGTTGAATTCACACCCTTCTCTGCAGAGCCCTGCCCCCCCTCTCTGCTAGTGGCCTCAGTGAGCTGCACCAGCAATTCTGCAAAGTTAAGCTGGAACAGAAGCCCCAATGCGGCGTCTTACACCGGCAAGGCAGTGAGCGCAGACGGACATAACGTGACCTGTGAGACTAGCATGAAACTCGGTTGCGAGTTGGACGGTCTGCACTGCGGCACCGAGTACACCTTCAGTGTGTCAGCATCAGACGGTGACTGTCAAACTCTGGACAGCACGCCGGTCGTCCGTACAACTGGTGAGAGACGGAATGCACCTCAAATTTCTTCTTTCATAAGCCTGATTTATGGTTTTGCGTCAAACCAACGCAGAGCACACGCCGTTGCCGTGACGCCATCGTGAACCCTTCGGACTTCTCCGTCACTCCATTTCGTCGCGGTGCAGTACCTCCCGTGACCGCTAATTCGCGATCTTTTCCTGAATGGTTTATCCGACTTTTTCCGGTCACAGTGAATCAAAGAGATAAGGACAACTATTGTGCAAAAAAACAAAACAAAAAAAATCACACATACACGAAGAAAAGAGCCCTAAAAGTTCACGACTGCTTCAAACCGGAAACCGGAAATGCGTTGCTACCAAGCGAACCAATCGCAGCCCTCTCGTCTGCGTGTGGCCTGCGTTGCCTCGATGTGTAGTTACAATTTTCGGGAGGTGCACGTCAGTGACGGCGTCAGTGACGGCGTCAGTGACGGCGTGTGGTCTGCGTCGACGCGTACCACACAACCTTTCTTTAAAAATCCTTGTCATTGTCTGGTCAATGTCAAGATTTCCAAGCTAAATCCCATGAAACTCTGTGCAAATATGGAGCATGGGTGAGAGGAAAGATGAGTTTCACATGTTGATGAAGATCCAAGAGATTTTTCTTTAAACCCTACCAAAAACATGTGGGTGTTGTTATAATTAACAGCAGCTTTACAGCTCTACGGTCTCTTTCCAACCTCATTTTATACATGCATCAGTCAATTAAAGGTAGGGTAAGCGGTTCTATGCTATTTTTAACACACAGCACTTTTTGTCACGTTAGTAAATCTCCTAACTGTCCGTTATCTGTTATCATGAGTACACTGAGTAAGCATGGCCGCTTTCAGGTTCAGTAAACTAGAAGCAAGCAGAGTGGGGGCCACCTGTCCTGAGACCATAAACAAACTGCACCGCGGACGAGGTGAAACACAGGGAACATTGGAGGGAGTGAGTGAGGGCTGTGTTTTGTTGAATTTTATGTTCTAATAGCAACAGATATGACCTTACACAGAAATAGCTTACCCTACCTTTAAACTGCGCCTGCTCATATGGACCTCACACTTGTATCACTAAAACTTTGAATTAACATCCTGCTCCTGGGTGTAGCTATGAAATCATGTGTAGCTTTTCAGTCTTTAATGACTTTAGCTTTTACTTAATACCAATATTTGTAGTGTGTTTGCTTAATAAGATGGTTGATATAAACATTCATGTCAGCTCCTTTGGAAATACTTTAATTATGACAACATTCAAGAAACATCCTTCATGTATCCCTGTGGCTACATTTCTTATGGCGGATGTGAAATAGGAATGGGCGATATTTTGCCGTTCACGATATACCGTCAAAAAAATTCCCCACGGTAAGAATTTGTCATCTCGCGGTAAAAACGAGGAATTCCCATTGATGACGTTTTTGTGTAAAGCTGATTTATGGTTCTGCGTTAAATCAACGTACAGGAAGGAAGGAAGGAAGGAAGGAAGGAAGGAAGGAAGGAAGGAAGGAAGGAAGGAAGGAAGGAAGGAAGGAAGGAAGGAAGGAAGGAAGGAAGGAAGGAAGGAAGGAAGGAAGGAAGGAAGGAAGGAAGGAAGGAAGGAAGGAAGGAAATGAGCCTGAAAGGAAGGAAGGAAGGAAGGAAATGAGCCTGAAAGGCAGAAAGAAAGAAAGAAATGAGCCTGAAAGGCAGAAAGAAAGAAAGAAATGAGCCTGAAAGGCAGAAAGAAAGAAAGAAATGAGCCTGAAAGGCAGAAAGAAAGAAAGAAATGAGCCTGAAAGGCAGAAAGAAAGAAAGAAATGAGCCTGAAAGGCAGAAAGAAAGAAAGAAAGAAAGAAAGAAAGAAATGAGCCTGAAAGGCAGAAAGAAAGAAAGAAAGAAATGAGCCTGAAAGGCAGAAAGAAAGAAAAAAAGAAAGAAATGAGCCTGAAAGGCAGAAAGAAAGAAAGAAAGAAATGAGCCAGAAAGAAAGAAAGAAAGAAAGAAATGAGCCAGAAAGAAAGAAAGAAAGAAAGAAATGAGCCAGAAAGAAAGAAAGAAAGAAAGAAATGAGCCAGAAAGAAAGAAAGAAAGAAAGAAATGAGCCAGAAAGAAAGAAAGAAAGAAAGAAATTAGCCTGAAAGAAAGAAAGAAAGAAAGAAAGAAAGAAAGAAAGAAAGAAAGAAAGAAAGAAAGAAAGAAATGAGCCTGAAAGGCAGAAAGAAAGAAAAAAAGAAAGAAATGAGCCTGAAAGGCAGAAAGAAAGAAAGAAAGAAATGAGCCAGAAAGAAAGAAAGAAAGAAAGAAATGAGCCAGAAAGAAAGAAAGAAAGAAAGAAATGAGCCAGAAAGAAAGAAAGAAAGAAAGAAAGAAAGAAATTAGCCTGAAAAAAAGAAAGAAAGAAAGAAAGAAAGAAAGAAATTAGCCTGAAAGGCAGAAAGAAAGAAAGAAAGAAAGAAATTAGCCTGAAAGGCAGAAAGAAAGAAATGAGCCTGAAAGAAAGAAAGAAAGAAAGAAATAAGCCAGAAAGAAAGAAAGAAAGAAAGAAAGATATGAGCCTGAAAGAAAGAAAGAAAGAAAGAAAGAAAGAAAGAAAGAAAGAAAGAAAGAAAGAAAGAAAGAAATAAGCCAGAAAGAAAGAAAGAAAGAAAGAAAGATATGAGCCTGAAAGAAAGAAAGAAAGAAAGAAAGAAAGAAAGAAAGAAAGAAAGAAAGAAAGAAAGAAAGAAAGAAAGAAAGAAAGAAAGAAAGAAAGAAAGAAAGAAAGAAAGAAAGAAAGAAAGAAAGAAAGAAAGAAAGAAAGAAAGAAAATGTGAAATACATTTTATGGGTAAAAATGTTTTGACTACACAGCGTTAATATCGATGCTGCAGCCAATTTAACCCGCCGTCCTTGTTGTGTCTCAGCCCCGTGTGCTGTTCAGAGCGTGTTGAACACCCTCGACTGCCGCACCAACACGCTGAGCATCAGCTGGGCGCCCGGGTCGATGCCCGTGAACTACAGCGCCGGCGCTGTAGCTGCAAATGGCACTGCACTCAGCTGCGTCACAGAGGATTCTAGCTGCACAATGGGGACGTTGCAATGTGGCCTGCAGTACACCGTAACAGTGAAGCCCATCAGCAGCACATGTGAAGGCGAAAGCAGTGTCCCCGAGACTGTACATGCAGGTATGTTTCAGTTCAACTAAACTATTTGAGTTGCAGGACAAAAAGAAAAGAAAAAAAGTACTATTTCCTTTCCTCTCATGCTAACATAATGTCTTTGTTAGTTCCTTGCATCCCGGAGAACGTCCAGGGGGTTGTGGAGTGCTCTACCAACACGTTGAGGGCGTCCTGGGACGCAGCTGCTGGGGCTGCTTCCTACACCTCCACGCTGAGCGGAGCCGGAGGTTTCTCCACCTCTTGTCCCACAGCTGACCAAAGCTGCCTGTTCCCTGGCCTGCAATGTGCTCAGACGTACGTGTTAAGCGTGACAGCCTTCAATGACAGATGTAACAGCTCAAAGAGCACCACGATCGCAGCAACAACTGGTTAGTATAGTTCCTTATTTTAATTTTTACTTCATTGCCTCAGTGTGGTTTATAATCACTTTTACTGGCTGTTAATTTGGTTTGCACCAAAAAACAGTTTTCAATTAAACAGCGTGACTATTTTCTATTTATCAGACTATTTCACAGCTTTTCTGATTCGGTGAAAATTTGCGACATCTAGTATTTCAGCCAGTCAGCATCTTAAACTTGCTTATAAAGCATCACAAGATAAGGTTTTTTGATTTGCTCCACCCATTCTCAGCTCCCTGTGACCCCACAAACGTGTCCGCCTCTCTGAGCTGCCACTCTGACGTGGTGACCGTGACCTGGAGCGCCAGTGCCGGAGCCGCCTACTACACAGTCCTCGCTGAGGCCGGAGGAGGTGTTGACTCCTGCGACTCCGCCGGGACTTCCTGTGAGCTGACCGAGCTGCAGTGCGGGGAAGAATACACGCTGACCGTACTGGCGGGAGATGCAAAGTGCAACAGCTCCACACTCGCCAAAACAAGCATCACAACAGGTGCACACTGTTTGTTTTAATGTTAGGATAAGCTGAGTTGCTCTTTGTGAGATTGTTAAGTGTTAACGTGGCTTTTATGTTAAAATTATCCCATTGGAATATGTGTCAATTTTAAACACTTTAACCTTAACATAAGCGCTCTTCACCGACTTTGTTCATTTATGTCCTCATGTGAGCGAGGATTTTAAAATCAAGAAACCCTTTTTTCTTCAGTTTGATATAATTGATAATCCCAAATCTTAAAAACTTAAAAAGTTCTCTAGAACATTGTCTGGAAATGGTGAAATTTTGAGCTACAGGTCAGACTTTAACACAGCGAATCAATCAATACAAACCTTCAATGTATTCAATGTGATGTATTGTTTCATAGTTTATTATTATATTAAGTTATGAAATCTCATGGGATGTTTAACTATAGTATTATTATATTGTTATATATATATCGTTATATGGTGATATAATTTGGTTATATGTTATAATATTTTATAAAAATTATGTTATATTAGGATATTACTATATTATTATTTTACATTGTATAGTGCTACACCACTCTATATGATAATTATTTATTTGTTTAACTTATTTACTCTCAAATTAATATGTCTATATACACACACACACACACACACACACACACACACACACACACACACACACACACACACACACACACACACACACACACACACAAACTGATGTCGTCTTCTCTTGTTGTTTGCACTGTATGTTAATAAAAAAAAAAAATACAAACCTTCAATCCACCAGACAATTATATTAATATTAATAATAATGAAAGAAGACGTTTTCAATTTAATATTAAACTGAATTAAAATGAAATGTCATCTTAAAGCTTTTAGAGAATAACATTTATTCATATTTACATATATGATCTCACCCAAAAGTTTCCCCTGAAACAAACCGTCCCTCCTGTATGTTTTGTGTTTAGCCCCCTGCGCTCCAGTAATTGAGGACCACTCGCACCACTGCGTCTCCAACCAAACCCTGGTGACCTGGGCTGAGGATGAGCACGCCGCGAGTGTAACGGTCAACGCCACGTCCTCTCTGGGACACTCGCTGTCCTGCAGCTCCTCCACCAACAACAGCTGCGTCCTGGACAACCTGCAGTGCGGACACACCTACACGGTCCAGGCTGTCGCGCACGGTGCCCAGTGCTCCAGCAAACCCAGCTCTGCTTTTCAGATGGTCACAGGTACGAGGTCACGAGGTTTGATGTTCGACCACTCAACTGCAAAATATCTAAAGCATCAGTTTTGCTTTTTCAGTTGTTTTTTTTTTTAAGTTTAACAAAGACCAAGACAAGCCAAATTAAATGAATTTCCCTGTTGTACAACTTACAGACTAATTTGTATATTTAAATGCTACTTTTAGCTTTTCTAACTTATATTTTATGAGAGAAAAAAAATATGGGATTAAAAACAAACCATTTAGCATAATACAACAATATCTTTCCTAAATGTAGTCAGGGTTTCTTGTGTCGTAGAAAGGAAAAAAAAGCAGCACATCTCATATCATATCTGGACCTCGACATACAACTGTGATTAAAGATGTGGACCATTTTAAAATAGATGTTAAAAACACAGGATGCCCAAATATTATTAGAAATGATGCCAATCATGTTGTTCAGGGTTAGTTGAAACAAGGTTCAGATGAATGCAAAGTGATGAGAACCCATGTGTCCTCTCTTACCCAGCCCCCTGTTCCCCTGCAAACGTGGAGTACCAGTACTCCTGTGGAACGGGCATTTCCTTCGTGTTCTGGGACGAGACTCTGGGTAGGAACAGTTTCCACGTTGAAGCCCATTCTGGGAATCACACGGTGTCCTGCAGCCCCAGCGATGGGACTCACTGCTACCTGCCTCTGCTGCTGTGCAGCCGCTTGTACTACGTTGAAGTTCTAGCTGTGGCGGAAAACTGCAACAGCAGCGTGCCTGGTGTGAAGCAGATACAGACCGGTAAGAGCTGGAGAGCCACACGTTAGGCAATGTCATTCATCCACGAGAGCACTTTGTATTTTTCTACACCTCTTTCAATAAAAGTTTTTTATAGCTTTGGTTAGGGTTTGTTTACTAAAACATGATTAAGCAGCTAAATAATCACAGTTAGTACAGTAAAGTTCTAAACATGTTATTATATATTAGATCTATTAATTGTTTCTAGATTCAATTCACAATTCACATTGTTCCTCAATTATATGTACCGTATTTTCTGGACTATAAGCCACACCTGCATACAAGCCGCATCCGCTCTATTTAAAAAAAAAAAAAAGATATGCAAGCCGCAGATATTTATGTTGTTAGATTAGATATTTACTACATGTACAGAAGGATTCTGAACTGTAAATGATGTACATGTTTGTACCTAAATAGATCCTTTCCTAACCGTATCTTTTAACACGGCAGCAACTTTGCTGATTAAAACGGGACAGAACCAAGAGAAAATAACCGGTATTTATTTCTATTTATCTGTTTGAAATCTGCTTCTACCTACTTCTATCTGCTAAAGAAGTAGTAGCGTATTCTTCTTTGCATTTATTTTGTCTTAGTTTTAATTCTAATTCCGGTTAGAGCGCCCCGAGCGGTGGAAGAAAATTCCACAGAATAGCCGCACCTTTGTATAAGCCGCATGGTTCAAAACCTATGAAAAAAGTAGCGGCTTATAGTCCAGAAAATACTGTATGTGTATAATGTATATATATGTATATATATATGTACTTCCTGTAAAAAATATCACAAGAAGACACAAGGTAAATTTCTCCTAAAATGAAATATCTGAATACATTCATCACTCTGTGGTGTATTTTATCCCATCAGCTCCCTGTCATCCCATGAACGTCAGCGCCTCCCTGTTGTGTGAAAACAACACAGCTGAGGTGATCTGGGAACACAGTCCCGGCGCAGTGTCATACGCTGTGAAGGCAGCTGGCAGAGATGGAGACCTGAAACGCTGCACCTCAAACAGCTCAAGCTGTCAGCTACCCAACATGCACTGTGCTCAGACCTACATCATCACCGTCACTCCCTTTAATGATCAGTGCAGGGGCCTTGACAGCTCCCCCTACACCTACACCGCAGGTGAGATGGAAACAAAAAAAAACACTTTGATGATCATTATCTTATATATAATTTAACTTGAATGCCTTTAAAACAAATCTATTATGGTTAATAAACAAATTTTGATGATGATTCTAAAATTGACTAGTCTTGTAAAACGATGGTGCAATTCCTCCAACAACCACTAGATGATGCCATTTAAAACCTGAGTTATGTCGGTATGATTTTACTCAGAACATCTTGACATGGATACAAACATCCCCGAGTTTTGGGTAATGGCTAAAACTGCTGTGCTATCAAAGGCACGCCTTTAAATTACTTCATTTAACTGCATACAATTCTGAATATTGTTTTTTAAGAAAAAGAAAATCCAAGTGTTTTCAAATGTTTTTATATGTTCTTCATTATACAAGTGATGCAAATGACTGCAATCAAGTAGAAGACACATTGGAATACATTTTTATTTACAAAACAAGAGTAACCTTTTGAATCCACTCCCTTCTTCTCAATCTACAGGCCCCTGCCCTCCCACCAACGTCCACGCATCCCTGCAGTGTGTTGGTAACGTGGGCCACGTGACCTGGGATGCTGCCCTGCAGGGGGATCTGTATGTAGCCACAACTCTACCTTCTGTCCTGGATGGACACGTCCACAACTGCACCTCCAACGGAACAAGCTGCTCCCTCAAAGACCTGCACTGCGGCGAGACAGCCGCCATCACCGTGGTGACGGTCGAGAGAGGCTGCCAGAGTAAACCCAGTGACCCGGTCCTTCTCAAAACAGGTCGGCAAGCTGAAGCATGGATGTAAAAACGTTGTTCCTCCCTTTCCAGTAGTGAGATGAGAATTCACACATGTTTGCTTCTTTCTTTTATGTATGGAAAAGGTTAGAGTAGCATTTAAATGAATGTCTATCTTTGTCCCTGTCTAACTCAGTCATTTGCCCACCCACGGGTGTGACTGGGGTGACAACCTGCAGCAACAGTGACATCACGATCAGCTGGGACCTGAGTCCAGAAAGTGGAGCAGACTACTTTATCCAGTCCCAAGAGAACAAAGGCGCCAAAGCCAACTACACGACGACCCAGACGTTTCACACCATCAGCGGTCTTCAGTGCGGCAAGTCGTTCACATTTGGAGTTGCTGCCAAGAACTCTGAGTGCTCCAGCGTCCTCAGCAACCAGATACAAACGGAAACAGGTTGATATCTGAGTTTGTTTAGAGATCTGTGATCTCACCTCTTTACTGTCGGAATCTTAAAGGTATAGTCTGTAATGTTGGAGAGCTAGCAAGATTTTGAAAGTGGCACCTCCTCTAAGATGGAGACGCCTCCATCCCCACGGACCCCCATACTGGGGAAGTGATATTTTTGGCTGCATTTTCTCGTTTTCTGCGCCATTCTTCAGCAAACGTGACTCGAGTGTGTGAAGTTTTCCGGCAAGATTTTCGACGTGACGAGTGCGCGCATGGGACAGACGGGGGCGGGGGCGGGACTTAAAATGAAGGCATCTGATTGGTTCTTTCCCCCCTGCCAATCCTCTGGTCCTCTGACCAATCCGTTTCATTCGGTGCGCAAAAAACAGATTGGTCAGAGTTTTTACAGGATTAAAGCTGTCAGAGAGATCAGATTTTTTTCTTACCTTTTTCTGAACACATTATTCACTGGCTACTCTCAGGATGGAAGGACCATTTCACCCAGTATAACAATAAATGTTTTTGAATACGATTACAGACTATACCTTTAACTCTACTAGATAATGAGATTTAATCACATATCCAAATTTGATCCATCTTTGGTAGTATTTATCATCTTCCCTGGACCAACCTGGCCTTCTCGTGCAGTTGGATTTCTTCTGATCTCACATGATCTTTTATTGTCTTGTCCTTCAGCTCCGTGCCCTCCGACCAACCTCACTGTCAAAACTGAATGTGCCACCAACTTGGCGACTCTGAGCTGGTCTCCGAGTGCATACGCCGTCTCCTACACGACCACACTGACCGGTACCCACGGCCACGTGGTGTCCTGCTATTCCAACACCTCAACCTGCTCCGCCAAGGTGGACTGTGCACACCAGTACTCAGCATTTGTAGTCGCTTCCACGGCAACGTGCAACAGCAGTGCATCAGCTACCATTACTTTTGACTCAGGTAAATGAGGCACACACTCTCGCCGTATGTTTAAAACCTCACAACCAATAATTAACACAATCCATGAACGCATCTCTCCTCTGCCACCAGCTCCCTGTCTGCCTGACCGGGTGCAAGCAGAGCTGGACTGCAGTGCCAACTCTTTTGCGGTGCAGTGGAGAGGGAGCGTTGGCGATGTTGGCACATACACAGCGATTTCCATCGGCAGTGACGACACACGTGAAAGCTGTGACTCCACCAACACTGAATGCACAATCCAGAACTTGAAATGTGGCGTCCTGTACAGTATTGTTATCACCACGCCGTCTGTGGACTGCGGCACCATCGAGGGCTCCGACTATCAGATCCACTCAGGTAGCAAATGTCCATTTCATTATGATGTTTTATGCTAATCTGAAGCAGATTTAACCAAGTATTTTTTATAAAATATTGCTGTTCAATCCTGGCCTTATAAAGGAATGAGTGGTATCAGGAAACAGCCAGTAGAAAACATACATACATATAACATACAACAAAGGATCTATGTGCGCTGCTATGACATGGCATGTTCCTTAGTCATTGGGAAACCTGAGATCATACTAACCTAAAAAAAAACAAAAAACATTTTGAGGTAAGTTAGTACACTGACTGACTTAAGTTATCACAGCTAATGAGTTCATCTGTAGCCCAAAGACTGACACAAGAAAACTGACCTGACTCAGGTAATACAATCCTTCTCCATATCTTCTAAATCTCTAAAGTGGATGAAAATATTATCTTCACTAATAAACTAATGAATGACTGAGTAGAAACTCTTTGACCAGTAACTTTTACTCCAGGGAAAATTACCTGTGCTGTAAGCACGGTGGTCGTTTTTATCTTTATCTGTCAAACCGCTTGTGCAGATAAAGAAACTTTGTAAATAAAATCATCTGAACTCATCTGCACCAGAACGTCTCTCCACTCTTGGAATCACATTGTTCCTCAAGAACTAATGCTTTCGTTTTTAAGTTCTTCCCTTGTATGTCTTTATGTCTCATTTCAGTCAAAAATGGTCTGCAAGAAGCAGTGTGCTCACAGTAGTGCTTACATCTTCTTATATTCTCTCAAATGCTAAAAGTGCTTCAAAGTAGAGTATCAATATATGGAACAACTACGCCATCTTTTAAATTCATTAGGCTACACTTTCTGTACTACGTAGCGTCACATTTTATTTGTTCTGACAGTTTAATAACGTTGCGCTCTTGTCTTCCTGCAGCAACTTACCTTTTGTCAGGTTTCTTTTAAACGTAAAAAACACATCAGAAGTCAGAAGTTTAAGATGATCCAGGCAAAGCAAAATGTTTTAAATCTTTTATGTTGTACTGTAACATCAGGGTTTCCGCGGGGTTTTAAAAAGTATTAAAAAGTGATAAATGAAAATTGCCAAATTTAAGGCCATTAAAAGTGTTAAATTCACTGTCAGAGGTATTATTTTTTTTTAAATTGGTATTATTTTTTACCTTTTACATAAGCAGTCTATTTTATTGTCATTCACAAAGTGAAATAAATGTGAAACATCTGGTCAACATCAATGAGTCTATAAATCTGTTCTGTATAGTGTTCTATAGTTCAAAATCTGTATTAATGTTAAAAGGTCCGTGATTAACACTTAAAGGAGCTTGGGGCTGCTTTTAAGAAATGAGACTCTCTATCGCCACGACGGCCGTTGGGGGTACTGCAGCCAACAGTGAAGCCGGCACAGGAGAACGGGGAGAACGTGCATGCAGCGTCATGTGACGTCACATCCGCAGCCCAGCGCGGGAAAATCGGGACCGACTTGCATTACATTTTGCAAATAAAAAAAACAGCCCCAAGCTCCTTTAATGTTGTGACCGTTTTTTAAAAAAATCTGAAGGTATTGAAAAAGGTATTAAATTGGTATTAAATTTAACATAAGGATTGCTGTATAAACCCTGAACATGCAAATATATCTATTTTCAAGTTTGCACAACTATGTTTCCATTGATGAAAATTTGTGAAAGTGTGGCATTGTTTGTGTTTGTAATACAAAGAAGTGGCTGTTTATTGCAGTGGGCAGCATGGCAGCTTTCTCTGAATGGTTTTAGCCGTCACAGTAGTTTCTCCGACGCCCTTAGAAGGATAAGGTGAAACAGGGAGGTATTCAGTCACTATGTATGCTGTAAGACGTACAGGCATTGTTGCTATGACACATTTGTCACCCATTAACTTTTAACTAGTCCTGCACCTTACCAGTCTGGTTTATCCCCCCCTTCGTCACCAGCCCCCTGTCAGCCGGACCGTGTGGTGGTGGATCTGCAGTGCAGCACCAACCTGGCATTAGTCACCTGGGGAAACGCCGGTCCGGACCAGAATCATGTGCTGACAGCGGTGGACAGAAGAGGACTGTCCAGCACCTGCAACTCCAGCAGCTCCAACTGCACCTTCGACCAGCTCAGCTGTGGGAAAGAGTACACGGTCAGCGTGGTCGGCCACACCAACACATGCAGCAGTGAAGCGGCTGTTGCCCAGCCGTTCAGCACAGGTCTGTATCCACTCAGAAATACAGAAATTCAGAGACGTTTTCTTTGTAAATTCACAAGTTTGAAGACATTTGCTAATTTGTGAGTGTATCTGAAATTCTTGGCTTTGACTTTGTAAATTTGCTGATTTTTAATATGTAAATATCTGAGCTGCAAATTATTGTTTAAGTATAACTGAGGAAATCTTCAACAGCACTTTAATTTTACAGAAACAAACGACATCTACAAATGTTTGTAACTATCGAGATAAACCCATGTGAGTGTCGGAGGAGACGATCATGCTCATACTGAACTACATGTTTCTTTTCTCCACCAGCTCCATGCGTTCCCACCCACGTCGTAGCACGCGTGGACTGTAGCACTGGTATCACCGTGGTTACGTGGGATGAAGCGCTTGGTGCCACGTCGTACAGCGTCTACGCCCGCGGCAGCCTCGGCCACAACGCCGAGTGCACCAACTCTGACACCGGCTGTAACTTCCCCAACCTGGCTTGTGGGCAGGACTACAACATTACTGTGGTGGCTCGTCACGACAGCTGTGTCAGTCAGGCCAGCGAAACCATCACCGCCACCACAGGTAGGGACTGGTGGAACTGCTGCATCTTCGGGAAGACAGTCAATTCAGTGTCTTAAAAGCTCTGACCATCAAAAACTAAATGTGACATAATAAAATGACCAAAGGTGCCAGTAAGTATGTTCATTGGTAAAACTGCTACAAAAAGACCCCCAATCTAGTTCAGTGTTGAAGCCAACCCAGAATGCAGCATTTTTTTATTTTGCCACCGAAATTACACCTCATGCAAACATTCGCCAGCGGCTGTAGAGCTCTTCCAGTGTGGATCAGGTCAGGAAGCTGGTAGCCACGGCTAGCTGGGACTGACACAAGGTGGGTGTGTGTTCCAGCTGGATTCCCGGGCCTGTTGGTTTCACCCATTTGAGTCATAGCACCTTGTAGCAGGAGAAGAAAAACACTTTAAAACTGCTTTGCGGAAAAGCTACGAGCGACATCACAGGGGGTTCGTCAGTAATTTTACAGTTTATGGTAGAAAGTCATATGGTGCCGGAAAGGAAGGCTTATCCTTGCAAAGGCTTTACAAAACCCTATGAACGGTCTTATTTTGGACCATGAAAGCAATATTATTTTTGTTTTTAAGATGTAAAATCATGAACTCTATAATTCTGTTATTTAGATGAACTTGGCTCTGGGGAATACACAGCTAACAGTTTACTTCAATATAAAGAAAAAAACTGCAGATTTTGACAGTTTAATTTAATGAGAAAGCTAATTGTTGGTACTGAAGGTTTTGTATGCACTTATATGTGCACTTCAGATATAACCAATTTGATTTGTTTGACTTAAGTTTTGACTGAGCTGAAAAGACTTGAAGTTGTGTTAAACTTGCTTACTTTTCCTGTAAAGAAACTTACAATCTCTTTTTGTAATTAGTCCTAAACAGATTAATTAAACTTGAAATAAATGATATCCTATACATTTAGATCTGGAGTCAATTTCCATCTACTAATCTTTAAATTAAATTTTCGTTACCCCACAACACCAACGATTTTCTACTTTCCACTGTAAAGCTGCATCAAAGTAAAGCTGTAAAGCTGCATTATCGCATTTTTAATGTATGATTAATGTATAATATTATTGGCATTACAACTGCTTAATCTTCTGGAGCCTACAGACTCAGGAAAAGGTCTGAAAGAGTACTTGCATAAGTTAAAACTTCCCATGTTAAAGATGGAAAGCATTAGTTGTAGTTTCAATTACAGCCACTAGATGTCACCAAAGAGTCAATGAATGGCGTCAAAGTTTTCATCAAAGCCATTCAAACGTTAATTAATTAAGCAGCATAAAAATGATTTTTCATGGTAAAATATCAAGTTAAATTTCATCTCAAATAAAATGTTATAAATTCTAGAATTTGTTGTGTAGATTTTGTCTTTTGTCAATACAATCAACAACAAAAACAGGTAAAACAACCTTGGCCTCATTTTACTACACTTTGTCACATATCAACGACAATCAAACTGGTCCACAGAGCTACAGAGAACATCATGGCGATGAAGAGGGTCAAAATTAAAAACAGACATAAGAAAACTAAATTGTATTAATTTGAATTCTTTGTTTAGGTCCTTGTCCCCACAGTGGTCTGGAGACAACTTTGGTCTGCGACAGCAACACAGCTGTGGTTTCTTGGACTCCTGGCCGTGGCATCCTCTACTACAACGCCTCAGCGAATGCATTTAACGGTGCAGAGCAGCACACCTGCTCCACCGACGGTTCTTCCTGTAACATCAGTTCTCTGCTCTGTGGGGAAACCTACAAAATCAGCGTCAGTGGACGGGGACAGCACTGTCCCAGTCCTTCCCAGGAGTGGCAGAGGATTAGTACAGGTATGTTTACTTATATTGCTGTGTTAAGTTTTGCACATTTTAATATGATTAAAGGGGTAATAAACCTTGTGCTTTATGGATCATGCATACACCACATAAAGAGCTCTCTGCTCCGATTTTACACAGCCTTTTGAACCTGTTGCTTAAAAAAATCTTGTACTCAAAAAACATTAAGAAATAGTAGTGTGCTGATGAGTTTGACAGAGCATGCAGTCTGTCTCTTTTTCCTTCCCATTTTAAAAATGGATGGTCCGAAGTGTGTGTTTTTACTTGCAAATCTCTGTTGGAGCAAACAACACTCTAGCATTTCCTCTACTGAATGAGGATGAAGGATGAAATGAAACCACCATCTGTTCTGCGCCACTTTAATGACCTTCTGATATCTAAAAACGTTATGAAGGAAAAATGTACCTTCTTCTCAATACGGCTGTAACATTAAACACAAACCAGAATGTATTTTCCTTTTTTGAATGTATGTGATGACGCGTGTGCTTCCAGCTCCATGTCCTCCCACCCAGCTGACAGTCAACGCGTCCTGTGCTTCAAACAACATCCTGGTGTCGTGGCGGGCCTCACAGGGCTCAGACTCGTATATGGCTGTGGCTGAAAATGGCCAGGGTCTCCGGCGGTCCTGCAACACCAGCAGCACGGCCTGCCAGATAGCTGGTCTGCTGTGCGGGCAGGAGTACAGAGTCTATGTTGCTGGTTTCGATGACAACTGCGTTGGAGCAAAGAGTGACATGAATGTTATTCACACTGGTAGGTATAAAAAACACCAGATAGGCCTCACAGACGATGGGAGTGGAGGCTGACTGCGCTGATCTCTCACTTTACTCAGCCCAAATACATACTGTGACATAAAGAGGAAAGCTTCATTGCTGAAAGAAATCTCAAGCAACTTTGGCTCAACAGATGTATATTTTAAAAGAAACATGATTTTTTTTTTCACCATCACCATGATATATTCAATAAGTGATCAGCATCTGCAGCTAATGTCTTCTTATGCATAAATGTAAAGCCAAAGCTTTTCGCTGACAGATACAATGATGCAGAGATCATCCATGGGAGTAAATATCTACTAACCTCTCTCTGTCAAGCTTTTTTTGGTTGCCTAGCAACCGATACAACTTGTGCATGTGCACCATTATCTCCTGTGCTCTGCAGATGCCTGCACCACGGCACACACCACATCAAATCAAATTAAACTTTATTCATGTTGCACTTTTCTTACAATAAAATGCAGTATAAGTTCTTTACAGAATAAAAACAGTGTCTACCACCCATCTGTCCTCCCCCTCCCCCAATCCCTAGCGATGATAATACTATGATGATAATAATATGGGTCATATATTTGAATGAACCCCATGATGATTATGATTATGATTACTATGTTCATGATCTTCCTCTGCAACCCCTGTGGCTGTATGGTGACAGGGTGTTGTGTCTAACCGCTGCGTCTGCTCTCGCTTCAGCTCCATGTGTGCCGGAGAACATACAGAATCACCTCGACTGTCTGTCTGGCGTGCTCAACGTTACCTGGCAGTCATCGGGATACTTCCTACAGTTCCACGCCTCCATCACCAACAGCAAAGGCCACGTAAGCGCGTGCACCACGGATAAACACTACTGTGTGATGCACAGCATGCAGTGTGAGATGACCTACAACGTGACGGTGATAGCCCAGGATGAGGCGTGCAACAGCTCCCTCAGCCCCATGAAGCAAGTCACTGCAGGTAGGAACGTCGCAGTTAAAACTTTTAACCTATTATTAACACTGTTTTTAAGTTCACATCATCAGATCAGAAAGATTTCAACCTTCATTTCATTTCATTTCAATTTTATTTATTCCGTATCATGGAAATGGTAGTTCACATACATGTTCCATTCCCTGATCGAAAAGGGGCAAGAAGAAGAAAGCCTTAAATTACAAGCCCCTTTCTCAAAAAAAATAAAACAATACATATGAAGATGGTCTGTCCGTCTGTTCAACAGTCACTGCTTATATAATTCCAAAAAAATTATGAACAAAACAAAACAAAAAATAAGAAAACATACACAATAACTCACCAACAACACCAAAAACAAAAAAACAACAAAATATATTTTACCCGTTAAATTCATATTGTCTGATTATGTTGTCTTTATACAATTTCTTGAACTGGTGAATATTTTTACAATCCTTTAAATCAATTGTTAAGGAGTTCCATAATTTTACACCACATACTGAAATACACATTTGTTTTAAAGTAGTTCGTGCAAACGGATGTTTAAAATCAAATTTCCTTCTATGGTCCTTATTTTCTGAACTAAACACAAAAAAATGTTGTATATTTTCAGGCAATATTCTGCCTTTTGCCTTGAACATAACCAATAAAGTCTGTAACTCAACAATATCTTTAAGTTTAATTAATCCTGCATTGATAAAGAGTACATTGGTGTGTTCTCTTGCCTCCTTTTTATGTATGATCCGTACTGCTCTCTTCTGTAAAATAAACAAAGGCTTGATATTTGTTGTGTATGTATTCCCCCAAACTTCGACCTTATAAATAACAGCAAATCAAAGAGCTTTTAAGATGAAATATAATGCACTCACATTTTTTATGTTTTTAGCTTTGTATGACTGAATCTATTCAGAAAAAAGAGTTTTTTGTGCGATAAGAAAGAAAGTTTCTTGTTTCTGTCAATCATACTGTATTTCATTTTTTCGTTCAGCCCCCTGCCCGCTCTCCTCCTTCCTTCCTGCCGTGAACTGTGACACTGGAGTTGCATCGGTCACCTGGAACAACGGCACGCCAGACGTTGTGTACACGGTGTCTGCAGTCGACGCCGCAGGTCGCAGGTTCAACTGCAGCGCTGCAAGCGCTGGCTGCGATCTGAGCACGCTGGAGTGTGGGACAGAATACAATGTCATCATCACACCGTCCAGGAGTGGGTGTGTGGGCAGAGACAGCGCCACAGAAACCATCAAGACGGGTAAGGATTTAATGTCGATGTTGGTTTTATTTCAGATCTTGTTTTTGTCCGATTTTTTTGAAAAAAAAATAAAAATTACACCTTGGCTTTTTTTTTTACTTTCACAAGGATATTTGAGTAAAGCGTGAGGAACTATTAAGAGGACGCTATTAATGTCATGACTAATTCAAAACTAAAACTGTGATCTCTCTCTTATTACCTCAAGTTCCCTGCGTGCCGGACTTGTCCGATGTTGAGATTGACTGCCTGACAAACTCGGCGTGGGTGATATTTGATGACTCCGCTCACACTGATTACATCGTCGTGGCGACCGACAGTCAGGGTAACGCTGAAATATTTGAGTGTAACTCCACGTCAGATGGGACCTGCGCTCTCCCGCCTCTGGCGTGCAGCCAGAATCTCACCTTTACCCTAAAGGCCCGAGACGAGCAGTGCACAAGTGAACCCAGTAATGCCATCACCACGGAAACGGGTAAGTGAAAAATGCTTTGAAAGGATTTAGTTAAAAAGATATATACAAATATACAAATTTCACTTTTCACACATACATTTTTTTTATATTTCACAAGTACAGATATTGATATAATTTATTTTGATTGTTGATTCAATAATTTCCCCAATTAACCATTACAAAATGCATCAGTAAGTTATGAATTCACATTAGGCTTGATTCAAGGTGCCTGTGATTAAACATCTGGAGGCGAGATGATTTGAACAAAAACTCATCAGCATCAGCAGGAAACGTAACCTGGAGTTACCCGACTTGTTTCCAGCAGGTTTAAATGAAATGTTTATCTGAATCACTTTACAGCTTACTTCCATTACATCCGTTCATTCTCAAACTCCCACACTTGGCTATGGGAGCAGATAAGGGTTCATTTAAATATATTGTCAGCTAGTCTCAAAGGTAAATGAAGATGCATTTTCTTTTGTGTGTTTTGTGTAAAAGTGAGGAATATATTCAGTCATGCAGTTTTTCCCACATGAAACGTGTTTTTTAAACTAGTTTTTGAACTAGGAAGCACTTTTGTCTTTCTTGTAGAACTCTGAAAAATAGGTTACTTAATTTCTCACAACGAAAAACATCGCCATTGTAATCTTCACCTCAAAGTGTGGGATGCCAGATACTGTAGCTCATCTGGTTGAGCAGGTGAGCCATCAGGGAGGAGAGTCTGCAGTCGTCATGCAGCCAGTCCAGCTTTGTTTCCCGGCCTGGGAGCCTTTGCTGTGTTTTAAAAAGTCTCTTTCTCTCAATCTCCCTCCATTTCCTAGCTGATAGGGGTAAATAGGTGACTTAAAGACTCTACAGCCATGGAAAATATATTAAAAAAGCAAGCATCTTCTTCCCTCAGCTCCTTGTCCTCCCGGGGATGTAAAGCAGTTTGTAAACTGCTACAACAGGACCACCATGATCTCTTGGTTGGCTGTTCCTGGTGCAGTAACGTACACGGCCACGTTGGAAGAGCTGAATGGAAGCAGACCCAGCTGCTGCACCACGTCAGACACTCTTTGTGGTATCCCCGATCTGCCGTGTGGAAATATGTACATCCTCCACGTCACAGCTGAAGGGAGAACCTGCAACAGCTCAGAGAGTGAGGGCCACCTCACCCGGACAGGTAGAATACCGCCCATGCAACGACACCAGCCTTTGCACATTCTTGTTTTTGTCATTGAACAAACTGGAAACTGAGGGTAAAGTTACCATTAATAACTCCAAAATTCAGAAATAGAAAGTAAAATAGATTCGTTTTTTTCTCCTTCAGTGGCATGTGTTCCTGAGAACCTCGAAGGCAGGATGAGCTGCAACAACAACGTGGCCTCCATGACCTGGGGCTACAGCAGAGGAGGTCAGCTTTACACCGTGACCGCAGCGGCTACAAATGGACACGTGGACACGTGCACCTCGCCTGACAACCGGTGTGATCTGAAAAACCTGCACTGTGGACAATACTATACCGCTACGGTGACTGCAGAGCACATGGAGTGCCGGAGCAAACCAAGTGACAGTGTTAGAATCAAGACAGGTACGCACAAGTCCAAAATAACCCAAGAAAAAGATTACATCCCATCTCAGTTCTCCTTCAAATTTTCATATCAGGTCATATTTAGAAAAAAAAGACCTAAACAAACCATGTTAGTTATTATATCCTTTGGACAGACGATGCACAGCACAATGTGCACCTAACGCAGCAACTTGACTGGAACTGGATCGTGCCTCAAAAAAATTATCCCAAAAACACCAGCAAATTTATAAAGAATAGTTACAAAAGAAATGCAAGGACCCAGTCATAGTCCAGTCTTCAGCCTGATGCAGCTGAGATGCAGTTATGGTACCTGGATGAAGCTGTGCATCAGGAAATGCCTGAAAACCTCAGAAGCAAAGCAATGGTGTTAAGAACAATTGGCCAAATTCCTCCACAAAAAGAGAGACTGATAACGTCATATGGAAAACAAATCAGAAAAAAAATGTTAATTTATGTTTTTTTCTGGAAATCTGGAATAAAGTTAGAGTTTTTCACTTCTATCTGCATTTTGGTTTAGATTATTTTAATAAATGATGTCATGGCGTAATATGACATGCTTTACCCAGTTTTAGATATTTACCTCATTTGAATTTGTTATCAGGACATGATGATTTTTATTGTTAAATTCAGATTTGTGAAACTTTACACTTGAAACAGGATGAACTTTTTCATGCATTCATTGTTTTCACATAACAAAGATGAGTTTATAGTCAAAACCTTTTGCCTTTATTTGAATGAATGAATAAGCACAATATTTTTTTATCCTGCAGAAAGTTGTTTTTTTATCTTGCACAATTTTCGAATGGTTACTTGTGTAAAAACAAAAAAAGATTACATTTTTGTTTGTTTAGCCCATGCAAAAATGTATCAGCCATTTGTGGTTAGCTGCTGCTCACATGCTGACTCATATTCATGCTTGTAAAGGTCAAACAGATGATGCAGAAAGCCTACATTAAACCTTGGCCCCGTTTTTCCCCACAGTGCCGTGCACTCCTGAAAACGTCTCCTCCGTGGTGAACTGTGAGGCCGGCTCTCTGATTGTTTCCTGGTCCGAGAGCTCTGGAGCTGATTCCTACATCGCCAGGCTCCAGGACAGCCTCGGCCAGAGCACGAGCTGCCAGGGCACGACCGAGGGCTTCTGCAGCGTGACGGGACTCGGCTGCAGCCAGATCTACCACGTGTCCGTGATCTCCTCCGATGGATACTGTGACAGCCCACCAACTCCTGTGATGGACACACCTACAGGTGGGTCAGAGGGCATCTGAAGGACCCCGCTGACGAAGAAATGAGACAGGCGTGATCTTTCAAAACTAACTCTTTGAGTTTCATTGAGTGATTGTAGTACTGTATAAAGACACACTGCAGATCCCTAATTTCAGAGGTGGGTAGAGTAGCCAAAAATTGTACTCAAGTAAAAGTACTGTTACTTCAGAATAATATGACTCAAGTAGAAGTAAAAAGTAGTCATCCAAATAATTACTTGAGTAAAAGTAAAAAAAGTACTAAAAAACTACTCAAGTACTGAGTAACTGTTGAGTAACGTCTGATTTATTTTTTTAACACAACCATTCAAACAGACAAAAGTACAAAATAATCATGTTCAGGCAAAGTAAATCAATAAAATAAATTAAAATTAATAAAAAATAGCTTAAATTAAAATAATCTTAAAGTAAATTAAAGTACTTTAATAAATAATAAAATAAATGAAATAATAACAGAATAAAAAAATAAATTAAGCACAAGTAGCACAAAATTTCAAGCCTTTGTACTTTTCTTTTTTTAACCAGGCAGAACTAGAACAAACATGAACTCATAGAAACTCTGTGTGTGTGTTTGAGTCTGTGTAAATGTGACAGAACATGCAAAAACAAACATTTTTCCCAAAGAATCACCCAGTGATGTCATGAGATTGACGCGTACGCAGATAAGCTCAACGTAGCCGAATGTAGCGGAGTAAGAGTAACAGTTTCTTCTTCACAAATCTACTCAAGTTAAAGTAAAAAGTATAGTGATTCAAAACTACTCCTAAAAGTACAACATTTCCCAAAACTTCCTCAAGTAAATGTAACGGAGTAAATGTAACTCGTAACTACCCACCTCTGCCTAATTTATTCCACCTCCCCTCTTGTTGCCATGTCTTCAGAGCGATAGTTTATAGTTCAAAATAAAGGTTTGTCCCCACATTATCTAACGTTAACCTTACCTTTCCCCCTCTCAGTCCCCTGCGAACCGAGGCACATCAGCGCAGTCATGGACTGCTACACGGGCACAGCCCAGGTGTCCTGGTACCCAAGCGATGGAGCGTTGTCGTACGTGGCATTGGCCACCGCTCCGGCTGGCCACAATGTCAGCTCGGAGACGAACATGACGTCTTGTACGCTGGAAGGCCTGCTCTGCGGTCTGAGCTACTCCGTGTCCGTCAGAGCCGTAGGAGAGAGCTGCAGCAGCATCGCCGACATGACGGGACGGCTTGTCACTGGTGAGCAACCCTGCACACGTGTAACCGAGCTGCCTGTCAATGCCAGTTGCACTGTTGAGAGGAACGGCGTTGGCTATAATTCTGTATTTGTAATCTCAGATCGGGTTATGAAATCAATTTGTATTAGCAAAGTTATGTCTACTTAGAAACCCTCCCTACCTCACATGGACATTGTACTTTTTTTAATATATTTATTTATCTCCTGGGGGGTCTAGCTCAGAGTCTACAGCACCGCTGTGGCGGTCCGAGGAATTAATGCTCAGAACTTGTGTGTATTTTATTTTAATATATTCAAAACTTCAGAAAATATAAAACACACATATTTAGGAAAAGTCGGAGAGTGACAGACCTGTAGATTTTGTTTAGACAAAGTTGTAGGCCTACATATTAAAACCCTAGAACCCTAGAACTAGGGTTAAATAACAAATGAAAAAAAAACACATATACAGTGTAATTATTTCAAGTGTAACTGGTTTTATGTATTGTATAACAGTATTCTTTGCTGTTCAGGTTTCTTTTTTCTTTCCTTTAGTGTGTAACAATATTATACATTGGCATCAATAAAGTTTTTTCAAAAAATGCCTCATCTTGCTAGCCGGGCATGGCTCGTTTTGAGCCGATTTTCCAGTTGTGCGACTATTTTTTGGATCGGGCCGGATTTCGACCCAATCGTTGGTCGTGCCTCGTGCAGTAGACGTGGGGTAACGACGAGAGATTAACACCTCACGACAGGCTCCCGATCACGAATCGTGTGCTCGCAAGAAAATCAAACGTGTTTGAAATCCTGGTCCTGCTACGACCCGATTTGCCTCATCCTTTCGCAGAGAGCATGCGCAATCTCTGATGTCACGTCAAAAACTATTATTTGTGGTTTAAAGTGTTGCAAATTCACATAACAAATCATGTTTTAATAGCAGAAAAAAAAGACTGCATTTCCCACGTCTGCCCAGCCAATTCCTTGTCCAATCACGACGTTGTTTAATCTTTTTTCATTTATCTCCACACAGAATGGCACAAATTGCTAAAGGCTGATTTATGGTTCCACGTTACGTGCGCTGTTCTGAACACTGTGTTCATTTTGCTGGGACGCCAGGTCTCGCCGCCGAGACACGCGGTATGCGTTCATTGTTGTGTCTAAAAATGATGCACCCAATCAGAAACGGTACAGATATTTTGTGATTTTTTTTATATACCGTATATAAAAAAATTTAATTATAAAAAAATAAAGGATCCCTATAACCTTTGATTGGGTGGGCAGGACGCACGTTTGGGTGGGCACAGCCCTCCCCTGCCCCAAAACCGGCCTCGAGTTTCAGTACACAGAAGTCCGACGTGAGGATTATGAACGTATAGTGTGAGCAGACGGGTCGCATCAGAGCATCGGGACGTACAGTGTGAGACCATAAATCATGGGCTGTGAACTTTTGAACTCAGCGATCTAGTCGTGCAGTGTGAGATGGGGCTGAATCAAACGATTTAAAATATCGCACAGTGTATGCTCAGCTTAAATGTGCTTATAGGCATGAACAACTCCCAGTCAAACATGTGCCCTCAAAAACGTGTCCACGATGCTATTGGTTCATTTTTTCATTCATTCATGCTCTGATCCTACCAGTGTCTCTGTGGTGCCACATTTTCTCGATTTATTGATGATGGTTTTTACAGTGATCCCTGATTCATTCATTGGCTTGGCTTTTCTTTTACATCCCTCTCCTGATTGGAATTTTTTAAGAATTTACTCCCAAAGTTTCTTTGTCAACTCTTTCTGCCCCGTGGCTCTCCCTACCGTTCGGGCAACAGCGCTCTTTGTTTTTTTATGTTAGTGTTCTCTTCATTTTAGAAGATCACATTCAAATGTGACAAGTTCCATTTTTTTGCCTTTGACCTGCAGCTTATCATTTCTTGTCACTTTTTATTTTAGCACCTTGCATCCCTGGAGGCATCACCTTTCAGTACAGCATGACAATCGGCCAGCTGCAGTGGGACATGAGCGCCGGTGCCGACTACTACACGGTCGGTGGGGAGACGGAGCAGGGCCTCGTCGTCTCCTGCAACACCACTGACACCTACTGTGTGTTATACAACATGGACTGTGGACAGATGTACAACATCACGGTCGCCGCACACAACCACGTGTGCAAAGACGTGTCCCTCTCTACCGAAGCAGCTGTGATTGTGACAGGTGAGGAAACGCAATGACATCTCCATTATTCTCTGTTCTTTGAAAAGAAAATACATTTTCTTGGGTTTCACTCAAAGGCTTGAAGCATAGGTAACTGGGATTCCCCTTTCCCCTTCAAGAACGAAGAAGAGAACACTAGTTGTATTTGATCGGCGCCTTCGAGGATTACTGTGTTATTTTTGGTGTTTTTCTACATCAACAGGGTCACTGGACGATGTTAGAGACACTGACGTCTAGATCATTAAAATGGCTGATTAGTTGTTGCTCTAAGATTATTTTTATAATTATTCCCTCAGTTTGAAAATAATAAAGGCTCATTTTAACTGTTAAGTTAAAATATCTCTCTGTGAGGGATAAATGCATAGACTGGGTTGATCTGCACTCAGAGTTTAGAGGAACAAACTTCAGAAGAAGAGATAGTAACAATAAATGCAAGATTCTTGCTATTTTCCCTTTAAATCTTTATTTACTGTTTGAACAGTGGTCACCTCTTAAAACGACTGCTGGACAGACTAACAATTGAATATTCTAGAGTTTGAATTGTTTTTTTTTAACATTTGAAAGGAAAGAAAAGTACAATATAGGGATGTTTGAAGAACCTACGGTAGAAAAACTTTAATAATTGCATCCAAAGTATATAAGAGTGTTTAACTGAAGTTGAAGGTCTTACTTGTTGTCTTTACAGTTGTTCTAAATCAAAGGGACAGAAATACTTAGTCATTTTGAAGGAGCATGAGGCAGGATTTATGAAAAAAATTTGTATACGTTTTAAGTTTTCTAGTAATAATGTCAGATGAAGCGTTCCAAACCAAAAAGAATGAGCCCTCTAGCGTATCTCTCCGTTGCCTTGAACAGGCTGTGTGCTGCAAAATGTGCTGCAATTGTGGGGCCAAATTTCCCGCGCTGTCCTTCGGATGTGACGTCAAATGACAATGCATGCGGTTGTCCCCGTTCTCCCGTGCCGGCTTCACTGTTAGCTGCAGTACCCCCGACGGCCGTCTTGGCGATGGGTGGCGCTAGAGAGTCTCATTTCTTAAAAGGAGCCTCATGCTCCTTTAAGCTGTTAGGATTTTCCTGTAAGCACGGCGGTTAAGTGTTATGACTTTTGTTGCTTTTGTTCTTCTCTTGAGTTTCTTTCTTTCTAGATTTAATTAAATAAAGCTTTTTTTTTGTGCGTTTCTTCCATCAGAGCCTTGTCCTCCCAACAACGTGCAGACGGATGTGGACTGTCAGAGCCAGGACGGAACCGTGTCCTGGGAGGCCACTCTGGGTGCGGTGGGCTACGAGGTCCGGCTCGCTGGCCGTGACGGCCACTCACTGACCCGCTACACCGACAACACGTTCTGCAACGTAGACGGTCTCCACTGCGGCGTCATCTACTACACCACCGTCATTGCTGTTGGGGAGACGCTCAACAGCAGCAGGTCCACCCCAGTCCTGCTGGTTTCAGGTACCGGTTAACCAGCAACTGATTTAACCCACACCTTTCACCTTATACCTTTTTTTTGTTTTTTTTTAACTCTTTATTTATAATTACTAATTCTTATATAGAACATTAATTTCACTTTTTTTTTTCCTTTTAACAACCTTGGAAGAAAAACAATCCCATCAAATAAAATAAAATACAAACAGACAAAAGCTCAGGTTGACATGACAAACTTATTACAAACACAAATAAAAACAAAACAACAAAAAAAAAGGAATTCAAGTGCACTTCCCATTCCTTATAATAGGATAATTCAAGTGTAGGTTCAGAGTTCCAGTTCCAGACTATGTAGATTGTTCACATAATTTATAAGAGGGTCCCAGTTACACCTGCAATTTTAATTTCATTTACTGTTCTTTAATTGAAAACCTCTTTTTTATCTCCACTATCTTTTCTACATTTAACTTTTTCTAGAAAGACTGATAGAAAATACATGTTCTACTATCCTGTTAAACAACAATAAGTTTAGTTGAAGCAGAAAGCAGAAAAAAACTTTTTTTCTTAACCGATTGAGGCCTATTAACTGATAACTTCTGATAATTCATGTCAAACTGTCGGCTGCTCCGGCAAATTATTTCTATCTCCAACACAGAACTACTCAATGGTTGACACTTGATCACTTAAAGTAGAGTTTTGTTAGTCATCATCTGGCAAAATTCAAATCAATTAGTTCTTCACTAAAATCAGTCAATTGCCCAAACTTGCAGTCATGATAATCTGACATGAAGGAGGACAGATGTGAACATGCATGTCTTGATTGAAGTTGTCACTACGGCACTTATTTTGACTAGTGATGCACCGATTGTTCGGTAACCGAAATTGTTCGGCCGAAAATGGCAAAAAAACCTTTTCGGTGTTCGGTGGAATAAGTGAGAATAAAACCGAACAATTAATAACGGCGTTGTAAAATAAGGAAATAGACTGGCCGCTCCGTAACTGTTGCGCACCACATAAATCGTTGGCCAACCAAAAACTAACCACATAAGAATTTTACCTAACATTCACCAGCAGGTGGAACCAAAACAACATAAATCAATCTATTACAGGTGCGTTTAGATGACGAAATCAAACAGCGTGGAGTGAAGTGGTGCGGTGCAAACATGTCAGCAGTGTGGAAGTATTTTAGAGTGGCAAAGAATAAAACAAAAATGGCTGTTTGCAATGAATGTTCTGCTCAAATATCTAGATGGGGCACATCTGCAAAGTCTTTCAGCACTACAAGTTTGATTTATCATTTGAAATGATAAAAAAAACCTGAGCACTTTAATGAATTTTTATTGTTTCAAGGCCTATGTTACAATGTTCAGTCAGTTAAGCCTAACGTAAGCTCAAAGATGGCCAAAAAATGTATTTTGCTAATTTATTTATTTTAAGTTATTGTTCTTTGCTGGTATAATGTCTGCTGGAATATTTAAGAAATGCTGGGAAATTAAAAGATGTTCAGTTTTTTATGTTCAACAAATGTTTTCTACCTTGTAATTTTGTAAAAGATTTTTTTTCTTTTAAAAGCATGCCTTAATCAAATTTATTTGATTTATGCAATGGTGAAAAAATTGGCAAAATAAATGAAAAACTGCGAAGAACCATGTTCGGTATTGTTCGGTATTCGGCCAAGTGTTTATTATTATTTTCGGTTTCGGTTTCGGCCACAAATTTTCATTTCGGTGCATCACTAATTTTGACGCCACAAATCACACATGCACTTTTAAGAGAGAGCCAGATGATTACGTTTGTATAGACTTTGAATGGTAACTGAGTTTGAGCCACAGATCCATGAAGCCCTGAACAACTTTGTCACATCTCTTCTTCCATGTTCAGCTCCCTGTGCAGCTGGAAACGTGGCGGCGAACCTGGACTGCTTCAACAACACCGCAGGCATCTCTTGGAGCCCCGCCAGCGGAACCAGCTCCTACGTGGCGACTGCTGTTGCCGCCGACGGCTACCGGGCTTCCTGTGAGACTGACGAGCATCAGTGTAACTTGACAGAGCTGCAGTGCGGTCAGATGTACAACGTATCCCTCACAACCATTAGTGAGCACTGTCAGACTGAGACGCAGACTAACGCCACCTTCAGGACACGTGAGTGGAGCTGTGTTTCATCAGAGCTGTAAGATGGAAGAGACTTTTAAAACTAGAATTGTTACTTTTTCCCTTTTTTTTTGTGAAATAAATGTGTCGTCCAGGCCCCTGTAAGCCATTACAAGTCAGAGTGGACCTGCAGTGTGGCACAACAACAGCCGACATGTTTTGGGAGGAGAGAGAGGGAGTGGAGCTCTACGTGGCCGCTGCCGTCTGCAACATGGGAGCAGCTCTACACTGCAACTCCACTAACTCCACCTGCCGTTTCACTGACCTGACATGCGGACACACCTATGAGTTTTCTGTTGCGGCGTACAGTTACATGTGCTACAGTGAGATCAGCGACACCGTGGAGATCCAGACAGGTAGAGTGATTTATGATTCCCAGCAGACATTCCTGACCTGGGGCCGGATTCACCAATATGTTCTTAAGAACGATCTTAAGAAATGTCTTAAGATCTAAAATTAAGAAGTTCATAAGAAAGTTCTTAAGTGCAATTCCTTAATATTTTCTTAAGAACCGTCTTAAGAACTGTCATTTCTTACGAATTTCTTATTTTTCCTACTTAAGAACTTCTTAAAATATGTCATTGCACGCGCCAACAAACAACATTTATACAGGTAGTTTGGTCTTAACCGTCAGTCACTCACTAAACATGGAGAAGGAGAAAAAGAGATGCAGGAACTTTTCAAGGTTATGGTGGATGAGATTAATGTGCGAAAAAAAATACTATTGGGGAAATTAACAATAATTAACTACCACGCTAACTAACATGCTAACAAACAGTTAACAGGTTCTTTGTGTAATTAATTACAAAGTATATCCTCAAACTATGACCTACTAGTCTAAACTTGTCTAAAATGTGTTGAAAAAGGTGATATTAGAGTCTTACCTTTTCACAGAAGAACTTTTAAGGTCAAGGTTGTCTTAAAGTTAAGAATAAAGTCAAGAACAAATTTGAGAACTTTTATTTCAAGAATACCATTTTTTCTTAAGTTTTTTCTTAAGAAGAAACTTAAGAAGAAAGTTGAGAAAATAATTAAGAACTTTTTTTGGAGAATATGACTTCTTCTCTTTTTTCCTCTTAAGACTGAACTTAAGAAAAAAATGACACTTAAGAAGATTTTTCTTCTTAAGAATGTTTTGTGAATCCGGCCCCTGTTCTTGATCTTGTACTTGTTCTCTTTCCCGTCACGTTAGCCCCCAACCCGGTTGAGCTGGAGTGCCGTCCTTCCACAGTCTGGTTCTGCCAGAGATTTCTTTCTGTTGAAGAGGTTTTTTTTTTTTCTTTCCACAGTCACCTGGTGCATGCTCACCTTAGTGAAGGTTTTTTTTCTAATTTAATTTGCTTTGACTTAATTGGACTCATTTGGAATGAGTTAAATTGTATTCTTGAAGTACCTTGAGATGAAGTTTGTTGTAATTTGGCACTATAGGAATGAGCTGAATGATTAATTAATCAATCACCCAGTTAAATTACTGGTCTGCCGCATCATTGATGTCAAACAAACAAAAATACGAAACCACCCAGACTTAAATAGTCCAACTTTTTCTCAAAAAGAATAAAAAAAAAACTGTTTCACTTATGTTTCATTTTCACCCTAAGTTGAATTCAGATTTCCTCGTATTCCAACACAAAATCCCTTAAAAAAAAGAGAACAAATTTACAACAAAAAAAGCCGCACAGTATTATTATTTAGTTTTGACATCAAAACAAAAAAAAAACCAAAGTGTTTGCCCTTAGATCAATCATTCATTGAAAGGTTTTGTAGAAAGACTGAAGGAACCACAGTTGCACCACATTTTGTGCTCTTTTGCTGCTGCCGAAGCAAAACAGGGATCTAAACAAGCGTGACCTAAACAGCAATAATTATGCAAGCTGAGATAATATGATCTTAAAGATTCTCATGAGACATTTGTGTTGAACTCCTTGTTGTCCAGAACCGTGCCAGCCCACTGGGCTGACAGCAAGCGGCTCGTGCAACAATGAGACGGTCGTGTTGGACTGGTCTGAGGCTGAAGGAGCATCGGTCTACGTGTTGACGGCCACGGGAGACCTGGGATACGTCTCATCCTTCCAAACCAACGTCACGAGCGTAGAGGCTGATCTGCCCTGTGGACAGATGTTCACTTTCACTGTAACAGCCAGAGATGATCGATGTGACGGTGCTGTGAGCCTCCCAGAACACTACAAAACAGGTAAGCCCACTTATATCTCCACCTCCTACCATTCACGTGTAACGACTGGTGATTCAACACTCCACTTTCTCCTCAGGTCCCTGCGTCCCTGAACATGTGCAGAGCTACACGCACTGCGAGGACAGTCTGGGTTCGGTCAGCTGGGACACGAGAACCAGCGCAGAGTCGTACTTGGCCATTGCGACGGGGGAGGACGGCCACACCCACGAGTGCACCGCTAACGCCAGCAGCTGCACCTGGGACGACCTGCACTGTGGAGAACGCTACACCATTAATGTCATCGCTCTCGACCCCCTGTGCACCAGCATGCCAAGCAACAGCACCACTATTCAGATGGGTAAACAAGCTTTAAACTGTATTCATTCAGAGAGAAACCAGGAAAATCTGGTGGGCATCATATTTGCCACGTATGAGAGCAAACGGTAAGAATTTGTCATCTCGCGGTAAAAATGATAAATTCCCGTTGATGACGTTTTTGTGTAAAGCCGGATTTATGGTTCTGCGTTAAATCGACGCACAACGTACGTGTGCGTGAAAGAAAGAAAGAAAGAAAGATATTAGCCAGAAAGAAAGAAAGAAAGAAATCAGCCAGAAAGAAAGAATGATATGAGCCCGAAAGAAAGAAATATATGAGAAAGAAAGAAAGAAAGAAAGAAATGAGCCAGAAAGAAAGAAAGAAAGAAATGAGCCAGAAAGAAAGAAAGAAAGAAAGAAAGAAAGAAATGAGCCAGAAAGAAAGAAATATATGAGAAAGAAAGAAAGAAAGAAAGAAAGAAAGAAAGAAAGAAAGAAAGAAAGAAAGAAAGATATGAGCCAGAAAGAAAGATATGAGCCAGAAAGAAAGAAAGAAAGAAAGAAAGAAAGAAAGAAAGAAAGAAAGAAAGAAAGAAAGAAAGAAAGAAATGAGCCAGAAAGAAAGAAAGAAAGATAAATTCCCGTTGATACGTTTTTGTGTAATAAACATGGCGGATCTGAGAGCGAGGAGTCATTACAGTTTTGCAGTACAGGTGTAACTCATTTAATTGGTTTTTATTAATTTAATTTAATTGGTGTTAATTGCCAGAAATTATCGTGATACATTTTTTAGTCCATACCGCCCATCCCTAGAGCACACTAATTCACTTCCATCCTGCTGCTCAGTAGTGTTCCTGTAGTATAACAAAAACATGATGAAACCACGGCTTAGCATCTCCAAGTAATGAGTTATAATGAAAGATTTGATATTTCCATTTTTGAGGTTCTGTTTATTTTGAAGAAGTTAAGATTAATATTCAATTTTGCTTTCTCTTTTTAGCACCATGCGTACCCCAGAACTTGAAATCTTCTCTTAACTGCACCACAAAGGTAACTGCTTTTTCAGCATTTGAGTAAATAATAAACAAATTCATCTTTTTTTTTTTTAAACATTTATTTTTTGACTCCAAAAATCAAATGACTGAAATATGATCTGATATTTTCCGAAGGTGGGCTCTCTGACCTGGAATGCAAGTGAAACTGCAGAGTTTTACATCGTAACAGCAGAGACCAACAGTGGCCACAGAGTTCAGCTCAGCACCAGCGAGACCTGGACCTTCATCTCCGAGTTCCTCTGCGGTCACGAGTACTTCCTGTCGGTTCAGGCGGCCGACTCGCTGTGCACGAGTCGCCACAGTCAGCCTTCAAAGCTCACGTCAGGTAGATTCCTATTCCACATGACAAAACACACACGATCCAAAGTTACACTCTGCTCTAAAGGTATCCCAGTTCCTTTGGTTTTGTAAATTTAAGTTTGACGTCAAAAGATAAAGGTGAGACAAGAGATCAACAATTTGGCTTTTATTTCCAGATATTAACATCTGGATATGATACATAAATTAGAAGATGGCTTTATTTTTGACAGAACAATTTTAGCAAAAGTATTACAACATATAATCTTAAAATAGATTGAGTGAATAATACTAAATATCTAGTTAGAAATATTTTGCTTGCAATAACAACATCGAGCCTTTGACTCACTAATCTGAACCTGAAATCTGAATCACCAAACTTTTGCTTTCCTCTTTTGTGTTGCTTCTCCTGGATTTCAACGCAGCCTGTAGTTGTTGGAGCAGCATGTAAAATGCATGATCTACTGGGTTTAAGTCTGGAGATTGACTTTGTCGGTCTGCAACCTTCCACTTCTTGCCCCTGAGAAACCCTTTATTGTTGTTTTGGGAGTTTCATTTGGGTCAGCATTTTGCTGCGTGATGAAACATCCCCAAATCAGTTTGGTTGCAACTTCCTTTAAATTGAATGCAGATTTGAATTCCTTCAAATGAAACCTGAAATGCTGATCTCTTGTCTCATATTCTCTTGATGTCAAATCCAGATGTTTTCAGTCTGCAGGAAAAATAAAAGAATTGGCCTCAATTTCCAGTACTTTCAGAGAGGAGTGTAAATTAAGGGATGGGGTCAAATGTATGTCAGAGCACAAGTGCAGTGTTGATGTCACAATAAGTGCACTATGAGGTTCACTGTTCCTAATTTCAAAGTTATTCTGTATATATGAATGCACATTTCTTTACTGAGCCTAAGAGGCAGTAGTTTTGGATAGTTGTGGATTTCAGATCTCTGCAAATTGTGCTCCTTCATGGAAACACAATCACAAACTGTTGGACATTACACTTACAAGAGTTAAAAGAATAAAACTACTTGTAATGCTGACACGAACCATTAATCCTCTTAAAAACCTTTACAGTGTTGTTGTTCTGGAGTAAACCACAGTAGGCAGGTTAGGCTTTCCTTATGATGCTGTCTTTCATCCTTACTGGTCTGATTTCCTCCTGTCCCCCAGAGCCCTGTCCCCCTACCGCTGTCTCCAGTCTCATGAACTGCGTCTTCAACATTGCTGTGGCGTCGTGGACCGGTTCAGCCGGGGCCGAGTTCTACACCGCCACGCTGACGCCAGAGGACGGCGAGTCGAAGAGCTGCTGGTCTGACAGCGCGCAGTGCAGCATGCCCAACGTGCCCTGCGGAGAGAACTACACCGTGACCGTCGTCGCGTCCAACAAAATGTGTGACTCCGACCCCAGTGAGGCTGATGTACTGCAGTCAGGTGACTACTTTTTATCTTTAAATCTAATGTAATCCTCATTCTGTAAACAGTTTTGTGTAAATAATGTATAGATAAGCACGGGGGAAGCCTTTTTTCCCCCATTTTTGCACACCATTCGGTATTATCTTGTTTTATATATTGTTCTCATCTTAACTAGTATATTAAACTCCACACTGTTTACAGATATTTAAATGACAGAATACTGTATGAGTCAAACGATTTGAAATATGTGCAAAATGTCAACTAAAAAGTTGAACTGTGAACATTAACCATGTTCACAGTAGGAATGGGTGATATTTTACCGTTCACGATAAACCGTCAAAAAAATTCCCCACGGTAAGAATTTGTCATCTCACGATAAAAATGATAAATTCCCGTTGACGTTTTTGTGTAAAGCTGATTTATGGTTCTGCGTTAAATCAACGTGGAAGGAAGGAAGGAAGGAAGGAAGGAAGGAAGGAAGGAAGGAAGGAAGGAAGGAAGGAAGGAAGGAAGGAAGGAAGGAAGGAAGGAAGGAAGGAAGGAAGGAAGGAAGGAAGGAAGGAAGGAAGGAAGGAAGGAAGGAAGGAAGGAAGGAAAGAAAGGGAGGAAAGAAGGAAAGAAAGAAGGAAGGAAATTAGCCAGAAAGAAAGAAAGAAAGAAAGAAAGAAAGAAAGAAAGAAAGAAAGAAAGAAAGAAAGAAAGAAGGATAAATTCCCGTTGATGACGTTTTTATGTAACAAACATGTCGGATCTGAGAGCGAGATAGATTCATAGTTAAAAAGGTGGAGTTGAATTGGTATTTTTTTTATTGTCATTTTTATCGTTATCGGGATAAATGCCAGAAATTATCGTGATACATTTTTTAGTCCATACCGCCCATCCCTAGTTCACAGGAGGTTTTATCTTCCTTTATAAAGGATTCTCTTTCTGAGTGTAATTAAACTGTCTCAAATTCCTCACACTCTCTCTCTCCAGTTCCTTGTGTTCCTACTGATGTGGACGCTACGATCGACTGCTCCAAAAATGAGGCTGTCGTGTCCTGGAGCGCGAGCGACGGGGCTTTGTCTTACAAAGTGACGGCTGCGAGCACACAGGGAGCCGCGTCCGCCTGCGAGACGGCTCAACTAATGTGCACTTTGACCAACCTCACCTGCGGGCACCATTACTCCGTCCAGGTGGTAGCGCAGGACGATATCTGCTCAAGTCTGCCCAGCCCAGCTATAGAGTTCAAATCAGGTAGAATAGAAAAGGACGGATGACAACTTGATGCCCCTTCTATCACTGATTTCTGCTCTTAACACACCCAAGTGTTACTTACTGCAACGTGTGTTTCTTAATTGTGTCTCTTAGTTCCCTGCAGGCCTGACATCGGCTCAGTGATCTTGGATTGCTACACTAACTCTGCCCTCCTGGACTGGAAGTATGCCGAGGGCGCCTTGCACTACGTCGCGACAGCTCACTCGTCTAGCAGCCACGTGTCCACCTGCAACTCAAACTTCACCAACTGTGAGATCCAGGAGCTGCAGTGTGGTCAGACCTATGATGTGATCACTGTGGCTTCAAACGATGAGTGCAGCAGCCCTCCCAGCACCAGCTTACAAGTGGAATCAGGTATTTTAAACCTTTATGTCAGTATCAAAAGTACCAACTGAAGATATTCTTTTGTCCAATCCCAAACTGCAAAAGGTATCAGTCATTGTGCTGTAGGATGTAATAAAGGAATAAATGATAAAATCCCAAAAATCACCGTTAAAGGGAACCCTGCATATTAAGACATGTAGTCCCTAATTAGCCACAATTGTTCTCTTATACTAAAATATGTTGTTAGAAACACATAAAATAATCTAATTGCTTTAAAAATCTACAATGTTTATTAAATATTTTGACCTGCGGGAGGCGCCATGTTTTACCTGCGCAATGCATTCTGGGGGCGATGACGTAGAGCGGTGGCTCTGGGAAGATAAGCCCCGTTAGTTTAACTGGGACAGGTATCTAAAACATAGATGAGCAGCATCTCCCGGCCGTGGAGGCTGACGAGGGAGCCCATAAGACGTCTCGGTTCAGGCAAACTGGATCAAAGTTCTGTGATGCACGGGAGATCTGCAAAAATGATCAATGTCGTGCGCATCTTACCAGTGCATCAGGCTCCTGCGTAGACGGCGTAGGCTACGGCGTAGACGGCGTAGGCTCCTGCGTAGACGGCGTAGCCGGGGCTCTACAGCCCGCAGCGCTCCGCCACCCGCTCTCCACTCTCCGCTCTCCGCTCTCGCTGCCGCCGCCGGGATGGAGCAGCGGTGGGGAGGATGCACGTTTGGGTGGGCATAGCCCACCCCTGCCCCCCCCTAAAACCGGCCTCGGTGCTGTGTGATGACAGACCAGAGGCTGAGGGGACTGGCCCGGGACTTTGATGAAACGGGAGGCGCAGACTTCGCTTCAAATAGGCAAGAACATCTTTATTTAATTTAATGACGGCAGATCTGGCTGGGGTTTTTATTGTAGCATCGGCTATCTGCTGGTTGAAACGTGTGGTCTGTTAGTCTATCTGAGTTTTATGGTGTTTTTATAGTTCATGCTGTATGGGGCTGCACTTTTTTTTTTTTTTTTTTTTTTTTTACTTTTTTGTAGGTGCGCCGTCACCTTTTTTTTTTTTTTTTTTTTTTTTTTTAACCTTGTCTGCACACATATTATTGATTGATACCATGACGGTAGAAACCAAAAGTGTATATATGTGCATTATTACTATATTTAATATATACATATATATACGAACACATATGCGTACACATACATAAATATACACATACAAACCCAGTGTTTTTTTTTTTTTTGGGGGGGGGGGGGGGGGGGGGGGGAGACACACGTCAAGCACTGGAAATCTGCAACAAAAAACCACAAACAAAGCACGAAACCGGCACGGAGCCAACCAAAACACGAACAGCAATCGACCTAAATCTTGAGATCTGATCGCAGTCTGAGCTAAGCTATCGCTACCGCTACCTAAACCCAAAAACTAGAGAGCCAGCATGCAGGTGAACAAGCCAGTGTGTATGTCTATGTGTGTGTGTATATGATCATGGTGCGCCGTCACCTTAATGTTTAGCTGTGTTTTCATCTGTGTTTCTGGTGAGCCGTCACCTGTTTAGCTGTGTTTTCATCTGGCGACCTACATGTTAAATTATATTTTCAAATTTTATAAAAACGAAGACATCAAAAAGGTTTTTTATATCACATTGTTATAATTGATACCAACATTTATCTTTTAAGACCTACATGTCTTAATATGCAGGGTTCCTTTTAGAGCCTAGTACACTTTATTAAAATGACTTCTCTGACACTTCTCACCACATTTCCTGTTATCGACATATAAACTACGTGATTAGAAACTGTTCAAAAGACAAAATGCAACATTTTCATCCACTTCGCACTGATCAGCAGTAAAGATTTAAAAGAGGAGTTCGATACACAGTCGTCTCTGGCACCGACAGAAGAGTCCCAAGTTCAACAATGTGAAAGGAAAGACTGTTACCCGCATATTCACATTTTCTCCAATGCCCCATCTCTGTCTCCATGACAACCAACATTTCTCTTTCTCGTTTATCATAGTTTTGCACACAAATACTTGAAACTATACACACACACACACACACACACACACACACACACACACACACACACACACACGTTATTCTCCCTTTTTCCAGCTTCACTGTAGGTTTTGTTTCCTATTAAAAGCTTTGTGTCGTCTCATGTCAGAATGACAATAAAGATGAGTCGAGGTTAGACGCAAACACGCTTCGACAAAACAAACACATCTGTGCAGACATGAAGATTAAATTTGGATGTTTTTTTAGAGAAAAAAAACTGCTTTGTACCCCGCTAGAGACAATTTCAACTCTGAGTCAAATCCAACACTGTTGTGAGAGTCAGGATACACCAGACATGTCACTAGGCTTTAAAGTCAAAGCACCTGGCGGAAACGAGTGGAAGGGACTGACAGGACCACTGCTCACTTGAAGCTCCGCAGTTAAAACTGATTCTTTTAAAAAACTTCTGGGTATTTTAAACATAATATGCATGAACATAAAGGACTTGGTGAGTTAGAAACCCATGGGGCTGCAGCTTGAAGAGGTTATTGACTAGCTTTTATTAGTTAAACATCATCTTTTAGATTTACAAATGTATATCTAATGAATTGGTGTCTAAATCTCACATAATCTCCATGTTTTCAGAGTGAGAACTTGTAGTAAGTTCTTAAGTGCGTAATTATACATCCACGTTGATTAAAAACCTTCTCACTTGTTCTCCTAGTGCCGTGTCCACCTGAGGATGTGGTTGCAGTCCTGGACTGCTCCAGTAACACAGCACAGGTGCAGTGGACGGCCAGCTCAGGGGCCGACTCCTACGTCGTCCAAGCCTTCGGAGTGGAAGAACACAAAACCAGCTGTGAGACAGACTCACAGTCCTGCACACTCTCAGACCTCATATGTGGCTTTTCCTACAACATCAGCGTAATTGCCGTCAACAGTGTGTGCAACGTCTCACAGAGTGACACAGAACAGCTGCAAGCAGGTAAAACCCTGGGACATTTTATTTTAAAAATCTTGCAGGTTTGGTCAAAAATACTTAAAGCAATTAAAAAAACATGCTCTGGTAATGCTGCTCCTGTTAAAACCCACCTCTATCTGTTCTCCTTGCATCTGTATTCTTGTAGTGCCCTGTTTACCTGAACAGGTGGAGGCGCAGGTGGTTTGCGAGTCTGGCGCGGTGATGGTCTCCTGGGAGCCCAGCAAAGGCGCTTTAGCCTACACGACAGTCGCCCAGGGCCGCGGCGGCTACGCTTCAACATGCAAGAGCAACCATACGTCTTGTCTGTTAGACGACCTCCTGTGTGGCCTCAACTACTCCATAACAGTCAGCGCCTCGGACGACACGTGCAGCAGTGCTGGAAGCTCCACCGTGGAGATCAACACAGGTGCTGTCAAAGTTTCACTTCTGTTTTCAGCAAAGTGTCTTCAACAATTTTATTCCCGTTCTTT
Source organism: Cololabis saira (assembly GCF_033807715.1). Classification (NCBI taxonomy): domain Eukaryota; kingdom Metazoa; phylum Chordata; class Actinopteri; order Beloniformes; family Belonidae; genus Cololabis; species Cololabis saira. The sequence goes on from NC_084599.1 coordinate 30,759,576, forward strand.
TAACTGTGATGTGTATCCTTCCTCCCCGCTGCCATCAGACTGTACAACCAGGCCTGCTCACCGTAGCAACGGACAATAATAACACGTGCAATAACAAGATGTGCAATAACCATATGTTTTTATTTTTTTATTTATTTATTTATTTATTTGCACAGTTAAACACTACACAAATAAAAGTACCAACTTTACAAATTTAAAGTGCAGGAACAGGGGAAAACTCAAAGAGCTTATCAGGTGCCTCCACCTATAGTTAACATAAAATTTAATATCATACTTATAAAAACAAAATATACAAATGAGCAGTTAGAAATCTATAGATGATAGAAATTAAAGGAAAATTACAAAGAATTTACACAAAAGAAAAATGATCGGATATATGAAAAACGATAAGAGTACAATTTAATAATTAAGAAACAAACAATATCTAAGCAATATCTGTCTGTCTACCTCACACACATCCTGCCTGCTTTTTTTGCACTGTTTTTTCGCTCTACTTTTATTTTCATTCCAATGTATATACTGTTTATATTTCATAATTATATATTTTTTACTTTTTTACCCCTCCCCTGCATGTGTGTGTTAAGTGTACTGCTGCTGAACAAAGTGAGTTTCCCCACTGAGGGAGAAATAAAGGATAATCTAATCTAATTGTTTGTTTTTGACTGTGTTTGTAGCACCTTGTGTGCCCCAGAAAGTAACTGCAGAGATGATGTGCAGCAATGACACGGGCATGGTGTCATGGGAAGAAGGCGAGGGTGTTTCCTCCTACAAGGTGCAAGCTTTTGGACCTGACGGCCACAAAACTGAGTGTAACAGCACCGAGAGCAGCTGCGAGCTGCCCAGCATGCACTGTGGCCAGCTCTACAACCTGACGGTGACAGCCCAGGATGGACGCTGTGATAACAGCCAAGCATTCCTCAACCTTAAGTCAGGTAAGTATCAACAAGAAAAACAATGTTGGGTTTTTTCTGTATGTAACAAATACCAACAAATTACCAACAGACTCATTGATGGTTTGTGTGCGTCCCAGTGCCTTGTAGACCCACCAGTGTCAAAGCTTCGCTACGCTGCCACTCAAACGCTGCAGCAGTCACGTGGGAGCAAGCCAGCGGGGCGCTGTCCTATGTTGTGTTGGGTGTCACGGCTGATGGACGTCACCAGGCTGAGTGTAATAACTCAATGAGCTACTGTGATCTGAGGGAGCCGCAGTGTGGACAAACCTACAACGTGAGCGTGTTCAGCCAGGACGAGTCCTGCTCCAGCCTGGAGAGCCACAAGGCTCAAGTGAGAACAGGTATCGCAAACATGCCCCGGTTTCATCTGAACTCCTTGTTGTGTTTTTGAGGTGTGGCAGGTGGAATAGAACTGTATTCTTTTATTTATTTATTTTTTATTTTAACTGTATTTTATCTCATACTTCACTATTTTCTACTTCTGTATATACTGTTTATATTTTTTTTATTATATTTTTTTACTTTTGTATCCTTTTTTTCCTGTATGTGTATGCATGTGTGTGTTGTTGTTTTTTTTAATTTTTTTTAATTTTTAATTTATGATATTTGTGAAGTTATTTCTTGGAAAAAGGGGCAGATCAGATAAGATTCTTCTTCTTTCTGCTCCCTTTTCATTCACAATTTAAGAACATTTGTATTTGTATTGGATTGTTTTATTTTTTTGAATGAAATAAAGAATGAATGAATGAATGAATATCTAATCTAATAGCTGGGCACTGTTTATGTTATGTTTATGTAATAATTGCTCGGGGGTCATGTTCTGGGTCTCTGGAAAGCGCCTAGAGACAACATCTGTTGTAATAGACGCTACTGTATATAAATAAAATTGAATTGAAAAAAAATTGAACTTTCTCACTTCTAAATGAATTTGTCTCGGCCGTCTCTCTCTGTCATCTCTCAGCGCCGTGCCCGCCCCGGGACGTGGCCGTTGATGCACAGTGTGATGAACGTGCGATGGTTGTGTCCTGGTCAGCCGACCCTGATGCCCAGTACTTCCATGCAGCGGCCGTGAGCAACACCGGAGCACGACTGTACTGTAACTCCAGCAGCACCAGCTGCACCATTAACAATCTACCTTGTGGACAGCACTACAACGTCACCGTGGTGTCTGTGAGACATGCTTGCGAGAGCAAAACGAGCCCAGTGGTACACACCTCTTCAGGTAAACTTAAACGAGTCAACATGTTCATCACACACAGACTTGCTGGCTGACTTTTATCACAAAATTCATCCAGAGATGATTCAGACATCTGCCATTTGATTTAGGTGGCTTACAAAATGTCCAGAATTGAATTATTGTATCCTTTTAGGCAACAATGAATCTTTGCTGAACCGCAAAGTGGATGTACAGTAATAAAAGACAGAAATAAAGAAAGATCATTTCAGGCTAGAAAGATTTTGGAAATTATCCAGAAAATGTGCTTAAATGGGTTTGTATAATAAGTCTCAACACTGACCAAAATTAACATCCACTAAAAGCCAAATCTAGGGAATTTGGGGGGTTTTGCAGGTAAACAATATTTAAATTTAGCACTAATATGACCATCACTCTCCACCATACGTTATAGAGCAATGCCTTATCTGGTAAATCTGATTTTTGTTATACTGTAACTTTGAGGCAATGTTAAAGATACTTGGATTTTGCAATACATAAACTACCAATTCTAACTCTAATAATAATTCCTGGCATTATCATGATATATTGTTTCATAGTGTATTATTATATTAAGTTATGAAATCTCATGGGATGTTAAACTATAGTATTATTATATTGTTATATATAATAGTATGGTGATATATTTGGTTATATGTTATAATATTTTATAAAAATTATGTTATATTAGGATATTACTATATTATTATGCTATATTTCTATTATATCGTGCTACACCACTCTATATGATAATTATTTATTTGTTTAACTTATTCACTCTCGAATTAATATTGTCAATTTATGTATCTACTTTCATCACCTTATTTACACACACACACACACACACACACACACACACACATACACACACACACACAAACTGATGTCGTCTTTTGTCGTTGTTTGCACTGTATGTTAATAAAAAAAAAAAAAAAGATACTTGGATTTTCACACTATCAGAATATGTCCCATTACAGTTTCACAGCGTACAGTTTCTACTGTTAAATGCCTTTTGAGCTGCTTTGCTGTTTTTTATCATTGTAGTATAAATGTAGATGTTTTCTCAGTCTGCGTGCTCATCCTCCTGCTTATTTCCCCCCAAAGCTCCATGTGTGCCCATGAACCTGGAAGGCCGTCTGGACTGCGTAACCAACTCGGCCTGGGTGGACTGGGACAACTCAGCGGGAGCGAGCAGCTACTCGGTGCTCGCCCAGGCAGACAACGGTCACAACTCCAGCTGCACCAGCTCGTCCTCGCCCTGCAGTGTGCCAGATCTGAAGTGCGGGACGCTTTACACCCTCCATGTCACAGCTAAGAACGAGTACTGCCACAGTAACCACAGCACCACCTTTGACATCGAGACAGGTAAAATGATAGAAATGGACACTTTTGGAGTTGCCCATCTTTAGCTGTTTTTTGGAAAGACATTTTTAACACGCTGTCAGAAATATGTAATATGCACATTGAACCAGACCCCATCATTGCACTGTTTGGGGTAGTTTCAGCCACACCACAACTCTCTATAGCAAGTAAGGACGTAATTGCCTTTGTTTCTTTATTAGCAAGACGTTTAATTTTACTTATGTGGAAATCTTCTGCAGCTCCTATTCACGTCTCATGGATCAGATCTATTTTACACTGTATAAAACTGGAAAAAATAAGGTGCACATTGAATGGGTGTACAGACAAATTCTACGCTACATGGGCCCCCTTTTTCTCATATGTTAAGAAGCTTGATTTCCTTGCGGTTCCATAGTAATGTTATTTCTCCTAACTGTGTGCGGATATTTTTATTTATTTAATTTTTTTATCAGTATTTAATTTTTTATTTACATATGTATATGTTTTACTTGTTTTCACTCTGCCGGATGGATGTGAGGATTAGACAGTCTAGTAAGTATGATCTAAATGGCGAATAGTCTGGTTAGGAGGATTCCGTTGTATTATCTGGTCGAACTGTAGGTAGCTTAGTCAAGGCATATTGTTGTTGTTTTTTTTTTTGTGTGTGTTTTTTTTAATGTCCTTTACTTAAGCATTATAATTCATCTGTGCAATTATACTGTTAATGTTTGTCGTGCCAAAAATTAAATAAAAAAAGATTAAAAAAAATAAATAAATGGACACTTTGAAAGGCTTGATAGCAAAATAGATTGCTTGATTTCTTTTTGAATTAATTTCTATACACCCTTCCCTTTAGGTCCTTGTGCTCTAAAGGCCATCAGGGCAACAACGGAGTGCAACGGTGACACCATCCTGGTTGAATGGGAGACAACAGGGGACACACCCCTGTACGTGGTGACAGCAGAGGCCGACGATGAAACCACCATCACCTGTAACAGCTCATCAGACTCATGCATCCTCCAGGATATCCGCTGTGGCGTCCACTATAGCATCATCGTATCAGCTTCCTCTGATAAGTGCAGCAGCCTGCGAAGTCCTCCAGAGAAGATCAAAACAGGTATTTTTCAGCTCAGCCGTTCAGTCCCTTTCACTTGTATTTTTTCAGAGAGTAACAACATTACAAACAAGTAGAGATGTTAAAGGTTAGCGTCTGTCTTCAGCTCCATGTGTACCCAGCAATGTGAGGGCGGTGCCTTTATGTGAGGGAAATGGAGCTGCAGTGGCGTGGGCAGAATCTGCTGTGGCCACATCTTACCACCTGACAGCCACACGACGGGATGGACATGTTTCCACCTGCAACACGTCAGTGAGCAACTGCTCTCTGGCTGGTCTTCACTGTGGTCAGACATACAGCTTTAGCATCACTGCCAGCGGGGACAAGTGCACCAGCCACCCCAGCACCTCATCCTTCAGATCAGGTACTGTAATCACCCTCGCCGATAGGGGGGGAAAACGGGTCTGTTGTCCCGGGCCCAGGGTAGGGGGCGGCCCAGAACTGGGAATTTTTTTATTTATTTTTTTATTTTTTTATTCTCATTAAATTATGGAATCATTTTTCAAAATATGCCTATTTGTGGAAAAAATATGTAGTGTTTGAGTTACATAAAAGCTTGTTATTTGTTTTCTTCCTAATTGTCCTTGTGGTCAAGAACCCCCAACACAAAAATGGTTTGGATCAAAATTTGATGTTATCATTTAATTCAACCATTAGAATGGTCAAAATGTCCGGTCAGCACAAGTCCGGTGCTCAGAAAAGAAGAGAAAAGAGAAGAAGAGAAGAAGAAAATAGAGGCCTCAGAGATTCTCTACACAAATATTTAAAAAAGGTGGTGACGGTGAAGCTGGAATTAATAAAGTCAGCGTAGAGCAAGGTAAGAAACAGCGCAGCCAACGTTTACCAACCTTGTAACTTAACCTAACTGGCTAGCTCTAATGTTAACGTCCATTAGCTTGTATAAAAACCTGAAGAACAGAGGGAGAAGGAGAGATCCGGGCGCAGGGGGGCCCATCTTAAATTATTTTGTCCGGGGTCCAGGAAAGACTGTGAGCTGGCCTGACTGTAATCATCAGTAGGTATGGAAGAAAAGCAAAAGAGAGAACTTGGTGACAGACAGAGGGAGAGAATGCATGACAATATAATGAAATGAAACTGCAGACATGAAATCAATTCAAGTGTCAGACACCAAATTAATGGCAACCGTTATATCCTGATCATTTATTGAATCAAGATTACTGAAACTTGATGATTTGGTTAAGTTACAGACACTCACAATCATGTACACAGTAATGTGTACAGTAAAATGTAAATTATTACCAGAAAACTTACAATACATGTTTACTTTCAGTTTAAATAACGAAGATAGTCGTAAAAATTTTAATTTTAAACATTTATTTGCCCGAACAACCTTAAAGCAGATGAGCACTTCAATTGTTGGAATTAAGTTATGGAATTCATTAAATTACGATTTAAAGGGCTGTATAAACATATTTCAGTTTAAATATAAATGTAAAGAGAAAAAAATAGCAATGTATGGATGAAATAGTCTAAATATATAATATATGCGTATGGAGACAGACAATTTATTTTCTTGTTTTTCTTTTCTTGTGATATTAACTAAGTAATTGTGCAGACCATCTGTTATTATTGTTCAATTTTGTTTTGAGGGAGGGGCAGGTATAATAAAATGTTGTTCTTCCTGCTCCTTTCTGGTTATGGAATATGCTTTTGATTGTGTTGTCATTTTACTTGTTTCTTTTCTTTGCATATTTCCATGATCGGAATAAATAGAAATGAAATGAAATGATCATCGAACTTGAATTAGGTAGCTTCAGGCTTGATTTTCTGACTGATGTCCCTCTCTTACTGTACTTCCCTCTCAGCGCCCTGCGCCCCCTCCTCTCTCAAAGTGGATATGGACTGTCAAACCAAATCTGCCACCCTATCTTGGAATAGCAGCACTGAGGGTGTTGTGGAGTATCACGCTCATGCATCTATGGACAGAGATTCCCTCCGCTGTGACAGCGCCAATACTTCCTGCACACTTCAAGGCCTGGAATGTGGCGGTATTTACAGTTTCACAGTTAAAGCCTCCGATGGCATCTGCAACAGCTCGTCCAGTGAACCTCTGGAGGCAGGAGCAGGTAATTATTAGGTGCAGGGTATATACCTATGGAGGAATTTTTGTGCCAAAATTAAATAAATAAATACATCATTAATTAATTAAAATGGGAATGAAATATATCATTAATTAATTTAATGTGTCATTAATTAATCAAAATTAGAATGAAATATGTCATTAATTAATTAAAATACAATTAATTTTAAGTAAAAAAAATACATTATTATTTCAGCATTTAATTAATTAATGACACATTTAATTAATGATTTCGTGTTGCTGAATCATGAAATGTAAATGTAAAACTGTCAGTTTCACTCGTCAAACTCAGTGGGCGGATTCCAAACACCTCATTGGTTCCCCTGCACATCAAGTCAAGATGGGAAAGTGCAGAAATAACTCCAACGACTTCGAGCAGTTCCTCTGCTTTACACGCTACATGCTCGGGGTCAGCAGGTCCTGCTTCCACATACTCTGCAAGGTCAAAGATATCGCTCACAAACTCTCTACAAAGTTCACGAAAATCCTCCAAACTCACAGCTGTCATGTTTAGAAAGTCCAAAGCAGTGGATTCCACTAGATTTGCGTTAGCTCCGCCCACTGAGTTTGACGAGTGAAACTGACAGTTTTACATTTACATTTCATGATTCAGCAACACAAAATCATTAATTAAATGTGTCATTAATTAATTAAATGCAGTTTTACATTTCATGATTCACACGCAACACGAAATCATTAATTAAATGTGTCATTAATTAATTAAATGCTGAAATAATAAATATATATTTTTACTTAAAATGAATTGTATTTTAATTAATTAATGACATATTTCATTCTAATTTTAATTAATTAATGACACATTTAATTAATTAATGATATATTTCATTCCCATTTTAATTAATTAATGATGTATTTATTTATTTAATTTTGGCACAAAAAATCCTCCATATATACCAGCAGTGCACAACTACTGAATGGCTGAGTGTAGATTTGTAAATTAAAAGATTTAGATTTTTGTAGTCCTACTTAATATCTCTCCTTCTTATTCAGCTCCGTGCCCTCCAGCTCATCTGCGTGTCCGCATGCAGAGGATCAAACAAATGCACTGGGCCATGATATCCTGGGACAGAGTCAACTGTTCGGGTGTCGAGTATTTAGCAGAAATCAGCGGCGACATTGGAAATAACCCACAAGCCCTCATGAAGGTTTCCTCCTATTGGCTACACAGGCCATACTTTGAGTCAGCAATGCCTTGTGGCACACCTTATAATGTGACTGTGCGCTCCAGAAACTCAGCTGGAGTCAGCGACCCATCCAGGATCTTCACCGGAGTCACAGGTTTGTCCAGGTTGTCTTCACAGAATAACAAAATATTTTCCTTCTTTGCTCTTATTGGGTAAAGGATATTTAACTGTTAACTTAAAACCTCACTTTTTACCATTAATTAGTGGTAAAAAGAAATGTAAACATGTTGAATGCAAGCCCTTTTTGTGAGCAGCATGTTTATTGTTGCTCTTTGCAGTTCCCTGTGCTCCCCAGAGGGTGAGATACTCCGGTGATAGAGAGTCCGCTGTACTTTCCTGGGATGCATCTGTATTTGCCACGAGCTATACGGTCTACAACGTTTCAGGAGGAAGCCGCGTGAAGCTCTGCAACACCAGCCAGCTCTCCTGTCCGTTGACTAACTTTGATCCTGATACCACTGAAGTGACAGCAGGCAATGCGGTGGGGGAAAGTATCCCCAGCCAAACTATTGCAGGTGAGACGCAGTGCGTATGTTTTCAGCTCGCACAGGAGACAAGAAAATAGGCTCAACATCTGTTAAATTACTAACTAATGGTAACAAACCTTGGTGAAACTCTGAGTTCCTGGTTTCAGATCAGTGTTTTAAAGATGGTTCAGTCAATTCTGAGTATGTTGAGTCTGAATTAAGCACCAAGTCTATAAAAAAAAACATAATCAGTGGAGCTCCACCGTTCACCATGGCAACCCTGACTAAACAGAGGACATTCTCCTACTTTTCTTTGTATGAACTGGAGATTTTATTGCAATCATATAGAGAATTTGAGCACATTTCTCTTCAGAAAAGTTACACGGCTGCAGCAGTGAAAGAAAGATAGTTGGTGTGGGAGACATATTCAAGTATGAAATTACTCTTAATAACGCCACATGAATCACAAGTGGTGGAATGTAGGTCTAATAACTTTTGAGGAAGAAGTAAAAAACATAATTAATATAGTTATATACTTTATAACATATATTATATGCTATATAATTTGTAAAAAAAATTAATTGCACAGGTAATGCAAACATAATGGGTCGCAAACATAATGGGTCATCATGGTTTTCACTCATTAATGGTTGTCTTTAGCAAAGGAAATCTGGGTTCCATCAGAAACATGTAAGCGACAACTCCATGTAGACATGGGAGCAGGATAGTATTAATACATTTTAATTGTTTAATAATATTGATTCCTAAATTATGTACAGTAACTACCGTCAAATACTGGGAAATTCTTTTTTCCAACAAACGCAGTTCCATTTGAACCAGAGTACTCTCTTCATCAATTAAAGGACTTGTCATTGTTCACTGATGTCTCAAACATGTGAGTTATAAGAATGACTCTGACAGTCACAGCGTGTGATTAACCTTGATATCTGAAACAGAAAAGACTGAGTTTTACCTCATTTTAGGTGTCACTAACTTACAAAAAGCTCTTTCTGAAATAATCCCCAGCTGTAACTGTTGGCACCAATTCTGGGTTTTTTTTAGTCCCAATTTGGAGTGATTTTATTTGAGGGAACAGACTGCCAGAGAGGCAGGTTTTTGGTCTCCTACAAGAATCCACTTTGTGTGTGATGTTAAACAGATCATCAGGTCAGGAGAACTGTGATCGCTGCGAGTACAGCTAATCCATTAAATCCATTAGATAATAGTCTGATTTGATTTGATTTATTTGTCCCGTAGGGAAATTTGTCTACATTGACACTCTGAACTCGTTGTCTGAAGTCTTAGATAAAAAGGAGAAGAAATCTAAGCCAAGCTGTCACTTAGGGTTCAGTTTTTCTTCCTCAGGTCCAGTTGGAGGGCGCAGACGAAGAGCTCTCAGGGCCTCTCAAGACTACGCACATTTACGTAAAAGTATGTTTGTTAATAGTGCATTCCATCCGATTCCGGATGTGATCCGTCAGCTGTTTTATCACCCGACTCTCTTTGTATCTGTCAGCTCTTGAAGTCCCAGAGGTCCTGACTGTGACACTGAGAGGAGGATCCTTGTACGTGAAGTGGAGGAAAGTGAAAGATGCAACCAAGTACACGCTGGTCATCGAGGAGGAGCAGAGGAAGGAGCCCCCGAGAAGGAGAACCGTGGAGAGTGACTTTTACATAGAGACCGGCCTCAAACCCCGGACGACCTACTGCGTCAGAGTGGCAGCCAAGAACTACGTCGACCAAAGCAACTACTCCAGCCCAACGTGCCGTTCAGACATCTTATAACTGACGTACGCAGATGCATTTACATTAACCCTGGACTAAAGATAAGAATCACTATGTTCGTCTGCTCCACGTCCCTCAGAGTTGTTACCAGTTTCAGCTCCAAATCTTTAGGAGGATAATTGTGAAAAAGAAATAATCACAGCTGCAAAGCCATATGAAATTGTTTTGGGTGCGTCACACAAGTCGCAGAAAAACTATGATCAAACCTGACTGGAAGCTTTAGTATTGAATGCCTACGAGTTACAGCTAATTATAGTGCGTTTGTAGCTGTCGAACAAAGTATTTGCTGAAATTATATTTATCAAAAATTATTTTATATTTGAGAGATAGGTCTGTAGTGTCTCTGGATGATTGTCAAACCAAGAAAATCTAGTGTGGACAAATAAACCGATAATTTATCAAGCAATATTTTTAAAACCATGCAATATATTTTCTTTTTGATGTGCTATGTGACTTCTTTTGTAAACACTTTGACGGATATTTTTGAACTGTTACAAAAATAAAGGAATATAAAACTTTACAACACACCTCTGTTGTAAAAGTTCCTGTTTAAAATGTATATGTGTGTCTATGACGGAATTACAAAGTCGGGTGTCTCATAAGACAGAGAAAGAAAAGTTTGGTTTTCTGTGCAAAACTGAACATAATGAAGATTATGACTGAAAGCCAAATACTTAATATAGATATTTTTATAGTACTAACTATTTCACATCTTAAATGACAGAAATATGAACAAAAATAATGCAACAATGTTGAATCTGCTCATGGAAGGGTCATCTCACTCTCCCGGTGATTCATTGCTGCTATGACCAAATATCAGCCAAAACAACTTTGGGCTCCTTTTGCAGTCGTCTCTGGCAACAATTGAACCATCTTCACACGGCTACAGTTTACATTGAGGCGGAAGTGACTAAGAAACTGAAGAGAATAATGATGGAGGAGAAAATGAGGGACGAGACACCGAACTAATACAGGGTAATAAATGCAACCACAATACCCACATCTATGGAAGACCCTCTGAGCTAGAAATTGCACATGTTTTGGTGATGCTTTAAAGGTTTCTGTGAATACAAATGAAACTTTCAGATATTGAATTTGCAACATTTATAAAAAACCTCACAGTCTTTTATGAGACAATCCAGCAGCTACATTGTTCTTGCTTTAAATTTTACACAGACATCATCATAGTTCCAGGTTTTAACTGACTTATTAAATGGACTGCACAAAGCCAGTGGTCTCTAGCATAGTAGTTTAAATTCTCCATTTCTGTTCTCTACCTTGTCAATGCATTTCCAAAATGATGCTTTTTATTGTTTATTAAAGCAGCAACATTGCCTCTTAGTTAGTGAGCTGGTGTGTTCTCCAGGTTAACACGGTTCTTCCCATTGTCTTAAAATGTGTGTTAGGCTAATTTGGGACTCAGATTTTTCCTTAAAACTTAGCGTGAGTGTTTTTTTTTTTCTTGTATCTGTCTGTCCTGTGATGGACTGGTGATCTGTCAGAGATGAACTCCTGTCTTCTGCCCAGTGAGAGCTGGGACAGGCCCCAGCTGACCCCAATGAATCAAAATAGGGAGAAGAAGGTATCAATAATGGACAGATACATTTATAGTATCAAGATATTTTATGTACTTAACAGTATGCTGTAGCATAGAACAACAAAAAACTAATATTACACAGTGCACTGGAAATCTTAACATTATTTTGGTGATGCAGAAATGTGTCTGAAGGATCTGGAGACTCAATGCGTCTCTTGTCAAAACCAAGAGTGAGAAAAAAAAAATTATAAAGACAGTAATGGCAAGAGTTCCAGCTGCCCTCAGGTCAGATTCTGTGCTTTCCAGCTGTTATTGTGGACAACATAATGAAAGTTTAAGAGATACTCGCTTCAAACACTTACATAAAAAACATTATTATAGGTTACAGAACAAGATACTTGAGATCTGTGTGATCACTCCACATTCTGGATAACAGAAAGTAGACTTATCTTTCTGTAAAGATGTATTTCCTATAGCCTACAAAATAACATGGATAGATTATGCAGAAGATCGTATAATGATCACCTGATGCCTCCTGTCAAGGAAGAGATTTTAAGTGGCGATATCATATCTTTTCAATCAACAAAGCATCAACAAAGCATATTTTACATAAACATATTTTATTTGTTTTAACAAAATAACATATTTGAACCATTTTTCAGATTTTTTTCAGTTATATTATTGTCTGAAAAGTGTTTCAAATATGTTATTTTGTTATTTGAAAATGTTTAAATTTGTTTTGTTGATGAGAAAATATGTTTCTCTATTTTTCTTATTCTTGTGAGGGGGGATATAATATATTGTTTTTCGGCACTCCTATGTGGGATCAATAAAGTTCTTATTTTTGCCATCTGAGAAAATTAAATATATTATATTTGGTTCCTAACTGTTTCCCAAGTATATTGGTGCGTCTGTGAATGAATAAATGACACGTAAAACGTACATTTCTTTGTAGAAAGGCGCTTTATGAAAATAAGTCCATTTACTTGTATTAGTTTACAGCGCAGTCTTGCCACATCCAATATGGCGGCGACGTCGACGTATCGCAGCAGCAGCCCCACACCTGCTGGATGGCGTCTCTTGAAGCCTGATTTATGGTTCCGCGTTACACCAACGCAGAGCCTACGCCGTAATGTGCGCACGTACGGTACGGCGTAGGCTCTGCGTCGATTTAACGCGGAACCATAATTCAGGCTAACGTCGACGTGAAGCGATGGAGCCACTGTTCAGCCCGGCGCTTCACAGCCAGAGACATCAGTTTGTTATCGATTTTGTAATGAAAAGTAAACCCAGAAAGGCAAGAACAAGAAATTTACGTTTTAGAAACTCTGGGTGTTCAAAACCAGCATCTGTTTGGGCGATGTTTCCTAACAGTAACCGTAGCGAAAGTTTTCACCGAACAAGTTGAAGTTACTTCGATGGTTAACATCGATTAACTACTTAAGATATGTTTTCAAATGTGGGCAACCTAATTTCAATCGATGCCCCGAACTGATTTGACTGTACTTGACGTAGTTTAAACCTGATTATGTATTTAAAAATGCTGTTTTCTTGCAGGTGGCAGACTTGGGCTGCGGTGAGTGCAGCCTCCTGAGGAAGCTCAGGTTTCACCGGGAAATTCAAGTTCTGGTTGGAGTTGACATAAACGGGGCCAAAATACAGAAAAAGAAGTATGTACAGTGCTCTTTCCAAAAAAATTATACCTAGATTTTATTATCAATATAAAATCTTATTTATTTTATTTTAAATCTTTATTTAAATCTTTATTTATTCATTTTATTTTAAATCTGTATTTAAATCTTTATTTATTTATTTTATTTTAAATCTGTATTTAAATCTTTATTTATTTATTTTATTTTAAATCTGTATTTAAATCTTTATTTATTTTATTTTAAATCTGTATTTAAATCTTTATTCATTTATTTTAATTATGACTTTAAAATAAAAGTCATAATTATGACTTTCTATCTCATAATTTCGACTTTCTATCTCATAATTATGACTTTCTACCGTGGGGATATTTTTATTTTAAGGCTAAAATTTCATCTTATTTTTTTCTTTTACTGGCGGAAATGAGCTTCCTTTTGGGGGAAAAAAAATCTTTTTTATTTAGTATGAAAAACAATGGTCATTTGCATGTCTTTTCCTTATATCAGGGTTAAAACATTACTGTTTACTCAAGCGTACTCCTAAATTAAATACTTACCTGCTGTATTCTACTGCCCTTATTTTTAACAGCTTGTGCTTTATTATTTTACTTCTTTTCTTATCATCTTATTCTTATTTTTTTCAATCTTATTTGTTATCTACTGTCTAATTATGTCTTGCTGCTTTTAATGTCAATGTAAAGCACTTTGAATTACCTTGTGTTGAATTGTGCTATATAAATAAATTTGCCTAATTGCCTTATATAACCATTGTGAAAAATATGTATGCTGATTATTCTGCATAGAATAAATATTTTAACTCAAGGTTGGAAAGAAAATACCATCCTTAATAATCTTCACCTCCTTTTATAGATATGAAATTGCGAAAATGAAATGGCCAAAACCTTGCTTAGACTCTTCCACAACTGTCTTAGAAATCTCCTCTGCGCTTGTATGTTCCTTCAGGCATAAATTGGCTCCTATATCAACTGAGTACCTGCAGCCAAGCTTTGATCAGCTTCGTATAGAGATGTACCAAGGTTCTGTCACACGGAGAGATGCTCGCCTGAAAGGATTTGACCTGGTGACCTGTATAGAGCTGTAAGTGGGTGTTAAACCTTTGAGGCTGAATGTCTCCCAAGTTCTTTATCACATCAGTATTAACGTTGTCTCTCCATGTCATGTCTCAATGTAATTTTGTTTCTTCTCCGTGCAGCATAGAGCACCTCACTCTTGCCAACGTGGAGCACTTCTCTGCAGTAGTTTTTGGTTACATGACCCCTGTCACAGTTATTGTCAGCACCCCAAACTCTGAGTTCAACCCGCTTCTCCCTGGACTGTCAGGTTTTAGGCACAGTGACCACAAGTTTGAGTGGACCAGAGCAGAATTCAGATCCTGGTACAGTACAGTGTTTTATTGTTTCATTGTCACACTCTTGGAAATTGCCGTGGGCAGTGTAAAAAATAAAGCGTTAATGCAGAGCATAGTGGCTTAAATGGATGAATTACACTAAAGTAGCACATTATTAATGATTCTTCTTTTAATATTAAGAAATTAACAGTATCTTGTTAATCTTTCTTCCCCCCTCAGGGCTCTGAAGGTGTGTTTGGAGTATGGGTATGAGGTAGAGTTTACTGGTGTTGGAGAAAATATGCAGAGCCAGCAAGACAGAGTTGGTTTCTGCTCCCAGATTGGCGTATTTCATCGGATTGGCGGGAGAGATCACTACAACACATTACCTGGCGATGATGCAGAGGACATTTTCTCATACACACTGGTGAGTATATAAATGGTTCTTTAATAAAACCGTGCTTCATTTTGGACAGAAGACTCCTTTCATGCCTCACTTGCCTCTCATGTGGTTTGGCACTCAGGGTGTTGTTGTTAGCGGCAGTGTTAAAAGGAACCCTGGCTATTAAGACATGTAGGTCTTAAAAGATAAATGTGGTATCAATTATAACAATGTGATATAAAAAACCTTGTTGATGTCTTCGTTTTTATAAAATTTGAAAATATAATTTAACTCGTAGGTCGCCATTGTTGTTTACACCGCAATACATTCTGGGTAGTGACGTCAGACGGTGGCCCCTGCTAGCCCCCGTACACTGTTTTGACACCCAGAAACAGATGAAAACACATTGTATATTTTTAAAGCAATTAGATTATTTTATGTGTTTCTAACAACATATTTTAGTATAAGAGAACAATTGTGGCTAATTAGGGACTACAAGTCTTAAAAACCAGGGTTCCTGGGCCGCTCGGTGGCGCAGTGGGTTAAGCAGCGGCTCATATACTGAGGCTACAGTCCTCCTGCAGCGGTCGCAGGTTCGAATCCCGGCCTGCGCACCTTTGCTGCGTGTCGTCCCCATTCTCTCTCTCCACCCCTTTCCAGTCTGCATCTTCAATAAAGGGCCACTAGAGCCCAAAAAAATCTTTAAAAAAAAAAAAAAAAAAAAAAAAAAAAAAAAAAAACCAGGGTTCCTTTTAAGGCATACTGTAATAATGAGTTGAATAATTTTTTGGGTGAGTCCAATGCACGGTATATGAGGTTGCTAAATCTTTGAAAAGAACTGTCTTTCTATCAGTTTTAGGAAGTAAGCCCTAAATAAAGCTCAGCAATAATAAAAATGTAAGAGTTTCCTTCCTAATGAGAGCTTCCTAGAATTCCCAGTCAAAACTAGGTACACAGTCCTATCCTGTCATTTGAAATGTGCAGATGTGTCTGAGTTTTTGACTGGTTCTGTCTACTATGGTCGCTTGATGCTGTGGTGCCGGAAAATGCTCAGCCAGCTGTCTCATATTTAGTAGGGCTGTCAATCGATTACATTTTTTTGATCGCCATTAATTGAATGATTTTCATTGTTTATTAAGCTCACAATTTTATTAAATGTTCTGTTTACATCAAAAATATATTTTTAAATTGCAATAATACCGGAGCAGACATATTATCCTTGTTTTTAAACAAGTAGTGGTTGTTGTATGGTTTGTCAAAAACGTCCTGAAAGTCTAGAGAGGGCACATTTTGGCCTAACAAGCAACAACTGATGATCTGAGTAATCCTGACACAGAATAATCTCCAATTAAACATACCCTTTAGTGAAGCAGTTTTTAATAAAAATATTTAAGTCTGGTTAAAAAAACTGCTTTGGATTGTATTGTTTAAATTCACACCCATGAAGTCCAAAGGGGGTTATGTTTTTTTTTTTTTTTTTTTTTAACCACATCAGACAAGTTTATCCAAAGACGTACATTAATTTTACAGTTACATCCCTTCTTGTTTCTCCAGAGTACAGGTTGACCCGAGGGTAATTTTCCTGGAATGTGTTAATCTGTTAAATATAATAGTGCCATTAAACAGAATTTGCTTTGGTTCCCTAAAATGTGGTTAAAGTTGCCGTTGCAATCCATGTTTGAGACTCCTGGTTCTGATTTCTTGATTTGTATTGATCTCTTTCAGCTATATACTATAAACTACCCCAGCCTGCACGACAACAACACCTTACGTAAAGTCCTCGTGGGTGAAGTGATTTACTGGGCAGAGCAGATAAAGAATAGGTGGATGGAGGAGAAGACTGGAGAGAGAAGCTGTGCTTTTAGTCTTTGTGAAGCCGTACGAGGACTGCAGGAATTACACATGGAACCACACGAGGAGCTGAAAGCTACAGGTGAATAATATCAGATAAAAAAACATTGGTTTTAGAGATTCACCAATCCACTATTTTTGTGTATTGATCCAATACTGGTATATATCCTATGATAACCAATACTAATTCTGATGTCGACAGAGATTGTTTTTGTTTGGTTTTTTAAAATTAATATTTGCAATAAAAATGTAAAAACTGCATGAAGAATGCACAACTACCTTATCCAACTTTTCTGATAAGTGAAAAACATGAATACATCACTTAAACATGATAAATAAGTAGAACTCTTTCAAGGATAAAGACTTAAAAACAATTTAAATCCAAATACAAACCCTTGATTGGTATCAGCATTCGATTCTTGATTAAGGAATTATCTCAGTATCAGTTTCTAGTATTTATACAGATTTAGATTGGTTCCATCTAGGGCTGGGCGATATGGACCAAAAGTCATATCTCGATATTTTCTAGCTGAATGGCGATACTCGATATATATCTCGATATTTTTTCTGTGCCATAATTGGGGTTTCCCCCAAATGATTATAGCATAGCATCTCTGTTAGCTTCATTTTTTTCTGAGGCAAACCCTTAAAAAAACAGTCAGTTTTAATACAAAGCCTCGTGCCAAATGTCACACAGGTTCCTTTATTAACAGAGGTCTGCACAATATCAAAATGTATAAAACAAATGAAATAAAAATAAACTGCCTGCATATATAGAATAAAAATGCTTCTTGAATAAAATAAAACAAATATCCCTTTCCTGCATAACAATTAAATTAAAATACCCTGTGCAATTAATACAATGTAGACAGTAACAGGCAGACTTTTCCACTGAGGTTGACAGTTGTGCAAATAACAAAACATTTGTGCAAATCTCAAATAAAACATTCAAGTCAATTTGTCACAAAATAAGCTATATCAAAATCATAAAAAAATAAATGTAAAAAAAATGTATTTATTTATTTATTTTTTTAAATCGATATAAACGATATTGTCTCGTACCGTATCGTTTGAAAATATATCGATATATATTAAAATCTCGATATATATTGCCCAGCCTTAGTTCCATCCTTATTTGTCAGTATGCTCAATTTATCATGGAGGGGGGAAGTATCCATTTCTCTTTAATGCATAAAACATTTTATGGACAGCGTGTGCAGATGAGATGGAGGGTCCGGTGAATCAGTGTAAAGGAGGTGTGTATGACGAGAAGGAAGACAAGTGGGATGAGATGCCATGGCCAAAAAGCCCAGAACAGCAGGATTCTTGTGCAGTGAACAGGTGCGTTTTCTCAGTAATGATGGAGAGGATTCATAGCACCATGCGACGGAGATCACAAACTCTGTAGAAGTTTAATCTCAGTACCAGTGTTGATCTGAAATCCTCTCACCACACTGGACTCTCGATTCCTGAATGAGACCGTCACATAGGCCTGTGTTGAAAAAAAAATCGATTTCCCAATTCTAAATCGATTTTCATCTTAATTCCTAAAAATCGATTCATATGTCTAAAGATTTTTTTTTTTTCCTTTTATTTATTTATGTATTTTTTTTTTCATCATTAAATTACAACTTTTGGTTATTTTTTTGTTTATCCCCAAAAAAGGAATCTTTTGTTGGACACGAGAATAACTGGTGCCATGTTTTTGCCTTTAAATATGTTTAAAGTTATGAAAACATTCAAGTTTTGGTTATAATTGCATAAATTGTCTATATTTCATTACTTTATATACTGTCTTGGGGTTACATTTGCAAAAAATGCTAAAAAAAACCAAATGCTCAAAAATTAAAAACCAAAATAGACCGAAAATGGAACAAATAAAAACGGAATGTGGGAAAAAATAAAACCGATTTCATCCGTCTCTGTTTCCTCCCTGGATCTGTTTGATAATTCTGACCCACATGATGTTTCTGAAAGCAGTTCTATCAGCATTCTGGGAGCTGATTGGGCCTTACAGCATCATTAGCTGCAATACTTGCTGTTTAATCTCAATATAATACTAGTAGTAATATTTTGCATAACTACAGTCATAATTAATGCAACAGCTCAAAAAACAGTTTTAATAACACTAACCCAAATCGATATCGGAATCGAATCAAATCTTGATAATCGATTCTGAATCGGAATCGAATCGATTCTTGACATTTGAATCGATCCCCAGCCCTACCGTCACACATGTTTTTTACAGATAACTCTTGTTTTGCTGGATTTAATGACAATGTTTTTCCTGGCAGATGTGTTTTTGTCCCATTATCTGCGCTGTGGTCCTGCTGCCCCAAAGTCAGTGAACTGAGTGGAAGTGTTAATAATCTACAACATCTCCTGATGGATGAGCCTGACGTTAAGCTAAGTCAGGATGGCTGTGCTGTACTTGTAAAGGTCCAGGAACAAGGTACTCTTTTATCAGTTTTGTGTCTTTTATTACATTGTCTATGGGTCCCACTGTGTTGTTGCTCCTGAACTTACAACTGCCTTTGACACTGATTTGAACTTTGACGAAGACAAGAGTGCAGCTGATGATCTCATATAAACTGGCCAGTAAATGTGCAGTAGCAATGTCTGCCCTGCAGATGTCATAATTCTGGCTATTTCTCCTGCAATAATGACCCAGTTTTGGTACACGGAGTCACCACTTGAGGTGTGGTAGAACTGAATCCAAGAGAGAGGCATTTCCTCAGCAATAAACCCAACATGTCACTTATTTAGATTAAATTAGTTGTGTTACCTGTTTGCATTTTAGTGTTGAGGTTGCAAATTGCATTCATTTTCTCAAATTGTCTCCTAAAATTACAAATATGACCAGAAATATAGCCATAATGCTGTAAGGCTACTTAAAGAGAGGTATTCACTGTTGTAAAACTGTGCCGCTTTGATGGTAAAGTTCAGTTACCTTCCCGTCAAGTTTTTTAGGACAGGCACACACTCCTTAGCTTTTGCAGCAGGATTTGAAATTGACAAAACTATCAATGACAGCAGTGGAGATGAGAGCTTACTTCACCTCAACAGGTTAAAAACAATAACTTGAGTACAAATTAATGTCAAATTATTTTATTTCTAAGGTGTTAACTATGTATAAATATCTCACTGATTGCAAAGATCTTAAACTGTAAATCCCAAATTCCAATTACCGTATTTTCTGGACTATAGGCCGCTACTTTTTCATCGGTTTTGAACCATGCGGCTTATACAAAGGTGCGGCTATTCTGTGGATTTTTCTTCCACCGCTCGGGGCGCTCTAACCGGAATTAGAACCAAAACTAAGACAAATTTAATGCGAAAAAGAATACGCTACTTCTTCTTTAGCAGATAGAAGTAGGTAGAAGCAGATTTCAAACAGATAAATAGATAAATAAATACTGGTTATTTTCTCTTGGTTCTGTCCCGTTTTAATCAGCAAAGTTGCTGCCGTGTTAAAAGACACTGTTAGGAAAGATCTATTTAGGTACAAACATGTACATCATTTTACAGTTCAAAATCCTTCTGTACATGTAGTAAATATCTAATCTAACATAAATATCTGTGGCTTGCATATCTTTTTTTTTTTTATAAATAGAGCGGGTGCGGCTTATATGCAGGTGCAGCTTGTAGTCCAGAAAATACGGTACCTTTTTTTTTTTTTAAATGTCATTGCCAGTACACCAGTGGGAGTAAAGCAGGTTCCTTCTTTCTTTAAGCTTATATCATTACACTGAAACAGTGCACTATATCCCAACTGTAAGTTTTATTCGTTTTTCTGATTGTTTAGTGTGGTCAGATAGAGAAGCAGAGGTTTACGGGGATTTGGACGACAGTGGATACACAGAAGCCAGCCAGTGTTCCCACAGTGTTGAGCAAGAGGAAAACTGGGAGACAAATTATTGATCTGGAGGATTCAGCTTTGTTGGCTGGACAAGTAGGTGATGTGTTTGATGTGTCTACTGAAGAGGAAATCAACAGTGTTACCTCCGCACAGTATGGCTTATATTATAGGATGCCTGCCAGCTTTAAATTTGGCATGTGCTGCTTATGTTGGACAATTTTCTGAAGAAAAATTGAACACTGGCTCCTAAAATATGAGAGCACAGAACAAAGATGACTTAAACAGTTTACATGTAAATGGTACAATAAACCTCTACATCAGAGAAAATGTCAGAATTTTTATTTTTGCACATTATGGACACTTAAAAAAAGAGGTATTTTAAACAGTTTTATTAAACAGTGCCAGGTAGACATTTTATGTATCCAGTACATTTGTTAGGGAAGCAAATATTGGTCAAAAGAACACGTCTGTAACAGAGAACACTTGACAGTGTCAGAACAGCACAGAACATCACTTTACAAGAGAATACAGTTTTATATAGACGACAGCTTCACAGAAGAGAAAAAAAGCAACCATGTTTGTAACAACATGTTAGATACCAAGATGAACATACCTGTGTCACACAGGTAAAACAAGTGATTTTCATTCCAAAAGACTCCACCCCCCCACACATTCACACACAGACACACACACAAATACTGATTTAGACATTTGGAAGCCAAAAAAAAAATAAAATTCCCCCCAAAAGAATCATACAATTAATTCCAAACTGTTGTGCAAAGACACTTTTCCTCAGACAATAGCATGTTTATCAAAAATATGGCACATCAGCAATGAAATATTAAAGAAACCCAAATATTTTTTGAACAGACAATTTCCAAAACAATACATAAAAAAAAAAAGAGACAAACATATTGAAAGCACTGAGTAACTTTTTACATTGACATGTGCAGATTTCTGCTTTTAATGAGAAGTACCAGAAATTGTTCTTATGACATGGAAAAGAGGTTAAGAGATGGAACCATGTCAAATTAAGAGAAAGGAAAAAAAAAGACAAAAAAACCAAACCCCAAACAAAACACATTAAGAATATGAAGAGGAAATTTGCCAAAGCCATTACCATTAGATGGACATCATAATCATGCAGAAAATGCCAACATAAAACGGAGAACACTGACGTATAGTTAAAACACCACAAACTCACTTGTGCAGATACTGATGTAAGATGTTTATAGTTTCTGGATGATGCAGTTTTCCTATCCTTAATGTCGACCTTTAACAGATGAGTAAAGATGCCATTTAGTCTGTTTTTACTAGTTAGAAAAAATGCCTGAAGTTCTCTCTAAATGTTATCCTCACAGGCCACCAGGTAATAATGTGCTGCGTACCTCAGCAATTTGTTCCAATACACCCTCCTAAAAGGCTAGAAATGTTCATTAGGAGTGTGTTTGAGGATTTAAAAACTCAGCTTATTTATTAGTTGCAATATGCATAAATCTATCTGGATGCTTGAGATAATGAAGGGCAGCCCTTAGTTCCAACCCTTTGACTTGAAGCTACAACAAATACACATAAACTACTGGTATATCATAATGGACCTTGATAAATAATAGTTCTGTTGAATCATTTCTTGGGAGCAGACCACTTTACTAGTACTCAATCTTTCCTGTCATAATGCAAACAAGCTGCAGATTATGGATCAGATGCAGATAAGTCAAACTTTTGATGCGTCTTCTTACTGATGTAAGGCTCCCCAATCAGCAAGCTAGCTCTCAGTGAATGAAAAACAGGTGAAAAGCATAGACACACAACAGGTATACATCCTTTTAGAGTGTAAATTCATTTTGACATTGCCCTACAATGTCAAAATTAATCAACATATCGCCCACCTGTTTGGAATATATTGCTCTATTAAAAACAAAGCAGGGATTTACAACAAAAGTAAATCACCCTAAAACAAATACAGACTAGAGAGGTTATAGCTACTTATTCTTGCATGTCCTGAATGGATTTGGCTACTGTCTAATTAAGAAATGTGACAGGATGTGATGGAAGATACCAATTAAGGCAAAACAGGTTAGACTAGTTGTGGTTTCACCAGTGTAGATTTCCTGTTGTCTGGTAGTGTACAAAATAGAATGTAGTTACTGTGGTTGGATCGTCATTTTGCTTCATTTTCCTTTTTCCTGAAACTAAATATTAGCTGTTTTAACCGAAATCGTACATTTCTTCAGCATTACATTTGTTTATATGGTAAGGCAAATGTCAAGTACATTGAAAATAAGAGGAAAAGCAAAAGAACATACAAAAGAACTCACAGTCCATATTAACAGCTCTGTGTAGTAAAATGGTCTCACTTTTTAAAAACACCATCTGAGTACCAACATAATCTTTTTAGCAGCTAACGGGAGAATTTTAAATGGAACATCCTGTTTGAAAAGGAAGTCCGAAACAAACACAGACCAAGGAATGTATTAAGCACTTAACAGTATTGGTTGTTTTTTATTTATTTTTTATTCCTACTAAGATCTTATCCATCTGCCATCTACAGAGAAGTTAATTTTGTGAACCCAGATTCTGTAAAAATGTTTATCCGGGTGGAGTTTTCATAGTTTTTCTGCACCCAGACAGAGCAGACTGTTTGGGCTCAGAAAGCCAAACTTAATGCATCTTGATAAATTTTGGTATGATCTGATTTAATCTTTCCTTTTTTTGTGTGGTCTGCAGCGGCATGTCTGAACATAGACAAAATCTGTTTACATTTTTGTTCTGATAAATGTCAGTGCAGCCACAGTGCTGTGTAAGCAGACGTGAACACGAGAGCACTATTGTCATGTTAACGGTTCAGCGCGATCTGAATTGACACACTGTGCATCAGTTACTGTGTGTGCTGTAGGAATGCAGGCAGAGGTGGAAACAGACTTGTTTCTTTTTAGTTTTAGACGCAATTACTGTCAGTCCATGGCTGAGAGGCTGCAGGTCTAACGCTTTATCACCACCTGCTCGTAAGCTCCAGCACCGACCCTGAGAAGACATAAGGAGACAAAATTAATCATACGTAATGAGTCACACTGCACATTATGTCTTGGAAACGGGGGTATTTTCTTCTTGCACTGGACAAAGCAGAGTCAATGACATTCATGTTAATATTTCTATCAATCAGGTTACTTATTAATTTACATTGTACTCGGTACATTACATTCTACTCTGTAATTTTCATTAATTTGCATTGTATTATTCAATGTTCATATTATTATTATTATTAGTATTATTTAATGTTCATATGCACTGAAAATTTATGTTAATATTTTCAGGTTAATTGATCCATGTAATTCTTTGTATAAATGCTGTATTGTTGATTAATTGTTTGATTTAATGTGGACCCCAGGAAGAATAGTCTTCATATTTATGAGGACTAATGGGGATCCAATAAATAATAAATAAAATAGTAATATTGTAAATGTGCTTATTGACAAATTGAGACTTTAACAATAAAACCCTTGGAAATAAATAAAGTAATAACATGGGTTGCAATGTACTTAATGTCAGTGTGTAGGATTTGAGGTGATTTATAGGAGGAAATTGAATATATATCAAGATAGATGCTTTCATTGGTGTAGAATAATGTTTACATTTTTTTAAACCTGGCACTTATTTAAATTTCCACGAAGCAATCTGACTACATCAGACCTGGTAACGTAGGTCATATTGAAAGAACTGGAGAAGCAGACACAGCAGTGGCGGGTTCACCTGGGGTCTGATCAGCTGTTCAGAAAATCCAATAGATCACATTCTGAAAAACAGCGCTGATCAGACTTTCCAGCGCCATGTTTTTACCTAATATTTGCTCAAGCAACACATTTTCCAAATACAATCTGAGCCAAATGAACAAGAGAAAACAGATTTTTATTCTGTCAGATTACTCATCAATAATTTACATTTTTCCTATTCACCATGGTTTTATTAAAGTATAGAATGTTTATTAGCTAAACATTCATTTTTGAATTTACATTAATTGATAACACAGCATCTGAGCAGAAATGTGATTGTAGTTGGTGTTACTCAAAATGATGTAACCAAATAAAAAAATAACTTGTGGCATTGTGTCGTAATCCATGAAACATTAACAATGTTGTCGTTCTGAAAATGAAGATCAAAGAAAGTGGCCGCATTGCTTCAATCCACAGCTGCAAACATTCAAGGAGACTTGGAGAAATATATAAAACTGTTACAAGAGCTTGACTGTGTTACTAGCATTAAAGGACCCACAATAGACCGGACTGATCAGATTTAACGGATGGATTCCAGATTATTCATGTGAAAGAGGAGTTTACCAATACAGGCTAGTTTGTGGGTTCCACAAGGGTTTGTGCTTGGATTGATACGGTTGTCAATCTGATGTTGTGTAGTTTACTGTCCCATGTGATGTGAATGACAAATATCGTGTGGACACTGGCTTCCTCAATCACTTCTGACTCAAGAACATCAGGTGATGACCAATGTATGTCTGACTGAACATCGTTTTAAAAGATTTATAAAGCAGTTAATTATAAAGCAATTAATGTTGCATTAATTAATTAATTAATGTGCACCTCGTCCCTAAATTGCTGTAAATTGCAAATTTCCCCTCTGTGGGACTATTAAAGGATTATCTTATCTTATCGTAAACTTGTAAGTGCAATAACTTTGTGCAATATTACACAACACTTTTTCTATCCATATAATTCATTTTTTTATGGCACTGCACTTTTTATTTTTATCTTTATTTAAAAATTTTTGTATCTTAATATGGGTGTTTGGCTTTTGGGGTGTTTGATCTGTAAATTTGTCCATATTAACTGCATTATTGTTAAATTATTTGAATATAAATCATTTAGTTAAGTGACCAAACCTCATGGATGAGTCAGCAAACTAGTTTTTTTTTTCTGCAAATGATGGTCCATGTGTGGATGGTACATAAATTATATTAACTTCTTGGCAATGTCTTTAGGCAAGGCAAGGCAAGGCAAATTTATTTATATAGCACAATTCAACACAAGGTAATTCAAAGTGCTTTACATTGACATTAAAAGCAGCAAGACATAATAACAAATAGATAAGAATAAGAAAAGAAGTAAAATAATAAAAAGCACAAGCTGTTAAAAAAAATAAAATAAATAAAAAAATAAGGGCAGTAGAGTACAGCAGGTTTAACTTTACCTTTTTTTAAACTGAATTTTTTTTCATTTTTTCCCGGCTGACTCCACATCTATCTTAAAGCAGGGACTGTCATATCACAGGGCAGTCAGAGCCAGTCAATGAACTTTTCCCTTGTAAAATGAACCAATTGTTTGAGGCAAATGAGGTGAGGGTGACAACAAGCAACAGACTAACCAAACACAAGAACATGACAACCTGCATTCTTTCGTCCTCAGTCAGCAGTCACGCTCATGACAAGCACACGATGCAGACGCCCATTATGCGGGCACACTTGCACACAGACATACACCTCAATCCCTTGCTGTTTTATAAATTGTGCTCCCAAACCATACTGGTGGACATGATTACTAAATCATTCCACTTTGACAAAAAAGGGTTGAAGACATGCCGTAGTAATAAATGAAGTGACTCCTGGGAGAAACCTCTTAAATTTTGAGATGCCTGTTATACAGGACTGTCTCAGAAAATTAGAATATTGTGATTTTCTGTAATGCAATTACAAAAACAAAAATGTCATACATTCTGGATTCATTACAAATCAACTGAAATATTGCAAGCCTTTTATTATTTTAATATTGCTGATCATGGCTTACAGCTTAAGAAAACTCAAATATCCTATCTCAAAAAATGTGAATATTCTGGGAATCTTAATCTTAAACTGTAAGTCATAATCAGCAATATTAAAATAATAAAAGGCTTGCAATATTTCAGTTGATTTGTAATGAATCCAGAATATATGACTTTTTTTTTTTTTTTTTTTTAAATTGCATTACAGAAAATAAAGAACTTTATCACAATATTCTAATTTTCTGAGACAGCCCTGTAGTTTTAGAAGTGGGAAGTGAAGAGAGGGGTGTTTAGTTGGTTGCAATCTGCAACTTTGCAAGCTAGATCACAAAATCCCACACAATCCTTCTTTAGGGATTAAAATCAAATCATTGAAAGTTGTTTTATTATGAAATGGTAATTAAAATTGATTTTAAGGCAGTTCCAGAGTCTTTACTGGTATAAATATGCATGTGTGTGTGTATATAAATGGTACAAGGTTTGACACTTACCTGGTTGGAAGGTGATGACTTCCAAGAGCTGTACTTCCTCCAGGCCCGACAAAGAGACGCAAGCCTTCTTCTGAAGTAGACAGAGTTTGAGAAAAATGGAGTCAGTACACAATGTGCTCGCAGCCTTCTGTATAATTCTTGTCATGAGGAGCAGCCAGTTGCTAGGCAATCTAAAAATAATCATCTATTGACAGCTTCTCTTTTGAGCTTGTTGAGACCTTGGAAAGAAACACAATGCCCTCCTTAAATACACACAGTCTCGTGTGATAACAATAGCATCATCTTAATAATTCTGTTCTGCAAACTCACTGTGCTCTTGGCAGAAAACTGTACTAATCCTGAATAAGGCTGGCATTTCCCTTGATTTTTAAATGCAATGTCAGAGCTTACTATTACAACCAGTTCTGTTTCTGGATATGGTTGCCTTTTTTTTTTGTCAGAAATGTTATTACCTCAAGAAATTAGGTATGGGCGGTATGGACTAAAAAATGTATCACGATTATTTCTGGCATTTATCCCGATAACGATAAAAATGACGATAAAAAAAATACCAACTCAACTGCAACTTTTAACTATAAATCTATCTCGCTCTCAGATCCGCCATGTTTGTCATCAACGGGAATTTATCTTTCCTTCCTTCCTTCCTTCCTTCCTTCCTTCCTTCCTTCCTTCCTTCCTTCCTTCCTTCCTTCCTTCCTTCCTTCCTTCCTTCCTTCCTTCCTTCCTTCCTTCCTTCCTTCCTTCCTTCCTTCCTTCCTTCCTTCCTTCCTTCCTTCCTTCCTTCCTTCCTTCCTTCCTTCCTTCCTTCCTTCCTTCCTTCCTTCCTTCCTTCCTTCCTTCCTTCCTTCCTTCCTTCCTTCCTCCTGCTCTCTCCTTCCTTCCTTCCTTACTTCCCTTACTCACTCCTTCCTTCCTTCCTTCCTTCCTTCTCCCCTTTCCTTCCTTCCTTCCTTCTTTCCTCCTGCTCTCTCCTTCCTTCCTTCCTTCCTTCCTTCCTTCCTTCCTTCCTTCCTTCCTTCCTTCCTTCCTTCCTTCCTTCCTTCCTTCCTTCCTTCCTTCCTTCCTTCCAAAAATCAGCTTTACACGAAAACATCATCAACGGGAATTTATCGTTTTTACCGCGACATGACAAATTCTTATTGTGAGGAATTTTTTTGACGGTTTATCGTGAACGGTAAAATATCGCCCATTCCTACAAGAAACGATATGAAACAGGGAAAATCTGCCTGAGAAAAACAACAGTCATGAAAAGTATGTTTTCAACCTTCAGTACTGGAGTCCAGCAGACTGGGTGTGAAGTCTTGACTCTGTAGAATCTTTTCCACAACGTCGTCAGCATCCACCCTCGTGTCATCCATCCTCTTCAGCTGAGACTCCATGGAGTCTTGTTTCACAGGGTGTCTGAGGGGAAGAGGCTGGAGTCATTTTGCATTCAGCAAAACATGCTTTCTGCTTCCTGCATTTCATCTTGTGCCAAGTGGGGATGTGATCGGCCGCTGGGTAGCATCCACACACTCGCTGCTCACTGCTGCTCTGGTTTTGCCCACACGGAAAATGATTCAGCTTTATTTTTCCCATACTGCAAACAATGCACTCATATTTGAATGAGTCACCCAGCTCTTAAAACAACTTGTATTTTATTCATCCTGTACATCAGAGATGAGAGCCAAAGTCCAATTTAAGGTTTCAAATCTCTTTGATTTTACATCTGTAACTAGTGATGTGTTGTTGTAAACTGTCTTGATACATGGATACTGGAGCGCTAGAGCTCTGCTGTTCTGCTGCTGTTCTGCTGCTGCCCGAGGCCATTTGAGCGGACACTGCAAGGTTGCACTCACACTCGGCAATCTGCCCAAGCCTGATTGGACCCCTAAAGTCTATTTTATTTAACTAGTGAGATTATTTATTTATTTAAAGGTTTAGATAACAGGGACAATGCACATTAATAACACATTTAAACAAATGTAAAATGTGCCAGAATTAGCCAAAAAGGCTATTTTGCATCTGCTGTCCCTGGACTGGTGTAAAAATAGTCAACCTAAAAGAAAAATTATTAAGATACAATCAATTACTTTGTTCTGTGCTCAAATGTGGTACAATTAGAAAAGGTGGACTAATCTTGGGTCTGGTACAGTTACACATGAATGTGAAGGAGCACAACACAATCAAGATATGTAGATGTGACACTCATCTGGGGGTGTTGGGGGGGCAGCCTAGCTTTAAATCTTAGGTGCCAACATCTGACAGATCCCATGCTCTGTTGAATCTGCTTCCATGTTTCTATTTATCTATTGTCTCTTTGCTTTGTTCTGCTCTTTTACTTATTTTTCCCTTTTCTATACTAATTTGTCTGTACTATTCCATCAACCTGCCCAGGGACTACAGGTCAAAAATAGCAAGCTGCTACAACCTCGCACACATGCATATTCTCTTCTACAAGATGAATGTCTTATTGTGCACTGTCCCTGTTTTGAAATAAATACATTACAATACAATACAATCCGACAACCAGTACCGTAGTTGAGGGGGGATGAGGGGGGATGGCATCCCCCCTGAAATAAAAACGGTCAAAATCATCCCCCCTGTAAAACTGCCATCCCCCCTTTCCATCCCCTATGTCATTTCATCAATGAATGTGGTTTTACTGCTATTTCAACATTTAGAGTCATCACCAGAAAATAACACCAGAAAAATAACTTATTTGACAATTTTGACCTGTTTCAAGTACATTTTCACCTGAAATAAGTAGGAAAATCTGCCAGTGGGACAAGATTTATCTTCTTATTACAAGCAAAAAAATCTTGTTCCACTGGCAGATTTTTCTACTTATTTCAAGTGAAAATCTACTTGAAACAGGTGAAAATTGTTGTTTTTTCCAGTGATGAGTCTTGTTTTAAGTGTAATGAGATTTTTTTTACTAAAATGAGACATTTTAACTAGAAATAAGACAAATATTCTTGTTAAGATTTTGAGTTTTTGCAGTGATCCATTTTACTTATCCTGTGAAGGACAGAATCATATTGATAAGTTCAGAAAACTGTTTTTTATTTTTGTGTTTTGATGTATTTGATGTAAGCCCAGTGGATATTTAAAGCTTACAGAAGGCTACATTTAACTGCTGCTATGTCATTCCTGCAGGTGTTTTGGTCAGTGCTATTATTTGTAATATATTATATTATTTGTAATCAGCACAATTATCTGTCCCCATATGATAAAATCCACCATCCCCCCTGATTTTTTTTTACAACTCGAGTACTGCTGACAACATAGGGGGTAATCCAGAAATTCAAAAGATGTCGGAGGACTGTCGTCGTCCAGTTAAACTCAAAAAAGTCAATAGTGTTGCCATCACATTCTGTGCTGTTCGTGTTTTCAGTAAACTGTGTTTAACGTAACAATGTGATGATGTATGTACAGGGACCAGTTACGCTGAAGCACAATAAGACGAGAGTACTGTGAGCTCGTGTCGGTAAGCAAATCAGAAGGATGAGCCAATTTGTGATGGAAGACTTTGCTAGTGTGAATACATCCCAAGATGGTGGATCCTTGGTCCTCACTGGCTGAGTTAGTGGCGACCTAGAGGTGGGTTTCCATGATGTGGCACTAGTAAATTTGTAGAATAAACACTTAACATTTTGCTTCATGTAACTATGCATCAGGTTGGTTTAAATCAGTTGACTTTGAGCTGTAAATGAGGCTGCATTGTTAGCCAGTGGTGGTGTAAGCCATGTTTTCATAAGGACAGAAATAACTAACAGGAAACTGCAATGTGAGGAAAACGAGTGAAACTAGTTAAATGGGGAGATGTCTGATAGGGGAGAGGCAATGGAAAACACAACCTTTTTTGTGTGTGAGAGCACACATGTTGGTGTCTGAAGTCACTCTTAAAAACAAACAGACGTCATAACACTGTTGCTCTGCCTGGAGCGGCATCTCATTCAGTAATTGGTTTAAATTTGTAGAGCACTAGTATGTTCCAGCCTCCCCATCTTTATCTTCAACCTCAGAGGCAGGAAATCAGTATATACTTTTCTTTCTGCTTTTCTATAAACAAAGCAGAGGGAGGGATGGGAGGAAGGTCAGCCAACTATTGTAACTGTAAGGCAAAAATAAATAAAAAACACATTTTGACATTTTTTTTTTAAATTTGACATTTTACTGCACGGACCCATCAAGTGGCATTTTATCTAGTTTTATGAAACTGACTCCGGGATACAAACACTAGAGAAAAATACATCTCTCTCATTTCGGTCTAGATGTTATTTGTATATTGGAAACTTTTTTGTAATGTTTTCTTTGAACAGTGTATTTGTTTTCTTGTCATTTTCATTCTTTTTTTTTATGATGTCATGACCGAAATAAACCAAACTAAACTTACTAATAAAATAACAAAATGAGAAAGAAAATGACTGGTTTCCCCAAATATTACTACACAATAGATTAAATATTGGTTACATTCTCACAGGTGTTTCACAAAGTTTTAAAATGGCACCCTGAAGATTTACAAGTGGCTGTCACCCTGACTACGCCTTTATTGACAAAACTTCCTGTTTAGCCTTTTTGAAGTTTCTCAGCTATGAGTGGCAATTCAGAATTGCTGTCACTGGTGCGTTTATATTTACATATTGATATATAAGAGGGATTTTCATTTGGGAATAACACAACTGAGAACGTTTCTGGAAATCCTGATTTGATTAGAAAACACTTTAAAATTATGAGGTGAATAAAGTAAAATGTGTTTTGGTGTGATGTAAAAAAAAAAAAAAAAAAAAAGAAGAAGCTGCATGACCAGTGAAGTGTTTAACTGGTTTTAAAAGCAGTTGGACAAGTACAAGGATGCAGCTTAACCTTAACACTTTTAAGATCCCACAAGCACAGTGAAACTTGTCTTAAAAGATAAAGACCTCCTAATGATGTTGCATAAAATCTGCTTCCGTTGATCTGCATCATTGGTTTGAGCAGCTGCTTCCTGAGATGCTTCACAAGTCGTGATTAGATCACTAACCTGTCAGCTTCCCCAAAGTACACTGATACTCTTATTTGTGCTCATCTTCAGAAGATACCATGTTTTATACGTATTTCTCCTCTGAAAAAAGGACAGTATTTTGGTTAGGCCTGTGTTGAAAAAATTGATTTCACAATTCTAAATCAATTCTCATATCAATTCCTAAAAATCGATGCATATGTCTAAGGATCGATTTATTTTAATGTATTTATTTTTTTATTTATTTATGTATTTTTTTTTTTTTCATCATTACATTACAACTTTTGGTTATTTTTTTGTTTATCCCCAAAAAAGGAATGTTTTGTTGGACACGAGAATAACTGGTGCCATGTTTTTGCCTTTAGATATGTTTAAAGGTATGAAAAGATTAAAGTCTTAGGTTATAATTGCATAAATTGTCTATATTTCATTACTTTATATACTGTCTTGGGGTCACATTTGCAAAAAATGCTAAAAACAAAATGCTCAAAAATTAAAAACCAAAATAGACCGAAAATGGAACAAATAAAAACGGAATGTGGGAAAAAATAAAACCGATTTCATCCGTCTCTGTTTCCTCCCTGGATCTGTTTGGTAATTCTGACCCACGATGTTTCTGAAAGCAGTTCTATCTGCATTCTGGGAGCTGATTGGTCCTTACAGCATCATTAGCTGCAATACTTGCTGTTTAATCTCAATATAATACTAGTAGTAATATTTTGCATAACTACAGTCATATAATTCATGCAACAGCTCAAAAAAAAGTTTTAATAACATTAACCCAAATCAATATCGGATTGAATCGAATCGGATCGAATCAAATCTTGATAATCGATTCTGAATCTTAAGAATCAGAATCAAATAGATTCTTGACATTTGAATCGATCCCCAGCCCTAATTTTGGTAGCATGAATAAAATAATTTCATTAACTCTCCGTGCCCCGCTAACTTGCAAAACTCCCCAGAGACCTGCCTGTTCAGTCGTTCACAGGATGAGGCGCTCCGCACCGGCGTGCCCGGCGGGTTGGTGCTGGTCGCTGAGGAGACGGGGTGTTCTGGCAGAGCTGGACACGGTCTGGACTCACGGTCTTCGCTGGGTTCTGGTATACTTCCGATGCCGGTGGAGGCGCTGCCCACTGAATGATTCCTCCGGTGACTGAACTCTGACATGCTTGAAGAGCGTGAATGACCTGTGCTGTAGCCTAACAGACATGGGCAGTCATGTTATAACCATACAGTAGAAGAACTCAATATATCAATCAGCCTCAATCTTGGGGTGGATTTGACATTCTGGGGTTAACTATACTTTTCCCTCTAAAAATGAATCTTTGACCAACAGCTTTTTGCCATTTGGATAACTTTTTTTGTCAAAGATATTCAGAGGTGTCAAGTAACGAAGTAAAAATACTTTGTTACCTTACTTAAGTAGAAATTTTGGTTATCTATACTTCACTGGAGTAATTATTTTTCAGACGACTTTTTACTTTTACTCCTTACATTTTCACGCAATTATCTGTACTTTTTACTCCTTGCATTTTAAAAAACAGCCTCGTTACTCCATTTCATTTCGGCCTTTAAAAAAAAAACTATCCAGTTAAATTGCTCCATCTGGATAGAGTGAATTTGGTTGTGGTTGTTTCAGATGTTCTTGTCCAGTTTTGTTCTTACATCCGTTCCCTCAGATTCCTGCAACTAAACTTGGATGTACATTCCAATAAAGGTTAGGATAAATGATAACATGCCTCTGAAGTTTGACTTTTTGCACCATTACAATACTTATAGGCAACTAGTCATCATATCTCCTGCTCTCTAAAACACATGTTAATGCTCAATAGTACACATATATGGTTCTTTAATATATTTGCATTATACTAAGATGCATTCATTTTCAATGGCTTTTGTCCTTGATTGCTTTTTCCCCCTTACATTACTTTTACTTTTATACTTTAAGTAGTTGTGAAACCAGTACTTTTATACTTTTACTTGAGTAAAAAAACTTGAGTTGATACTTCAACTTCTACAGGAGTATTTTTAAACTCTAGTATCTATACTTCTACCTGAGTAATGAATGTGAATACTTTTGACACCTCTGAAGATGTTAACTAACTTAATGAATACTGCACACGATTTTTTTAAATATTCAATTGGCTGCAAAGAACTGCATGAGATGGTTTTAAATACTAATCAGGGGTTCAAACTGATCAATAATTTAACCAGTACAAATGTATAATTTAACTACAGACACATAGCTTTTACCAGGATGCAGAGGGAATCTTTGTACCCTGTTGAAACTTATTTTAATGTCTGCAGCTGACCACCACAAAGACAGCAGCTCCGTTGAAGGAAGCGCCTCCGTTCACTGCTGCCAAACTAATGCAAACTTCCCACAAACTAATGTGCCATTTCAATCAATCTTGTAAAGAGTTGCTTGTGGCAGGAAATACAGTTTTATGTTCTACATCAGAGGGCCATTAGAGCTGATCTCAGCACATCTTATCCACTTCTGCTGGTTTTTATTACTGCCATATGATCTGGCTGTTACGGAAACCTAAGGCCCCAGTTGGAACTGTGCTGGTGAAGTGTCACTGCTAAATTATTATTTCCTCCCTCCATCGAAAGATTTGCTTTTGCTTTTACCAAATGGACATTAGACTTAAAGGGGTGCAAAATATATTGTGGTTTAATTTAGGAATGATTTTAAAAACATTAATCAGCAAATGCATTTACAGTTTTTTAAATGTGGGATACCACTACCTGAGAGTTTGGACTGTTGGCTGGCGTAGCTGGACGTTCGGGAGTGGCCGCAGCCCCCCAACTCATCCGTCGCAACAGGACACTTCCCTTCTCGACTCTCTCCTGGATTAGAAAGCAAAAACAGACAGGCGAATGACTAAACTCAGAAAGCTCTGTTGGACTGAGAAAAACTTGCCAACATATGAGTAAAGAACTGTTTTATACTAAAACATCTGCCACAAAAACAACAGAAACAGCCAAACAAACCTATCATTAAGGCCCTGTCCCAATACTCCCCCTACCCCTCGTTTTCATCACATTTCATCATTTTGCGCGTTCCCGTGAGGGTAGTGGTGTCCCAATTCCTCTTTCCACCTAGGGGGTAGTGGCTATGAATTGTCCCTACGGTGCGAGGGTTTTGCGATCCTCACTAGCTGACCTAGGGACCAAAAAACTTCCCAGAATGCTTTTCGTCGTCATTTGCGGACTGAATCCAAAAAAAAAACATGGCGGACATTTCTTATTTTTTAGTGAATAAAATCAATATTTTGAGTTAGTTTCTGCATAAAAATGAGTTTTGATTACATTTCTAGCGAGAAATATATATTTTACTTTCATAATATTCACTCAGTGAATGTACATGATCACTAGTTTTCCCGTTTGCCGAAGATCACGCCAGAATAAAGGGATTTATGGTTCCGCATTACACCAACGCAGAGCCTACGGCGTAGGCTACGTACCCTACGCCGTAGGCTCTGCGTTGATGTTACGCTGCGACGCGCGCCGTAACCTACGCCGTAACCTACGCTGTAGGCTCTGCGTCGATTTAACGCGGAACCATAAATCAGCTCTGGAGCCGGCAGGCAGAAATCTCGAAATTTTCGGAACAAATTTCTTAACAGGCGTAGCTACAACTGTTAGATTTCATCTATTAAACCAACATTTATCTTCCTAAATGATTTATTTCAGCCAGCGGTAATTCTCCACAGAGCTGCAGGTTTCTCCCCCGGGACGACGGCGCAGCGCGATCACGTCTGTACTCCGGCTGTGAGCTGCTGCTGCTGCTGCTTCCCTCTTATCATCGCCGAAAACATCGGGTCAAATTTCTTAACAGGCGTTATTTGGATAATCTGAGCCCAGGTTGGGGATCTTAACGGTTACTTTTACGCCTGAAAAAAATATTAAAACTTAATAAAGTGGCATATTAACAGCGCTACAGCTGAAATTAAAACGGCTTTTGGCTCTCAGCTTCCTGATTTTAGGGGTGGTGCTGAAAGTAGGAGTAGCGGGAGTATTGGGACAGGCCCCTGGGAAGATTTCAAGTGCCCTAAAATCTGTCCCTTCTTTTTCAGGGGTAGTGAAGAAAAGAAGGGCGAGTGAAAGAAAGTAAGGCCCAATCCCAATTCTCCTTCACTTGCCCTTCTTTTCTCCACTCGCACTTCTTTTCTTCCCTAACCCCTAAAAAAGAAGGGGGAGATTTTAGGGCACTTGAGATCTAGGGCACTTGGCCCAGGTCTCTGTCCCATTTCTCCTACTCCCCCTCGTTTTCATCCCTAACCATCCCTGTAGCGCTGTTAATATGGCACTTTATTAAGTTTTAATATTTTTTCAGGTATAAAGGTAACCTTAAGATCCGCAACCAGGGCTCAGTTTATCCAAATAACGCCTGTTAAGAAATTTGACCCGACGTTTTCGGAGATGAGAAGAGCCGCCGCCCCCGGGGAGCAGCCTCAGCTCACGGCCCGAGAAGAGACGTGTCCGCCGGGTCAAGCTGCTGCGTCGTCCCGGGAGAGAAACTCTCTCCTGGGAGGCAGCTCTGTTGAGAATTACGCTGGCTGAAATAAATCATTTAGGAAGATAAATGTTGGTTTAATAGATGAAATCTAACAGTTGTAGCTACGCCTGTTAAGAAATTTGCTCCGAAATTTAGAGATTTCTGTCTGCCAGCTCCGGAGTTTGGGTCCGCGTTAAATCGACGCAGAGCCTACGGCGTAAGGTACGGCGCGCGTCGCCGCGTACATCGACGCAGACCTTACGCCGTAGCCTCTGTGTTGGTGTAACGCGGAACCATAAATCCCTTTATTCTGGCGTGATTTTCGGCAACTTTATCTGAAAGTGTGTAAATTACCCAGATAACAGCTGGATTACTTTGTGGTTTCTGAAGACTATTATATCAGAAACATCCAAAACAAATCTGACGAGTCACAGGATTATTTCTCTCTATTTCTCTGAGACGAGTCTGCCTGTTTGCCTTCGGTCGGAGAGTCAAATCGACGCAGAGCCTACGGCAAAAGCATTCTGGGAGATTTTCATAGCCCCTCGCTCGCCAAGTCAGCATCTGAAATCCCTCGATTTGAAGGGGCTATTCTCAGCCCGTAGCCCTCGTTATGCCCCCTCCCCCTTGGTGAAAAGAGGAATTGGGAAACCACTACCTTCACGGGAACGCGCAAAAGTTAGGGTTAGTGAAGAAAACGAGGGCGAGGGGGAGTATTGGGACGCACCCAAAGGCTAGTGAAGAAAAGTAGGGGGTGTATCGGGATTGGGGCTAAAGGAGGCATACAGCTCTAACACAAGACCACTTTGCACCGGGTTTCCTCTTCTGTTTTAATGCAACCAGCGTTGTATTATTGGCTGCTCTTTTTTTGCTTTCCCCAAAGCCTTTTCTTATCAACTGGCAACACCTTCACTAACCAGAAAACTGCTTTTGATTCCTCCCACATGCTGACCTTCTATTCACTATAAGTTAATAAGCAGGTTACCGCTGTTGGCTAATGTGTGGACACTGTGAGTCAACTCTGCTGAGGCAAAAATAAACATATTAACAATGACTGGGGAACTCCTGATACAGTTCTATCTCAGTAACAGGATTAGTGGAGATGGATGAGTCCCTTAAATTTCAAGCTTTTACATCACAGCAACACAAGCTCATGTTATTTTAGGCTGCACTGCCAAAAAGCCAAGCACTAAAGGATTAAAACCTCTGAGGTAAAAGCAGAAAAGGAAAAAAAAATTAAAAAAAAACAAAACAAAATACAAAAGAACAACAAAAGGTGTTAACCCAGATATTGAATTGGAAGAGAACAGGGACATTTCTGCACGTCTCAGCTGATTATCACTCCTACATTAAAGTATTACAATGAATGCTTATAAAGACCTCCCCAAAAAAACAACCAAATTTCCCATTTGATTTGATGATGCACATGAAACACACCTGCACATGAACAGAAAGAGATGTGTGATGTGATGGAGATAACAGGGGTAGAGTATCATTAGACTGACACACTTTATTCATATGGCAGCACACACAACCCCCTAGACAGCCTTGCACGCAGAACTATTTATAACCAAGAGAAAGCCCACAGGTCAGAACAGATTGTAGTTAATCTAAAAGAGAGCCAGTTTAAATTATATATGAAAGAGCACTTGTACTCTCCAAAGCTCCCAAGAAGAACAAGTATTCAACATTGCAATGTGTTCACACATGACGACACATACTAAACAAGAAAAAAAAAAAAAAACACAAAAAAAAAATGAGGTGGAGAGGAAAAGAGGGGTAAAGCAGAGAGATGTAAATTATGTACGGAGGGATGGGGGCAAAGAAACGGAATTTGAGCTAATTAACACCTTGTATTTGTCCATATAAAACAATCAGTAATGATATTAGCAGCAAGAGTTAAGTGGGGTTTTAAAGGCTGATAACATTAATGGAACATATGGTTACTTGTAAACAAATTGTCTTAAGGTACTAAAACAGTTTTCTGAAGAAAGGACCTAAAAGTATTACAAACTGCTAAAATTACTTTTTTTATTTAATTCTTAATTTACTTGGATTTGTTATTTGTCTTTATCTGGATAAAGTAATATTGAGCACGTCTACTCGCACACCGAGGTTCCTGAACAGAGCTCGCTACAGATTAACCCGACTCACCAGATGGTTTGATACACAGAACCAGTTGGCTCGACAGCTGTGACAAAACATTT
Source organism: Cololabis saira (assembly GCF_033807715.1). NCBI lineage: Eukaryota > Metazoa > Chordata > Actinopteri > Beloniformes > Belonidae > Cololabis > Cololabis saira. The sequence continues at coordinate 30,798,336 of NC_084599.1, forward strand.
GGGTGCTGCAGCAAATAACAGCAGGCAAAGACATGGATTTTAATAACAGCAGGCAAAGACATGGATTTTAATAACAGCAGGCAAAGACATGGATTTTAATAACAGCAGGCAAAGACATGGATTTTAATAACAGCAGGCAAAGGCATGGATTTTAAAAGTTTAAACTTCTGTTATTTAAAGAGACAATTTTGTTGATTTCTCTGAACAATAGATCATGTGGCAAATTAAAACCAACCCTGACTCTGCATAACTAAGTGACCGATATCCGGATGAATGACTGCAATAACCTTCACAGACTAATGACTGTGAATGTTATTTATCTCATGTCTGCAAAAAGCTAATTAAGTATTGCTTAATGCATACTAGGGCTGGGCGATATATCGAGATTTTAATATATATCGATATATTTTCAAACGTGATATGGTACGAGACAATATCGTTTATATTGATTAAAAAAAAAAAAAATTATGATTTTGATATAGCTTATTTTGTGACAAATTGACTTGAATGTTTTATTTGAGATTTGCACAAATGTTTTGTTATTTGCACAACTGTCAACCTCAGTGGAAAAGTCTGCCTGTTACTGTCTACATTGTATTAATTGCACAGTGTATTTTAATTTAATTGTTATGCAGGAAAGGGATATTTGTTTTATTTTATTCAAGAAGCATTTTTATTCTATATATGCAGGCAGTTTATTTTTATTTCATTTGTTTTATACATTTTGATATTGTGCAGACCTCTGTTAATAAAGGAACCTGTGTGACATTTGGCACGAGGCTTTGTATTAAAACTGACAGTTTTTTTAAGGGTTTGCCTCAGAAAAAATGAAGCTAACAGAGATGCTATGCTATAATGCTTTGGGGGAAACCCCAATTATGGCACAGAAAAAATATCGATATATATCGAGTATCGCCATTCAGCTAGAAAATATCGAGATATGACTTTTGGTCCATATCGCCCAGCCCTAACGCATACATAGAAGTAGTTTAAAACTGCAAAACCGGGGATTTCTCTGCATGCACCCAACAAGTCATCCTTTAGTTGTGACAACTAAAGGCTGACTTGTTTGGTGCCTGCAGATGTTTGGAGAAACCAGAGAGAAGATGAAGCCGAGCTAGTGAGTGGGATGTGGCGTGACTGGTCTCACCAGCACAGCCTTTCTGTGAGTCCCCTCCTCTCCTCTCCTCCAGCAGGCTCTCTCCATCCCCCTGGATCCCGATCACTGTGGCGGTGGAGGGAGGCCTAAAGACACAGAACACACAATGTGGCTTTGTTCTCTCTTGTATTTTAATTGTCAGTTACTCAAATGGTTTGAAACACCAATGCAAGGACAAGAGATTCTCTGTATTTAGATGAATGCTGATGTAAAGAAGAGATGGCTTTAGGCATAAACAGTCTACTGAGGAATATGTTGTTTGGATTTTAAACTTTGGTAAAGAATAGTCTCTCTCTCTCTGACTGACGGGCATGCAAACCTAACCCTGAAACTGGTCCCTGCTTTTGATGTGAGACTGTTTTCCTAAAAGCTACTTGACCCTCAAAAGTCTAACAAACCACTTTACAGCCATTTGTATAATAGCAGAGTTTTTCCCCACACATAATATTGACTTATTGAGGGAATAGTAATCCCAACAAGGGCATGTTATGAGCAACAAATCAATGCACCTCTGTTTATAACACCAATTTTCAGTGAGATGAAAAGAGCTTTAAATAACAATCTCAAAAAGGTCAGTCCGTGTATTTTTCTGCATAAGTTGTAAAGACATGTAGACATTTTAAATCTGTCTTAAAGCTCAGAAGTCAGTTTAAAGATTAAAAACTTTAGCAATTCAATTCTACCAAAACTGTCAAAAATGCACAGTCAAGAACTTCAATCCAGACCGGACGATCAGTTTCATTATTGTAGGGAAGTGAAAAAAGGACCTTTAACTTACGTTTTGAAACAGGGATCTCCTGACATTAGCTGCGTACTGATGATTACCTGTTAAAACAAATAAAGATCTTTCAAATGGTGTTATTTGAAATCAGAACCTCCATCAGCTCATATTTGAGGTTGATCAAAAATAAATGATTTTTCTTAATGAATCTTAGTAAAAACCAACAATGAATGGCAGTTTTAAGGTCAAAGTCTGTATTTTACTATTATTGTCAAGAAGCGACTGAATTGTTTCTGTCCCCGAGCCAACGAACCATATAAACACAAAGATATTTTTGTTGTTGGCAACATTGATTATAATAAACTTTCCGATGTGTTTTCTTGTTGAGGAAAATACCAAGCTTGTATTCACAACATGCAGGTATTTTCTCAGTGGATTTCATCATACTGATGTGGGCAGTTGAGTTACCTTGAGAATGGAGTTATCCTGACGAGTGTTTTTGGTGTCGTAGCCTTCCAGCAGACATCTGCGAGTTGTATTCCCTGAGCCGGCAAACTCTGCTAAATTCAGATCTGCAAAACCAAGCTAAAGGAGACAGAATGACTTGAAGTTAAACCTTTATTTATCTTTTTTAGCTCTAACAGGCTCATTTTTTCCCCCATTTGGGAATGTAACTATCTATGAACGCAAAACAATAGCCCACATTGACATGAGTAGAATTTCAAAGAAGTAATTTATCTGAACAAATCTTGCTTATATTTTTTCCTTGGTGACTCGTTAATGTTAAACACTGATTTAAAAATTACTCATCTAAAAGTTGTTCAAATAGGGGTTCACCTCTGCTCAGTTAATTATCACTTTTAAATCAGTATACGCAGAAACTCAACATCATGAGACGACCTGCAGGCACTGAAATCGATCTGCCAGTCGGAGGCTGAAAAACCTATAGCTATAAATATGTTCGATACGTGTAAAAGTAGAAGACCTGAAGGTTATTTTGGGGAACTGGGATGAGATATCAGTATGAGGATGTACCTTTGCAAATGCTTTTCCACCTTTCAGCTCCTGAAGAAGAAGACAATTACATTATTTAGATTATACTGCAACTAAAGCAAATGACAAACAATTATGTTACAAAATACACACAAAAAGCATGCATATGGGTCAATGACGAATAATGATTTCCAACAGGTCAATTTTAAAATAATACAAAAAAAGAATATCTATTGCAGTAGTTCAAACATTAAGAATGTTGTGTACACATACATTCATATAAAAATTTTAAATTAAGTGATTTCAGAGTTTTTTGTCCAGATGAATCGGCACTAGCCTTAAAAAAGGTTATGTGGTGCAACCATGATTCATATTAAAATAAATTAATTTCCTTAACATCTTGACATCTTTTTTTTACAAGTTTTCAGTATTATACAAAAATGGTTGTTTTTTTAATGGTCGCGCCACATGATATTTCATAAAATGGACATCATCAGTCAAACTTTGTTCGTATACTATGATTGAAATATAAATACAAATGTGTTGCAATCTTACACATTACAAGACATTTCAGAAATCATGCCAGATAGGGCAGAAGATTGAATTAAATACATTTAGAGTGATTTCAAAAAAAGTTTTCAAAACAAGATTCGTGGTCGGACGGTTTCACCACATGACATTTTGACGCTTAAAACGACATCAAAATCCCAAATAACTAGTATTTTTTGTAAAATTCAAGTGTGTCCATATGTGGGACAGGTAGGTCATATATATGGTATTTTTGTATCCATTTAAACCTTTTTTGAATTGAAAAAAAATCTGTTTTTCAAAAAAAATATAGGCATCATGTCATTGACCAATATACAGTAAGAAAACATAAGACTAATTTCATAAAGTATTATTAAACTAGTTCTTTTGGCTATTTTATCATTAAAATAATTAAACAACCACATCTAAGATTCCAAAAACAGGAAAATCTTTAGTGACAGTTTTCTTATTGCTCTTTCATAGTTTTACAATAAAGTTTGAATTTATCATCTAAACATTGAGAGCAGCATCAGAATCCTAAATAGTTACTTTATAACAAAGACGGGTACAATCCTGTTTGTTGTACCCTTGTAGGTGTTTTGTTGTGCCGTGGACTGAACCGTACCTTTCTGACGGACACGCGACACACACACGGGTCCAGCACACCCGTCCCTGCACTGGCGCTCATCTTGCAGGGGAAAGAGAATCGCTTTCTCCATCGAACACAGTTGGCGTGCACTGGTTCCCTGTGTGGGAAAAAGACTGATCATTACCGCTAGCTCGTCTTCAAGTACAATATAAAGTCAGATATCTCTCTTTATCACATATAATACTCCATGATATAGTAGAGCAGAAAACTGTTTTGTTTGCCTTTAAAGCCCTGCAGAAACTGCTTTCAAACTGCATTCAAGAATTGTTCCAAATAAAAGAAACCCGCTCTGACCTGAGGGGGAAACTCATGTTTGAGATGACGACAGCAAGAACAAATATTAAAAACAGATGTGCATCAATTAAGGCAAGAGAATTATGGAATAGTTGTGACAACGACCTAAAAATGTGCAGTTCTATTAACAAGTTCAAGAAAATTTTTAAATCAAATATTGTTAATAAATATAAAACACTATAACTATAAAGTATATTATCAAAAACATTCTAGAATGTGAAACGTCAATTTTATATTTTGTCTTATTTATTTTTTGTCTTCTTTATGCATTGTTTTTTCTACGGATTAATGCTAATGTTTCAGATTTAAGTTGATCACAAGAGAAAAAGGGTAAATTTAGAGTTTAAGTTTAGAGTTTATTTTACAAATAATTAAAAAAACACAAATACAGATAATAATCAATTGAGGTTTGTAAAATGGGACTCCCCAGAAGCTACTGTAGCTTATGAATAGGGGCCCAGTCACACAGCAGAACAACTATAAATTACATATATAATACATATATATAACCTTTTAACCTAAATAAGGAAAGAAAAAAAAAAAACCCTGAGACCTCCTCAGATTTCCTAGATACAAATATATTCTTATATTATACATCAGGTATTGGTACATAAAAAATTTAATAAGAGACATAATTTAATAACAATTTTTGTTTTAGTCTTTTTTTAAATTGAGAGAGATCCAGACTCTATTATAGCACTACCAAGCTCATTCCAAATTTTTGGACCTTTGCAGGTTACACTGAAACTTGTACATTTCAGTTTCCTTTTCTTTCCCTTTAAAAGTTGTTTTCCCAACAACTTTTAACTTTTTTATAGTAGGCACTATAAACTACGGTTCAGCCTACACCTTTTCAGCAAAAGCAATGTTTATTTTACTTTTTTCATTTTGTTTTGTAAAATAACTTGTACAAGACCGAAATAAGACAATTCATTAATTCATATCATTTTTGACACCAAGTCACGGCACTAAACAAGCTGATTAATAGCTGTCTTGTATTTGCATTCAATGACTATATAAGTCAGGGGTATTCAACTAGATTCGGCCGGGGGCCACATCTGCAAAAGGACTGTATGGAGAGGGCCGCACAATTTGAAAATGTGGGGGTTTTCAAAATGTATTTTGCACTCAAAGACGAAGACTTATGTTAATACATTTGTATTATACATTTGAATATATCTAGTTTACATATGAATTATGTATTAATTGTCTCCAGATTTAGTAATTGTGAATGTTAAATATAATATTCAGATAAAGAAATATAATTTTGAATGCAAGTTGATTTTGAAACCATGCATTGTGCAAACTTAATGAAGTTGATATTGACCTACTTTTAATAAAACACGCCATAATGACAAAGCACCACTTTCCACCAAGATTTCCTTATTTGAATATTATATTAAGCATTGAGCACAACCATTTTAGTCCATAGTAGCCAGTTATAAAAATATTATAATTTTTTTTTTTTTTTTTTTTTTTTTAAACAAACAAACACCCCCTTTTTTAAAAATATGATCAGGGGCCACATAAAAGCTCCTGGCGGGCCGCATGTGGCCCGCGGGCCGCCAATTGAATATCCCTGATATAAGTGATCAGTTCAGATCAAAGGGTTGTGATGGCAGCTGTGCTATATAATGATTCTCAATCAATTTCCCTTTTGGGATTAATAAAGTGTTTTTTTTTTTTTTTTTAATTTCAATATTGGCATGAGAGTGTGTGAAAAATGCACGTAGTCTATTCTTGAGGTTAAAATGAATGCGAGTTGTAGCCTGCTTTCAGAAAAAGGATGAGATAGAGTGAAAGATAGTCTGTGTGCGTGGGCAGAATTACGATCCCACAGATGGCCTCTCTTTCACTGGCCTCCTCTCCTCTCCTACTCACCTAACAAACTCCCATCTGCTCCCCGGGCCTACAAGCCATGCAATTTTCCCCACTCGACTTAAAACCCATGTAGCGCTGAGGGGTTTGACTTGAATACAGTACAAACAAAAGGGGATGCGACAAGTAACTTCCAGAGAAAAAGATGGTGAAACACAGAGAGAAAATGTTGACGTCAGAGGAAAGTCATGGACATGAGAAAATGATCAGGACGTGTTCGGATCCTTTTCAAGACTAAATATATGCGAGCATGTGTTTTGCACCGCATCATAGGCCTAAATAATAAAATAAGGAGCAGATGCGTGACTAATCTTTAACAAACACTGACTTCATCCTGAGGTTGATTTCTGAGCGTGAACTCCCAGAGTCGGAGAGGGAACTCCCAGCCAGCTGGACACTGCGCTTTGGGGAATTCTGGCTTGAGTTAATTTACCATAGCTCACAGCACTTCTCTGTGCAGCAAAATCATCTTAGTGTAAGTCCGGTTTAAAGCGCAGGCAGAGGCAATCTCACGACTATTCATGGTTCAGATGACTTATTAAAGTACACCTGATCTTCATTTAGAACCCGCTGCAGTCGAGCTTAAATAGCTTCCCTGAAAAACACTGCAACATTAAAGCCATATTTTTTAGTACTTTTTTAATGTGGATTTGATTAGGCCTGTGTTGAAAAGATCGATTTTCCGATTCTAAATCAATTCTCATATTAATTCTTAAAAATCGATTCATATGTCTAAAGATCGATTTTTTTTTAATTATATTTATTTATTTATTTTTTAATCATTACAACTTTTGGTATTTTTTTATGACCAAAAAAGGAATGTTTTGTTGGACACAAGCACTAACTAGTGCCATGTTTCTGTCTTTAAATGTGTTTAAAAGTATGAAAACATTAAAGTTTTCAGTTATAATTGCATAAATTGTCTATATTTCTTTGCTTTATATACTGTCTTGGGGTTGCATTTGCATAAAATGCTAAAAACCAAATTCTCAAAAATGGGAAAAATTGATAATTTGCCCCACGGTGTTTCTGAAAGCAGTTCTATCAGCATTCTGGGAGGTGATTGGTCCTTACAGCATCATTAGCTGCAATACTTGCTATTGAATCTCAATATAATACTAGTATTAATATGTTGCAGAACTACAGTCATATAATTCATGCAACAGCTGAAAAAAACTGTTTTAATAACACTAACCCAAATCAATATCGGAATCGAATCGGATCGAATCAAAGCGTGATAATTGATTCTGAATCTTAAAAATCGGAATCGATTCTTAACATTTGAATCGATCCCCAGCCCTAGATTTGATGCATTGCTTTATAATGTCATGGCAGCAATGAAAAACATCAAACCTGGATGTTTTTTAAAAACATGTTTTGGGCAGAAATGGTGCTACAGAACTGATGACCAGCCACAGTAAAGGGAAATAAAAGCTCATTTAACATAGATTCAAACATCCCTGGAAGGATAAGATCAAGGATTTCTCAAAAGAGACATGGAAGAAGTTTACTTTTAGATCTGATAAGTCATATCTAGGGCATAAAATAATCTCGAGTTTGACTGAATCAGGGTTGCAGGACTAAAATAACTTCATACATGTGAACCAAAACTTCAACAGAATGCAGCTAAGAGTATACAGGACTGTCTCAGATAATTAGAATATTGTGATAAAGTCCTTTATTTTCTGTAATGCAAAAATGTCTTACATTCTGGATTCATTACAAATCAACTGAAATATTGCAAGCCTTTTATTATTTTAATATTGCTGATTATGGTTTACAGTTTAAGAAAACTCAAATATCCTATCTCAAAAAATTAGAATATTCTGGGAATCTTAATCTTAAACTGTAAACCATAATCAGCAATATTAAAATAATAAAAGGCTTGCAATATTTCAGTTGATTTGTAATGAATCCAGAATGTATGACATTTTTTTTTTTTTTTTTTTTTTTTTTTTTTTTTTAAATTGCATTACAGATAATAAAGAACTTTATCACAATATTCTAATTTTCTGAGACAGTCCTGTAAGAAGTGCTTGTAGTTTTCATGTCAATTTTCAAATTGTTGAAGTTGTGGATCATGCTTCCAGATACAAACACACACTACCAAAAAAAAAACCAACAGCTATAATCATTAATACTGCAACAACCTCTGTGGCATATTGATTTAAACAGTCCACTGTTTTTACTTTGCGATTTTAAAGAAAAGGACTTTCTGTGGAGCAAACAAAAAGCATCTTATATAATCATGTTGAAACCATCAAATGCCCACAGCCTCACTCCGAAACAAAAGCTTCTGCTTTTGTACCCTGTAAGAACCAAACCCAAACCGGCTAGAGGGGAGAAGGAAAGACTCTGCCTGTTTCAACTTGTCATTAATATAAACATAACTAAGTCCCTGCAGGGTCACACTGAATAATGGGTATATGTCAATTTCTCTCACAGCTAACAACTACAGTCTTGTCATCTAGCAGTTCCTTGTTACAACCACTGTTATGTTTTATGCATGTATGCCACGAACAATATTTGGTCGTGCACTGCACTTCAGCTTCAAAGTAGCTCTTACAGTGATTTCAACAGCTTTTGTGTTTATCATGTGACATAGCCCTTTGACTTGATAGGAAAAGATAAAAACCCTTTCAACTGTCATCACTTTTTCAGTTCAACACGTTTGATTTGAATAAGTGTAAGAATTAAATTAGGTTTGTGGAAATTATTACAGTATTTTTGTCCATACAAGAAGACAGTGATCAAGTGGTTTGTTAATATTTGGACAGAGATAAACATGAACATCTACTACTTTAAGAAACTAGCACTGCAAATTTAAGTCATTCAGCCATTAGTTTTCACATTCTTACTTGATCTTTTAGTCAAAAATATAATAATTGCATGTGACCTAGAATCTTAAGGAGAAACCACACATTGAAAAAATCATGAGAACGATGCGCGCATATGTCACAAATCTTCTGTAGTCTTAGCTGGAGGTTGATTAGTATCACAGATGCATCATTTGAAGATGACAGATAACACAAAAAATTATAGTTAACCTCTCATTTTTAATGTTTAATGAGAATATTTTGTTCAAGAGAGTAAACTGATGATGAAAATAATAATTTTCTGCAGCTTTTGCATCTTTGTCTCTTGTGGCATTTAAAGACATGATTCCCGGAAGCCAGTTTAACCGTTTCCTCGGAATAAAACTTAGTGTACTGCACATGAAGAGCATTTGACAAGACAAATAATCTGCGCTTCAAGTATTCCTGGTGGGAAATGGTATCATACTGATCTCACCAGTGACATAATTGAGTCAGCATCCTGCCTGAGCATGAGATTGTCAGACTGCACTGGTTTCAGGTTCCCATTACAATGCAGCATAACGCTTTTGCTTTATACTCTTTTGTGTTAATTTTGCCTCAAGTTACTTATTCATAAATGCCATTTCCCAGAATTCTCTGTGTGCCAACTTTTGAACTTTGGATACCAGTAGTCTTATAAAACTTTAATTTATATTATAACAATAAGGTATGCTACAATGTTAAGCACCTAAAACCATGAAGAAGAGCACTATCATGGTAAATTTAGGTTTACAATGCCTGTCACACTTGAAATATTGTGTCATGATGAAGTAAATTAGTAGAGAAGTTGTAGTACCAAGTGGTGTTACAATATAGAATTATTTTAATGAAACTCAATTAAACACTGCTGCTGTAATGTGCGTTTACAAGCAGTGGCGTCAATTCAGTCGAAGCTGAGGTATGGCAAGGTTACGAGTCACATTAACTAGAGTATCAATCAACACGTCCAGCAAATACTCATCACAGAAGTCTGCTATGTAGCTTATCTGTGTGATTAAGAAAATTGGAACTTTTTCAAATGCAGTCTCACTCACTGCAAAAACTCAAAATCTTACCAGGAATATTTGTCTTATTTCTAGTTAAAATGTCTCATTTTTAGTCAAAAAAATCTCATTACACTTAAAACAAGATTCATCACCAGAAAAATAACTTGTTATTTGACCATTTTCACCTGATTAAAGTACATTTTGAAATAAGTAGAAAAATCTGCCAGTGGGACAAGATTTATCTTCTCATTACAAGCAAAAAAATCTTGTTCCACTGGCAGATTTTTCCACTTATTTTAAGTGAAAATCTACTTGAAACAGGTGAAAATGGTTGTTTTTGAGTCTTGTCTTAAATGTAATGAGATTTTTTTTACTAAAAATTAGACATTTTAACTAGAAATCTAAGACAAATATTCTTGTTAAGATTTTGAGTTTTTGCAGTGTATAATAACTAGTGAAATCGATCATGTTCTGATTTGCATTTGTAGTTAATCTATATGTATTAAGTAATAGAATAATCAATACAAATGGACACAGAGTAATTCCATAAATGTATTTAAAAAAACAAACATTTACATTTCCCCCTGAAGCCAAGGTGTGGCGGCTGCCATACCTTGCCATACCCAATTGACGCCCCTGTTTACAAGGCGTACACTGAGCACTATTGTTGCTTTTGGATTCTATGGTTTGACGTCAGAATCAACACATTTTACTAGTAATGACTTTACGATCAAACAGGGAGCAAAAACAATCCAGGTTGCAACTTAATATGTTGACAAGGCGCCATGAAGCCAAAGGAAACCTGCAGATTCAGGGCTGCAAGGGAGAAATCAGCCCCCCTCTCCAAAACAGAATCAAACCCAGGGAAACTAGTAACGCCATTGTGGTTGTTGGGTTGAAGCAAACGCTTCCAGAGCAACTTTATTGTGGTGGAGGTCTTCCACACTGGAACACCTTTTCTTTAAAAATAAAAGATAAAATATTTGAAACCATTTATTCCATTGTGTTTTGTAGTTTTACCAAAAAAATCAAAATCGAAATCGAAAATCGGGTTTTCAGAGAAAAAAAATAAACCGGGATTTTATTTTTGTCCAAAATCGCCCAGCCCTAATGTGTCATATATATATATATATATATATATATATATATATATATATATATATATATATATATACACACAGGGCTGTCTCAGAAAATTAGAATATTGTGATAAAATTCTTTATTTTCTGTAATGTAATTAAAAAAACTAAAATGTCATACATTCTGGATTCATTACAAATCAACTGAAATATTGCAAGCCTTTTATTATTTTAATATTGCTGATTATGGTTTACAGTGTAAGATTAAGATTCCCAGAATATTCAAAATTTTTGAGATAGGATATTTGAGTTTTCTTAAACTGTAAGCCATAATCAGCAATATTAAAATAATAAAAGGCTTGCAATATTTCAGTTGATTTGGAATGAATCCAGAATGTAAGACATTTTTGCATTACAGAAAATAAAGGACTTTATCACAATATTCTAATTTTCTGAGACAGTCCGGTATATATTTATTTTATTTGTTTTTGTTTCATTTTATTGATTTATTATTCAGTTCTTTTATTTTTTATATGATGTGCTGACTGGAGACACTTTTCATTTCGTTGTACATAGTGATAATGACACAGGGCCGGTTCTAGAAAATGATGACTAGGGGTGCATCTCAGATCAGAGGGGGTGCACATGCCTGGCACGTTATTCAACACTAAATTATGCATTTTCCCATAATTTCAAGCGGAATGATAATAGCAAAACAAGAATATTTAAAGTGTATTTCAAATGCTTTATTGCAGCAATATCACTGCAGAACAAAGAAAATGCTACATTTAGTCTGGACTACCTCACCCATCAGACAATCTAGCAACAGAAAATAAAACATAGCAACAAAAATAAATATAACCATAAATATACAAGACTGTCTCAGAAAATTTGAATATTGTGATAAAGTCCTTTATTTTCTGTAATGCAAAAATGTCATACATTCTGGATTAATTACAAATCAACTGAAATATTGCAAGCCTTTTATTATTTTAATATTGCTGATCATGGCTTACAGCTTAAGAAAACTCAAATATCCTATCTCAAAAAATTTGAATATTCTGGGAATCTTAATCTTAAACTGTAAACCATAATCAGCAATATTAAAATAATAAAAGGCTTGCAATATCACAGTTGATTTGTAATGAATCCAGAATGTATGACTTTTTTTTTTTTTTTTTTTTTTAATTGCATTACAGAAAATAAAGAACTTTATCACAATATTCAAATTTTCTGAGACAGTCCTGTATATTTATTTTATTTGTTTCATTTTATTGATTTATTTTTCAGTTATTTTATTTTTTATATGATGCGCTGACTGGAGAGCACTTTTAATTTCGTTGTACATATTGATAATGACAATAAAGATCTATCTATCCGAGTAAAAGACAAGTGAGACTGAAAACCTGAAATGAGCATCACTAAGTTACACCTAAATCAACGTTAAATGAATACTACTAATGTTTCAATAGGGTAAAATGAGGTAGTTTGGATGTTAGTGGAGTTAGTTAGTCGTGGTGAATGTTGTTGAACAGGTTGAAACCATATTAATGAGCTGGTCTAAAGGGATGATTTATGGTCCGCGTTACACCAACGCAGAGCCTACGGCGTAGGGTACGCGGCGAAGCACAACTACGCCGTAAGCTCTGCGTCGTTTTAACGCGGAAGCATAAATCAGGCTTAACTTGCAGAGTGAGGACCGCAGGTCAGCTGTGGTGTCTGGATCTGGATTTGGAGAGGGTTTCTCACCGAGAAGACTCCTCCGAGAAGCCGCCATCCAGCAGCCGGACTTTACAGAAGAGGACGCCGTTCACGAAGGGGACCGACGACAGCTCGTCCAGCTCGAAATCCACCCGGAACTTGAATTTCTTCTTCTTCATCATCATTAGATCCATACACAGTTTCCGCGGTCGTGAGAGGATGCTCTGATCTCGGGCGTAGGTGACATTACAGCCCCATTGTGTGTGTGAGAGGGACAGATTGTGATTCAGGGTAATAATGTTGTGGGAGGATGGAGGAGCTGCATGACAACAGAGTAGCAGGAGGGAAGTTACTGGCGGGAAATACACCCCTTCCTGTTAGGAGCTGTCACAATAAGAGCACGGAGCACAACACAGCCTCAAAGCTGTTTTCATTGGTACCTTGAAAATAAATATACACGGTACTCGAGTTGAGGGGGGATGGCATGCCCCCTGAAATAAAAACGGTCAAAATCATCCCCCCTGTAAAACTGCCATCCCCCCTTTCCATCCCTTATGTCATTTCATCAATGAATGTGGTTTTACTGCTATTTCCACATTTAGAGTCATCACCAGAAAAATAACACCAGCATCTAAAATGTAATTTTCTGAAGGGGATGTGTAACTTCATGAGCTGATAACTATGATACAGCTGCCACTCAGGAAGGGTTATCATCAGTACTCGAGTTGAGGGGGGATGAGGGGGGATGCCATCCCCCCTGAAATAAAAACGGTTAAAATCATCCCCACTTTCCATCCCTTATGTCATTTCATCAATGAATGTGGTTTTACTGCTATTTCCACATTTAGAGTCATCACCAGAAAAATAACACCAGGAAAATAACTTATTTGACAATTTTCACCTGTTTCAAGTACATTTTCACTTGAAATAAGTAGGAAAATCTGTCAATGGGACAAGATTTATCTTCTCATTACAAGCAATACAATTTTGTTCCACATGCAGATTTTTCTACTTATTTTAGGTGAAAATCTACTTGAAACAGGTGGAAATTGTTGTTTTTTCCAGTGATGAGTCTTGTTTTAAGTGTAATGAGATTTTTTTTACTAAAATTAGACATTTTAACTAATAACTAGAAATAAGACAAATATTCTTGTTAAGATTTTGAGGTTTTGCAGTGATCCATTTTACTTATCCTGTGAAGGACAGAGTCATATTGATAAGTTCAGAAAACTGTTTTTTATTGTTGTGTTTTGATGTATTTGATGTAAACCCAGTGGATATTTAAAGCTTACAGAAGGCTGCATTTAACTGCTGCTATGTCATTCCTGCAGTATTTCTGCAGGTGTTTTGGTCAGTGCTATTATTTGTAATATATTATATTATTTGTAATCAGCACAAATTATCTGTCCCCATATTATAAAATCCATCATCCCCCCTGATTTTCTTTTACAACTCGAGTACTGAATATACAGGTAGATGCAAAGGTTATATTGCTTATATGAAAGGTGATGTTGGATTGTAGTGGAAGGTTGGCATTTAACTTTAAAAAAGAAAAGAAAAATGAAAAACAGAATTTGATTTACATTGTTTTTGTTTTTCTTATTCTCCTTATTCTGCTCCTCACCAGTGGAACAAACTTCCTGTAGACCTGAGGTCTGCTCCAACTGTCAGCTCCTATAAATCAGACCTAAAAACATTACTGTTTACTGAAGCGTACTCCTTAATTAAATACTTACCTGCTGTACTCTACTGCCCTTACTTTTTAACAACTTGTGTTTTTTATTATTTTACCTCTTTTCTTATAATTTTATTTCATTTATTTGTTATTTTAAGCATACTCTTAAATTAAATACTTTCTGAAAATCGCGAATGAGATGTGTACCTGCGGTACTCTACTGCCCTTAGTTTTCAGCAACTTGTGCTTTTTATTATTTTATCTTCTTTTCTCATGATTTTATTTCATTTTATTTGTTATTTACTGTCTAATTGTGTCTTGCCGCTTTTAATGTCGATGTAAAGCACTTTGAATTACCTTGTGTTGAAATAATGTGTTGAAATAAATAAACTTGCCTTGCCTTGCCTATATGAATGTTGGATTGTATTTGGAAAGGTGGCAAAGGTTTATTGAAGTGGAAGGTTGGCATTTAACTTAAAAAAAAGAAAATAAAATAAAAGCAGGATTTGATGTATATTATTTTTGTTTTTCTTATTACTTTTTAGGTTGTTAAGTTTACTGATATACTGTATGTTTTATGTTATAATGATGTCTGGTGTGTGTTTGTGTTCCTGTTAATTGTTTTGGTTAGTTTCAATGTTATTTACCGTGTTTAAGCGTGTTTGTTTTTCGTTGTTGTTGTTTTGTTTTTGTTTTTAACTGTTTTGTTCATTGGTGCTTCATGTTATGTTGTTTTTGTTAAAATAAAAAAAAGAAATAATGCCAAACCCATAGTATTGTCCAAAAGTATTTTTAAAAAAGGTTCTCATATCTTTATTACAGGTATTGTTTTGACTTTCTGACAAGTGGGACATGTATTTTACCAAATATTTAGATTTAGTGTCTCGCTATCCTCTTTCTTAAATTAAAGCAAAAGAACACAGGAGGGGAGGTAGGGGTCCATATTTTAATTTGATAGTTTTTATTTCGAACGTAAGCACAAAAAATGTAAAAAAATAAAACAGCAGAACAATAAATCAATAACACAAAAAAGAACGATAATAATCACAAGACGAGAATTAATAAATATAGTAAATGTGTTAGGCTCGAAAAATCGAAAAAAATCAGTGTTTTAAATCAGTGTCATGGCAAGTTTTGTTCTGCGTCTGCTTTTACTTTGAAAGTAAGAAGCGAGTAAACGGATACAGGACGACAGCTGATTGCAGCTTCACGGTGGGTTTAAATAAAGCCCGCCCCCCTCACTATCGCCCCCTGGCGGCCAGTCAGGAACCAGGAACACTGATTGACCAGATTACAGAAAAGTGGTAACAGCTGTATTTATGCAACATGTGTCGCCACCTAGTGGTAGGTTGGAGGCAGAGCAAGAATGACTACAAATATAAAATCCTGCAATTAAATTGGTGATAAATGCTGTTGGTATTTCTGAGAAAATCAAATTCGTCTTATTACCAGAATCCCCATTTTTTATTACCTCCCACATGGGATGAGGAAATTAAATTCAGATATAGGCTACAGACAGGGGCGCCTCCAAAAATGTTTCATAGGGGGGGGGGGGTATACTTCACCGTTGACGCTGCAGTGGCGCGGAGGTCAGAGAAGCAACATGTCAGTATAATACAATCCATTACAGGATTGTATTATACTGTTGTAGTATAAGGGCTCAGAAATACTTAAAAAACGCCTTGGTTTATTACGGAAGAGTATTAGGGCCATGCAAGAGAAAAGATATTTGAGAGGGGAAGATTTTTTTTTATTGTGCACTTCGAGAAAAAAGTTGAAATGTCGAGAAAAAAGTCAAAATGTTGAGATTAATGTTGAAATACAATTTCAAGAATAAAGTCGAAATTTCGTGAATAAAGTCGAAATTTCGAGAATAAAGTTGAAATACATTTCGACTTTTTTCTCGACATTTCGACTTTTTCCTCGACATTTCGACTTTTTTCTCGACATTTCGACTTTTTCCTCGACATTTCGACTTTTTTCTCGACATTTCGACTTTTTTCTCGAAGTGCATAATGAAAAAAAAATCTTCCTCCTCTAAAATATTATTTTTATTTTTCTCCTGCCTGGCCCTGATTCTCTTCCGTAGGGGTGGCCAGTGGGGAGGCCAGCAAATTTGTAGGGGGGGCCGTGGCCACCCTTGGCCACCCCCTGGTGGCGCCACTGGCTACAGATGTATAGTTTTCTTAAAATATCAACTTAACATAGTGGTTGTAAACCACTGTTGGATTCCTTCGTGTATGACTCATTGATCTAAATCAGATGAATCACATCGACTTTGCACTAGAGAGCCGACTATAGGGCAGAAACATATTGCACACATGTGCATGTGTCTAGTAAAACACACCAGCAAAACTGTGAAGTTTGGAGAAAAAAAGTGCAAACATCAAATAACGCCTAAATAAGAAAGAGAGTTGAAATAGTTATCAGCTCACCTGCAAAACACATGTAAAGCGAGACATGAAAAACTAGTAAGACAGAAGTATGTTGTTGGGGAAGTGAAGGGTGTGTCCCTGCGTGTGTGTGCATTTCTGCGCACAGAAAAGAAGGAGGTCTCATTTCTTCCCGAGCAGACTGAACCGCCTCGGCTTCTCCCCTCCAGCCTACCTCATCCGCACACGACTGACTTAACTTTCCCAACACCTTTCCTCGTCTACTCTTTGGATTTTCCTCCCTGCATTCATGAGGATATTGTGATTCTCTTCCCTGCAGGCGGCCCCGCAGAAATCCTCCCTCTCTGCAGTCAGTGCGGAACCAGAAGTGCCAGAAGTCTCTGCTCGTGTCTGCTGGTTTTTTGTGGTGTGTTATTTCTGTCCGACTACAGTATGTATTCGGTGGTGAGGAAGCTGTTTTTGTCGGAGTGTCGGTGCGCGGAAGATGCGTCGAGCAGGACGTACGAGCAGCTGTTCGCCCGGCTGGACACCAACCGGGATGGGAAGGTGGATGTGTCGGAGCTGAAGGCAGGCCTGGCTGCCATGGGCATCAGGGCCGGGCCGGGGGCGGCCCAGGTATCAGAAAAACACTCACAAAACACACACAGAGAAGGAGGAAACATTTCACTGGTCAGTACCACTCAAGGTGACAAACCTTACTTATGATTTTTGAAAAGATCCATATCCAATCATGATATTTTGATATGATAACTAGTACTCGAGTTGTAAATAAAAGTCAGGGGGGATGGTGGAATTTATCATATGGGGACAGATAATTTGTGCTGATTACAAATAATATAATATATTACAAAATACTGCAGGAATGACATAGCAGCAGTTAAATGCAGCCTTCTGTAAGCTTTAAATATCCACTGGGCTTACATCAAATACATCCAAACACAACAATAAAAACAGTTTTCTGAACTTATCAATATGACTCTGTCCTTCACAGGATAAGTAAAATGGATCACTGCAAAAACTCACAATCTTAACAAGAATATTTGTCTTATTTCTAGTTAAGATGTCTCATTTTAGTAAAAAAAAATCTCA
This sequence comes from Cololabis saira, assembly GCF_033807715.1. NCBI lineage: Eukaryota > Metazoa > Chordata > Actinopteri > Beloniformes > Belonidae > Cololabis > Cololabis saira. The sequence goes on from NC_084599.1 coordinate 30,816,336, forward strand.
TTACACTTAAAACAAGACTCATCACTGGAAAAAACAACAATTTTCCCCTGTTTCAAGTAGATTTTCACTTAAAATAAGTAGAAAAATCTGCCAGTGGAACAAGATTGTATTGCTTGTAATGAGAAGATAAATCTTGTCCCACTGGCACATTTTTCTACTTATTTCAAGTGAAAATTTACTTGAAACAGGTGAAAATTGTCAAATAAGTTATTTTGCTGGTGTTATTTTTCTGGTGATGACTCTAAATGTTGAAATAGCAGTAAAACCACATTCATTGATGAAATGACATAAGGGATGGAAAGGGGGGGATGATTTTGACCGTTTTTATTTCAGGGGGGATGCCATCCCCCCTCATCCCCCCTCAACTCCCCTCAACTCCCCTCAACTCCCCTCAACTCGAGTACTGATGATAACCCTTCCTGAGTGGCAGCTGTATCATACTGTAGTTATCAGCTCATGAAGTTACACATCCTCCTCAGAAAATTACATTTTAGATGCTGCTGCATATCCTGGTTTAGACTCATGTACAGGATATCTGTCAATGTTTAACAATATTGTCTCTGGTATCATTTTAAACGGGACCTTTTAAGCATTCATTCAAGTTAAGATGTGAATCTTTCTGACCAACATAGAGGTCACTGCAGCTCTTTAAACTATAAACAACACACATTTTTACACAATTTTCGCCTAAAAGATTTACTATCTTTTTGCCCTGTGTCATCTAGGAACAACAGAGACACAAAATACAAAAACTGGAATACTCACAGGACCATAAGGATTCAGGAAATGTATAATATACCCCATACTATATCATTGTTTCAGGTCATTGTGAGCCTTAAACTAGAAGAGCATCATTGGCCTCCTATGAAACTACAACAGCCACTATAGGCTAATGTCACAAACTGGTCTTTATCATGCAAATACAGGACATAAAGAACACCACAATGACATAAGGAACCAGCTTAGTTTTATAAACAAGCATCTAAAATGTAATTTTCTGAAGGGGGTGGGTAACTTCATGAGCTGATAACTATGACACAGCTGCCACTCAGGAAGGGTTATCATGCCAAAATATCATCTACAGACATGGATCTCTTCAAGAATCATAAGTAAGGTTTGTCACCTTGAGTGGTACTGATATCTGGTCTGGCCCATGGACTATAATGCCTGAATTATGGTTCTGCGTTAAATCGACGCAGAGCCTGCGCTGTAGGCTCTGCGTCGATTTAACGCGGAACCATACAGTAAATCAGCCTTTACTAATGTGCTGTTGTCTTTAAGCAACTAGACAGGCAGCAGTTCCCCATTGTTCACTTGGAGATCACTTTCAGTCGCAGGGCTCAAGGGGAAGGTTGTCATCCAGGCATCAGAGGCAGGGAGGCATCTATTCTAATACATGCCAAAGGTCCCGATGGGCAGGATTGAGAAATACTGGGTGTTGGTGTTATTCCAGCAAAACATTCAACACAACTTTGAGCAGGAGATAACCGGACAGATGTCACTAAACTGTCATCAAGTCTGACTTTTCCCCTTTTTTATAAGGATTATTTGATACTTTCAAACACGGAGGATCTTGATTCTCAGATACACCAGAGCTAAAAGTGACAAGCCTAGTGTCCATTTGGAAGAGGCTCTATTCATAGCCCTGGAGCAAATCACAACTCCTAAACTGCTCGAGCACATCTGACCAGAATCCAGCACATGTGACTTTTCTGCCACTGGCTATGGGCCAAATATTTAAACAATCATATCATACAGTCTGATGAATATTTAATAAATCTAATCCAACTTAGCATCAGTCTCATGCTGAAGTTGGGGGGGAAAGAATTGCTTAAGAATGTCAGAAACTGTCTCAAGTTCAAGCTTCAGGTCAGCTTTTCTCATGTGCTGGAGGCCTCAGGATGAAGCCTTTATATTTGCTTCATCCTCATTTGAGAGCCTGATAACGTTTACACGGTCTGAGTCAGGAGAAAAAGGAGAGGCTACCGCTGTACGTGAGCAGGTGCTGTAAAACAGAAGCTTTCCATAGTCGGGTAATGATATGATAAACGGTAATAAATATGCACAATGACACACATTTATTGTAGAGATAGCCTGAAGTATTTAGAGATGAATAATTAATGTCTGAACTAGAGTTAATCTTAGTTAGTCAAAGCAGGGAATCTTACTGTCTTTGCTATAATAGCTATTTATGTCTGAGGGTCTGGATCAGTGCTTGACTTCTTGAGCAGTTCCATTCAGTTTTTGATTCTGCATCAGTTGGATTCTGTTTGATCTTTCTGCTAAAAGATGAATCTGCAACTTGGTGAGATGATTGAACAATTAGACCGTTTCTTTGATGATCCCCACACAAATTGAGATGATCTAAGTTCACGTAGCATTTTACAAATGGATAAAAGGTGGAAATATGTAATGAAGCAAAGGAGAAAACTGTAATTCAAAGGCAAAAGTATCTTGTCTGTATGGGAACGGTCAGTGATGAGGCCAAACCCAGGAAGGGAGGTAATAATGGAGAAGCTGCATGTCTGTCTTACTCTGCCACCAGCTGGAAACAGAGAGCAAAAGCTGTTTAAGAAGGTGGTGGACAGACGGACACAGTCCCCCCTGAGCTCACAGAACACAGAAGATGAGAGAAATGAACTGCTAATGCTGTCTTTTTTAACTTCTTTTACATTTTTTTTTTTTAGAAAATTATTACAGCAGGAGACGAAAACAAAAACGACAGCCTTGACTTCAACGAATTCACCAAATATCTGAAGGAACACGAGAAGAAGTTACGACTGACCTTCAAGAGCTTGGACAAAAACAATGATGGTAAATTGCAAAGTGTTTATTATGTTTCTTATCGTGTTAGTCAGAACTATTTATTTACCTCTGGACTTCTTTGTTTTTGTTTTAACAGGCCGAATAGACTTTATGGAAATAAAGCAGTCTCTTGCTGATCTTGGACTGGACGTAAGCAGGGAAGATGCAGAGAGAATCCTTCAGAGGTATTTCAGCTGGTTTTATTGTTGTTGCTTCGTGGTCAAAATGTTTAACGTGCTCCATTCCAGTTGTATGTTAATGTAAGTCTTTACTGTTTCTTGTGACTTTATGAGCTTCAGCCCTTAGTGAAACAAGGCCTCTTGAAGCAGCAGTAGTGAAAGGAGGGGACCCGTGTGAGGGGCTGATAACCAGAGCGGGGAGGGCGGGGTCCGCGCTGGCCGCAGGTTCAGCCCACAAGACCCACTTTAAAGAACAGGAGCTTTTTTGTACAAGTGTGCACAAACTGTCGATCATAGAGGCTTTAGCTGCTACGTCCATGTCATGGTTACACTCGGATACTTTGCAATCAAGTATCCTTGTTAGTTAAAGGCTGGATGATTCTAATGCAGTTGTTGTTGTTGCTTCAGTGACTGAAAAAAATCACATTACTGATACTCTGAAGGAGCCTTTTGCTGTTAAAACAACTTTAGGTCCATTTTTAGATGGTAAGGAGCATAAACTTTCATTAGTGACCAAAGCAACGTGAACTGAAGCAATTTTGAGTTAGAATGAAAAGTGTGTTGCAGGAAAAAGGCAATTAATGTTAGCACAGGGGACAATCGAGCCATGTTGAATGAATTACCTATTATAAGTAGGGCTGGGTATCGATTCAAACTTCAAGAATCGATTTGATTCCCATTCTTAATATTCAGAATCGATTATCATGATTCGATTTGATCCGATTCGATATTGATTTGGCTTAGTGTTATTTAAAATGTTTTTTGAGCTGTTGCCTGAATTATATGACTGTAAAATAACTAGTGAAATAATAATTTCACAATAATTATTGTGAAATAACTAAGAAATAAATAACTCAAACAGGGCTTTCAATATTTACATTTAAAGTGCAAAAAAGAAAGAAATTGCAACAGTTCATGCAGTAAACAAATCATTTTAGCTTATCTAATTTATTCTGTGACCACGCACACATATTGCCATGAAGCACCTGGCATTTTTCAGAAGTTTCATGACAAACTGTGTGTCCAACTACTGGGATTAAAGTTCACCTGGCGAAAAAATTATGTAAAAAAATAAATAAATCGATCTTTAGACATAAGAATCGATTTTTAGGAATTAATATGAGAATCGATTTAGAATCGGAAAATCGATTTTTTTCAACACAGGCCTAATTATAAGCGTCTGAAAAGCCTAAAAAATGGCATATCACTTAAGGAATAGTGTGAACAAGGTCCCTACAGACAGTCTAACTTAGTCATTTTAACTTTGTACAAAAGGTGCAATAAAATAACTTTTATCAGAGGAATTTCTGCCCAGTTGCACTTATCTTGTTGACTACCAATGTTACACAAACTACTACTGCGACTGCTTTTAACAACAGCCTATTTTGTCATAAATAAATAAGTCCCAGTCCGGTTCTATGGAAGCAGGAACTATTAGCTCCTTTCCTTTTGCATCTGTGGACAGTAGTTTGCATGACGTGTGAAACTCAACACTGCAGGGACTGAAGGGAGATGCCTGTACAAACATTGTTTTTCTAAACATACAAACTTAGTTTGTCTGTAGGGACCATGTCCACATTTCTGAGTCCTGTCAGAGACTTTAATAAGCAATTTCTTTATGATGGAGCGCTATCGTCCCAAGTCACTACTTGCCCTTTTGCTGCAGTCACATTCTCCATTTTAACTCAGAACCGCTTCAGCTCATATTGTCTTGGTTAAAGTTTGCTAAAATAAACCAATTTGTGGCATTGAAATAAGATGAACATGGAGCAGGCTGCAGCTTGATCATAGAGAAGATTATAATAAAACCTTTGATGCTAGTTTTAAAATTAGATGTTGAGTTTAGAAATAAACCTTACTGAAACTAGTTTGTGATGACTCCAAACCTGGACTGATATGTTAATCGCCAGTAACTGTAATTTATGGCCTAATTTGTGTATTTCCGGATTATGCAATTCGGAGGTCATCAGCACTGGACCACATCTAGTTTTGATCCAAAGTTAACCAGAAAAATTTACGATAGGACGTCACTTCCATCATATGAAATGGAAATAAATTATTTTGACCTCACGTGATTGTCTGAGTGAATTTCAGCTCAACCGTGTAAATGATCCATACTGTTTGTTGTCTTGTCTTTTTTAACTTATTTTTACAAATATCAGTGGCTGTTGGAGCTATTCTCACTTATTTGGTGATTAATTAGAAACTTCCTCCTGGCCATTTTTGTGTTTTCGGGCGGATCGTAATTGTAATTTCTGCATCCAAAGTTCACAATCATGGACTTCATCCCACAGTTCCCTTTTTTACTCTGGGTCTTTTATTTAATAAAAAGGTAATTAAAATCCTGAGGGACAAAAGACTGCTTCCATATTTAAATGTGTACATAAAATAAAAGCTTACAGATAAAATAGATCAACATGTAGGAGAAACGGTATCTCCATGATTCCTAAAAAATGTAGTCCTGTGTCTCATTAATCTTGGAAGGTACAGTAGCTGAATACCTGCAAAATATCCTGGAAGAGTCTTCTCCTTTGTGGTTAATACATGAATCAAACATAAATGGATGGTTACGGCCTGAGAAAGACCATTTTACAGGTGTGACTGCCGCCAATAAGAATATATTCAAGCTTCTCTCTGGAGCTGATATTGACCAACTTATAGTCCTTCAGAGAAACGTTCTTCGTATAAACAGGTTACCGGTGATCCTCAAAGGTGTCCGCAGTAGGGACTTGGTATGATCTCATCTCTGTTTTAAAGCCAACATTTCTTGTGTGGGTGTGATATTTATCATTATTGAGTAAAGAAATAATATGAAATAGAGGATGTTTAGTGTTGATGATCACAATCATTGTTTGAACCTCCACGCTCAATAAAAAAAAGTTGGCCACGAAAAAGAAACAGAAATGACCAAAGAAATGTTTAGAAAAAAAATGAAACCCTCTATAATTTCTGTTGTTGAATTAACAAGATGTACACAGTTCTTTTTATGCAAATCATAACTTATTTCTATCACCAACAAGTTACTAAGAGTACAAAGTTGCTGAAGTGCTAATTGATTAAGACCCTGTGTGTGTGTGTGTGACAGCATCGATGTGGACGGCACCATGACTGTGGACTGGGGTGAGTGGAGGGAGCATTTCCTGTTCAATCCGGCCACCAACCTGCAGGACATTATCCGCTACTGGAAGAAAACCACAGTAAGGGACTTGCTCCAAACTTTTTCTCATGTTCCATCTCCATGTACAGATAATAGTAAATCAGCTCTGTATATCTGAAATAGAGTTTCACAGGAGCAGGAAGATGACTGTTTTTGAAGATGCTGACCATTGCTTTGGGTTTTAAAACTGTATTTTGGTTCAAATAAGTTTCCTAGATGTGTCAAGGACGCTCTCGCTTGAATCACCATACACTCACCTGTCTAGCGCCAGCTACAGACTTAGATTTTAATAAAAAACGGAGCAGTTTACTCAGCAACATATGCAACCACGGCAACGGGAAAGTTGTGAATGGTTGCAGATCAGCTCCTGTACGTTGACGGATTAGATTCATTCATTTCTAGAAGAGCCGTGAGAAAGCAGAGCCATGAAGAGGTGGAGTGGGCATGAAGGGAGAGATTACTGAGGCGTTTGTCTCACCTTTCGATTTACTGTAAAATAAAAATCCTCATATATATATATAACATAAAAATGAGACAGAATGTAGTTTAAGACTTTTGTGCAGCTTGTTTTTTTTATGTGGCCAGTACAGTTGCATGCTGGAAACGAAGCTATTTCCTGTCGGTGGTTAATCTCTGACGTAAGCTCTGCCCACTGGCTCTGCCTACGGGGGTTCAATTAACTGTCGCTTTCTAAACTCGGCAGAGATTAGCTAATTTCAGTCTGACCTGCGTGCAGATTAGTTTATTGTTGGGATTTGGACAGGAAAAGGTGAAAGGAAGTGATCCTGGAACTGGAACAGCCAGGGAGCTGAGATGAAGGAGCGGTGAGGCTGAACCAGTCGTTGGAAACATCTATGGCAGTGAGAACCTCCCGTCACCAGCAGCTTTTGAACCCTGGGTTTCTGGCCTTCCTGGACGTCGTGTTTGAATGTGAAGACCCTCAACATCTGCTGCAGTTCTGCATTAGAATTGTGTGAAGGATCCACGTTGGTGCATGAGGTTTTTGGAGGGACTGAACTGAAGTCCAGCTTTATCGGAGGTCGGGGATAAGCATGGCTCTGCTGCAGCTTCAGCAGGCACAGCAACAGTCCGCCTGGTTTTTCCTCGACTTTGAAGATGACGGGGCAATCTATGAGGTTGAGGTGGATCTGGTACGTTCTTATACGGGAACTGGTGAACGTTTGGTCCAAAACAGAGGTGTCTTCAGTATTCACATTCCTTACTCAGGTAGAAGTATAGATACTAGAGTTTAAAAATACTCCTGTAGAAGTTGAAGTATCAACTCAAGTTTTTTACTCCAGTAAAAGTATAAAAGTACTGGTTTCAAAACTACTTAAAGTATAAAAGTAAAAGTAATGTAAGGGGGAAAAAAGCCATTAAGGACAAAAGCCATTGAAAATGAATGCATCTTAGTATAATGCAAATATATTAAAGAACCATATATGTGTACTATTGAGCATTAACATGTGTTTCAGAGAGCAGAAGATATGATGACTAGTTGCCTATAAGTATTGTAATGGTGCAAAAAGTCAAACTTCAGAGGCATGTTATCATTTATCCTAACCTTTATTGGAATGTACATCCAAGTTTAGTTGCAGGAATCTGAGGGAACGGATGTAAGAACAAAACTGGACAAGAACATCTGAAACAACCACAACCTAATTCACTCTATCCGGATGGAGCAATTTAACTGGATAGTTATTTTTTAAAGGCCGAAATGAAATGGAGTAACGAGGCTGTTTTTAAAATGTAAGGAGTAAAAAGTACAGATAATTGCGTGAAAATGTAAGGAGTAAAAATAAAAATTCATCTGAAAAATAATTACTCCAGTGAAGTATAGATAACCAAAATGTTCTACTTAAGTAAGGTAACAAAGTATTTGTACTTCATTACTTGACACCTCTGCTCCAAAATTAGAGAAATGGATATGCCTGAGATCATCCAGATATGCATTTGAGTAAAATTAATTATATAAAACTAGGAGATGTAAGGAATCTGAAAGTATCCTGATCAGCAGATGTGTTGACTAGTTTTTCAAAAACATTTATCTTTGTACAACTTAAAGGTAAAAGTTCAAAATTGGACAATCTAATATTGTTGTTGTTGTTATTATTGTATTAATTGTATATCATTGATCTTAACATCAAGTATCAGCTGGGTTTTGAATGGCAAGGTGGAGGACAATAATAATTATTCTTGGAGCCCAAAGCCAAATGAGTTTGATATGGCGTCCCCCATCGCTGCCAGGTATATCGGTTACTGTCATGAATGTAACTGCTTTGAATTTAATTTGTTACTTATCACTAGTTATGCTTTTGTGCATCTTTGTTTTGTAGTTTGATTACAATCTACACTCAGAGTCTGATAAAGAAAGAGAAAGTGGTTAAAATTGTCTTTATTAATATCTGGTCAAATCAAACGGTTCAATAATCACAGAGAAGCAATTTTATTCAGAGCCTGACGTTTTAGTGTTAATTTACACCAGCTATTTATGGACAAAAAGTGTATTATTCCACTTCTATTATATTAGCTTTCCCAGAAAGATTACTTGCACTTGCACAAAAATCCTCTGTGAGAGTCTTAAATCCTTATTTCCAGTCGTCTTGTGTTTGTTTGTGTGATAAGACTAGATGCTCATCAGTGTCGAGCTGTGATGTAACTGCTTTCACAGCACGGATCTGCACTTATGCAAGGTTCTTGAATGACGCCTGTCCTGTCCTACTCAGCTTTAAGTTCACAGCGAACCGGTAATGAAGCTTTAATATTTGTTAAAGCTTTGTTAAGTAAAAGTTGATCAAAAAAGCAGCTCAGCACTATCAAAGTGCATTTTAAAGAACACAAAGTTCAAGTGGAAGAGTGAAAATGAAGTGTAAAAGGTTTTGGCTCTTCTATATGTTGGCATGAATCAAAATTCTGAAATGGATAACAAGGCATTTCTTTATATTAAACTGAACACCACACAGCATTTGTCACATCTCCTCGTATGTCTGCACTGTGTTGCTTCTAGGTGTTGGACATTGGTGACAGCATCACCATCCCAGATGAGTTCACGGAGGAAGAAAAGACGACCGGTATGTGGTGGAAGCAGCTGTCGGCGGGAGCCATGGCGGGCGCCGTGTCCCGCACAGGAACCGCCCCACTGGACAGAATGAAGGTCTTCATGCAGGTGGGCCAACATTTCCTTTACCTGCTGAATAGTCCTGCTGTAAATGGATGTATTTGTGAGGATTAAACAGCAACTTTCTGTTACATCCAGGTGCACTCTTCGAAAAGCAACAAAATCAGTCTTGTGGGAGGTTTTAAGCAAATGTTAAAAGAAGGAGGAGTGGCGTCCCTGTGGAGAGGAAACGGTATCAACGTCCTGAAGATCGCCCCTGAGACGGCCATTAAATTCATGGCTTATGAACAGGTATACATGCTGAAGACATCATGTGTTCTTGTTTTATCTGCATTGAATTATCCTGAGTTGTGGAGAGCTGTGGTGCATCTGTGTCTCTGTGTGTCGTCAGTATAAGAAGCTGCTAGCCAGCGAGCCAGGGAAGGTCAAGACCCATGAGAGGTTCATGGCAGGATCGCTGGCCGGGGCCACGGCACAAACGGCCATCTATCCCATGGAGGTGAGCGGACACGGAGCTTTAACAGTGTAGAGACACGTGGGTGGGTGTGTTGGTGGAAATAACACAATATCTGTATGGTGGAATTTATTTATTTATTCCAGATCCCCATTAGTTGCTGCCTCAGCAGCAACTATTCTTCCCGGGGTCCAACAGTACAAATATACATTTCTATAAAACTTTTACAGTACAATATAAAATGTTAGTTAAACAGAATAAAACAAAGTAGATAACAAGTACGAAGAACAACAACTAAAAAGAAAAACAAGACAAAAAAACTAAAGATAATAAGCAGAAAACAATGAAAAAAAAGAATTTTCCTAAATGAAAAAACGAAAATGAAAAATAAAAAAATAACAACCAAAAACAGATAGATTAAAGATAAATAAGTGCATACTAAATGAGGTAAAAACAAAAAAAAAGTATTTCAATAGAAGAAAATTTAAAAATAAATAAATAGTGAAAATAACCGGAAACGTCACAAAACTTCAGCAAAATAAAATACTAAAAATTGAAATTAAATGCAGAACAAGAAAATATGCTTATTTATGTCACGAACCGGGCTGCACGGCATGACAAAGAGGGAGACGCAACACAAGGAAAGTCAATCAAAAAGGGTTTTTATTAAATAATACCAAATAATAAAGCTAAAAGAATAACCTTAATTAAATATGGCGTGTGTAGTCTGTAGATCAGTGGTGTAAGTGAGTGCATGCGGGAAACAATGTGGGTGTATGTGTGTAAGGTGTAAATCTAAAGCAAAACCAAACCACAAACAAAATGCTGCCTCAGGGATGAGAGAGAGGGGAGAAGTGAGCAGCCAGAGCTCTTTAAAGGCTCATTGAGCACAGGTGCTGCCACTTCTCTGATGACCCTCAGCTCCTCCCACTGCTACCTGCAAGGGGGAAGACCAGCCACAAGGCAGGAAGGTAAAGAGGGTCGTCACACCCCCCCCCATAAGACGAGGGTCCCAGGACCTCCGTCCCCAAACAATAACACCTGCCTATAAGAAGAGAAAAAAAAAAACATAAACCACATGCAGGCAATATTAAAACTAGAGCCCGCGACAATGCATCTGCTACCACATTAAAATCATTGCTTCAAACGCCAAAGCCTGCGCTGTTGACAAATGTCTAAACAGGCTCTTCAAGTTCTTGAGGGTCTCTGAATTTCTCAGCCGACCAGACAATAAACCCTCATCAGGCTCAAACACCTCACCCCCACTCTCATCAGAAAATTCACCCACTGTGTCAGCAATCAAAACAGGACTCCCCCCCAGTGACTCCTGCTGGACAGCACTGGATGGACTAGCAGAGTGAGCATAGTAGGGTTTCAGCAGATTCACATGGAACAATTTTTCAGGCTTCCTACGTCCCGGAGTTGAAATCAAATAATTCTGGTCTGAGACCCGTTTAACCACTGTATATGGACCTGAAAACTTGGCCTGAAAGGGAGAACTAACCAGTGGACAAAGAGCCAACACACGATCCCCAATGCTAAACTCACAAACCTCAGCCCGACGATCGTACTTCCTTTTCATCTTAGTTTGCGACGTAGCTAACATTTGTTTTGCCAACTCTCCTGCAGAATACAGCCGGTGTTTAAAGCCATTTACATAGTCAATAAGGTTGGTGGGTGGGTCTGACCCCTTCCACCCATCCTTAAACACAGACAGGGGACCCCGCACCGAGTGGCCAAATATTAGATCGTTTGGGCTAAACCCTGTACTGTCTTGCACCACCTCCCGTGCAGCCAAAAGCAACCAGGGTAGCCCCTCTTCCCAGTCCCCCACCAGTTCAACACAGTATGCACGCAAAAGAGACTTGAGAGTTTGGTGGAAACGCTCCAGAGCCCCTTGACTCTGAGCATGATAAGCAGTCGACTGATTATGTCTGATCCCTAACAGTTTCAACACTTGGGCCATCAGATGTGAAGAAAAGTTAGATCCCTGGTCACTCTGGATGACTCTGGGGATGCCAAACACAGATATAAATTGTGTCAGAGCCTTAACCACAGACCTTGCAGTAATTGTCCGCAATGGATAAGCTGCCGGATATCTGGTGCTTTGACACATGACAGTCAGCAAGTACTGGCTACCTGACTTCGAACGAGGCAATGGTCCCACACAATCAATGATTAGGTACTCAAACGGTTGACTAACAGCTGGAATTGGCTGCAACGGAGCTGGTTTAATAACCTGGTTCGGCTTACCAGTCAGCTGACAAGTACCACAGTTCCTAATGTGCAGAGAAACATCCTTCTTCAGCCGAGGCCAAAAGAAGTGGCGTAAAACAATGTCATAGGTTTTCCGGACCCCAAAATGTCCTGACTTATCATGAGCAAGACCCAACACATGGCTACGCAACTTAGATGGAACTACGACTTGAAAAATAGGGTCGCCAACAAAGTCCTCACCATGGGGCAACCACTTCCTGAGCAAAATACCATCCTGAATTAAGTAGCCACTGGCAACACTTTCCACCTCACTGGCAGACAAAACGGATTGAAATGCCTTTTCTAGTGATGGGTCAGCCCTCTGCTCACTCCTCAGGTCACCGTGAGACACAGATAAAGGAAAATCAGGCAAACATGGCAAAGCAGTCTCCACCTCCCTTTCCTCCTCCTCCGACTCAGCCCGACTCATTGCCCGTGTAACCGCACATGCAGAAAACACTTCAGGGAAACGCACAGAACTTTCATCAGGCTGTTCTGAACTCAAGGGAGAATTAGTGACAACAGGAGGCGGCGGCTCATGTGCCCAAACCTGACTGCCAGCCAAATCGTTACCCAGAATTATATCAATTCCTTCAACTGGTAACGCTGGTCTCACCCCAATAGGCACTTCCCCCTGCACCAAGCCACAATCTAAAGTCATCCTATGCACTGGGACAGGCAACAACCCCATCCCCATCCCTCGCATAAGGATCCTATCTCCAGTGTCAGTCTTCTCTGAAAATGGCAAAACAGTTTCCACAACATAAGATTTAACAGCACCGGTATCTCTCAAGATCTTAACGGGAACCTTAGTGTCACTCCCAGTCTGTGTTACAAACCCATCAGAAACGAAAGGCCCATAAGACACGCAAGGGTCCTCAACCACCCCGAATTCAGCCTGCCCATCTTGACACCGTCCAACATCCACAGAACCAGGAACACTTGCCGCCAGGGCAGCCGGCTTTACATGACCGCTTCCTGGGTGCTGCCTCTTACCCCTAAGCTGTGGGCAGTCTGACTTCCAGTGGCCTGGCTCCCGGCAGTAGTGACACAAATTCTCACCTCTTCCAGGTGTTCCCTGGGTCCCCTTACCCGAAGAACCCCCAGAGCGAACCGGCGATCCACCACCAACATTCTTATGCCCCACAGGCTCCCACACCGGGTCACTAAACCGGCTTTTATGAATGAGGACATACTCATCTGCCAGTTCCGCAGCCTCCGCCGCAGTCTTAACCTTACGCTCCGTAAGATGTGTGGCAACACGACTGGGCAGAGAGTTCTTAAATTGCTCCAAGACGATCAACTCGCGCAAACTCTCAAAGTTATTAACATCAGAGGACATACACCAACGATTGAAATGGGTAGTCAGTTCCCTCGCAAACTCCATATGCGACTGGTGAACCTTTTTCTCCCACGTCCGAAAACGCTGGCGATAGGCTTCTGGGACTAACTCATAGGCTTTTAACACAGCATCTTTGACTGATTTATAAGTCAGATTGTCATTACTTAAGGACGCATAAGCCTCCTGTGCCTTCCCAGACAACACACACTGCAACAGCAAAATTTGCTCAGAGTCTGACCAACCCCCTGCCTGTGCAATCCGCTCAAACAGAGAGAAAAAAACATCTGGATCCTTCTCATTGAAGTTTGGCACAAGCCGCAAATTCCTCACAACATCAGGAGCCCCAGAGCGTGAAGATAAACCACCCTCTCCGTGTAACACATCCCCAGCAAGCTTACCTTCTCTGACTAAAGCCAACCTAGCAGTCTGTAGTGCTATGTTTGCCTGCTCTGTCCCACGCCGCAACCGTTCAATTTCAATTTGCTTCTCTACCTCCAGCCTATGTCTTTCCGTCCCATGTGATAACTGCAATAGCAACAGCTCTTTTTGCTGCTCGAAAGTCAAATTTCCTGCTGGAACTAAAAGTGGCTCCGCTGCTAATGCCTGACCAAGTCCCTCCGTCTTTGCCTCCATCACCCCTTTCGCCACTAACCGCAGCTTAAGCGTAGCCTTCACACTGTCTTTACGTTTATCCCTAAGATCACCCAAACCAATTTCATACTCGTCTGCAATTTTCAACAGCTGCCCCTTAGTGCAACGATCCAGAAAACCCTCACTTGGGGCAGCAATAAATTCCTCTATCCCGGCCATTTTTCAAAAACAAAAGGGAAAATGTTAACCCAAAAGTAATGAAACAAAAAGGAGTTGGAGATCCCAGCCAAAAAGAACAAAAGAAGGGTCAGCACAGGGCCAGCCACGCAATGGGCCGTCGGACCACGCACTTTCCCCACTAAATAAGAAAAAACCAAGGTAAACCTATAACCAAACAAAAACCGATAACAGGACTACCGGCAATCTCCAGTTCAAACTAAAGAACAAAATTAACTTTCCTATTCAAAACTGCATCTCCCAAACACAGGGTACACTGGACATCACCATAGCTGATGCCATGCACTCAAATCCCCAAATCATTTAGGGCACCAAACAGCCTGAAACAACTCAAACCTTGGACGAGCCCCCACTTGTCACGAACCGGGCTGCACGGCATGACAAAGAGGGAGACGCAACACAAGGAAAGTCAATCAAAAAGGGTTTTTATTAAATAATACCAAATAATAAAGCTAAAAGAATAACCTTAATTAAATATGGCGTGTGTAGTCTGTAGATCAGTGGTGTAAGTGAGTGCATGCGGGAAACAATGTGGGTGTATGTGTGTAAGGTGTAAATCTAAAGCAAAACCAAACCACAAACAAAATGCTGCCTCAGGGATGAGAGAGAGGGGAGAAGTGAGCAGCCAGAGCTCTTTAAAGGCTCATTGAGCACAGGTGCTGCCACTTCTCTGATGACCCTCAGCTCCTCCCACTGCTACCTGCAAGGGGGAAGACCAGCCACAAGGCAGGAAGGTAAAGAGGGTCGTCACAAACACAACAAATTATTTTTACAAAAAAAAAAAAATTCAATCTTTCCATTTTATTTTTATGTTTTTATCATTTTATGTTATGGGACAAAAGCACAAACCAGTTATTGTGGGTCTGCTTGTGGTCTGTTCTTGACGTATGGCCAAAAAAACCTCCCTCCGGTGTGCCGGTGAGGCATCACATGATGCTCTTGGGCAGAAAGACCACGCTGCTAATGCACTGCCACGGTGGTCCGTCTGAAAGAGTCCAAAACTAGCATCTTGTAGCCTTTCCTAGAATAACGCTCCGTAATCCTTTAAAGCTGGTTGAGTCGTAAACAAAGCTGCTGGAATAACTGGAATAACAGCGAAATCAAGAAAGTGCTCTCTGGGTTTGTGCTCTGGAGTATCCGGTTTGGTAAACATGAGTCAGGCTAGCATTACTTTCATAGGGTTTAAAGGTCTGTTAGAAAAGTCACATTTTGTTCTCATGATGTGTTGCAAACTGGTGAATGAATGAGATCTGTGGCTGAAAGCAGTACTCAACCCGACAGCGCCTGAAGCAACGCGGCTGTATCATTTTGATGCAGATGTGCACCAGCTGCTGATCCACTGTTTCTGAAGATGAGGCCCGGTGGCCTTCAGAGGAAGCAGCTTGCGGCTCTAGAGCCGCATGCGGCTCTTTAGCGCTGCCCTAGTTGCTCCCTGGAGCTTTTTCAAAAATGTTTGACTTTTTTTTTTCTTCTTTTTTGTTTTCTTTTTTTTCTTCTTTTTCTTTTTTTCTTCTTTTTTTCTTTTTTCTTTTTTCCTTTTATTCTCTTTTTTTCCTCTTTTTTTCTTCCTTTTCCTTTCTTTTTTTAAACTCGTCATTTCGACTTTTTTCTCAATATTTCAAACTTTTTTCTCAACATTTTGACTTTTCTTCACGAAATTTTGACTTTTTTCTCAAGATTTTACTTCAACATTAATCTTGACATTTCGACTTTTTTCTCTGAGTTTCGACTTTTTTCTCAAAGTGCATAATGAAAAAAAAATATCTTCCCCCAGTTTTAACTAACATAGATACATGCAGCATGTGTTGCCTTCATTCTAAGGCTGATCCAAGACTTTTAATTTTTTGCGGCTCCAGACATATTTTTTTTTTGTGTTTTTGGTCCAATATGACTCTTTCAACATTTTGGGTTGCAGACCCCCTGGTATAGTTGAGCATAAAGATGTTTATTCAGAACAAAGCAGAAACATGTTCACATGTCAAAGAAAAAAAGTGGCAAAAAACTAGATCTTAATTTAGTGAATGGATCTAACTATTGAGCTCATAGAGGCCCTCATTTGCAAGCCTCAACCGCGGACACAAACTGTTGCAAGAAGGACTACGAAGTGTAGGACGGCGTTACTGATCATCCTTGTCTGTGCAGGTGATGAAAACCCGTCTGACACTGAGGAAAACTGGACAGTACTCAGGAATGTTCGACTGTGCCAAGAAAATCCTGAAGAAGGAGGGCGTGAAGGCGTTTTACAAGGGCTACATTCCCAATATTCTGGGCATCATACCCTACGCCGGGATCGACCTGGCCGTCTATGAGGTAAGCGGTGATGAAATGCACTCATTTGGATACATTTAAATAGTGTGAGATAAAACCGGTTCTATCTTCAGCTGTAAGTCTGACTTGTAAAGAAATTTAGTCAAATATAAGGGTCCAACAATAACGCTCCTCCTACATACACCTGTCTGACCAGAGCTTGAAGAACCTCTGGTTGTCCAAATATGCCAAGGACACAGCAAACCCAGGAATCCTGGTGCTGCTGGGCTGCGGGACCATCTCCAGCACTTGTGGCCAGCTGGCCAGCTACCCGCTGGCTCTGATCCGCACCCGCATGCAGGCACAAGGTGAGACCAACAAAACCACTTCTTTTAAAAAGAAAGAACTTATTTGTTTTTTTCATTTACATTTTTGTGGGGAAAAAATTGCTAAATGTTGTCATTCTTAAGTCTTTTCATTAAAATTTTATTTTACTGTTTTTATTCAAATACCTCCCTCATTTGGTATTAAAGAATTTCTGATCCACAGTAACTTCCAAGACTATCTTTTGCTTCGTCTTTGCATATTGTGAAACATATGACACTATGGCATAGGACATGGAAGTGGAATCACTTAGCTCTAACAGAACTGAGAGAGGCATTAAATATAATTAAATATAACATGCCCATAGCACGCTCTCTCATCACCTGTGACATATGTGGCATTGTGACTTTGGGGTGTCCTTTTATTGGAGATGTTGGAAGGATTGGCCGTATATTCCTCACACTGACCTCCCATGGTGTGGACTTGCTGTACACTGAAAAAAGTATAACCTTGCTCAAACTAAAAAAAAATGATGTCCAGATATCACATCTAAAATATTTGACTTCACAGAATTTAAATTGAGTATCTTCATATGACCTGATTATTTTATGTTGATGTAAACAATAATACTGCACTTGACTCAACCTTAATTTTTTGCCTTGATCCAAATTATTTTTTTTACTTTTAGTTATTGAACCAAACTAATAAATTTAAATTGAACCAAATTAATTCACTTAATTCACTTTTAACTGATTTAAGGGTTAGGGTTAGAATTGAATTGTTTGCCTTGACACCAGTTTATTAATTTACATGTATCCAAACTATATTTTTCACATTTTATTTGACCCAAAAAATAATTTGTTTCCCACCTTATAAACTCTATAAAAAGACACTTGGCCAACAGATGACATTAAATGTATTTATTAATCTTAAACATATGAACCATATGCAACACATTAGGCAATCAGCCTTCATTTTTCTTTAATCTAAGAGTGGGCAGATTTGTGTGTAATCCTGGAATATGGCTAAACCTGAATGCTGACTAAAATGATGCACTGTATAGCATCCCTAAAGGCACTGCAAGGTGGCAAGGGGAGGAAACGGTGGAGCGAAGAGGAGAGAGGCTGGAGAGGGGGGTGGGTAGAGAGGGACCTAGGACGTAAACGATATCACGATGTCAAAAGGTGCGTCTGGCCAGCATGCCGAGAGGAAGCTACCGGACCATGTGCTCTGACTCTGTAGTGTGCAATGCGCATGCGCAATTCATTTGACTCAATCTAAAAATATTACCTGTAGGTCATGAAGAAAAAAAATAATTTGAGAGAAATCAAAAACTTTGTTTTGGGTCCAAATCAAACTTGATGTCTCTAAATGCAAAAAGAATGAGTTTTACAATCAAATCAATAATTTTATCCTGTTTTAGATGGCAATTATTAGTTTGAATGAACAACTGCATGTTACACTTGTTTCAGTGTATGCACCTCATGTGTGAAAAAATCTGGAGTCAAGACTCAAAATTTGAGCTAAATGGATCAATACGCTACCAATTTCTATTTTGGGGCATATGTCATTCAAAGTCATTTTAAGTTTATCTATGCAGTACGGACGTTTATATTTCTAGTAGTATAGTATTGTGGATGTGTTTTAAGTTATTCATTTATCATGATTGTGTGTAAAACACACATAAAATAAGAATATGGGTTATTTCTGTTGCACCTATTATTTTCTGATGGGAACGCTCTCTTTTCAGCTTCTCTTGAGGGTGCGGAGCAGTTGCCGATGGGCAACATGGTGAAGAAGATCCTGGAGAAGGAGGGCTTCTTTGGACTTTACCGTGGCATCCTGCCCAATTTCATGAAAGTCATCCCAGCCGTCAGCATCAGCTACGTGGTGTATGAGTACATGCGCTCCGGCCTGGGAATCCAGAAGTAGCTGCAGAACCGTCCGTGTACACAACAGTGCAAGATGTGCTGCATTTTTTTTTCCCACTTTCATCTGGCATTTGGAGAGATTGTTTACCTGGAGGTCCCCAGAGTCTGGACCCAGACCGCTGCAGATGGAGCCCGTGTAGAGAGTTTAAAGAGACAGCAGGACCTGAACTGCAGTACTGTGCAACTGTCAGCAAAGAAAAAACCCTGCTGCACTACCACGCCGTTAGCATCTCTACGGGGCGTCCAAATCATGCTGTTTACACTCCACCGACAGCTTTAAGTGCACTGACTTTGGGTCAACCAGCTTTCAGTTTAAAAAAAACTTAAATAGGATTTCTTTTTTTTTTCTTTGAATCAGAATCCTGTTGTGTACCAAAAATGTCACGTTCCTCTTGACCAAAGAGCACCTTATTGCATCACTTAAACAAAAAGTCCTTTTTATCTCCTGCTGTCATTATCACAAATACTCCAACAATCAAAAAAAGAAGTAACTTTGTTTTACATCTTAATGCAGCCACACTAAAAATGTATTCAGTCACCTATGAGAAGAGAGGTGTGTCATCTAGAAATCTGGGAAAAATCTAAGTGCGATATGTCCTGGTGGGGATGTATTTAACTTGAGTCTTCTGTAAAGGTGGTGTTTGTGTACAACTTTACGACACTTCTTCAGTGAGGCTGTCTGGGAAGAAATGTGCCTTGTGTGTTTTTCTCAGATATCTGGAGACTCATATCCTCCTCTTCTTTTGCCTTCCTTTCCAATATTTGGTTCATAGATGCTGGAGTTTACATAGAAAGATTACATGACCACATTTTATTTTCAAAAAATAAACTTTGAATTAAAGTATTTTGTTTCTTTTTTTGAGCGGTGCAACACATACCAGAATACACTCTGAGCTTCGATGTGGCGGGGGTGATCCCTGAAGCTCTAAGAACAGATTACTCTAGTTTAGATGTTACGTAATAATCTGTTCCCCCGGTATTGTCACTCCTGGCTTTCCCTGTCTGGTCAAACTGTGGACCCCACATCGATGGATCAGTAACTCGTGGAGGCAAAATAACAACCGTCAAGCTACAAGTCGCAGTTAACTCAAATCTTTGTATTGGAAAAAATAAAACTTTTATATTTTACTTTTATATTCATTGATGATGTTGCTTTTTGCCTTTATGTAATCTAATCTAGCTTCCCATGACCCAAGCTCTTGTTCGGTATGCGTTTTTTATTTCTCATTTGGGCTCATTGGGAGCTGATAAAGTCTAAACTACACACCATCTTTTGAATTATGTCTACAGACGGTGACACTCAGTCTGCATCTCCATAAAGCAATAAGCTCACCTTTAAGGTGTAAACCACCCAAAATGTCACACCCACACATGTGAATGCTGGGTTTTAGGCTATTTAAGCAAATATAAATAGAAAAAAAATCCCATTTAATTTGGATGTAAAATCCTCAACCTTAGCGACTCCTGCTGGTCTTATTTAAAAACACTGAAATACACATTTCCATTGGAGAAAAATTACTTTTATACTGCCATTTATATCTTCCAAAACAGTGGAATTATTAT
Organism: Cololabis saira; assembly: GCF_033807715.1. Taxonomy (NCBI): domain Eukaryota; kingdom Metazoa; phylum Chordata; class Actinopteri; order Beloniformes; family Belonidae; genus Cololabis; species Cololabis saira. The sequence goes on from NC_084599.1 coordinate 30,836,540, forward strand.
AAATAACATTCTGATATAGATGAGTTGAGTTACGAGGACACAGTTTGTATCTTATGGTGGAAAAGCAGCCAATTTCTAGAATATGAATGCACATTGAATTATTTCATCTTTTTTGTTTTTGCATCTTCAGAATGCAATTTGTAGCAAGTTATGTAAAACATACAATGCTGAGCTAAATTCTCCAACACAAAGGCTGTCAATATAGTTAAGATGATGATAAAGGATCAAACAAATAAGACATGCTTGGTAACTTAGAAAAGGCTCTTCTCTGGATATGAACCGTTCATGATCATTGTACCAACCAGAGAGAAAAAAGCTACAGCGGTCAGGACCGCACGCAGAGCTTTGAACCAGCTGGGGTAAGTTGGGAGCAGAGCAAGATCATAATGCAGGGAGATTCCCAGTCCCATGATGACCATGATGCCTGCGGTAACAATGCTGTCACTCATGAGCATGGTAACCCAGGCCAGCAGGGAGGGAACCACACTGTTGCTCAGGTTGATCCAGTCCGGTTTAGCCGGGCTGCTCTCAGGAAGCGCAAAACCCCAGCGAGCTCCACCCAGGAAAGAAATAATGGAGGCGGCGTAGGCCAACTGTGCGTAAGCCACCTGTGGGTAGTAGACCTCAGTCGCGGCCATGAACAGAGTGGGGACTACAAAAGGGATTAGTCCTGCAAACCCGAGATAGAGGGCGGGTTTGGGACCATTCCACAAGTGCTTCATGTCATAGCGCAGCAGGTCCAGTTCTGGAGGAGGAAGTTCAGGTCGCGCCCGCTTCTTCAGCCTCGCAGCAGAAGAGTGGAAGTGTTGATTCCTCACCAGAAGTAAAGCATCCCAAGTCTGGCTGCTCTGGAAGAGTTTAGTCCTCCTGACGCGAGAGACCAGAGGAGGTTTCACGTGTCCAGGCTCTCGTTCTGTGAATGAAAGTCTGGTGGAGGAGATGATACCGGACGATGTGGATCCATCCTCAGGGACTCCAGTCAGGGCTGGTGTCCAGCATCTCTGCGAAGGGCCCGCCCAACGCAAAGCCTAAAACGACATCCAAAGGTTAAATTTCATTGTGGTTTTGAAGTTGTAAATTATGAAAATGCAAGCTTTTTGTGTTGTAAGATCTGGAGTAAATCACCCTGCAGGCTGCAACGGTGCTTCTTCTCAATAAAACAGAGAGCATCTGAGAGAAAGCAGAGCAGGTCAGGTTAAGCACAGCAAACAAATTAATAAAAATACACAGACACAAAATAAAGACTAATTCTCAAAAATGTTAAATAACAGACGTGACCAGCAAACACACATGTAACAATGAGTAGCGTTTGTCAACTACGCCCCAAAACTATGGAACACACTGCCCAAAAACATCAGGGAAGCCGAGTCGGTAGATATCTTCAAAAGACAACTTAAAATCTCTTTACTCAAGCATTTAAACATGAGATAACCACGCCTTAGTTGCCACTTTCCTTTTATCTATATATCATTGATTTTTACTGTCTGCATTACTTTTATACTTTTAAATGTTTTTATATGATCATTTTTATCTTTTACTCTTATTTGTTGATATTTTTATCTTTTTATTTTTCATATGCCTACGACTCGTGCAGCATTTTTACCTTTTTATATTCATATATTCAATTTTTATATTCCTTTTTATATTATCCTATCTTAGTAGTTCTGTGGAGGAATTTGGAACTGAATTTTGTCAGGGTTATGTTTTATATCACTGCACTTAAATATTTGTGTTTTTTGTTTTATTTGCTGTTGTTGTTTCTTATTTGTACTGTTACTGTAAAGCTCCTTGAGCTGCGACTTTCGTATGAAAGGTGAAATAAATAAATAAATAAAAGTAATAAATAAAGTTTATTATATCATTATTATTATTATTAATGTTTAGCGTGGAATTGCATAAAGGGAATACAAAAAAACAAGCCTTAACTACCCCTTAAGCAAAATGCATGGAAAAAAAAGAATCTTTTTCATGATTTTTTTGTTTATAATCCCTGATTTACTCTGCAGATCTGTGATCATAACCGTCTTAAAGGGTAAATAACCGCAAGACATGCCACTAAACAACCAAGGTTACACAGCTGAACTTCCACCTTTCCTCCAAACAATATAGATCCCCATGTCTGAGATCCAAACACCAGAATTACCTCCGTTTTAGATTTCAATTCCCATTTTTTAAGACGTCCTTGGACCTTGTTTGGAGCTTCTTCGCCACGTTGGTACGACGTTTATTCCGTCCGTGTTCATCGCACTCCAGGGCATTAGTTCCGGTGTTCTGCTAATTTCTGCTCCTTTGCCAAAAAATGCTACCTAATGGTTTTCTACCTTTTGTAGAGCTAAAATGTTGCTGTGTTTTACTCATGGATCTATTATATAACTTTTACTCCCTAAACCACTTCCTTTCCCCCCAAGTGGTCCTTGTCTCTTGCCAGGCCGTCATTGTAAATAAGAATGTGTTCTAATGACCTGCCTGCTTAAATAAAGGTGAATGACTGAATGGATATCAAATAAAGCCATACAATTGTTTTTTCTTTTTCTCTTTATCGTATAATGTTCACAAAGTGTAATGCATTCATGTCATGGGTAGTGTATTTTGAAGGATCAAATACTCAACATCCCACATTATACATTTTAAATCGTGCAAGAAACGATGCAAACTTTGAAAATCGACTGTGCGCATGCGCAGAACCACAAGGTAGCATTTCTCGGCAGGTAGCAGAAATTGGCAGAACACCGGCTCAAAAAACAGATATCCTAGTATGTTAAAGCCAAGCAAAAGTTAGGCAAATATTAATTTAAAAACAGAGAGGAAAAAAACTTGACATAAAAATGTACAAAGTTTTTTTTTTAACCGCATTGTGTCTTTATCTTAATAGTTTAGATAATTGAAAATGTGAGCATGATTATAAAAAGACTGCATTGCTATTTCCAAACGAAACTGCATTGAATTATTGTCATTTTATTTTGTTATCCTTTATATTTATATATATATATATATTTATATCTCACACCTATTAGACGGAAGGCACCATTTTGTATCATGATTTGGTAAAACATTTATATATATATATATATAGAGAGAGAGAGAGAGAGAGAGAGAGAGAGAGAGAGAGAGAGAGAGAGAGAGAGAGAGAGAGAGAGAGAGAGAGAGAGCGGGAGAGAGAGAGAGAGCAATATATGGTAGCAGCAAAGTGGTTGTTAATTACTTGTGAGCAGTGTTAGCTATGTCAAAATAGATTAAGATTAAGAATCCTTTATTAGTCCTCATGGGGGAAATTCAGATATCACAACCGCTCAAAAAAGACAATAGAAAAGAATACAAGAAACAACTAGAATATATAAACATATATAAATAACAGCAGAAAGGAATAAAAAAACGAGTGTGTGTAAAGAGGAATTGGTACAGTGTTTGTTGTGCTTTTAATGATTCACCATAATTTACTTTTCCTGCCTGGCCGTGACCTGTTATTTCTGTATAGTGCCACGAGAAATCAATAAACACTTGTTATCGAAGGAACTCATTAAACAGTGCGACCAAGAGAAAGGTCAACTTTATTTCATCACACAAGTCAGAATCCCAGCAAATGGCAAAAGCAGAAATACCCACAATATGTAATGTAAAAAGAGGGTGATTACTTGATTGGAATCTGAGCATATATTAACAATAACAATAATAAAAAATAACTAAAGTCTTTTATTGACACGATTAACTTAGAAGAACACGTGTGATTTGATTTATGGTGTAAATCAGTGGTTGGCAATAACTTTCCTCACAATGCCATATTCCACAGTAAAACTAGACACCACCGATTACTCATTCTGTCGAAAAGGAGTTAAAATATGCTGCATTATTGACTTGTTACCAAGTTATTAGTCCCATTTGACATTGCAATTCGTAGTCAAGTTAAATGGCAATATAAAGTGTAGATGTACTTTTTGATCACCTGAAGAAACTTAATAAAAATGCTCCCATTTAAAAACATTTTTTAATAGAAATGCTTAATTTTTATCATTTAAAGATAAGCAGGGCCTCATTGAAATGTTTTGGGGGCAGAATCACAGATTTGGGTTTACTTTTGCCCATGTTTTGGAGATGCAAGCCCTACCTAACCCAGCAGGAGGCAGTCATGAAGTTTAACAGCCAGATTAAAAACTGCAGTCAATGCAACGACATGAAGTGGAAAATCGTTACAACTGTTACAAGTGGAAATGTAGACATTTCCACGTCTAGAAATTGGATGCAGCAGATCAATATAAAGATTTAACAACAGTAATATGGCAGAGCCATGAGTGTAGACTAGATGGTAAATTGGAAACCCTTAAAGAGTTCATCTCCACAGTATGTTCAGATAATCCACACACCAATTAATGAGCTCTTATTCAGAAACATATTTAAACAGTAGGAAGGTCACTGCAAGACAGGTGTGCTCTGGAAACAGAATATGTACAGGAAACAGAGGTGCCTTCGGCCACAGGAGATCCTCACACAGCTCCAGCTCTCTGAAAGATAAACATTATTATTATTATTATTATTTTCATGTGTTTCACACTTTACACGTAAATCCTAGAAAGTTTTTCAAAGGCAACTTAACATCCACCGCCTATAGAGGGATAATATAATGTGAATAACTATAATGCAGAGAAAAAAAGTGAATTGCTAACAAACCTAAATAATTAAGTTAATACAATACAAGTAAATAAGTCAAACATAACTTATACTTGCTACTCGCTGTCTTGTGTCGGACGTGCTTAATTTATTTGCTTGTGACCAAGTAAAGTCATTTGAAGTTGGTTGGTAATTTTCCTTTTTTATAGTAATAATATGTCAAAAATTGTGACTGACATTGGACCCCGTCCCCCCCGTATTCTTGCACAGACTAAATACTGACCGTTTCACAGCACCCACAGCAGTCTCCACACAGAGCTCCCAGCAGGCCGTTCACCACTTGGATAGCACACAGTATGGCCTGGATTAAACCCATCACCATTGTCACGGAGAACAGCGACAGATGCCATTCCACCACCCCCTCTGGCGCTAGACACATACTCCAGAGGTCTTTATTGGACAGGTAGTCTCTGGTGGAAAAATGGGGTGTCACATTGACATTGTGACATATATGTTTCTATTAGCATTACAAGTTAAGTAACATTATCAACATTTTTGCGATTCAGTGAGAATAATTTGATTTGTTTACTCAGATAGGAACGGATAGTTCCATATCGTCTCAGTACCGCTTTTATACTGACACAGAGGTCCTTTGCTGATGGCCAGGGCAGAAATGGTAACGGAGTAACCTGCCCCCAACACACCGATAGCTGCAAACAGGATCGAGCTCAGCATCTTTAGGTGGAGAAAGGATTGAAGGAAACAAGCAGTCACAATTGGGAATCAATACATCTGGCAAACCACTTGAAATGATCAAAACAGTTTTGCTGCTCTTTCTGCTGGAAGAGACCAGGTTCAGGGTCTGACAGTCGACCAAATCCAGGGGCGCAACTACCTACTGTATGAGGGGTATGCAGACATATTACAGCTGATAAACTTGTGTTTGCAGATTCTTCCTCTCCTCCACAAACCTGCACATTCCTGATTGAACAGAGGATGTGTGTGTGTGTCTGGCTGCACAATACCAGCTCTGTCTGGAAACTCCCATCAGGAGAAAGGTGTGCAAGTTGACCTGTTTTCACATTTATGGCTGTGTAAATCATGAAAGGTGTGTGCACACTTCCATTGTGTTTGCTTTCCATTACATCCGTGTGGTCATTCTGCAGTGCGGTTAAAAGATGACAGGCAGTAAAATATTGATTGATGGAGGCAATCGACACATAAAAAGTAAGGTTTGATTCTGCAACTTTAAAAAAAGAAAATTATTTTAATATTTAATTGTTTTAGATCATTTGAACATTTAAACAATTTTGGTCATAAAACAAATGACTATTTAATGTATCAATTTGTAGCATTGCAAACAGGGCGTTCATTCTGGAAATAAAATGTTACATTAAATTGTGCTTAAACTTTATTTGTCAATCAAAAAATACTTTTGTACTTCAGTTAAATCTTACCAGACAGGTGATACTTTTCACCTACATTCTCCCCGGGCAAAAATGGTGTGTTTGTTCTCTCAGATGTACAATAAGTCACTCTGGATAAAAAACATCTGCTAAAAGACAGTAGTAGTAGTAGTAGTAGTAGTAGTAGTAGTAGTAGTAGTAGTACAAGTACATGTGCCTCTGCCAAAGTTTCCATGGGTAAGACCCATGAATCTAAACCATGATTGTAGTGACTTCTAAAGCTACAAATGTACAATTTATCATTTCATTGTGTTTTTACATCCTCGCTGGGACACAAGACGTGCATCCGGCACTGTTGCACACATATTGAGTTGTCTTTACAGCCCAAATACCTCAAAGCAGCCACACCCATAATAATACCATTTTTTCAAAGTAAAATCCCCACACTGATAGTCCACTGGAAAGTAGTCACTTCCTGTATCCCTGTCATATGATTTTCACAAATTGTCACAAATGGCTGTTTAAAGAACATTGGTTTTAGTATTAGCTAACTTTCTTTTCTTTTTTTTTTTTTTTTTCAATTGAGTTACATGGATGGCTTTTCAGCGTCAAAACTTGCTATGAAAAGCTTTGTGAAGTCCATTTTCCATTTGCTTAATTTGTTAGACAAGTTAAATATGCTGGCTCGTCGTAATGAGTTACGATTGTTTCAATTAAAAAAAGATAAAAATAAAAAGTTGAGTGGGGAGTAATGAGTCTCATTTGGATCCTCGTCAAACTTTAAAAACTGCAGCTGTAAATGATCATTTCATGACTGTCGAGAAGTTGAACCCTGAAAATCAACTCACCGCAAATCTCCGCCCACAACTTGCGTTTCCACAGCAACCACAGCAGTCATTGTTCTTCAGACCCAGGAAGACCGGTATTGGGAAGATCATCTGCCACACACACACACACACACACACACACACACACACACACACACACACACACACACACACACACACACACACACACACACACACACACACACACACACACACACACACACACACACACACACACACACACACAGATGATGGATTTGTTTGTTCCTTTACCGCGTGCAGGAAGTAATTCAGCTGCTTAATGTCCCATCATGCTAATAGATACATGCAGATTTATAATCATCACCACTATTTCATAGTTAATGAGGCTTAGAACAAAGTTAAGTAAATGAAGTAAGTTCACGAGAAGATGCAGCCGATTTCCCAACCAAGGTCTAATTTTTTTCTGCAAATACACTGATGGTAATTTGAAAAAAAGCCACACATTTTGGCTCTAATCAGGTTTATAGATTTTATTTTTAAATGCACTGGTGTGATATATTTAGCTATACTGAGGAAACTGCAAGCAAAAACTACAGTATAAATAAAGTTTTCAAAATAACAGTTAAAAATGTTCAGATTTAAAAAATGTGATATTTGAAATTTTTATGAATCTTTATAGTTGCAAATGCTCGATATGGTGCTATGGCGATATGAACTGCAGATTTGATGCAATCGGATTTCAGAATCTGTATTTTTTTCTTTTCTTTTTTTAAAGAATTGGCATTTTATGATTAAAATTATGATGAACTGGACAGAATAAGACTGAGTTGGAATGAACAACATTATAATGGAAGTATCAAAATGGATTCTGTTGGAATATAACTGGATTATAATTACTGAATAATGACTAACTGATTTAGATTGTATTTAGTTGGAGTTGTATTTAAATAGTTACCTTTATCCGTAGCTCCCTGAGATGACCTTTGCTATCAACTGGTGCTATATATAGAATAACATGTATATCTGCCTGGACACAATCACATCGTATGGTAGAGATTCATTTTTTAGCAATGAAAGTATGATATAAAACACAGAAACACACTCACCAGCACTCCTGATCCCAGAATGCCTCCAAGGAACCAGACTTCTCCTGTGATGTAGTCATTTTCCACACTGTTCCCACCCGGGAAGAAGAGCAGGATGTTGCACACCACGCACACAATCGACAGAGGGATCAGGGTGATGCCCAGACACTTTGCGAAGCTACCTGAACACATTGTAACACCGATGCTTCAACTGTCTCTGGAAACGACGGCTCCTGAGGTTAATGAAGTATCTGGTCAGCTTCACAACTGAAATCGGTCTTTCAGTTGAGTTGTCTGATAACTATTGTGAGGTGGAGTGTAAAGATTTTTAAAAAGTCCAGTTTTTATCTCTTTTGAGTGATAGAAACTAAAAATACCGCTCCACTTGCTGGCTTAGATCTACGTTTTATCTCCACTTGCAGCTTCAAAAAAAAAAAAGATCCTTTCACCTGTTTGGCTTTTTGTTCTGGACAAGTCTCAAATTCTCTGCATGGTGCTGGCTGCCCCACCTGTCCCGTATCTGAGGATGTTCAAGGCTCCTTTTGAGCATTTATAGCCCCCCGCCCTTCTCTCTCTGTGATCTCATCACTTCACTTTTACATCAGGGAGCTGTAAGATTGCAGGATCTCTAGTAAACGCATACACATATAATGCAAACATGCACGTATGTGCTCCTGGTTTCATGCAAAACACACAGAGAGCCATTAATGTAGGAATACATGCCCGTGTGTGCACGGAGATACACCAGGGAAGAAACAGTGCTCACACTGGTTAATGTTCTACCATGTGTTTTGTGTAATTGAGACAGAAGAGGAAGTGACTGACAGTTTGTTGATACACAGAGGCCTTCATGACTGATCTCCACCCACCAAAAGAATAGAGTCACAAGAAAGACTATATACTAGTAAAAAATACAAAAAACAAGTTCTGACAAGTTGTTGCAAATCCACTGAGTATCAAAAAGATTGATTTAAAGAGTCAAAGATTATTGGACTATGACTTTAGTTCACGAGGTTATGTATCAATAGATTATGACGCAGCATTTGCATAATTGTGTCGGATTAAATTCTGTTGAAATTTTATGGAATATATCAAGGGTAATGGGTTTTGCAAAGGTCATAATTTGACATAGCATTGGTAAAAAAAGCTTCAAACAAACTCTTAAATTAACCTGTGGACTTTGTCACAATATATTTAAGACTAAATTCCATCCCAGATATTATATTTTAGATTAAATGGGTCCTTTTGAAGAGAAGTAATCGTGATTTAACTTATTTCATTTTTGAGAAATAGAAGAACATTTAACAAAATGTCCCAATATATCCCCCTTTTTTGTCCCAATATTATATTTGATTCATTTGGATATTTATCTACTGTTACATTTGCCCCAAAATGTGTATAAAGAATTACATTTCATCAAGCTTTTCCTCATTTTAAGGCCTAAAAACACATTTTATTTATTTTTATTACCCCATTTTTAGATTTTGTTCAGAGCTTCAGTCTTCTCAATGGGCAAAGCTATATTTAGTGTTTATGAAAAACACACACAAAAAATACTCATTCAGCTGAATTCTGGCCATGCATTTTTTTTAACAGAATCTATACCTCTGACTGTTTTTTTCTAATTTGTTTTCTACGCTGTGGTTCTAAGAGCGTTAAAGGCACACTAGTTCAGCCCCATTTGATTACTCGACTTCTAATATAAATATTCAACAGGTAATAAAAGTGTATAAGATAGGTATAGGTACTTTCTAAAGTACATTTCCCCCCTCATCATTTTTAATCAACATGTAAACAAATTTAAATACAACACATTTCAAAATTTAGACAAAAGAGAATGTTAAAAATACATAATTGCACAACTTATTAGGTTGGTTGTCAACAGGTCAGTAACAGGAACATCTCTGCCATGTCTCAGAAGAAAACATGGGCAGGAGTCAGCTATTTTATAAAAGACTACAAATAGTTTATATAGGCTAATAGTATTTGCAATATGTTTTATTCTTATAAATAATAAGAGATTTTGGAAATGTTATTTACAATACAAAATATGATAAATGGTTCAGAAGAATAAGAATAAGAAGTAATTGTTATCAAGGGAAGATGGGATTGGGCGATGGCAATGGTCTTAATTTTGACAGGGATGATTCTGTAATAAAAAAGTGAAATGGGAATATGTGATAATAAAATCAGATCACTTGAACTTTGGCAGCTGAAATTTGGTATGACGATAATAGGCCTACATTTCAAACAGCTCACCACTTCCAATATGGTAAACCATTAATTAATTAATCATTATCAATTACATGTGCTTATTTTCTTTTCTTGTCACTTTGTCTTTATTGGATTTTCAGGTAATTACAGATGCACATTTTTACCAGATTACAAAGATCTGTATATTCACTGTGCAACAGAATAAGCAATCTGAAATAAAAAAGCAAAAACAAATGCAAAAAACAAACAAACAAACACAAATAAAAAGTAGAGAAACATGAACATAAACTTGTGGGTTAGCACATTAATAATCTATCAAAAAAAGAAAAGAGAAAGAAAAAAAGGTCCGCATCCTTATGCTTTTCTCCAGATAAAATGTCCACATGTGATTATTTTCAGCTTCAGTTTAGGCTAGTGATGTTTTCAGTTGTATACGGTTGTATGAGTGTAACTAATAGAAAAACAAAATATAAATACAGTTAGATCAGCGTCATCTGTGATCTGTTCTCGCGCCGCCAGACGAACTTGATCGATTACCGAGCAATCGAACAGCAGTTGAAAGTCCGCTATACTTTCGTTGTCTCATCTTTGATGACTTTTTGCGTGTTATTGTGTGCAAGATGAGCACCGACCTGCCCTTCACCTCGCGCCGGTCGCCCGTCGTGTGTCTGCACGGCTGCGTGGCGGCCAGCCAGCCTGCAGCTGCAGCCGCGGGACTGGGTGAGTGGAAGAAGCTGCTGCTCTCAGACCCCCCCTTTAATTAACAATATCAGCTCATAGACAAGTTAAAAACAAGGGGCGTGGCCACAACTATATATCAATATATTTAAAAAATGGCATATAAACCTTTAGCCCTAGATGCAATATGGAGAAGGGGATATACCTGACTGGGAACCCAAATTTCAACTGGAATGAAGTATGGACCAATATAATATCATCTTCCAGAAACCCAGATCATCAGCTGATTCATTTTCAATTTGTAGACAGAACTTATTTAAGCCCTCGCAAGCTTTACCATATGAAGATCCTGGTTAGCTCTTTATGTACACTATGCTCTCAGAATAAACCAGGAACCTTCATCCTCAGAGGTGTCAAAAGTATTCACATTCCTTACTCAGGTAGAAGTATAGATACTAGAGCTTAAAAATACTCCTGTAGAAGTTGAAGTATCAACTCAAGTTTTTTACTCAAGTAAAAGTATAAAAGTACTGGTTTCAAAACTACTTAAAGTATAAAAGTAAAAGTAATGTAAGGGGGAAAAAGCCATTAAGGACAAAAGCCATTGAAAATGAATGCATCTTAGTATAATGCAAATATATTAAAGAACCATATATGTACTATTGAGCATTAACATGTGTTTCAGAGAGCAGAAGATACGATGACTAGTTGCCTATAAGTATTGTAATGGTGCAAAAAGTCAAACTTCAGAGGCATGTTATCATTTATCCTAACCTTTATTGGAATGTACATCCAAGTTTAGTTGCAGGAATCTGAGGGCAACGGATGTAAGAACAAAACTGGACAAGAACATCTGAAACAACCACAACCAAATTCACTCTATCCGGATGGAGCAAACTGGATAGTTTTTTTTTAAAGGCCGAAATGAAATAGAGAGGCTGTTTTTAAAATGTAAGGAGTAAAAAGTACAGATAATTGCGTGAAAATGTAAGGAGTAAAAGTAAAAAGTCGTCTGAAAAATAATTACTCCAGTGAAGTATTTGTACTTCGTTACTTGACACCTCTGTTCATCCTTATGGTCTGGGAATGCCAACCTGTCGCAAATTTCTGGCAACAGGTTGCAACTGCATTATCCTCGATAACAGTACAGAATATTCCAATAAACCCTCAAACACTTATTTTAAATAATTTATCAACAATCAATGGTTCACTATGTCAAAAACGAATTTTGCTTGCTGGTCTAACAGCAGCAAAAAAGATAATTGCAGTAAGATGGAAACCAAAAAAAAGAAAATACAAATACAAATCCACTACTACATTTGGTATCTGACTTTTATTGAAATTATCTATCTGGAAATATCTACAGCCTGAATCCATAATGCAAAACAACAAAATATTTTATTTTGGTATTTGGCAGCAGGTAAAATTAAAGGCAAAATTTGAAAGATGTATTTAAAATTGATATAGACTACCTTGTTGCAGCTATCCTTGTCCAGTTTTTGATATTATTATGTTTTGCCTTTGTTTTTTTTTTGTCCTTTGTTCTATTATCTTTGTATTATCTTTTTTTTATTATCAATTGTTTTCATCGAATGCTTAGGTCCAAGGGGTGGGTTTGGAAGGGGGTGAGAATATGCGTCAATGTTTGTTTAACATCATTGTGGATGCCACCGTTGATAATAAGAAAATCATGAAAAATAAATAAAAACATTTGATCACAAAGATTAATAGTGTTGCAGCACAGCAGGATGGAGAAAATGTAACAATCCGACAAAAAATACCAGACATACCAACAAATTCCCACTAGCCAATATTGAAACTTATTTCTGTTAATATTATGCAAAAATAAACATGTAACACTTGAGTCCTGCTCCTGTCAGCTGTTTTTTCAGTCTTAAATCTGTAACCAAACAGTTTGGATACACAGCTGGATATGCAGTTGGTCAAATCAAAATAAGTCCAGGTCTCTCTGTTGTCCCCCCTCACCAGAAGACACGATCAATTTTCCTCAGACTGGACTCATGGAGATTTTTTGGTCATGTCAGGACAAATGCCACATTTCCACTGTAAAGCAAGGTGGTGGAAGGGGAATGGTTTGGGCTGCTATGCAGCCTCACTGTACGGCAGAATGTTGTCAAATCAAATGTGATGTATCCTGTCTGACAGGGAACATGGTTCAATATGGGATCATGTGACAGCAAAAACCTCTCAATCACAGTGAGATGGAAAATATTATCATGGGACAGTCCAAGTGTAGACCTCAACCTAACTGAAATGGGACCGTAAGACGGATGTGTGTGAAACAGTGTTGTAAAGAAGATAAGGCAATGTTTCCTTCACTCAGATGTGAGAGACCACAAAATGACTATAGTTTAAAGAAAGTGTACTTTTTTCATACGATATTAGATTCAACACTTAAAGACAAGCCTTTGGAAAAATCTTCTAAAAGAGAAATGCTACTGTTAGGCCTGTGTTGAAAAAATCGATTTCCCAATTCTAAATCGATTCTCATATTAATTCCTAAAAATTGATTCATATGTCTAAAGATCGATTTTTTTTTCTTTTATTTATTTATGTTTTTTTTTTTTCATCATTACATTACAACTTTTGGTCATTTTTTTGTTTATCCCCAAAAAAGTTTTGTTGGACACGAGAATAACTGGTGCCATGTTTTTACCTTTAAATATGTTTAAAGGTATGAAAACATTAGAGTGTTAGGTTATAATTGCATAAATTGTCTATATTTCATTACTTTATATACTGTATATACTTTATAAAACCAAATGCTCAAAAATTAAAAACCAAAATAAACCGAAAATGGAACAAATAAAAACAGAACGTGGGAAAAAATAAAACCGATTTCCTCCGTCTCTGTTTCCTCCCTGGATATGTTTGATAATTCTGCCCCACGATGTTACAGTCATAATTCATGCAACAGCTCATAAAAAAACAGTTTTAATAACACTAACCCAAATCAATATCGGAATCGAATCGGATCGAATCAAGTCTTGATAATCGATTCTGAATCTTAAGAATCGGAATCGAATCGATTCTTGACATTTGAATCGATCCCCAGCCCTAACTGTTATATAAAAGCTGGTTTATGGAGATGGGTATATGTTTGTGTTCAGATGTCCTGAAGCGCGGGGGCAACGCTGCAGATGCAGCAGTTGCCGTAGCAGCAGCTCTTGCGGTAACTGAGCCTTGCAGCACCGGTCCTGGTGGTGATGCTTTCTGCTTGTTCTACAATGGAAACACCGGAGAACTCAGAGGGATTAACGGCAGGTAGGGCTCCCCTGATACTTTTTTCATTCTTAACCTCCTCATGCAGAGTAATTATTTTCCCTTTTCTCTGTGCCCTCAGTGGTCGTTCCCCTAAAGCTCAGACCCTCGACTTCCTGGAAGGGCGTGGCTACACGGCCGAGGCCCCTCCTTCAGATTTTGATGCTTTGAATGCTACTGTACCAGGAGCCCCTGCATGCTGGTGTGATACTGTACAACTGTTTGGAAGTCAAAAGGTTTGCCTGTTTGTGTTGTTTTTTTGGTTGCCTTTGCAACCAAAAGCTCATTTTATGTAATCATTTACTCAATATAAACATTTAAGTATAAACACTACAAAAGTAAACAAGTTGACAAGTGAACACACACACTTACAAGTGAGAGTCTTTGCTCTGAATCAAGGAAACATAAACACATTTGGGAAAAAAATATTATTGGGCTCTGGGGATGTTTCCTGTAATTAGTCAAAGCTGCAGTAACTTTGCCATTTAAGGCAAAATTTCAGCAGGTCCTTCAAAACATGCGATCTTCCACTTTAATACTCCAGAGAAATGGTCACATTGCTTCTCTTTTTAGGTCAGGAAGGTCAAGTAAAGAGAACAAATGACACTTTTAACTGATTTCAATTAAATGAACTGTATTGATTTAAAACTTCCCTCCCAACAAGTCATTAGGAGTCAATCAAATTAAAAAAAAATATTTGATTGAAAAACACAAACAAACCTAATTATGCAACATTTGACTTAGGGAAGATCATGTTTTAGATAGATAATTGAAATAAACAATGAACTGTAACCATTATTAGGTTAGATGTGGTGCAAATCCCAGTACTCGCATGGAAATTTAAGAAATTACACATTTACACGATTATGTGGTTATATGAATTTTAAGAATTTTATTGATTTCTTTTTATTATATATATTTTTTAACAATTAGTTCATTAAATATACATTTTAAACATCTGGAATGAAAACCAACTTCTTCTATTGACACAGTTAGGTGAAAATCAGCCGTTTTACCAGTGCATGTGTTATTTACAGATTGTAGAAGGGATACAGTGTCATGAGTGGAATTATGAATGAACATCATGGCTAAAGCTTTCCATCTTGGAACTGCAGTGTAAGAACATGTCAAAGATTTAGGGAAGATGCACTGTGGTGAATGCTGAAGTGTGTCGGTTCAACACACAGTCAACATGGCAATCAGAGCGGATAAATGACGAACAAAAGGCCAGACTAAATCACCAGGTAAAATGGGTATTTCCAAGATTATTCTAAAGAGAAAAAATATCCTTAAATCCTGAGTTGGAATAGGAATACAAGGAATACAAAGGCAATCTGACAAATGATAAAGAAAACCAAGGAGCGGATACGAGGGTGGGTAATATGTTAATTTAATAGCAAAGCAAAAGCACTATTTCAGAATAAAGTAAAAAAACTCACCAGCAAATACCCACAACCATGATACCTCACCCTTTGTTGGTGGGGGCACGAGCTGAATTTGATGAGTGAAAATTAAAGCAGCACAACGGAACTTTCAGCTTTGTTGAGTTTGGCGCCTCCTTTGGACAAAAATCGGTAGTGCTTTACCAGAAAGAACACTCCATTTCCCATGAGCACCAGCGCGTACTGCCGGAAAACCCCCGTCCCCGCCGCTGCATTTGTTTTGATGAGAGAAGACGGGACGGACTTTCAAAACGACTTTTCTGTTTTCAGCGGCCGTTTGCAGGATGGATAATGAAGAGGTAATGTATCTATTTTTGGCTAAACAATATAATATGACGATGTTGAAAAACACTAAGTTCAAATTGGTTTTATTAAGTTGTTTCAGCGAGATAATGCGCCTTACAAACTCATACGCTCTGCACCTTTTTCCTGTCACGTTTTTTAGAGGGACTTCGTCATAAATTAGTAGTCCAACATACTTACTGACAAAATAAAAAAATACTTTATAACCTGTGAATAACTGAATGCCCATTCCTTATATTTTGCAGATCAGCCCTGCACAATTTTACAGCTCTCAGGAAAAATACTAGAAATGTTCTATACATTTTCTTCGCATTGCATTATTTCCTCTAGTGCTGTAATTCTATTCAATTGTATTATTATTTTATAAAGCTTCCTCATTGCGAATTACACATTTTTATGATCACTATTATTTCTCTGTCTGTTGTTGATATTGTCAGTAATTTTAGAATTACCAAAAAACCCAAGACGAATCCCCAGTATGTGAAAACATTCTAATTTTGATTCTTATTGATCATAGAATTCTACATTTACATTTGTATCATAACAATTCTGTCTCTTGTTTTATCAGGAATCTGCTGTTCGTGAGAACACCTCTACCTCTGCATCATCAGAGTTTGAATCCCCACAAAGACAGAACCGACACGCAGCATATATATCATATATATATGCATATATATACATATCGCCAGTTTTTGCTCTGGCAGCATGATGTTTGGAAAATAAGAGACACCTTTCCAGACCCAATGGGACAGTACACTGGTTTCAGGGCTCCCCGTCTTCTCTAGAATGGAACCTTTATGAAGATTACTGCAAATATTTTGATATTGTTTTTTTTTTGTTCCATTTTTTCCTGTACAGTTGTCTTTGTGTGTTTAAAATAAAGACATTTGTGCAAAACAAGACATACTTTTATTTACACACCTTTCAGAAAATAGAACATTCTTGAACTTTGTCATTTGCATAGTGACAGCAGTTATCCCATACATACTTATTATAAACAATAAGTAATCTGTATCACAGTAGCAGTAATGAACAACTGTATGACAGGATAAATTACTGTGAATAAAGTAAACAAGTGTAAATAGAGTAGTAGAAAAATAAACTAAAAATAATGAACTGATAATAAAAACTGAACTATGAATCAGTGTAAGAAGTTACTGTAAATAAATACAATGACTATAGTAGCAGTAGCATCTTGTGTCCATCCATGTTTCGTGCTGGGAGAGTCCGCATGCGATACACTGCTGGAGTGTAGGAGAACCTTCCCTGCATGAGGATGTGATTCTGGAAGTTTTCCAGATCTGATGTAGTCCTGCAGAGTGTGAGAATAAAGATACAAAAACATTATGTCTTCCTGATAATTACTGACCTATAAATCATGCAACATATTTTGTTGATCACAAGTTTGAATTTTTTTCTTTGTTGAAGTCACTGTAATTATGCAGAAAGTAAAAGCAAGTAATGTATAGCTATAGAAAAATTAGAGAAATGTATATATTTATACACTCACAAGATAAAACGACACATTATAAACACCATAAGGTTTCTTTTACTACTCTTGTTATTATTTTAATATAATTCCAACAAAGTAGATTTCTTTTATATGCTTATATAGTGTTTATATTGTATTCTTTTTATCTGGGAGTGTATACTTTGCCTATATATTTCATTTTTCTGGCTATATTTTACTATATCTACAAATGTGTTGCTTTTACCATCAGTGTATAAGTATCTGTATATACAGACCTGAAGAGTCAAAAGGTTTACATAGATATTGACATTTGATACAGTAGCAACACTTACACCAGCTGTAGTAGTTTCAGGATAATTGTTTTTTTAAAACACACTGACATAGGTGTTGACAAAAGTGCATACCTGGAGGTGATGAACGTCTTTACATCCTTCAACCATCTCTTGTCCAAGACGACGGCGCTACAAGGGCTTGTAGCGAGTGAACGCCGGGCCAATGTTTATTCTCCACCGGGCATTTAGCTTGTTACTCTCCCGCTTTCTTTTTTTCGCCTCCTCCGCTCCGTTAAAACTTTTATTTTCTTCGTTTTTTTCGCTGCTTCGGCCATGATACCAACTCCTCGTTTAGCTCAACACCAGCTTCTGCTGTGCTCAGCCTCTGCGCTCCACGCCCCGCCCATTTTTGTCTCGACTACGAATCGGGAAGGAGGGGGAAGTGACGTATGTGCCGTAAAGCAGTCAAAGTCGTAAAATTTGTAGTTTTTTAGTGTGGCAGGGTTCCTACCATGCTCCTCAAAGTTACATAGTGCCAGTGAAAGCAATACAGACCCCCTCAGATCATGACAGAGGTGTCATTAAACCTGTTGAAAGTTGATGTACCATCACAATGACTCTGGAAATATGATATTAAGGTGGAAAAGTTACGTAGTGTCGCTTTAAGAGGTTGAGTGTATTTAATCATACAGGATCTTAAAAAGTACGGTGCTGTTTCATGGTGCGCCACACTCTTACCAATAAATAATGGTAATGAAATTATGTACGGTTTATTTTTCCTCTCACTCAGAAACACTCATGGAAAACAAGTGCATCGGTTTTGGCCTCTGTGTGTTCCCTCCTGACACAATGACCCAACCCTTGGAGCTCAGGGGCGTTTCCTGGAATGAGCTTCCTCTGCTTTCTTGTCCAGCTGTCCTTGCAGGAGGTCCTGAGTGGGGCGGTGGAGCTGGCAGAGGTGGGGTTTCCTGTTGCCGAGGTAACAGCGTACCAGTGGGCGTATTGGGTGGCCAGTCTGAGGGATGCTGGGAAAGAACTGGATGGAGTCTTGCTGATTGATGGTCAAGCACCCAAATGTGGACAAGTATTCAGAAACGCTGCGCTGGCTAGAACCCTAAAGGTAAAAAAAACAAACAACTATAAACACAATATGGACCACTTTTCCCCCCAAAACATATTTTATTCAGAGCCAGTTTTTTATGTTTGTGATTTTCAAACCTTTTCTGTCATGTCTCCTTTTGGAGGTGGAAAATTCTCCAGGAAACTCCTTTGTTTATCCATATATTTTTTTCAAATAGTTTTGATTAAAAACCATGAAAACCACGACCACTTCCATATTTTCTCTAAGTAATTCACTGTTTTGATTAAAATAAACAAACACAAACAAACAAACAAAAAACTGTTTGGTCGATCAGACTGCTTTTTCAAGAACAGAGGTGGAGCAAAGACAGCAAAATTGGCCTGCCATTGTATCCCAGGGCCATTCACAAAAATAAAAATTAAAGGAAAAAGAAAACAGGTGGAATATTGGGGCAAAGGAAAAGTCAGATGTAAGGGCCTTTTTTAAACTGCATACAGCACTACTAGGGCGATTTTTGCCAAAATGTAGTTCATTATATTCAGCATGTGAAGAACTGCACAGTCAGCAGCATGCCAGAATTATCCAGGTGATTCACTGCTTCCAGGAAAATTACATTAGTGCTGTCCACCTTCACAGACTTTCAATAAGGCTGAACGAAGCATTAAGTCACGTGATCCTTTGGCTTCTGCAGAGCAAAGTGAAGGCTCTTTTTCTTCGTACAGGTCGCTGCTATGTTGCTCAGCATGCCGATGGGAACCCCCCTCATGTTTGTCAAACAAAGTTAGCTGTAGCTACCAGCTCCTTCAGCAGATCTCTGCCAAAATAGCTGCAGAGCTGCCGGCAGATGTTTACAGCACAATATCCAGTTTGACATGTTGATTCGATAGGGAAATACAACAATGACTGCTCTTAGCCGACGCTGAGTTAGAACAAATGGTTATTATACAAAACATATACAAATGAGGAAGTGATAGTGGCTGGCCACTGGCTGAGCCGACTGTCAATCACTCATACTAGAAACAAATGTATTGCCTTATATAAACTCTCCTGACATGGTACAAAAACATTCACCCCCATCAGAATTGTCTTGGATGTAAAATCAAACGATTGACACCAAAGTGTTTTTTTGAATCAGGCTGTAGATATGTATATTTTTGCTCTAAAGTTGGACATGTTAACATTGGTGACCAACTCGCCAAGGAACTGCAACGAATCCCAGGTCCACATGAGACTCCATCTGGAAGTGAGAGGGCTAACACTTTTCTACCTCACATCCTAAATCCCATAATATAATGCGCCATTGCAGCAGAAAGTAGTAAGAGAAGTCACATGACTGCCTTTCCATTGAGCCATAGTATAATTATTGTCATGGTTTGGTTTTTTAAGGACCCAAGTGCAGGAGACAGAGGGAGGCTGGAGGCAGGAGTTCTCAAAAACAAAAAGGGTTTTAATCCAAAAAGGCAAAGCAAAGCGCTGCAGAGCAGGATAAATACAAAAAACCAGGATCAGGACAAAAACCACGAGGAGAGAACAGTACGGACCGACAGGGAACCAAGGAATGACAAGACAAGATATACTGAAGGGATAACGAGACATGACGAGACACAGGTGCAGACACAATCAGGGCAGATGGGACACAGGCGGGGCAAGACAGAAACTGAAAGTTACAAACTGGGGGAAGTGTCAAACCCTGACAGTACCCCCTCAAGGGACAGATCCCAGATGTCCCCAGAGTCCTAACCCAGGGTGGGCGGAGGGGGCCTGGAGGAGAGCCCAGGCCACACACGGCCAAAGCTCCGGGGGCCGCCCTCGGGACCGAGCAGACCAGCGAGAGAGCTCGGGGGGGCGTCCCCGAGGCCTAGGCCTGGGTCTTGGCGGGGGGCGTGACGGGGATTCCTGGCGGGACTCGGGAACCTGACGGGACTCGGGAACCTGACGGGGCTGCGGGACCGCCTCAGGAACAGAGGGCTGCGGGACCGCCTCAGGATCCGGAGTCGGGGCTGACAGGAGGCGGGGAGCCGGAGTCGGGACTGACAGGAGGCGGGGAGCCGGAACAGGAGCAGACAGGATGCGGGGAACAGGAGCAGACAGGATGCGGGGAACAGGAGCAGACAGGATGCGGGGAACAGGAGCAGACAGGATGCGGGGAGCCGGAGCAGACAGTATGCGGGGAGCCGGAGCAGACAGGATGCGGGGAGCCGGAACCGGAGCAGACAGGATGCGGGGAGCCGGAACCGGAGCAGACAGGATGCGGGGAGCCGGAACCGGAGCAGACAGGATGCGGGGAGCCGGAACCGGAGCAGACAGGATGCGGGGAGCCGGAACCGGAGCAGACAGGATGCGGGGAGCCGGAACAGGAGCAGACAGGATGCGGGGAGCTGGAACCATCACCGGAGGAGGAACTCCAGCAGGAGCTGAGGCGTCCAGGACCACCGCTGGAGCCAGAACAGGGGGCGATGCGTCGAGGACCACTGCTGGAGCAGGAACAGGCTGGGGCTGGCGCTGACGCCGTCGCTTCCCCTGGGGCTGAGAACCCCTGGGCCCGCCTCGAGCCAGGCTTGTTCCCCAGAAGGGGGAAACAGGCTGGGATGCGTCCAGGACCACCTCGGGAACAGGAAGAGGTGCGTCCAGGGCCCCCACCGGAACAGGCTGGGGCTGGGGCTGGGGCTGGGGCTGGCGCTGACGCCGTCGCTTCCCCTGGGCCTGCAGGCTCCTGGGCCCACCCAGAGCCAGGCGTGTTCCCCAAAAGGGGTCCCAATACTCCTCCTGGCGCAAAAACTCCATAAGGGTGAGGTAGTCTCCCGCTGGGTCCATATGGTCGGTCCGTTCTGTCATGGTTTGGTTTTTTAAGGACCCAAGTGCAGGAGACAGAGGGAGGCTGGAGGCAGGAGTTCTCAAAAACAAAAAGGGTTTTAATCCAAAAAGGCAAAGCAAAGCGCTGCAGAGCAGGATAAATACAAAAAACCAGGATCAGGACAAAAACCACGAGGAGACATGGAGGAGAGAACAGTACGGACCGACAGGGAACCAAGGAATGACAAGACAAGATATACTGAAGGGATAACGAGACATGACGAGACACAGGTGCAGACACAATCAGGGCAGATGGGACACAGGCGGGGCAAGACAGAAACTGAAAGTTACAAACTGGGGGGAAGTGTCAAACCCTGACAATTATATTTACCGTGGCATACCATGTATTAGCAACTGCAACTGCTAGACTAGTATGCAGTGCATACTGTATACTACAACTCCACATGCACAATATGTTGTACGTAGTTTTAGTTTAGTTACATTTTGCCAATTAAAAAAAACAAACAAAAAAAGTTGCTGTCCGAACCGTCTGCACCCCCAGCATGCCACCATGTCCCTTTGCAGAACCACTGGTATACATGTAGAAACTTAACGTTTAACGCTGCTATAGCCCATTAAAACTGAAATGATTCTTATTTCATGTGAACTTGTCACCCTGATTGTCTACTCGCGTGTGGGTAATGTAATATTTATAAAACCACTCTCATTCTGTAGTTTCCTGTCAATGAAAATTCCCTCAAAATATGGCTGAGGTCACTGTGGGTTCATGCGAGTGTATCTTTGTCCGCGTCTGTGTCACCACTAAAATATGCACGGACTAATTCTGTTCTGCACTACTTCATCAAACACTCACTCATTTGTAATGCGATATTGCAGGAAAACAGTAAATGTGTGGCCATTCATACAGATATTCACACACAGGCGGGCGCATGCACGCTCACACGCGCTTACACGTTTCATTCGAAACAATAGCAATGACCTCAGCCTCATAATGGATGCTCATTCCAATGTGATGACGGTTTGTCACTTCCTTGATCACACATTGTCACCCAAGTTCCGATTCAGCTGATAACATTGATGAAACATGATTCAGAGCAGCGGCCAGCCCTTTCCATCACCGGACACGTTTCATGTACAAGACAACCCGAAGTGCTCAAAGAAGTAATCACTGTATAGTTCACTGGTTTAACAGCTGAGTACCACTTATGCCTAACTGTTACACACATGGACATATCAACAGGAGCTTGGTGAACATGGTAAACCAGCTTTCTACCATGGCAGAGTGGCCCAAGCCATCGTTGACGTTATCAATCAGAATGGAGGGGTCATGACCTTGGAGGACCTCAGCAGCCATGACAGTGAGGTCGTAGAACCTATAAGCACGGAGTACAAGGTCAGCGAGGAGAGAAGCTTATCATATCTGTGTTTTAGCTACATGGTCAGTGAGGTGAATGCCTTTGTTGTATGTTCAGGGTGTGCGCCTGTGGGAACTTCCTCCCAACAGTCAGGGACTGACCGCCCTGCTGCTGCTTAACATCCTGGAGAACTTTCCTGAGCTTAAAGGTAATCACAGTTACGCTGCGGATGTCCAGATGAGATGCACAGTGTTTCAAATGTTCAGCAGAAGTCCGTGGAAGTAGATGAATTTCCCCCAGAACCTATTTTTACAACACAATCGCAGTGGCTCCAGTGAGCCGAGGTGAACGAACTTCTCTTAACAGCAGTGTGTCTGCAGCTATCGCAGCGGTTATAGATACAAAATGTAGAAGGGATGTACTTTTTATCTTCCAGACGGAACTCGGCTGTACATGCTATTAAGCATCACGGCTCGTCATGACCCTTTAGGTCATTTTTGTTCATTTTTTTCTAATCTTACGCATACTGTTGACTTTTAAACAGTCGTTCCATTAACAGATGCTTGCTCACTTAAAGAAAACAAAGATCTGAAATTTTGACTCATGATGCCAACCCAGTTCATTACTCCACCCTGCATTATTTGACAGAGAACACTGAATGTACCAGGCATGAATCACACGAGATACCCCTCTGACCTGGAGTAAAGTTCATGCCTCAGGTCACATCTTGTCGTATACTTGTATCTAATACACTGTAATACATTAGTGATGCATAAGAAATGGCAACTAGAGAGGATTTTACAAGCTTTTGAACATTGTTTTTTCTCTTGTAAATATCTGTCTCTGAAAGGTATTTCAGCTGAGTAGTTAATTGTATTAAAAAAGCATATGGAGTGCATTAAAGATGCAGCAAATGTGCAATTATGGTTCACTAAGAGTAAAGAGCAACACACAGGAGGCCTTGAGCCACAACATCAAGTAACGTGTTTGTTATTCAGATTCCTGAAAACTACCAGTTTAGATTGAATAAAACTTGATTGAGTTCCTCAAACTATGAGATATAAATTCAGCTTTGCGGGATCGAAGCAGGTCTCTGCTATAACTGTTGAGGAAATAATTCCTTGAATTTATATTCACATTCTCAAATCAGCAGACAAAGAAAGCAAGGAAATGAACCATTTGCAAAACTGAAACGATGAGCAGTCTACTCTTGAATTCCATGTTTTCACTGTAACCTTTGATGGGCAATAGAAAAACATCTTCTGCATCGTATTCTAAAATTTCAGCACTTCTTCTCTAGCCTTCACACTCACACACCAGTCAGCTTAATCAAAGGACTGTGGCTGAGTATTTATGTGCACTAATATGTTTCCTGCCTGTGTGTCTGCAGCTGTAGGACATAATAGCTCTGACTACATCCATGTGTTTGTGGAAGCTGTGCGTTTGGCAGTGACAGATGGTCTGCGTTACCTTGGTGACCCAGACCACGTGACCGTCCCTTTGGAAACCTTACTGGACAAAAGCTACAGCTGCCAGCGAGCACAGCACATCAGCATGGAGAGGTGTGTGTTTCTGTTTGTGTGCGTTTGCCGTGCCAGTGTGTACCAGTCGTCCTCTGTTGACTTTAGATAGGACTGTAGACTCTTCCTCCCCCAGACATTTAACGCCCATCTCTTCTTGTATCATCAGTCCATGTATATGATGGGGTGTACGGCTGTATGTTTTGGCAACAGTGTGTATTCACTGGTTAGTCCTACGGACTTTGAACAATAGGACTTTATTAGCTCTAAAACAAACAGACTATAAAAGTATAAAACAACATTATAACATAATAACATGCACTAATGTGTAAACACAAACACAGTTTCTCTGTGGTATTGAAGGCTTAGGACTTTTCTGTCGTTTTAAGCTCTACAAATATTACTACTACTACTAATAATAATAATAATACATTTTATTTGTAGAGCACTTTTCATGAATAATCTCAAAGTGCTTACATAAACAAGGGAAAAAAAATCAAGACACATAAAAGACTAGAAGTAAAAAAGGATAAAAATAATAAAAACATCTAAAAAAGACCAAGGAAAGCCTTCCTGAACAGGAAAGTTTTAAGCCCCTTTTTTTTTTTTTACTGAGCTGAATCGACTTTTTTTGCCACCAAATTTAACCCAATACTATTATACTTGATATACACAGCTTTGTCACTGTTTCTGTTTTGTTATACACACCCATAAGAAACCAAACAAGAGATAAAAATCCTGGAAAGGTGTTTAAATACCAAACGTCCTTATTGCGCTGTTTCCGACAGCAGCTACTAACTTTTCTTTTGACATAAAACTCAAAATGTTCTTTCTCAATTATGTTATTGTCTGTTTTGATGAATGTGCAGGACCATGGAGGGGGTGGAGCCCGGCCCAATGACAGGAAGTGACACGGTGTATTTCTGTGTGATTGACAACCAGGGAAATGCGTGTTCATTTGTCAACAGCACCTACATGGGCTTTGGGACGGGACTGGTCCCAAAGGACTGCGGATTCTCTCTGCAGGTCTGAAAGTGCATGATTTTAATGTTGTCCCTTTTTCATTGAGGTGTGTTATAAATCACAAAAATATGAATCATTTTGCAGTGTTTAGAAAACATTTCCAGTGAACTTACCGCACGTTAGCACAGCCAGCTGTAATTCTTTTGTCTCCACATAATATGCAGAATTATGATGACTTTTAGGGGCAGAGATGATGCAGATCATCCTGGCATGGGTGTGAATTTATTTACTTTCTAGAAGATTGATGGATCGGAATCAGAATCAGAAAAAAACACCAGGTTGATGCAAATGCGGAATTTGATTCAGCAGACTTTTCTCCAAGGGTTCAATATGATATGAAATAAAAATATTTAAATAGATGAGATGAAATAGAATAAAAGTTACAGCAATTAATAAATAAGTACCCTATATACAAGACAGAACCGATATTTCGAAACATGAAGATATCACAATATTCAACACTTTGGAACTGTTGAAAGTTCAGCAGAGCGTGTGCAGAAATGTTTCCTGACCCTGTATCGTTACCCGTCCTGGATGGAGCGAAGGACGGCCCCCATTATTCTTTCTGCAGACCGCTGCAGTCTGTATCTGCTCTGTTTGGTGGCCGATCAGAACCAGACAGCGATGAAATGGCTCAGGACTGACTGGATTATGCCAGAGTAGAAAGTGATCATCAGCTCCCGGGGCAGCTTAAACTTCCTTAGCTGTCTCTGGAAGTACGACCTCTGCTGCACCTTCATACGGACAGAATATGTAAATAAAAATATTGAATTATCAACATCAGGCAACAAAGGCAACATAAAGGGACTGCTCATCATTTATTTTTCTTTTTTTCTTACTTTTGCTTGTGTAACATTAAAAAACAAAAGAAGGCAGTGTTCCAATTTGTATGTGAAGCCAAGACTAAAAGGGCATGTTATCCTCAGCATGAATGGAAAAAGTTGCACATTTTCATATTTTATCAGCCTGTTTTGCATGTAAATACTTCTTTACTAGGACTGGAATGAATAGCTTCCTTATGTTGTTTCCATGTGTCCACTTTAACCTTTTCACTTCAAAAGTTTCACTTAGCGGGACACATTTAATCTTTTCTGGTTCCTGTGTTTTTAAAACTGCGTGAATACAAATGCACATAAAGTATAACACTACGTTTTTCAATCTATTGAACAAAACCTGGGCAACAATCCAGAAGCAGTGTGGAAAATCAATTGATCATCAGAAATTGTGACCACTTCTATAAAGTTAAGGTTTGGCAGTTTGTATTAATGTGTGTTTTATCACAATAGGAACAAGCAAAAACATTATCTGTGACCTTAGAGATGCAATGTTTACTTCCTGACAGTCTGGGAAGGGTTATAAGGCCATTTCTATCTGGAGTCCATCCATCTTCAGTGAGGAAGTGAAAACATTTTCACTCTGCCATGCATCTCCTAGAACAGGGGTTGGCAACCCAAAATGTTGAAAGAGCCATATTGGACCAAAAATACAAAAAACTAATATTTCTACAGCCGCAAAAAATGAAAAGTCTTGTATCAGCCTTAGAATGAAGGCAACACATGCTGCATGTTTCTATATTAATTATAACTGGGGGAAAAATTTTTTTTCATTATGCACTTCGAGAAAAACGTCTAAATGTCGAGGAAAAAGTCGAAATGTTGAGAAAGTCGAAATGTCGAGAAAAAAGTCGAAATTTTGAGAAAAAAGTCGAAATGTCGAGATTAATGTTGAAGTACAATCTCGAGAAAAAAGTCGAAAAGTCGAAATGTCGAGAAAAAAGTTGAAATGTCGAGAAAAAAGTCAAAATTTCAAGAAAAAAGTCAAAATGTTGAGAAAGTCGAAATGTCGAGAAAAAAGTTGAAATGTTGAGAAAAAAGTTGAAATGTTGAGAAAAAAGTTGAAATTTCAAGAAAAAAGTTGAAATGTCGAGATTAAAAAAGGAAAAAAGAAAAAAAGAAGAAAGAAAAAAGAAAAAGAAAAAAAGAAGAGAAAAAGGAAAAAAAGTGAAACATTTTTGAAAAAGCTCCAGGAGCCACCAGGGCGGCGCTAAAGAGCCGCATGCAGCTCTAGAGCCGCAGGTTGCCGACCCCCGTCCTAGAAGATGTGCAAAAAGTCAAAGTTCTCCACCTCAGGCTCCACAGGCCTCGGTTAGCATTTCAGTCTTAACTCTATATTTAGAAAAAAAAACTGTACAAGCATGGTTTGTTTGGAAAGACTTCTAGTCCAAAGCCTCATCTATTCATTTTATGTGACTTAATCTTATTTCAAACTGCACTAAAAGAGCTTAAAGCAAAAATAAAAAGAACAGGACTAAGTAAAGAGAATGAAATCCTTTCTACTTCGCTTCATCACAACATCACAATGACGGTTATTTTTCCCTCTCGCAGAATCGTGGCGCCAACTTTTCACTGCGTCGCGGCCACAGAAACTGCATAGCTGGGGGGAAGCGGCCGTATCACACCATAATCCCAGCGCTGCTCACCGACTCCAAAACCGGCTCACAGAAGCCACAACTTCTGGCAGCGCTCGGGGTGATGGGAGGTTTCATGCAACCGCAAGGACACATCCAGGTACGCAGACACTAAGACCTGCAGGGAGGTAAACCATGACATGCAGGAAACCCACACCGTTCATGCTCCACACTGATCAAAGACTGGACTACCACATTCTAGATAAAATTATTACTATTTTTGTAGTCTGATTTTATGATATCTTCTTGGTTTCTTACTCGACTTACACAGCAGCCAAATTAACATCAGCATACTGTACCTTTCTGGATCTGTTTTAATATTCTATGTACTTTTATAAACATCCTATTACCTGGTCTTGCTTTTGTTTTAAGGTGTTATTGAACATGTTGGAGTTCGGCATGAATCCTCAACAGGCTCTGGATGCACCGAGAGTCTTCGTGCATTATAACCTCAAAAGTATGCCTTATATCCTTTGCACAAATTCAGTTAATGTTTAATATTGAGTGAGAGTGTCCTGATTAAATATTAATGATAATGGATGTTCAAGCAAAATACCAACTAAATACAATTAGTTGTCTTGATATTTGTTTTATGTTCATTAACAGGTTAATGAAATTATTTCAAACTTTTTGGGTGGTATTTTTGTGATTCTAAGAAGTAAATAAACCAAGTTCTCTGCTCTGCTTTGGCATAATCCAATTATCTTTTTCTTAGTTAAAAATTCTGAATAATAATAAATTACTCTTTAACTTTTAAGCTTTATGTTTACAATGAAATTAACAATGTTTCATGCGAAAATGCATGTGGTTTTGTACTTCATTACAGTCCGGTTTAGTAGTCAGAATGAGTCACATCTTTAATGTCCTGTATCTTGTAATCTGTGCAGTTTGGAGGAAAAAAACAAACATGTTTTTATGAGGCATGAAGAAAAGCTTTCAAAAACGTATTCTGGGTGGTGATGTCTTCGCAGCTGCTCAGTGGTTGGTCCATCTGGAGGAAGGGATCCAGCAGGAGGTGGCGGAGGAGCTGAGGAGACGAGGCCACCAAGTCAACTGGCCGGTCACAGGTACTGCATTTATGTTCAGAACTGCTACCTGACTTTTCTGTATTTCTCCACCTTTCTTTGCAGCTGAAGTAAGCCAGTTCTACTTTTCTATTTGTTTTAAATATACATTCCCCCGCATGTACATCCTTACAAAGTTAACGAATCACATTAACTGTTATATTGATGCACAGCTTGATAACGTCCACAAACAGTACAGTTACTAAAACAAATTAAAGCTGCAAGCAGCGATGAACGGGCCCTCGCACCCTTGTGCACGTTCAGGCGTGCTGCAGTGGAAGTGCTTGTATGACTTGCATGTAGATTCTTCAGGCCAGACATTTAGCGGATGACAACACCCACGATTCTTTATATCAAACCATTCAAAAGTTATGGCAGAAAATAGGATCTATCAAATATCGACCAATCAGAAAAAGGGGCGGGGCTAATTCATGCCAATTAAGGTCAAATACTCAAAACCGAGTTTGATGACACCACCCACGACTCTATGTCAAACCATTCAAAAGTTATGGGAGAGAAAAGTATTCTAGGGGGCGCTGATGGGCTGTTAGGCCATGCCCATTAATGCAAACCATGAAATATCAAATTTATCACCAGGCCTGGCTTGCAAGCAAAATTTGGTGACTTTTGGGGAACTATAAAATATGGACCAATCAGATGAAGGGGGGGTGCGCTTTTTGGCGTCTATCGTCGCCACGGTAATGCTTTTGACTGAGAAAAGTCATACACGTTGTCGCAGGATGGAGACGCATATTTTGATGTATAACACACCTGGGTGAACGTTACGGTTCGGGCCGTACTAACTGCCGAAGGAATGGCATAAATTGCGCCAAAATTACACGATTAATTGAAAATGGCTGACTTCCTGTTCGGTTTCGGCCATGGCGCCAAGAGACTTTTCTTTGAGTTGCAACATGATACAGGTTTGTAGCGATTTTCGTGCATGTACGTCAAACCATATTGTGGGGCTTGAGGCACAAAGTTTTCTAGGGGGCGCTGTTGAGCCATTAGGCCACGGCCATTAATGCAAACCATGAAATATCAAATTTTTCGCCAGGCCTGGCTTGCGTGCCAAATTTGGTGACGTTTGGGGCACGTTTAGGGGGCAAAAAGGCCCTCATTTCGTCAGAAGAAAGAATACAAATTCCTACAGATACAATAGGGCCTTCGCACTGTAAGTGCGAAGGCCCTAATTATTGCATGAAATTAGTGTCGTTAGTTTCCATAACGCTTCTCTCTTCCTCTTCTCTTCCACCCGCTTGCAAACGAATATTAACCATCAGATGTTTAGTATTTATGCCATCTGTCAACTTAACTCGTTATTGAAGACTGGCCCACTGTCATCACCGGTTTAAGGAGTATTTGTCTTTTTGCAAGTGCAAGTGTTAGTACACCTTCTTTTAATCATATGGGGGTGTGTGTGTGTGTGTGTGTGTGTGTGTGTGTGTGTGTGTGTGTGTGTGTGTGTATAAAGGCATAATAAAACTAATCTGATTGTCTGGATGATTTAAAAGGGCAAATATATCCTCAGATGAACGAAATGACAACATGCTTTTCGCTGTAGATCCACCTTTAGCATCAAAAACTTGCAGTTGTCGTTTCCCATGAGACTTTATCAATCTCTCATATTGTTATTGAGTCATTTTGGTTGTTTTGTACAGTTTTGCTTCTCTTAATTGGGGTTTTTGCAAATTTGCTTACGCACATCTGTTTGAGGTCCCATCCCAGCATTCAGTTGGCTTGAGGTGTGAACTTTGACCAGGCCCCTCCAAAACCCTGACTCCTTTATTTTTCACCCATTCTGAAAAATTGTTGCTGTGCTTCATGTTGCATGTCTCAATATCAACCAAGCCTAAGCTGGCTTCCCTCCAGTGTACAGCGAAGTTTGCAGTAAACTCAGTGACTATACCAGATGCAGTTTTGCAAATGTCACTCATGCTCATGTTCTTTTTAAACAGAAAATGATTTTTGTTCTCAGCTAAACATCTGGTTTTATGGAGGTCTGCACACATGCTGATGATCAGTTCATCAAGAGGTGATGATTAGCAGCACCTGGCTGAAGCTTTTTGAATCCATGAGCAGTGGCTTCACTAATGTTTAATAAATAATACAACAGTCACAAAGTTCTGAACTTCTATATGCTTAAAACTAAAACCCACTGCAATCAGACAGTTTTTATTGTGATCACCCTTTAATATGAACTGTAGCTGACAAGATTTCTATTATTAACTGTGAATTGCAATTGTGCCATGTTGGTTAAACACGACTCCAAAGGTTTATTTTCGGTTTTCTTACACACACAGGCCGCAAGAGGTCTCAGTTTGGGCGGGGACAGATCGTTACGGTGGGCGACTGGTGGAATCCGTCTCAGGTCAAGTGTCCTTCCAGAGTGCTGTGGGCAGGATCGGATCCCAGAGCAGATGGATGTGCTCAAGGATACTAGGAACATACGAGGACAATGTCCTCTAAATCATACAGCTTTGATATTTTGAAGTGATCTGTTAAAAGTAATCAGATAACCGATTTGAAGTCACCCTCATGAAGTGCCTTAAGTGCAGAAATGTTCTGCAGAGAGGAGAAGTCAGATAGCGTGACTGAAGTCATCAAAGAGCTATCTGTGCAAAACAAGAACTGCTCCTCCGGTTGAGGATATACGGTGCTATTTCAAGGTCAAGGATGAGCAACATATATCAAGTTTTAGATAATGAGTTATGTAAGCGTGAAGAGTTGCAGCTCTGTTTTCCCTTTCCCTTAGAGCTGTAACTCATATTGTAACTAGGGACCACCTTAAGGAAAAAAAAGAGAGGGGTCGGCAGAGTGCGCTTCAGAGCGGTAGGAGATTGTAACTGAACGATCTGTGTCTGTTCTCCTTGCAAGTAAAAAAAATACCTGCAAGGAGAGGTTAAAAAATAAACCTCTTGTCTTTCTTTCTTTTGTATTATGTTGTATTCAAGAAGATTATACATATTACACAAGTCTAAGGTTTTAATAGCCTTTTCATTTGTTGATTTAGTGATTAGTTTTAAGTAAAGTTCCATTTCTTTCTGGAAAACATAAAAGCAAGGGGTTTTCTTTGAAAATGTACTCTTATGAATATGAAATTTGGCAAGAAATAAAAACAGATTTATCAAAAAGTAACATTTTGAGTTGAGAATGGGACAGACACATATCTAGACGAGGAAGTACAACTGTCTTTAAAAAGCATTAAGGCGCCTGATGGAATAGCATTAGCGACAACTGAAAATTCGCTTCATCTGACATTATTACTAGAAAACTTAAAATGTATACGGATTTTTTTCATAAATCTTGCCGCAATCCGGCCTCAAGCTCCTTTAACTGGAAGTTTTTCCACATTATAATTACAAGACAATATGAAATGAAGGCCTCCAATACGAGAGAAAATATGGTGGGGAATAAAATTCCAGATTGAGGTGGGATTCTTTATAAAATTTTTCGCCCAATTAATTTTAAATGAATTGTTTAAAGTTTTAAAATCCAGGAAAGGAAGCGCTCCAGATTCATAAGTATTCATTACTATACTTTTTCTAATGTAATGTGTACGATTTTTCCATAAGAAATTAAAGAGCAGAGTTGGCTTGCTCTTAAATCTTGCAATATAAATGTGTATATTACAATACTTTTGCTGTCAGGAAGAATATTCTCTCATTAGCTCTCTGTGTGAGTCTCTGTAGTTTGCAGCTGATGATAGTGACATTACTAAGTGAATTAGTTAAATTTTTGATTGTTTAGACAAAATTACACAATAATAATGCAGAAAAGTGGTGATATCTGTCTTATACCTCAGATTAGTTATGAAATGTGTTAATTAGGGCCCGAGCACTTGCAGTGCGAAGGCCCTATTGTATTTGCAGGAATTTTTATTATTATTAGGGCCCGAGCACTTGCAGTGCGAAGGCCCTATTGTATTTGCAGGAATTTTTATTATTATTATTATTATTATTTTTCTTCTGACAAAGTGATGGCCTTTTTGCCCCCCTTAACATGCCCAAAAAGTCACCAAATTTTGCACCCAAGTCAGGCCTGGCAAAAAATTTGATATTTAATGGTTTGCATTAATGGGCGTGGTAAAATGGCTCAACAGCGCCCCCTTGAAAACTTTGTGCCTCAAGCCCCACGATACGGTTTGACGTACATGCACGAAAATCGGTACACACCTGTATCATGGGACAACTTAAACAAAAGTCTCTTGGCGACATGCCCGAAACCGAACAGGAAGTCGGCCATTTTGAATTAATCGTGTCATTTTGGCGAAATTTATGCCATTCCTTCGAAAGTTAATTCAGCCCGAACCGTAACGTGCCCCCAGGTGTGTTATACATCAAAATGTGCGTCTCCCTCCTGCGACCACACGCATTACTTTTCTCTTTCAAAAGCGTTACCGTGGCGACGCTAGACGCCAAAAAGCGCGCCCACCCTTCATCTCGTTGCTTCAGACAGAAAAAACTTTGCGCCTCAAGCCCCATAATACGGTTTGACGTACCTGAACGAAAATCGGTACACTCCTGTATCATGTCGCAACTAAAAGAAAAGTCTCTTGGCGCCATGGCCGAAACCGAACAGGAAGTCGGCCATTTTGAACATTCTGAATTAATCGCGTAATTTTGGAGCAATATATGCCATTCCTTCGAGAATTAATTCAGCCCGAACCGTATCGTGAACCCAGATGTGTTATACATCAAAATGTGCGTCTCCATCCTGCGACTACACGCATTACTTTTCTCTTTGAAAAGTGTTACCGTGGCGACGCTAGACGCCAACAAGCGCACCCCCCCTTCATCTGATTGGTCCATATTTGATAGTTCCCCAAAAGGCACCAAATTTGGCATGCAAGCCAGGCCTGACGATAAATTTGATATTTCATGGTTTGCATTAATGGGCGTGGCAAAATGGCTCAACAGCGCCCCCCGGAAAACTTTGTGCCTCAAGCCCCACAATACGGTTTGACGTACATGCACGAAAATCGCTACACACCTGTATCATGGCACAACTTAAAGAAAAGTCTCTTGGAGCCATGGCCGAAACCGAACAGGATGTCGGCCATTTTGAATAAATTGTGTCATTTTGGCGAAATTTATGCCATTCCTTCGGCAGTTAATTCAGCCCGAACCGTAACGTGCACCCAGGTGTGTTATACATCAAAATGTGCGTCTACATCCTGCGACACCACGCATTACTTTTCTCTTTCAAAAGTGTTACCGTGGCGACGCTAGACGCCAAAAGGCGCGCCCCCCCTTCATGTGATTGGTCCATATTTGATAGTTCTCCAAAAGTCACCAAATTTTGCATGCAAGCCAGGTTTGGTGATAACTTTGATATTTCATGGTTTGCATTAATGGGCGTGGCCTAACGGCTCAACAGCGCCCCCTAGAATACTTTTATCTGCCATAACTTTTGAATGGTTTGACATAGGAAGTCGTGGTTGGTGTCATGGGACTCTGTAATGAGTTCTTAAGCTTCGTTGGGCTTAATTAGCCCCGCCCATTCTTCTGATTGGTTGTCCCGATTTTCTGCTATAACTTTGGAATGGTTTGACATAGAGAGTCCCGCTTCCTGATTCAAACGTCTGCCGGCCCCGCCCCCCGACCAATCAGTGGCGAGTAGGGTGATGACGGCCCCGCCCCCCGACCAATCAGTGGCGAGTAGGGTGATGACGGCCCCGCCCCCCGACCAATCAGTGGCGAGTAGGGTGATGACGGCCCCGCCCCCCGACCAATCGGTGGCGAGTAGGGTGATGACGGCCCCGCCCCCCGACCAATCAGCTGCCTGTAATGTGGTGACGTCAGAAATAGTCCCGTGCTCAGCCCGGTTAGAACCTTGGCAGAATGGATGCATAAAAAGTAATAATAAAATAGTAGTGTTATACTAATATTTATATCTTACAAATATTTAAAAAATTAGGAAAAAAAGTTCCTGACATTATATCGCTATGTTGGTCTCTAATAACCCAGTAAGTCAAAGTGAAAGTAATAGTTGAGTCTTAGCTCAACCAGAGCATTACGGTCTATGGTGCCGGAGGTCGGGAGTTCGAGACCAGCTGTATACCGAAAGTTTTTTTTTTACATCAAAATTTTCGTCTCTGTCCTGCGACGACGCACATTACTTTTCTCTTTCAAAAGTGTTACCGTGGCGACGCTAGACGCGAAAAAGCGCTCGTACCCTTCATGTGATTGGTCCATATTTGATAGTTCTCCAAAAGTCACCAAAATTTGCATGCAAGCCAGGCCTGGTGATAAATTTGATATTTAATGGTTTGCATTAATGGGCGTGGCCTAACGGCTCAACAGCGCCCCCTAGAATACTTTACTCTGCCATAACTTTTGAATGGTTTGACATAAAGAGTCGTGGGTGGTGTCATGGGACTCGGTATTAAGTCCTTGACCTTCATTGGCCTAAATTAGCCCCGCCCCTTCTTCTGATTGGTTGTTCCTTTTTTCTGCTATAACTTTTGAATGGTTTGACATAGAGAGTCGTGGATGGTGTCATTTCTGATATGCTTATGGGGGGCGGTGGACGTGAGTGCGAGGGCCCGTTCATCGCTGCTTGCAGCTTTAATTATTATTATTATTTTCCTGACAAAAGGAAGGCCTTTTTGCCCCCCTTAACGTGCCCAAAAACTCACCAAATTTTGCACCCAAGTCAGGCCTGGCGAAAAATTTGATATTTAATGGTTTGCATTAATGGGCGTGGTAAAATGGCTCAACAGCGCCCCCTTGAAAACTTTGTGCCTCAAGCCCCACGATACTGTCTGACGTACATGCACGAAAATCGGTACACACCTGTATCATGGGGCAACTAAAAGAAAAGTCTCTTGGCGTCATGCCCGAAACCGAACAGGAAGTCGGCCATTTTGAATTAGTCGTGTCATTTTGGCAAAATTTATGCCAATCCTTCGAAAGTTAATTCAGCCCGAACCGTAACGTGCCCCCAAGTGTGTTATACATCAAAATGTGCGTCTCCATCCTGCGACAACACGCATTACTTTTCTCTTTCGAAAGCGTTACCGTGGCGATGCTAGACGCCAAAAAGCGTGCCCACCCTTCATCTGGTTGGTTCAGACAGAAAAAACTTTGCGCTTCAAGCCCCATAATACGCTTTGACGTACATGAACGAAAATCGGTACACACCTGTATCATGTCGCAACTAAAAGAAAAGTCTCTTGGCGCCATGGCCGAAACCGAACAGGAAGTCGGCCATTTTGAACATTCTGCATTAATCGCATAATTTTGGAGCAATATATGCCATTCCTTCGAGAATTAATTCAGCCCGAACCGTATCGTGAACCCAGATGTGTTATACATCAAAATGTGCGTCTCCATCCTGCGACTACACGCATTACTTTTCTCTTTCCAAAGTGTTACCGTGGCGACGCTTGACGCCAACAAGCGCACCCACCCTTCATGTGATTGGTCCATATTTGATAGTTCCCCAAAAGGCACCAAATTTTGCACCCAAGCCAGGCCTGGCGAAAAATTTGGTATTTAATGGTTTGCATTAATGGGCGTGACAAAATGGCTCAACAGCGCCCCCCGGAAAACTTTGTGCCTCAAGCCCCACAATACGGTTTGACGTACATGCACGAAAATCGCTACACACCTGTATCATGGCACAACTTAAAGAAAAGTCTCTTGGAGCCATGGCCGAAACCGAACAGGATGTCGGCCATTTTGAATTAATCGTGTCATTTTGGCGAAATTTATGCCATTCCTTCGGCAGTTAATTCAGCCCGAACCGTAACGTGCACCCAAGTGTGTTATACATCAAAATGTGCGTCTCCATCCTGCGACTACGCGCATTACTTTTCACTTTCAAAAGTGTTACCGTGGCGACGCTAGACGCCAAAAGGCGCGCCCCCCCTTCATGTGATTGGTCCATATTTGATAGTTCTCCAAAAGTCACCAAATTTTGCATGCAAGCCAGGCCTGGCGATAAATTTGATATTTCATGGTTTGCATTAATGGGCGTGGCTAACGGTTCAACAGCGCCCCCTAGAATACTTTTCTCTGCCATAACTTTTGAATGGTTTGACATAGAGAGTTGTGGGTGGTGTCATGGGACTCTGTAATGAGTCCTTAAGCTTCGTTGGCCTTAATTAGCCCCGCCCCTTCTTCTGATTGGTTGGCCCGATTTTCTGCTATAACATTGGAATGGTTTGACATAGAGAGTCCTGGGTGGTGTCATCAGATTCTTTATGGAGTCCTTGACATTCATTGGCCAGAATTAGCCCCGCCTCTTCTTCTGATTGGTTGTCCCTTTTTTCTGCCATAACTTTTGAATGGTTTAACATAGAGAGTCGTGGGTGGTGTCATGGGACTCTGTAATGAGTTCTTAAGCTTCGTTGGCCTTAATTAGCCCCGCCCCTTCTTCTGATTGGTTGTCCCAATTTTCTGCTATAACTTTGGAATGGTTTGACATGG
The DNA here is from genome assembly GCF_033807715.1 of Cololabis saira. Taxonomy (NCBI): domain Eukaryota; kingdom Metazoa; phylum Chordata; class Actinopteri; order Beloniformes; family Belonidae; genus Cololabis; species Cololabis saira. The sequence continues at coordinate 30,873,863 of NC_084599.1, forward strand.
AGAGTCCCGCTTCCTGATTCAAACATCTGCCGGCCCCGCCCCCCGACCAATCAGTGGCGAGTAGGGTGATGACGGCCCCGCCCCCCGACCAATCAGTGGCGAGTAGGGTGATGACGGCCCCGCCCCCCGACCAATCAGTGGCGAGTAGGGTGATGACGGCCCCGCTCCCCGACCAATCAGTGGCGAGTAGGGTGATGACGGCCCCGCCCCCCGACCAATCAGTGGCGAGTATGGTGATGACGGCCCCGCCCCCCGACCAATCAGTGGCGAGTAGGGTGATGACGGCCCCGCCCCCCGACCAATCAGTTCCCTGTAATGTGGTGACCTCAGAAATATTCCCGGCTCAGGCCGGTTACAACCTTGGCAGAATGGTAACAGAAAAAGTAATAATTAAAATAGTAGGGTTTTACTAATATTTATAACTTACAAATATTTAAAAAATTTGGAAAAAAAAGTTCCAGACATTTTTTGCTATGTTGGTCTGTCCTAAGCCAGTAGGTCAAACGAAAGGAATAGCTGAGACTTAGCTCAGCCAGATTATTGCGGTCTTTGGTGCCAGAGGTTGGGAGTTCAAGCCTGGCAATATCCCGAAACTTTTGTCAGCAATTTTTGTGTTTTTTTTACATCAAAATGTTCGTCTCTGTCCTGTGACGACGCACATTACTTCTCTCTTTCAAAAGTGTTACCGTGGCGACGCTAGACACGAAAAAGCGCTCGTCCCCTTCATCTGATTGGTCCATATTTGATAGTTCTCCAAAAGTCACCAAATTTTCCATGCAAGCCAGGCCTGGAGATACATTTGATATTTCATGGTTTGCATTAATGGGCGTGGCCTAACGGCTCAACAGCGCCCCCTAGAATACTTTTCTCTGCCATAACTTTTGAATGGTTTGACATAAAGAGTCGTGGGTGGTGTCATGGGACTCGGTATTGAGTCCTTGACCTTCATTGGCCTGAATTAGCCCCGCCCCTTCTTCTGATTGGTTGTCCCGATTTTCTGCCATAACTTTTGAATGGTTTGACATAGAGAGTCGTGGGTGGTGTCATCAGACTCTGTATGGAGTCCTTGACCTTCATTGGCCTGAATTAGCCCCGCCCCTTCTTCTGATTGGTTGTCCCGATTTTCTGCTATAACTTTGGAATGGTTTAACATAGAGAGTCGTGGGTGGGGTCATCAGATTCTTTATGGAGCCCTTGACCTTCATTGGCCTGAATTAGCCCCGCCCCTTCTTCTGATTGGTTGTCCCTTTTTTCTGCTATAACTTTTGAATGGTTTGACATAGGAAGTCGTGGGTGGTGTCATTTCTGATATGCTTATGGGGGGCGGTGGACGTGAGTGCGAGGGCCCGTTCATCGCTGCTTGCAGCTTTAATTAGGGCCCGAGCACCTTCAGTGCGAAGGCCCTATTGTATTTGCAGGAATTTTTATTATTATTATTATTATTATTTTCCTGACAAAGTGATGGCCTTTTTGCCCCCCTTAACATGCCCAAAAAGTCACCAAATTTTGCACCCAAGTCAGGCCTGGCGAAAAATTTGATATTTAATGGTTTGCATTATTGGGTGTGGCAAAATGGCTCAACAGCGCCCCCTTGAAAACTTTGTGCCTCAAGCCCCACAATACGGTTTGACGTACATGCACGAAAATCGGTACACACCTGTATCATGGGACAACTTAAAGAAAAGTCTCTTGCCGTCATGCCCGAAACCAAACAGGAAGTCGGCCATTTTGAATTAATCGTGTCATTTTGGCGAAATTTATGCCATTCCTTCGAAAGTTAATTCAGCCCGAACCGTAACGTGCACCCAGGTGTGTTATACATCAAAATGTGCGTCTCCATCCTGCGACAACACGCATTACTTTTCTCTTTCAAAAGCGTTACCGTGGCGACGCTAGACGCCAAAAAGCGCGCCCACCCTTCATCTGATTGGTTCGACAGAAAAAACTTTGTGCCTCAAGCCCCATAATACGGTGTGACGTACATGAAGGAAAATCGGTACACACCTGTATCATGTCACAACTTAAAGAAAAGTCTCTTGGCGCCATGGCCTAAACCAAACAGGAAGTCGGCCATTTTGAACATTCTGAATTAATCGAGTAATTTTGGAGCAATATAGGCCATTCCTTCGAGAGTTAATTCAGCCCGAACCGTATCGTGAACCCAGATGTGTTATACATCAAAATGTGCGTCTCCATCCTGCGACTACACGCATTACTTTTCTCTTTCAAAAGTGTTACCGTGGCGACGCTAGACGCCAAAAGGCGCGCCCCCCCTTCATGTGATTGGTCCATATTTGATAGTTCTCCAAAAGTCACCAAATTTTGCATGCAAGCCAGGCCTGGTGATAAATTTTATATTTCATGGTTTGCATTAATGGGCGTGGCCTAACGGCTCAACAGCGCCACCTTGAATACTTTTCTCTGCCATAACTTTTGAATGGTTTGACATAGAGAGTCGTGGGTGGTGTCATCAGATTCTGTATGGAGTCCTTGACCTTCATTGGCCTGAATTAGCCCCGCCCCTTCTTCTGATTGGTTGTCCCTTTTTTCTGCTATAAACTTTGAATGGTTTGACATAGGAAGTCGTAGGTGGTGTCAAGGGACTCTGCAATGAGTCCTTGAGCTTCTTTGGCCTGAATTAGCCCCGCCCCTTCTTCTGATTGGTTGTCCCTTTTTTATAATAAAATCGCCACGAGCCGCCAGTCGCTCTCGCGCTGACTCCCGCTTCCTGATTCAAACGTCTGCCGGCCCCGCCCCCCGACCAATCGGTGGCGAATAGGGTGATGACGGCCCCGCCCCCCGACCAATCGGTGGCGAGTAGGGTGATGACGGCCCCGCCCCCCGACCAATCGGTGGCGAGTAGAGTGATGACGGTCCCGCCCCCCGACCAATCAGTGGCGAGTAGGGTGATGACGGCCCCGCCCCCCGACCAATCAGCTCCCTGTAATGTGGTGACGTCAGAAATATTCCCAGCTCAGCCCGGTTACAACCTTGGCAGAATGGTTACAGAAAAAGTAATAATTAAAATAGTAGGGTTTTACTAATATTTATAACTTACAAATATTTAAATAAATTAGAAAAAACAGCTCCAGACTTACATTACTAAATATCGATATGTTGGTCTCTCCTAAGTCAGTAGGTCAAATAGAATTGAGAAGCTGAGTCTTAGCTCAGCCAGAGTGTTCCCGTCTTTGGAGTCAGAGATCAGAGTTCGATTCCCGCAGTATCCAGACTTTTTTGTCAGCAATTTTTTTTTTTCTACATCAATATGTGCGTCCCTGTCCTGCAATGACGCACATTACTTTTCTCATTTAAAAGCGTTACCGCGGCAACGCTAGACACCAAAAAGTGCGCCCACCCTTCATCTGATTGGTTCAGAGGGAAAAAACTTTGAGCCTCAAGCCCCATAATACGGTTTGACGTACATGAACGAAAATCGGTACACACCTGTATCATGTCGCAACTTAAAGAAAAGTCTCTTGGCGCCATGGCCGAAATTGAACAGGAAGTCGGCCATTTTGAATTAATTGTGTAATTTTGGCGCAATTAATGCCATTCCTTCGGCAATTAATACGGCCCGAACCGTAACGTGCATCTAGGTGACTTATACCTCAAAATGTGCGTCTCCATCTTGCGACTACGCGCATTACTTTTCTCTTTCAAAAGTGTTACCGTGGCGATGCTAGACGCCAAAAAGCGTGCCCCCTTAATCTGATTGGTCCATATTTGATAGTTCTCCAAAAGTCACCAAATTTTGCATGCAAGCCAGGCCTGGTGATAAATTTGATATTTCATGGTTTGCATTAATGGGCGTGGCAAAATGGCTCAACAGCACCCCCCGGAAAACTTTTCTCTGCCATAACTTTTGAATGGTTTGACATAAAGAGTCATGGGTGGTGTCATGGGACTCGGTATTGAGTCCTTGACCATAATTGGTGAAAATTAGCCCCGCCCCTTCTTTTGATTGGTTGTCCCTATTTCCTGCTATAACTTTTGAATGGTTTGACATGGAGAGTCGTGGGTGGTGTCATCAGACTCTGTATGGAGTCCTTGACCTTCATTGGCCTGAATTAGCCCCGCCCCTTCTTCTGATTGGTTGTCCCTTTTTTCTGCTATAACTTTTCAATGGTTTGACATAGGAAGTCGTGGGTGGTGTCATTTCTGATACTTATGGGGGGCGGTGGCCGTGAGTGCGAGGGCCCGTTCATCGCTGCTTGCAGCTTTAATTATTATTATTATTTTTCTGACGAAAGGAGGGCCTTTTTGCCCCCCTAAACGTGCCCAAAAAGTCACCAAATTTTGCATGCAAGGCAGGCCTGGCGAAAAATTTGATATTTAATGGTTTGCATTAATGGGCGTGGCAAAATGGCTCAACAGCGCCCCCTTGAAAACCTTGTGCCTCAAGCCCCACGATACGGTTTGACGTACATGCACGAAAATCGCTACACACCTGTATCATGGCACAACTTCAAGAAAAGTCTCTTGGAGCCATGCCCGAAACCGAACAGGAAGTCGGCCATTTTGAATTAATTGTGTAATTTTGGCGCAATTTATGCCCTTCCTTCGGCAGTTAATACGGCCCGAACCGTAACGTGCCCCCAAGTGTGTTATACATCAAAATGTGCGTCTCCATCCTCCGACACCACGCATTACTTTTCTCTTTCAAAAGCGTTACCGTGGCGACGCTAGACGACAAAAAGCGCGCCCACCCTTCATCTGATTGGTTCAGACCGAAAAAACTTTGCGCCTCAAGCCCCATAATACGCTTTGACGTACATGAACGAAAATCGGTACACACCTGTATCATGTCGCAACTTAAAGAAAAGTCTCTTGGCGCCATGGCCGAAACCGAACAGGAAGTCGGCCATTTTGAACATTCTGAATTAATCGCGTAATTTTGGAGCAATATATGCCATTCCTTCGAGAATTAATACGGCCCGAACCGTATCGTGCACCCAGATGTGTTATACATCAAAATGTGCGTCTCCATCCTGCGACTACACGCATTACTTTTCTCTTTCAAAAGTGTTACCGTGGCGACGCTAGACGCCCACAAGCGCACCCCCCCTTCATCTGATTGGTCCATATTTGATAGTTCCCCAAAAGGCACCAAATTTGGCATGCAAGCCAGGCCTGGGGGTAAATTTGATATTTTATGGTTTACATTAATGCGCGTGGCAAAATGGCTCAACAGCGCCCCCCGGAAAACTTTGTGCCTCAAGCCCCACGATACGGTTTGACGTACATGCACGAAAATCGCTACACACCTGTATCATGGCACAACTTCAAGAAAAGTCTCTTGGAGCCATGGCCGAAACCGAACAGGAAGTCGGCCATTTTGAATTAATTGTGTAATTTTGGCGCAATTTATGCCATTCCTTCGGCAATTAATACGGCCCGAACCGTAATGTGCACCCAGGTGTGTTATACATCAAAATGTGCGTCTCCATCCTGGGACTACACGCATTACTTTTCTCTTTCAAAAGTGTTACCGTGGCGACGCTAGACGCCAAAAGGCGCGCCCCCCCTTCATCTGATTGGTCCATATTTGATAGTTCTCCAAAAGCAATCAAATTTTGCATGCAAGTCAGACTTGGCGATACATTTGATATTTCATGGTTTGCATTAATGGGCGTGGCCTAACGGCTCAACAGCGCCCCCTAGAATACTTTTATCTGCCATAACTTTTGAATGGTTTGACATAGGAAGTTGTGGGTGGTGTCATGGGACTCAGTAATGAGTCCTTAAGCTTCGTTGGCCTTAATTAGCCCCGCCCCTTCTTCTAATTGGTTGTCCCTTTTTTCTGCTATAACTTTTTAATGGTTTGACTCCCGTTTCCTGATTCAAACGTCTGCCGGCCCCGCCCCCCGACCAATCAGTGGCGAGTAGGGTGATGACGGCCCCGCCCCCCGACCAATCAGTGGCGAGTAGGGTGATGACGGCCCCGCCCCCCGAACAATCAGCTGTTGTAATGTGGTGACGTTAGAAACAGTCCCGTGCTCAGCCCGTTTCTATAATACATCCATGGCTCAGCCCGGTTAGAATCTCGGTAGAATGGTTACAGAAAAAGTAATAATAAAATAGTAGTGTTTTACTAATATTTATACCTTACAAATATTAAAAAAATTAGGAAAAAAAAGTATTAGACATAATATCGCTATCTTGGTCTGTCCTAAGCCAGTAAGTCAAAGTGAGGTATCAGCTGAGATATAGCTCAACCAGATCATTGCGGTCTTTGGTGCCGGTGGTTGGGAGTTCGAGCCTGGCAGGATGCTGAAAATTTTGTAAGCAAATTTTGTGTTTTTTTTTACATCAAGATGTGCGTCTCTTTCCTGCGACGACGCACATTACTTTTCTCTTTCAAAAGTGTTACCGTGGCGACGCTAGACGTGAAAAAGCGCTCGTCCCCTTCATCTGATTGGTCCATATTTGATAGTTCTCCAAAAGTAATCAAATTTTGCATGAAAGTCAGACTTGGCGATACATTTGATATTTCATGGTTTGCATTAATGGGCGTGGCCTAACGGCTCAACAGCGCCCCCTAGAATACTTTTATCTGCCATAACTTTTGAATGGTTTGACATAGGAAGTTGTGGGTGGTGTCATGGGACTCAGTAATGAGTCCTTAAGCTTCGTTGGCCTTAATTAGCCCCGCCCCTTCCTCTGATTGGTTGTTCCTTTTTTCTGCTATAACTTTTGAATGGGTTGACATAGAGAGTCGTGGGTGGTGTCATTTCTGATATGCTTATGGGGGGCGGTGGACGTGAGTGCGAGGGCCCGTTCATCGCTGCTTGCAGCTTTAATTAATATTATTATTATTTTTCTTCTGACAAAGTGATGGCCTTTTTGCCCCCCTTAACATGCCTAAAAAGTCACCAAATTTTGCACCTAAGTCAGGCCTGGCGAAAAATTTGATATTTAATGGTTTGCATTAATGGGCGTGGTAAAATGGCTCAACAGCGCCCCCTTGAAAACTTTGTGCCTCAAGCCCCACGATACGGTTTGACGTACATGCACGAAAATCGGTACACACCTGTATCATGGGGCAACTTAAAGAAAAGTCTCTTGGCGTCATGCCCGAAACCGAACCGGATGTCGGCCATTTTGAATTAATCGTGTCATTTTGGCGAAATTTATGCCATTCCTTCCAAAGTTAATTCAGCCCGAACCGTAACGTGCACCCAGGTGTGTTATACATCAAAATGTGCGTCTCCATCCTCCGACACCACGCATTACTTTTCTCTTTCAAAAGCGTTACCGTGGCGACGCTAGACGCCAAAAAGCGTGCCCACCCTTCATCTGATTGGTTCAGACAGAAAAAACTTTGCGCCTCAAGCCCCATAATACGCTTTGACGTACATGAATGAAAATCGGTACACACCTGTATCATGTCACAACTTAAAGAAAAGTCTCTTGGCGCCATGGCCGCAACCGAACAGGAAGTCGGCCATTTTGAACATTCTGAATTAATCGCATAATTTTGGAGCAATATGAGCCATTCCTTCGAGAGTTAATTCAGCCCGAACCGTATCGTGAACCCAGATGTGTTATACATCAAAATATGTGTCTCCATCCTGCGACTACACGCATTACTTTTCTCTTTCGAAAGTGTTACCGTGGCAACGCTAGACGCCAACAAGCGCACCCCCCCTTCATCTGATTGGTCCATATTTGATAGTTCCCCAAAAGGCACCAAATTTGGCATGCAAGTCAGGCCTGGCGATAAATTTGATATTTCATGGTTTGCATTAATGGGCGTGGCAAAATGGCTCAACAGCGCCCCCCTGAAAACTTTGTGCCTCAAGCCCCACAATACGGTTTGACGTACATGCACGAAAATCGCTACACACCTGTATCATGGCACAACTTAAAGAAAAGTCTCTTGGAGCCATGGCCGAAACCGAACAGGAAGTCGGCCATTTTGAAATCTGATTGGTCCATATTTGATAGTTCTCCAAAAGTCACCAAATTTTGCATGCAAGACAGACTTGGCGATAAATTTGATATTTCATGGTTTGCATTAATGGGCGTGGCCTAACGGCTCAACAGCGCCCCCTAGAATACTTTTATCTGCCATAACTTTTGAATGGTTTGACATAGGAAGTTGTGGGTGGTGTCATGGGACTCTGTAATGAGTCCTCAAGCTTCGTTGGCCTTAATTAGCCCCGCCCCTTCTTCTGATTGGTTGTCCCGATTTTCTGCTATAACTTTGGAATGGTTTGACATAGAGAGTCGTGGGTGATGTCATCAGATTCTTTATGGAGCCCTTGACCTTCATTGGCCTGAATTAGCCCCGCCCCTTCTTCTGATTGGTTGTCCCTTTTTTATGCTATAACTTTTGAATGGTTTGACATAGGAAGTCGTGGGTGGTGGCATGGGACTCTGTAATGAGTCCTTAAGCTTCGTTGGCCTTAATTAGCCCCGCCCCTTATTCTGATTGGTTGTCCCGATTTTCTGCTATAACTTTGGAATGGTTTGACATAGAGAGTCGTGGGTGGTGTCATCAGATTCTGTATGGAGTCCTTGACTTTCATTGGCCTGAATTAGCCCCGCCCCTTCTTCTGATTGGTTGTCCCGATTATCTGCTATAACTTTTGAATGGTTTGACATAGGAAGTCGTGGGTGGTGTCATTTCTGACATGCTTATGGGGGCGGTGGGCGTGAGTGCGAGGGCCCGTTCATCGCTGCTTGCAGCTTTAATTATTATTATTATTTTTCTGACGAAAGGAGGGCCTTTTTGCCCCCCTAAACGTGCCCAAAAAGTCACCAAATTTTGCACCCTAGTCAGGCCTGGCGAAAAATTTGATATTTAATGGTTTGCATTAATGGGCGTGGCAAAATGGCTCAACAGCGCCCCCTTGAAAACTTTGTGCCTCAAGCCCCACGATACGGTTTGACGTACATGCACGAAAATCGGTACACACCTGTATCATGGCGCAACTGAAAGAAAAGTCTCTTGGCGTCATGCCCGAAACCGAACAGGAAGTCGGCCATTTTGAATTAGTCGTGTCATTTTGGCGAAATTTATGCCATTCCTTCGAAAGTTAATTCAGCCCGAACCGTAACGTGCCCCCAAGTGTGTTATACATCAAAATGTGCGTCTCCATCCTGCGACAACACGCATTACTTTTCTCTTTCAAAAGCGTTACCGTGGCGGCGCTAGACGCCAAAAAGCGCGCCCACCCTTCATCTGATTGGTTCGACAGAAAAAACTTTGTGCCTCAAGCCCCATAATACGGTTTGACGTACATGAATGAAAATCGGTACACTCCTGTATTATGTCGCAACTAAAAGAAAAGTCTCTTGGCGCCATGGCCGAAACCGAACAGGAAGTCGGCCATTTTGAACATTCTGAATTAATTGCGTAATTTTGGAGCAATATATGCCATTCCTTCGAGAGTTAATTCAGCCCGAACCGTATCGTGAACCCAGATGTGTTATACATCAAAATGTGCGTCTCCATCCTGCGACTACACGCATTACTTTTCTCTTTGAAAAGTGTTACCGTGGCGACGCTAGACACCAACAAGCGCACCCCCCCTTCATCTGATTGGTCCATATTTGATAGTTCCCCAAAAGGCACCAAATTTGGCACGCAAGCCAGGCCTGGAGATAAATTTGATATTTCATGGTTTGCATTAATGGGCGTGGCAAAATGGCTCAACAGCGCCCCCCGGAAAACTTTGTGCCTCAAGCCCCACAATACGGTTTGACGTACATGCACGAGAATCGCTACACACCTGTATCATGGCACAACTTAAAGAAAAGTCTCTTGGAGCCATGGCCGAAACCGAACAGGATGTCGGCCATTTTGAATAAATTGTGTAATTTTGGCGAAATTTATGCCATTCCTTCGGCAGTTAATTCAGCCCGAACCGTAACGTGCACCCAGGTGTGTTATACATCAAAATGTGCATCTACATCCTGCGACACCACGCATTACTTTTCTCTTTCAAAAGTGTTACCGTGGCGACGCTAGACGCCAAAAGGCGCGCCCCCCCCTTCATGTGATTGGTCCATATTTGATAGTTCTCCAAAAGTCACCAAATTTTGCATGCAAGACAGACTTGGCGATAAATTTGATATTTCTTGGTTTGCATTAATGGGCGTGGCCTAACGGCTCAACAGCCCCCCCTAGAATACTTTTATCTGCCATAACTTTTGAATGGTTTGACATAGGAAGTCGTGGGTGGTGTCATGGGATTCTGTAATGAGTCCTTAAGCTTAGTTGGCCTTAATTAGCCCCGCCCCTTCTTCTGATTGGTTGTCCCGATTTTCTGCTATAACTTTTGAATGGTTTGACATAGAGAGTCGTGGGTGGTGTCATCAGATTCTTTATGGAGTCCTTGAACTTCATTGGCCTGAATTAGCCCCGCCCCTTCTTCTGATTGGTTGTCCTTTTTTTATAATAAAATTGCCGCGAGCCGCCAGTCGCTCTCGCGCTGACTCCCGCTTCCTGATTCAAACGTCTGCCGGCCCCGCCCCCTGACCAATCAGTGGCGAGTAGGGTGATGGCGGCCCCGCCCCCCGACCAATCAGTGGCGAGTAGGGTGATGACGGCCCCGCCCCCCGACCAATCAGTGGCGAGTAGGGTGATGACGGCCCCGCCCCCCGACCAATCAGCTCCCTGTAATGTGGTGACTTCAGAAATATTCCCGGCTCAGCCCGGTTACAACCTTGGCAGAATGGTTACAAAAAAAGTAATAATTTAAATAGTAGGGTTTTATTAATATTTATAACTTACAAATATTTAAAAAATTAGGAAAAAAAAGTTCCAGACATTTTATCGCTATGTTGGTCTGTCCTAACCCAGTAGGTCAAATAAAAGGATAAGCTGAGACTTAGCTCAGCCAGATTATTGCGGTCTTTGCTGCCAGAGGTCGAGAGTTCAAGCCTGGCTTGATATGCCAAAATTTTTGTCAGCAATTTTTGTGTTTTTTTTACATCAAAATGTTCGTCTCTGTCCTGTGACGACGCACATTACTTTTCTCTTTCCCCTTCTTCTGATTGGTTGTCCCGATTTTCTGCCATAACTTTTGAATTTGAGTGGAGTTTGCGCGCGCAGCTCCCGCGGGGGGAGGGGCTGATGTTCAGCGCGGCCGCCATCTTGGTCGAGGCGCCGCATTGACTGCCTGAGAACGTCGGGCGTGGCCGCCATCTTGGATCGGTATCGCTTTAACTCTAGAGCGTTCACTTCTATTGTGGAAGGAGGTGTCTGCATAAGTAAAATAACTATAACTCACTTGATTTTCAACCGATTTTCACGCGGTTTGCTTTGTTACAAACGGCAGACATGTAGCTATGATACAGGATGCTTGATGTACGTTAAATATGCAAGCTTTCATGCTAAAATACGTTCTGCAGGTAGTCACACTTCAGGTATACACACACACACACACACACACACACACACACACACACACACACACACACACTATATATATATATATATATATATATATATATATATATATATATATATATATATACACACACACACACACACACAATATACACAATACAAAATACAGTATAGCATATTAATGAATGTATTAATATATTTGAATAACAGACATAACAAGCTTAAAAACAAAAAACATAACGGATGACAGCATACAATTGTCATAATGGAGAAAAAAAAGAAACATTTGGAAGGAGTGTGTGTGTGAGGAATTGTATATTAGTGTTATAAATTGAAATTATATAATAATGCAATCGCTATGATATATCATTTTACAATATAATACAGTCAAAAATATATGAAATGAAGCAACATACAATGCAATAATACAATATGCTATATTACTGGGTACGCTAATATGAAATAACAACATGTAATATAATATGGTATAATAGATTAATATAATATCATACATTCTGGACCATGAGATACAGCTGTACTGTATGATCGTCGTTCATTTGAGTGATCTGATTTTTTTTTTCATGGTTTGCATTAATGGGCGTGTCCTCACGGCTCAACAGCGCCCCCTAGAATACTTTTTTCTGCCATAACTTTTGAAAGGTTTGACATAGAGAGTCGTGGGTGGTGTCATGGGACTCGGCATTGAGTCCTTGACCATAATTGGTGACAATTAGCCCAGTCCCTTTTTCTGATTGGTTGTCCCTATTTTCTGCTATAACTTTTGAATGTTTTGACATAGAGAGTCGTGGGTGGTGTCATGGGACTCTGTAATGAGTCCTTGATCTTCTTTGCCCTGAATTAGCCCCGCCCCTTCTTCTGACTGGTCGTCCCTTTTTTCTGCTATAACTTTTGAAGGGTTTGACATAGGAAGTCGTGGGTGGTGTCATTTCTGATATGCTTATGGGGGGCGGTTGACGTGAGTGCGAGGGCCCGTTCATTGCTGCTTGCAGCTTTAATTTCTGTTATTGTTGCACTCATTCAGTTAAATTACAAACAATCTCCCCACATCTTATTGAAATGTTTGTCTCATTCTTTTATCAAAATACCACAGAGAGAGAGTACAACTCCTTTTTCCAGCCGTGTATTCACAGCTTCTGTCCAGCTGGTTCTGGGAGGGGTTGAGTGGGCCGCTCCTCTCCACCCTTGCCTTCTAGGGGGACTGTCTTTAAACAACTATGCAAAAACACTTTGGTTACGCTCACTTAGCGCTTTCATGTGTCATGAATGTACAAGAGCGCCCTCGCCACCTAGTCCGAGAGCTCGCACACACACCAAAATGAGTTTAGACTACCTGACACCAGAATAAAAACTGTGGATTTTAATCTCATACATTTTAGATTTCCCTCATCTGCAGCTGAGCCATGGACTGAATCTTTGAGCGCCACACCTGTGGCAGCCTGAGCTCTGTACATTTTGTCTTACTTGAAAGCGTCTATGTATTTCTATTGAACATTTATCCAATAAAAACCTGATTTCTGAAGCCTTTTTCTGCTTTGTTTTGTACTCTCTGCTGCTATGGGATTATAACGTGTTGTGCTGAATGAATGACCATGGCAATGGTTGAGTTGTTTATGTGATTGAGTTACGCAGTGCCTGAAAACAATTCCCCTTGTTGAGACCCTACACCCAGAATAGCTGAAGAAGATACACTAGGACAGGAGCAAAGCGGTGAACAAGGATGAAGAAGTTTAAAGCATTTATTTACCTTTTATATCATGGAAAGGGAGAGATCACTGGCAAATAAAGTAGAGGTTTGGGGCACTGATAAAAATAAGGTAATGGCAGAAAAATGTCCTGCACCAATACTTGGCTGAAGGAGTGTATTCTGGACATGGGCAGACATTGTTAACAGTGAAGGAAAAGGGATTTTGGTGCTCCCTCTCAACAGTGAAATCCTGCACACGTTTCTGTGAATTGACACTTCAGATGTTGACATTCTGGAGTTTCCGTCCATCGTTTTCGACCGAGACATCAGATGCGTTAACTGCAACAGCATCAGTTGAGCACCTTGACGCATTGATCGCTGGAGATTTCAATCACAGATCTGCAGCAGTTGGTCTACTGATTTTGATCATATTTTTATTGTGTATTTCTTTACTTATATAAATATATATTCCCTTAATTTGTACTGCAAAAATGCCCTCTGGGAATGAACGAAGTATTGTTTAATTAAATCCAGTTAATTTCAGTATTGAAGTACTGAGGAGCAGACATCAATGTTGAAGTAAAACAGCCAGCAGGCTGTTACAAAATCGTTTTATAATTTCCAGTGACATAAACACTGTAATCATTGGGCTTTGCTATCAATACATTCCTCTGTGTATTGGTTTTTTCTTCTTAGATCCATTCAGTTGTTTACCCTCTTAGATTAAATAACATAAGGGAAATGAGAGTTTCCAGTGTCTGACTTGTAAAAAACAGAACAAAAAAAACACATTTCCGGTACACAATGTACTGACGGCATGTGATTAGGTTCTCTTTATTTCCTAAATTAACTACAATAACTGCTGATGAGATTTTCCTGTTGATAGAAAAGCAAAACAAAAAAGCTGTGTTAGTTTTTTGAGCAGAGCAACTTTATGCACTTAAATACAGTTTTTTTCCCCTTTTGCCCCTTTTTTTTTGGTGATGGCTCACACTCCAGATAACCTGAAATGTGCTGAAGTTGGTACCGTTTTTTCCTCTCAGAATTTGTCAAAAGGAACTGTGTATGCCTTAATAAGTTGGACTGTACAGAAAATTGTTTAAAAAGGGCCGTGTTTGTGTGGCTTTTCATCTTATATTTTAGTAATGATTGTGAAGCACAAGCGTTAAAGATCAGCATCTTGGCCACATCACCTGTAATCATGTGCTACGCTCCAACATATCTATAACTCTTTAGACGTTTCATAAATCATTTTTATTGCATGTGGGAAACGTTTTTGCCTTGTTCATGAGTTTGTTTGCTTTTTAGAAAATGCCCTGCTGGCCATCAGCCCACCACAACAAGAGGACACGTGAATTACGAGGAATGCAGACGAGATCAGTCTGAAACCCTGTTGGTAAACAGCTCCTTAACCACATGCCCAGTAGTTTACTGTGCACACATTTTCCTCCTCAACACAAATCTCTCCATGTTGGACTTTGTTTCAGAGTTGATCTCCTTAAAGCTCCAGTCCCTTGTACCTCCCGTTTACTTGCATAAAGAGCCATCTGTCCTTTCACCCCGGCGCAGCTCCTGATTTGCACAACTTAATCAATGCGGCTGCTTGGCCAAGGTCATTAATGCGTCTGTTACAGTTTATCTGGATATGTTGTGCTTAAACAGTTCACAGTGTGTCGAGTCCCTGAAAACACAAAAATGTACACTAAATGTCCCCTTGTTTGTCTGACAGGGCACTTTTAGAGGACATGTGCCCTATTGCCCTATACACCTGTAGCGCTGTGGAGTCATCACAACCAGAACATTCAAATTATAATCTTGTATTTAGCCCTAAATCTTATTCTCTTCTGTTATTTATTTTATTTTATTTTATTTTATTTTATTTTATTTTATTTTATTTTATTTTATTAGTTTGCACACAATAAAAAGTAACACTTGCAATCAAAATAGTAAAACAAATGTGACAGGAGAGGTCAAAAAGCCAACAGGCTTATGCAGCGGACCTCCCCACAATTTAGGAAGTTTACAATTACAAAAAATGAAAAACAAAAACACAACAAGACGAAGACTATAAACAAAAAACAAAGAAGGTTAGACTACATAATTACAGATCATCAACACACAAAAAATAAACAAAAAAAAAACAAAAAAAAAATCAATAAAGAAAACGTATGACATTTTTTAAACGTGAATTAAATGAGATTATACATTTCTTTTAAAAATCTGAAGCAGAGCTTTTGATAATGTGAGATTTGGAGTTCCATATCTGTACACCGCGATATCTGAGGGAAAACTGACCATGTTTAGTTTTATAAAAAGGAAGATGAAGGTGATTAACCTGTCTAGTATTATATGAATGTATTTGAGAATTATATGTAAAAAAAGTACTAAACGATAGTGGTAAAGAAAAAGGCAAACATATATATTTGTATAAAAACACACATATCTGATGAATATTTATGTCATATACTGAAAGAATTTTGAGTAGAATTTATAAACAAACATTTACGATGCACTCTTCCATTCAAATTTTTGTTGTCATTTGTACAAAAAAAGGGAAACATATCTTTAATCCTTCTATCAAATAAGTTATTGTGCATCCAGTTGTTGAAGCTGATGTCACATGAATTTGCAACAAAAAGCCTCGCACCATGAGACACCGGGGGCATTTAGAAGAGATTTATTTTCTTTAGAGCGTACAGAAGTTCCTGTACACAAAGTTTTAACTGGGAGCAGCAAGCCTGTTGCATTTACACATGACACGGTAAATCACCAAACAGATGCGTACGCCATGCAGACAGAAGGGATTAGGCAGAATATGCAGCGAGTATGTATTTCAACAGTGGACCGGCTGTTATGACCGACTCACTTGGACGGAAAGGAAATGTTTAGAGAGCTCTGTTTGGGTCTGTGTGGCCCTGCTGTCCAGGAGTCTGTGGAAGCCAGGCTCACTGGTGGGATTTCTGTTTCTCTTTTCTTTTTTTTTTTTCTAGATTTGTAGTCAAGCTCTCTGCAGCCACTGGTCAGCCCCTTCCTGTGAGAGTGTTTCCTCACGCACGTTGAGACATGGTAGCCCCCCAACGGAAGGAGGATTTCTCTTACACACACACACACACACACACACACACACACACACACACACACACACACACACACACACACACACACACACACACACACACACACACACACACACACACACACACACACCTCATTTTTTTCCTTTTTTTTTTTGGCCCTGGCTCCCCAGCTGTTAGGACCCTCTGTTGCCATTTCCCTCCTCCTTTTCTTTCCCTTGCCCTTCCCTCCTTAGCTCATTCTAACTGTGTCTTCTCCCCGTGCTCGTGGTCCTGTTTTTGCCTGAACAATGTGCTGCTCAGTGGGTTTTGCCCGCTCCCTGGGCCTGGCTCTGTTGCCACTGGCCCTCTGCTGCATCGTGGCCAACCTGCTGCTGCTGTTTCCGATGGGAGAAGTCACCTACATCCAGCAGGACCGCCTGGCCAGCTACACCTGGTACTTTGGTGGACTAGGAGGTGGAGGGCTGCTGGTGAGTGAACAGTTATGATTGTATGATGAAACTGATATGGATGTATTTGTGGGGTTGGACTGAATACCTGGGCTTTGATCAGATTTCTAGTATTTGGTGAGCAAACACCAAATACTAGGTGCTGATGAGGGCAGTGATACATATAAAAGTAAATAACAGCATACTGTACACCCATAATTTCATGTAATAACCAACTTTTCCTACTTTGGGGAAGTGCCTACTTCCCCTAAACTTCATCCACTCAAATGTTGCTCTGTTTTAAACAGCTTAACAACTTGTTGAATGTCTGAATTTCTGTTCCAGATACCCCCCCACACACATTTGTTTTTGTATGCCAAACAATCCCTTACATTTATTAACTTGTTTATTGATATTATTTCTTGTCGTTGCACGTTATCGCCCAGTCTCAGCCACTGAACGGGTGGGGGTTGCAGCAGCACAATCCATCCTACCATTTTCTACACTTCCTCCATCCTGTTTAAGGTCGGGGGGTAACTAATGCGCTATAACCACTGAGTGTAACCCAAGAATAACTGAACGGAAATATATACTTTTCAAATAGAATAATTTTATACATCATATTTTGCCTCTTCTGAAGACTTTGGCCATTTATTTATTTTACAACCAATTACAATTTATGAAATTAAGAGAAAATAAAACTAAGTTGTTTGAGATCTTTAACTGTTTATGATATGTGTCAGTTTTTTTTGTTGTTTTTTTATTTAATATAGTTTGAGTTTAGTCTAAAGTGAGACAGTGATGCATCTTTGCTGAAGGGCGAGTCAGAAATCTACCAAAACTAACTGCGATGAGATTCACTCCATATGTGGAACCAAATTTCCAACAAGATGAATGAGATTCTTTGAAAAGATTTGAAGCATGTGACTCTGAAAGTCTCCTCTCATCGAGCTCTGCAGAAGAAATCCCTTAAATGTGCCTCACAGTCACCGAAGGCAAATGTCACGTCCTTTCCTGCCTCTTGTAGCAGTGTATATACAGATAGCTGAGTCCAGGGGTATTGACTGGTTTTAATTTGCTTCTCCCTTCCGTTAGAGTGGTTAAGTGACTCAGTTCACATTAAAATGTGTCTGAGTGGAAGTAGTTTCTCCTTCAGCGCCGTTCAGTGTGAGTGAGTTTGCACTTGTTCGTTGAGAACAATAGCGTGTTGTACGAATCCACAGATAATCCGTCTGCTCTGCATGTTGCTGATCAGATGGGTTTATGTTCTGGCCATCCAAAAAGGAGCAGTTCCTCTAGTTTGTTTTCATGGCGCAACAGAGGGGAGGTTGTATTTTTGCCAGATAAGATTAACATTGTTGACCAGCAGAGTACTTGTGGAGTGAATATGAAACTTTAATCTCTAAAATATTTAGATTCTTGTGGTTTGTATTGTCTGAGAGTTTAACAATGTGGAATCAAATTACTGCAGTATGAGGATGTTGTGGAAAAAAAAGGATGCAACAAAAAGTAATTATTAACCTGAGTATTCCATTCCAATTTCATTTAATTAAATGGAAAATAAACTGCAGATGTTCGGTGTGAAGATATTTGCCCTAGATCTCTCCTTCATCTACTTCAAGTAGTAATACATTAGAAGAAATACAAGACACCAATGGTTCCCAAACCTTAAAACTTCAACCTTTGGGCCGTTTACATGCCCCGTTTTATGTCAATAAGATTATTCTGCAGATTTATTGAAGATGTATTTATTATTTATTATCTTTATTACACTTTATTGTTAAAGTGGCGTTTCAAAATAAAAGACTTCCAAAATAGAGCCAGTTTCACACAATGGCTTGAATGTTGAGTTGAATTAAATAATTGTCTTTCTACTGCAGGAAGCCATTAGTGTTCATCTAAATCTGACTTGGTTTTAACTTGCGTCAGTAGCAGTAACAACCTCTGTCACAGCACAGGAGTCACCTGACATCAAAAATCTGCCCCTTTAAGAGTGTTTCCTGGGTGAATATATCTTTTTCCCCTTCACTGGGAAATACATATATCCGGTGCGTATTTTTTGTTTGTTACTTTGTGAAAATGACAGCGAGCCAGTGAGTCAAAGAGCAAACTAAACTCCTCAGAGAAATCTATCTTTAGCCATCGCCCTTCCCCACTATGTTTTCCCTCCACTCATCCTTTCTGACTGTCCACTTCCGTGTGTCGTCAATCTCTCCTTCAGCGTCTGCGTGACGGTGACATCCTGGATGTGCAGCTTTTCTTTGATCTTTTCATGTTTGTGAGTTTGTAAAACCTCAGGAAACTTCCCTTCATCTGTGAAGCTGTGACCTAATGTCTTTGAGAGGGAGACACAGCAACACAGGAAAGAGGAGGAGGGGAACAAAAAGAGGGGAGAAAGGATGATAACAGGATAAATCTGTGAAACTAAAGGATGTATGACTGCAATTATTTTCCAGGAAATGGTATTGAGTAATACTGTGAGACTGTACGACTTAAAACATTGCATTATAGAAAATACTATACTGTATTTTGTCCAACAATAATAAAGAAAAACATACCACAGTATTTTAATGTTTTAGAAAGGTGGTCCTTACATTTTTTTACTTACTTTGGATCTGGTAAGAATAAAAAGAAGACACCTTGTTTGTTTTGTTATTATTAAGTGTCATGGAAACCTAGTTTTGTAAGCAGCATTAAAATCTTTACTTTGTGATTCTTTTTATCATAACAAACAAAATGTGGCATAAGTGCGGTAGCGTTTGGTTCAGCTGGACCCACGTCCTGCTGATACTGACAAAAGGGTTGATCTGTGAGTCTGTCCAAAAAAACTGTCAAAACGACTAGTTCGACTAACTAACAATCACATTATCGTTGTATCTCCTTCGGAGTTTGTGTCCTTGAGTTAAATTATTTCCATGTTGCTCATGTTATTATTGACTTTTTTTTCATTGTTTCCTTTTTGGTGTTTTGGGGATTAGAACAATATTGTTTCTTGATTGTAGGCCTTATAAGTAAAACCAGTAGACCTGGATTTAATGGACAGCAAAGGTATTACAATAAGTGGTAGTTCAGGTGGTGTTATGGATGATTGTGTGCTTGTGGGTTTTTTTTTTAGGTATATCTCAAAAAATACAGCACAATAAAGCGTTGTTATTTTGTCATTGATGACATTAATTGACCAAAAAAAAAACAAATAAAAACATATATAACAGGAAAGTGCTGTTGTTAAGAAACGGAAGTGAAGGAATAAACTTTTCTGTCCTTCCAGATGCTGATTCCAGCTGTGGTCTTCATAACTCTGGGGAAATGCAGCTGTTGTTGGAATGAGAGCTTAATGGTAAGAGATACTTTAAAAACAAGTTCAGTTTGAACAGAGGGCACGTTTCTCACTGTCCAATAAACATCCACAACATTCGTTATTTTTTGAGCTTCGCTCTTCCTGTTCTTAAATATCGATATTTTTTCTCCCCTCCAAAAAGTTCTGTTGTTTCATTTCCGTTATTTTGCTTTCCCACCAGTGGGAGAATAATTCTCTAAAGTTGTCATTAAGCCAGCCAACACGTGTCTTTTTGAGCTGGAGTGCTCATGCTAATCCAGCTCTGATTATTCAACAAGGGTCCTATTGTGTGGTAACACAGAACAAAGTAAGCTTGGATAACACCATTCAGGCCACACGCACAGCTGCAGTGTGCATGTGCGTCTGCAGCAGCTGCCTCAGTAGCTCAAGCATGAAATAGATAAGTGAAACAACAACAACAGTTAATTCATACGGGCAGAAAGTTGCAGACGTGCAAATTCAGAAAGGCATCCAAACATGTGCTTGTCCCTTTTAAAAAAAAAAAAAAAATGTGTCTGTGTTGATGTTTCTCCGCAGATGTGTGGCTCGGTGTTTGCAGCTGTCATTGGCCTCGTGGGCTCCACTTACTGCTTCATCATATCAGGGTTTGCATTATTGCAAGGCCCCCACTGCTTCACCTCCTTCGGATGGACTTATCCCTTTGCAGACAACCGTGGCAGGTGAGGACATACTTTACTGAGGGTCACACATGCACGTTTCTACAATTTCCCAGCTTGGGATAAATAAAGTATATCTATCTATCTATACACTCCTTCTCCAAGGCTTTGTATACTGCTACTGTACTTAGAAATTAATCATAACAATAAAATACCAGGAAAGAACTCTGGTTAGTCGGTAGTGCCATCCATCCATCCATCCATCCATCCATCCATCCATCCATCCATCCATCCATCCATCCATCCATCCATCCATCCATCCATCCATCCATCCATCCATCCATCCATCCATCCATCCATCCACTTCTGTTTATCTGGATTCGTGTCACGGGGTTAGCAGGCTGAGGAGAGAGGCCCAGACCTCCATGTGTCTGATCACCTTCTCCAGCTTTTCTGGAGGAATACTCAAAGGTTTTCCTCTCTCCAGCTTCTCCAGGGTCCAATCCGGGGCCTTGGATAAACCAGGTAGACCCTCTAAAGGCCTCATTAGGAAGGTTTAGGCATGTAGACCCATCCTCTGGGCCAGAGCCGTCTGGGAGTTTGCGAGGCCCTGTGCGAAATAACGCGCAAGGGGGGGATTTTGGGGGTTTGGGGATTTTGGGGTTTTTCGGGTCGGATTGGGTGTCTATATGCGCAATTTAACTCTCCAATTAGCAAAATACTGGATACCTTCCCCTGCCTCATCATCATCTGGCTTGCCTCGACGCGGGGCCCCACAGCTGCTTGAGACCCGGTCGGATCGGTGATTTTTGTAACAAATTTATCAAACAAGCCTTTCAGAGAGGCATTAAACTCTTCCATTTTCTTTATTTTTTTATTTTTTCATCCCCTGATGGAAATTTCCTGAATCTGTCTCGTTCTCTCGACATTGTGTGACAGTTTGTTCCAACTCCACCCGTCTGGATCAGAGCACCGTGTGTCAATGCACTTGGTCTGACGCAGTTGTATTAAACAACAGACACGCGCGTCATTGCACATATATTTATTGATATGCACAGACTAGTACACATATAGGTCTGTAATGGAACGTGACTGTTGATATTTATAAGGGAAAAAAGGAAAAAAAAAGGAAAAAGTAATAATAATTTTGAAAATAGTGCGAGGCCCCTTGGGGCAGGAGGCCCCGTCGCACGGTTCGCACACCCCTTGCGGCAGCCCTGCTCTGGGCTCCCTTCTTAAGGGAGAGAACTAACACCCCGTCTCCCAGACCAGTCTGGTCACACTGCCTCTGATGTCCGTGCAATGTTGCAGACGCCTGTCAGCCGAGACACACCCTAACAACGTCCATAGCCTTGAGGAAGTCAAACCTCATCCACCCCAGAGCTGTGCCGCTGCTGAGCTTTTTTAACGACGTTGACGGTGACCTCTGCCCTAGTTATGTGCAAGCCTTCCCCAGATTCCACGGACTCAGCTTCCTCTGTAATAGTGTTGATGGGACCCATAAAATATCCCATCCATTGCCTGGCTACATCTCTTGTCCGCGTCAACATCCTCACAGAAAACGCTGCTGGTGAACCACTGGCTTCCCCTCCTGAACAGTCTACACCAAAAGATAAAAAGAAAAAATATCCTGTCTGCATAAAGTCAGGTCATTACTAGTTTGGACTATAGTATGCAACATAGTTCTAGTTGTGTTAGGCATCAGGTGTCCTCCTGTGAGATTCAACGACTTGTGTGTCAATTTTAAATCAAACACAGATTGTTTTCTTTTTTCATGGATAAAAAAAAACGAATACATAAATAAATCAATGCAATTTATATCACATCAAAATACCTTGCTCATTAACAACTCTGAGCAGTCCATCACAGTGACCTACATTTAATGACTCATATTAGTGAAAATCAGCTGAAAAATATAACATTCACAGGGTTCAACAAACCAAGAGGGTAAAACATTGACCAGCACCCCTGACTTTCCAGACAGCCAACATTTCTGTGTACAAGGGCCCTTAGTCTGCTGGAAAGAAGACCCCGAGTGTTTGCTTGTCCCCTTTCTCCCCTCAAGAGACCAAAATCACCATAGCAACCAGTGAATTGGCACATTTACAGCTGAATGTGCTCCTTCTTTATCAGCTAAACATTCATCATAGCTGTGTTTGTTTTGTATTTATAATGACAGCAACGGGTGCTTTCTCCTCACAGGGCCTAATAAACCGCAGCAACGATGCACTGGTCACAAATTGCCACTCTAATGACCTTCTTTTTGTGTGCCAGGTATCTGCTGCAACCAGAGACTTGGTCACGGTGCCTTCAGCCAGTAAACATCGTGGAGTGGAACATCACGCTGTTGTGTGTTTTACTGGGCCTCGCCGTGCTGGAGTTCATCATCTGCCTCTTACAGCTGGGAAACGGCTTAGTCAACGCCATCTGCCGACCCTGCTGCTATAAGCAGGAATACAGTCTCAATGCTTAGAGAGGCACGCATGAATGTAGATCCCACCGGCGCGTGCACAGCGTTCATATAAGGAAAACAATCCCACAGACACCAACCTTACAACAAAGGACAGATGCACATGCAGAGGTCTGCAACGCAGACTCATTACACCAGCACACGCATGCCTGAAAGTATAGCACAGCCTTGTTTAGAGAAACACAAATGCACAATAATGAACATGAAACAAGTGTTATCCGCGTAATCAGTGTTTTCAAATTTCTCGTTTGAAGAGTTTCAGTCAGCATGCAGTCAATGACAGCCATAAAGACACATGTCCGCAATACCGTAGCTATATGTGTCCTTTGCATTTCATTTTTACACAGAAAAATCATAGTAATGTACTCGGTAGTCAAAGGAGTTTCAACTGGAATGTTTCCAGATGATGAGAGAGAAATGCCTCATTGTTGATTATTCATGATAATGATTACAAGTTTACTGGAGGGTAAACTTCAAAGTGACTGTGAGTTCTCACAAGACATTTTACTAGACATAGTCCATAGGGCAGACCACTTTTTTTTTTCTTTTTTTTTACCTTTACTACAAACTGTATACTTTCTATACCCTCAACCCAACAACTACTGAACCATAATTACTGTGTGACTTTGGATGACTGATGAGGGTGAAAGGAATCGCTGAAATATGTCAAGTATTTAAAAAAAAAAGAAATATTCTTGTCCGAAAGAAAGAATCAGCAAATTAAACCATAGTTACCGGTTGAGCAGATACACTTTGGCAGCAGAAGAGAAGCGGTATGGATTACCAGTACACTTTTAAGGGTGTCCCGTTTTTGTTGTCAGTTTTTAGACATTGTGGGAATTTCTTTTGGCTTAGAGATGTTCTTGTGAGAGGTGATGCACATTGCCATAATTTTACTTCCTCAATGTGCCGCTGAGCGCGCTGACTTTTAAGTTTTTGATTGTGCTTGTAAAATAGTTTTAACTTTCAGTACATTTTGTTGTAAAATGTTTTATTGACGTCGTTCTAATGCTATTTCAGCATTTACAGGCATTTTATATATATATAAATATATTAGTGACAATATTTTTATAATGTATGGTTTATTTGGTTTACTTTGAATAAAAGAATGGTTTCCATTTAGTCTGTCCAGTTTTTGCTGATTTTAGAATAACATATCATCGACTCAGACGTGCAAATATAACACAACTCTATTATTTGTTTGGGGGCCAGCCCAGCCCACCCCAGACCCGGATCAGAGTGGGATTATTCAGCCTCCCCGTCCTTATCTCCACCCAAGACAGGATCACCACGAGGAACGGAGGAGGTGAAGTGGACTAAGGGTCGCCTCCGCTGCCTCAAACCAGCTGCTGTGAACACAGCAGTGAAGACAAGTTTGAAAAGGGAGGGTTTCCACTTTATTTGAGATATTTTGACCAGCAAAACCCTAAGAAATAATGAATAAAGTCATAATGTTTCTACTTTAATATTTTTTACTTACAATGGTTTCTTGAAGTTTTTGCAGATCTTAAGAATACATTGTTTACACCCTCATTTAATTTAGTCTCTCAAAGTCCCATATGTCAAAAAATGAAATAAAATCATCAACCATCTTATGCTCTGTCGTTAGTCCTGGTCGTTCAGGTATCAAATGTTTGGTCCCAAAATGTGCACACACTGAAATATGACCTGCATAGGTTTTTTGGAACTTGAAACGGGTAAAGTAAACGATTGGCTTGTTCAAAATACATGTTTGTGTTTTTGTGTGTACTTAGGATGTTGCAATCAAATCCTGCGCAAATGTGTGCTGGATTTGTTTTAGGTCCCAAATTGAGTAACTGTTTACTTTAAAGGAGACCTATTATGAAAAACAAGTTTTTTCTTGATTTAACATATATAAAGTGGTCTCCCCTCAGCCTGCCAACTCAGAGAAGGAGGAAAGCAACCAAATTCTGCAGTGTCTGTTCACCCCGCCCAGAGGATCCTTCCAGTGTCATCTGACTTCTACGAGCCGTTCAGAATCTTTTCATAGGCTGGCCTCCGCTGCTGAAACCACGCCCACATTACATGTGTTTAGTTTGACAAAGTGATTAAAGCAGCACAACGTAACTTTCAGCTTTTCTGAGTTTGGCGGCATCTTTTGGACAAAAGCGGTATTGTTTTACCAGAAAGAACACTACGTTTCCCATGAGCACCAGCGCGTACTGCCGGAAAACTCCTGTCCCGTCGCTGCATTTGTTTTGATGAGAGGAGACGGGACACTTTTCTGTTTCACCAAGTGAACAGACAGAACGCAAAAAAAAGATGTTAAACTGCTGGAAAGGAACTGGAATTTACCGGGATACCTTAAACAAGGAAGCCAGGGAGCGGTATATGGAGAAAATAATGATTATTAATGATTATTAATTATAATAATAATTAATCCCTACTGAAGAGCCATGTGTTTCAATAAATTTGTATAATAGTACAACATACAGTACATGTTTTGTATCCCTCTTACTTCTCTTTTCTTTTTTTTGACTGCTATATTATGCTGAAGAGGCTCCGAGGCGTGAGCAATATTTTTGTTTTCCTCGTGAGATTATTTTTTTCCTCTGCAGCTACAAATAAGAGTTAATATTTTTTCCTCAACAAACTAGTTTTATCTGAAGATTGGGGTTAATTGCACCGCAGAGAGCTGGCCAGCAACTGCGTTTAGCTGGAGAAGTGGGGAATAAAACCCGTGTTTTGATCCGACCCGGTCTGTGTGAGTGTTTGTGGTTTAAGGCTGTTTATGGTTCTGCGTTAAATCGACGGAGAACCTACGGCGTAGGGTACGCGGCGACACGCACCGTACGTTGCGTGTCGCCACGTGCCATAATTCAGGCTTTACTGTGTGGAAGCCGGTGTTTGATCGTTACAGCCGCGATCCAAAGCGAGCCGACGACTCTTTCACTCTTTTACTTTGTTATGTCAGATACTTGGCCTCCGTGGTTCTGCCTCCGAGCAGGAAACCGTTGAAAAGTTAAACCATTAGGATCTTTTCCCCACGTCTGTTGTGTGGAGCTGCTGCAGCCACAACACAGCAACAGGTTCTGCGGGGCTCTGAGCTCCACGCCCCGCCCATTTTCGTCTCGACTGCGAATCGGGAAGGAGGGGGAAGTGACGTATGCCGTAAAGCAGTCAAAGTCGTAACGATTTGTAGTTTTTTAGTGTGGCAGGGTTCCTACCATGCTCCTCAAAGTTACATAGTGCCAGTGAAGGCGATACAGACCCCCCCAGATCATGACAGAGGTGTCATTAAACCTGTTGGAAGTTGATGTACCATCACAATGACTCTGGAAATATGATATTAAGGTGGAAAAGTTACGTAGTGTCGCTTTAACATAGGAAGTTCTTTTTTGTTGTTGTTTTTTGTACTTTTATTTTGGTGACCCTACTAACCACTGTCTCTTGGAGGTTGACTTCCGGGTGAGCGTGTTCTCATGGGTGCAGACCATGGATGTATTATAGGTGCAGACCGGTGCAGACATGAGCATGCAGCCACAGAACACCAATTGATGGGATCCAGCTGTGTCAATTAACTACCTGGTTGGGCTGTACCAAGTAAACCAGGACCAGAGAGGGGAGGAAGTAGAGGGTTTTGTTGAATTTAGCTTCTGTTTGACATTTCACTTTATTATGTATTTTGTTTAACCTGTGTTATGCAGTATGCATTTGTAGATTGTTTGTTTAAATATAATTTGCAGGATTCATTGATAAACATATTTTCTAAACTTACTTAGGTGTGTGGGAAATGGTAGAGGCCGTCAGTAGATAGGCCACAGGTATGAGATCAGGTGGGGGGTGAGAGAGAGGGGCGTCAGGTTGGGCTTCGCCTTTGCTGCCAGGATCTGCTGCACCTGTAAGCCTGTGCTTTGTTTGCCCTGCTCCATGTATGAAAGAAGTGTGACCTCATGCAACTTAAAGTAAAGAAAAACAGAGTTCTGGAAAATCCCTGCTGGTCTCGAGTTATGTCATTGCTCGCTCTACACCTGAATCCCGCAAGGTTTCATCCTGCATGTAGGGTTACCATCTCCAAAAACTTAGTTTTAGAAAGGTATTTTGCTTAACTTATTGAGAATTACTATTACTAATTATTAAGAACTATTTAAATAGTGATGAACCCATCTTGATTTAATAAGTTGTTGCACAAGTTTTTTCCCTCTTCTTCAGGTCCTCCTGTGAACGAGTGAAAAAGCTGCACAGCTGTATTTTGAGTTACAGTGGCTGCTTCTGAATTACATTTGAAAACGTTGTTCAAACGCCCTAATTATTTGTCAAAAGTTGCTAAACCCACAGAGTTGGAGATGGTTGTTCAGGGTTTAATGATATGGAGGTTGCAGAGTAATCTTATCACTTAGGGGGTTTCCGTGCGTCTCTTTTTCGTCACCTCACTATTGGATGGTCAGTGACCTCTTTGCCGCGGTGGCTGAGCCGCCTGTCAGCAAACACAGTATAAAGTTGGACTGAAGACATAGAGGGTCCAGAGTTTAGATAGACAGACTGAAAAAACAACTGTCCTTAGTTTGCATTGTCTCGTCATCTTTACCATCTGCTGGAGTACTTTACAGGAAAGAAAACCCTTTTTTTGTGTTTGTCTTTTTTTTTTTTTGTCAGTTTCCCGTTGGATTTGTTTTATGAGAAAGGGCCAACGCGGTACTGCTAAAATGCATATCTTTGGGATGAGAACGGCATGGCTGCTGTGCTGTGCTCTAACATGTGTTTCTGGGGTAAGAAGAGAGTATTTTCTCAGGATAGAGGAAGTGCCCTGGAACTACCTACCGAGTGGTATGAACCTCATTCAGAACCGCACACTGCAGGAGGACGAGTAAGTGCTGAGAACATACACACTGCATTGTCATCACAATAATTTCATCTTTAGATGAAGGCACTAAGCCGTCTGCACCCCGGGAGTGAACTTCAGTTTATTTGTGAAATGAACAAAAATGCTGCAAGAACTATATAACACTTGCAGGTATATGTATATATGTATATACACCATCAAGTGTTACTATGTTAATAGTCACATACGAGCTTTGGAGAGGACATGTAATATAATCTACTTAAAACTTAGGTTTGATAAATTTTTCCAACAAGGTAAATGTATAAAACAAATCTTTAGTGACATGGTTTGGAACAAAACTGCATTAATAAATCCATTTAGATGTGTTAAAGGGAGAGTACAGGTGTAAACTACAAGTGATTCATGCAAACGTATGTCTAGGAATTGTCTTTTGTACCTTACATGAGTCTGAAAACAGAACATTAATACTTTTATTCAACAAAATACATTTGTACTCATTCTGCTGTGTCACTGTGACATGCTCAACCACTCATGTCGGGTTTGCACTGTTGGTTTTTCTAATTTAAACCACACATGACCCTAATCTAAATCCTTATGTATGGCTCTCAGTAAGATTGTAAATGATCCAGCACCCTTTCCAAAATATATTTTTTTAAGGCCCAGAGTTGAACACAGTATTTTGATATAAATTCCATCAGTCAATAACAACAATAATAATAATTCATATTCATTGTTTCCAGAAGGAACCACTGGATCTCATGATGATGAAATCTGACCCTTTTTTAAAAAAAGGCAGAATATCCCTTGACTAAAGTGTCACTGTGATATAACCTACTACCTCTCGTTTTGCAGATTTACCACTTTCTGATTGCAACAATTCAATGCTTCAAAAGATAATACATTACATAGTACAACAATCACATTTGGGCTTGACAATGGTGGACAATTTCTTTTTCCAAATGGTCATGTATACCTTAATAATTTAATTACTTTTTTTGCTCAAAAGCCGAATCTGACATATGGGCACCTCTCCTTTCACTGTTTTCCCTTTAAGTACTAGAGGATTAGAGACCAGCATCTAATTAACTTTTCCTTTCCTCAAGTTATCATTCTCTATTATCATTCATGAAATGTGGCCAAGTTGTTGCTTTCTTCTTCTTCTTGACCAATTCTGTGACAACTTTTGGAGAGAAACATTTTTTTCCTATATACTTTTAGGCACCTTGAGCACCACAAGTGTAATACCATCTCCAGATAACTAAAGATTATAACTCAAGACAAAAAAAATGTAGATGGAGGAAGCACTTGATGCTGGAAAAATGTGTATACATTTTGGGCTTAGGTGATAAGTACACAGTCATTCTGTTTTGCATCTTTTCATAGAGAGGCTTCAGTCTTTTTAAAAAAAGGCCCCCAGCGTATCGGCCCCGTCTACAAGAAAGCCGTCTATAAACAGTACACGGACAGCAGCTACAGAACAGAGGTCACCAAGCCGAGCTGGTTGGGTTATCTGGGACCCATGTTGATGGCTGAGGAGGGAGACACCGTATTTGTCCATCTGAAAAACGCAGCTTCCAGACCTTACAGCATCCACCCACACGGACTCAACTACAGCAAGGGCAATGAGGGTGAGAGACAAACACACTGATGAAATATCAATGCCTGGACAGATCCAAAAGGTTGGGTCGATACATGACTATATTTGCTTTTCTGCAGGAGCCCTGTACCCAGACGGCACATCTCACTCCCTGAAGAACGATGACTCAATACCTCCTGGTAGGATAGTGAGCTATGAGTGGACCATCCCAGAGTCCCACGGCCCCATGTCCCTGGACAGCAACTGCATGAGCAGGTTCTACCACTCACACGTCTTCCCAATAAAGGACATCAACTCAGGACTGATAGGACCCCTTCTCATCTGTAAGAGAGGTACCGGCGCTATTCTGTTCAGTGGAAAACACATCTAATACATATAATATAACACAAACACATACTTTGACACAAAGATTGTCATAATGGCGCAAACTGCCAAGATGCTTATTAAAAAAGCTGAAACGGAAATGAGGAGTAACTATGAAGGGAAGCCACATTTATTAAATTAAACTGGTCCTGTAATAGAATACACCGAGAGTTTTCAGACTTAAAATAGCACAAATTGAGCTAATAAGAGTTTAACCTACCTATTTGCCCAGAGTTATGAGTTTAAGATTGTCAGTGCATTTCACTGCATAGATGGGCTCATTTCCTTTAGGATGACTCTATTACTCAATAACGAACACCGATTTAGATTTGCAGAAAACGCTCAAAGTCCAATTTTCACCAGAAACAGACTTAATGTGACGGCCAGCACAGGAGTGCAGTGGTTAGAGCCGTGTCTTTATGGGATTTCTCCAGGTGCTCTGGTTTCCTCCAAACCCAAAAATATGTTTAGACCAACTGATAATACTAAATCCCACATAGACTTCATTTACATTAACTATAATGTAATTTGTTTTGTAGGAGTGATAATAGGAACAATAGGAGTAAATATAGGAATAATTTGGCCTAATTAAGAAATTGATCTAATTAATGTGTCTGTGAGGAGAAGCTGCTTGTCACGTGGATCATTTACAATCACCGGTTAGTCTAACGCAGGGGTCGGCAACCCGCGGCTCTAGAGCCGAATGTGGCTCTTTAGCGCCGCCCTAGTGGCTCCCTGGAGCTTTTTCAAAAATGTTTGA
This sequence comes from Cololabis saira, assembly GCF_033807715.1. Lineage (NCBI taxonomy): Eukaryota > Metazoa > Chordata > Actinopteri > Beloniformes > Belonidae > Cololabis > Cololabis saira. The sequence goes on from NC_084599.1 coordinate 30,904,380, forward strand.
CCTTTTTTCTCTTTTCTTTTTTTCCTTTTTTCTTTTCTTTTTTTTCTTTTTCTTCCTTTTTCCTTTCCTTTTTAATCTCGACATTTCAACTTTTTCCTCAACATTTTGACTTTTCTCTCAACATTTCGACTTTTTTCTCGAGATTGTACTTCAACATTAATCTCGACATTTCAATTTTTTTCTCGAAATTTTGACTTTTTTCTCGACATTTCAACTTTTTTCTCAACCTTTTGAATTTTTTCACAAAATTTGGACTTTTTTATCAACATTTCGACTTTTTTCTTGACATTTTGACTTTTTTCCACAAGATTGTACTTCAACATTAATCTTGACATTTCGACTTTTTTCTCGAAGTAAATATTGAAAAAAAAAAAATCTTCCCCCAGTTATAATAATAATAATACATTTTATTTATATAGCGCTTTTCTGGGCACTCAAAGACGCTTTACATTAAAACAAAACACATAATACAAATTACAATTACACAGGACAGTACAAAAGGACACAACATGAGACAGGACATTAATCACACATTAAAAGCAGTTCTGTAAAGGTGAGTTTTGAGATGGGATTTGAATGCTGGGAGGTCTGTACAGTCACGGATGTTTTTGGGGAGGGAGTTCCAGAGGGTGGGTGCAGCGATGGAGAAGGTCCTGTCGCCCCAGGTCCGGTGCTTGGTTCTGACAGGAAGGGACAGGAGGTTGGCGTCAGAGGAGCGGAGGCTGCGGGAGGGAGTGTAGCGGTGGAGCAGGTAGGTGAGGTAGCAGGGGGCCTGGTTGTGGAGGGCTTTGTGGGTGAGGAGAAGGATTTTGAAGTGGATCCGTTGAGGGATGGGGAGCCAGTGGAGCTTCTGGAGGACTGGGGTGATGTGATCTCTGGAGCGGGTGTGGGTGAGCAGGCGGGCGGCAGAGTTTTTAATATATTGGAGTTTATTGAGGACCTTGGAAGTTGAACCGTAGAGGATGCTGTTGCAGTAGTCGAGTCTTGAGGTGATGAAGGCGTGGATCAAGGTTTCAGCGGTAGAGAAGGAGAGTGATGGATGGAGACGGGCAATATTTTTGAGGTGGAAGAAAGCAGTCCTTGTGATGTGGTTGACATGGTGTTGGAAGGAGAGGTTGTTGTCCAGGATAACTCCGAGGTTGCGGATGTGAGTGGAGGGAGACAGAATGGAGTTGTCCATGGTGAGGGTGAAGTTGTGAGCGGTTTTGGTGAGGGATTTTGGGCCGATGATGAGCATGTCCGATTTGTTGTAGTTGAGTTGGAGGAAGTTCGAGTGCATCCATGACTTGATTTCAGCGAGGCAGTTGGTCAGGGTAGAGTGGGTTGCAGAGGTGAGGGATTTGGTGGAGATGTACAGTTGAACGTCGTCAGCGTAGCAGTGGAAGTGGAGGCGGTGGCGGCGGATGATGTTGCCAAGGGGGAGCATGTAGAGGATGAAGAGTAGAGGACCAAGCACCGAACCCTGGGGGACGCCTTGTGACAGAGGGGCAGTGGAGGAGGAGCAGTTGTTGATGCTGATGAACTGGTGTCTGTTTGTGAGATATGATTTTAACCAGGAGAGGGCGGATCCGGTGATGTAGAGAGATGATTCCAGGCGGGAAAGGAGGATGGTGTGGCTGATGGTGTCGAAGGCTGCTGTGAGGTCCAGGAGAAGGAGAATGCTGAGGTTGCCGGAGTCGGAGGAGAGAAGGAGGTCGTTGGTGACTTTGATGAGGGCTGTTTCTGTGCTGTGACGTGAGCGGAAACCAGATTGAAATGTTTCAAACAGATCATTGGAGATGAGGTGGGTCTTGAGCTGAGTGGCGACGGCACGTTCCAGAATTTTTGACAGGAAAGGGAGGTTGGAAATGGGCCGGAAGTTGTTCATGGTGTCAGGGTTGGGTCCAGGTTTTTTGAGGATGGGGATGACAGCTGCCAGTTTGAGGGTGTCCGGGACTGATCCAGAGCTGAAGGAGGAGTTGACGATGTTGATGATGAGTGGGGAGATGGCTGGGAGACAGTTTTTTATAAATGTGGATGGGATGGGGTCCAGAGCACAGGAAGAGGTTTTCATGCCCATCATGACTGTTGAAAGAGACGCTGAAGACATGGGAGAGAAGTGAGACAGGGGCTGAGTGGTGGAGGGGGGGAAACAGGTGGGGAGGTGGGGGGGGAAACAGGTGGGGAGGTGGAGGGGGGAAACAGGTGGGGAGGTGGAGGGGGTGGAGGAGGTGGTCAGGTTACTGTAGATGGTCTGGATTTTGGATTGAAAAAATGAGAGGAAGTCGTTGCACTTAGAGACTGTGAAGGAGTTGGAGATGTTGTCACTGGGTTTGAGAAGTTTGTTGATTGTGGAGAAGAGAGCCTTTGGGTTGGAGGAGTCGGAATGGATGATGTTGGAGAAGTAGGTGGAGCGAGCTGAGTTGAGGGCATCCTTGTATTGGTGGAGATGATCAGTGTAGGCGAGTTGATGAACAGTTAATCCAGATTTCTTGCAGAGTCTTGCAGATATTATTACTAATATAGATACGTCCAGCATGTGTTTCCTTCATTCTAAGGCTTATACAAGACTTTTCCTTTTTTTGCGGCTCCAGACATATTTGTTTTTTGTGTTTTTGGTCCAATATGGCTCTTTCAACATTTTGGGTTGCCGACCCCTAACGTGTATGTTTCTGGACTGTGGGAGGGAACCAGAGTACCTAGAAAACCCAAGTAAGCATGAGGAGAAGATAGATAGATAGATAGATAGATAGATAGAAAGGCCACAGCTGGAATTGGAACCAGCAACCTTCCGTCTACGAGGTAACACTCCCAACCACCACACCGCCATGCTGCTCTTTGGAGACAGTCTTTGCTTATACACACATACAGTCATTTATGAATGCTAATGAGAAGTAACAAAGACCTGTGAAAACATTATGGTATTGATCAATTCACTGTCTCACACTTATTTATGACTTTAATAATAATCAGTTTAAGCAAAGATACAACCTCTAAACCTTTTAGGCATCGACAGTCAGTACCGGGATAAATATTTCCAAATGTCCTCTCTTGCGTAGGAACTCTGGATATAGACGGCGACAGTGCAGTGGACTACACGTATGCTCTGTTGTTCATGGTGTCAGATGAGAACTTCAGCTGGTACCTGGATGAAAACATCAGGACACACGTCTTGAATCCAGCCAGAGACCTGAAGGAGGATGAAGATTTCAATGAGAGCAACAAGATGCATGGTGAGAAGGGAGCTTCACACACACACACACACACACACACACACACACACACACACACACGTATGACTCTAAATACACAAATACACTATTTAACCCTGTGTGTGAATTGCAGGAATAAATGGTTTTCTGTATGGAAATCTACCCGGACTGAGCATGTGCCAAGGCAACAAAATCAACTGGCACATGATAGGCTTAGGCAATGAGGTAATTATTGTCTTATTTCATATTATTATTCCCATTAAACAATGCTCACTGTGCTTAATATAGGTCATTGTTACTCTACACCAGGGGTGTAAAACTCATTTTGCTTGGCGGGCTGGATTTTACCAATTTTTTTTCTCGTGGGCCGCACGCTCAGAATAACAAAAACGGTGCGAATTTTTTTTTTTCTAGTTCTTTTTTTTTTTTTTACTATTGTTATCTAATCCAATATCAGTTTAGTTAATTTTAAAGGAAATATGCACTTTGTTTACACTCTAATTATGTAAAACATATTTCTTCAGGATCTTTTCTTGAAATTTCTCATTTTTTTTCAAATTATGTAAGATACTTTTAATATCCTTTTACAAAGATAAACAGAAACAAGTATGTTTTTTTTATATTTCGCTTTTTTATAGGAAATTTAATTAAAAGCAAAACCTTTCTTATTACATCCAAGAGTGTTTCTTTGTGATAGTAGTCAGTTAATAAAAATAAACGACCGTCTACAAAGAAATAAAATCGGCAATTGCATTCTAGAAAACAAAAAAAATGTCAAACTGCTCTCTTTGTGGAATAACGATGGATTTGTAGAAGAAATATATTATCGGATATGCTGCGATTCATGGGAATTGAATGCCTTCCTTTTTAGTAAATTAACATTTCGTTTTTTGCATTGGAAACTTCTCGGGGGCCACATGAAAATCTCTCTCGGGCCGCATGTGGCCCGCGGGCCACACATTTGACACCCCTGCTCTACACTGTGCAAGCGTTTTATTTTTAGTTACATTCTGGGTTCTTATTTCAGGTCTTTTGCATCCTTTTACACCAATACTCTTATTCAGATGAGGGAAGTTCTAAAGTTCTGATGCTATTCAACTACAGGTGGACATGCACTCAGTTCATTTCCATGGCCAGATCCTGACCACTTTGAACCATCACACTGACACAGTGAGTCTCTTTCCTGCATCCAGCACCACGGCTCACATGGTGGCCGACAACCCCGGGCACTGGCTGCTCACATGCACCGTCAACGACCACCTGATGGGTGAGACCATTTATGTGTCAGCGTGAGGCCGATCGACTCGATCGACATGAAAAGAAAGGAATCGTGTGATTAAACCTGCTAATCTTGTTTTGATGTTTGAGTTCAGCTGGAATGCAGGCTTTGTTTGAGATCAAGAAGTGTTTCCCCAATGTCCACAAGCCCCGGCCTCACGGTGAGGTCAGGCAGTTCTTCATCGCTGCTGAAGAAGAGGTGTGGGACTACGCCCCGACAGTCCCTAATGATGCGTAGGTTATTCCCCACACAGAAATGATGCTTGTGTTTGTGTTGAAACGTGTCTGTGCTCCAATCTGCTCGTCTGTGTGCCTGCAGTGAGGCGGAGATGTTTGTAAAAAGAGGTACGAACCGGATTGGAAGTCGTTATAAGAAGGTTCGCTACGTTGAATATACGGACAACACTTTCACCACGAAGATGCTGCGGAGCCCAGAGGAGAGGCACCTTGGAATTCTGGGTAATGCAAGCTGGACAGAGCTGGGATGACCAGAGTCCTCGCTCTCTTCTTCAATTACTCCAAACACCTACATGTTCTCTTTAACCACATCCACAAAACTGGCTCCTCAATGTGCAGACTTCCATAATCACCCCACTCTTAAGCATTTAAGAGTAAAAGTAAAAAAGCGTTGACTCACTCGTAAGGACGGTTAGTTACAGTAGTCTGTATTTTTGTCTTCTTTATGAGTAGAAAAAGTGACATGACAGGACAATACTATTTACAAATTCTGTGTTCGATTAAGAGAGCAGCTCATTACCAACGTCCCAAAACATTTAGAGGAAAAAGAGAGCAGCACTCGTAAGATTATACTGCCTTTACAAATGCCTTTTAATTTAAGTGAACTTCTAATTGTATCGCCATGTAATAATAAACCCAACTACCAGAACATAAGAGCAGTCATAAGGCAGAATTGCATACTTCAGAAGACTTGTGTATTCATTTAATAACTTTAAGATCAAAGCTTAAAGGAGAGAGAGCATTGGACACATTATCATTGTTTATGAGAGCAACTTTGCAATAAATGTTTTATTTATCATTACATCATAGTTTGATTTTATAATAAATATCCAATGTCATTTTAAAATGTAATTGTTGAAAAAAATAAAAGTATAAGAGTATCAACTGCAGTTTAAGCCACAAAACTGAACTGTAGAAGTATAACAAATGGAAATGGTAGCTTTAAAAGTAAGAATGCTTTAAAACTTTATTACTGATTGTGATGATTACTTTATACTACTGCTTAAAGTCACAGTCTGAAGCACATAACAAGTGGTTACTGATAAGTACCTCTTCATTATGTCCTGAAAGTTTAAATGGTGAGCACTGAAAGCATAAAACTGACACAGAAAATGAAGTCATGACCAGTGGTGGACGGTAACAGAGTAAATTTACTTGAGTACTGTACTTGTACTGAGTGGATATGTACTTAAGTACATATCCAGAGGATTTGTACTTTACTTGAGTATTAGATTTCTTTGGTACTTATTACTCTTACTTGAATACATTTCCAAGACAAATATTTTTACTTTTACTCGAGTAAATTTCTAGGAAGGCTGAAAAGTACTCGTTACTTTCAGGTCTGCTCTTTTTTCTTCTTCCCTAAAATCCTATTGGACACAAGCTGTTTTTGTCAAAGGAGGAGACCTATCACAGTGCACGCTCTCCACTGGGATGTACGTAAAGCGGAAATACGTCAAGCCTCCTCAAAACGATACCACCAAAGTAGCCTGCGTTTGTCAAGACAGAGCCGCAACAATGGCTACGCCTGCGTCAGGAGAAGAATATTGGGATATTGGGAGACAGGCACGGAGACAGACATTGGGAGACAGGCACGGAGACAGACAAGACAGACATGGGGAGACAGTTTGTTATGCTCTATATTGCTATATTGTACTGGTACATGTCCTTCCTGTAAAGTTAAGTGACTTCAACATTGAGTTATTGAAAGCAGAGATGTAGTTTTTTGTAAAGCAGTGGTCTTTGAGGGGGATCCAGACTTAGTTGGATGGTGCAGGTTCATTTGGTTTCAGTTCATGATTGTTAATAAACTCTGCATCATCTGCTGTCCTCTTATGATCCCATTCATTTGATTTGTTTTTGGTGTTTCTGCAGGTTTTATATAACATTGTGGTTCTAAAAGCAGCACATCAGTGCAGCTGGTTTCAAAATGTTAATTCTCAGAAACAAGAGTTAAAAGATCCTTAAATTAATTTAGAAAAAATATAGTAATTTACTGATGTGGAAAATAAGAAATTTACTCTTACTTTTACTTAAAGTAAATTTAAAAGCATTTACTTTTGGATACTTAAGTACCTTTTAAAAGCAAGTACTTTTCTACTCTTACTCAAGTAATATTTTGACTGAGCTACTTTTACTTGTAACGGAGTCAATTTTGACCAGTAGTATTTGTACTCTTACTCAAGTACTGGGGTCGAGTACTCTGTCCACGCCGGTCATGACTGAAATGTTCACATATTTTGATAGTGTCTTAGCACCATCTATTGGCCCTGTGACCTAAACCGCTAACAATCATTGTGTCCATATTTGTCTGTACCTCGTAACGTCTCCAGGTCCTGTGCTGAGAGCTGAAGAGAAAGACACAATCAAGGTGATGTTTAAAAACAAAGCCAGCCGACCTTACTCCATACAGCCACACGGAGTCCAGTACAGCATAGAGCAGGACGGGACACTCTACTACAATGAGCTGGAAGGTTAATATATCCACAAATAACAAAATACATCAATCCTTGTCTTTTACCTTTTATCTCCCTTAACATCTGAACCGCCTGCTCTTCTTCTTGACAGAGTCGTACACAGAAAAGAAGCTACGCGAGCTCAAGAGACAGCCAAGTCAGTTTGAACCTGCATCCCAGAACCAGCCAGCAAGATGTTCTTATTATCATTGATAATAATGCTCTCTCTCTCTGTGTGATTTTTAGGAGTGGTGACGCCAGCACCGGCTGCTCTGGTCAGACCCGGGACGGTGTACAGCTATGAGTGGTTGGTGCCGGTGGGTGCTGGTCCGGTGCAGGGCGAGGCCGACTGTCTCACCTACCTGTACTACTCTGCAGTGGACCCAGTGAAGGACACCAGCTCTGGGGCGGTCGGGCCTCTCCTCATCTGTCGGCCTGGATCTCTGAAGAAAGGGGTTCAGGTAAAAGGACAGACAGGCTAATAGACAAAATATATCAGCCCTCTAGATTTCTTTTACTTTACTTTATTTATTTATTTATTTATTTATTTATTTATTTATTTATTTATTTCTCAGGACAATGCACATTGATGAACATATAAACATATGTAAATGTGCCAGATTGTAGCACAAGGCTAGTTTCCATCTGTAGTCCAATATAGGCAGGTAAGGTGTTGCCGTTCAGCTAATGCTTTTTGGTGTGCGGTTTGCAGAGGTGTCAAAAGTATTCACTCATTACTCAGGTAGAAGTATAGATACTAGAGTTTAAAAATACTCCTGTAGAAGTTGAAGTATCAACTCAAGTTTTTTTACTCAAGTAGTATAAAAGTACTGGTTTCAAAACTACTTAAAGTATAAAAGTAAAAGTAATGTAAGGGAAAAAAAGCCATTAAGGACAAAAGCCATTGAAAATGAATGCATCTCAGTATAATGCAAATATATTAAAGAACCATATATGTGTACTATTGAGCATTAACATGTGTTTCAGAGAGCAGGACATATGATGACTAGTTGCCTATAAGTAATGGCAATTACAATTGTAATGATGCAAAAAGTCAAACTTCAGAGGCATGTTATCATTTATCCTAACAATTATTGGAATGTACATCCAAGTTTAGTTGCAGGAATCTGAGGGCAACGGATGTAAGAACAAAACTGGACAAGAACATCTGAAACAACCACAACCAAATTCACTCTATCCGGATGGAGCAATTTAACTGGATAGTTTTTATTAAAGGCCAAAATGAAATAGAGTAAAGAGGCTGTTTTTAAAATGTAAGGAGTAAAAAGTACAGATAATTGATAATTAAAAGTCGTCTGAAAAATAATTACTCCAGTGAAGTATAGATAACCAAAATTTCAAAATTTAAGTAAGGTAACGAAGTATTTGTACTTCGTTACTTGCTTCTTTACTGAACATGAAGAGTTCTCTTGGGATCCATTTAGGATGTCCCAGACATTTTGCTTGATGTAGCCTGGTATAGACTCCAACTCCCACAATCCTCCGGAACCAGTGGCTGCAACCTTTTTCTGCCCTCAGTGAATCATGTCTGTCAGCTGGTTACAAGCTGTTATAAACATGAGGCGGCTGTGCGGCTTATAACTTTCAATGAGGTCATGCAAGGTAAAGGCCTTGTGAATGGGTTTATTGAGGCCATCAGTCAAACGAAGAAGCAGGTAATTATACCGATGATGGTTTGAAAATGTGATTTATTTTAGCACAAAAAACTGTTTAGGGTGTAAACACCTCATGCCTGATGAAAGCTGACATAGGATACACCTGCACATAACCCGAATGGATGGCTGGATGGATGGATGCGGCCTGATGAAGTTGTATCTGGAGTCGTATCAGAGCACAACAGAGATTTGAGGAGACAATACATAAAATGTAGCTTGTGAATTAATGTAAATATTTTGCATCCCCACAAAAAATGAGCCCAATATTAAGGCTGATTTGCAGGTTTTTGCTACCCAAAAAATCAGCAAAATATCAAGCAAATTAAAAGATAAGAGCTCAAAGACATCGACAATCAATCTGAATCTGCTATGAAAAGGCTTTCATCCACAAGATGGCACTAAAAGACAAGAAGAAGAGTTTTAAGCAACACATTCAAACTTTGCCTGCTTGACTGCATTAAAGTAAATGTCAAGGAGTCATCAAAGTCAAGTATTGTGGATTTCTGTGCCAATAGTGGTTTTCTGTCAATTCAAATGCACGTATTTCAGTTGTGACCACTTACCATGGGTCTAATACTATTGTAAAAACAACTTTTAAAGAAAAATAAATGTCAGAGTTGCCTTTTTTCTGTGTTTCATGCAGAAAAACTACAATAAAGAGTTTCACCTGATGGCCACAATTTTTGACGAGAACCTCAGCTGGTATCTGGATGACAACATCCGGAGTTTCGCCACTGCTCCCAACACTGTTAACAAGGAAGACGAAGGCTTCAAAGACAGCAACAAGATGCACGGTGTGTAGCGTCTGACTTTCTACACTCACAACATTTGAATGTATTTGACGTGAAGGAGAAATTATTTATTCTTGGAGGCCTTTTTTCTTCAGCATCATGTAGAATTTAATATTTTCCCTGATTTGTGTGACCATATTTGACAAACCCTGCTTTTTGTGACTCTGTGGCTGTTTTATTCTTTAGCCATCAATGGATTCGTGTATGGAAACCTTCCCGGCCTGAGCATGTGTAAGGGGGACAAAGTCACATGGCACCTGTCGGGACTGGGTTCGGAGACGGACATCATTACCCTTTACTTCCAGGGCAACCGCTTCCTCTACCAACAGAGCAGACGAGACACCATCAGCGTCTTCCCTCACATCTCACACACCGTCAGTATGGAGCCCGACAGCATGGGTACGACTCTTTCTCTCTGGCTCCATCACACATGCAACCTTTTATTTCTGCAGTGCAGCTGGAAGAAGTCTCAGTCAAGGAAGAGAGTAGACAGGATGCATGACTTATCCTTGCATGTCAGGTGGGAGCTGCGTAGATGTGAGGAAGGTAAAAACGTAAAGAAAGAGGGGATACATTTCCAGGACCCACACTGACCCTGATTACTACAACCTAACCAGCTGTCCAAAGTTTTTAAGACACTCAAGACGCATCTTGCTTGAAAGGGATCTCTGCATTCATCCCAATATGAACTGGTTCTCACACAACCTTCCTTTTCTAACATTTATTGGTAGTTTGATGAGAAACACATGGCCTTTCAGGATATGTAGAAAAGTGTTGCACAGGTTAATTGATTTAATTTCCTTTCTTCTGGTAAGACCTGCTATACATCCCTGATCTTATGATCTAAACGCTTTTTTAAGATCGCGTTACACTCTGGCTTAGATGGCCAACAGGAAATGATAATTATTCCTGGATTCACTTTTCCATTGGTTCATAAGATAACAGCAATCACCCAGCGATAAACATTTCATTACAATCTTCTATAGGTTTTTATAAAAATATAACTATTTTCAGGATTTTATCAGTTTCACTTCCGCTTTCTTTTTACATTTTTAATTTCAAGTTTCAAAGAAGAGGGGGGATTGCTGACTTTCATTGAGCTTGATAGAAACCCAATGGAAAAATAGTTTAACATCTAAATATGCTTATTATAGTAGCATCCAGACATCTGCTAAGATAAGTATAATTGTCAGACATTTATTGGAAATCTTGATTCCACCTTCAATCAGGATTTTGTGTCCTGGAGATGTAGATTTTGCTGTCCTGACATTTTAAGGGCAGGATTAAGTAATGGTTCATTAGAAAATCAAGATTCACCCCTGAAATTGCTTCAGTAATGAACAGTCCCAAAGCAGAAGTAAAAAGACACATGTTAATAGGAGGCAGCTAACTTCAGTTTGATTTAAAAGCTTTTTTTGAGATGCAACAAAGGTCTGTGGCTTGATTCAAACTATTTAAGTGTCACCCCAAAACGCTGGAGGTGCAAACTGGAGAGTCAGTTATCAGAGTCAACAACTTGACACAGATAGAGACTCAGTTCTCAGTTGATTTTCATGAGTATATTACCCCTCATTTATTGTCTGTGCCCATTTCAGGTCAGTTTGAAGTGGTTTCTGCTACTGTGGACCATTATCGTCATGGGATGCGAGCAAATTACACGGTGCAGAAGTGCAGCGTCTTTCAACGACAGGGTGAAGTGATGCTCCATTCAAAAACGTACTACATCGCTGCCGTTGAAACAGACTGGGACTACTCTCCAAACCGCACCTTTGAGACGGAGATGTTCAGAGGTGCAGAGAAGTACGTCCTGCAAAACACAAATCCTGAAACAATTACTGTACAAATACAGCAGTGCAATTTTCTTTTTCTCTTCTCTCTCCTTTTGCTTCATGAACTCGTTCAAATGTGCCATCATGCTTTAGTTTTACTCAATAATGTATTTAGATCTTCCATAAATATTAACATCAGCAACATATATTTCAGTCTGCAGATAAATCTGTCCCAAATGTTTGCTGCATATCCAGATCTGTGGTTAACTTTTGCCACAAATTCATTTCCTTTCTGCTTTTATTCTATTTCATTGTATCATCTTTTGAAAAAGTATCTTATAACTACTGTTCTCCTGCTGCAGTCCTGCTCTCATGTTCGTTGACAAGCGCGATGGATTTATTGGCTCCCGTTACAAGAAGGTTGTTTACCGAGAGTTCACCAACAACAAGTTTACGAAGCAGGTGGAAAGAGGTGCCGATGAGGAACATCTGGGATTAATGGGTGAGCTGTGAAGATTGCACAACTGTTTTCATCTGTGGGAGTTTGCTCTGACAAAGAAAAGAAAAGAAAAAAAAAGATCAGTTTTTGTGCAGTAATTATGGATGGACACAATCTTGGCACAAACATGTGAAGGCCCTCCACATGTGCCATCAAAGACTTGACGGTTGCACAAAGATCAAAGACGTTTTGCATAATTTTGTGCATCTCTGTTGTCATTTTGCATCTTTTTTGGCTGCCATTGTATAACTGAGTTCATGATTGAAACCTTTCCCTTCCATTCAGGTCCAATGATCCATGCCAACGTGGGGGACAAAGTTAGTATAGTTTTCAAGAATATGGCATCCAGACCTTATTCCATACATGCCCATGGAGTCAAAACAGAATCACCTGCTGTCCACGAAACCAAACCAGGTACAGGAATACTTAAAAATTGTAGAAAATCACAGAATGCTCATTTTTCATGGCAAAGAGATCAAATCAGTTGGAAATGTGAGTCTTTGTTTGAATTTATTTGTTTGATTGCTCAAACGTTTTTATGACTCTAACAGCTTTCAAGTTTGGAGTTGATTAAGGCTCTGCACTGGTGTGATGTATGTGCATGAATCCTATAAGCAACTTTACTGTCTGAGTGCACAAAAGCATTATCAGTCTGGGGGAACAAAATATGCTTTGCTAAGAAAAAGAAAGAAACAACAAGCTAATCATAGTGCTACATCGGACATTGTCTAATGTTGTGTCACCACAAAGCAGCCGCAGCAGGAATGAAAACAAACTCTTCATGGCTCTGCATGGTTCAGTAGCCGTGGTAGATTATCCTATAATCACGCTTCAAGAATGCGATCATGACTCTACTAGAAGTATTTGTGTGTGTTTAGGTAGAGTTGAGTGTGAATAGACATTTGTGAGAGAGTAATTGGCTTTTTTTTTTTTTTTTAGCGCGTGGATTTTATTTCAAAATATGATGTATGTACTTGAAAAATACATTTTTCTGTGCTGTGAAAGTTTCATTGCTCTCTCAGGATTTAGGCACAGATATTATGACATAAAGATAAATTGAAGCATGGAGCACTTTATTTTTCTCAGGATCTCTCCGTGCAGCTCTGATGGATTATATGCAGTTTCTTGATATATACCATCCATTCATTAACTTCAGCTTATTTGAGTTTGGGTCACAGAGGCAGCGGCCTAAGGAGAAAGGCCCAGAACTCCCTCTCCCGAGCCGCCTCCTGCAGCTCCTCTGGGAGGATACTGAGGCATTCCCAGGCCAGCCAAGCGATATAGTCCCTCCAGTGTAGCATTGGTCTGACCCCTGAGAGGAGTCACTGAAGCCAAGAGTTACCAAAACCACCTCGGCTGCCTCCTCTCAATGTCCTCCCCGAATCCTAGCCAGGTGCTGGGGCTCCTTGGCCGGGCGGTCCATCGTGACTCAGCTCTAACAAGCCACATGGGTCCGCCCTCCTGCAGACTCAACAAACGCAGCAGGGACCATACATGTTAGTTGCAGTACACTTTAGGCAGCAGCCGGTTTTGGGAAATGTGTCAGGAGACGTGGAATGTCTTCATATTTGCCGCAAGTCAAAATTATTAATAAAAACAACTCTGTCACAGGTGAAACTCACACATACGCCTGGTACGTCAACAAGAACACAGGTCCGACTGCTGATCAAGAGGAGTGCGCAGTGTCAGCATACTACTCCACTGTAGATGTTGCAAAGGTATGCAAATGCACACAGGATCAAACACAAACACACACACACACACTCTCTCACTCACTGTTGTGTATCTGCCTGTCAGGACCTTTACAGCGGGCTGATTGGTCCGCTGGTGATCTGTCGCCGCAGCTGGGCCAGGTGAATGGATATAAATCTACATGTTGATACTAAAAGTGACAATTACTTTGTGTGAATTATTATATTTTTTTGAACACGGTGTGTCCCCCCCCCTCCCCCCCCCCCCAAAAATGTTGCTCTCAGGTCTCTAGGACTAAAGAAGGAAATAGAAGAGTTTGCTCTCCTCTTCGTGGTTTTTGATGAGAATGAAAGTTGGTAAGTAACAACAGTTTGACCTTGAAAGAACGACCTTCACACAGTTGGACACCTTTTCATTATCATATACTTGGAAGCATCATTTAACTTTTTTGGCTTTGATACAGACTCTTATACAGAGTTTAGTATAATGTAACCTGCAGCAGTTTCATAAGAAACAGTGGAAAAAAAAACCGACATATATTTTATGTGTATATATATTTTACTCTAGGTATCTGGATGAAAACATCAGGAATCACGTCAACAACCCACGTCCAAATTTAAAGGATGAAGATGACTTTATAGAGAGCAATAAAATGCACGGTGAGGAAAGCACACACTATTACGTTCATAAACCCTTTATTCCCTCTCTAAATGATTTTTAGTTTTGTGTTTGAAAATGTCTAGTCTTTAAAAGCCTGAAGAATCACAATTGTTTTAATAGACTACATCAAAATTGTACAAGAGTTTCTACAAAAAAAACAACAACAAAAACAAAAATCTTACAACATTAAGGAGTAAATGCACCAAAGGGAAAAATAAAATCTCTCTTTAATTGTCAAAAGTCAGTATCTCCACTAGTATTAAATTGTGGTGAAACAAAACATACTTCTTTCCAGGAATTCTGTCATTTGTAGGAACATTTCTCATTATAAAGTAGCACACATAAATGCAAATTTACAAATAAGTGACACAATCTTCCCTAATTTTTAGCAGTTTATAGGACAATCTTTTCACTGGCTATAATCCTACAAAAGGGGTTTTTATTTCAGTTTGTTGTCTTTGTTGAAAGTCAGGGGTTTCTATTCCTACGTAATACCTGGTGAACCAGTTTATCTTTGAGTTCAGGAACTCTACAAGTAACAGCCAGTAAAGATTTGGTTTGTTGCACAAGAACTTGAACTTGTTCTGTGTGTTTGACCCAAGCGTGTATTTGAAAAGGTTGCTCAATGCTCATATATTTTGTAATTTCAAAGTTTTCTGCCCTGATTTCTGACTCAGTCAGCACTAAACAAACAAACAATAAAAAAAAAATCAAAGAAAATTCAAGTCTTCAATTATACCCATGAAATAAACTGAACTATTGAGGAATGGCCATAAGGCATGTTTTATTGTCAAAGGAAATGTCTTTAAACGTTTCACCAGATTACATGTGTTGACTTATTCTCCTTTCTATTTTTTTGCGCAGCAATTAATGGTTATGTGTATGGAAACCTCAATGGTTTGAACATGGAGGTTGGTGATAAGGTGTACTGGTACCTGATGGGAATGGGCAACGAGGTGGACATACACACTGTACACTGGCATGGCCACAGTGTGGAATATAAGGTATTTGAATAAAAAAAGGGCAAATAAATACTGTAAAATGCTCCCTCACTCAGTCACATAATGAAACCAAAACATCCCATTAAAAGAAATACTCACTGTATCTGTTTTTTATGGGCAGATGGGTGGAGGTCCCCACCGCGTTGACTCTTATGAGCTGTTTCCAGCCATCTTCCAGGTAAATCTGCTCGCAAGACATTCATTTATCTCAGTCTTTTGGAGAAACTGAGTATTTGTTTTTTGCTTAATGTATTTTGACACTTATAATAACAAAGCAAATAAAAAATACATCAAGTAAATTAAAAAGATATTAAAAGGAGGTTAAAAAGAAATGTTATTTTTAATAGGACGGAATAATAATAATAACAACAGTGCTGTGGACACGCTTAACGCACGTTACCAAATGTCATGTGAATAAATTCCCAATAAGATTCGATTTAAAATTTCACCCTTATTATCTTGGTTTTTCTTCGTTTCCAGACGGTTAAGATGCGTCCTCAGTTTCCAGGCACCTGGCTGCTTCACTGTCACGTCACTGACCACATTAAAGCTGGAATGGAGGCGTTGTACAATGTCTTTGAAAAACGTAAGAAACCAGCTTAACCCAAGAGAGAAATTCTGAAAACATGGAAATTAAAAATTATTTTTTCCCCTCTTTCTCCTCAACAGCACAGAGAAAGGGAATCATAGGATGAGCTGCTGATGAGAAGACAGTCAGGGACACGTTAAATGTTGGTTTTTATGTGCCTAATTAACCGGACAAACTTGTTTGTAAAATCTGTCTAATGTGAAGAGCTTGCGGCACAAACTGCAAACAGAATCAATCCCTCATGTTATCATGTATGTCAAGCATCCAATAGGTGTTTTGGGATTTTTGAACAGTGAAAACTGCCTGATACATTGTGAACATTTTTAAATAAATGAATTTTAAAGCTTGGAACTTTAACTCATGTCTTAGTATGTATTATTATTATGTATTATTATCATGTATGAATCATATAAACAACCTTGGTCTTGTAGCCACAACACAGAGTACTGTAAATCTGTCTGCATTTAGAAGCATGTACAACTTGACAGTGTTTAGTGCTGTTTGATAACACAATTAGGAACAAATTCCTCATCTCAATTTATTTATTTACTTTTTCATTAAAATGGCATTCCCCTTGAGACGAGGGGAAACATTTTCACTGAAGTTTTTTTGTGTATCAGTGCTCTGCTTAAGGGATTATGCCTGTCCACATAGTTTAATAAGTTAAAGTGTAATTTGTAGGTAACTGATCAATAAGGTAACAGTTGTACACTTTAAAAATGCACATTTAACTCACATGTTGTTGAATTTAATTTCAATTTAATTTTATTTATATAGCGTCTAATACAACAGAGTTGTCTCTAGACGCTTTACAGAGACCCATACCTAGAACATGACCCCCGAGCAGTTATTACATAAACAATGGCAGGTAAAAACCCCCCTAGTGGGAGAAAAACCTTAAGCCAAACAGTGGCAAGGAAAAACTCCCCTTTAGGAGGGAAGAAACCTTGAGCAGGACCAGGCTCGTAAGGGGGGACCCTCCTGCAGAGGGCCAGACTGGTGGGTCAGGGACAGCAGCAGCACAGCAGGCAGGTGGAAGCAGCAACGGGATGACCAGGGGTGGGGACCGCAGGCCAGCATGCAGCTCCCGAAGCTCCGGCCCAATCAGCAAGTCCCAGGTTGGGGTGCAGGGTCAGGAAAAGACTTGTGCTCCATAATGCAAGCTACAAGCCACCCACGACCACCTGCAGGTTTTATTTATTTAATTTATTTATTTTAGATTCTTTATTTTTATAGATTCTATTAATTACAATACAAGTTATCTATAGACGCCTTCCAGAGACCCATAACATGACCCTCGAGCAAATAAATATATATAAATCTCAAACATTTGCTGATTTTAAAAAGGTAGTGCTGGGACTTAAACCTTCTGTTCTTGCTCTATAGCACCACACTTGGTTGGAGGCTGGACTACATGGACCAAGAACTGTTACGTTGTTAATTCCTGAAATTTTAAGTAAAAATAAATAAATTGAAAAAAAGAGAAAGTGAAAAGATATAACCTACAGAAAAACTGGAAACGCGCAAAAATATCAGGTGAAACTCCATGTGTATTTATTAGTTTTAATTTTTCCACAAATGTTTATTTATTTTTTTTTAATTACATTATGTTGCTGATACTTGCAGTCACTCATCAACATCCTGGGATCTGGGGACTGTGGGGGTTTTGAGGGATTTTTCAGGCTCACAAATGATTTGACTTGTTAATTTAAACAAGAGTCACCCAGATTGGAAGTGGGGACCTCTTGATCTGCAGTCATATGCTCGGCCACTGAGCTACACCCTCTTTATGCTGACAGACTATTGTTGGGGCTTGAGCTGCAGGACCTGGCTCTCCTCTTGTGCATTGCACATGTGGAGTAGTCCTTCCATTTTCTGTTTAAGCTTTTTGTGGGATACCGTGACCAAGAGAAACAAGAATCAACATAATTCCACCGACAGTATCCAAGGCATTTTTCTTGTATATTAAGATATGACTTGCACATACAGGAGGAACACAAATTTAAACCGGGGACCTTTCAACCCTCACTTAGGTAAACCCAACATCTTAGCGGCAACATTTCTTATACAGATGTGCGCTATTTGAGTAGAGAAAAAGAAGGTAGTGGCCTTCTTTAGTGAAGAAGGTATTGAGGAGATGAAGCAGCTGACAGCCTCACCGAATCTTCTAAAGTATTTTGTTGAAACATTAAACGCAACCTACTTTAACAAGGCAGTCAAGTGCTCTACAACTGAGCTACAGAAACTCCAGATGGTATACAGTCATGTTTCAAGGCTTGTTTCACAGAGTATAGACAATTTTTGACTGTTGGACACTGGTCTTTCGGCACATAGATGGAAAGCACACATTTGAATTGGGGACCTGGTAGCCTAATGGTCTTCTTGGGTGTAGAGTGAAGCAGTTGACATCCTCAATGTTTTCTTCACACTTTGCTGAAACATGAAATGCAATTGAACTGAGAACCTTCTGACTTTTTCTGCCAAATGTTGCAACACTTTCAAAGAAGATGCTGGAGACAAAATATCAGCTAAAATGCAGTTTGTATTTACTCTGCTTCTCTCTTAATCACAGATATGCCCCTGCTCTCAATCCACTCCGAATAGCATTTCCATATTTCTTGACGAACATATAAAGCCTTTTTCTTCTTTTTAGTCCACTATCAAGCCACTCTAAGCTTTCAAAGCTTTCCATTAGCTACAGCTGGACTCTGGCTGGCTCTCCCATGTTGTACCTTACATTTGTTGAGGGGTTGTTTCTTCTCCTAAATTGTACTCACGCTTTTAAGGAGTTATCATGGCCTGAAAAACTGAGACTCTTTACCAAGATAATACTCCCGGGAGTACCTGAGGGAAAGGATTCTTTTGTTGTATGTGGATAGGAAATACAATAGGATGACTATGATATTCACATAGTGTATAAACTCAGATTTGAATTCGGGACACGTCAAGCTTCATTTTTGACAAGAGACTCTCGTCAACACTGGCAGCCTGTGGACGGCATACCCTCTACTGTATGTTTCAACAGTCCTCTGACCCAGAAACAAGTACAGAAAATGGAAGAACAGTATACTAGTAAGAAGATTGTATGGATAACCTTTTTTATAATAGTGTCATGGACAAAAAGGATGAATGAATGAATGAAAATATATTTATTTCGGTCAGGTCATTCATAATGTAGTCACCACTGAAAGCATTAGTTCACATAAAAAAACAAACAAGACCTAACCGAAAAGGAATAGGCTGAAGCTATTGCTTATTTACGCCTACCCTTCTCACATGATCAACTTATTCAGATCAAACATACAAAACATAATATAAAAAAATAAATCATATTGTTTACACAATCCCAAAACATAATTCCGTAATAGTTTCATCTACTGGATCCCTCATATTTTTCAAACACTTTAAACTTAAACAAACGTTTGAAAGCATAAATCGACTGGCACATCTTCAATTTATCATCAAGTGCATTCCATATATTTACTCCCCTTACAGTAATACATTGATCTTTAATTTTAGTCCTAGACTTTGGTTTTTCAATCATACGATTCCCTCGAAGCTCATATCTACTTATCCTTATTTTAAACATGCTTACAATTTTACTAGGTAACAATCTGTTGAACACTTTGTACATTATCAGTGCTATTTTGTATTCCACTAAATCCAAGAATTTAAATGCCCTTAATTTAATAAATAATTCATTTGATGGTTCTCTATAATTTGATTTTGTGATAATCCTTACCGCTCTTTTTTGAAGAATAAAGATCGGTTTAGTATGGGTAAAATATGCACTCCCCCATATTTCTAAACAGTATGTAATGTATGGAAAAAACATAGTGCAATACAAAATATACAAAGCACGCTGGTTCAACATATCCTTTACCTTATATAATATGGCTATCGATTTAGCTAATTTAGATTTGACATGATTAATATGCATCTTCCAATTTAATTTATGGTCCATGATGACACCTAAAAATTTTGTCTCAAACACCCTTTCTATTTCTTTATCTTCTATTCTCAATTTAACTACCTTATCTATTTTACGGTTCCCAAATATCATAAACTTTGTTTTACTTATATTTAAAGATAACTTATTTACATCAAACCATTTCTTTACGAGTTTCATCTCATTTTCAACAGTAGCTATAATTTCAGTTAACTGGTCCCCGGAACAAAAAAAATTTGTATCATCTGCAAAAATGATACAATTCATACTTTTAGACACTTTGCAAAGTTCATTCAGATACAAAATAAATAATTTTGGCCCCAGCACAGACCCTTGCGGGACCCCGCATGTAACCCTCAATAACACAGAATCAGTTTTATCACAAGATACATATTGCCATCTGTTACTTAGGTAAGAACATTTATTTCCAGGGGTCTTCATGTCCAGTCCTTGAGGTCTGCTGTCCTGCATGTTTAAGATGCTTCCCAGCTCTAACACACCTGATTAGAAATAATTGATTACCAGAGGTGTCAAGTAACGAAGTACAAATACTTCGTTACCTTACTTAAGTAGAAATTTTGGTTATCTATACTTCACTGGAGTAATTTTTCAGACGGCTTTTTACTTTTACTCCTTACATTTTCACACAATTATCTGTACTTTTTACTCCTAACATTTTAAAAACAGCATCGTTACTCCATTTCATTTCAGCCTTTAAAAAAAAAACTATCCAGTTAAATTGCTCCATCCAGATAGAGTGAATTTGGTTGTGGTTGTTTCAGATGTTCTTGTCCAGTTTTACTCTTACATCCGTTGCTCTCAGATTCCTGCAACTAAACTTGGATGTACATTCCAATAAAGGTTAGAATAAAAGATAACATGCCTCTGAAGTTTGACTTTTTGCACCATTACAATACTTAGGCAACTAGTCATCATTGCTTCTGCTCTCTCTGAATCAAGTGAGCTGCAAAGTATCTAAAACATGGACAGGACTTGGAAAGCTCTCCCAGGGCTTTTTTCCTGTGGCCTTGTTAAATTTAATCTCATAAACAGGGGGCACCCAGGCTTGAACTGGGGACCTCTTGATCTGCAGTCAAATGCTCTACCACTGAGCTACACCCCCTCTTGAGTTGCTGACATCCACAGACTCTGCGCTGACATCCAGGTGGTACACAGTTTCCAGACAACAGAATGCTATTCTGAATAGGTTTCAAGGAGTATAGACAATTGTTGACAGTCGGGAAACCTGTCATCAACAAGCCAGTTCACCAGACTGTTGATTAACAAATGACATAGCGGACTCCTATTCATTCTTTATGGAGTTATTCAAGCGACAAGTAGCTCACTGACTCATCAAGCCGTCCTGCAGATAGCTTGGATTCACTTCACATTCTTGATCTGGCCAGCAAGAAAAAGGTTTTGGTTATATGAATCAAAGTGAGAATAGCTCTAAAAGTCCCAGGGGAGAACATTTAAGGCTGTACTGAGTCTGTTGGGTAGCAGAAACCTTAGACCATCTATGTAGATGGTATGGAAAGCATACATCTAATTCTTAAGATAATAACTACATTGTGAATGAATGACACAACTGGGCCCTTTGCTGTTTAAAAACAGTTGCCCATTCATGGGATGACATGTGTGGCTTTGTGTCAAGCTTAAGCACATAAACAGGGGGCACCCAGATTTGAACTGGGGACAACTTGATCTGCAGTAAAATGCTTTACAACTGAGTTACACCCTCTTAGAGCTCCTCTGTTGATGGACTCTCAGCTGAAATCCAGCTTCTACACAGTAACATGCTGTTACATCACCCTGACAACGAAAATAATTAATTGGATACAGAACATCAATGGATAGACAGAGCTCCGGGTTCTTAGGAAGTGGACTGAAAAGCACTGCTTCAATATTGATTTTAGCTATGTCTTGGCTATATCTTGGTCGGTAATCAGGCCAGAAGACCAGACTTTACATGAAGTAAACAGCACCCTTGGTGGATGTACATGAAAATGACTTTGGCTATAATGTATTCATATAATCATGAGTGAATGAACAGTTCATTCACATAAAGAGGAGACAGCCTGACTTGAAATGATCTGTAGTAAACAGATGAGTCACTTACAGAAAAAGCAGTCAAGACATCTAAAATAATAATAAAAAAAAACGTATGGGGCTCCACAAAGCTCGGTTTTAGGTCCTACACTTTTCATCTTTGTTACGACCCAGCTCGGCCAGGTTCGGGAGTTGCAACAAAGATAATCTTTACATTCTATCTCCTACTATAAACCAGGGCCGATTGATGTGCTTTTTAGGTTTATCTTGTGAGGTTAGAGTAGGTAGAAAATTCTGCACATCTCAGGATAAAGCAGAAACTCTAAAACAGAGAGTCAGTGCAACATTTCAAGAATTAATCCTATTAAACTAAAAATAAACTTTAGTAAAAAACGCAGCAAAGAACATGCTTTATCTTCTGAAAAAGTTCGATATGAGATAAATTTAAATCAGCAATATCTATGAGAATGAAATATAATCTTGACTTCATCTTTTGCACTCGACTTTCACAGTTTCAGTGACAGCCCTGTTTTGACCCAGTTTGAGCTGTACAACATGCTGAGAGTAAAACAGAAGTTTCCAAACTAAGAGATGAACGAAGCAGATGTTCACTGTGGACTTTACTCCCTGTGAAACTTAGCACTACAGGGAACAGCAAGTTCTTAAATCCAGATGGAGTCTATTAAATATGCAAGCTATTTTGGGCAAATAAAGCTGAGTTGATGGCTTGAAAGAGTCTTGAGATTGTTTATCCAAAACATCATGGATGGATTTCTGAGGATGCTCGTCAGGCAATTACCTAAGGGCTCTTCACTGGTCATTGTCAAGTAACCCTGGAAAAAATAAGAACAGAGGGATAAACAAACAAACAAAGCAAATGGGTGCAAAATGATCATAAAGCAATCCTACATTTCTGAACAAAATGTTGGATATTTCTTTTAAACCACTTGTGTGTGAGGATGCTTATCCTTGTTTAAAGGCACTTCTCACAGAAAACCTGATGCCTTAAGTTTCTGGGAATCAGTCAAACCACAATGATGAGAAATTCAGGATTACTTGCTATATTGTCTCACACTGCGCTGTTAATCGAACCACATCCCCTACACTGCTCAGATGAAACTAGATTTGTTATTTTTTAATAAATAAAGTTTCCAGATCAAAGCGGTGTATGTGAGGAATCATCAATATACATCAGAGTAAATCTGCAGTGCAAAAGCAAATAACATTGTTGTGAAGGTAAAAACAGAAAATTAACTACTTTTCTCCTCTTTGCACCCAAGAAGAAAACAGAATATCAGAGGACTAGTATCTGTTATTTTGCCAGCTCACGCGCTGGATATAAATAAATCCCATGAAACTACAAGAATTTGTTGCTCAAGCGATGACCCCAAACAGCCACCTGTCAGCAAAGGAAAATCCCTCCAGGGCTGATATCAATCTGGGTAGTCCTTAAACAATACCAAACTCCATCATTCACAAATAAAATCCTTCAGCCATTCAGAATGTAATCATCCTGATCCCACATGTACCATTGATGCTGGCCTCCCACTCTGCCCCTTGCTGTTGCATGTTGCTTGTCTGTTCTCAGTAAAGCTCTGCTTAAATACACAAAAAAAATTCATCTTCATTTGCCATCCAGGGTTATCCCCAACGTTTTAAGTTTTCTAGTAATAATGTCAGATGAAGCGTTCCAAACCAAAAAGAATGAGGCCTCTAGTGTATCTCTTAGTTGCCTTGAACAGGCTGTGTGCTGCAAAATGTGCTGCAATTCTGGGCCGGAATTTCCCACGCTGGGCTGCGGATGTGACGTCACATGACGCTGCATGCGCGTTCTCCCTGTTCTCCCGTGCCGGCTTCGCTGTTGGCTCCAGTACCCCCGACGGCCGTCGTGGTGAAGGGTGGCGCTAATGAGTCTCATTTCTTAAAAGGAGCCTCATGCTCCTTTAACCAAATTCAGACTGTGTATAAAAATCTGGCATTTGGAAACATTGTCTTGAAAATCTGGAGCAAATCAGCCCCCCGATATGTTGACACTGCTTTCTTCTGAGGCTCTTACTTGGTCGGAGGCATTTGTGTAATGTCATTCTTTTTCTCCTTTGTTATATGATATCTAATCCAAAATGTATAAATTAACGTTCCTCAAATAATTATATTTTTAAAGCACAGAGTGCAGCCTTTTAAGATTGAATCAGTGGTTTACAAACATTTGGCATTTGTCTTGTTATGACCCTAACTTCTTATCTAAAGCCTCAACAAACCTTTCATACACATAATAGTTTCAGGTCGAATAGGACCCTGAATAGGAATATGCCATGGAGTCATATTCCCATTCAGGGTCACGGGGATCTGCTGGAGTTAAATCAGCACTCTTCAGGGACATTGTGGACATGTCACACACACTGCTTCTTATAGACAATTTCAAATCTCCTACCTAAAGTGCATGCTTTATGGATTATAACAAATACCTGGATATATTTGATAAAAACTACAAAGAAATGTCTCTGCTGGCATTTGAAGGAGGGACCTTCTTGCTGTGAGGCGACAGAACTAACCACAAAGCCAAGCCAAAGGATGAAAGTGTGGCATCATTATACATTATAAATATTATAATTATGCATTCAATTATTTATCATGATTCATTTTTGTAATTTGGTTCACGCTTTTGAAGGTTTCTCTGACCTAAAATGCCATCCTTCTGGCACTGACTTTTGCTCTGCTGCATTCTGGAGGCCTACTTCTGCTTCATCTCTCGTTCTCAGAACAAACTCCTCTCAGAGCTGTGCCCGTGGCTTTAGTTTCAGTTTAGCAGTTTGATTTTGGGTGCAAAATCTCAAAAAAAAGCTCAAATCTGATGGTCCATCAGTTCTTTGTTTATTTTGCCTCCCACCCTCATCTCATTGAATATTGTGGTTATAGATTGCTGATCAATTACATTTTAGTGGGGGTAGCATCTTTGTATGCTGCATGCTCTTTTCACGTCTTTAAGGGTTTAACATACACATGCAAAGTTGTCCTGGAATTGGTTACACCGGGTGATAAAAGCCTATAATATTGTTCTGGCTAAACGGGTACTAAAGGGCTAAAGGGACTAAGAGATGTAGAAAGCTGGTAAAGAAATAGAAAAAAATGCTTCAGCATCAACAGAATTACAGAGAAAAGATAATGGAATTAAATGGTAGGATTTATACATGGAGATTTGTGGGCATAAATTGTTTGATGAGAATTTTGGCAGATTTTAATTATTTTTCAAAAGACTAAAATGTCAACAACATCAGTAACTCATTAAAAAAGATAATTTATTTAGCTGTGAAACCTAAATGTAATAAGATCTACACAACAAAGACATATAAATTGATGTTGCAAATGGAGGAAAAATGCACTGAGGATGTGAGGTTGTCAAAATTATAATTGCATTTATATAAAATAACAGATTAACAGATATCAAAAGTCTGTGCAAAGATGAAGTGCATCAAACACTGATGCTGTAAGACATGTCAGTTGTAATGTATGTGCTTTTGTGTTTGTAAAATTACACTTAATAATCAGACCACATCTACGGTTGTTCGAGAGCTAACTAAAACACATTTTTTTAACAGTTTATGAGCCCTTCTATATTATACTACTAACTTTTTGCCCTTTGGACAAAACTCCTCGAAGTTCTGAGATCAAACTGAGCTGCAGTACTTCTGAATGTTGCATATTTTTTAAGTGTTAAAGGACATCTAGACAGTTGAAAGTTGTTCCAAAGGCATTTATCCCTTTAAGCTATTAACACCTTTCAACGAAGTGTGTTTGATTCTCCATAACATGACACTTTGATGATGTTTGTGTTACATCTTGTTCACATAGCAAAGCCCACTTCCTTGTAGATGATGAAAACGGCATCAGAGTATTAAGTTAGGTTGATCAATTCTTTCTGGAAAAAATATTAGTGAGGAACCGTAATACTTAAACTTCTCAGTGCACACACACTCAAACAAATGTAATTAAAACATTGAATCATAGATAAGGACTAGATAGACATTTGTGGTAACAAGCAAACTGAAGAGATGAGCTTGTTTTCCAGGGCAGTTTGGGCCTGATCGTTCCCACAATGCTACTGTACATCTTTAAGCGGCTGAAATATCGTTTAGTATTTATTTGTTAAACACAGTTATCTTGGGGGCTCTTCATATCCAGTTGGAATTTCAAACTTTCATGCAATTTTTTTTGATGCAAGCTGGTCATATAGTTTGAGCAATGACATGCATATGTGCTGACATCTCCATCATCTCGTCAATGACACACGGACCCACACAAAAACCTGAGAAACACCCCTCTTGTTCCTTTCTGTGAAAAATGACCCTTGGGTGAGTTTGTTTCTGTCATCTCTTGAAAAAAATCAATTGGTACATACAGGGGACTTTGATTCTTTCTAGCAACATTCTTCAGCATCAACAGATTAAAAGCCCCAGGAGATATGAACATCCATTGCAGTCAGATTTCCCATTTTTGTCTTCCCTGTGAACAGCCTGAGAGCTGCAGTTTGAATGATGCTGCTTAACAACAGTCATTATTAAGACTATAATTTTCAAAAACGTGTCACTTAACAACGCATAGGTCCATATGGGTCCAAATAGGTTTGTTTGGAAACAGTTTAGGTCCTTTTTGGCTAAAGTTGAAAATCTAGCAATGATGACATGTTCATATGATAAAAATGTTGTGAATGTTCAAATCCATCAGCTCTGTCCATCAGCAACCAAATCAAAAAACAACGGGATCAAATCTGCTGGTTTTCAGAGAGAGTCTCTCATGTGTCTTTCATCCTGAAGTAATGACTAGCTTTTGGAGATATGGGTGCAGGAGAAACTCTACAGGTACCAACAACTAAAATCACATGAGTGAAACTGAGGATAATGTGGCCACTTAAGTAATTATGATTCATTGGTGCAAGCCGCTTTTAAGTCTCATAATTATAGCTCTTTTCCGTTCTCTGCACTTAGCTTCATCAAACTGAATGTTACGTAGTTTCTGAGACTTGAATAAGGGGTGAATTTTGTAAAGAGATAAAATGAAATGACGACCAAACTGCATATGGACAAACTTAAGGACATACCTTTTTTATCTATATTTCAAAATGCATAATCATCAACCTGTGTCTGTTTAATTATTCTGAGGATATCTTGTCAGTCTCAAGGTGAAAGAGAGTTTCTGCTGCAATTCAGCCTTATTTAATTAGGTGATTTTCACAAATTACTTTGAAGGAAATATATGTCTTAAATATCAAATAAAATGCCAAAACTAAATGTTTCAATGTTTCATCTATCACAAGTTTTTTTTTATGTGGGGATAAAACAACAAAAAAACCAACAAACAAACAAACAAAAACAGTAAAGCAATGTCACTATACGTATATACATGTATACATGGAGGGATACTCAATGTTTTTTTTTCTTTATTTCCAGCCAATCACTGGACTTCTTTCTTATTCAAGTGATTGATTACCAACCACTCCAACCCTACAAACTATGTATCATCACCTTCCAAAGTCATTTTTATGCCTAAAATTACCCCAAATCATCCAAACCTTATGGAAGATACAGCTCAACAATGCTTACATGTAATCAAAAACACGACAGACTCAGTGGGCAGTCTTTGTACTTTCATCAAAAAAGCTTTCATTTACTAGGTCTTACTTGTTTTTTTGCTTATAGGATTGCTCAATATGTTATTGACAAGAAAAAATGTAATCAAAAGGTCCAGCATGATCCATCTTAAAGTGTTGTTCCTCTGAGTCTGGAGCAATCGGTTATTATGATTTATATTATCTCCCCTTCAGATATGTTAACATGAAGTACCGAATATTTTTCATGTTTCATATCCCCTTTCTGAATGAATAGACAACCTACTCGTGCAGCAAACACTGATCTGCATGGCTTCATGAAGGGGCACCTGTGACTCAAACAGTCACCTGCTGATCTGAAGGATGGTGATTTATTTATCTGGTTTCTTCAGTTCACATGGCGAAAAAACCCTTAACAAGAAACTGAATCCACATTGTGTGTGTGTTGTGTAAAAATGGGTTTGAGAGAAAACCCTGATGTTAATGCAGTCAGTTTACCTTTAAAATGCAGGCTATAGGGTTGCAAAAGGAAAGGTTTGTAAGAGCATTAAACACCACAGTTCTTTATGCCTTTGTAGTACACTTATCTCTAATTTCAAGCACATTACATGCACTTCCTCAGTGCAATTCCTCAGTGTCATCAATTGTAATGTAACCTTTGTTCGGTGTAAAAATTAACTTCAAGACAGTCAAAGTGTGTTAATGGCCTTAGACATCACCACAGACATTGACGTGGGCAAATATAAGTGATGCATGATAATTACTTTGATGGATTAATAATTTCCAGTCTGTTCAGGTAAAAGAAGCAACCTTACAGAGTTTACGGAAAGTAAAGGATCCCAAGAAAATCAGAGGAGAAAAAAGAAAAGCTGTCTTGTTTTATTGTCTCTGCCGGGTCTTTTTTGTTGAAATTAAGCAACCATAAAGATTATAAGACATTTGGCACATTTCCAGGTTGTTTTGCTGAACTGTATCTCCCTGACTGAGCAGATCTGGACAGACCTGCACGGAGACCGGTTTCATCCAGAAGGTTTATCACCAGGACACAGCAGCAAAGTCTTGATTATAAAAAAGAAATGTCTTTGAAACAGCTTTACATGTTACTAACACAATCTTTATGTAAATGCAACAATGACAAATAATTCAACGTTATGCTGACTTGATCTTTATAAACCCTTTAAACTCCAGACCTTCATTTGACAGATGGCATCCACCTAGCTTCCTATTGTCCCTGAACTGTCTGTGTAGTGTAACTTTCTATCTTGAGGTGGAGTTAAGGCAACTTTTATGAAAGAACTCTTACTTTCAACATTTCAGGCTCCCCTGTTGTCCTTGGTTTATCCCTCAAGGCCATTCTTCCACAAGTTCTCATCCTTTTCACTAAAAGTTGTCCTTGACTCAAAAAGTAATCGATAACAGAGTAGTATTGGGAATAAAGCAGAGGTTAATTTCATCCATGAAGCTCTGTGTTGGCTTATCACTTCATTGATCAGGGAAATCTTTTGATTTGGTTTCATTACAAAACACAACATGAACACATAGAAAAAAGTATATATAAACATATTGATGCAGATCTTCTGAAAGTGACTTAAAAGCTAACATTTTTCTCATGGTTATATTTCATTGCATCCCATCAAGGGGCTTTTAAAATACATTCAGCAAATGTTTCTGAGTGCAGTATTGATAAAACCTCCTTAAACATTTATTTTTTAAGATTGCTGCAATAAAGACTCATTTGGACAAATTTGGAGTGTTAAGTAAAGAAATAAGCAAAAAACAGACTTGAACTAAATCGTCATTCTTTATAAACCCCACATCTACCAGCACCACCACCCTGCATTGTAGTCAACAGTGTATTGTATTATATAATAAGATATGTTGACTTAGTTACATAAAAAGAAATCAGTGGAAAAAAATTTCCCCTCTTGCAAAATGTACAAACTAACAGAATGTCTAAAGGGTAACCGGTACATGATATTTAACCTAATCAGACCACCGCGCAGAATTTTGATTTTCAGAAAAAAAAAAAAAAAAAAAAGATTTCCATAATTAGGTGCAAAATTTGCACTCAACTAAATGTTTCCGTCTGTTTTGCTGGGATAGATCAAAGGTAACAGACACTTCTAAATGTTTCAATTACAAGAGAGTTAGACTATTTTTATGTGACTTGGGGTCTTATGAAGCTTATTTTCACATAAAAGACCTCATAACAAAGACAATTTTGCAAATAGTTATTAT
Organism: Cololabis saira; assembly: GCF_033807715.1. Classification (NCBI taxonomy): domain Eukaryota; kingdom Metazoa; phylum Chordata; class Actinopteri; order Beloniformes; family Belonidae; genus Cololabis; species Cololabis saira. The sequence continues at coordinate 30,934,057 of NC_084599.1, forward strand.
TTGATTGGGGAAATAATGGTCCTTGAGGCCCAGTGTTCTGCATGTTTTAGATGTTTCCCTGCTTTAACACACCTGCTTCCAAATAATTGTCATCATCATCTTGTCATCAAAGTCTGCACAATTCCATTAATAAAAAATTATTCAGGGTCCAATGAAGCAGGAAAACATCTAAAACCGGCCCTCGAGGACCAGGATTGTCCAAGGGGGTAACAAACGAGCATTCACATGGACCCTGATCAGACATGGCCTCAAAATATGTCCAGAAAGATCTGATTACACGTGGCCTACACAAATGTGAGGTCTGTACGTATTCCAGGATGGAGTCAGTAGTTCATACTTTATAGGGACCTGCCTGAAATGGCCAGAACCAGACAGAGAAGAGACATGATGGCTATGGTTTGTGTTTTTGGTAATGCAGTGATGTTTATGTAGCGTGGTATATAGCTCATACCAGAGCTGAAGCTGTCCAGTAGAGATACATAAAGCTCTTCTCATCTGCAGATGGTCTTTAAACATGAACGTGGTCTGGGATTCTGGGGGAAGTTCAGCTGTTCAGGATATAAGTCTTTTGATTTTACAGCCAAGTGACTGCAATAAAGCTCTTGTCTTCAATATTTCAATGCATTATAGACACCCCGAACTGTATGGAACACCTTTGTTGAAGGATGGTTCTTTCCAGCAAAAAAACATTAAAAAAAACACTTTACCAAATTAATATGAAGAAGATGCACTCAATGATCCACTGTAGGGAGCCCTTAAGAGAAAAGCTGAAAGGACTCGTACATGTTAAACACAAACCCAGACACATACAAAATATGCATGAGAAGGTAATCAGCTTATGGGTAAATACTTTTTGTATTGTATAATCTAACTTTCCCACTTTTTGGTGTCATTTTTTCTAATTCTGCATGCTGAAGAAGGTGATGATGCAAAGTATCACTTCATTTTGGAGTCCTCCCGGATTGTTCTCATTAAATCAACTCACTCATGTGTTGTCATTCACAAGGCCAGAATATCAAAGCATCTTGGCCCTCAATGTAGAGAACATTAAAATAAAAGGATTAAACATTTAGAGACCTGACACATCTTGTTCATATCTTTTTGCAGCTGCAGATTTGCTATTCACTGCATGTTTGTCTTAACCTAACTCAGTCCCTTAGGCCACAGTTTACAGTTTTTGTAAGAAAAAAACCGATACAAAGGTCATGTGTTGTGGTGAATTTTTCAATGAGAAGAGCAGGTGTGTGCGTGTTTGATATGGAAATTAGTCTAGATCCTAATATTTATCACTTGTCAGGCTTAACCAAAGATCTGAAAATAATACCAATGCAACCTTGAAAAGGTTTTCGTCATAATAATGTTTGCTCTGATAGATTCACTTCTGCTGCTTGTTGAGCTTTTCCCATTTTGTCAATTAGTTTTGCCATATTTAAGCCACTGTGCAGAGGTTTTTCGGAAATACAGATAATAGAAAATGACATGATCTCCACTAATGCAGAAAATAATTATAATTCATAATTCATAATTTCCTTGCCACTGTTTGGCTTAAGGCTTTTATCCCACTAGGGGAGTTTTTACCTGCCATTGTTAATGTAATAATTGCTCCGGGGTCATGTTCTGGGTCTCTGGAAAGCGCCTAGAGACAACATTTGTTGTATTAGACACTATACAAATAAAATTGAATTGAATTAAATTGAAAATACTAGCTTTATAGATCATACTAATTCCCTATCTTTATATCAGGATTTTGGAAATTCGTTGATCTGGTTCATTTTTGAACAGATGTATAGGGTAGCAAACAACCTACTCCTAAGCAATATTCAAAAACTGTTCTTATGGAGGGATGGGGGATATAAACGGAGGAGGGAGTCAATATTCAAACATTCTTGGTTTCGTACAACTTTTAAAGGTTTTTCTCTTTTTGTCTGTGGAGTGAAGCTGTGGAACAGATGAAATGTAGAAATAAAACAACGAAGCATGAATGGTTTGACAAGTGGCAAAAAAGGATGAAGAAAGCCATTAACTCCATATAGAGGTAAATAAATAGCATAAAAGTGAGTACGTATGTATGTATGTATGTATGTACAGTATTTCCGCACTATAAGGCGCACCGCATTATAAGACGCACCTTCAATGAATGACGTATTTTAAAACTTTTTCCATATATAAGGCGTACAGCATTATAAGGCGCTACAGTAGAGGCTGGGGTTACGCTCTGCATCCATTACACCAAGGGTCGGCAACCCGCGGCTCCGGAGCCGCATGCGGCTCTTTCATCCTTATACTGCGGCTCCGAGTGGCTTGGGAAAATAAATTACAAAAAATAAAACTAAGTATTTAATTGAAGTGTATTTTATTTGTGTTAGTTCTTTAATATTTTACTTCTAAATTTGAAGATTATTGTGATCTTGACATATTATAATAAATATATTTGATTGTTTTTCGTTGCTCAAAATAAACGTCATACTCGCGAAAGCCGGTACACCCGCCAAAACGCCATCCATTCGTCGCGACTTTCAACCCCAGCAAGGCCAAGTATGGAGAAATGTAAGAAAAGAAAAATATCTGAAGAAAATCTAACATTCAATGATGCCTGGACAGATTCATTTGCATTTACCTCTGATGAAAGTGGCCTACCAGTATGCCTAATTTGTGGAGAAAAACTGTCTTACAATAAACGGTCAAATGTCGCAAGACATTTCAACAATACACACAGAGCCTTTGCTGAAAAATATCCAGAGGGAGAAGAGAGAAAAAAAGCTGTTTCAGAACTGATGCAGAAGGCTGATCTGACGAAAAATCACTTCAAGAAGTGGGTGAAGTTGCGGCTCAATATTGATCCATATATAAGGCGCACCGGATTATAAGGCGCATGGTCAGCTTTTGAAAAAATTGAAGGCTTTTAGGTGCGCCTTATAGTGCGGAAAATACGGTATGTATGTATGTATGTATGTATGTATGTATGTATGTATGTATGTATGTATGTATGTATGTATGTATGTATGTATGTATGTATGTATGTATGTATGTATGTATGTATGTATGTATGTATGTATGTATGTATGTATGTATGTATGTATGTATGTATGTATGTATGTATGTATGTATGTATGTATGTATGTATGTATGTACGTACGTATGTATGTATGTATGTATTCATTAATACAGTATGTACTGCCGTCACCAAATAAATAAATAAACAATATAAATGTTTGAAACTTTTTGAGGGAGAAGCTAAAAAACGAGCCCTTTACAACACTGTAGCATGGATATCACCGGTAACTTCCTTTTATCTTATGTTATATAGTGTTATACACATATATTGTGCCAAGTCTATTGAATATCTTGATAGGATGATGAAACTTGTTGAAATTTGTCACAACACCATCTTCTGAATGAGGTTTTGTGTCTATGGTGCTACGTACACCCGTCACTACGACTTTCCCTTCAATCCCGCAAAAATTGAGGCACAAAAACCCACGACCAGAACGTGAACAAAAGCAAAAACACGGGTCTAATTGGTCGCCTAAGTGGTGACAAATTATATGTGTGCCTTACGGCTTTCTCAGGCTTGACATTTATTTCTAGGTGATAATTTAAAGTATGTTTGACCATGTGTTTGATTAAATATTCAAAGAAGAAACTTTTTTTTCCTTCTTTTTAAAAGGCACGGTACTGGCCATGAATACCCAATGCTATAAATTTCCCATATCTTTAAACAGCTTTGCTGAGACTCTAATGTAGGAAGATAACCCATGGATATTGTGAACTTAAAGCCCTGTCTGTTTGGAGCTTGTCTTTTTTTGTTGTGTGTGTAATGAGCCCTTTGTTGGACTTATCTGCATGCTGACACGTTCCACCCATCTGGCTCTAGGCATCCCCACTGGGTTAAGAGCAGCAAGATGTGCCAGCGAGCATACTCTTAGAGGATATAGTCATTATGCAAAGCTTTTCGCAGGAGTCAAAGGGGAGGCTGTGGGCACAGTATGTGAGTGTTTCAGGTTTTCCTGGGGTGGTCACTGACCACCCCAGGAAATGTCCAACGTAAATGTCTTCTGCATTTTGAATGCTGCTCATATTCCTGTATCCATCACTGCCCTGGAGTGTGTATTACTAAACTGTTTAATGAAACATTAACTGACGTGGTGGGAAAACATTAACTTGCTTCTCTGACTGGCAGGGAGTCCTGATGATTTGGGGGCTGAGCTGCTGTAGCTGAATGCTTGGTGATATCAACTAATAAAGCACAATATCTGCCAAGGATCTCCAAAAGTCTCTGTAACTCTGGAGATATTGAGATGTAAATCATTTATTCTCAAATAATATCAAACTTAATTGAGACTCCTTTAGGATTTCCATTATTCATGTTATGCGGATCTGTGGCCAGGCTCGGGGCATGCTGGGAATCCAAAGATCGGTGTAATTACAGTCTGAGGAATGGCCGAGCCATGTATTGGACAGAAGCCATTTTTTCACAAGGTCTCATGTTCTACAATCTTCGACTTACCCCTACACACGGACTACCTCGTAGATCACACAGTCACAGCATTACTACACTATGACTGCGCTTTATCTCCAGTACGTTTTTATCTCAGAATATTAATGACCTTGATTGACTGGATGGATTACAGCTTCCGATGCAACAAGAGAAAAAGCAAAACAATGATTGGGACGGATTGAAAAACAGATTCAGGTTTTTGTTGTATTTTTGTGTCTTACAACTTTATTGTGCTTTTGGAGCAACAATACTGCACTAAAAATGCGATGGTCTGGTTAAATATCCCCCTTTCTTCTGAGTCCGTGTTTACAAGTACACAAACACAATGATGGTCATGGTGATTTTCTGCTTTTTGTGCACCATTGACTGTGCATGTCGTCATATCAGTCTCACTTGGTTTCACAGAGGAATCACATCCTACGTCTCTAGAGATCATTTTGATAGGAGGCCGGCAGAGATTCTGATGACTCTCCACAGTGCTGACCTCTCACACCGACAGAACCACCCCCCTTTTCTTTATCCTGCTGTTTTGTGAATTAAAAGTAGGAATTTAGCAAGAAGGGAAGAGACAATGGCTACGCAGACAAAAAGGCGCTCTCATAAATGTGATTGGTGCTGATTTAAGCAGGCGGATGTGGAAGAGCTGGACCTTGATATCAAAGACACCGGATGAAGATAACATAACAGCAGAAAGCCTAAGCTTTGTCCCTCTAATCTTTGTTTTTGCACAAAGAGCTTTTTTTCCAGTATGGATTAATTTTATCTAAGTGCATTCTTCCCTTATTCCAGATAAACTGAAATAATGTCTTTTACTGGGTACCGGACCTCAAGAATATTCATTTAAGCTTCTTTCATTAAATTAGATAATAAAAATGAACCACTGTAACAACCCCTAAAGGGAAAACAAAGACAAAAAAGAAAAAGAAGTGTCATGCAAAAGTAGTTGAAAGTCTGGAACGACTCTCATAGGAGTTTGAATTTTTGTAAAACATTTAACTCAGAAATTCAAAGTGCATTTTATTGTTCCAGTAACACTTCTCCACAGAGGAGAGTTTAGTGTAGTCATGCTCATTAACAAGTGTGTCTCTTCATCCACTATAACCGGAGTACAATTATCCCTCACTTTACTGTAACTAAACAGTCCTTTGATATCAATTGGTTTTTTTCTATTCATTTCCAACAAAAAGAGAACTGATATTCGTGTTAATCACAATTTCAGACAAACACAATGGGCCTCATTCATGAAACACAGAGTCTGTTTTAACAAGCAGTGCTTGTAGATATTACTGTAATTGTCATCATGAAACTTTGCAGAAATGATGCATTCTGTGGTCTCTTATTTTAACAGTATGGAAATATCTTTAAAACATGTTTTAAATAAAGAAAGATATGAGAATAAATCAGAAAATCTCAACACATTTATCTAACTTGAAGGGAATTTATTTAAATCAGGTCAATGAACAGCTGAAACAGGAATTTAAGAATAAATAAATTAAAATTCCACACACTAAAAATGCAGCTAATTATTGTGAGTAATGGGGTATGAGAGGATAGAACAAGACACTCACAAACATGAAAGTACCAGCCATGGAAAATTTGTTTTAGGAAAGGAATTAGACATAGATATATGAAAGCAACCAAAGCAGAGCTGAGACAGGTGCCCAGTGCATCATGGGAAGTCACTGAGGATTGTAGGCCTATAACAGCATAACTAAAGGGATGTCCCAGGAGTTCCTGGAAATACTGAGATACAGTAAACCAGTTGAATCACTGAGGTAAATAATCTGTCAATATCACATCAGTGAAATATGAGACCTTTTATGTTCAAATTAAAGGTAAAAAATAATGACAAGATTTCTCATAGGAGTACCAAGGCAAAGCTTATGCCATAAGCTGTGTTCTGAGGTGTTTTAGTGCAATTTTAGCGCATTTATTTACAAATGTAAGCCAAATAAAGCATTGAAATCTCCTCCCATGTAAAATTTTTAATTGCATAACGCCTGACACTGTTACACTTGAGCAAAAGTAAAGAAAAAAAGAGATATGATAGGAAGTTGAATAAATGTAATGAAATAAACAGGCGCAAATATATAAGTCTTTATAGCTTCAATGCAGGTTTTAAAGAAAGCAAAAGTGACATTTACAAACATAAGAATCAGTCACTATCTCAGATCACAATATTTTGTTAATCTTTCGTTCCACCTCCTTCCTGGAAGGTTTCCCGATCAATAAGTCCCCACTGGTGGCCGTTAAGAATTACAAGTCTGGTCACAAGTCTGAACCTTAAACAGAGGGGCATTCTGTTATAAGCTTTTTAACAAATTCAATTTAAATAGCGACACCTTCGTATGTCTTGCTTGCTAAAAGCAGAGTTACGACACTGAAATCTAATCACCTGGCTGTTGTGCAAACGTCAAAGCAGTACAAGGCTGTGAGAGGTGAAGGATTCTGAAATTGCCATCCCCTTAACTATTAAAACTAGTAAGTATTTGAACATGTGCAGGCACTACTTCATCCTCTGAATATACATGAGCTATCTGTGCTCCAGGAGAGCATAATGTATACCGTACATTTGGCTCATGCGTATCCTTATCTCTTTACTGGTCAGGAGGACGGTCAACGGTGGTCTCATAAGGATTCATTATAAACCTCTAACAAAACAGTGTGCCAGCTCCTCTCTCTGATTGATGCCTGTCTCCTCTCCCTATTAGGAAAAAAAAATTAAAAAATAACACAAAAAGGGCAGAAATCACTGGCATGCAGAATTCATGTGTGATTCATGGGTCTCACTCTGTTGTCGGCTACTGATATATTGATTCATAAGAATGAATGAACACAGCTGGAAGGGCTGCAGGAGTCAGAGAGGTCACTGAATACATCAGTGATTCCGTAGTGCTTAATCATATTCTTCATCATGAAAGCACACACAGACTGCCATCTTCACAGTGTCTTCTGCTGCCTTGAGTGGTGCTGCAGCCACCACTTCACCTCCTGCCACCCCCTCATTGACATTCATTGAAAACCTATGAGGTGGCAAACTTTTTCTTGATGGTGCTCAAACACAATTATTTTGCTTCTGTAAGATGGAGAGTCTCTGGTGTTCTTTTTTTGGGGGGGGGAAGCAGACATTAGGTTAGCAACAAGAATACTGATGTCTCAAACTACCACTGTTTAATCTAAATTCAGGGGCTGACTGGTTATCCCTTCTGTCTCCAACAACACTATCCCGAAAATCCTCCACTGAAATTAAACTTCCATGCCCCGAAGCATCTAGGCCATCCTAATTGCTCCACATGCCTGCACCTTTGTAGCCTTTACTGGCACTGGCCAAAGTATGTTAAGGTACATAGTATAAAATCATGCAGAGTTGTTGGATTCACGGTAGATATGTGGGTAAAATTAGAGGAAGTTGTCACTTAAAGGGAGAATAAGGGATATCTGGACAAAATTATCTCTGTTGATATGTGAAACAAAACATGAACAAAACATGGAGCTCCAGCTCATCCTCCATCATTTGCCCAGTGCACCCCGAGGAAACATTCCCATAATGATCTCTCTCTCCCATCCAAGTACATGTGCACAATTGTTGGTTGGCTGCCCCGATTGTTAGTTTCCAGCTCACAGAACCAGAGCTGTGTGTGACAATCGAGTTTTTCACAGTGCATTTTTGGGCTGTGCAGTTAACAAGATTTTCATAGAGGATCAAAGCCTGAACTTTACAACACAGGTGACGATTTGAAAGGAGCACAGGAAAAGAGTAGCTGCTCATTGAGCTGGAAAAGATTACAAAACAGTCTGTAGAGAACTAAGACTTGGCCAATTAGTCTATGGTCAGGTAAATACTGAACAAAGGTGTGCAAAAAGACCCCACAGGCAAAGCGCATACAGCCAGAATTCAAAACATCAACATGCAATGACCTCATGAAATAATTCATCACTTTTGTTTCCAGGATCAGTGGGAAATGAGCTGGCTGCTGGACTGAAATGTTATTAAATTTTGACTCCAGCTTTTTCATAAAATATAGTTGTTCAAAAAGCACAAGCGTAAAGTTCAATGAAAGTTCAGCGGTTAAAAAACCTGTTTGCCCATTAAACTGGATTTTTGTTTTCAGAAACATTCCTCTTTTCATGTACAACTATCTCACGGGAAGAAGTCAAAACATGTTTTATTCCAACTTCATGGGCAACAGTGTACGTAATGCGCTGGCCACAAGTGCACATCAGTACAAGTCAAGGACAGTTCACACATAACTATCGGCTAAAATACAGACATGAATGTTGAGCGGGTTGAATAGAAAAACCTGCACAACACTTTCATATAGGATTGCACACAGCCGCTCCTACAGACGGCTGCCATAAAGGCTAAAAATGTTCTTAATTAAAACAAGAAAATTAACGAATAGAAGGGACAGAATAACCTGATGTTTTACATCAGTTCTTTTTTAAAGATTTTGTGTTATGACCACAGCTTCTTAACTTTTCATTCTCATAAACCAGATGGACATAAAGTGTAGTTATGGAATATTGGAGAAGGGGTAGGATTAAATAAGTTTTACTTCTCCCTGCTACTGTATGTTAAACAGGATTTATGTGTTATGTGTATTGTTATGCGTGTGCATGTAAATAGGAATGTATATATAGATAGATGTGTTTTTTTTGTGTACATTCAGTTAAAATTGATTAATTTATTTATATACATTTATTTACAAGGGATTCTATATGTTCAAAATGTGTATGTATATGTGTATGTATATCTATTTATATGTAGATTCATAGATTCATACTAGTGTTAACGTTGTTATCCTCTAATGGTTTTGACATGTCTGGAATGAATCAATACAATGAAAAGAATGAAAATGAAAAATTGTCCTAGAGCAAAACATATTTCGCTGGTATATTGGCCATGTTTTTTTTTTTTAATCTGTAAAAATGTGAGGATTTTTTAAAGACAAATTCATGCAGAAAATTCCTCAAAGCCTACATGAATTTGCAGTTTACTGTCGATTTGAATGCATAAACGGCCCATTTTGTTTCAGGACTGTATTCAGCCCCGGGGGACGTACCTGGCTCTTTAGCTGATGAATGCTTCACTTTATTCACCAGCCAGTTCAATTAGTCTGTCAGCTATTAAATGCAGAGCAGGAACATTTGCAAAGTTTTTTTGATTCATGTATTTATTTTACATTTTTTCTGAAAGCAACTGTTTGTTGCAGAGTAAAAAAGACACAAGATTACTAGCCGTTTATCAAAATGGAAAAGTTTCAAATTCAGTAAAAAGCTCTGACAAGAAGACAGATTCAAATAATTCTTTTCAGCAGATTCATCACTATCAGAAAGTCCCTGTTATTACATTTCAAGGCACTCTACAGAGGTGCTACAAACACACAAAGCTGTTCACATAAAATAACACATTTCAGGGGGGAACTATACAAATTTCAGCACGATTCTGTAATCAGTTTGGTGTAATAAACATCTCCCCTAATGAAATGATTGAGACAAATACTGAATGATCTGCAGTTGATGGCATGCTGGGACGTAGGCCTCTGTAGCCGACCCTGAATTGTAATCATAGTGGAACAAAAGCTCTCACGCCTATTAGTTTAAATTACAAATTATGGGCTGTATAACACAACAGCACCCCTTGCCTGATAAAATTCTGGTGTTTTGTCAAATGTAGATGCCACTCACGGTATAAAGCCAAACCACAGATAGAACAAGTGCAGAAGAATAAGGCTGTAATCACGGGCATATGCAATCGGCTGCTGTTGACTCATCCAGGTCTTCCTTGATTGAACTTTTTTAATCTCAGTGGGACTAATTTAAATTAAATTAAGACTTAATCAGCTATGAAAGATTAAAAATACAGCATAGAAGTCAGAGAAATCCACGATAAATAGCCAAAGGGTTTGTTCACTGTGATAATTCTTGGTGAGTCTCTCACGATTTTCCATCTCACACTGAGAGCTCATGCACTTTTAGGGTTATTTTTATTTATTTACTTATATTTATTATTTTTATATATTTATTATTTTTAACAGCTTTTCTTATTCTTACCTATTTGTTATTTACTGTCTAATTATGTCTTGCCGCTTTTAATGTCAATGTAAAGCACTTTGAATTACCTTGTGTTGAATTGTGCTATATAAATAAATTTGCCTTGCCTTATTGCTTATCTTGTAGGATGGTACTTTGAAACACAAGGGCAAAGAACTAGTGGACGTAAATTAAGAGTATATCCAGATTGTACGCATGTACCGGATAGATAAGCTAGATTTTATTAGAATCTCTAGAAACATAAACTATAATGTTGGATCTTTTCTCACTTCATACAATCTGTTGTCTTCTAGTAGCTGGCATGTTGAATTGGTGTCTACACCTTTGTTTTTACAGTAAAGATTAGTTTTTCTGTGAGAGTGAGAGCCCGCAAAAAAAGAGATGAACTTTAAAAAAATCTTTAATTTGAGAATAAAAAAAGGAACAATAATTAATAATGTACAGATTTTCAAAGTTGCTGTATGTTCAATTAAAAACAATGTTGAAGGTCAAGACAATATCACCTGTTACAATGCAGCAGCTCCTGTAAGTTTGTGAAGAGAAATTCCACGCCAGTCTATGGTAATGAAGATAAATGATATTTCATAATTCAAAACCTAGTCCCATAGCAATTCAATTAGATCAGGGGTCGGCAACCCGCGGCTCCAGAGCCGCATGTGGCTCTTTAGTGCCGCCCTAGTGGCTCCTAGAGCTTTAAAAAAAATGTTTGACCTTTTTTCCCTTTTTTTTCCTTTTCTTTCTTCTTTTTTCCCTTTTTCCTTTTTTTCTCTTTTTTCTTACTTTTTCCTTTCCTTTTTAATCTCGATATTTCAACTTTTTCTTCAAAATTTCGACTTTTTTCTCAAAATTTCGACTTTTTTCTCAATATTTAGATTTTTTTCTCGACATTTTGACTTTTTTTCTCGACATTTTGACTTTTTTCTCAACATTTCAACTTTTTTCTCGACATTTCGACTTTTGTCTCAAGATTGTACTTCAACAAATAATCTTGACATTTCAACTTTTTTCTCGAAATTTGGACTTTTTTCTCGACATTTCGACTTTTTTCTCGAAGTGCATAATGAAAAAAAAATCTCCCCCCAGTTATAACTAATATAGAAACATGCAGCATGTGTTTCCTTCATTCTAATTCTGATACAAGACTTTTCATTTTTTGCGGCTCCAGACATATTAGTTTTTTGTGTTTTTGGTCCAATATGGCTCTTTCAACATTTTGGGTTGCCGACCCCTGAATTAGATAGTTATAAAAGTCTAGTTTGAATTAGTTGTTTTTTTCATCATAGATGTTGCACGTAACATTAATGTCCAGACATCCAAGCAAATATCGCAAAGATTGCATCGCCTTCTCCGATATTATGCAAGCAGTGAAATCCAAACAAAGCACAGTCTCTAGCTTCAGTGCACCGAACCACAGGAGTCTATTTTAGCTCCAGAACCCTAATGGCGGTCACTAACTTCACCAGATGCAGCACAACAATAACTCTTTAAAGGAAAGGCCTTCCACTGCATTTGGTGTCCATAAACTCACAGCTGGTCCACACCGTTGCCTCGGAGCTTTTATTCCAAAACATTAACCAAGGGTGGGTTCTTCATGACAGCAAATCATTGTGGTCACTGCGGCAGCTTTTCCACGGACTTCTGCTTTTAACACACTGAGCTCAACAGTAAACAGTGTTAACACCTCCCTGCATTGCACTGCTCCTCTCTTAAGGTGGTGCACCAAAATCCTCCTGAAATATGCTCATCCTAACTCAAGCAGTGAAGAACACACGCTCCGGAGGCTGAAATGTGTTACTGCGTTCAAACTCAGGTATGCACATACGTAAAACTTTACCAAAGAAATAATACACACAAATATTATGAATGCCTTAGTCAGCATTACTGTCAGAGAGGAGATGGGGCACATTTTGGACATTTGAAGTAAATTCATAGATGACTTAATCATTATTTTTAAACGGTTTTAAATTACTAATCATTGCACAAGCAGATATTAAAGGATTGGGTGACCTTAACAGCAGCACTGCCTGCTCTAAATACAGTGGACCCAAATTAATTCAGGACTTGATATGATGCCTAATTTACTTCCAACAGGGATTATCTCGGGATAAGACAGAAACTTAATAAATCTTCAAGCTGGATGGCTACACGAGCGACAAAATTGCTGACATTAATGCAAATCCAAACTATGTTTATAAACTCCTATGGCACCCTAAAAGAGTAAAAAAGAAACAAATAAATAGAAGGGTTCTTCTGAATTAAGCTCTGGGATATCGGGTCACTAATTGTAATATAACAAGCTATTAACTTTAAACCATCACATCCATCATTTTCTGGTTGCTCACAAGAAAACTTCCACAGAGAGAGAAAGCAGATGTCCTAAAAGTTGAGAAGTATTTTGATAACACTGCATGAATGTGAGAACAGCTTATGAATATTGCATAGGATCTTATGACTCCATTAAGTGTGATATATGCAACTCTGAGTCAGGCAGCATGAAATGATGCAGTTTAATACAGCTTAAAAGAGTATTTATCATGTTCACGTCAGGGAGTGCAACTAAAAGGTGGAGCTGTTAGAAGACAGAAAGCCACAAGCAGGGGGTTTTAAACCCAGATACAGCTGAAAGAGGGAAGGAGGTTTCTAGAAGAACATTTAAAACTCTAATTAAAAAAAATGTATAAATAAAAAAATGTTGCCGGAGCTTGGTAAGATGAATGTAAAACACAGTAGAAACTAAAACTACAAAAGAAAGGCTGGCATAAAATATTAAATGCAGTAAAATGTTTAAAAATACGCACTTATTTGTCTAATCTCTGATGAAAATACACTGAAACAAGGAGCTATGTATAATTTACATAATACATTTGAATGCACACCACGAGATCTTTTGAAATGGTTGAAGTATTTGGCTTATCCATAAAAATAGCTGAGTGTTCTATCAGCGAATAAACAAAACGAGACCAACTCAGCTGTACAAACGGAGTAATTAAAGTTAATTTCACGCATCTGCAGTTTGTGATCTAGCAGACGCCGAGGCATTAATCATAATTAGTTTAGACACTCAGATGCCCTCCAGACCTATCAATCTGCAGGCCACTTCTGGCCCAGAAGCCGAGCCGCAGCCTCTCGTCGGCACTGCTGAGCGGACCGGCAGGAACTCACTTACGAGCCTGACGCCACCGGCCAAAATGAAGGGACCACAAGGACTTTCACCAAGCTTTTCCAGTCTGGAAGCCGCCGACTCAAATAGTCTTCCTCTGGGAAAGTGTCATGGAGAAGGCCCTCGTGTACCACTTAACTGACAGACAGCCCTCAAAAGGGACCACCCAGCACAAGCCAGTTCTCCTTATAACTGATAAAACTCATCATCCTGTTTGTTAACAGCCTTTTAATACTTGAAGAGCAAAAATCTGTGTGTTTCACGCTTGAGGAGGTTTTAAAGTGCCATGAAATAATGAGACAGATGGCTGTTTCTGTCTTAACTTATAGTATATCTGCAGAGGTGTCAAAAGTATTCATATTCATTACTCAGGTAGAAGTATAGATACTAGAATTTAAAAATACTCCTGTAGAAGTTGAAGTATCAACTCAAGTGTTTTACTCAAGTAAAAGTATAAAAGTACTGGTTTCAAAACTACTTAAAGTATAAAGGAAAAGTAATGTAAGGGGGAAAAAAGCCATTAAGGACAAAAGCCATTGAAAATGAATGCATCTTAGTATAATGCAAATATATTAAAGAACCATATATGTGTACTATTGAGCATTAACATGTGTTTCAGAGAGCAGGAGATATGATGACTAGTTGCCTATAAGTATTGTAATGGTGCAAAAAGTCAAACTTCAGAGGCATGTTATCATTTATCCTAACCTTTATTGGAATGTACATCCAAGTTTAGTTGCAGGAATCTGAGGGAACGGATGTAAGAACAAAACTGGACAAGAACATCTGAAACAACCACAACCAAATTCACTCTATCCGGATGGAGCAATTTAACTGGATAGTTTTTTTTTAAAGGCCGAAATGAAATGTTTTTAAAATGTAAGGAGTAAAAAATACAGATAATTGCGTGAAAATGTAAGGAGTAAAAGTAAAAAGTCGTCTGAAAAAGAATTACTCCAGTGAAGTATAAAAATTTCTACTTAAGTAAGGTAATGAAGTATTTGTACTTCGTTACTTGACACCTCTGTATATCTGTCACAACTGGCCTAAGTATTTTAACCTTTCCTGTTGTTATATCTTTTTAAGAATGATGGTGATAAGTTCTTTTTAATATTCCTTTCACTCTCATTGTGAAAAAAGCTTTCATCCATGTACTTAGGTCTGCGTTCTGCTTATAGATGAAACCAACTAGCTTGTAGCTGGTCAGCCTGAAGCTGCACATTTTTGACCACATTACAAATAAAATAATGATTTTAAGATGACATTCACGGCTGTGTTGTAGCATTTGGAGTTCTCATTAGTTCAGATAACAGCATGATGCTCTCAGGCAGCTTGGCTATTGTTAGATAGAAATTGAAAACCAGTGTCTTTTTATGCAGTAAAACCACCATTATGTAAACATGGGGCCTGATTATACTTGCCTGCAGATGTGCGCATGAACAGCTGTGGGCCTTGGAGTTTGTTTGTTGTATGCATCGCCTGGCTAGAATGCACAGTAGATCATATTTACTGTAACTCACTTCTGTACAGAAGTTACAATGAATTGATTGGTTTGTAGACATCAGACCGACTTTATGAGGTGGGAGTTGCTACTTTATTATTACCTACTGGTTTGTGGAGAGGTATTTAAAGCCTCGTGTTTGTGATTTAACCACCACCCTGGGTTTTTGGAGCCTGAAGTGATGGAAAAGTTAGAGATTTTGACTAAGAAATAAACGTGTTGAAGATGTTGCATTAATCTGTCACGCAAGGTGAAGTTAGTCATATTGGAACATGTATTATGAATAAATCGTATTCTGTAGTACTCATGATCTACTCTATTGTTTTCCATAGCTCATACTAATTTTTTTTCTTTTTTTTACTCTATGATACCAGCAAAGGTTCCCCGTGAAAAGTTCATACATTATAATTATTTTTTCCTATGACTGTACCATCATTTTGAAGAAAACACACAGGCATACTGTACAACGTTGCACACCATGAACTCTCATACTACAAATGAAAGCTTGAGTTATATCTCAGCAGGGAGCACTACTCGAAGATTAGATGGCAGATACCTGCTGTGGACCGTGTGTGTTTTATTTTGTTCCCCAAACTTTCAGTTTCTTGCCATCATTAAAACAGCCTTTGCAGAGGAAATTCGATTTCCACTGTAGCAGACTCCAAAGCCATTAAGTGTAGTTCATGTCTGACTCTCCTTACTATCGCAATGCAAGCATGATCTTGGGAAAATGCCTCTTTCTTAGACTATCTTTTGTCTGATATGATTGTAGAGATATTATCCATTTTATTTTCTTTAACAAGTGAACTGCATTTTTCACAATCTAAAGTTCTTATACAACCAGTAAAGTTAGGATCAGTCCAAATGTTTATACGCATTACAGGGATTGTGGTTGGAAAATCATTGTGTTTTTTTTAAATAAAATTGAGATTTTATTTATATTTTAATGGATGGATGTAAATTTCCCTTTTTAACGGATATATAGGAGGCACAATTTTGTATGAGAGACTCTCAGCAGGCTTACTCTAGTGTGCAGATTGATTACTGAAACCATCTCTTGTATCTCTTTAAATGATATTGGATTCAATAAAGTAGCCACAGAACCATCAGTACTGTCTGGAGTACTATGCAGAGTTTACTTCATGGCCCCGGTGCTGAAAATCTCTCCCCAAGGACCTCATTAACTACAAGCCAGTGAGCTGACTCCCCACCTGATGAAGACTCTGGAGAGCTTGCTCCTTTCCACAGACGGGTCAGTGGATCCACAGTTTGCCCATTAAGCTGTGGAGCAAACAATGCTGTCATCTACGTCCTGTACGGGTCGCTCCCACCAGGAGAAAAGGTGGGGGCATGGTGGGATTCCTGTTTGATCCCACCAGTGCTTTCAGTACCATAGAGCCACCCCAACAAAGTGACAAACTGGTGAGCACTGGAGTGGATAATCACCTCACACTGTTGATACTGGACTCCCTGACCACAGTTTGTACTCCAGTATGACAGGTGACTACGACGAAGCTCACTGCAACATGTAACCCTTTTCTTTGACCCTGGTTATCTGGACTTAAAGGGGACCTATTTTGGCATCTAATACCTATATTAAAGGGGACCTATTATGGAAAACACATTTTCTCTTGCTTTAACATATATAAAGTGGTCTCCCCTCAGCCTGCCAACTCAGAGAAGGAGGAAAGCAACCAAATTCTGCAGTGTCTGTACAGCCGCCCGGATGAGCCATCCAGTGTGATGTGGCTTCTACGAGCCGTTCAGATTCTGCTCCCGTCGTGACGTCACGACAGGAGCGATGCTTGAAACCACGCCCACAACTAACTCTGCCGGCCGGAGCTTCCGCCATTTTTTCGTAGCGATATATTGCGTCAGTCACGTCAACACTTGTTTTTAAGACATTCAAGGCCTGTTTTTCATAGTGTGTTCCACAAAAGCTGGGCACGTGGATACCACCGGGATACCTGGCTGGCAGGGAGACTCGGGAGGGCCACAAGAAGAGAAGGTTGAGTTAGATAAGTTTGTTGTAGGCAGTTAGGGGGGACACTCCCAAATTAATAGATCACTTTACTTTTGTGTCACTTTGGGCTTTATTCCCATTTGCATCCAAACGAGTAAAAAATGGCTCAAGTCAAGGATTTTATTGAGAATCCATCAGTGCATTTTTTAGATTGTTGTTCAAAGGACCAACTTTTTGAGATTGCAGAACATTACAAAATAGATGTTGGGGATAAGAGACGGAGAACTGAGACTATAAAAACAATACTGATTGCGAATTTGGAAGACATTGAGGTATTATCTGGTAAAGAAGATGAAGAGCAGCTGCCGTTGCCAATCCAAAAACCAAATCTTTCATTTGAACAGCAAAAAGAATTGATGTTAATTCAGTTAGAAATGGATAGGAACAAGCAACAAATTGAACTGGCAAAGATCAACTTGCAGAGGGAGAAGTTAGAGCTGGTAAAAGAAGGTAAGATTGACCAGAGACTTTTGGAAGGTGAAGGAGATGTGGCTTCAGGTAAGAAGAGTTTTGATTTGGTGGGCAGTTTGAGATTAATGCCCAAATTTAATGAGAAAGACCCCGAAACCTTTTTCTCATTGTTTGAACGACTAGCAGAGTCTAGAGGCTGGCCTGATGCGGATCAGACTGTAATGCTGCAGTGTGTTCTGACTGGGAAGGCACAAGAAGCGTATTCAGCTTTGTCTGTAACTGACAGTGTAAGCTATGCTAAGGTTAAATCTGCTGTTCTTAAAGTGTATGAAATGGTGCCTGAGGTTTACCGTCAGCGTTTTAGGAATGTGAGAAAAGATGATAAACAGTCATATCTTGAGTTTTCACGAGAACTGGTTAACAACTTTAATCGCTGGTGTATCGCTTCAGGTGGAAATACTTTTGAAGGCTTGTGCCACTTAATGTTGCTAGAACAGTTCAAAAACGCCATTCCAGGTCGTATAGCAACGTATCTCACTGAACAGCAGGTGAAAACTGTAGCAGAGGCAGCCGCGTTGGCTGACCAGTATGTTTTGACACACCGTGATTGGGTACCGAGGGGTATCCAACATAAGCATGTGTACCGGGAGAACACTGCACCCAGCCATCATTCCAACACACCAGGTCACGATAGCAGTGCACCTTTCACCCCGTTGGTTAAAATGGAGAATGAGAAAAGTCGGGCTGCCCGTGATGGTGACAAAACATGTCATTACTGTGGCAAAAAGGGCCATATTAAGGCAGACTGTTACTCACTCAAAAGGAAGAACATGCATGTGGAGTCGGCAGCGTTTGTGGCGCCTGTTGTGGCAGATGTCAGGTTGGTAGGTTCTCTACATGAGAGCGAGAGGAGTTTCGGCGGTGTAGATGAGGCGTATCAACCATTTGTTGAGAGGGGCTTTGTCTCTCTGGTCGGGTCCAAAGAAAAGGTGCCCGTGACAATTCTGCGAGACACAGCGGCGCTGGGCACATATGTCCTTGAGTCTGTTCTTCCATTCTCGAGTAAGTCGGCGACCGGAGATGCCATGTTGAGCCGTGGTATGGGTATGTCCATAATCTCTTCTCCTACACACAGAATTGAACTTGACTCTGGACTTGTCCATGGTGAGGTGGAGGTGGCATTGCGCAGGGCGTTCCCGATGGCTGGTGTCGATGTTCTCCTGGGAAACATGCATGCGGGTGGTCGGGTGTGGTCAAAAGTGCTGCCGTCACCATTAGTAAGTCCTGATCCTATTGTGAACAGTGAGCCAGATGAGAATGAGCGAGACTTTCCGCAGGTATTTGCGGCAGCGGCAGTGACACGTGCCAGGTCTCGTGAAATTGGAGATGAAAAGAATGAAAATCTTGAAAGTGTTTTTTCTTTGTCTGACGTGCCTATTTCTGTGTCCCAGGCAGAACTTATTGCAGAGCAGCAGGTTGATCCGTCCATCAGAGGTCTCTTTGAGGGAGTTCTGACAGGTAGTGAGGTGCAGCATAGCGCAAATGGGTATTTTTTGGATAATGGGTTGCTAGTGAGGAAGTGGGTGCCTTGTGGGGAACTTGGGGCAGGGGAACCAGTTTTCCAGGTGGTAATTCCAGCTAAATACAGAGATTTAGTTCTGAAACTCTCTCATGACCAGTCGGGGCATTTGGGGGTTAAGAAAACTTACCACCACATTTTGCAGTATTTCTTTTGGCCTAGGTTAAAGAAAGATGTTGCTGCATACATTAAAACATGCCACACATGTCAAATGACTGGTAAGCCAAATCAGGTCATTAAGCCTGCTCCATTACACCCCATACCTGCTATAGGACAGCCATTTGAGCACATCATAATAGATTGTGTTGGTCCTCTTCCTCCTTCTAGGTCAGGTGCCAAGTACCTATTAACTGTGATGTGCCAGGCGACCAGATATCCAGCTGCTTATCCTCTACGTTCAATAACTACTAGGGCTGTGATTAAGGCACTCTCCCAGTTCATCTCCATATTTGGAATTCCACGGGTTCTCCAGAGTGACCTTGGTTCCAACTTCTCCTCCCATCAGTTTGCTCAGGTTCTGAAGCAACTACAGGTGAAACACTCTCAATCCTCAGCGTACCATGCTGAAAGTCAGGGGGCGCTAGAGCGCTTCCACCAGACCCTGAAATCATTGTTAAGGGCATATTGTACAGAGTTGGGCAAAGACTGGGAGGAGGGCTTGCCCTGGTTACTGCTGGCTGCTCGTGAGGTGGTGCAAGAAAGTACTGGATTTAGTCCTAATCAGTTAGTTTTTGGGCATTTAGTTCGTGGTCCACTTGCACAGCTTCACGACAACTTTACACCCCCTGACCCACCTAAAAATCGAATTGACTATGTCAATGGGTTCAGGCAACGCTTGTATGTAGCTGGTACTTTGGCCAGAGAAAATCTTGCTAAAGCTCAAGTTAAAATGAAACGATCCTATGATCGAAGGGCTGAACGCAGGGAGTTCAGTCCAGGCGATCAGGTGATGGCTCTTTTGCCTATTGTAACTTCTCCTTTTCAAGCTAAATTTTCAGGTCCACACACTGTTGTGGAGAAAATTTCAGATGAAAATTATGTCATTTCAACTCCCAACCGTCGTAAAGCTACTCAACTGTGTCATGTAAACCTGTTAAAACCTTATTATGGTCGGGACTCGGGCGAGGTTTTACCTGTGTGTTTGGCAGCCGGTGTTGGTCCTACCTTTCGGTCGGTGGCTGAGAGCGGGGATACCAACACATTTGACGAGACCTTGGTGTATGGCCGGTTGAAAAACACTGAGACTCTGAATAGTTTAGACAACCTTTTGGGTCATCTCCCCAGGCCTCAACGGTCAGAGTTGGCTGATTTAATTGCTAATTTTCCAGGTTTATTTGGTAATACACCGTCTCAAACACATCTCATCGAGCATGACATTGAATTGATTGATTCAAAACCCATTCTACAGCGTTTTTATCGTGTCTCTGCTGACAAACGCCGGGTGTTGGATGCAGAGGTCCGGTATATGCTGGAGAATGACATTGCAGAGCCATCATCATCTGGCTGGGCATCACCATGCATTCTAGTTCCAAAGCCTGACGGATCATTTCGGTTCTGTACAGACTTTAGGAAAGTTAATAATGTGACAAAACCAGATGCATTTCCATTGCCTAGAATGGATGACTGTATAGATGAGGTTGGATCTGCAAAATTTGTCAGCAAATTTGATTTGTTAAAAGGATACTGGCAGGTCCCATTGTCAAAGAGAGCTTGTGAGGTGGCATCCTTTATCACTCCATCCGGTCTCTATTCATATAAAGTCATTTGGTTTGCGAAATGCACCAGCGACATTTCAACGCCTTATGAATAGGGTTGTTGGTGGCCTCGAGGGCGTGGCTGTCTATTTAGATGATGCTGTCGTCTATAGTGACACCTGGCCGAGCCACATTGCCCGCATTCACTCTCTCTTTCAGCGTTTGGCTGATGCACGGTTAACAGTCAATCTTGCTAAATGTGAATTTGCTCGTGCTACGGTCACGTACCTTGGTTGTGTGGTCGGCCAGGGGGAGGTCCGTCCTGTGCACGCAAAAGTCGTTGCTATTGAGAGTTATCCAGCTCCCACTACGAAAAAGGAACTCATGAGGTTCCTGGGGATGATTGGGTATTATAGAAGTTTCTGTAAAAATTTCTCATCTGTTGTCTCTCCTCTAACTGATCTTCTTAAGGACAATGTGAAGTTTGTCTGGTCCTCCCGGTGTCAGCATGCGTTTCAAAATGCCAAAATCTTGTTGTGCTCTGCCCCAGTATTGGCAACTCCTTGCATGGATCAACAATTCAAGTTGCAGGTCGATGCGAGTCATGTTGGGGCAGGTGCAGTATTGTTGCAGGCTGACAGTGGGGGGGTGGACAGGCCAGTCAGTTTCTTTTCTAAAAAGTTTAATAAGCATCAGCTTAATTACTCTGTCATTGAGAAAGAGGCTTTGGCACTGGTGTGGGCTTTGGTGCATTTCAGTGTGTATGTGGGGTCTGGCGTGCCTGTAATAGTTGACACAGATCACAATCCACTCACGTTCCTTAGTTCACTAAAATGTCCTAACCAAAGACTCATTAGGTGGTCTTTGCTGTTGCAGTCTTTTTCACTGGACATTAGGCACATAAAAGGGAAAGATAATGTGGTGGCGGATGCATTGTCTCGTGCTCCGGTTTAAATGTGTCCCTAATACTTTGTCCTTTGTTTTTTTTTTTAGATCCTGGCATTGTGGTCCCTGGTCTGTCCTGCTCCTTACAGCCCATATTGCTAGCTGAAACACCTGGATCCAGCTGTTGAGGGGGGAGGATAGCCCAGCGGGGCAAGCCAGGCTTCTAAAGGGGTTGTTTAACACCAGTGTTTGAAATCTAAAATTTTGCTATGGGGAAATTTGTAATTTTAAAGTTAATGTTAAAATTGTTAAATATGAATGTACTTTCTTGAGTTTTGGGTTAATGGTCTTCTAATTTAAATTTATTCTAAATTGGGGAGCCGTGGATCCTCCTACAGGGACCACGACCTTGGGGGGGGAGGTGTGATGCCCCTATATAGATTACTCCTAATATGGAGCATCATGCAAGCTAACATTCCAGGTAGTCCTGAAACTGGAGAACCTGCTCATTGAAGGTTGATTGCCTGCTTGTGCTCATTGGATTCACCTGGGCCCGGTGTCTCCACCCCTGAGTATATAAGCAGCCTGCACCTCAGTCTGAGAAGATCTCTAGGAGAGAACACCTTCCCTCAGCTCTCCATGTCTTTGTTTGTGTTCTAGTTCTTCTGTATTCTTTCCATCCACACACCCTGCACTACACTATGTTTCACTCAGCCATCACTCACACACACTACTGACTTACTGACTCCACACTCCATAGGATCCTTATGGCTTTTTCTGTTGGTTATGGTACCTCAGTTGTTTGTTTTTCGGTAAGCTTAATAAATATTATTTGTTTCACTTCCGTCTCTTGTCCCCTATTTTGCCATGACTTAGAGCCGGTCATGACAGAGCCGTTCAGATTCTGCTCCCGTCGTGACGTCACGACAGGAGCGATGCGTGAAACCACGCCCACAACTAACTCTGCCGGCTGGAGCTTCCGCCATTTTTTCGTAGCGATGTATTGCGTCAGTCACGTCAACACTTGTTTTTAAGACATTCAAGGCCTGTTTAAAATAGGTATTAGATGCCATAATAGGTCCCCTTTAAACAGGCCTTGAATGTTTTAAAAACAAGCTTTTGATTGTTTTTGCTAAAGAAAAATAGAAATTCAGCCTCTGAGCCATGTCTTTAGTATTCCAGTTTCTAACCTCCATCTCTATGAGGGATTCTGAGTGGGCGGGGCTATGATGATGAGGCACTGTGCTGATTGGCTGCCTGACGCGATGACACGATACACTGCTACGAAAACTATGTTAGTTGTGGCCGTCGTTACTGTTAGGCTCACTCGAGAATTTAAATAGCCAAATATGCCAGGGACCCCAAAAGCAAAGACACTGAGACTGGAGTTGCAAACAAAGGATTTAATAAGTAACTCAATCCGGGGGAGGTGGACGGAGCGGTGGAGCGGGGAGACACTGGATTGGCTGGAGGGAGCCTGGAACATAAGGAAAGAACAGTTAGGACAAAAATAGCAGATCTACAAAACCACACACTAGAGCCTAAACTTTCTGCTGCAGGTACTTGCCACAGTAGTCAACGTCTAAGCGCTGAGCGCCGTCTCTCAGCAGCTTATGAAGGCAGCCCTTGATGATGATGGTGGAGCAGCTGGGCTGATTGGAATCAGCCACAGCTGTGCTGGCTGCTGGCTGACGGCTCATCCGGGCGGCTGTACAGACACTGCAGAATTTGGTTGCTTTCCTCCTTCTCTGAGTTGGCAGGCTGAGGGGAGACCACTTTATATATGTTAAAGCAAGAAAAAACGTGTTTTTTATAATAGGTCCCCTTTAACATTTCACTTGTCTCTTGCAAATCCTCTGAGCTGATGCAGAACTTTGTGTTGATGGAAATCCCCCATAGTGTGGTGGATGTCTTCTCCCACACGAGTGAACACAGATAAATCAGTCACTGAGACAGTGTTTATCTAAACATTCAATGTGTCTTGACAAAGCAAATGCAGGCATTTTTTCAAGAAAGGACCGAGCAACTGCTGAGGAATTTCAGGTGTTTGGAGTCCAGGGTCGACCTCTGACGACCTTCTATGAACACGTGGTGGCTCCAGCAACTTCTATGATCTCTAGGATGCAGCAGCATCTTGGAATAAAGACAGTGGATGGATGCTAAGGACGGCCAGCTGTGTCCTATAAGGCCTTGTTGATCCTGCAGCAGTGTTGGGAGACTGAAGGATGATGACGAAGCTCCTGCCCTCAATGAAGAACATGTGAAGAACACTGTAGCAGCATGGGGGGCTTTTTCAGTCACAGGCTGCTTTATTTGTGATGTGTGACAGGGAAATACGCTTTCTTTGCTCCCTCAAAATGTCAGACTTTTTGATTAAGCCAAGTCCCAGTAGAACACAGAGGTCAGAAATAAGAGATGCCATGAAGACTCTTGATCTTTGTTTCTGTTAAATTGCTGCTGCAGTAACTCTGCAGATTTCTCTGGGTTGAGAGCGGAGACGAAGCAGGTCTTTGCTTCCAGCTGTCATCAGACTGTTCCATCAGTTCTGCTCACAATAGACCACACACACACACACACACACACAGACATGCATGCACACGCACACACACAAATACAAGGACATTACCATGTCATAAATGACTAATGTGCAATATCCCTATTGTTAGTTTCTTACACTTTATAATGCTTTCATCACCTTCTTCTTCTCTATTTTTACAAATTTGATTACTTCTATTGCTGCTAACCATCACTTCCCTCACAGTGGGACTAATAAAAGCAATTCTTATTCTTATTCTTGAAGGCTTATTCTACTTCCCATCACGCTTACTAATACTGTTTCAACAGGATGATACTGACTACACAAACTGGAAATACAGATTACTGTCACATAAGTGAATTACCATCCACATTTCACGTGTAAAAGAGAAACAATGATAGAGTGGATTGTGAGAGGTAGAACTACGGTTTGGAGTGCTATTTCATCAATAAGCATCCTAGAATTTCCAAGGTCTTTGTGAGTGATGTGGCCCTATCTGACCATTTTTCTGTTTACTCTGAAAGCACCATTTCCACCCACTCAAGGAGCCAAAAAGAAGTCATGAAAAGAAACGCGTTTTTAAGGACAACTCAGCTGAAACCTTTAACCAAGTCTACTCTTCAACCTCCACTCTGTCCTGTACAGAGGTGGACAGAGTACTCGACCCCAGTACTTGAGTAAGAGTACAAATACTACTGGTCAAAATTTACTCCGTTACAAGTAAAAGTAGCTCAGTCAAAATATTACTCGAGTAAGAGTAGAAAAGTACTTGCTTTTAAAGGTACTTAAGTATCCAAAAGTAAATGCTTTTAAATTTACTTTAAGTAAAAGTAAGAGTAAGAATAAGAGTAAATTTCTTATTTTCCACATCAGTAAATTACTAAGTTTTTTAATTTTAATTTAATTTTGATTTAATTACATTTTTTAATTTTGTCTGTGGTTTGTCTGTGCCCTCGTTTTTTACTCGGTCGAACTCAAACATTGAGTTAAGATACGGCCAAGGATTTTGTGAAAGTCCCTGCTCCGAGTCCGGCTCATTATCAGACTCAGACGACTCAGCGGATTGTCTTTCTTCTCCTGACGCAGGCGTAGACATTGTTGCGGCTCTGTCTTGACTTGTTGCGGCTCTGTCTTGACAAACGCAGGCTACTTTGGCGGTATCGTTTTGAGGAGGCTTGACGTATTTCCGCTTTACGTACATCCCAGTGGAGAGCGTGCACTGTGATAGGTCTCCTCCTTTGACAAAAACAACTTGTGTCCAATAGGATTTTAGGGAAGAAGAAATAAGAGCAGACCTGAAAGTAACGAGTACTTTTCAGCCTTCCTAGAAATGTACTCGAGTAAAAGTAAAAATATTTGTCTTGGAAATGTATTCAAGTAAGAGTAATAAGTACCAAAGAAATCTAATACTCAAGTAAAGTACAAATCCTCTGGATATGTACTTAAGTACAGTACTCAAGTAAATTTACTCCGTTACTGTCCACCACTGCTCCTGTAACTCTGTAAATAAACCACGCGATAACTTCCACTCTAAAATTTCAGATATCATTGATTCCACCAAGGTGAAAGTCCTCTCTGGTAAGAATAAATCTCAGTGGAGTTTTTGTTCTCAAAGGACAGGAAATACTTTGCATCAATAGGTAACTTTTCATCAGAATCGACAAAAATTGTGAACCCCCTGACGGGGTTGGGTTGGTTCACAATTTGAAGTTTGGCTTCTAACTAAGATCATTACAACCTGGCATTTAACTGCATGCAGGTAAATTGATTACCATGCGAAATCTAATCTCTACATAAACCACATATGCAGCTTCTATAGTTACTGAAAATAGTTTTGTGGCTATAAAAAACAGTCTTTCAGATACTGGGTTAAGCAGAGTAATGTAAATTCAGGCTGAATATCAGAGCAGCAGAAAATTGCTTCACAGATTCACAAGTTTTGGTATCATAGGTCCACAATGACTCATCAGCACTTTTCTGAAAATTTCTTTCAAATAACTTCCATGAAAAAAAAGGAGTAGCGGATTACACAGAGGCAGATGAGCCACCTTGTCTTACTTCGACACTCAGACTTTATTTCCGCCTGCGGAGGAACAAATCCTGAAATCCTTAACAGGAAAGAAGGATGAACTGTGCCCAAGTATGAGAATAAGTGGTGACTAAAAGTATCTGTGAAGCTCATGAAAGCCAGTCATTACTCTTATAGGCAGTTGGCATATATGCCATATCAGCAGCTGAGACAGCTGTGTGCATCTTGAGAATTTCTTTTTGTATGTGTGTGCGTGTTTGTATAAATTCACAAATGTATTTATGACCCTTTGTGTTTGCACATTTTTTACCTGGCTGTCTACGTGCCTGGTTTTGTGTTTGTATGTTTGCAATCAGTCACTGCAGTCTGTCGCGTCTCCTGGTATCGCTTTTATATATGAGCTTCAGTGTTTGACAGAACAATTTATAATAAATCTGGTCCGACTGGATTTAGTATTTTGATCTGTCTCAGTGAATAATCCACAAGATGCAGCTACATTCTTCAGTCTGACTTTAAGCAACTCCAGAGTACCGCTGCGTCATGTGCTGTGCTCCACATATTTCCAATGTGTTTCTAATTCTGCTAATAGTGAAGAGCCCTGAACTTTCAACAGATCTGAGCAAAGCAGATGAAACTTGGCAAATACTGCAACATATTAGACAAAAAAAATTGTCTATTTCACCACATTTGTCTGTCATTTGACAATGTATTAAATCCTTTACAATTTATAAAGAGCTATGTATACGTGGTGTAATAACTTGTGATTCAATGCCATATAAAAGTTAGATTGTATATAAATCTCCATATGAATAAACTAAAATTTATAGAATTAAAGCTGTACTCAAAAACATGCGCACTCACTCAGGTTTTTTGATATTCCTTTTGATTATGGATTGTCTGCACAAAGCATTGTGATGGTGCCACTTACTGAACTCAAAATATTGAGTTAGCTGTCCTTACTGAGCTCAAGATAGTAGGTTCAATATGGACAGCGATTTGTAAAAACTCAAAGAAAGCACAGCAACTCAAAGTGCAGAACAGTTGCTTATTCAGAAAGCCCTGAGTCAACATATAAAGTCTTTGTGATATTAGAAATATCTCCTCCAACGTGACCACTGCTTCTTGCCTCGGCCCTATAAAAAATACAACCATAACAGCTGTCTGTGATGACTTTGGCTGGTGATGCTCATTTAGTGCTACTGATTTCAGGAGAAAAAGATAAAACAAACAATAATACGAAAACAAAAACATTGTCCCAGTGTATGTCTCTAAAATACTGATTTATCATCTGCTACCCGGGAGTGTTTAGGCGCCCGGTGGCAGGTTATTTACTGGGAATTATGTGAATTATTGAAAGCATGCAACATTGTAGACAATTGCTATAAATATTTATTATTGATCTATATTATTTATATTTGGTGGGAAAGTAGTAAATATGAAAGTATTCAAATGGTATTACGAAAGTAACTGTATTTTAAATACCCCAATTTAAAATGGTAACTGTACCGGAATACAGTTTCAAAATTTGTATTAAATAGTAACGGCGCTACATGTAATCTGTTACTCCCCAACACTGGCTATTTATCAGTCTGGAACCCAGAAGCAGGTTTTTCCCAAAAAGTCAAGAAAATATAAGAGTCAAGAGGGTAAACCTGTGAAAACGTTTGTGCATTCAAGCTAAATACTTTTTAACCCGTTTTACTAATTGGGATCCATTTCCAAATATGACGTGATGAGTTTTTGACTGAAAGAGAGTCAGTCTCAAATGTATTTCGTAACTGCAAACTGTAAATATTTGAGAAGCTATGTGAGTTTTGTTGAAAATGTGAATTCATTTTTCCAACCTGCATAACTTCCAGTGGGAGGGTAGAGATTTTTTTCCAGAATGCATTCAGCAAAAGAATTGTTAAAAAGTAATTTTTTTCCCCCTCTTTTTTGTCAGTTGGGTGTCTGCTAATTAGCAAAAAAAAGCTTTTGGGTGCTTGATGTGCTTTCCTCATGATAAAACATTTGAGGTTTTGCTTCTTGGCTCACGTCTGATCAACTTCAAAGTCATTCAAAGAGATATGGGGGATGTGGAACCTTCACAAACCACATCTTCATCTCCCGCCCCTGGCCTCAGTAATGGCACCAAAAATCTTTCTCAGCAGTTTTCCAATCAGCCTTTTCTCCTACTACCTGCGCAGGTTCTTTGTTTTCTCTCCCAGTCCCAGTTTGATCTCAAGCTCCAATTTAACCTTCGGCCCTACACTTAGCCTGCTCTGCAGGGAGTCAGCTGAACCTCCGACCAGCTGCTTTAATTTTCCTCTCTGTGCCGACAAAACATTTTTCCATTGACCCTTGTCCTCTCAGGTCGGGTGCAATGGAGAATGGGACAAAAGGTGCTTTTTGTTTACCCCCAAAAAGGAAGGGAAAATGTTTTTGTTATTTCCAGCTTTCATCGTCCAACTTGTTTCAGGATTTAAAGATTCCAAAGACCATAAAATATTTAATATGTTTTTGCACATCTAGACGTCTGGATGAAAAGATGGAGGATTCTGTCATCCAATTTGGGGCCTGTTTTAGATAAATAGCATCCTCACGCTTATTTTCCTTTATGTTTTCCTTTGGAAGGTATTATGATGAGCAAAGGGTGAATTGTGACAAACTCTATCCATCACTATCCTATGTTGCTGTTATTTTTGCATACACCCCTTGATTAATGACACAAATAAGTCAGATGTTTATTTACAAAGTCTTTCTTTATAACAGAGTACCATGCATGTCTATTTTATAAATCAGGGACGAGGATGGCAGAAGGTGATGTATACTTACCTGGACGGACGTACAAAAAAATGAGTGTGACAACAGCTTCAGGGTTGGGAGCCGCAGACCTTCTGTTTGCTGTGATAAACAGACGTGTCAGCACATCTCACGGAGCTCTGTCTCTGGATTTTCAAAAATTTCACTCCAGAGGTTAGATAGCATTGAACTGTGGTGTATGTGTAGGATGATAAATAGACTGATTGAGGCTGCACTGGCCCAAAAAAAAGAAAGAAAGAAAGAAAAAAGAAAAAAAAACATCCTGTGAAGGCTAATTGGTGTCCATTATCTCCCATCTGCTGTCCTTTCTTGTGGGTCCAACACATTATCTTTGTTGTCAAACAAAAGCATACACAGCATGAATATATGAACAAAATTACTTTGAGCTCAGATGTGTTTCATTTTGCTGTCTTCATTGTTGATAGTTCAAATGCAGCATACCTGTGTTTTTTGTATCACAAAATCTGTTAAACAGGAAAATTACCTGATTTCTATAGAGTTGCTATCTCTTATGCACTCCCTTGATGGGCACTGCTCCCACCTTTGGGGCTACACCTGCTATTTTGACTGTGCCCCCTTTCTGCTGGTGTAAAGTGTCAGTCGTCCAGGTCATGGTAATCCTCAGAGGCTTGAATCAAATCCAACTGGAAACATTTTCCAGCTTCTTGAAAATATGCAGAGGTGTCAAGTAACGAAGTACAAATACTTCGTTACCTTACTTAAGTAGAAATTTTGGTTATCTATACTTCACTGGAGTAATTATTTTTCAGACGACTTTTTACTTTTACTCCTTACATTTTCACGCAATTATCTGTACTTTTTACTCCTTACATTTTAAAAACAGCCTCGTTACTCTATTTCATTTTGGCCTTTAAATAAAAACTATCCAGTTAAATTGCTCCATCCGGATAGAGTGAATTTGGTTGTGGTTGTTTCAGATGTTCTTGTCCAGTTTTGTTCTTACATCCGTTCCCTCAGATTCCTGCAACTAAACTTGGATGTACATTCCAATAAAGGTTAGGATAAATGATAACATGCCTCTGAAGTTTGACTTTTTGCACCATTACAATACTTATAGGCAACTAGTCATCATATCTTCTGCTCTCTGAAACACATGTTAATGCTCAATAGTACACATATATGGTTCTTTAATATATTTGCATTATACTAAGATGCATTCATTTCCAATGGCTTTTGTCCTTAATGGCTTTTTTCCCCCTTACATTACCTTTACTTTTATACTTTAAGTAGTTTTGAAACCAGTACTTTTATTCTTTTACTTGGGTAAAAACTTGAGTTGATACTTCAACTTCTACAGGAGTATTTTTAAACTCTAGTATCTATACTTCTACCTGAGTAAGGAATGTGAATACTTTTGACACCTATGAAGATATGTCACCTTCTAGGCTTTCTTGATTCAAAGTAACTGGTGGGGAGCTGTCATATGATCATTTGCAATGTGGAGAGAATGTCAGAGAAAAGGTCTTTCCCAAACATGACATGCTGGTGCACTTTAAGTCTATCATCGCCCTCAGAGAAAAACTGGTTCACAATGGACTTTGGAGACCCTGAAGACAGACTTTAGAGGACAGTTTACACATTTGAGAAAGATAAGACAAATAGTTTGAGAGAGGAGTAAGACATTTAGCTATTTTGCAATTCATTGATGTGACAAAAACACATCACAAGCTGACCAGGTAAATGACCACCAGGGAACAAAACACTAACTCCCGCATCTTGCATGAGTTGCTTACGGTAGATGTCGAAAAAATGTTATTTCAAAAATTCAACTTTGAAAGTTCAGGCCTAAAAGTTTGCATCAGCGACACAGCCGAGTCTTAGCCAATGAAAAATCTTTCACAACAAACGAGTGAAAGGGAAAGGAAAGGCATACATGAAAGGAAACAAACTGGTCTTACCCTCTGGTCTTATGCTTAAACCGGGACTTTACTCTAAAATCTCCCTGCTGCAGCCGGTGAATCGCTGCTGCAGAACCAAAGGTCACCTTGTGCGTCAGTCAGAGATGCCAGAGACTTTGACTCAACGGCAGTAATTGATTCCCTGAAAATGAGAAGGATATGGATTCGCTGGCATTTATTCTTTTATTTCTAGTTAGCAGGCCCCACAGGCAGACCGTTACGAGGCATGCAATTATCGCTCGCTTAATTAATGCATAAGCATTGGTTTGGGTTATAGAATTTTAGTTAATATTACAAAATGCATACCCTCGGGAAAATGATTGAATTAATGAATTAAATAAATAAATAAATAAATAAATAAACATTTTCAATCATGATTTGCGTTTCTGATAATCTGAATGTCCAATTATGTTAATCCTGAGAGACGACCGGAAGAGTTTTATAATTGATTGGCTTTGGTGAGGCTGATAACCTGCAGTTCTGAGGGATAACTGCCGGGTAAGAAGCGTGTGGTTTGGTTTCCAAAAATGACTCAGAGACCTAGAACAAGCAGGAAAAAAAGAGCTTTGTGTTCAGAGATATACACCGTGCTTCGTGTGGAAAGAAGCCAGTGAGCCTGTTGCTTCTGGGAAAATGTTTAATGCTTGAAATCTAATTAAATACGGCAGTTTGATGGTTGGTGGCTTTTCCACCTGGCGGGTGCGATACCTGTGGTGTAGCTCTCTCATAAAATAAAGATCATCTTTCTTCTTTTTCTGTTCGAAAACTACAAAAACAACTTAAAAAGTGAGACTTAAGGACTGTCGTCAACATGGCACATCTCAACAGTTTTGACTAAGTTTGATGTTTAAGTAACTTTAAGATTAAGAACTAGAAGACAATGCACAGTTGAAGTACTCACTCACTCACTCATCTTCTCCCGCTTTATCCGTTCCCGGGTCGCGGAGGCAGCAGCCTCAGCAGGGATGCCCAGACTTCCCTCACCCCAGACACTTCCTCCAGCTCTTCCGGGGGGAGTCCGAGGCGTTCCCAGGCCAGCCAAGAGACATAGTCTCTCCAGCGTGTCCTGGGTCTTCCCCGGGGTCTCCTCCTGGTGGGACATGCCTGGAACACCTCCCTAGGGAGGAGGGACATGCCTGGAACACCTCCCTAGGGAGGCGTCCAGGAGGCATCCGGTACAGATGCCCAAGCCACCTCAGCTGACTCCTCTCAACGTGAAGGAGCAGCGGCTCGACTCCGAGCTCCTCCCGGGTGACCGAACTCCTCACCCTATCTCTAAGGGAGCGTCCAGCCACCCTGCGGAGGAAACTCATCTCGGCCGCTTGTATCCGCGATCTTGTCCTTTCGGTCACTACCCAAAGTTCATGACCATAGGTGAGGGTAGGGGCGTAGATTGACCGGTAAATCGAGAGCTTCGCCTTTCGACTCAGCTCCCTCTTTACCACGACGGTCCAGTACATCGACCGCATAACTGCGGACGCTGCACCGATCCGCCTGTCAATCTCACGCTCCATCGTTCCCTCACTCGTGAACAAGATCCCGAGATACTTGAACTCCTCCACCTGAGGCAGGACTTCTCCACCCACCCGGAGAAGGCATGCCACCCTTTTCTGGTCGAGAACCATGGCTTGGTCTTGGAGGTGCTGATTCTCATCCCTGCCGCGTCGCACTCGGCCGCAAACCACCCCAGCACATGCTGGAGGTCCCGGTCTGATGAAGCCAACAGGACAACATCATCTGCTGTAATGGAACATTTTGGTATAACACTGTCTGTTGCCTGTTTTCATTCCAATGCCGAAGTCATGTTCCTTTGACACAGACCCTGGCACGGTTGCCAGGGTGATGGGTGATGTTTTGTCTTTTCCTGCTCCCAACTATAAAATAACGTGTCGCTAATCTTCTTCAGCGCACTCAGGACTGTCGGTTCATGTGACCGGTTGGACTGTGTGGCTCCGTTCAATTGAATGTTTGTCCTCTTTTCATTAAATCTTCGAAAGACAGCTGAGGTGTCCCGACATTCTTTTTGAACAACAATTTTTGCCACCACAATTTGGCGACCACGAAGGGACCTCATCTGTGCCGGATTTTTTCCTTCTCTCCTCCGGAAACGAAGGTGTTTTAAGCATGCAACAACCTCGTACTCCCCCATCAAGTGAAGGTCGAGTGAGGGCCTCTCGTCCGGAGGGGGGTTGGGAAGGTCCCCGCACCGACTGGGGTCGAACGAACCCGGTGGCTTCAGAAACGCCTCGCTGTTCTTTTGGGTGAGTTTTGGAAAGAAAACGGCCGAAATAAGTTGCGCGCTAACGTCTCCTCTCTGCCTATTCAGCTGATGTGGCCGGTAGTCCAAGTATTTGGAACCGGGGAGGGCTGGTCCAGCCAGGGTCTGAGGACCTTGGGCTGTTTTATTACTGACCTAGGAGTTAGTGATCGAGGGGCCAGACTAGGTCTGGGGGCGTCGTAGAATGCCTTTCAATTCTAGGTGATGAAGGAATTTTGTTTGTTACTAACCTAGGAGTTAGTGATCGAGGGGCCAGATTTGTCTGGGGGCGTCGTAGAATGCCTTTCAATTCTAGGTGATGAAGGAATTTTGTTTGTTACTAACCTAGGAGTTAGTGATCGAGGGGCCAGATTTGTCTGGGGGCGTCGTAGAATGCCTTTCAATTCTAGGTGATGAAGGAATTTTGTTTGTTACTAACCTAGGAGTTAGTGATCGAGGGGCCAGATTTGTCTGGGGGCGTCGTAGAATGCCTTTCAATTCTAGGTGATGAAGGAATTTTGTTTGTTACTAACCTAGGAGTTAGTGATCGAGGGGCCAGATTTGTCTGGGGGCGTCGTAGAATGCCTTTCAATTCTAGGTGATGAAGGAATTTTGTTTGTTACTAACCTAGGAGTTAGTGATCGAGGGGCCAGATTTGTCTGGGGGCGTCGTAGAATGCCTTTCAATTCTAGGTGATGAGGGAATTTTGTTTAAGAGAAAAAGACTTGCCTTTCGGTACGACATCAGCTGTAGGTCGCCAGACGTGACGGATCACGAGTGCTCCTGTAGCCGTGGTTTGAGAGGGAGACTACTTCAAGTCGGGAACTTGAGGGCTCTGGATTCGGGGAATCCGAGTGTGCCAGACGGGGTCTGGGGGCGGCTAGGATGCCTCATTCAATCCTAGAAGGAGCGGAGGTTTTGTGTTTGTGCTCTGAGCTGTCTGTTAATGTCTGGCTAACAATCTTGACTGTCTGGAGGATAACAAATAATTTTGAGAAATAATTGGAGTTGGAATGTTTTCCTGTTGATTATGTCGTGGGCTTCTGCGTCTAGAATCCGGTTTGAGTTAAGTGGGTAATCCGAAGTACTACTCTTCTGTAGGATTTAAAAGATGCAGGACTCCAGTCAAATCTGAACTGTGACTTTTTCTAATATATTTTTTCATCCAACTTTCTCTGTGAAAGAGCTGCGCAAGTGTTCCGGCTGTTGTGACGTCACAAACCCTGATAAGCGTAAGACCTTGGTTATCCATGGTGTTGTTTTTTTTGTGTTTTTTTTTTTTTTTTTCTCTTCCTCTCTCCTTCTGAAAATTTAGACTCGCAACATGTCTGAGAGGATCAAATAATCAGTTGTGGAGGCCAGTTTTTCAATAAGCCTTCTGGGAGTAATTTTTCCGAAGGACCAGATTTTTCAGCACTAAATGTGAGATATATGATAGTTAATTATGGAAAAGAATAGAACCCACAACCTTTGTCGGAGCTGTGGGTCAGACAACTTAAATTCCCAAAATAAAGAAAACACGAGAAACGGGAAGCCTGAGCGTTAAACAGCTGGAGGCTTTGCAGGTTAGACCAGTTATCACTCGCTAAAAAGAAAAATGAAAAACAAATTTAGATAGATTGGAATGTTGCTGAGTGAGGCAGACACCCAAACAGACTGTGCCCCGGTGTGTGAAGCTGGACCCGGTCTGGACTCTGCGCCCCCCGCCCCACCCGCCCCCCCAACTAGCGCGGGGACCTCAGGCAGAGCTCACCAGCGCCTGGACTTCAACCAGCTGCGTCCGTTTGCCCCCCACTGCCCCCAACTCCACCCGTGGGAGCACCCCTCCCCCATCTTCACCCGTTTCACCCATCGGAGAGATGAGGAAAAGTGCTGGGAAGACTGGCTGTCTCAAGGACATTTTTGACTGGCAGAAAGCCTGCGTTTCGCCAGGAAAATTGTGAGACTATTGCTGCAAAAGGCTGAAAGAGGCAACGGGGGGGCAGAACACAGTGCGGGCCCGCGCGAAAAGGGGGGCCGGACTGTCTAGGGGTGGCGAGGAGAGCCGGTGAGGTGTCCGGTGGACACGCGGAGGCCGACTGTGAAGTCTGCAGAACACGTGAGCACCTGAATACTAATACACATACACACAAGAACCTTGTTTTTCATTTAATAGGTCTGGATTTTATGTTTAATGTCCGAAGGGAAGGGAAATCAGCAGTTGTCTGTTTAAGATTAGATTATGATTTAAGATTACAACGTAATTTATTAATAGACGTTGGAATTGAGTATTGTGTCAGGAGAGGTTATTCATGACGTGTGGGTACACACCCCAATGCTGTTGTAGCTGCTTGCCCGTGATTAGTATCTTCTCAGACGTGGTTATTAATGAATAGTGCACTTCAAGTTACGTGAATGCAATAGTACAATTAAATAAGTATCGGTAATTTTACTCATGCCGAACTATTAGTGAGTTAAAGGCTTCATTATAATAGTTTCAGCTGTTAGAACAATGTTGCAGGGGCTGGTTTATACTTTTTGTTTATTCTACAGCAGGAAAACTCTTGCATCACATGCCAGACTGGAACGCCTCATTCACGGTTAATTAAAAATGAGGTACAAATAAGATGAGGTGATATAAATGGACTAGAAGTGAAATGGATTCGACCTGAATTCACACACTATTTTCTGTCAGGTTCCGGTAGAACGTTTTAGTTTTATTTATTTTTTGCTCGGCATTCCAGTCCATCCTAACAGTCAATTTTGTTTGCTGTTGTTTTGATGGTAAAATTTTGTTTGCTGTTGTTTTGATGGTAAAATTTTGTTTGCTGTTGTTTTGATGGTAAAATTTTGTTTGCTGTTGTTTTGATGGTAAAATGTTACACGTTTGTTTTGATGGTAAAATGTTACACTGTTGTTTTGATGGTAATATGTTATACGTTCACTCGTGTGGGGTCGGCTCGACCGGGGGTCAATAGACCTGGTGACCAGCAAGGAGGAGGGGTAACTGATGTAAGAGACACTCCTCTCGATGGATCTAGTGGAATGGGAATTTTTGTTTGCCTGTTTTGGCTAATGGTTCTCCTGTCCAATGTTTTTGTCTAGTGTTCATGACTGGAACTGTTTATTGAATTGGGATTCCTGTAAATGCATTAAAGTGGGTTTGAGTCCCGCTGAGGGGTTGAGTTGAAGGTCAGGGACCTTCGGGGGTCTGGGACCCCCCCTTTTTTAGCTAGGGATTTAAATTGCCAGATAAACTTGGATGTTGATGGCGTGGCTTCGTGAAGATACTATGTTGATACTTTACTATGTTGACATGGGCCTGAAAAACATAAACAGAGATGTTGAGATTGTGAACCCCCTCATGTATGTGAAATTCAGCATTACCTGCTGATGCGCCTGCGCTCTGTGTGTGCGTGTGTAAACGCGTGGGTGTGTGTGGGTGTGTAAGCTCCGTGTCGCTTGTCTGACTGCGCGTTCACGCAGGGAGCGTTCACGTGAGGCTGCGTGAATGGGAGAGAGATGTTGTCTCGTTTTCCTTTCTGTTGACATTTTTTTTTTTTTTTGTTAAATTGATACAAGTAAAATAGTTTTTTACTCATTCTTTTCCCTGTGTGGGGAATTGATGATGTGGAATTGTCAGAATTGGGTTGATTTACTGTTCGAATGGTTGCAGGTTACTTTTGTGATACTATATTTGAACCGGATTGTGGGTCAAGGACGTATAAGGCCTTTGAGTAGCCCATTTTTAAAATACTTAAAATAAAGATATTTTTGGCCATTTTCCAAACATTTGAAATGTAGTGTACACGTACATGTATGTGAAAGCTTCAAACAAAGGTATTTTAGTGTTTTTAAACCTACATCTATAGGGCAACGACCCTGGTTTTTGTTGTATGGAAATTGGATTCTTGCCGTTGAGCTGTGTATGATTGTGAAAAGCATGTTACATATCAATCATTTTCCTTTATTTTGTCTGTCGTGAAGTCACATACTGTTGATTGACGGTTTCGTCAGGAGTGGGTTTCGTCCCGTAAAATGAGTGCCCTGTGTTTTTTTTTGGATATGGGTCAATGACAAATAAGGCTTCCGCAGAAGGTATTTTTAAAAGAACTCTGTTGTATCTACAATATTTTAAGATTATTGCATTCCAGTGGCCAGGTATTTAGTATCTCTAGCGTCCAATTTTACTAAAGACGGAATAATAATTATACAAATATACAAATGCATGCATTTAATACAATATCTATTCACATCATAGTTGTCAACCATTTGTTCACTTTAACCTATTATTTATTGGTTTAAATGAATGTTTTATGTGGTCGCACCACCTGACATCAGTTGTGCCACCTGACTTTTACAGCTAATTTTAAATTAGACGGGCTTCTACTTGGACACCTGTATTGGCTACCTTGGCTGTCAAGTTCATACATATCATTTTTAAATAGAATAGAGAGTTTTATGATAAAATCACATTTTCCTGGTTTTACATTGGTTGTACCATTTGACATTTTGGGGGTTTGAGATGCCAAAATGTAAAGTAACATATATTATCTGAATGTACCTGGAAGGTATTCAAACTAAATAGGTTTTATAGAATAAAGTGATATATGTCATAAATTGATTAACATTATTTTAAAGGGAAATAATGCACCCGGACACCAAAATATGCATGCCATGTCGTTGACCCATATAGTGTTCATGAGCCTACTGTCATTGGCTCTGAGGGGCAGTTTGGAAGTACTTATTGCAGTATGTTGTTGTTATCTTGGTTGCGAGTGAGTCCTGAGACGAGTGCGTAAAAGCTTCTCTGGACCTGTTGAACCATTTTGGCTGAACAGGGGCATCAAGCCGGCCTGTCCGAACTGCAGTTTGGGGCCGCAAAGGTTGCGTTTCTGGGTCATGTCATTTCGGGGGAGGGCAGATCCCTCTCACCTGGCAGAATTACGGCCATTCAAAAGGAGAAACGCCAGAACTGGTCATTAAGAAACAAATTATGTAAGTTCTGGGCTCCACCAGTTATTGTCGACAGTGGGTCTCGCATTATGCGGAAATTGAGGCACCATTGGCAGCAATTGCCCATGGAGAAGGCCTACAAGCATCAGACCCTGGTACCTGGACTGACGAGGCTGACGACCTGAAACTGACGTTACAGACGCCTCCACTACCTGGACTGCCTGACTGTTCACGACTTTTCGCCCAGACTGTGGACGGAATGGGGGGTTACATGACTTCAAGTGCTACAGCAAGTTCTTAACCCTTACCCTTTTGCCAACAGCGGATGATGGAGAACCACTCGCAGCGCTAACATCCATTTGTTCCCCAAGACCTGAATTTGAGTGATGATGCTGTTGTAATGATGTTGTCTTTGTTCCCCAAGACCTGAATTTGAGTGATGTTGCAATTGACAATGCTGACTTTGATCTTTTTTGTTGTTGGTTCTGCTTCCAGGGCTCCTGCTACGTGAGTTAACATTGCAGGTTTTGCTTTTGGGGCTTTTGTCCCCGATACGTTTTTTTTATTTTTCCACAGGTAGACCCATAGCGCATCACGTGGATACAATGTTCCTGCCTACACAAATTGCTGTGTGTAAATGTGATGATCACACTAACAATCTGATTTTGTCTCTCAATGAAATGTTCAAGCTGACGCAGCTGCAAAAGATGCTGCGTCCAAACAACCCTTGTCTCTCAAAGTACGATCTGTCTCCCTGCTACTTCCGTCCTCGGCTGTGACCTCGGTTGAGATTGGTGAATTGTAACTAAGGGCTTTGCACACTGAAATATGGTCCTGGGAGGATGCGGACTGCAGGGTAATTAACAGGGTGTGAATGGGGCCCGACGGCGGGCATGTCTCCCCAAGAATTTTTCCCTCACTTTGCTTAATTGACACACGGTTTCATGTGTCAAGGGGTGGGGGATGGTGAGTGAAATACGCAATAGGAGTGAATATGAAGACACAACTCGCCCCCACCAGACAGACGTTTCAACATTTGCAGATGGATTTCATTGAACTTACACCCAGTGAAGGCAAAAAGTTTGTTTTTGGTTATCATTTGCATGTTTTCTAAATGGATTGAAGCTTTTCCCACAACAAGACAGGACTCCGCCGCAGTGGCCAAGGCTTTGATGAACCTGATAATTCCCAGGGATTCCCGGGGGATTCTGGCGAAAAAATCAGTTCAGACAATGGCGCTCCGTTTGTGAGCGCGGCACTGAAACAGGTCGGTGAGTACATGGGCGTAGATATATACGACAACATTGCGCCTACCACCCAGCCTAATGTGGTGCTAATGTGGCGCGCCAGAGAAGCAAAAATGGCCTGAGCCCCTTTGAAATCCTGTTTCAAGAGACCTTTAAACAGGGATTGGGCCCGTTTAAGAGGCAGCAGCAAGAGACGGGCCTTTGTGAAGACGAAATGTTACGATATTGTGCAACCTTGTCGTCTGTTTTGTCTGATATCAACAAGCAGGTTAAGGCGGCCCTCCCCAAACCGGCAGAGACGAAACTCCATGACCTCGGAGTGGAGACTACATCGTGGTCAAAGACTTCAGACGTAAACACTGGAAAGCTCGGAGGTGGAACAGACCGTTCCAAGTGCTTCTGGTGACGGAGACAGCAGTCGAGGTTGCAGAGAGACGTACCACGTGGATCCACGCCAGCCACTGCCGACGGGTTCCTGATCCACGCGCACGCCATGCACCTGATCGAGAGGCCACGGCCGTACCATCCCCTTAGGCGGCTCGGATGCGGCCTAAGGGTGGCGACCAGCGTCCTGCTGGTCGTCTCCATAGGGGTGAGGTTGCTTCTGCTGCTGTTGGAGAGCCTGCACGATCACACGTCACAGACCAACTGCACGACAATCTCACCTCCCCCAGACCACGATTCTGAGGCGGCACTTGCCCCTCATTGGCTGGTGAGAAGGGCTGCTGTTAACACGACCAACATGACCAACACGGCGTTGCAGCTACAGGACAACATATGGTTCCGTACCATGACCACTGTGACGAGGCAGCTGACCAACGAGATCGATGTGACACATGTTGTCGGACACCTGAATGAATTGTTGCATTTGCAGAGGAGGTCCTTGTTTTCCATTTCAGGGTGGGAAACTGCACTGTTCAACCTCTTTGCCCCTGAACTGACTATTCTTTTGGGTTTGTGTGTTTTTCTGTATTTTATTGTGCCATGGGTGAAGAAACTAGTAGCTTCTGCCATTCCCACCGCACCTGGACGGTTTGCCCAGGAGATGGACCACAATGATGAGTGGGTTCCTCCTTCCATGGAGG
This sequence comes from Cololabis saira, assembly GCF_033807715.1. NCBI lineage: Eukaryota > Metazoa > Chordata > Actinopteri > Beloniformes > Belonidae > Cololabis > Cololabis saira. The sequence continues at coordinate 30,974,672 of NC_084599.1, forward strand.
ATCCAGAGCTACTTTAATTTATATTCTGCATTAATCCTTCCTCAGGTTGATGATGTTTTTTTTCATTTATGCTGTTTTGAACTGATTATGAGCTGTTATGTCCTGTTGACAGGTTGTGAGGGAATCAAGCATTAGCCCCGTGGTACGGTGGGTTAAAACATGGAGGGTTTTGCCAGGACATGTGGAGAATTTTGTCATTTTTTGATTATTATTATTATTATTATTATTATTATTATTATTTTACATGTTATCTCATTTTATCCTTGAACTGCATAGTCACACAGTGCCTTTGATTTTTTTCTCTTCTCCTTTTCCCTTCATGGACTATTGTGCTGAATGTGATTTGTTTTGGTATTGTTTGAAGTAGATTAGTTTATATTCCATGATGGGTTTTTCCCCTACGGGGGTTTTTTCCTTCCTTATCTATGATAGGGTAGCTAGACAGATTGAGTCTTTTGACTCTCCCCCTTTTTCTAGTGGAGGGAGAGGTTTTGGCTCTTCTGTACCCGTGGCCTAAGATCCTCTGTCGGGGTTTCTGTGACTCCCGCGTTGGAGAATGGGTGTGCTAGCGTTTGGCTGGTGCGCGACAGAGCATATTGGTCGCGGGGTAGGTCAGTGCAAAATTTCCTATTTTATTATGGTTTAGCATAAAATGCTAAAAGGGGTGGAATGTAATGGAACATTTTGGTATAACACTGTCTGTTGCCTGTTTTCATTCCAATGCCGAGGTCATGTTCCTTTGACACAGACCCTGGCACGGTTGCCAGGGTGATGGGTGATGTTTTGTCTTTTCCTGCTCCCAATTATAAAATAACGTGTCGCTAATCTTCTTCAGCGCACTCAGGACTGTCGGTTCATGTGACCGGTTGGACTGTGTGGCTCCGTTCAATTGAATGTTTGTCCTCTTTTCATTAAATCTTCGAAAGACAGCTGAGGTGTCCTGACATTCTTTTTGAACAACAATTTTTGCCACCACACTGCAAAAAGCAGAGATGAAATCCTGAGGTTCCCAAACCGGATCCCCTCCGGCCCCTGGCTGCGCCTAGAAATCCTGTCCATAAAAATTATGAACAGGACCGGTGACAAAGGGCAGCCCTGCCGGAGTCCAACATGCACCGGGAACAAGTCTGACTTACTGCCGGCAATGCGAACCAGACTCTTGCTTCGATCATACAGAGACCGGACAGCCCTTAGTAGAGGGCCCCGGACTCCATACTCACTCAGCACCCCCCACAGAATGGCACGAGGGACACGGTCAAATGCCTTCTCCAGATCCACAAAGCACATGTAGACTGGTTGGGCAAATTCCCATGAACCCTCGAGCACCCTGCGGAGGGTATAGAGCTGGTCCAGTGTTCCACGACCGGGACGAAAACCGCATTGTTCCTCCTGAATCCGAGGTTCGACTATCGGCCGTAATCTCCTCTCCAGTACCCTGGCGTAGACTTTCCCGGGGAGGCTGAGAAGTGTGATCCCCCTGTAGTTGGAACACACTCTCCTGTCCCCCTTTTTAAACAGAGGGACCACCACCCCGGTTTGCCACCCCAGCGGTACTGTCCCCTTCCTCCATGCAATGTTGCACAGGCGTGTCAGCCAAGACAGCCCTACGACATCCAGAGACTTGAGGTACTCAGGGCGAATCTCATCCACCCCCGGTGCCCGGCCACCGAGGAGCTTACGAACCACCTCAGTGACCTCGGCTTGGGTGATGGATGAGCACGCCTCCAAGCCCCAACCCTCTGCTTCCTCAGTGGAAGGCATGTCAGTCGGGTTAAGGAGATCCTCAAAGTATTCCTTCCACCGTCCGACAATGTCCCCAGTCGAGGTCAACAGCTCCCCACCAGCACCATAAACGGTGCCGGCAGAGTACTGCTTCCCCCTTCTGAGGCGCCGAACGGTCCTCCAGAATTTCCTCGAGGCCGACCGAAAGTCCTTCTCCATGGCCTCCCCGAACTCCTCCCAGACCCGAGTTTTTGCCTCCAAGACTGCCCGAGCCGCGGCCCGCTTGGCCTGCCGGTACCTATCTACTGCGTCAGGAGTCCCACCGGCCAACATAGCCCGGTAGGACTCCTTCTTCAGTCTGACGGCATCCTGTACTTCCGGTGTCCACCACCGGGTTCTAGGATTGCCGCCACGACAGGCACCGGAGACCTTGCGTCCACAGCTTCGAGCCGCCGCGTTGACAATGGAGGCAGAGAACATGGTCCACTCGGACTCGATGTCCCCCGCCTCCCCCGGGATCTGAGAGAAGCTCTCCCGGAGGTGGGAGTTGAAGATGTCCCTGACAGAGGGCTCAGCCAGACGTTCCCAACAGACCCTCACAATCCGTTTGGGTCTGCCCGGTCTGTCCAACCTCTCCCTCCGCCAGCGCATCCAACTCACCACCAGGTGGTGATCAGTTGACAGCTCAGCCCCTCTCTTCACCCGAGTGTCCAGTTGAAGTAGTAGAATAATATATGCTTACAATTCAGATTTAGCTTTAAATATACTGATTAAAAGTTTATAGTTTTTTAGCACAATCCATCTGTATCTCCATCCACACTCACATAGCCAGTATTAAAACAAATCACTTTACTAAATGGGGATGATGTGTACAGAACAAGTGCAACGTCTTTCCTGAGGACACTTTGACACGCAGATGTTCTTACAACAATGCACTGAGAGCAGCATATTTTAATCATAAGGGGAAAGCTAGAAAACTATATATATATATATATATATATATATACATATCTCAGTGGTAAGTGCCCTAGTAGCATTCTTCAATTGCTGAATTGCTTCTGCACCTTTAGTTATTATTTGCCCCTCATCTTTATTCTTTTTTATCCTTAATTCATTTCCTGTGCATTGTTTTATCTTCCACCTACACTGGTACACATCAAATCCAATTGTGGACTTTCTAAAAATATTAAATTCTGCATAAAAATGTGTTCAGTTCATGCCGTTAGTGGTGGAAGTGTTACTAATGATTTTTCAGTTTTACTTGAATGTATTTACTGTGAAAGCCCCCGACTCTAATTTTGCCAGCTTTCCAGCAATGAAATAAAAACAGACGTCTTTTCTTCTCACCAGTGCCACCTACTCCTTCCTTCCCACGAGTCGTCTCACAGATATAATCAGATAATCACACTCTGTCGACATATCTTATCACAAGCCGCGACATATCTTCTACAATGTGGTGGTTCAATCTTTTGCTCGAGGAAACTGATTTACAGAATGGTTTGTGATCAAACAAACAGTCTACTTTTTGGAGCGTGGCCACTCTGCTACACGGCAAGACACAAGCAGTTAAAATGAAAGAAAGAAAATTCACGTTGGTGGAAAAGGGGGCAAACAGAAATATGGAACATACAGACAAGCAAACGAAGGAAAGCACTACATCACAAATACAGGGAGCAAGTTAAAATTAGCAATGATAGAATAACAAAACCGGAAATAAAAGCAAAACACATTCGGATAAAAAAAGTAAAAAGCAGAAAAATATCAAAGGGATCCATAAAAACTTCAACATACCCAAGCTTTCATCAAGAAAGCGGGTTAGAGTAACACAAAGCAGAACAAATATGCTCAACAACAGTGATCGTCAACTAAATGAGGCTTTCTGTTTCATCTCTGATCGTGTAAGCAACAAACCTCTCCTCCCCAACTTCATCTCTTCTCCCCGGGTCATCGCTCAGGCTGACGGTAAAGGAGCGGAGCCAGTAACGGAGAAACGGACTACAGGGTTCAGTAACTAAGTAACTGACAAAAGTTCGGTGTTACAGTATTGTAAAGCGTTACTACCCAACACTGCTCAACACGCACTTGTCACTACATTTTCCATCTGTATCTTTTATCACCCTGATCTGCTGCAGACCCTTTCCATCCCTCTCCGTCTGTCCCACCAAGTCACACAAGTCAAACTCTCCATTCTTAATGTTCAGCTTTGCAAACAACTCACCATGTGAAGTTATACTGGTCTGGTCAGGTTAAAAGAAATCCTAAAACATCCTCTCACTGGTAATTCTGCCGTCAGACACAGCCTTTAAACCTCCTCAGGGGGTCACAGGGCTGTAAAGCTGCTACATCAACTGACCACATTTATTACATAATAAGAGGTTTTTCAGGTTTCTTTAATGTAATAATCTGGAAGTACTAAAATCTTTGAGTGTAATAGGCTTGATTCAGGTAATATGAATCTGTTTACATGCATTTCTCATTTTGCCGCCAGGGATGAAACGTTCTGGAGATCTTCACACGGCGTTGAGTTGGTACGAGTGTCCAGGTTCAGTGTGGCAGATAGCTCTGCTGCTGTGAAACTTCTGTGGTGAAAGAAAACAGCTTGAGGGGGAATCTTGACTCTTTTGATATGTTGCATGTATCTCCTACAGTATAGTTTCTATTTTATTTACTTTACAATCCTGTTCAATTTTCTGGAGTCTAATGCTGAAATGAGGTGACAATACTTGTCAAACTGAGTCAGGGGGTTGGATGATGATGTTTTTAGCCATGAATGCAGATGCAGATCCTTGAAAAAACTAAAAACAATCTACATCACAACTAAAAACAAAACATAGGAGTGAAACTCACAGGACTAGTCACTGACACACTGACACAAAGAAATCGAACGTATTAGGTGGTCTCAGTTCTGCAATCACGAACACAAAACGAACTGATGAATGAAAAATAAAACAGTAAGTGATCAGTGCTGAAAATACTGGAACGTTTGAGAGAAATGAACCAAAAAGCAAATATGAAGCCATCGCTGAGTTACAATGGTGGATGATGAAAAATAGAAAATAGATTGATAGTCTTGTTTTTTTATTATTATTAACAGTTCCTCTCATTAAAATGAATCCTGCTTATGAACTGAAGTTTGAAAAGAAAGTGGAGTTCAGGTTTTATTGAATTGCTGAGTGTCTCAGTCTCCATCAGGCAAAGACAGATTTGTGCTTCAGCGGAAAAACATGAAATGCGTGCCGAGCGGAGAGGGTGGCGGAGAGCTTTGTTTTATGTCTGCTGCTTAAAGCTGTTTGAGAGATTCCTGGAGCTGCTCACTGCAGGTGGTACAGTACAGCCGGAAGAAGAAGACAAAAAGAGAAAGATCATCTTGGTCTCATTGTAAAGTTATTTTTTTTATTTTTGTCACCATATAGAGAAAAACCACAGTACGTAGCATAAAAGGTATCCGACTAACTCAGTGACAAAGTGTAGAGGCGAACTTTTAGAGGTTTTAACATAGTATTCATATATACAGCAGGTGCTGGAATCATTTTCACTACAAGGAAATGGATTTTATATCATTCTGGGACTGAAGTGACTCTAGTAAAGTGATGTGTTTTCATAGCTCTGATGTCTCAAATTTCAGATTTCAAAGGTTCATTTTCCTCATAGAAAAGTGCTTCTTATAAATCAAGCACAAAAGTTTCTGTTTTAATGGTCGTGTCTATCCTCCATCGTCTCTAGTAGATTTGAATATTTCCGAGTGCCAGAGAAATGTAATCATAAGCACACAAAATACCATCTGCTGTACATTTTAACTATTTACATGAAAATAAACGCTTCACTGACTTCCATTTAGGGGGACGGAGTCCAACAAATTTGCCAGTTCTTTTCACAAACTCTGCAATATTTCCAAACAAAACAAACAGAAAAAGTCAAGTCAGCAGCACCGATTCTGTCCTGTCAGGTGAGACAGGTCTGCTCTTAAATAAAAAACTCCTTTTGGTTTTCACTGGGAATGCTCAGAGAGTCCGCTTGGCTGCTGAATGGGAACTCGTTGAAATCTTCGGGCTGTGCAGCTTTTACTTCCCGGTCCCGATACGTCTCTTTCCTGCTGCAGATGAATTTGGCCATGATCGCTAATGCAGCCACCGTGAGAAAAATCACCACCGCAATCACACCTAGAAAACACAAAAGAGAAGGTGTCTTGAAATAAATCTAAATTTATCTTGATAATTGCCTAGTTTCTTAATTATTTGTTATATATCCTCTCATGAATCAGAATCCAATTTTAACATTCATTAAAAAAGGTAATTGGCTGACCTTTGCATTGAATAAAAAATTTGCATAACCATGTCTATTAATTAAAATTGACTTTAAAATTCAAGTTTCATATAATGCCAATGCACTACTCTTCTACGGTGGACAGCATTACCTCCAATTAGAGCCGAGTCGCTCCTGATGGCATTGACTAAAGGCTGACCCGGATCTCCTGAGCCAGGCTGATCTGCAAACAGATAAAAAGGGAGAAAGGACAAAGAGCAAGAGTGGGGGGAAAAGATTTCAGGGAAATGGTAAAAAAAGATTAAGTCGTAGAGTAGGAACAGAAAGTAGAGTTAGTGTGAAAACCATTAGCTGGTACACAGACCTTATTTAAGCCCCAGCACAGCCTAATAGATATCTCCACAGTTGTCTTACTAATCTCACTGGCAGCTGTGCCATCAGTCCGTCTCCTGACTGCAGAGCATCCTTAATGAGCCCATAAGAAAGTCTAATAAACAGTCATAAGAATGATTTTAAAAAGGCACAAAAAGGATTCCCACACTGCAGAAGCGTGGCACGCTCCCCCGCTGATCTAAGGGTAGGCTAGGATGAGATGTGAGGGTTACGTGTGCTCAGCGGTACCTGATAAGGAGTGTGTGGTTTCCGCTGCGTAGGGATCAGCCAGAGAGGAGGAAACGCAGCTTGATTCTACCAGCAGGCCAGTGACAACGACACGGCTGTCACCGTGGAGCAGAGCAGCTTTAAGAGGACTGATGGAGTTAAACTGAACGCCTGACAGGCAGCCGGTGAACCCGAGAGAGGCCGACTCTGCGTCGACTCCGTCAGTCTCTGAGCACAACAAAAACAGAGCGAGGAAACATACTTATTAGTGCAAGTTTGAAACACAGCAGCGAGGAATGCTAATGTTCATCTTGATGAGCAGTTGGTATAATCAATGAAGTTACATTCATTTTGATGCAAAACAGGAGGAACCTGATGAAACTGAAGCATTGCCAAATGAAAACCGTAACAGTGGGCCATGATGAGTAACCATAAACTGACAGCTTTTATACAGTAAATGTTCCATGAGGTATGATGTATTATGTGGTTTGGGAACCCTGAAACCACATCCTTGGTTCATGAAGACATTTTGATCTTCCCTCCAGAGGCTTGTTGGTGTCCAGACCTGGTTTAACTTATAGTTTGTCAAATTATTTCAGTCAAATAAAAAAAAAAAGATCTATTGAGTATTAAATATAATCTATTTAAAGGACAAGGTGCAAGAAGAACACAAAAATAATTACAAAGTAGGTGCAACTTAATTCTGAAATCTGCCTGAAATACTCCCTGCATGTGCAGGTATTAGCACTGGTCATTTCCCTCAGGAACTACCAATATAAACCTAATTTCTCATAGAATTACCTGGACAAGTACTTGGACTTTTAATACTCCCGTTATTGAGAAGATATGAGTCCATAATATATCTTTTTATGGTTTCATTTAACTTAAACACAAGTGGGACTTTATTGGTAATAATGAAAAAGAAAATCAAAATACAACCAAACCAATCCAATTTTATGAAACAGCCCTGAATTTGCTCCTCGACAGGAACCTCACTTAAGCTGGGCATACACTGTGAGATTTTTTAAATTGTTTGATTCATCCCCATCTCACACTGCATGACTAGATCGCTGAGTTCAAAAGTTCACAGCCCACGATTCATGGTCTCACACTGTACGTCCCGATGCTTGGATGCGACCCGTCTGCTCACACTGTACGTTCATAATCCTCACGTCGGACCTCTGTGTACTGGAACTGCAACGCCAAAAAGAAGTGGAAGAGGAGGAACCCCGAAGTGGGAGACACAAAAGATGCTCAGCAAAAACAAACCTTAAGCCTGAATTATGGCTCCGCGTTAAATCGACGGCGTAACTGTACGGTGCGGGTCGCTGCGTAACCTACGCCGTAGGCTCTGCGTTGGTGTAACGCGTAACCATAAATCAGCCTTTAGTGCCGTTCTGTGTGGCCATAAATGAAAAAAGATTTGACAACGTCGTGATTGGACAAGGAATTGGCTGGGCAGACGTGGGAAATGCAGTCTTTTTTTCTGCTATTAAAACATGATTTGTAATGTGAATTTGCAACACTTTAAACTACAAATAATAGTTTTTGACGTGATATCAGAGATTGCGCATGCTCTCTGCGAAAGGATGAGGCCAATCGGGTCGTAGCTGCTTCAACTGTGCGATACCTTCACGAGGAGCGACCAGGATTTCAAACAAGTTTGATTTTCTTGCGAGCACACGATTTGTGATCGGGAGCTCGTCATGAGGTGTTCATCTCTCGTCGTTACCCCACGTTTACTGCACGAGTCATGACCAACGATTGGGTCAAAATCTGGCCCGATCCAAAAAATAGTTGCATGACTGGAAAATCGGCTCAAAACGAGCCGATAATCGCACAGTGTATGCCCGGCTTTAGCAGGGAAATGGTAATGGATTCAACATTCTTTATTTGTCATCGTTCAAATTTCATAACATTGTAATTACTGAGCAGATTGTATGAGCAGATTACGCTTTTCTTTCTTTTTGTATGCGTAATTGATAAATGCAAGGGCAACAACAACTCTTTTCAGGCATAATGGTACTTGAAGGACTTCATTTTGGAGCAATTAGCAGAAAAATGTCAAACTTCAGTTTGACCTTAGAGAAATATAATTTATACTGATATTTTGGTAAACATACATTTTGCAGTAAAGAGGAATACAGAAGGACAGGAACACGTGATACTGCATGCTGAGAGTGCGATGATGTGGGCATGAAGAAACATCTGAAAATTGTATGAAGAGAGAAAGTTGCAAGCATATACAGTGCGATGACTACTCGAATTACACATTTAGTGTAGCGTTCCTCCTTAAGAACCTTCCAGAGAGTCTAACTGATGGCAAATGTAATCAGAATCCAACGACTTGTGATGGTTGGTCCTAAATAAAATTCTAAGTAGCACAGCTACTGTATAAATAATAAAATGAACCGCAATTATCCCTGCAGAGGAATTTGATTGCTCAGCACATCACTACCAGCCATCTAAGTTATTACTAGGCTGAGAAACAACTTCCAACACATAAATGTGACACTGCAGCATATAGCCTCATTGGACTTTAATAGCAGGAATACCTGATGAGGCTTTAAGTTTTAACCTGCAGGTGAACCCCTGAGCGGCAGGAAAAGATGCTGTGAAGTGACAGCTGCAGAGGTCGACCAAAGGTCGTAGTTTCACTTTCAAGTTTGTAGGTGATCGACCCAAAAGCAGCCACTCGAAAAAACAGTCGCAGGTAATATGAAAACACAACTGGCAGGAGAAACAACCTGGGAGTCGACGATGACAGAATATCATAACAAAAAAAGTCACTTATAAGGATCTTACCCTGAAAAAAGGAGCACTGAGTTTAAATACGGAGTGAAGAAATGGCAATATAAACAACAGCAGTGGAGCCCAGAAACATGAACCCTGCTGTGAAACAAAAGCAGGAAGGAATGCTGACAGAGGTATAAAATGAAAACCCAAAATAAAACTGGCAGTTTAAACAAACCCCAAACATTTGCAAGAACTGCCAAAAACACATATTATATTACATGCATCATTATATGAAATGTACCCCCCCACACACACAAAATGAGGAGGTGAGTTCATGGCCAGTGCTTCATCATAACTGATCTATATGCCATTTCTAAGAAAGCGGTGGCCATGAGACCTGAAACTGATGTCTGGTACAAATAGTACTAATATTTCATTGTTTACACATTTTCATTTTTTACTCAGAGTTAAAGGACCTGGGTTTGTCAGTAGGGCCCCGGTTCACACCATCGCAGAAGTGGAATTACTTTTTTTAATCTCGTTAGGGGCTTAAAACTGCTGTTAAGCTGCAAATGTAGACATTCTGCTCCCTAATTAAAATGATCCCTTATTACCAATCTAGTAAAAGACATAGGATTTATTTCACTCCAGAAAAACCCTTTAGATCCATCTGATAGGATGTCTATGAGTGTGCTGTTACTTGGAATACAGAAATTTCAGATGCCTGTTACCGCAGTAACTTTTACGCTAAAATTCTGTTTCACTTTCTGGTGGACAGCTTCATGTAGCTGTAATGGATTATAGCAACATGGGTTTGGGCAACTCAAAGGTAATTTAGCAATGAATAATGATGATGATGGCATAATGTTAGCAGATTTCTGCCGTCACTGGCTTTGAATGTTGTTGTGGAGAGTCAGCTCCTCTCCGCCCTTCCAGGCCATTATTGGCTTAATTTCAACCTTTTTATCATGCAATCATGCTTGCATTTGTTTCAACAAAATTCAAATGGGATCCTTTTCATTAGTGGCAGTAGATAGTGGCAGTAGATAAAAATGGTGAGATGTGTGAAGTTTGTTGATTAACAACTTCAATTCAAATAGCTTCTCAATTAAAACCATTTCAATGGACGAGTTCCTTTGAAATGCAAAGATGTGTCTCAGCTACAGATGTTTATAACCAGGTTTTCCTTTCTCAATTTTTCCTAAAAGATGCTATCTAAACAAAAAGACCAGGTATTGGCTGTGGAGTGAGTCACCAAAGGAGTTGCAAAGCCTTTCTTTCTTTAAATCAATTCAGCAGGAGAGGCCAGCAGGACAATGGCAGAGATGATGCTCAGAGTGAAGTATTCTGTCTTGGAGACAGCGGGTGAATGGAAGTGTCTGACCTTCTGGTTTGTTTTGACCCAACCACCAGCAGGCGAGAGTTATTGGTTGTTATGCCAAATCACAGGGTGCTGATTCCAATCTTCTAAGTAATTCCAATCTTCAAAGTAATTTCTTCTTTTCAAACACTCTCATTAGCATACAAAGTGAAGGGCCGCTTCTGAAATTATTACCATTTTACTTTCCACTCAGACTGGATATCACACTGCTTCAATAAGTCAAATAAAAGTGCCCGCACATACGTTGTTCACAAGTTAAAATAAGACATATGTTGTGGATTAAACAGATATGTAACCCACTCTCATCTAATGCTACATAGCAGGCTGTGAGTGGGTGGCTCCTGAGACATTCCCCAGGGTGTTATCAGTTTGCATCTCTCTGAGAAATGACTCCTTTTACAACCTCTCAAAAATGAATGTCAGATTGTGTGAAGATGCATTTGTTGCGCAGGCCACAGCTTTCCATCTGGTCCACTCAGAATGATAAACGGAAAGCAGCAGAGGCCCCTTAGAGTATTATTTTGTAATTCAAAACCAAAAATTTTAGCACTGTTATTTAGGCGAGCCTTTCAAAGTGTCAGCCAATTTGTTGAGAGAGCATCACTTACCCTGCAATCTGCCCAGGATGACTGATGTGATGCTGTTGAACTCCACATCAGATGTCAGGTTAAAGTCCTCTCTTGGATTCTGGTCAATCTGAAAGATGATTTATCTCAAACAAAGCCTGATAACAACAACAACAACCAGTGAAGGACTCCTTAATAATATTGTGCTGTTTACAGCAGGTGCAGAGGTGCAGAAGAACAAATGAACATAGAAACCTGGCAAGAGACTAATCCCTTGCTCTGATTTGTAGATTGAAAAGAGATTGAGACAAATCACTTTTTCCACTTATTTCCCAAAACGTACATCCTCAACTCCTCTCTTTGCATTTGTGTCCGGTACACCTGGGATGCAAAGCGGAGGAACCGAGGACGGTCAAGGAGGGAGGAGGCGAGTTAACAGCCGCCTGTCAGTATTAGATGTTCGTGCTTCTGAGCCCTCATTTGAAATTGGTGTCAATAAAATATTATATGTGACACAACTACATCATTTGCCAAGTAATATGTTTATCTGACAGGTGTTTGTGACAACTTTCCTATTCACAACGGAGAATTAAAATGTCACAGCTGCTTTGAACGTTGCTAAAGCTGAAACGTCTTCTGCAATAGAAACACTTGTTTTCCTTGCACACAGCTCTTCTCCCCTCCAGGTGCCGCCCAGGAACTCAGGCATCATTCAAAGTATTCAGCCAAAATGAGTTTTATGGTCACAGGACAGATGACACAAGAGGCTGTAAAAATAATGGGTTTAACCTTTTGTGAAGGTTTCATTAATTGTACAAACATGATTGCCCCTTTTATGTTCCTGATACAAAGTACAAAACAGCCAGCAGGGGAAATGACACGATTATAGGGAAGTATGGCTTCTCTGGATGAACAAATATGAACCCACAAGCACAGGGCTGTGAAAAAAACACAGCTTGGTCCTGAACCCTGTTGATTTTTGATACTTTGATACTTCATGTCTCCTCTCTTAACTGATTTGAAGTGAATAATTTCACTCTACAAAGCAAGTTATACACATTTTTAGGACAACAGTGCTGTTTCTTCTAATATATGCAGAGATGTTTTGGGAAATAGCACATCTATTAGTTTTAAACTATTTTGAGTGAATCCTTTAGCTCTGCATAAAAATCTGAAAAATGTACTTTCTTAGTGAGTAATAGGCATTTTGAAGTTTTTGTGACAATAATGTTTTCCAATTTATGCCAGAAAAACACTTATAAGGAGATAACCATGGAGAGCAAAGTAGTTTTAACTGCACAAACTTTAGTTACAAAGTCCAATCCTGGCGCCAGTCAGCTGGCACCCGCCAGTAACGCTGACTCCAAGAGTGGAGGATGTGATTATTTGTAGTTCCAGCACTTAAATACAAGCTGTTACTGAACAAGTCACAGAAATACCTGCTTGGCTAGTAATAAAAGCGCTGGTGGTATTTGACTCTTTCATATACTGTATTTTACAGAAGTACGAGTATCATTGCTCTCCATGATCAATATTACCATCATATTATCCACATACATGTTTGCAGAGATAAGAACTACGGAACTAAATAAGAACTACTGTTAACTGATAAATATGTTACTGCCAGATAATTTAAAAAGTTCTTCAAATACATTTTTACCGATCATGAGCTGAATCTGTGTTTGGAGTCAGTTATTAGACAGCTCAGTCAAACATCTAGAGATGACAGCTAAATACCGTATTCCACACTATTAGGGGCAGTTAAAATCCTTAATTTTTATCAAAAATCTGCCCTATAATCGGCTGCGCTCAAAAATCTGTCAAAATGTTTTAGTGCTACTTCGGTAGCGACGAAGCTTCTCCGCTTGACTGATTGTCGGACCATTCAGCTGACACATTAAAGTCGGTCCTTGGTTGGATACGGGTTAACGTCAGACAACGTTAGTTAACTAATTTTGTGGCGCTGGCAAGCAACCGTCATTCAACATCTAGTCCATGTTACCTTATTATAATTAGACGTCAAGAGTTTAAGCGTAACCCCAATTTTCAAATCTATATCATGATCCAATTCTAATCAAATGTTAGAATACAACGCTGTCCAACCTCACACTAACTTCAGGTGTCTGCCATCGCTGGCAACAATGAACCAATCAGCGAACAGGACATAGTGCGGTTACCTCTGCCATTTTTTATTTGTGGATTCGTGGAAGACAAATGATTTAAAAATGTGAGTGTATTTTTCTGTATTTGTTACAACTAAACAATATTATCAGTTATTGTGAATGAGTTGAATAAAGTTCAACTTACCAGAATGTTTGTTGCGCTTTATATACATTTTATCGTGCGCCTTATAACCCGGCATGACTAATGTATGAAAACAGACCTGTTCATTGAAATTGCGCCTTACAATACGGTGCGCATTAGTCCAAGTTAATTTCCTGTAGTCACTCTTCACATCCTTAGTTTCCACTCCAGGTTGTAAATGGTTACTCATCTAATTTCAAATATGCACGAAGCATACCAGATTGTACGATACGAAGATCTGACTGTGAAGAACTTAAGTAAGCTGCATGCACATTTATCTTCATTTACAGCACAGGGAACAGACCTGCGGGTTGTAGAATAAGCATAAGGCAGCAGTTTCAGGTCCTGAGCACAGGCATCAGCCCGTATCAGTTTCTGAAGGCAGACTCGATGTTAGAGCAGAATGAGCAATGGTTTATTTTGCATCTTAAAGCACAGTTTGAATCTTAGTCTGACAGAAAGTTGAAGCTCGAACAAATATTTCGAAAAAGAAAACTTATTTGCTATAGCTCCAGCTAGTGCTGACAGCCCACAGGCTATATTTAGCACAGCCCTGACCTGTGTGACAAAGTGTTACATATATGTGTGTGAGTGCGTTTACCTGCACAGACACGGCCTCTGCCTGTCGTCTGATAATAACCGCGTGCAGACACCTGTCAGCTAAGTTCATGACTCTGCTGCTGAACACCTCTACATCCCTGCTGCTGTGCAACTTGTACCTGAGTTCCAGCTCACCTTTATAAAAAAAAAACACACAAAACAAATATGCAATTATATTCTGCAAAATGAAATTGTAATCTCAGAGTAATTCCTCTGAAACTGGTGAACAAACCTGCAGGACCTTCCGTTGCAGTATACATCAGCATAACGGAAGAAAATTCACTATATTCATGCAGCAGAGAGAAGACCTTTATCGTCATCAGGTGATCATTTTTAACTGGTTACCACATGATTCTGAGAACTAGCGTTTGATCTTCTGTGTAGTGAAGATGGTGGCATTGAGGATCATTAATAAGTAGTGATCTGTTTGGTTGAACTTATTGCCTTCAGGGATTTTGTAACCTATATGTAATAACACGTAACGTCTTTTCCCCAGAACACTTGTAATATTCATTGTGTTGCATTTTTATTGCAACATGTTTAGTAGACCTACATGATATTTTGAGATCTCTCTCTAGTCTGGCGATGTGAGTCAAGGCACAACTACATCTTACAATTTTCCCAATTATTAAATAATTTGATGTTCTTGAAGCACAAGTTTCAGAAATATTAAAGGGCATGAGTTTAAAATTGAGAATGAACAGGTTAATTTGCATTTGTACATTTGTTTACGGATCCAAGACTTGGTCAATTTCTGTTATTGACAGTGGATAAATAGCTGACTGCAATCTAGATTTCCTTTTATTGAATTAAAGAATACAAATTACAAATTAAAAAATACCACCGTAACTGACCATAAAATATTGATACACCTTTGGTGACTTCAATATTTTACTCATCTACTAAGAGAAATTTTCAAAAAGCTGAATGGTACATACTGCTGTTCCACTTGACTGACTTGGGAGAGAAAATAATTATGAAGGCGTGTCGATACAACCGAACACTACCAGCCTTTCATGTGAGGGAACAAATGTTTTGAGCACTCTGAAATTAAGTGTGTGTTCAGGGCTTTAAAAAGACCAGAAGGAAATGTTTGACACATGCCACTGATGACCATAGAGAAACAGAGGGGCTAGATTAGCTTGACACGGGATGAAATAGAACGAACACAGCCAGGTGAGTTAAAGTCTGTCATTCTATGACTATTGCAAATGTATTTATTTGTTTGATAACATGTGCCAATAACATTAGAAAAGTGACACACAATATTCCTTAACCCAGGTTATTTATTTTACAATATTATGTATTTCAGTATGTAAAAAAAAAAAAAAAAAAAAAAAAAAAAAAAGGTAAGCCAAGTTGCCATCATGAACAAATAAAGCCCAACCGCTGAATGTAATCTGTGCAGGGAGGAAATGGGGGAGAAAAAAAATAAATCCATGCTTATTACAAATATTCATGCCGGAAAGAGTCAATTTAAATTTTTCCACTTTAATCAAATATCATATATCATATAATTTTTTTAAAGATTATGTTGTGCTGGATTTAGCATTTGTCCAATGCAACATATTATTATCCTACAATCCTGAAAGGGAATTCGTTCATACTGAGCCATTTAGTCCGTTTGGCTGCATGTGTGCAAATCTTTCACAATAAAAGCCCTGCTATAACAGGAAAGTTGTGCGCCAGAAGGGAAATTCAGAAGGAATTTGAATATGATATAGTTAACATTTGTAGCTGTAAACATCTAACCAGCTGACTGATTTAACTAAAGATAATTTGATATCACATAAATTAATTGAATGGTCAAATCTGCCAGAAGCTCAATTCAGAAACTCAAAAATCATTTAAATATGACATGTTTCACAATAACACTGTGATATAAAGTTAATTTACTTGAATTGTTATGTAATACCATTTTTATTTTTATAATGATTCAGGAACCATCATAGTCAAACAAACAGTAGTCAGGACAATCAATGAAGTGTCCAGCACACTGTTACAAGTAAGTAACATCATTTATTCATGGAAGGAACAGGGTTAAAAGAAAGGTCAAATTAAAATATCTACAGTAACAAGATTTAAAAAGGGCAGGTTTTTTGAGATTTTCTTTTTTCTGCTCCTTTTCATTCAAGTGTGTGAAATGTATGATGTTTTGTTTTGTAAAGAATGAAATAAATACTATGAATAAAATTTAAAAAAGGATTGCAGAATTAGAAAAAGTACATTTCTCACCACGTTCATTGATGAGCAGCATCAGGTACTCTTTGTAGAAAGAGCTGACGTAGAGCAGCAGAGCAGGAGTCTGACTGGTCCTGAAGCTCAGGGAGATGTTTTCTCCTCTCAGCGTGATATCTGAATGGATAGATGGGGGTAGGGTGCCAGGTTTTTTCCCGCTCAGCTCATTTGGCTCCTTGAGGATATAGGTGATGGATGTTGTTGACTTAAAGGCAGCTGAAACCTCTGAGAGATAAAAAAAAATAAAAGAAAAAAATGTCAGGAGTTTTCAGTAGTAGAGTGGACTGGTACCCAGTAGGTTTCCTGAAATGTCAAATATTAGATTTTGTTCACTCCTCTAAACACTTGAAGACACATCACTTGCATACAAACCCTGCACCTGCACATCAGCACCTCAATATCTAAACCTTTAGAGCTCTGTATTCTCAGGGAAGATGGTTTTCTGACTGCAGCATTAAGACATGGTTTTACACAAACTGGAAAAAAATACATGCATCAAAGAAAACGTGTGGGAAGAAGCAGCTCTATAATAATTATCTTAAAGTACTGAGTCTGTGCACCTATTTTGCAATCAAGAGAGTCAAGGAACACGGAGGATTTACTTCATAGTGTACGCCTAGAGACAGGCGGAGAGTCCTGTACATGCCGTCTTTTGTAAAATTAGTAGCTGACCTTCAGAGGGGAATAATATACGGACAAATAACCAGAGTCCACTTTGACCCTTACACTGGCGAGGGATGTCATTAAATGTACTCAGATGAAATATTTACTTGTCTGTCATTTTTGAGTTATTGCATAAGTGGGTGTAAGCATTGGAAGAGGATTTTTCTCCACCTTTTTTCAAGACCCAAATACACTTTGAGCAAAAAACAGAGACTAATTATGGAACATTTCTCTTTGGAACTGGAAAAACTGAATCTAGTGAGGAAGACTCAAATGTTGAGTGAGGGTTGGACTGATGTGATGCAGTTTTAAAGGTTTGTAATGGAGATAGAACAGATCCTTGAGGAACCCCGGTGCTGCTAGAAATAGTCTCAGATACGCAGCCGTCCACCCTGACGGACTGCGGTCGGCCTGTGAGGTAGTTCAGAATCCAGGCAGGGATGTCCGGGTGAAGCTACATAACCAGCAGCTTGTCTGTCAGGAGGCTGGGGTGGATGCTGTTGAAGCCACTGGAGAAATCAAAGGAAGTTACTTTCACAGAGCTTCCTGCAGCCTCAAGGTGAGACAGAGTCCTATGAGGGAGGAAGATGATTGCATCTTCCACACTGATGTGCTGCCGGTATGCAAACTGAAGGGGGGCCAGGACGGCAGAGAGCAGTGACTTCAGGTGATGGGGATCAAACCTCTCGAGTGTCTTCATGTGTGACATGAGCGCCACCGGCCTGTAGTCATTGAGAGTGCTGGGACGTCAATTCGTTGGTAATGGGGCAAAGCAGGAGGTCTCCCAGACACCAGGCACCTTCTCCAATCTCAGGGAGGGGTTAAAGAGGTGCTGAAAGACTCCCACCAGCTGTCCAGCACTCGCCCTGAGGACCCGATGTCGTCTGGCCCGCTGGCTTTGTTCCTCCCTCTGTACCTGGCTGGAGGTTCTGTGTTGTTCTGCCCTATCTTGGCCTCGATCTTCTCCTTGTAGGTGTTTTTGGCCTCCCTCAGTTTCCTCTTCAGCTCCTTCTAAACAGCCCTGAGCTCCTGGTGATCTTTGGCTTGCAAGCCTTATTGTTCCTGTTAAAAAGGCCTTTAATGTCTTTATTTATCCATGGCTTATCGTTTGGAAAGACGTGAACCTTTTTTGTTGGGACAATGCTGTCCTCACACAACTTTATGGAGTCTGTAATGCAAACGATGAAATTAACAACACTGCATTATGAGTGGATACCAATCACTTTTCATTACTTTTGAAACTTTTTTCATGAAAGTGACAATTCTTTTTTAATTTAAAGGAGCTTGAGGCCGGATTGTGGCAAGATTTATGAAAAAAATCCGTACACATTTGAAGTTTTCTCTCTCAGGCCAGTACGGAGGTGCTGATGCATGCTTTTATCTCATGTCGTTTAGATTATTGTAACGCCCTGCTCTCTGGTCTTCCTAAAAAGAACATGTACAACCTACAATTATTACAGAATTCAGCCGCACGCGTGCTGACGAGGACCAGAGGGCGGGAGCACATTACACCTGTTTTAAAATCGCTGCATTGGCTCCCCGTGCGCTTCAGGATCGATTTTAAGGTTCTTTTACTAGTTTTTAAGTGTCTTAATGGTCTTGGGCCTTCTTATTTGTCTGCACTACTTTTACCCTATCGACCCTCGCGGACCCTGAGGTCCTCCGGTGCTGGCCTTTTAACCATACCAAAAGTTAGAACCAGGACACACGGGGAGGCGGCATTCAGTTTTTATGGTCCCCGATTGTGGAACAGCCTCCCGGAGAACCTCAGGGCCGCAGAGACTGTTGATGTTTTTAAAAAGAGGCTCAAGACCCATCTCTTTAATCAGGCTTTTAACTGACTCATTTAACTCTTTTACATTTCTTATGCTCACCCTTATTTTTATTGAATCTTACTGCTCTGTTTTATATTTAGTTTATCCTTTCTTATCGTATTTTATTTTTGTTTAATCTCAATGTTTTATCTAAATATTTTAGTTGTTATTTATGGTCTATTTTATACATTTTACTGTTTTATTATTTTAGTTTTTAATGTCTTACTTTCTAGACATACTTTTAGGATTTTATGTTTGTATGTTTTATGTTTTTTATAAACTCCTTTAGTGTATTTTATCCTGTTTTCTTGTAGCTTTTATCTCCAGTGTTTCCTCATGGGGAGCCTCCATGCTGGGAGTGACTCTGGCCTGCAGGGGGTCGTCCTGGGGGTCGTTCTGGCCTGGATGGTTGTGGAGCTCTGCACCACGGCTTCACCGCTGTGGTGTGGACTCCTCTTTCCGTCCGGGCCGGGATGGTCTCTGTGGGCCCCCCCCCCTTGTAGCTGCGGGCTATGAGACCTCCTGGCGTGGACGGCTCCCTGTTACCGTTTCCTCACCTGGATCCTCTGTGCCTAGCCATGTCTGCACCGTGTGTCTGCGTGCGTGTCTGTGTGTGTAATTTAGGAATTTAGGTGAATTGTAGTGTGCTTTTGTCTGCGGGGAGGGGGGGGGCATTAATAAGTTTTATGTTTATTTGTTTTTTCTTGTTTTTTTTTCTTCTGTTAAGCACTTTGTGTTTCATTATTTGTAGGAAAAGTGCTATATAAATAAAGTTTGATTTGATTTGATTTGATTCTAGTAATAATGTCAGATGAAGCGTTCCAAAGCTAAAAGAATGAGCCCTCTAGTGTATCTCTCCTTTGCCTTGAACAGGCTGTGTGCTGCAAAATGTGCTGCAATTCGGTCCCGAATTTCCCGCGCTGGGCTGCGGATGTGACGTCACATGACGCTGCATGCGCGTTCTCCCCGTTCTCCCGTGCCGGCTTCGCTGTTGGATGCAGTACCCCCAACGGCCGTCGTGGTGAAGGGTGGCGCTAGAGAGTCTCATTTCTTAAAAGGAGCCTCAAGCTCCTTTAAAGCAATTCTTAATAATTCTAAAAAAAATCATAATTCATCTCTTTGCTTTTCATCCTGATTTTCTCTGCTTTTGAGAGCCATCCATCAATTATCTAAGCCTTTGCTGGAGCCAACCCAGCGCTGTTCAGATGAAAGGCAGGGGGGTACAAAGGTCACCAGTCCAAATATAGATGAACAAATACACACGCTCACACTCATTCTGACAAGAAATTTAGAATGATTTAATAATCCTTTTTGGGGGAGGGGCAGAGTAAGCGAAGAAAAAGAAACATGCAATTGTGTTGAAAATATGTTAAAAAAAAAACCACACAGAAAGGTCCAGCTGGGATCTGGACCTTGAACATTCTTGCTGTGGGACAAAGAGGTTTGCAGGATAAAAATTTGAAAAATCTGAACAAAATCAACGGTTCATGCACCCCGACTATACAAATCCCAAATTGTGAAAACTGCAAATTTGCATTAAGAGTTTTATTTTGATTGCATCCACTAAAAATATAAAATTCCAATTTTTTTTTTTATGATTGCCAACTCTGAGAATGTGGAATAGACGGACGTTGAACATTTCAGAACTGTTAATTCTGAGTAACACATGGTTTGATTCATGTAACAAAAGCTGTGTAATGTAATGCTTCTGCAGTTATAGTAATATTAGTAATATTCAAAGTAAACATTTAAATTGATAGTCACTTAAAAGAGCAAACCTTTTTTAAATATTTTCCCATGGTTTTTATTTGTGAAGCCCTTTGATTCTGCAATGATCTATGAGTGCTTTCACCATTCCAGACAATTTCTTGCAGCTTTACTCTAAATGCATTTCCATGTCTTGGTGGGTTGAGTGTTCAAGAAATTATGATCATTGAGAATGTGGTTTTAAATGGACTCTCTCTCTGCAAATGGAAAAGCAAAGGAATTGCAATTATCAGTGCAAAGAGCTACTGTGAAGCCGCTATCATCATTCTCTATCCAAATGATTTTGCTTTTGTGAGTAGGAATGAGTAGGATCCACATCTGCAGTTTCCTTATATATTCTTGTATTGCACAGTAATAATTACATTTAATTTAGAATATTTCCTCTTCTGAATCACTCTTCCTTTTTTTCTTGCCTTTACGGATCACCATACAGGACTATACTGAGTTTCACTATTTAAGCTGATATACTGTATTTCAGTGTTTGAGTCTGAATTGATCTGACTCTTTCCAGATGCATCACGCAATGGACAAAGTCACAGTGGAATAGAAGAGGAGTTATGGATTTGTTGGACTCATCATCCTTTCAAAATGAACCCAAGGAGTCTGATCTGTGCAGATACTAACCACAACAGAGTAAAGGTCAGTTTTATGTCTGCTAACTGATCATGCTGATCTTCATCATAGCTGAAATCTGCATCACTCATATTTATTTGCATTTAAATTTCCACCCTCCCCCTCTTCCTCCAACCTGTCTGTCTCTAGCAGTCGGGTGAAGAGGTAACTGGAGAGATTGAAAAGGAACAGGGCTGCAGGTCTGGATGGCGTCAGCCCCTGATATAAACCTGTAGCCCTAACATCCCACCAGGGGTGGGTAGTAACGAGTTACATTTACTCCGTTACATTTACTTGAGTAAGTTTAGGGACATTTTGTACTTTTAGGAGTAGTTTTGAATTACCTTTACTTGAGTAGATTTGTGAAGAAGAAACTGTTACTCTTACTCCGCTACATTAGGCTACGTTGAGCTGTTACTTTTCTTTTATCCCCTTTTATCCCCTTTTATCCGCGTACGCATCAATCTCATGACATCACTGGGTGATTCTTTGGGAAAAATGTTTGTTTTTGCATGTTTTATCACATATACACAGACTCAAACACACACATTATATTTATATGAGTTCATGGGCTTGTTCTAGTTCTGCCTGCAGAGCCTGGTTAAAAAAGAAAAGGACAAAGGCTTGAAATTTTGTGCTACTTGTGCTTAATTTCTTATTATTTTATTTATTTTATTATTTATTAAAGTACTTGAATTTACTTTAAGATTATTTTAATTTAAGCTATTTTTCATTTTTTATTCATTTTAATTTATTTTATTATTTTATTTTATTAATTTGCCTGAAGATGATCATTTTGTACTTTTGTCTGTTTGAATGGCTGTGTTAAAAAAATAAATCAGACGTTACTCAACAGTTACTCAGTACTTGAGTAGTTTTTTCACCAAGTACTTTTTTGCTTTTACTCAAGTAATTATTTGGATGACTACTTTTTACTTCTACTTGAGTCATATTATTCTGAAGTAACAGTACTTTTACTTGAGTACAATTTTTGGCTACTCAACCCAGCTCTGCATCCCACATCATGAAAGTGTGGATAAACTTTTATTGGCCCAGCTGAATAAGCAAAAGCACACTTTCCAGGGCCCACTGCAGTTTGCTTATCGTTGTGGGACTGGAGTTGATGATGCTATCATACACCTGCTTCAACCACCCCACAGTCATCTGGACTAAAGAAGCAGGCAGTACTGTGAGGATCATGTTTCTCAAATCTTCCAGCACATTTGACACCATCCACCCTGCATTACTACTGTATGTAAGAAACCCCAGCAGACACAGATGGATGCCTCCACAATCACCTGGATTAATGACTACCTGACAAACAGACCACAGCTTTTGTTGTGAGCCTGACCAGGTGCCCAGCAGCACAAGAGCTCCACGGGGAGCGTATTCTCTCCATTCCTCTTCACACTGTACACAGACTCAGACTCCAGTACAAGTCAGTGTCCTGTAATCAGTAATGGACGAGAGACTGAGTACAGAGAACTGGTGGACCGGTTTGTGGCATGGTGTGGGAACAATCATCTCATCTTGAATGTGAGAAAGACACATTATACAGTATGATTGAGGATTTTAGAAGTGCCAGGATTAAGTAAAATAGTTTTTCCAACATGGGTGAATAAGTGGAGGTGGTGATCAATATTTCAGCGTCACATGGACAACAGACTGGACTGGAGATACAACATTGATGCTGTTTGTAAGAAAGGACACGGCAGACTTTACTTCTTGAGGAAGCTTAGGCCCTTAAACATTTGCAGCAATATGCTGTGGATCTTCTATAAGTCTGTTGTGGAGAGTGCAATCACATCTGCAGTCATCTGTTAGGGGAGCAGCATTGAGCTAGTGACTTAAAGAAGCTGAACAAGTGAATAAAGACTCTGTCCTGGGGACTGTTCTGGAGCTGATTGTGCAAAGGAGGATGCTTCATACAGTGAAGATCATGGACAACCCTGAGTTTCCTCTCCACAACACATCGATTGAGCACAGAGTGTCTTCAATCAGAGGCTTCTTCAGGTCTGCTGCAACACAAACTGCTACAGGAGAGCCTTCCTGCCCACAGCTTTAAACCTCTACAATGAATCTCTGAACTTTAATCTGACTTTAATCATGACTACTGCAACAATTAATTTCCCTTTTGGGATTAATAGAGTATTTTTTATTTTAACTCCCAAGGCCAGCGACATTATCTTCTGTGTTTGCATTTAGAATCTCCATCCACATCATGTGACTTCTTTTCCTCTCATTTGCCCTGGATGGTACTTTTAGTACACAGTAAGGGAATGTAGATGGTTCTGCCAGGTTGTTCAGAAATGATTGGCCTTTTTACAATATTTATAAAACAAAAAGTATTAATCTTTTCTGGTATGAGATAATATTAGAAATGTAACTGTTTTATGAACATATACAACTGTAAATGCATATACTTTTTTTTTATTATTTCCATGTTCATGTTAAAATGAAACCAAATAGCCAATTACAGTTTATAAGAATTAGTTTTTCTTGGCAGAAAAAAACAATTCTGAAGCCAAAAACACTGCTTTAAAGAACAAACTAAAGTTTTTAAATGATGAGGTACAGCCATAATAACAGCGAACAAGAAGACATCTGTAGCAGAAGCAAAGGGTTACCGGATCAGCAAAAAGAGAAACAGGTATCATGGTGGATGTGGTACACGTGTAGTTCCTCTGAGACGTTGACTTATGTCGCAGCCTGTGAATGCCATGTCAAACTGGCAAACAAATCTTTATTTAGAGAGCCTCTGGGTAGCACCTACTGACTGAGTTTTTAAAATAAAATGCAATAACACGCAGTAGAAAAAGTGGTTTACAAAAATAAGCAGTCATGTCCAACCAGAATGAGAGTAATAAAATGATGTGTCAAAAACAAACTGGTGTTGATAACACGCTGAAGAAAACGATAAAAGATTGCTAAGGTATGAATTCAATATTTCACAAAGGAAAGTGAATGGAAAGATATTCTAATAGTATATAAAAAAGCCATTCGCAAAGCCAGAACAGCTTATTATTCAACGTTGATAGAGGATAACAAAAGTAACCCACGTTTTCTGTCCAGCACTGTAGCCAGGCTGACAAAGAGTCACAACTCTGTTGAGCCGTGCATTCCTGCAGCTCTCAGTAGTGAGGACTTTATGGGCTTCTTCAACAGTAAAATCGCGAGAATTAGAGAAGAAATCAACCAGCCGGTTGTGGGTGTTTCTTCAGCTTTAGCGACTTCCCTAGGCTCTGACTTGTCTCTAGACTGTTTTGATCCTATAGACCTCCCTGAGCTGACTTCACTCGTTAATAGAGCTAAGTCAACCACATGTATGTTAGACCCCATCCCGACTCGTCTATTCAAACATATTTTTTCTCTTATTGGTACGACAATACTGGACCAAATTAACTTATCCCTAAGTTTAGGATATGTACCACAGGTTTTCAAAGTCGCAGTAATTAAACCTTTACTTAAAAAACCTTCTCTTGACCCAGACACCTTAGCTAATTATAGGCCAATTTCTAACCTTCCATTTGTGTCTAAAATTCTGGAAAAGGCAGTTTCAAGCCAGTTATGTGACTATTTGTATAGAAATGATCTGTTTGAAGTCTTTCAGTCAGGGTTCAGAATGCATCATAGCACAGAGACAGCACTTGTTCGAGTCACGAATGACCTCCTTATGGCCTCAGATAAGGGATTAGTGTCCATACTGGTTCTACTGGACCTCAGTGCTGCTTTTGACACTATAGATCATGGCATTTTACTGCACAGGTTAGAGCATGTTGTTGGGATTAAAGGGACAGCTCTATGTTGGTTTAAATCATACCTATCTGACAGGTTCCAATTTGTTCATGTACATGAGGTTTCTTCAGAACAGTCAAGGGTCTGTTATGGTGTTCCGCAGGGTTCAGTGCTAGGGCCAATCTTGTTCAGTTTATACATGCAGCCGTTGGGAAGTATAATCCAGAATCACGGCATACACTTTCATTGTTATGCTGATGATACGCAGCTCTATTTGTCTATGAAGCCGGATGAAACAGAACCGTTAGTTAAACTTCAGGCATGTCTTAGGGACATCAAGGACTGGATGTCCAGAAATTTCCTGCTTCTAAATTCAGATAAAACAGAGGTTATCATTCTTGGTCCAGAGCATCTTAGGAAGGGATTAGATGGTGTTGCGATGGCTTCCAGTGCAACTGTGAGAAATCTTGGTGTTATTTTCGATCAGGATTTGTCGTTTAAACCATATGTCAATCAGGTTTGTAAAATAGCCTTTTTCCATCTCCGTAATATTGCAAAGATTAGGAAAATCCTCTCACAGAGTGATGCAGAAAAACTAGTTCATGCGTTTGTATCTTCTAGACTAGATTACTGTAATGTGTTGTTAGCAGGATGTCCAAGTAATTTGCTGAATAGGCTCCAGCTGATCCAAAATGCAGCAGCACGAGTACTGACAGGAATTAGCAGGAGAGACCACGTCTCTCCAGTGTTAGCGTCGCTCCATTGGTTACCCGTAAAATTCAGAATCCAATTTAAAATTGTATTACTTGCGTATAAAGCCCAAAACGGCTTAGCTCCGCATTATTTGCAAGACCTGATAGTGCCTTATGTTCCTGTCAGAGCTCTCCGTTCTCAGAGTGCAGGTTTACTTGTAGTTCCTAGAGTATCTAAATGTAGATTTGGAGGGCGGGCGTTCTGCTATCAGGCGCCACTACTATGGAACCAACTTCCAATCTGGGTTAAGGGGGCTGACACCACCTCCACCTTTAAAACTAAACTTAAAACATTTCTGTTTAGTAAAGCCTATAGTTAGTGTTTAGTAAACCTCTAGCTGGTGTTGGTAAATCTCTAGGTAGTGTAAACTTTAGTGTGTCAGAGTCGCTCCTGTGGTTTCTTGTGCTGGCCCCCCCCTTCTCCTCCCTTTTCTCTCTTTTGTCCATGTTGCAGCATCCTTTGCCGGACACCGGAACCTGCAGGTGGTCGTGGGTGGCTTGTAGCTTGCATTACGGAGCACAAGTCTTTCCCCGACCCTGCACCCCAACCTGGGACTTGCTGATTGGGCCGGAGCTTCGGGAGCTGCGTGCTGGCCTGCGGTCCCCACCCCTGGTCATCCCGTTGCTGCCCCCCCCTTCTCCTCCCTTTTCTCTCTTTTGTCCTGCAGGTGGCCGTGGGTGGCTGTAGCTTGCATTACGGAGCACAAGTCTTTTCCTGACCCTGCACCCCAACCTGGGACTTGCTGATTGGGCCGGAGCTTCGGGAGCTGTGTGCTGGCCTGCGGTCCCCACCCCCGGTCATCCCGTTGCTGCTTCCACCTGCCTGCTGTGCTGTTGCCGTCCCTGACCCACCAGTCTGGCCCTCGGCAGGAGGGTCCCCCCTGATGAGCCTGGTCCTGCTCAAGGTTTCTTCCCTCCTAAAGGGGAGTTTTTCCTTGCCACTGTTTGGCTTAAGGTTTTTCTCCCACTAGGGGAGTTTTTACCTGCCATTGTTTATGTAATAATTGCTCGGGGGTCATGTTCTGGGTATGGGTCTCTGTAAAGCGTCTAGAGACAACTCTGTTGTATTAGACGCTATATAAATAAAATTGAATTGAATTGAATTGAAAGAAACTATAAATCACCCTGAGTTTCCTCTTTTCTAAATAACTGTCTTTAAGTTTTAATGTTATAGGAACATTTTTCAAAGCATCCAGTTCTACCATTTCTTTCCCTCATTAAAGTCACCGTTAATAATCTACAGAAGTTTCCAAATTCTGGCATTACTCTGCCTTCCTTAGACACAAAACTATATTAAACCTGTATTTCAAGGAAACTCCAGGAACAAAAAACATAAATAAGTCAACCCAAGTCAAAAGGTTTTTTACCTTAAATGACTTCCTGACTAATTCCAAACTGTGAAGACAAAAGTTCTCCTTCACACAACAGAATAGCGTATAAAAGCACAATGCATAATGCTCTCCTCATTAACTGTTTGGCAGTGTTAAGTGTCAGTGGCTGTACCTTCATGACAGAAGGCTCCGGTGAAGGCAGACTGGCTGCAGTCACATGAGAACCCGTTGTTTTTTTCCATACAGTGTCCTTGGTTCTGGCAGAGCCCACCGTAGCTGCTGCAGTGGCCCGGGCATCCAGGTCGAACTCCTGGAGTGATCTTTGCCCTCTCCTCCAGGTCCAGAGTGACGCCATTCAGCTGCAGAGAACGGATGCAACCCAGAAAGCCTCTCTGTCTGGACGCAGTGCCTCCTGCCAACAGAAACAAAACAACAGGTGATACACTTGTTGCCTATTTCTGTATGATATATGCAGTAGCCTACTGCCAGCTTTGACTGACACAAACTGAAGCCATCTTGACAACACTTAACAACAGATCTAGGAAAAAAGTACATTCATTAGATTGCTCTTTAATTTTTTTCATCTTATAAAATAAACTTCAACAGTTATATTTCTGCATGTTGGGGCATTTTTTGTTTTCGCTGACATAAATTTTGATTAAAAAGCCATATCTTGCCAATGCCTATTCTAGAGGGCATAAACAATGCTTGGCCCTGGTAATACTTTTGATTGGCATACTCATTTTTTGCACTGACAGGGGAGATGGACCAACAGTTTGCTTTTACATCTGACAATTGAGATCTTGGAAAGAGTAGTGAGACCTAGTGAGCAGCAGTAAGGCATCACCGCCCCAAAAAAATAAAAAATAAAAAGAGTAAAACAGATGCAAATTTTGCTTTAAGAAAGTCGATGGAGAATTACAGGGCAAGTGCTGCATTGTGTCTTACTAGAGAAAGAGAGCGTATGACAGGGAACTGAAAGAGGAATTGTGGTATTGCATAAGGAAGCCTGAAGTAACAGAAAAGTATGTTGGAGTGGTACAGGACATACATACCCCTTTTACACCAAGCTGGTTCCACAGTGAGGTGTATAGGAGTAATGGGTTTCAGTTTAAAGTGAGACTGCAGCAAGGATCGGTCTCAAGCTTCTTCTTGTTTGTCATGGTGATGAATAGGTCGTCAAGTTGCGTTTCAATAACAAAAGAAAATCAAACTTCTGAATTTGTGATAAAGGTAGCGCTGCAGGGGGTTGGTGTTTCAAGTGAATGGGGTTTCCGAATAAGCGTAACTCTCGTCAATCTCATCCTCTGAGACTTCTCTTCATAATAACTAAAAAGAAAATGTCAACGTTTAAGAAAATGGAGAAAAAAATCTTTAGTCTTGGACAAGTTATTGCAATTTTCGCTACTGCTATTGAGAAAATAGCCAGATGATGAAGGCAGTGGATGATCATTCAAACGATTATTCAGAGGCAAAGCCCTTATGTAATGCATAATAATTAAGTAATGTTATAGCACAACCACATTGTATAATGAGGCCAAAAACAGCTGGAAACTAGGTTTCGATGGCTTTAGATTGATTGGCTACATCACATCCGGCACTGCCAGCGACGTGGAAATGTGCTAAAGGCATTTCCATTACACTTTTGCAATAAACTGGATTATGGAATGGCCTGAAAAACCACCTTGTGAAAGCGTTAGAGAGGTTTTTGCAATATTTGGGAGTTGTTTCAAATTAGAGCACTTTCCATCGCAGGTTTACTTTTTCGATATTTGGGTTTTGCGCAAATCTTGTTAGGATCTGCGGTGGGCTGGATCCACTCACAGAAACAGAATCGACAGAATATTTGAGTTTTCAAAAAACAATCCTTTTTTTTTACTGCCGTGAACAAAAAGCGCTGCACTGAGGCAGGGGAAGAAAACCAATGAAACAAGTAGCAACAGAAAATCACTGCAAAGCAGGAGAGAAAAACTGGTTAACATAAAACTCTGCTTACGCAGGCAACTCTGGGAAAAAACAACATCTGAAAAGTAATCAAAGTATAAACAAAATGTTAACAAGATAGGTTAATCGAAAAAGACTTGAGAAAAAAAAGTTATGTACACTGGCTCAGACCAAACATGCAGAATGTTATCTGGCAAAGAACAGATGCCATAGGCAGTTTTAACACTTCCTGAAGATGAGCTGCAGGTGTGGGAATCAAGCCACACCCACGAGCCGCCTTCAGGGAACACAAGAAACAAAAGGAAAAAGGAAAGTCTAACAGCCCAAAAACCGAACCTAAAAAAAATGTAGGAGTGATGCAAATGCGACTACTGATGAGATCAGACAGGAGCATCTACCATGTTTGCAGATGACATTGTGATCTGTGGTCGGCAGTAGCAGTAGAGATTAAGAAGGTGCAGACGCTTAAATAATTGGGCAGAACTCTGCAGAGCAATGGGGAATGTAGAAAAAAAAGGTGAAGCAGAGAGTTTGGTTAGGGTGGAGTGGAAAGAAAAGAGCTTCTGGAGTTATCTATTGCAGCAAGAGTAAAGGGAAAGGATTACAATACATCACACCTCTCTACGGCTTTGAAACACCAGCACTGAGCAAGAGACAGAAAGAATAGCTGGAGGTGGCAGAATCAAACATCTTTGGCAGTGATGAGGATAGATAGGATTAAAAACAAGCACGTTACAGGAATAGCCAGGGTCATGTATCTGAGAAAAAAATAAGGCTAGACTGAGATTTTCGGACACAAAGGGAGGGATAGTGATAGTGATACATTGGTAGAATAATGTTCAAAATGTAAATGCCAGGCAGGAGTAAAATGGGAAAACAGAGATACGATTACTGAAGTGAAAGAGAAGATGCAGTTGGTTTGTGGGACAAAGAATGACGCAGAACATGGTGTAAAATGAAAACAGATAATCTGCAGATACTCTGCTTTCCCAAAGGGAAAAAGGGAAAATGAAAGTAAGATTTTAAAACAGCATACTTACATAGGTCCTCGACAAATTACATTCCCCCCGGAAAGTGTCAACATCTCATTTTATGTATTGCACTTGTTTTCACAGATTGCAATTGGCAAAATAGCTATTTGTCTCCCAGTTTAAGTTTTCAAAAATTCGGCCATCAGCTTTTCATTCCACAAAACACCAACAGCTTTCTTCTTAAGGAAGGAAGGAACATCAAGAGAAAACATAGCAAGATATTTAATTACGTTTGCTGTAAACAACTCAGTACAGACAAGTCTAACAAAGACAACAAATGCACTCATAGATTACTTCTTTTTGGTGACTTAATCATCAAAAGCTAAAATGCAAAGTATTAACTGAAAGGAACTGCTATTCATGAGTGTAAATAGAGAAATGTTTAAATCCCAGTTTTAATAAAAGACCAACGGAAGCGTCCTGAGAGATGCAACCTCTGAATACAGTAAGTGAAAGACACAAGGGACTGGAGCTGCCAAAGAAAGCAGTCCTGCATCCTGGTTCTGGCATAATAGCAAATCAATAAATAAATTTAAGTATTTTTACTTTGTTCTGCAAGTGTGCAGCAGTAGGTCTCGGTACATAAACCCATGTTGGAGCAGCTGAGTAATCTGAAATTTAGTTAGCTGAAAGGATTTAAATCAAAGGTGTGGCAGGGTGGAGGAGCTGCAGCCACTCAGGCTGATTAGGGCACAGGTGGGCCCAATCAGCCTCTCCACTCTGCCAGCCTTCATAAGGCATGGCTGCCCAGCAGCAAGGGTTCAGACTGAAGCTGTGAAGCTGCTGTGAAGGTGCTTGTTCACGTGTTGGCGGTGTTTTCATGGTCTAATAAAGGGGTCTGCACGAAACTCCGTGTCTCTCCATCCTTCGGTCGGCCCCGGTAGCACTCGCCCTGCTACATCTGGCTCCCAACGTGGGGCGCGAAGGATGGAGGAGAGAGGCATGGAGCGGGCCCTGGACACGCTCGCCCGGGCCATGGCGGGCATGGCGGCCGCCTTCCGGGACCAGGGCAAGCGGCAGCTGGCCGCCATGGAAGCCCTGGTGGCCGCGGGGCGACCCACCGCCCCTGCGCCCCGTCTGAGGGCCACGGCAGCAACGCGGGAGGAGCTGGCGGCGCCGCAGCTGAGAGGCCGGGAGGCAGAAGCTGCGGGCCGCCAAGCGACGGCTCCCGAGGCGGCGGGACCCGCGGAGCGACCCATCCCTGCAGCCCGTCTGAGGTTCGCCGCGGCGGCGCTGGTGGCGCTGCAGCCGACCGGCCGTGAGGCAGTGGCTGCAGGCCGCCAGGCGACGGCTCCCGAGGCGGAGGCGGAGACGGAGGCGGAGGCGGAGTTGGCGGGGGAGGCGGCTTCGGAGGCGCAGCCGCCAGCGACGGCGGGTCCCGCGGAGACGGGGCCGGACCTGCGGCCAGAGCAGAGTGTGGGGGAAGAGGCGGTCCTGGAGGCGGACCAGCAGCCCGCGGAGGTGAAGGAGGCAGTCGTGCGCGCACCGGGTGGCCCGAGGCCACCATGGGCCCGGCCCCGAGCGCATCCTCCACGGCGGGTGGGCCGACGCCGGGGGCGACCACCCCGACCGTTCCGCGGCTCAGGCCGACGCCGTGGGCGACCACCCGACCAGGAAGCCCAGAGGGTTCCTCTCCCGCTCCGAGGAGGCGGAGGGGGGAGTAGGCTCGGCCGGATGGACCCCGGCTTGAGGTTGGCGTTGGGGGTGTGTGGCAGGGTGGAGGAGCTGCAGCCACTCAGGCTGATTAGGGCACAGGTGGGCCCAATCAGCCTCTCCACTCTGCCAGCCTTCATAAGGCATGGCTGCCCAGCAGCAAGGGTTCAGACTGAAGCTGTGAAGCTGCTGTGAAGGTGCTTGTTCACGTGTTGGCGGTGTTTTCATGGTCTAATAAAGGGGTCTGCACGAAACTCCGTGTCTCTCCATCCTTCGGTCGGCCCCGGTAGCACTCGCCCTGCTACAAAAGGATACTGAGATAAATATATTGAGAGTTTTTCCCGCCATATCATTGCAGCAGCTTTCCCAGTCATAGTGGAGCCCGGGATGCTCTCAAACTCAACAAATATGCAGCCAGAGGAGGTGCTGTATGTTCAAATTAAAATTGTGCAGGCACGGTTTCCAGGTGTAGCCACCACCCATTGGAGCTCATGAACTATACTCAAAAGTCTCAGGGAGCCAATCAAATAATGTTATCCTTGTAGAGTCTCTGAGCAGATTTAACACAATGATAACAGATTGGCGATGTCAACAGTGTAGATGACTGCAGATGAGTAATGGCTTTGGCATTGACAGTTAAAAATACTCTTATAAATAACTATACATTAACCAGAAGACAGCACTCAAAACATTCCTTTGCTAAGTAGATGTATTTACTGTTTTGCTGAATGACTACAGCAAAAGTTGAATTTACTTTTCTACACAAGTCACTCTCCTGTTGACTCGTTTCTGTTGCTCTGAATGATCAGCTTGTCCCTTGCCCTGTGATCATGGTCATGATCAATGGCCTGATAAAGTCATGTCATGTCATATTTAATGTTTCATTTCATATGCCAGGTATATGCCATGCTTATACAGTGCGGTAATGTTCAATGTTAATGATATTGATATTTTCCCTGACATATAATAACTGTAACTACTGTATATTGTAATAATGAGAAACATACTAATCAGAAACTCCTCTAGGATTAACCAACTCCTCGTACAGTACGGAGCGATCTCCTCAACTCAGGTGGTTTATGCTCAGACCCACATCTTTTACAGTGTCAGCTAAGAGCAGAGGTTATCCATTTGTCAGGAGAGCTGCCCTTCTATTGCTACAAGAAAACCAGCTTCTCTCTAACCACTGTTAGTTGACCCCTTCATTCAGTCTCACAGTTTGCAGTAACTAATAACTTGTTCTCAGAGATGGATGAGATGCAGACAGTTTGGTAGCACACACAAAACATGACTCAGTTGAGCAATGATGTACGGCGCCGCATTAGTGCCAGCTGGTCTTTTTTTGGGGGCCATTTTCATCCCAGAGCGTAATGTGCAGGTATCACAAATGAGGCGATCCCCTTGGGAGCTAGTACAGGAGGACATGCAAGTATTTTATGCTCACTCTCAGCCCTCTGCATGGTTTGTTCTAATTAGTTTAATCTCATTTGTAGATCCTGCGTCCTCCCCAGCTTTCACCTGCACGCTCTGATTCTGTGGAGGCCAAGGTTAAGTTGACAATCACTCCCAGTATCGTTGCGTATGCCTATTAAGTGGAGGTTGATTGGACTGTAGCCCAGACCTCAAAACTGAAGTGTTTTATCATTAAAAAAGCATTTGAAATCTTCAGTGTGAGAGATGTACTTACTGAACTAAAGCTTTTCAGTCTTCATTTTTTCAGACCTAATAGAGCTCACTTTCCTGCCTCAGTAAATGTCTTGCAGGTGAAGAGATGGGATCAACACTTCGGTAGTAACAAAGACAAATGTGTGTGGTGCGCTCCTTTTATATGGGGAGGATTATGTGCAAGGATATTTGATTAATTTTGACATGGCATGTTGAAGCTGAGCGAGACTGATAGAACCTAACAGTTCCCGAAGTGCAGATTTTATGCAACTAATTCCACAGTTCTTCTTTCATTTCTTTTGATTTAATCTCCCTCCCTTGCACAGATGTTTCTCCCTTTGTGAAACACTGCATTAGTGCATTGTACAGTGTGAAATATGAGTAAAAGCCCTCCAGCTGATGGTTTTGCATTAGGTTCTGCTCTGTGTTCTGTTCAATATGCCCGCATTAAAAAGCTACCTTGAATCTAATATTTGATGATAAACTTGGCATCACTGTACAACAATGCTGTACATTGATTCGCCATTGGTTTTCTTCATAATTTGATTTATCTCTGACTGCTTATATTTCTCCTGAACCTGGTTCTTTCCTGGTCTCCCTTTTGAGTATTTTGAAATACTGGTTTAATGCTGATAACTCTGTAATTGCAGAATGAAAAACAATTATTTAGGAAGAACATCCCCGAATCTGTGTCTTTCATAATCCCTGCACATAATCCTCACATATCCATTTACTATTTCCATTGTATTGCAGAGAAATGTGATTTTTATAAACTATTAAAATAGTCCTGCCCATTTGAGGAGAATGAGCCAGTCACTTGAGTGAGAGACTTATAGAAATTATCAAACATTTTTTTATTTTAAAAGGAAAATGTCAGCATGAAGCAGTGTTATAATAGAAAAGAAAATCTTAAAGTTCAATGGCTTATCATTTCTTAACAGAGACTAATTAAATTAACACTTTTGGTATTTCTGTAGAAAAAATACGCCCCTGTTTTCTTTATTAAAGCAAGTATTAGAAGCACATTAAGATCAATAATTCTGAATGCATTTGATTTTATTTTGATATCAGTGGTGCTGGTAGTCAATCACAGGGAGAACAATGACAGAGGTTCTTATTGAGCAGACACAGAAAAACTGCCCACACTGTTGCATATGGACTGTTTTTTATTTGTATCTGTTTGTTTTGTTTTTTTGTTTTAGTTTTAGTAAAGACCTGCATCAGCTCCCCTGGACAGGATACATTGTTAAATTTAAACACAAAATATCCATATTAGTTACTGAAACAGAGCTTTGGGCAGAATTCTAAGTAGATATATCACAAATACACCTTGAAATAAGTCAAGAACATCTATAAGTGCAATATTCATCCTCAAAAACAACTTGAATGTGTGTTTACGATCAATGAGCAGTTAAGAGACACAACGGTAATGAAGTTTAAGCAGCCAAACATTTCATAATCCATTATTCTTCCCACTTTGTTCAATCTTTTTTCACCACTGGCAGCAAAGCAGCCCCAGAGCATGATACTACCACCTCTACACACCACAACTAGTGATCTGTGTTCTTGTGAATGCCTCATCTTCAGCCTTCACTGTAGTGTGTTTGTTTAGTAATCCAATGAAAGCAGTTAATCAAATACTTTTTAAATTGGCAAGAAAAGCACACAGCTGCAGTCAATAATCATCACTCACAGGATGTCAGAAAGCCTCAGAAAGCTAAAACATTCTGGACTGACCAACAGCCAGACAAAATTAACGTGTGACCTCTATGTCATAACACTGTGGTGCTGTCCAAAACACATCAATGAGCCCTATCGCAACACTAACACTGGGCAACGTGGCCCTCTGTTATGCCAAACGGGGATCCTGTTTGCTGTCAGACTCACAAACATTATTCTCTCTTAATAAATACAACAAAAAAATGTCTGTTAGTCATCCACAGAGTCAAAACAATTCCATGGTTCATTTCACTAAAAACCTTTAAGAGCCCCGGTGAATTAATGAGCCATATCCTTCATGACCCATTTTGAAAGATTTACCTTTTCAGTTGAAAAAAACATGAAGCAGATGGAGTTCTGAAATCAAAAAGCATAGAAAAAAAACGACCAAGATATTATTATGTTTCAATTCTTAAAGGGACAGGTCCATTACTGTCATTCTGATCCTGTTATAAGGAAGCAGTAACCGTGAAACATCCTCCTCAATTTGTGTCAATTGGCAGTAGCATATCCAACAGATTTTAGATGGCAGTGACCTGAACATGATGTCTAGTAAGTACACACAGTCCTTTCCATGGATTTTATGTCCACTAAAAGTTCAAATTACCCTTAGTTTGTCCGTAGAAACCCTATCCACAATACCAATTAAGATGAATTACATTTTTACGTCTTGTCAAAGGCTGAAAAAAGCAAATATTCTTACATCGGCTGCTTGCCCTCTGGGCTGACTTTAATGACCATCACGCTCCAAATGTATATTCTGTTCTAGCTCAAACATGCTTTGACTCAAGTTGTTTTGGTCTTCAACAAAAGTTTACACTCATTATCATCTAGTAAAAGACCTCGATATGATTTAACTCTGAAATGTCTCTTCAATGGAAATTTGTTCATGATAAAAAATTGAAAGATAATAGCCTGACATTTTAACTATCAAAGTGCCGAAGTTAGTTTGGCATCATGTACAATACTGTAAAGGCTTAGCATTAGGTGGATGTGACTGAAATTCTGCCTGATTCTGTGAATTTTGTTCACAGTTAAAGATTTTAAATCAAAATGGCTTTGTTGACATTGTTGCACACTTTTAAAGGCAGCAAGCTGCATAATTCACCGTATCAGATCATTATTTATTTAAAGGAGCTTGAGGCAGGATTGAGGCAGGATTTATGAAAAAAATTCGTATACGTTTTAAGTTTTCTAGTAATAATGTCAGATGAAGCGTTCCAAACCCAAAAGAATGAGCCCTCTAGTGTATCTCTCCGTTGCCTTGAACAGGCTGTGTGCTGCAAAATGTGCTGCAATTCGGGCCCAAATTTCCCGCGCTGGGCTGCGGATGTGACGTCACATGACGCTGCATGCGCGTTCTCCCCGTTCTCCCGTGCCGGCTTCGCTGTTGGCTGCAGTACCCCCGGCGGCCATCGTGGAGAAGGGTGGCGCTAGAGAGTTTCATTTCTTAAAAGGAGCCTCATGCTCCTTTAAGGTAATTATTGATCAGCGTAAAACAAAAAGCAAAGACTTGACATGTCCTTTGCACAGTAAAACAGACATTTCTGTCAATGCAACTAGCATAATCAACTCTAATTAACAAAGTTCTCGACCGTCTAAGCCCCAGAGACTACCAGTGAGCATCTCCTTACGTCTGCTTAATAAGCAGTGGTCAATTTGGCTGTCTGACACTGCAATACTTAAAGATACGGTTTCTGAATCTAAATGTTGAGTCTTTTAACATGGTCTTCGGGTTTGGGTGTTTGTGCAAGAATTTACATAGGTGTACATAGGTGTTTGCTTGTGAACTGGAGATAACGTGAGATGAAACATTGCAGCACATATCATTAACCCCTTAGCTGTTATTGATGTTAATGCTCAGGCACTGTACACTAACTTTCCATAACTGTGGAATCTTAATTGTTAAGACTAACTGTTACTCCATGTAATCTGAAATAGCCCTGTCTCACCCTTTTGGAGACACATGGAAATGTTCACACTTTTACTTCTCACCTATGAATAACTGGCTGTTTAGCTGCAGATGGATGAGTCCGTCGGCCGGCGCTTCCTGTGTGGCGGTAGGGAAACCGTCGACACGGAGTGATGCCTCTTTCACGTTTCGCTCAGCTCGCACACTGTGCCAACGGTTGTCATTCATTGGGAGGCCCGTCTTCACGCGAACCTCCAGAGGTCCGTTTCCCACGTCGAAGGAGAAGACGATCTCTGTGGAAGCTGATGAAGGGTAATTTTACAGAGGATGAGATAAATACAAACTAAGAAACTGTGGAATTGGGAAGGACTTCTTAATGAATTCCCTTAAAAACGAATAGTTGTTTCATAATATAAGTCAGAGGCTGTGACTACGATAATATATTGATATTTGTACTGATGGAAAAAACACAAACAAACTTTAGTGGCACTATGTATACTAATAATGTAAGGCAAGGCAAGGCAAGGCAAATTTATTTATATAGCACAATTCAACGTACAATGTACATTTAATACTGTATTTTTTAGATGGATCTATATTTTTGGATGGAAAATATTTATGTTTTTTTTTAAATACAAAAATAAAATCCCGATTTTTTTCTCTGAAAACCCGATTTTCGATTTCGATTTCGATTTTTTTGGTAAAACTACAAAAGACAATGGAATAAATTGTTTCAAATATTTTATCTTTATTTTTAAAGAAAAATAGCAAACAAATTTCCCTATTGGGAATGAAGTGCAATTGAAAGATACTGTAAATCCTCCTTGAGTTTAGTAAAGTGACAACATTTACAATTTTCTTGACCAAACAAAGATGACTAGACGAGCTCTGTCTGTAATGCAGCAAGCTGCAAAAAAGGAAAATCGATTTTCCGATTTTCCTTTTTTTAACATCGTCTTGATTAATAAATCCGATTTAGATTTAAAATCGATTAATCGCACAGCCCTACTAGGAAGTAAAGCTTGGTAATCTTGCTAACCAGATTTGGTTTGAAAATTTAAACAAATTCCACCTGCTCCCTCTCTGATGTGCTGCAGCTCCATTTACACAAATCTTACAGTTAACGTGCCGCCTAGCATCATCTTATACGTGGAAGAAGACTGATTGTTGGTGACTGGTGGTTTGAATGTATGTACAGTGGCTTAAGTAACACCAAAAGCAACTAAAGGAATCTCATCTTTCATTTTTCTTCCATTGTTCTCGTGTTTTATTGTCATTCCAAGCTAAAATGTTTTGCCGTACAGCGGGAGTACTAACTGTAACATGCCAGTTCACTGCTGACATGGATAATAGCAGGTAGAATACATGAAGGTAACTCAACTGTGTTACTGCTGCCAAATGGAACTTAAAAACAACAACAGAGCCTATGAAAATCACACTGTGGTCTGATATTGGCTAAACTTGGAAAATCAATGGGTAAATGACTATTTTACTGGGAAGGGAGATCTAAACCAAAATAATGCAGCCCAGACTGTTGTGCAAATTAATCACAGAAAATGCACAATGTGGGTGTAATAAGTAACAGAGACACATCATATTCTTTGTTTTTAAAAATTCCAAACAGAAGAGGAGCTTTTACTTCTTATTCTATTTGTCTAAAACGATAATAGTAACAATTTGCCTTTTTTTTGTTCCTTTAGTAATGTTGTTAAAGCAGAGGTTTAGTCTTTTCCAGCCTGGGTCCAGATTGTGCCATTATTCAATAAACCCATTAGCTAGTTGTGTTCCTCAATCATCATATGTTGGCAGAGGACTGAACTGACTTCCATCTGTTGGTAGCTTGGACAGACAGCTGGACACAGATCTGGGATCATTTAGAAAACTAGCTTTGGGGCAGTAATGCAGGAATGCAGCTACAAACCCATTTGTTTCTGTGCGTGCGTGTGTGTTTATGAGTGTTAAGCCAAGTGCCAGGACCATGGTAAGATCAATAGGATGCTCACTGTCAAACATGCTTGTAAAAACCTCCTTCCAGCTCTGCACTGTGAAAACACACTTGAAACACATCAGCTGCAATCTCTGAAATCTCATTTGATTTTAATCATTTTGACATTCAGTGATACATCTGTGGGCTCAACCAGAAATGTAGTTAGAATTTGCATGTTTTTTACTGTGTTATTGTAAGGAAAATTAAATGTGACATTTGCAGGTCAGTTATCATCAAGCAATAGCACTACTGAACCACTTCAAAAATACCCATCTACATGATTTTTTTCGCTGTTCTTTAGTGAGCTTTCACCAGTGAAAAGGCAGATGGGAAACGTACTCGGTTCTGGCTTGTTGCCAGTTTAATCGACACAAACAGAAAATAATCACTCCTCCGTCACTGGCAGTCTTGTTTATTAAATATCTGATTTAAAATTCTGACACCTCTTGGCCTAGACCCAACTTCTTAATATCAGAAATGATCATGGATGCACTGACCCCAATGTGCCCAAAACCTACTAAAATAGGGAGAATTGACCTTTACTTCTGGAGTTCCCTGGACTATGGAGTGCTGAAATAACTACACAAACTAAATAGTTTGGGAATATTTCATTTTGAGTTTTATCACTCCTCTTTTCTATTAGCAACTAAATGCAAAGGCAACTATCATACACTGTATTACACAATATAATGGAAGAGGAGAATGAAAATATTACAATACCGCAGACTGCTCACAGTGTGTAAAAATTTCAGTGTGTTCACCGCTTAACCGGTCACTCAATTTTGCGTTTTAATGTAAATGACCAGGAAGAAAAAATTAAATAAACCAAAAAACACAAGAATATATCACATGACTACTGTTTTCACCTACTCCCAGTACCAGCTTGGGGGGGGTAAACCTATTCAAAGCAATGGGACAAAAAGCACTTATATATTTACTTACAGCTCAGCTCGATCCGTATGAAGTCCTTGATGCCCAGATTTTCCAGAAAGACCCCAGAAGAGAATGTTGTTTTAAACAGAAAAGCGATGTCAGCATTCAGCTCTCCATGAAAGGTGGGGAAGTGAAGGTAGGATGTCTTCCTATCAAAAAATGCGGCATTCCAAAAGTTTTCTGAAAGACATAAAGACTGAAAAGCTTTGCATACTTGCAAGAAGATATGTAAAACCTTTTTTTTTTTTTTTGGCCACTGCATGTATAACTCTGGAACAAAGCTCATTAAAGAAAACTCATTATGATGTCTGCATAATGAAAACCATGTGGTAAACAAATGATCCAACTGTTCAGCTAATTAGCTGAATGCAAAAAACATAATACTAGCTATGGTAACTATTTTAGTTGATTTATCTTTGTTCTTACTTTCTCATTAAACTTAATGTTGGAATTATAAGCAATTAAACTGTTAAGCTCTATCAAATTAATTTATTGATATATTTTCCTATTACAAGCTGTCATTAAAGAGAATAAGCAAGTCATATTTTAGCAGTCATTGTGCTAATTAGCTAGTGTGATTTACTGCACAATAGTTTTCCACAATTTAAAATGGCAGGAAGGACACTTGATACAAAGATACTTTTAAATTAAACTATTGTATGGTTGAGAAAAAAAACTTATTCCTCACATTATCTCCCGCCAAACCACGGAGAATTTATATGAGGACCAACAGAAGTGTCATTTATGACAGCAACTTTGTACAAATCAACAAGCAGTTGAAAAAGACTTACTGTCTCCATGACAACGCAGTGGTCCCACCCTGTAGGCAGCTTCTGACCCTGGCCGATGGATGTCACCCAGCACCAGAGACCGGACTGGGAGGGTCTCCTTATGGGTGATCAGGCCCGAGTCATTGGTCCTGAGAAAGAGAGGGAAAAGATAAAGATAAGATAAAGGACAGAAATGCAGTGAGTAAGTAACAAGAGATGAACAGAAATGAGACAAGGAGACAAGCAGTGGAAAAGTCACAAAAGACAGTGTACGTGTGCCTACTTGGACCCACACTACATTCAGCATTAAGAACACTACTACTACTACTACTACTGTCATTTAGCAGACGCTTTTATCCAAAGCAACTTACATCTGAGACACACACCATGGAGCAATTATGGTTAAAGGAGCATGAGGCAGGATTGAGGCAGGATTTATGAAAAAAATTCATATACGTTTTAAGTTTTCTAGTGATAATGTCAGATGAAGCGTTCCAAACCAAAAAGAATGAGCCCTCTAGTGTATCTCTCCGTTGCCTTGAACAGGCTGTGTGCTGCAAAATGTGCTGCAATTGTGACCGGAATTTCCCGCGCTGGGCTGCGGATGTGACGTCAAATGACGCTGCATGCACGTTCTCCCCGTTCTCCCGTGCCGGCTTCGCTGTTGTCTGCAGTACCCCCAACGGCTGTTGTGGCGAAGGTGGCGCTAATGAGTCTCATTTCTTAAAAGGAGCCTCATGCTCCTTTAAGGCCTTGCTCATGGGCCCAAGGTGGTTCATCTGGGTTGGCATTCTGGGCTTGAACCTGGTCCTCCAGAGCCAAGCCCACCTCTGTAGCCACCAGACTACCACCCCCCTCAACTCCTCAACTGGGTCTACTTAGTTTCATATTTTGGATTTTGGATGTGGTCACAGAGAAAAGAAAAGCAACAATCACAAAATGCCTAAAACAAAGTTCTGAAAACGTTTTTCCTGAGTAAATGTACTGCAGCTTGAGTGATTCTTCTACACATGTGGCTGCTGCATGGTCGGGTGCAGTACCATTGGTCGTAGTCAGCATCACAGTTGCAGTAGTAACTGGAGTCTAGACATTTGTCCTGCAGACTGCACCAACACTGCCGGCTGCCAGGCAGAGCGCCACCCCAGTGGGTCTGGACCTGACCTGGACCTGGGCCTCCCACCCACCAGCTGAACGGAGTACCATCTTAAACACAAACATAAACAAGATTAACCTTTTTTTTGTTCTGCAGGGAGAGATTATCTCTGCAACACAACGATCATTCTCAAACTGACAGATGATTGTAAAAGTCCTCTGATGTTGAATTGTCACTCATCTAAATCACTGATCTGACAGCTTTTGTAGCTGACTTTCTTCTCATTAACTTTCATATCAAATCTGACATCAGCTTCTATTTTCCTTCTTTTTCCTTCCGAACGCCAAACAGGATACACCTCCCAAGGATAATAATAAGGCTCTCATGCATGTGTCTACCCACCTTTGATCAGGTACCTCTACTGCTGCTTTCCTGATAAGACTGGCCAGATCATAAGCAGTTATGTTCTCAATACTTCTCCCTTCCAGATGCATCCTCCAAAGAAAGCTTTTTAGCCAATACAGTGGTATTTCACAGCCTTTTGCCTCATTTTGAATCACTTTGTGTTGCATATTCATAAAGGGTTTAAAAACAAAGTAGCCAAAGTTCCAAGTATCCAAAAACAGTAAAATGTTGTGCTGTGGCTGAGTGAGAGGGAGATAATGCTCTATAGATATCTAACTGATGGCTGAATTAGAGTTAAATTGACTAAATCAGCAATTCACACAACCGCGCTCTACTTCCAGATATAGATCATACAGAAGCAGAAAAACTTGCTTTCTGAAGAACTTGCCTCCAGCAATTTTGACTACATTTTCCTTCAAAAAAGCTTGCCCAACAAAAGAGTAAAATTATGATTAAACAGCTTGACTCTCCTCAAAACTTGCTATCCTAAAGTAAGCGTAAAATGTGAAAGAGCTTTTTCACTAGACCTTACCGAGGGTGTTGAAAAGGCGGGACCTCCTGCAGTGGTAGGATAGCTCCTGCTCACAGTGCTCTGACTGACTGATGATGGCCGCCAGCTGCTCCTCTTCAGAAGAGTAGTTAAAGTGGGTAAAGTGTTGATTTCTCTCATCCGAGGACTGAATTCTTGTCATGTCTGTGTTATTGTGATGAATAACCACCCAAGTCTCGTCCTCTGGCAGAAATAGAAACACAAAGTATGTATAAGCAGACTGCGTGGGCCACAAGCAATCATGCAGACTAACAAATGGCAGCAATTTGTATGAAAAGAAATATCATTTCTTTTACCTGTGACGTTACAATAGACCAACTGGGGTTTAACTGGTCCGCTGCCATCCACGTCTATGTAATAATGTCCCGATGTGTTGCCTTTATGTTTATATATCTCACACGATTGTTCATACGTTGCTGGAGAGGAAAACATGACAGAATTCAAACTAGAGAGTCTATAACATACTCCATTTTCAAAGCGGGACTTTCCCACTAGTTTCAGATCAGTTTTTGTCTTCTGTAGGTGCACGGCTTAAGCAGATCAACAGGGCATTTTTGTTATGCCTCTGTCCCATCTTGAGAGGTACTGTAATAGCCAGGGCTGCACATAATTATTTTGGTCTGGTGCTCAGAGGAGCCCCTGGATATGTGACTTGGGCCTCCAAAAACGCGGTGACCCGTCTCGCCCGATCGATAAAAGAGGGATGCAG
Source organism: Cololabis saira (assembly GCF_033807715.1). NCBI lineage: Eukaryota > Metazoa > Chordata > Actinopteri > Beloniformes > Belonidae > Cololabis > Cololabis saira. The sequence goes on from NC_084599.1 coordinate 31,018,127, forward strand.
GAATAAGTTATAGGCAAAACGATATTTATTCATGGTGCGTGTTAGTCTGTAGAGTCAGTATAAGTAAGTTACAGTTTTTATCGGCCAGATTGGGATGCTCACGGCATATTTTGCACCTAGGGTTGCCAACTTTCACAAATAGAAATAAAGGACGCCCCGATTTCAGCAGCGCAGGAGCCAAAAAAAAGCCCCAAAACTTCTAAACTAACTTGCATGACTGTACAGACAGCCAACCATATAGCAGCTGAAATAGCCGCCTATGCTCTGTATGTCCACATCAGCCAAGGTGTAGAATATGGTGTAAAAGTTAACTTATTTCAATAATTCAACTAGAATATGGTGTACAAGTTAATTTATTTCAATAATTCAACTAGAATATGGTGTAAAAGTTAACTTATTTCAATAATTCAACTAGAATATGGTGTACAAGTTAATTTATTTCAATAATTCAACTAGAATATGGTGTAAAAGTTAATTTATTTCAATAACTAAACTAGAATATGGTGTAAAAGTTAACTTATTTCAATAATTCAACTAGAATATGGTGTAAAAGTTAACTTATTTCAATAATTCAACTAGAATATGGTGTACAAGTTAATTTATTTCAATAATTCAACTAGAATATGGTGTAAAAGTTAATTTATTTCAATAACTAAACTAGAATATGGTGTAAAAGTTAACTTATTTCAATAATTCAACTAGAATATGGTGTAAAAGTTAATTTATTTCAATAATTCAACTAGAATATGGTGTAAAAGTTAATCTATTTCAATAATAATAACTTAAAAGGTGAAACTAATATATTACCTAGTCTTATTACTGTACATGCAAAGCAAGATATGTTGAACCTTTATTTGTTACAATTTTGATGATGGAATTGTTTATTGATTTCATAAAATATTCTCTAATTTATTTTTTATTTGGGGTTTTCATAAACTTTGAGCCATAATCAGAGAGCAGCGTCTTGCTGGTGCAGGAAATGCTGCACGCAGTGACGGACACTGGCTGATTTATGGTTCCGCGTTGCACCAACGCAGAGCTACGGGGTAGGATACGCGGGACTGCGTCGCCGCGTAACATCATGCAGCCACTTCTCGGCGAACACACGTTTTCTGTTCGATTCGGGTAGTGGTTCAGTTTGGCGTCTATTTGTAGTTGATGGTGGTGGAACGCCAAAATAATTACTTAATGGCGCTTGCTTCTTGGACATTTTGACGAGACGTGTCGGGGGTTTGTTCAGTAAAGCTGATCCTTACCTCTCTTCCTCACCGCCGCAACGAGTATGGAGGGGGAGTAAGGACGCGCTGTGATTGGCCAGATTTTTTAATATTAGTATTCTGGTCTGGCCACAACCAATAATATGAGCCCCAGCTGGTGGTACGCAAAAGCGCTTCGCAGCACAAGATTGACAGCGCACTGTGGATTTTGACGGCGCATGCGCTCTGGCGGCCCACTTATGTGCAGCCCTGGTAATAGCAGAGGTGAAACACACAGGAAATGACCTCTGTGTGCAAAGATGAAGAAAATACAATGGAAAATGGTGCTCTTACCAACACTCATGTCACTTAGATGATTATGCCCTTTTTTTGAAAAGTTGTCACAGTTTTCAGGATGTTAACAGAATGTGTGTGACATGCTGTGGTAAAAAAAAAAAAAAAAAAACGCAGCAATGCAGCTGTTAGGCTATGGTCCTATTTACGGTACTTGTTTAATCTCAGACCGACTCCAAGATGTTGGGATCCGACCTCCAAGGAGTCTTTATTCTTTGTTTATGCTAAAGATAATTCCCTAATGACATCAGCTGTGTGTTTAGGGTCCTTGTCCTGCCGCAGAATAAATTTGGGGCCGATTATAAATGTCTTTGGATGTCATTGCAGGATGGATATGTGTCTGTATGTGTTTCTCAGCATTGAGAACAATGAGTTTCCAGAAATAAAGCTACAAACTTGCAAGGAACCGCCACCTTGCTTCACTGTTGGCAGCAGACACTCATTGTGCAGCCGTTTAGCAAACCAAGTTCCTTCTGTGCAGCCAAATACGTTTTACCCTGCGTTCACACTGAAAGCGTCACGGGAGTCATAGGCGTCTGGCTGCCATTCATTGTCTATGAAAAACGGGCGTCGAGAGGCGGCGGGGGCGGCGGGACCGGCGGGAGCGGCAGGAGCGTCGGGCGGCGGGCGCGGCGCGTCAATTTGAAAGTTGAAAAATCTGAACTTTATGCAAATGAGCAGCGGCGACGCCGAGGCGTCGTCCAATCACACACAGGAGCCCCTTTCACACAGAGATTCCGCAATATTGGTGTAAAGAAGTCCTGCCAATACGCCGCCTTTGTTGGTTCACACAGAACCATACAACGCCGGCATAACGCCGCTCCCGTCTGTAAATTCACACAGCATGCCGGCGTTCCGCAATCAGAGGCGTGACGACAGCGTCAGCGCTGGCCCCGGCTGGCCCCGGCATGCCGGCTGTGTCATTCACACAGACCCCGTTTCGTCTCTGTGACGGCTCTGTGACTACCTCCGCTGCCAGCTTATTGGTGGGGCCACTTGGCCCCCCCATTCCGCCTCCGTGACTTTCACACAGAACAGCGAGGCGGCTTAAAGGCGCAACGTTCCCGCCTCGAACTGGCTGTGTGAAAGGGGCTAGGGATTCCCGAAGCGAGAACTCTCAATGCAGATTGTACTTTCATGTAGACACAAACGTACACTCATTCACATGCGTACAGGAGCAGAGCTGTGCACTAATACACTTATTCTATCAGGAATTAATATATTTCATCCAGCAAAATGACATTTTGCTGGTTTGACTGCCGTTTTACCTGAACTGATCACGTGAAACACATATCTGATGGGTGAGGAGCTGGATGGTCCCAACGATTTTATTTGCTACATTGATCCAACGAAAAATAATTAAAACCCGTGCTTATTAATCACAAAACTCAGGTTAAACATCATGACTAAATCCGCTCCGACCCGGTGTGTAGTGATCAGCGCAGACAGACTGCAGCTTCACCTGAATTATGGTTCTGCGTTAAATCGACGGCGTAGCTGACGGCGTAGGGACGCGGTGCGGTGTGCGTCGCCGCGTATCCTACGCCGTAGGTTCTGCGTTGGTGTGACGCGGAACCATAAATCATCCACCGGGCGCAAGTGCTCGCTGGGTTGATGTTGATCCGCGGACCAAACTTGTTAAAGGAGCATCAAACTCACTCTTATCTACGCGGAAATAACGCTAAAATATAAAGAAGGCGTCCCAAAGTGAGATCTATGGTGAAATATGAAAATTAAGATGTGTAGTTATATGTGTAGGCTGTTCCCACTGTTCCCTTCAGTTCTGCAGCGCAGCTTGAAACCACGCCCACCGCCGCCCCGCTGCAGGCACTGACGCTTTCAGTGTGAATGCACCAAGCGGCGAGATGCTGGCGTCGGGACGCCCGTGACTCTTTCAGTGTGAACGAGGGGTTACTCATAACTTCAAAGCACTTGTTACCATTTTTTTGCATTCAAATTATTATCATACATAAGTTGCTTGGCCTTGTTTTCATGTTTGAGGTATGGATTTTTGGCCTGAATTCTCCTACAAAGACCACCCCTGGGCAGATTTTTCAAGAAAGTAGTTGGCGTCCCACTGATTCCTGCGAGTTCAGAGCTGATACCTCTCCTGGACATCTTCAGACTTCAAAGGGAAGTAAGTATAATTAATGTGTCTTTCATCTGTTGATGGGGTGTTTTCGCTCTTGGTCCCTTTTAGCTGTCAGAACCAAGTAAGAGTGATTCATCAGTAACTTTTGATCAAATGTGAACACTACAAATGAACTTAAACTCTTTGAAGCTAATTGAAACGATACCATCATTGGAGGTCATCTCCAATCAGAATCCTTCACAAGGATGTAAGTCCATGGAAAGAGTCACTTAACCTGAGCTTTGTGAACATAACGCGTTCCAGGTTTACTTCACCGTTTTACAGGTTTTATTATTTTTCTTGAACTTTCCGGAGATAGAACACATGTGATGTATAAAGGGACAATTTTTAGAATCCAAAAGAAGAACCGAGGCATCGCTTTAAATCATAATAATGTAGTATCTATACTTTATGATTACTAAAAACAAAGCTTTTGTTACTATAAAAGAGAAATATTTATCACTTTAAAAACTGTGTTAAGTTTTTGGAATAATTGGAATAAACCATGTTGAAGATAATATTGGGACATTGATCTGTAAAATAAACTTTTGCATTTTTATTTCTCTTCTGGACATTTAAAGTGCATTGATTTGTAAAATGGTCCTCATCCAAATAAAAATGGATCTTACACCCAGTATACTTTCATTTCTAATGCGACTCCCTTAAAACTCATAACTTCAAAGATTAGATCCATTTATGTTAAAAGAACATTCTGCCTTCTAATGCATGGTTTATGACACGCTTTCTACTCAGAAATCTATTCTTATATATATATATATACACACATACACACACACACACACACACACACACACACACACACACACACACACACACACACACACACACACACACATTCAAAGGATTTACTGTATTGCCTGTCACTGTAGCTGAAATGCCTTCATTTGTTGAATCAATGAATTGTCAAATTCTACACTTTTTCCTTTTTTTCCCCATTTTCTTGGGCTTGACTGGGTCTTTAACCCTGAGCCTAAACAATTAACAATTTGGTCTTTCACTTCCACAAGTTCACCCTGACTTTGACCATGATCTGGACTCTGTTGTCCACTGAACCCAAATCAAATTATGGTGCCTCGAGAATATTAACAGTATGTAATAAAAAAAAAAGACACTGCAACATAAGTATTCTTGTTCCAGTTTTTCTGAGTTAAAAGGACAATATATGGATGCTTTGAACACCTGAAAATATAGATACGTTAAAAAATGCTCAGCTGAAACACAAAATACACAAAAAAAGATTATAGTTCTCAATATGTGCCTTAAAATACAACAAAAACTACCCAGATTTGCTTTTTCGGCTGCTGATTTCAGAATGAGCCTTTGCATCATTGTGTCCCATGGGACATGAATGACGAGTAGAATTTCACATTTTTTCCCCATCATAGACAGACATGTAAATAAGACACTGAACAAGAACCCCTTGCAATAAATTGGCCTTTCAGAGTGTACACCTCATCCTACCAATGACAGCTGGGATTGTCTGCAGCCCCCTCACAGCTGAACAGAATGAAGAAAGTATAAAAAATGGATGGACTTACAAACACACCTTCAAAATACATCAAAAATAATAACTTAGAAAAATAAATAAATAAAATGATAAGCCTTGACTGTGGTCCAGTTGTAGTTGCCAAAAAACAAAATGAAAGCTTTAAGGACTTTCAAATTAAACGGAACTCTAATTTAGTAAGAATAATGAAGTGCCACGAATCTGTTTGTCTATTCCCGATTGTACACAGCTAATTAAAGTTCTGCAACAATGGCATTAGAAACACATGCAGACACACAAGGAAAGTGACTGGGGAACATGCAGCCTCTGTTTTATTAAAGCAAGCCCAATAAAAGCATGCATGGAATATTAACCTTATTTCCTTGAATGAAACTGCGTGATTCTTGGGGTTTAGGCTAGTGTAGGTTTAGATCCAAACATTCTAGCTATTTTGAACCAAGCTGTGTGCATTCACTCATTTGAGACAAATAATATTCTATTTAAATGTCGTAGAAAAAAATAAAGATAAATTGGGTGCATTTGAAACAATGGTCCCACTGCTCGGATGCTATATAAAATATGAACGTAAATAGAAGAAAATGCAGATTAGTTAAATTAAAACTCTTAAATTGAAGTGAAAGATTTCAAAGAAAAAGCATGCATATTGAAAATGACACTTCTTTGAAAATATAACCCATTTTGATGCCACCAACCGATTTCAAACAAGTTGGGATGAGTAAAGAAAAGACTTGTATATTTATACGTCTATTTTTGATTTTCCGTTGTTTATTTTGCTTTTTGCCATCTGTCTTTCTCTCTCTTGCTCTCTCACACACACAAACACACACACACAAGTAACTTGAGTGTGTGATTTAGCAACTTTTTACTTTCAGAGATTTATTCAAAGGAAGTACTGAGGCAAAAATGCAACAACATTTTGAAGATTCATTAATTACCATCTGTGCAAAACAGGCCCTTATGACACTCAACTCTGCTGCAGGCAAATAGAAGGAAGAGAAAATATTGGTATTTCAGAGTAATCATCTTAATAAGAATGTGTTCTTAGTTCATGAGCAGCTAATTTGACCAAGAAGATGCGGTGGGTTATGATTCGATTTCACTTTGCTGTGTTAAAGGCTGAGTGAACAGGAATCTGCAAGAACAGTAGCATTCTAAGCAATGTGCATCCACTTCAGTCCTTTCATCTCCAACATACACAGAAAATACAGTGACAGAAGGCAAAAAAATCTGGTTTATCTGCAGTCATTAGAGTGAACCCCTCCCAAACACATTACCCTCTCTGAGCAGTTATGAAAGTGCCACTCTGCAGTTAACTAAGCTGACTTTACTGCTGCCTATGCTAATCAATTATCTGTTAAAATGCATTTTATAATGAAATGCTCAGCACTGCCACCGAGACCTGAAAACAATTCTCAACCTCCAAAGCATTATTTAATTTTCCTCTACATCCTCTAGCCACAAATTTCTCTGCCTCCGCTTTACAGAGGCAATACGAAGTGATTAAAGGCACATCAGTCTTCCAGGCGAACCCTTTCAAAGAATAAGGCATCCACATGCCAAACATGGTGCTAATATCTGCTCTCCATCCTCTGAGGTCAACGTGACATTATTTTTGCGATTTCCTTTTCTTACTGAATGCAATATATCATACCTCTCATCCAGCAATCTTACTACATGTTCCCAGCAATGTCTGTCAGTACCAGCATTCAGACATGTCATAAATGCTTTTCCAACCTCAGACAAGTTTAGTGTTGAATTCAAAGTGGCCCCGGCAACATCTCAGCTCAAAAAGCCTAATCCTGATCAAGTGGAAAATTATCTCTCAATTATACTTCTATGTAAGATTATTGAGTATATAGTCTTTTTAACTTTATTATGTATACCAGGTGTACTTAAAGTGGCCAGTGCCTGTTTACTCCCCTGGGTGTCTGTTTTTCATTGCCATATCATCAATTTTACTCTGATCCAAGAACTGCATCTAAGAAATGTTTGCACTTGTTCTGGGGATTCTCTGCCATTTTATATGCAAAGTGGGGCGATCCTGGAACGCTTGAATAGAAGGCAACTTTACTTCACTACTTCACCTCCTGGTTCATTTGCCTTCTTGTCAAATTTTTTAGGATTACCATAACATGTACGGCCTGGATGACTGACAATTCACTAGTCAGCTGGTTCACTGAGTAAGTTAATAAAGTCCATTTTAGTGCTCACCTGTCTGGCTCTTTTGCACCTCCCCCCATCTTTCCCTTTTCCCTCTATCATCACACACACATATACACACACCAACCGCCTGGACTGAACTGCCTTTACTCTATTATTGCACCGCCATACAGTATTGTGTTATAATTATCATGCTATTACCAGTATTTGCTTTCCTTCATCATCATTCACTTGCCCTACTTTGCATGAAAATCTGAATTTTTCTGGTACATTTTGTAAATTACTGCTGTGTAGTCTGTGTAATCTTTTTTTAGCAATCAATCTGCACCACTGAACATTTTGTCAAATATACCATATAGTCATAGTGTACTGTAAATACCTGTAGCAATAGAAATTCACACACACACACACACACACACACACACACACACACACACACACACACACACACACACACACACACACACACACACACACACACACACACACACACACACACACACACACACACACACAATATATATATGTATATATATATATATATATATATATATATAAGGATGTGAATACAAGTCAGAGACGGGAAAGCTAAGACACTTCAAGGACAAGGTAAACAACACTGATTAGTAAGATGGTGTGCAGTTAACCGTGTGAGAAACACTGAATATAGCATCTTAGGCTGTCCATAGGTTAGTCATATAAAACCATATGGTGATACAATATATGAAATCATTAAAAGAATCACAAAATACGGAAAAAATTTCATATTTTGTAAGTCCATCCACCCATTTGTTTGTTTGTCCGTCCATCCATCCATCCATCCATCCATCCATCCATCCATCCATCCATCCATCCATCCATCCATCCATCCATCCATCCATCATCACTACAACTTACGCATCTTAATACTGTAAGTGTCATTATGTGGCTGTTGTGCCCACTCCCAAGACTTGATTTATGCATCTTTCTAGTACATGCTTACAGCTGTGGCAGGTGGCTCCTCTGTAGCCGCTGCTGGAGCAGTTACAATGGAAGGTGCTCCATGACTGAGTACATTTACCTCCATGTTCACAGTGACTGGGGGAACACCTATGAGAAAAAGAGATATAGGAAAGAGTAAAGAGCATTTTTCATCAAAAGCACTCTCAAGGTTTCTCAAGGACATTGATCAGAAATAAATACATCTTCACCAGAACATTCATGATTGCTGAGGGCCTGCCGAGTGGCAGAGGCCTGAATAAAAGCAATATGCAGTTCAATGACAAGTGGAACACAGGGGCATGTTCTATAAAAATATTTTCAAGACCCAAACCTTGACATTGGTTTATTCTTTGTTACTACCAAAGCCTGACACAGCTTGCAACCACAACAGTAATGGGTACCCATTTCAGCTAATGAATTGCACCTTGTGTGGCAGTGCTATTAGAAGTAATTAGGTGTTGGGAGACTGCAGCATCTGAAAGTCAGTTGGCAAATAGTAATTTTGTGTATAATTAGACATTGCCAATTGCAATTAATTAACACTAATAAGACACTTTGGATTTAGACTCCATAATCCTCAATGGCCTGCACTGCTGGAGTTATTGCCCGAGTATTTTTCTGTTGTATGACATGTGCATTGATCCATAACTATGACATTTTTGTTCATATTCAAATGAATTTTAAAATAATTTTAATTTAAAATATGTGAGATAAAAAAAAATATAATTCATAACAAATCCTTATGTATGTATTTTATTTTTATTTATTTATTTGTTCACAGCATTTCATAAATGCATTTTCTGTAAACGGCTTGGGTCACTTGTGTGACGGAAATTTGTCATTTCAATTTATTTACTCAAATCTTCTTTCATTTATGAGTCCATTGTGAGTAAATTCAGGTTCTGTTACTAGTATTGTGTGTCACATTTGGGTTCTAATGAGAACCATCTACTATTTTGTTCTAAGGCAGGGGTCTTCAACCGGGGGTCCGCGACCCCTAGGGGGGGCGCAGAGGTACTGCAGGGGGTCCTCCAACTTAAAAAGAAATAAAGGCAATTTTAACCAATATACCAAATATATATATGTATGTATGATTGAGAAAACTCCATTAACAGGCAATAATAATCTACTTTTGACAATAACTATTTAGTCTACAACTCTACATAAATGATTCCCATGACGTGAGTCACGTGACTAATGTCAACTTTAGAGCGAAAAACAAGCTAGCTAGCTGTTTAAGAAAAGAAAATTTGTTGCGAAATTGACTTGGCTATTTCATATTTAACGCTAGTTAGACCTGATGGATAAATTTGTGACAATAACGAAGCCTAAAGCTCGAGATTGTAATTTTACAGCTCGGCCTAACGTTACTCCTTCCACGTCTGACGAGGCCAAAGATGCTTGGGGTGCGGTTGGCTCCCTGGCACCTGCTCCAGGAGCAGAGGATAACGTTAATGTTAAACGCAAAAGAGATAAGACTCGTAAATATTCAGAAATGTACCTGAAGTTTGGATTCACTTTTAAAGAAACTGAAGGAGTGGAATTGCTGGTGTGTGTTGTTTGTGCAGCGACGCTTTCAAACGAGGGCATGAAGCCATCAAAGCTGCAACGACATTTGGAGAAGAATCATGGCCACTTGCAAGATAAACCACTGGACTACTTTCAAAACCGTCTGCAATCTCTCCAAGGCCAACAGACAATGATGAGAAAGTTAGCGAAAGTTAGTGAGCTTGCTTTGAAAGCATCATATGAAGTTGCTCTTCGCGTTGCTCAGTGTAAAAAAACATACACAATCGCTGAGCAAATATTGCCTGCAGCCACTGATATGTGCACGACCATGCTTGGGAATGATGAATGTGCAAATAAATTGAAGACGGTCCCCTTGTCAGACACAACAATTGCTCGGCAAATTGCTGATATGGCATCGGATGTGAGGGTGCAGTTAAAAACTGCAAACAGTGGTGGGATTTGCACTCCAGTGGGATGAGTCAGTGGACATGTCCAAAGACGCACAGCTCTTGGCTTTTCTGCGCTTTGTGGACAAAAAGGAAATGTGCGAGGAGTTCTTCAAAGTGATTGATGACTTTTTTCACAAGAACGAAATAAGCTGGGAAAAATGTGTCGCGGTGTGTACAGACGGCACGCGCGCCATGACTGGTCAGAAAAGTGGTCTAATGATGCTTGTCAAAAAAGTCGCCACCAAAGTTATATGGACTCATTGCATGCTACACAGAGAATCCCTCGCCACCAAATAAATAAGTGCTGACTTTGCCAACATTATGGACGCTGTTGTAAAAGCTGTCAATGGTATTAAAGGGGACCTATTATGAAAAACACGTTTTTTCTTGCTTTAACATATATAAAGTGGTCTCCCCTCAGCCTGCCAACTCAGGGAAGGAGGAAAGCAACCAAATTCCTCCGTGTCTGTACAGCCGCCCGGATGAGCCATCCAGTCTGATGTGGCTTCTACAAGCCATTCAGATTCTGCGCCCGTCGTTACGTAACGAAGGGCGAGATTTACATAAGTTGGCCTCCGATGCGTGAAATCATGCCCACAACTAACTCTGGCCGGAACAACAACAACTCCGCCGGCTGGAGCTTCCGCCATTTTCTACGCGTCAATCAGGCAGCCAATAAGCACAGTGCCTCATTATCATAGCCTCCCTCTGGGAAGATAAAGACATGGCTCAGAGAATGAATTTCTAATTTATTTAGGAAAAACAATCAAAAGCTTGTTTTTAAGACATTCAAGGCCTGTTTAAAATACGTATTAGATGCTATAATAGGTCCCCTTTAAGAAGAGTGCCTTAACTCGCCTCTTTGCGTCTCTGTGTGCCGCTACAGGAGAGGAACACAACACGCTCCTTTACCATTCTGAAGTCAGGTGGCTTTCCCGTGGATCAGTATTGGCACGCGTCTTTGAATTACGCACAGCTATCCACGACTTTCTAGTGAGCCAAAAGCGCACGGAGCTGGCTGCGCCTTTCGATGATAATGTGTGGGTGACTAAACTAGTCTATCTAGCGGACATTTTCTCAGAGTTGAACCGCCTGAACAGTTCTACGCAGGGACGCAACACACACGCCATCCAACTCTATGACAAAATGGAAGGCTTTCTGAAGAAAACAAAAGATGGAGAGAGCGCGTCAGGGGAGACAACATCTCCATGTTTCCATCAGTGGAAGAGCTCGCTTTCCAACAACATTTTTTGTGCTATCGCCTGACGTGAATTGTGCAATTATTGATCACTTGGAAGCACTGGAAAGCCAATTTGAAAAGTACTTTTCTGAGGCTGAGTCCTGGAGAAAGGACAAGACGTGGATACAGTTTCCATTCAAAGAGAATGCATGTGACGGCTCAAACCTGACACCCGTCGAGGAAGATCAGCTGATTGACTTATCTACAGACGGTGTACACAAGAATGTGTATGAGTCCAAGCCCCTCCCCCAGTTCTGGATCCATTGCCAACCATACAGATTTTTTTTTTTTTTAATTTATTTGCACATTTTTGAAAGAAGAAAAGAAAAAAATACAATGAAGTGAGTTTAGAGAAAATTAAAAAGAAATAAAAAAAACATCATAGAAGAAAATATGCCCTCTCAGGGCTTATCGAGTGACCTTCCCTCTATAATACACTTTAGACAGTAAAACAAAAAATACTTTAGGAAAAAAAAACAAGATAATTAAATAATAGTTAAAATACACATCTTAAAAAATATGATAAAAGGAGCAGACTGTAGCATAAACCCAAACAAAGAGCATCTAGATATATAGTATATACAGTGTACTTGTATGTATGTACAAACACACAAGCTACACGCAGACGTTGAGTGGTACTGGGTCAGCAGTTGTTTACATCTAAGATTTGAGAAGTTATTCCACAGGGCGACCCCTCTGTATTTAATATTATATTGCCCTCTAATGGTGCGACATCGGGGTGGATGGAGATGAGATGCTGATCTAGTTGGATAACTGTGAATATTGGATTTTATACAAAAGTGTTGTTGGAAGTGGAGTGGTAGTGATTGGCTTAAATACAGGATTTTGTAAATAAAAATAGAGATTTGCATTTTATTGATATCAAAAATATTTATAATCTTGAGTTTAGAAAAAAGGGGAAAAGATGGGGCCTGGGAATCTGACCTTGTGACTGTTCTAACAAGTCTTTTTTTGAAGTAAATAAAGTTTGTGGAGATATGTGAAACAGGTGCTGGCCCAGACAACATTACAATACAAGAGATATGGATAAACAAGACGGTAATACATATATAGAGTCGATATGATCTTTCCAACATTTTTTGTCGACAATTACACCCAAAAATCGAGCTGAAGATACCTTATTAATTTTATTCCTTTCTATAAAAAGGTTGGCTTGTCATCATATTTTTCCTTCCAGAGTATAAAATGAAATTACTGCCCCCAGCTATCAGCAAAGGCCATGCTCAGCCTCTTGCCCTTCGCAACTACCTACCTTTGTGAAAGTGGATTCTCTTCCCTCACCTACCTGAAGAGCAAATACAGCCTGAGGATGCTCTGCCTGACAACCTCCATCTCCCCCAGAATAGACAACTGTGTACCACCCACCAGGGCCAGTCATCTCACTAAGGTAGGCATACCTGGCATCCTGAAGTTAAACGTTTCATTGTTGGAAAATAACAATAATGGAAAATATTGCCTGATTACCAACTAAAAGTACTACTAATAATGATATACATGAAAGTTTTATCAACCATAAACACATGTAGGCTAAGCAGAATAAAACACATTCAAAAGTTATTATAAGCCAGGCTTAAATTGTGACACATTTAAAAAAAAGGGAAAAAATAAGAATTAAAGCTGCAAGCAGCGATGAACGGGCCCTCGCACGTGCAATTTTCACCAATAAAAGTCAAGGACTCAAAACTAAGTCCGATGACACCACCCACGGCTCTTTATGTCAAACCATTCAAAAGTTATGGTAGAAAATAGGAACTATCACATATCGACCAATGAGAAGAAGGGGCGGGGCTAATTTGCACCAATTAAGGTGAAGGAGTCAAAACCGTGTCTGATGACACCACCCACGACTCTTTATATCAAACCATTCAAAAGTTATGGCAGAAAATAGGAACTATCAAATATGGACCAATCAGATGAAGGGGGGGGGGCGCGCTTTTTGGCGTCTTTCGTCGCCACGGTAATGCTTTTTTTTTTTTTTTGATCAAATTTTTATTTTATTTTCACTCAAACAGAAAACCAACAATCAATGATGTACAGGCACTGAATATGTTACATCAATCCCCCCACCCCCACCCTACCCACCCGGACACACACAAAATGAAATAAACTATTACAGACCAGGACAATTATCTGACGTCTGTATATGAAGTCAAAATAAAATCGAGACAGGGCGGCTAAAGCAAGCAACAAAAAAAAAAAAAAAAAAGAGAGAGTCGCGGATTTGTGAAACAGTGAATATAGAACCTCACGGTGCTAAGCAAGTTAAGTCAAATACACAACAAAAAAAAAAGACACGAGGATCAAAGCAAGCGCTTCAGTGCTTCAGCTGTGGTGAGCCACATATTCACATTCGCCTCTTTGGCCCCATTTATACGGGCTGTCGATAACTCCATGTAAGTAACATCAAGAAAAGTCAAGATCCATTGTTTGATGGACAAAGTATGAGGGGGCTTCCAACGTACTGCTATCATTTTCTTAGCAGCTGTTAGACCTGCTAATATGACCCGTTTCTGACGTTCAGGGACTGGAAGTGCGTAAAGATCATTCAGTAATAACACTGGTATGGTCACAGGTAATGTCTCTGATATGAGTGTCGTCAGCTCAGCGGCCACGCCCTGCCAAAACCGAGCGACGGGGGGGCACTCCCACACCATGTGGAGAAAAGTGCCAGGAGTTTTTAATGTACACAGGGTGCATGAGGGATCACTGATAACTTTCATAAAATGTAGCCTACGAGGGGTCAGGTAGGTCCTATGCACAAAATTATGATGGATCTGTTGATGGTCAGGATTTCGAGAGGCAAGTTTGATATTGGCCCACACCTCGTCCCAGTCAAAATCCTGAACCAGTCCGGGGACATCACCCCTCCACAACCTGTCTACTGGAAGCGTTTTGTAGGAGGCCTCGAGCATGTACAAATACAAAGTGGATACCATTCCCCTCGAGGGTCTATTAGTAATGATCAACTCGTGAAGTGGATGTGTAGGTAGCGGGTGCTGCCAAGGTACACCGTGTGCTTTAAGAGAAGCTCTCAGCTGCAAATAAAAAAAAAAGGAAGTGCCTGGTAAATTGAAGTTATTCTTAATGTCCTGAAAAGAGCGTAAACCATCTAAGCTGAATATATCACCCAAAAACTGTACACCTCCCCTTTCCCACTGAGAATAGGTGATAGGTCTCCCCCCGATCAGCAAGTCCTTATTATTGAAAATTGGTGATTGTAGGTGCCATCTACAAGATATATTACAAATCCTTTCTACAGAGCGCCAAACCCGAATCAGATGGGACACAATGGGGCCGCAGCGCAGCTGACACTGCCTCACAGAGATATTCGCAAATAAAACATCTGCCAAAGACCAAGGGTGCACCATTCTTTCTTCCATCGTGCGCCAGGAAACCGACGTCTGAGAGTCAAACCATGTGACCAGGGGTCTGAGAGAGAAAGACCAATGATAAAATTTGAAGTTGGGAACTGCTAAACCTCCATCTAATCTCTTGCGCTGGACAGTGGCAGATCTGAGGCGGGGTCTCTTGCCATTCCAGATAAATCTTGAAACAGCCGCCTGCAGTTTACCCCAGTATCCAGTAGGGGGAGGGAGGGGGACCATAGAGCTAACAAAGTTTATTCTGGGCAATACATTCATTTTGACAATAGAAATGCGAGCCTGAAGGGAGTTGGGCAGGCTGGACCATCTCTCCAAATCACTCAAGACCTTATTCAGTACCTCAGTATAATTGTGCTTCACAATAAGGTGTAAAGAGGGAAATATCTCAATGCCCAAATATTTGAAATGTGGAACCGAGGGAATATTAGGAGGTAAAACAGAGTCCCTAGTCACTTTGTTCAATGGCAGCAGAGCCGACTTTGACCAATTAATTTTGAACCCTGATAGCGAGCCAAATTCATCCAACATTGATAAGAGGTGGGGGGCAGACT
Source organism: Cololabis saira (assembly GCF_033807715.1). NCBI lineage: Eukaryota > Metazoa > Chordata > Actinopteri > Beloniformes > Belonidae > Cololabis > Cololabis saira. Next base: position 31,033,630 of record NC_084599.1, read on the forward strand.
GTAACGGGTCGCCAAGAAAGATTAAAATATCGTCAGCGTAAAGCGCCAGGTGGTGGAGTGTGTTATGAACAGTTATGGGCTTAATAACCAGTGATAATCGGATCATCTGCGCTAGGGGTTCAAGAGACAGAGCAAACAGCGTCGGGCTCAAAGGACAGCCCTGACGAGATGATCTAGTTACTGGGAACAGAGTGGAGCAAATGTTACCTGTAAGAACCATTGCAGAGGGGTTTGAGTATAATAGCTGTACCATTTTCACAAAATCGTCTCCAAAACCCATCACCCCCAACACCGACCACAAAAAGGACCACTCAAGGCGATCGAACGCCTTCATCGCGTCAAGGGATAAAACAGCTGCCGGATGTTTGATGTCTGTTGCGGCGTCGATTACGTGCAACAGTCGGCGGACATTGTCAGAGGCTAGACGCGATTTCATAAAGCCTGTCTGGTCACAGTGAACCAGTGACGAGATATGCGGTTGCAGACGTCGAGAGAGAGCCTTGGCATAAATTTTTACGTCGGCGTTCAACAGACTAAGGGGCCTGTAATTACCACATTCCGTCGGGTTTTTATCCTTTTTCAGTAGTAAGGTGATTACAGCTGTATTCACATCCCTAGAAAAAGAGCCCTTCTCCATCGAAAAATGGATCATACTGAGAAGCAGCGGGCCAAGAAGGTCCCAGAAGGCCGCGTAAAATTCTGGCGGAATGCCATCGAGACCCGGTGATTTGCCCCTTTGCATACTGAGCACAGCCCTCTTAAGTTCTTCAAGAGAAAAGGGTTTTGCCAACTCATTTGCCGCCTCCACCGCAAGACGAGGTAACTTTAATTGGGCCAAATAATCGTCACATTTATCTTTGTCGAAAAGTATGTCTGATTCATACAGGTCAGAGTAAAAACTGCGAAAAGAGTCATTAATCTGCATTGGGTCGGTGGTAATAGCTCCTGACTGTAATTTGATAGAGGAGATATCTGAAAACTGCTCATTTGACCTAATCTTCATCGCCAAAAGGTGGCTGGGCCTTGACCCATGAAAATAATAACGCTGCCTAGTCCTGTGGATTAAGAATTCTGATCGGCGTCTGAGGATGGCATTGATTTCTTTTTTGATCACCTCACGCTGCAAGACTATCTGTTCTGAGTAATTAGCAGACAATGCGGATTCTAGTTTTGCAAGTTTGTTTTCCAATTCATGTAATTTAGAAATTTGCATCTTGCGCTGGTTGGAGGAAAACCATGTGGCATTACCCCTGATAAAACCTTTAATTGAGTCCCAAAGTATTCTAGGATCGTCGACTGAACCAACATTGAACTCCAAGAATTCCTTAAGTTTTTCTGTAAATTGTGCCCCAAACTCTTCTTGTCTTAACAGGGTCGTGTTAAGGCGCCATTTTGGTGCACGAGGGGAAGCGTTAATGAGCACCGATGAACAAAGCACACCTTTATGATCGGAGAGGGCCATGGGAAGCAGAGAAACACTGTGAATATTAGAGAAGAGTTTAGGGGACGCAAATATGTAGTCAATTCTTGAGCAAGATTTGTGTCGAGCAGAGAAAAAGGAGTAGTCTTTGATTGATGGATTAGTCGAACGCCACAGATCTGTGAGCCCCAAGCTGCTAGCCCACGTCTGTAAAGCTGTGGACGCTAGTTTCTGATCCCTTGTCTCGGATTTACTTGACCTGTCATTGGCTGCACTCCAAACAGCGTTAAAGTCTCCCCCCACCACTAACGAATAATCATTCAGTTCCAGCATACTATTTGTCAAGTTTTCGTAAAAGACCCTATCAAAACAGTTTGGCGCATACACCGATATGAAGGCAACTTTCCTGCTGCTAATTTCTGTCTTCACAATTGCCAGCCTGCCCTCCTTGTCAGAGCATGTGTCATGGATTTTAACTTTAAAGTTACGTCTGGCAACAACTGCCACACCCTTGGTCTTCGTACCAGACGAGGAGGAAGCTATCACATGATAATGTTTATCTGCCAGGCGTCTGACATCAGCAGCCAAGAGATGCGTCTCCTGTACCAATGCAACATCTATTCTCCTTCTGCGAAATAAACTCAAGGTGCTAATCCTCTTGTGAGGGCTATTCAGGCCGCCCGCGTTCCAGCTCAAAATATTAAGTTCAGGCATAATTTAGAATGAAGCCTCTATAGCGGATGCGGACAGAGACATGAAAACAGCCCCTGCGACCCTCTGAAATGATGAACCCAAGCAGATGTGAGTATAACTTAAAACAGTCAAGCCTCTCTCCCACCACACAAACAGAATGTGAACACAAAATCCACGATGTGAGCCGCTCCACATCAAAACAAATAGTGAAAAAATAAAATAAACGTTTAAACCCACCCCCCACCCAACCCACCCCCCGAAAGGGCCAGAAATATGCCCTAACTAACAAACCTTCCCTAATACTTGATTCCGTGACCATAGTCGGAAATAGGGCAGCAGTAGGGCAGCAGCAGCCAGCCCCTCCCCTCCCAGACTGTATCAATAACGAAAAACATGTCAAAGAAGTCATCCCTTCAATACTTAGAACTACATGCATGAACCGTGCACAAGGAGCTGCGTGTAAAAATGTACCGACCTATTTATGATGCATGAGATACAACACAATAGCCATAATTAAAACTATAAGACTGAGGTAGCTGCCTTACCATTAAAGTGTTGGCTACACCAAGGGCAAAACTGAGATCTACCCCCTGATGTGAGAAAATCTCTTGAGCGTGTAAAAACAGAAATGCCCCTCTGCTAAGGCTGCAATATACCATAAAACTAAAGATAAATCAAATCCAGCAGGAATTCTGTGGTGACAACGGTAACTTATAACACTCATGAAGATCAAAGTTGTTGACATTGCACATAACCATGACAGCAGTGACTGATATTATTAGAAGAGAGAGAAAGAGAAAAAAAAATAAATAAATAAATAAAAAAAAAGAAAAAAAAAATCTATCCAGTCTTGAAGCTAAACAGTCACTTTAAGAAGTTCAAAATGTTGAGCATATACGTCGCCAACTTATAACTATGACAGCAGTGAGTGACATTTTAGAAAGAAAAAATTAATAAATCAATTAAAAAAAAAAAATAAATAAATAAATAAAATGTCCAGCCTTGAAGCTAAACAGTCCCTTCAAGAAAGTTCAAAATGCTGAGCATATACGACGCCAACTTATAACTATGACAGCAGTGACTGACACTTTAGAAAGAAAAAATAAATAAATAAATCAATTAAAAATAAATAAATAAATAAAATAAATTAAAATATTAGAACAACTCAGACTGTTAATAAGAGCAGTAGAAATAAAAAAAGGGGGATTTTCGCCTTATAAAAGGGATTAAACCCGCATCTGGAGAAATCCAATCTTTATACTAAACAGTCACTTTAAGAATGTTCAAAATGTTGAGCATATACGTCGCCAACTTATAACTATGACAGCAGTGACTGACATTTTAGAAAGAAAAAATAAAAAAAATTAATAAAAAAAAAAAATAAAAAAAAAATAATAAATAAATAAATAAATCAATTTAAAAAAAAATAAAATAAAAATAAATAAAAAATGTCCAGCCTTGAAGCTAAACAGTCCCTTCAAGAAAGTTCAAAATGCTGAGCATATACGTCGCCAACTTATAACTAGCAGTGAGTGACATTTTAGAAAGAAAAAATTAATAAATCAATTAAAAAAATAAATAAATAAATAAATCAATCAATTAAAAAAAAAAAAAAAAAAAAAAAAAAAAAAATGTCCAGCCTTGAAGCTAAACAGTCCCTTCAAGAAAGTTCAAAATGCTGAGCATATACGACGCCAACTTATAACTATGACAGCAGTGACTGACACTTTAGAAAGAAAAAATAAATAAATCAATCAATTAAAAATAAATAAAATAAATTAAAATATTAGAGCAACTCAGACTGTCAATAAGAGCAGTAGAAAAAAAAAAAAAAATATATAAGAGGGATTAAACCCGCATCTGGAGAAATCCAGTCTTTAAACTAAACAGTCACTTTAAGAATGTTCAAAATGCAGAAATAAAGTCTTATATGCGAATTACCTTGTTCCACCACTAGAGCAAGTGCATAAAGTTAAATGGAATATGAAGCGTGAAAGAAAAAGAGATGTCCATTCACCGTGATCCGTTGCGGCATACATCGTTCAGGAATATTATCAGCTGATGAGTCCCACATCCATCCAGGCGATGTGACGGGGACGCTATAGATCCGCCGCCGCCGCCTGCGCGGCGCCGGCCCGCGTGTGTCGGCTCACAGCCCCGCCAGCCAGAGCCCGAGGGGACCTCTCCTGCGTCGTTCTCGGCTGAGAGTTGAGGAAATCCTCCGCTTCTCTGGGGTTGTTGAAGACACGATAATCCGAACCATCCTTGACTTTGAGGGTCGCTGGATAGAGGAGGAAAAATTCAACCCCTCTCTCGCGCGCGGTGTCCATCGCCTGGGTGAAAGCCTGACGCCGCTTGACTGTGTAATTACTATAATCGGCGGCAAATCTCACTCTCCTGCCGTCAATGGTGACCGGGTCTTTCCTCGCCGCCCGGAGAATATCCTGCCGTGTCGTGTAGCGGAGTACGTTGAAGATGAGAGTGCGGGGCCGGTCTCCTGCAGGACGTCCATTGTATATGCGGTGGGCCCGCATGATCTCCGGTTGCCCAGGCTGAAGAGACGGGAACCACTTCGGGAGTGTGCGGTTCAGGTATTGCACGCCGTTCGATCCCTCGACACCCTCTTTCAAGCCGATGATGCGTATGTTGCAGCGTCTATTCCTGTCCTCCATGTCCGCCATCTTGAGTTCCAGTGCGCCCAGCGCCGCCTCGTGGTTTGCAACCGTCCTCGAGTTATCATTGACGGTGCTTTTCAGAGTCAAAATATCCGCTTTCACCACACCAATACTGGCCGATAGTGAGGTCAGCTCAGATTGAATCGTGTCCAGCTTGTCCTCTGTGGATTTAGCCGTCTCGTTGAGTTGTACGAACCGCGGCTCTAGATATTCACGTTGTCTCTCCATTAGCATGTCTGCCATAGCTTCCTGTTCGGAAACACAAGCTCCTTTGTTCGACTTCGTAGAGCCTCCACCTGTACTGTTCTTCTTCCCAGCCTCCGTCATTTTGTCACAAGCAATTAAAAACGTCACAAATATCCGGGTAAAAATAGACTTAAAGGGATAAACTAGGTAAAAACGGGGAGGTTAGGGCAAGCGCGAAGAGCCTAAGCTGCCATCTTGTCCGGCCGGTCACGTGACCGCTAGTTGCATCGTTTTGCCACGGTAATGCTTTTGACTGAGAAAAGTAATGCCCATCGTCGCAGGATCGAGACGCACATTTTGATGTATAACACACCTGGGTGCACGTTACGGCATATGGCATAAATGGCATAAATTTCACCAAAATTACATGATTAATTCAAAATGGCCGACTTCCTGCTCGGTTTCGGCCATGGCGCCAAGAGACTTTTCTCTAAGTTGACAGGTGTCTAGCGATTTTCGTGCATGTACGTCAAACCGTATTGTGGGGCTTGAGGCACAAAGTTTTCTAGGGGCGCTTGTGGAGCCATTAGGCCACGCCCATTAATGCAAACCATTAAATATCAAATTTTTCGCCAGGCCTGGCTTGCGTGCAAAATTTGGTGACTTTTGGGGCACGTTTAGGGGGGCAAAAAGGCCTTCATTTTGTCGGAAAAAAAAACCCTTTGCACTGTCAGTGCTCGGGCCCTAATTACAAGCGGGGCTCCCTGCTCTGTTTTTCCTCATCCAAGGGGTCCCTGGGCTAAAAAAGGTTGAAGACCCCTGTTCTAAGGCATTTTGCTCTGCTCTATTAAAACTATTGTACTATTGATTCTTCAATGTCATTTCTTCATCAGTCTCCTGAGATATGTTTGACCCCTTGCATTCAGTGGTAATCAGTCTCGCTGTCGCCAACTCTTTATTCCTTGAGTGTTATTATTCAGTATTACTGAGATATTATAGTCACCTGGTGGTTAAAAATATATACAGAGGTACCATGGGTTATTTTTTTCCATAACAATTTGCCAACCATCAAAGCACATTGTCTGTGTATTTGTCCCGTAGCAGAATGGACAGCCCTGGGAGACTGCCTGCGTAACTTGAGAGACTGTTTTGTTATATTCTGCTTCGAATGCTGGCTATGCACAGGTCGATGGCTGGCTGAGTGAATTGTATTGTGTTTTTTGTGGTTTGATGAACTTTTTTCTGCTGTGTTTTTCCTGGGGTAATTGTGTTTTAGTGCTTGTGTGAACAACAAAGCTGTGTTATTATGTTTTGCTGGATTTACCTATGGGTCCAGGCATAATGACACACAGACTATCCACAGTTTTTTAAAAAACTTTTTTATGATTTGTCTTGCCACCTGCCTTGTGCTACAACCCTGGGAGGGCAATCTAGGCGTCTGGGGGGGGGTGACAGGTTGTAAGAACCCAGTGATACTTTTGGATGGATTGTTTTTTTTTTTTTCAAGATATGCATGATAAGTATGATGACTTTTGAGAGGATTGTGTTGGATAAATGAGTATGGGTTTCCCCATGGTAATAGCATCGGCCCTTTGGCAATTTGAATATTAAAATATTGGACAATGGAGGAAACATAACGTGTGCATGAAACAGGATAAAACAAATACTTCAATGACATGACAGTGACATTATGAGCACAGCACATAGCTGATAATCGGAGACCGGCATTTAAATAGTGTAATTGTTAAATTGTTATGTTAATTGACCGTTGTAAATAATAAGAGGCATTTATGAAAGCTGCTCCAAAACATCACTGGTTATTGCAGCTAGTCCAGCAGAGCTTTGAGTGAAGGAAACGCAGGTCAAAAGACTGGTTCATTATTGCTGTTATTTGATATGTGTTCTGTTTGGTTAACGTGAACTAACATGAGACTTACAAGGATAGTGTAAGCAACTTGCTCATTCTTGAGTGTTTTATCTCTTTATTTGGAGACACTGAGTACAAATATTAGTTATAAAAGCAGGAAATAAGGCTGCACTTTACTAGAATACTTTACTGTGAAATGGTGCAAGGGACGTTTTAAGCTAAGGTATGATGCATGTTACCAGGGTACATATGTGAAGCTAAATTTCAAAGTAATCATTGGGTCTCAGAAAGATAGAGGTGTAAGACCAATGATATAAAATCTTCCTATGGTAAAGCCATCGGAGAGGATGCAATGTGAGGATTTGGAAACTTAAATGTATAAATGGGGCAAGGTGGTGGTGGAACAAAGAGGGAAAAGAAGGGAATTAATCAATGACTCAATATTAAGACTGTTTGATTTCCAAAATGATGGAAAGGACTCCAAAGAACAGCAGACAGACAAAGCAAAGGCTGTTCTCCCTTTGCTACCTGTATCCCTGCAATTTCACAGAGAACAGAATAAACAATTATTTGTGAAACTCTGTTTAATTAAGATGACTATTATATAAGTTATATTCTCAGTGGTTCCATAACAGGTCACCAGTAAATATTTTTTGCTGAATCTATTCATGTCACAGAATATAATAAAGCACAATGACATTTCACAAAACTCCAAAGCATTTCACTTAAAATAAACATTTAGGGACAACTTTGTGTTTGTGACTGAAAAGAAATAAAAAGTACCCAGTCAGAAATCAATTGTAATTTCCTGTTACTAATGTATGAGCTGCCTCTTCAGCAGTGTCCCTGGAAAACAGTTTCAATAAATTGAAGAATGAAGTTGGAGATTAAATAATGCTATTATGACGTCATTGTTAAGGTGCGGCACGGTGGCGTAGTGGATGGCGTTGCTACCTCACAGCAATAAGCTGTGAACAACATTTAACATAAAATACATTGTTTTAAGTGAGATTTTGGTATATTCTAGAATTAACATGTCTTTAAACATGCTTGAAAGAATCAGTCTTGCTTCAAATTGCACATGAATGTTCTTCGTCAAAAGGTCTTTGTAATGCTATTAACCTCTTTTTTCAATACACACCATACCCACCATAACCATGAGAAGAAAGGAAAATAAATAAATAAATAATTGCAAACATTAACAGTCTTTTTTTTGGATCACTTAAAAAAAAAAGCTAAACCAGGGGTTCTCAAACTTTTGGTTTATAAGAATTTTATATGAAGTTCTAATATGATTGATTGAAGTCACGGCTCAGACAGGACAGAGAACCCAAAAGCACAACACCAGGCAGGATCAGAGTCCAAGAGGCTTTAATCTTTGTCAAAAGGCAGGCAGGGGTCAAACCGGGTAGTCAGGCAGATCAGGCAAACAAAACCAAAACGGGCAGGCAAAAATCCATAAACTAAGAATCATGCAGGGTTACAGGCAGGCAGGCAGGAACAGGACAAAAATCAGGAAGGCTGGAAAGCGAGGCAAAAGCACACGACAATCTGGCAACAGGTATGAGGGAATGGGCCGGTTTATGAAGGGGAAACTGATGAGGGAAACCAGGTGTGGAGCTGGGCCAGGGAAGCACAGGTGAAGGGAATGAGGCTGATGAGGGTGGCAGGATCCAGATGACAGGAGAGTCAGTAACACAGCAAAAAAACCATGAACTGTGATCATGACAGAACCCCCCCCTCAAGGGACAGATTCCAGATGTCCCAAAACCCCCCCACCCAGGGTGGGCGGAGGGAGTCCGGAGGAGGGCCCCGGCCAACACATGGCCAAAGCTCCGGGGGCCGTCCTCGGTGCCGGGCAGACCAGCGAGGCAGGTCTTCCGGGGGTCGGTCTGGGGACTTGGCAGGCGGATCCGGGGTTCGGTCTGGGGGCTTGGCAGGCAGTCCCGGGGGTGGGTCTGGGGGCTTGGCAGGCTGGTCCGGGGGTGGGTCTGGGGGCTTGGCAGGCGGGTCCGGGGGTCGGTCTGGGGGCTTGGCAGGCGGGTCCGGGGGTCGGTCTGGGGGCTTGGCAGGCTGGTCAGGGGGTCGGTCTGGGGGCTTGGCAGGCTGGTCCGGGGGTCGGTCTGGGGGCTTGGCAGGCTGGTCCGGGCGTCGGTCTGGGGGCTTGGCAGGCGGGTCAGGGGGTCGGTCTGGGGGCTTGGCAGGCGGGTCAGGGGGTCGGTCTGGGGGCTTGGCAGGCGGGTCAGGGGGTCGGTCTGGGATTGCGGCAGGCTGGTCAGGGGGTCGGTCTGGGACTGCGGCAGGCTGGTCAGGGGGTCGGTCTGGGGGCTTGGCAGGCTGGTCAGGGGGTCGGTCTGGGATTGCGGCAGACTGGTCAGGGGGTAGGTCTGGGGGCTTGGCAGACTGGTCAGGGGGTCGGTTTGGGACTGCGGCAGGCTGGTCAGGGGGTCGGTCTGGGACTGCGGCAGGCAGGTCCGGGGGTCGGTCTGGGGGCTTGGCAGGCTGGTCAGGGGGTCGGTCTGGGGGCTTGGCAGGCTGGTCAGGGGGTCGGTCTGGGGGCTTGGCAGACTGGTCAGGGGGTCGGTTTGGGACTGCGGCAGGCTGGTCAGGGGGTCGGTCTGGGACTGCGGCAGGCTGGTCAGGGGGTCGGTCTGGGGGCTTGGTAGACTGGTCAGGGGGTCGGTTTGGGACTGCGGCAGGCTGGTCAGGGGGTCGGTCTGGGACTGGGGCAGGCTGGTCAGGGGGTAGGTCTGGGACTGCGGCAGGCTGGTCAGGGGGTAGGTCTGGGGCTGCGGCAGGCTGGTCAGAGGGTCGGTCTGGCACTGCGGCAGGCTGGTCAGAGGGTCGGTCTGGGGGCTTGGCAGACTGGTCAGGGGGTCGGTCCGGGACTGCGGCAGACTGGTCAGGGGGTCGGTCTGGGACTGCGGCAGACTGGTCAGAGGGTCGGTCTGGGGGCTTGGCAGACTGGTCAGGGGGTCGGTCTGGGACTGCGGCAGACTGGTCAGGGGGTCGGTCTGGGACTGCGGCAGACTGGTCAGGGGGTCGGTCTGGGACTGCGGCAGGCTGGTCAGGGGGTCGGTCTGGGACTGCGGCAGGCTGGTCAGGGGGTCGGTCTGGGACTGCGGCAGGCTGGTCAGGGGGTCGGTCTGGGACTGCGGCAGGCTGGTCAGGGGGTCGGTCTGGGACTGCGGCAGGCTGGTCAGGGGGTCGGTCTGGGATTGCGGCAGGCTGGTCAGAGGGTCGGTCTGGGACTGCGGCAGGCTGGTCAGAGGGTCGGTCTGGGACTGCGGCAGGCTGGTCAGAGGGTCGGTCTGGGATTGCGGCAGGCTGGTCAGGGGGTCGGTCTGGGACTGCGGCAGATCCATCCAGGATCGCCTCAGGAAGGGGAACAGAGACCACCTCCAGAACAGAGACCGGCCGGACCGCCTCAGGAACCGAGGGCTGCGGGACCGCCTCAGGAACAAGAGTCGGGGCTGACCGGAGGCGGGGAGCCGGAACCGGGGCAGACAGGAGGCGGGGAGCCGGAACCGGGGCAGACAGGAGGCGGGGAGCCGGAACCGGGGCAGACAGGAGGCGGGGAGCCGGAACCGGGGCAGACAGGAGGCGGGGGGCCGGAACCGGGGCAGACAGGATGCGGGGGGCCGGAACCGGGGCAGACAGGATGCGGGGGGCCGGAACCGGGGCAGACAGGATGCGGGGGGCCGGAACCGGAGCAGACAGGATGCGGGGGGCCGGAACAGGAGCAGACAGGATGCGGGGGGCCGGAACAGGAGCAGACAGGATGCGGGGGGCCGGAACAGGAGCAGACAGGATGCGGGGGGCCGGAACAGGAGCCGGAGCAGGAGCTGGAGCTGGAACAGGAGCCGGAGCAGGAGCTGGAGCTGGAACAGGAGCCGGAGCAGCAGCTGGAACAGGAGCCGGAGCAAGCTGGGGCTGGCGCTGACGCCGTCGTCGTTGCCTGCCCTGAAGGCTCCTGGGCCCACCCAGAGCCAGGCGTGTTCCCCAAAAGGGGTCCCAATACTCCTCCTCCTTGGCCCAGCGCATGTTATCAGCCGATTCTCGGGGAGCAGGAACAAGCTGGGGCTGGGGCCGACGCCGTCGTTGTCTCCCCTGAGCCTGCAGGCCTCTGGGCCCACCCAGAGCCAGGCGTGTTCCCCAGAAAGGGGGAAGAGACTGGGGTGTGTCCGGGGCCACCTCGGGAACAGCAACAGGCTGGAACTGGGGGCATGTCTCTGTCCCCTTCACCGTACGGTGGTAGAACGCCACTTGGTCCCCATAAAAAAAATCCCACAAATCCTCTTCCTTACGTGGTAGGTCCATGTTGGCTGGGTTCAGTCTTGTCCAGATTGTACTGTCACGGCTCAGACAGGACAGAGAACCCAAAAGCACAACACCAGGCAGGATCAGAGTCCAAGAGGCTTTAATCTTTGTCAAAAGGCAGGCAGGGGTCAAACCGGGTAGTCAGGCAGATCAGGCAAACAAAACCAAAACGGGCAGGCAAAAATCCATAAACTAAGAATCATGCAGGGTTACAGGCAGGCAGGCAGGAACAGGACAAAAATCAGGAAGGCTGGAAAGCGAGGCAAAAGCACACGACAATCTGGCAACAGGTATGAGGGAATGGGCCGGTTTATGAAGGGGAAACTGATGAGGGAAACCAGGTGTGGAGCTGGGCCAGGGAAGCACAGGTGAAGGGAATGAGGCTGATGAGGGTGGCAGGATCCAGATGACAGGAGAGTCAGTAACACAGCAAAAAAACCATGAACTGTGATCATGACAGATTGACAGTCGGCTCAGCCATTGGCTAATTGTTATCACTTCCTCATCCTTAAACGACATTCTATTGCGCTCAGTGGAGCAACCAGCCACTGTTATGAACCCAGCGTCGGCTAAACACAACATGTCAACATGTTAAATGTTATATTCCGCTGTAAATGTGTGCCAGCAGCTCTGCTGATATTTTGGTGGAGTTTGGATGAAGAAGCTGGGAGCAAGCTCACTTTGATTGACATGCAGTGGCCGTTTACCTGCCAGGGATAGGAAAAACAGGCTTTCTTGGTCATTCTTGGTTAAAAAGTGAGCTGCGCTACGATGTCACCAGCAAATCTGCCATAAAGCATTGCAGAACTTTAAAAAATCAGCTGAAGAAGTGGCCTGCTCACTCCTCAGGTTAAGAAGGAGACCTGAGCTCAGTGCAGGGCCCTCCCGGGATTGGTAGAGGATGGCAATGCCCAGGACTGTCACTTAGGTAGGAGCACTGGGTGATAAAATTAGGAAAAAAATCGGGATAAAAATATATTAAAAAAAAAAAAAAAAAACTTTAATCAGCTGTAAATCTTCACACTGACTCCTAATTATTAGTTATCAATTAAATGTGCCAACATGCCACACCATGACTCAGAAGAATATTATATGATGGTGTGCTATTATGTACCTTAGATCACAAGGTTTTTAGGCATAAAATCTTCCTTATCTCTATTACTGCTCTAACTAAACTAACACAGCACAGCAGCTTCTCTGAACACCACACTATTTTTGAAATGTAAGACCGAGATGCTTTTAATTTCAAATGACTGCAATATAGCCTACTGAACAGGATCAGGAAGATGGGCTTTAAAGGTATGTACCTCTGTCCTTTGAGTCTATATTTTTCACCAGCACCTGGGTTCGCTGCCACATTTCACTGGTACACAATCACACAGCATAGACGGTTCTACAGAATAATCATACTAAACAACAGGCATGTTATTAAGTGAGTTGCTTGCACACCAACAGATGCACACTCGGACCCAAAGTGGGCCCTTTGGTGACCTGTGTTTCTTTTTATTTGTGGAAGTGAGTATGTTTTCTGACATGTCTTGTTATTAAGCTGTCAAGTTGCTGACAGAGGCAAAGAGGTCAGAATTACAGCATTCTGACAGCTTCATCTATCAAGTTTCAAATCCTTCATTCTTGCACTCTCAGACAAACTGAGGACAAAGGCCAGGGGGAAAGGCAGTGAGTTCAGAAAAATCTCATACTTGGAAAAGCAATTGTAGCTTATATTCTTCACACAAAAAGCTCGTCAGAGACAACGTCAACAAAATATTCCCAAAGTAAGTTTTTCTTGATATTAGCTGATAATACAGCAAGACATGTTGGTTTTGCTAATCCCCTATGACACTAATTCCTAACTGTTCAGCAGCACACAGCTAATAATTCTTTTCAAGATAACTTTGTAAGGATCTACAATACTTGTCTTGTTTTTCCGATAATCTCCTGAACAATGAGGTGACACACTATCAATTTACCAACCAATCAAGCAACTGCGCTTCAAATAGCATAACATGTTCAGACTACTGGATTTAAAGTACATTGGTTTAAAATAGCAACCAATTTAAAGTCTGGCTACCACATCACATTCTGAATTACAAGTTGCTTGAGTTATATGGATTGCAACACCCAAAGCTCATTTTGGTTTTCTGTGCTTCAGTCAATTTTGACATTTTTTTTTTTACCTTTTCACTGACATGCCGTATTTACTGTAACCTGGAAGTGGATAGTGCAAAGCTGTAACACTGATTTCAAGAAAGGCACAATTTCACCTACGTTCAACGCTCTTAGAAGATGGTTGAAAATATGAGTTGCTCACTAGCTGTTTTGAACAAAGATGCAAAGACATGGGTGGAAAGGGTGCCTTCATACGGTATCTCAGCGATATTTTGACCACAGTACAGTATGCAAGAGACATTTTACTAATTGAGGAATTTGAAAATAAGTCATATTATGTCTCCTATAATTACGTCAACTTTCTACCATCCACTTTTTAATACAAATGCCAAAAACAATAGACAAGACAAATAAAATGGCACTCTTGGAGACTAACCTGTCAATAATGCCACACATATCAATCTGCAGGTGGCTGTAGTTTCCCAGCAGTCTTTGCTGCACTTTGATCAGATCAACCGCATGGCCGTCCAGAGTCAACAGACGCAAACAGCCCTGAAAGCCTCGGAAGGGGTTCCTACACTCCAGACTGCTTCCCTGAGCAGGACAACCTGAGGATGGAAACACATGGCAATACTCAGCCAAAAGTGTGTTTGTTGATGAGCTGATGATTATTAAAACATTTCTATTATAAACCAGCAATGACAAGGAAATACCTGATTTTTTTTTAATCCACATGAGTGGGTTTTTAAATGGTATTTTTGTTTTGAGTATCACAGAAAAATAAGCAAGAAAAACATTACGGTCTTTGGACACAATTCAGTAGAATGTCTTTTTGCTCCAGTTCACATTTCGTCATGATATCACTCTTCTTCATATGAGATATCAGGTACAAATATACAGTAATCATGACTGTAAATAGAGACAGTTTCTGTCTCTGTTTCAGGTAAAATATCTTAACAGGTGTTAAATATATGAGATAAAAACGATGATAATAATAAACTAAACTATCCTGACAGCTGTGATGGAGTTCAGAAGTCAAGCTGAGGAAAGCTGCTGTTCAAAACATTACCCACAGTGTCAGTAAACTTTGACAGCATATGTGTCTCAAATGTAGGAAAATGCATCTTTTGATTTATAGTCAGGTTTTGACTGATCATGGTTCTGTGCCAGGAATAATCAATAAATATGAATAATTACTGCTTTGTGATGGGGAAGCTGCTGTTTGTCACTGATGAAGTATGTAATTCATGAACTCGGAGGAAAAAACAGCAGAAATCAGTGGCACAACTTCTGCTCCTGACAAAAATCTAGATAACATTGCAAGTCTCATTTGCAATTTCTTATAGACAAACCTGAACATGTGCCCTCGGCAATATCAAAATGTGAACTCTATATGTTGCATTAATTTCAGTGTTTATTGAGTTGCTTTCTTGAGGGAAAGCACTGTGTTCAAAAAGTTTCCCATAGTCCCAAAGTTCCCAAAGTTTCATCAAAAGCAGGACTGGCTTCCAGGCTTCTTCCTATTAAGAGGTGAAGGTTTGTTTGGGCAGCATGAGAGCATGACACGGAAATGAAAGTAGGTGTCACCCCCCGAAAGAATTAGATCTGACAAGTTTGATAACTGGCCACATTTCCATCCAAAGTGCCTCAGTTGTATGTCCATAGGAAAATGGTATAGTGTGGTTAGGGCAGAGCTACTGGCGTCATACGATACACTCGGTTGATTGGTGGACAGAAAAATGTCACTGCCCATGACAAAAGCAAGAACGAAACAAGCACCAAGTTGTCTTTCAGTCGACGCCAGCAGTTTTCGTGTCTTTTAGGCTATGTTTCTCTTTGCCGACCACAACCTTCTCTCATACAGTGTGGCATATTGTACATACAAAGAACCATGAATCCAGCAGAGCAAAGAGAACCTGCTGGAATGACCTTCGTTGTTGTTGTTTGAAGTGTCACGTTTGTTGTCGTTGCACTAGAATGAAGTCACGCTAGGTATTTAATCTAAACCCTGCATGACCTGTGGCGGTCTGACTTGCAGTAGGAATCTCACCTGAACTGACTGAATCATTCTAGTCCTTCCAAACCGTACTGGCCCGGACCAAACCAGTGGAAACGGGGCTAAAGTGAACTCCACAATATCCTTCAAATCACCGGGACATCATTTTTCCATCTCCCTAATATCGCCTTCACCCGTTTTTGTAGCCCCCTTTCTTGATGCACTGCAGAAATACTCATTCATAACCTCCAGATTCAATTACTGTAATAGCATTCTTTATGGACTTCCCACTACCAGCATACAAAAACTGCAATACATACAGAATTCAGATGCCCAGTTACTCACCCACACTCGCCCCAGAGACCACATTACCTCCATCCTCTGTCACCTTTACTGGCTCCCTGTCTACTACCATATGCATTTCAAACTCCTCCTCATCATCTACAGAACCTGAAAAAAAAACCTTGCTCCCCCCATCTCGCCGACTTTCTGTGCTGCCATTCCCCTGACCAATGTCTCCAATCTGCTGACTCCAACCTTCTAACAACTATCACCAGTTCCCTTCGGGGGGGCTGAGCCTTAGCTCCTGCTGCCCTTACCCTCTGGATATCCCTTCCACCACAATTCAGAAATGCTAACTCACCACGGACCTTCAAATCATTGCTCAAAACCCACCTATTACAACTGGCTTTTCCATTGTCTGTAATAGTTTTACTTTTTTGTACTGATTTGACCCCTTTATTCCCCTCTCTTTTGCTGTATTCCTCAGCGCCTCTGAGTGCCTTGAAAAGCCCTATATGAATCTAATGTATTAATATTACTGTTAAGTACACTGTATTTGACATGACACTTGTTAGCTGTCACGTTTGCATTGCTCTGTAATTACACAACCTAACACTAGGTGGCGTTTTTTATTCTATTTTTTTTATTTGCAGCGTAGTCGCTTGCATTGAAGAGCAGCCTTTTCTTTCTTTCCTTCATGTATGTCCGACATGGCAACTCAGAAAGTAGTAGTATTGATGTGAGGTGGACCTGATAAATACAACAATGTAATTTAGTGAAATTTCATTCATTTATCCATCACGGTTTAATTATAGTGGAAGTGTAGTAGCCTGAAACATTTTAGGAAATACAAAATCAACCAATCACAATGTTGACCAGATGCATAGAAACATTTTTGGGGTAGTGCATGCCAGAGTATGGTATAGCGGTAGATACAGCGTGAATCAAGCTAAACTGTCAATCAAACTCGAAACGTGTGAATGAGTATTAATATTTACTGCATAAAAACAGAAGTACTCACTGTCGTAAAGTGCTCACAGTTACATTGGGCCTTACAGTACAGGTGTCCACACGTGTCAGGCTCATCCAAAACTCATAAAATAACAAAGGGGAATTTTTTTCATTTATTAAACTGAGGATCTTTGAAGAGATTATTTGAAAGAGAACAACAATACTCTAAACACACTCTTTACCCAGAGTACTGAAGAAATTTTCCCAAACTGTGAGACTGTGCCAAAATTTCACTATTGCCTAGACCTAATACTGTGATAAAAAATGCTTCTTAAAACAGAAGCAGATTTAAACTATTGCAAATACAGCTACAACTCTTTCTATGTGAGTTCAGCCCTCTATTAACTGAAAATGATCCTGGAATCTAAGTGGATTACCAAGATTCTTTTATCTCCTGACATTCATCTTCCAACCGAAAAAAGTAACACAAAATTTTGGTTATGGGTTTGGTTAAGGTTTTCAGTTTTTTTTTTTAAATTAAATTATAACTTACAATATTTTGATTGGGTGACAATAAGTAACTAATATACGCTGCTGGATTATTACAAATGCAACAGCCCTTCGCTGTTCTTAAAACCCCTGGTTTGTAGGCT
Organism: Cololabis saira; assembly: GCF_033807715.1. NCBI lineage: Eukaryota > Metazoa > Chordata > Actinopteri > Beloniformes > Belonidae > Cololabis > Cololabis saira. The sequence goes on from NC_084599.1 coordinate 31,050,782, forward strand.
GGTAAAGTCCACAGTAAAGCAAATAAAAAGCAAAAAGATAGAAGTAAAATGGTCCTCAAATCGGTTTTTCAGTATATATCTAACTGGTTTCCAGACACAAAAAACAGCAATATATTTTCCCGGCCACAATAATGATTATCATTATTATTTTAGATTATTTTCATTTCAGAGGCTATATTAACAGCTAATAACTGATACTATATTCATAATGATAATGTGATATCAAACTCCATACAATTCTGCTGTAGTATAATTATGCACACAACAGAACTTCAGGCATTATCCATATTTCTCCTACTTATGTGTCATGGTTATGAGTTTCAGCCAGGTTTTGGTTTGTTGGACTTGGTTAGTTCTTGTTTAGTTTTCTTTCTTTATTTTTTGGTTTGTTATGTTTAGTTCTGGCTTGACTCCCCTGGGTCCAGTTCCGCCTCAGTCTCCACACCTGTGTCTAATGAGCGCCCTTTGTCTTTCCTAACTTCCCTACTGGCTCGTCTGTTTATCTTCCCATTAGTCATCTTCTTGTTTCGTTTTCATGTTGTGCTTCAGTGTTCCTTTGTGTGTGTATTTTCTTTGTTTGTATGTTTTGTTTATTTTTTTTCTTGTAGTGGAGGATTTGGTGTTAGTTGTTGGGTTCCTGCTAAGACAGCATGTTAAAGGAGCATGAGGCTCCTTTTAAGAAATGAGACTCTCTAGCGCCACCCTTCGCCACGACGGCCGTCGGGGGTACTGCAGCCAACAGCGAAGCCAGCACGGGAGAACGGGGAGAACGTACATGCAGCGTCATGTGACGTCACATCCACAGGACAGCGCGGGAAATTCCGGCCCGGAATTGCAGCACATTTTGCAGCACACAGCCTGTTCAAGGCAACGGAGAGATACACTAGAGGGCTCATTCTTTTTGGTTTGGAACGCTTCATCTGACATTATTACTAGAAAACTTAAAACGTATATGAATTTTTTTCATAAATCCTGCCTCAATCCTGCCTCATGCTCCTTTAAAGAACTTTACTCGTTACTCCTGCCTCCTCACATTTTCTCAACACCTCACCTTATGACACTTATGACAAAGTGCTCATGTTAGCATTTTTTTTACAGGTCACCATGTAGTGATTACAATTCAACTTGAGAGTCCTGATGTGCTGTTTATGGTATAGCTAAAGCAAGCCATGTATTTTTACTTGCATGTGTGAACATGTAAAAGTGACTTGAAGAAAGAAATAAATAAATCATTAATTCACTGTGTGAATAATTAGTGTACCGAGTAATGAAGAGCAAAAAAAAAAAAAAAGTATACAGAGTTAAAACAAGGAAAGAGGATGTAGACCATTTTTTACAAAAATATATGCCATAGTGGATGAGTAGAAGTCATAAGGACAAGGATAGGAGAGGAGGGAACACAGTGGAGAGATGGGCAGAGTTCATTCCTCTCAGGGCAGCACTAAGAAGAAAAGTTAGACAAGGTAATTATTATTTAAGCATTTGTATGAATTTTAACCAGCTCTAACTGTTCATATCAGCAAATTTTCCCATATTTCACAGAAAAGTATTTCAGCACCTACATTGTATACAATTTATTGTACACACGTGTATATAGCCTTTAAGTCTTTTGTCTTGAAATATTCTAATGTCTTACCACCAAAGAAGAGCTGGCTGTCTGAGGTCAGAGGAAGTGGGATGCTGGTGTGTGCTGTGGCTCCTTCGTCCTTGTCTACAGTGATGCCCAGATGATCTTGTTTGGATGTCAGCTCCACAGAATGCCACTGACCATCGTTCAGACCTGAACCTGAACGCATGAACACATAACATAGATCACATCAAACCGACACTTGGTAAGTACAGTAGCCCAGGATTTAATTTTCTAGGTGCAAGATAGTGATTTGATGAATAAGAATGAGTTTAAAAAAAAAAAAAAAAAAAAACTTTTACCAAAACTCATTCAAAATGACACAATACAGGATCTGCTAAAGGAAAAAAATAATACAGGCTTCTGGTCTTTTAAGTGGATTTTTTATTTATTTATTTTTTGCTTCTCGTGGCTCCCAGTCCTACGCATTTTGGATCACCACACCTTCCACCTTACAGATTGGATTCAGCCTGCTTTAGCAATACAGTAGTAAGACAGTTGGCAATAATTACTAATTTATTTATTTGTTTGAATGCTTTCCTGAGTCATTGGTCATCTCAGGGTGTGGTGTTGCAGGGAATCATCTAAAAGATGCGGGACACTGGCCCACAAGCACAAGACTTGAAGAGCCCTGGTGAAGGGGACAGATGGAGGAATTTTCCAAATTCAATTTTACAATTTACAAAATGTTACGGTATTCTCCAAATGCTTAGAGGGAGTTTGTCATCCTTAAACCTGCTACTGTACTGACCTAAAAACTACTAAACGAAAAAAAACAAGTTTAAAATAAAAGTGCAAAAATTTAATTAAAATTAGTAAAAAATTAATTGTGCAGTCACAACTGATCATAACTTGACGTACCAGCGCTGAGCTCCAGGAGTGTCCTGCCAGCTTTATTGATCTGAAGGCGAAGCCGGGCCTCACTTAGGTACAGGAAGACCGAGCTTTCTTGCTGAATTTGGAAAAAGGTCAGGAGCAGGCCTGCCCTGTTCCATGTCCTGAACTGTAGTGTTATAGAAACAATCCCCGATGACTCTGATGTCAGTCCAGGCAGCTGGAGGAAGCTGCTGGAGTCAGTGAATGTCACAGCAACTGAAACTGGCTCGGAACAAGAAAAGGTCACATTGCCCTGAAAAAAAAAGAAAGGAGGCATGGGGGATTGAGAAAAAAACCATGGTTAAGAAATGATGATGGAGAGATGATAAAACATGAATATTCATACGGCAGCTGATCCAGTTTGACTGAATGTCAGAGGTCCGATGAGAAGATAACAGAAAAGGGACACCTGTTTATTAATATATTTAGATTATTTTCCATTAAAACTTAAAGCATCAGGGTGACACAGTTTCTGTACTTACTTCACTTTCCCACGTTGCATTTGGAAAGCTAAATTATGCAACAAATTAAACTTTTCTTTAAACAATTATACTCAAATCCTTATTTTGGCTGAATATAAAGAGAAACAAGCAGTGAACAGGTGTAGACAGAATAATTTACATGAAATCTGTCACGTTTACATAATCAGGACAAATCACATCATATGAACTTTCCTCATTCAAGTTTTTTCTGTCCTACTTCTCATCTTCTTGTGCTTCAGGCTTTATAATTCAAGAAATGTAGATGTGATGATGCTGCAGATGATAAGAAAGGAGATTATGATAATGCAAATGATGCTGATGAAGGCAGTGGGTGTAAAATCAGAGACCTCAATGATGCAAATGATGAAAACAATCAGGCAGACAGAAATATTCATGACAGTGATCATCAGCACCATAGAGACACATGGTGCAAAAAAAAGTCATAAAAAAATCTGAATATAAAAGAAGATATTCTAAGTTTCACTCAATACAAATTGATGTACTGATCAAAGATTATACCTGAATGACAAATTCATCACAATGGACAAGACAAGACATTGGCAATGCTTTTTGAAAAACCCACATTGAGGCTTTATTTTATGGCAACATGTAACTTCTGTGAATCACAAAGCAGAAAGCAAAGTGCACTCAGGAAAACAGCCACAAGAGTCAGTGTCCATAGCGGTGTTCACGTTGCAGCCAAGCACACACACAAAGGAAACATTTAAGATGTAAAATGTTTTTCTCCTTTCTCGGAGGTGGTAAAGAGGTGAGACAGTGGTGAGATGAGCCCTGTGTGTCAAGGAGAGCCACAAACCCACTGCTCTTATGATGCTGCTTTGTTGTGTGTAATTACACACTGATGCAGCACTGAGCCACCTCTGCTTGGTCTGTGTGAGCTTCTGACGGTGGTTTAACAAGGATTGATCTTTTGCGTTGATATGGTGCAATCTCCTTGTGAAAAGGGTTTAACTTTAGTAAGTTGAATGTCAAGCTTTGCAGAATGGATGTGATTTTCAGCATTGTGAGTTTTTTTCAGGTTCGAAGTAGCAATAATCACAAATAAAAAAAACAAAAGTAAATTTAAATTTAAGTAAATTTAATCAAATCACCTAACAATTTAACACTTTATTTTTCAATACACACATATTTTCATTACAACTTTTTCTAAAATTGCAAGCACTTTTTGGTACTTTCATTACTTGGGCATCCGTCTTGAAAAATGTCATGCATATGTTTACCGTATTCCAACTATTTTTACTGTTAAATTTTTGTTACTTCCACCCCTAACGGGTCTGTTCTGAGTCTACACTAAAACATATGAGGTAAGAAAGTACAAATAGAGACAGGTGATGATTGGATGTTATGCTCAGGTCATTAGTTTCAACATGTCACAGTTTGAGCTGCATGCTGACACATGAAGGGATGGGATGGGTCTTATGTGCTTTTAACCAGAATATTGTAGGTTTTGTAATTTAATAAATATAGAACACAGTTCTACACCATCCATATCTGCATTGTAAGGAGGTTATTACAGCACTAGAACGGTATGAACAGGAACAACTCAATGTGTAGACAGTGTAGTCTAGTGATGTCAAGTGAAGAGTTGACAACCTTACCGTTAATACAATAAAACCTTTTTTTGAGTAAGAAGCCAATAAGCCATAAGATCCCTTTATCTCATTATTAGCTCTTTCAAGTTTAAAAATGTAGAAAAGGATATTTTAGCTGCTCCCATCCAACAAACCACAGTTGTTACAACAAAATGAATCAAATAGATTTTAGGTCTGATGTTTTATAATGTTCAGTCTTGAGAAAATACCACAGATCATCTTGTATTATAGATATCTCTCTGTCACTGTTGTGAATTTTATAGTCATAGTGGCAGCATATTGTGTGGTTATACAAGACAAATATTCTAATTTATTCACTGTGATGTTTAACATGGTTTCTTTTCAATTTCTGATTGCAACTAGGGCTCATTTCCATGATTCCCATGAGCCTCAGAGCCAAAATATAATTCTGTACTGTTCAGAATGCTTTTAATAGTCGGGGGGTAACTACCAGTTACCAATACAAATGTCAAAATTGAACCGATTTTAAGCTTGTAAATGTACAAACTGAGGTTTACAGAGCTGAATCTGGAAGTAAACACATTCTGTTTCCGTTCATAGATCAGCTTCTATATTCTTCAAGCCCTAAAGGCATCGTTGGACTTTCTTTTGGACTCTTTCTTTTATTCAAACTATATCATGTCTTTTTTTTTTTTTTTTTAAATCAAGGTTATTTTTACCCCCGCAGATTCAGCAAGAAAAGCGGTGTGCAAATGAAGCAGCAGAATGAATGGCAGCAAGCATTGTCTTTGATGACAGACTGTGAAATGCCAAAGGTTTGTTTAACAAATGTACATAGCAGCAGCAGATATAAAACACAATTCCTTTTGTTTTACTGAAAGACTGATCTCTAGAGCAATTTATAGTTGAATAAAAAAAGCCTGAAAATGAAACAATTTACAGAAGCAATATCACTAAGCTGAGAGCTTATACTTTTAATGCCTGACATTTGGAAATAACACACGGTTTTAAACATTTAAGTGTTAATTATATATTGAAATGAAAAACACTTCTAATTTTGTATTTAACAATTTGTAAATGATTCTTTTTTTCCATCATTATGAATAAATAAATAAGGAATGTGTATGTTTTTTTTAATTTAGTTGCTTATCTTTTTCATTATTTTTCAGTTTGTATAAAACCTTTTTTTTTTTCCTTTTTTCGATTATGGGGGAGTTTCAGAAGTCTCAGAAATGCATTTATCAAATATGATACATCCAGCATTACAGGGTTAAACATCTTGACAAAGGAATTTATCAGGACCACAAGGACCTCATGGCACAAGGGTCCAGCACAATAACCTGACATGACACTTAACCCATTACTTATCTGTGTGATTCAAAGTTTGATGTCTCAAAAATGTTGAGACACACAGCACTTACCACTACAATGACCTGTGTACTGCTCCGCTTGGCCAGGTCTATCAGGTTAAGATCATTATAAATCAGGTTTTCGAGGCAGCCGTGAAAGTTCCTGTTGGGGAGGATGGGTTTCTGTAGTCCGTGGCTCTGGACAGCTGCCACACTCAGCTACACAAGACAGCAGCACAAATGATGAATTAAAAGCAATAACAAAAAAATAACATTCACCATCAGAGAGATTTAAAGGTTGCTTTGTTAACATTATTTTTTTTAATCTTTTATAAAAATTGGCTAAGTTCACCAAATCCTGCTACACCATTATGTGCATAACAGTCAAACTTGAGAAAATATGACTCAGGCTATTATTTTTAGAGGGTGAGGATATTTACTTCCATTGTTCATTTTAGGTCTGCAATACGTAGTAAATATATAGTCACAGTCTTCTCATAATGCACAAACAGATACTGGCACTGAGGACACAAAGAGATAAATCAATACTTTTTTATTTTGTCCCATTCTTTTCAACAAAAAATATCCAAACATGTGGATCAATACGAGTTATATTTTTCCCTTACAAAATTTTGGACAGGCCAGGCCGAGTCCTAGTCCCTATCTTCTTCCAGAGTGTTGCTATGTCTTTGTCAATTTGAATGGGACTTTGCATTGTCAATTCCAAAAATAAGAAAAAGTAGATGTCTCTGGAAGAGATGTGGTTTTAAAGGCATCATGTGGAGCTCTGAAGTCTCATTGTGCTTTTATGCATTAATGTTGCCATCAGATGAGTTAAAATCCTCTTTTTCCAAGGACACTGATACCACCCCATACCTTCACAAGTCCTAGCTTTTTCAATGGTATTTTCTGATGATGAGAAACTCCATAAAAAAATGTCTATGTAACCATTAAATAACTTATATTTTGTTATTTTGACCATCAACTCGCCTCTACGAAGTTAACATTTTAGGTGTTTTTTAGGCACAGGACAGTTTTGTCAGACATTTGTGAATATAACTTCATATTGTAGTCCTAAAACAAAAAGTCCCATCATTATCCCTTGCTCATCCACATCATCCACTAATGAATGTTGGTTTTTTCCATGCGCTGGAATTTTTCTGATTTATTGAATTGTTAATGATACAGTGCACTGCAGAGAGAGAGAAATATACATATATCTTCCAATGTTTTGCTTTTGCATGTTTAACATTTTTTACTCACACATTTGATGACAAGATAGGCTTTTGGAGAACTGTTTTTTTTTCAGTAGCCTACAAATCTGATCAGAATACTGAACGATTTTTACTTTTCTTTTTTTTTTTTTAGACTTAGGGTTAGGGTGGCCAAAAAATGTCAAAGGGTTATGTTATGCCACAGCTTCTGAGCTGTTATCCACCTCAACTACCTAAACAAAAAACTTTTTTTTTATAATATGTCCCTTTTTAGCTCACAGTAAAGGCTCTTGTTGGTTGATGCTAAAATGGACCTACAAATCTTTTTACTATTCAAGAAAAGGTTTGCAATGTCTGAACAGAGTTGAAGATAAGCAGGTGGTTGACCTGACTATCTTTGTTTGATTCCATATATGAATGAAACAAGAGATAAACAACAATAGAGTCGGTGCCGGAGAGGCATCCTCACCGTGTGGACGTGCCAGTGGCTCAGCTCAGCTGGTACGTGAACCTGCTGGGTGTTTTTATCCACAGTGAGGTTGAGGTGAGTGCTAAGCCGCTCCAGCTTTACATGGTGCCAGTGCTGGTCATCCAGCAAGCTACCCAGAGAAACAAGAAGCTGACCACCAGAGAGGGAACTCACACCTGTGACACAGATGCAAAAAAGAGAAAAACAGCTTTGTCATGTTGGATTTTGCAAATACAAAATGCTAAAAACTCTATTGTGTACTTTCTGATGAGTGTATGATTTATTTTTCTGAAGTGTGACATCTCAATCCTATTCTAATATAAAATCCTGAGTGTCCACCCTTAATGAAGCATGACTAAACCTGTATAAAATGTCTTATTTCTAGAAGTGAGAAAATTTAGGAGGGTTTTTGTTACACCTGTCAAAACAATATAAGTCACACACTCAACAGCTTGCATGAAATTAGATCATTTTTATTTCAGACAGGGTGCCCACCACCGAGGTCACCCCCTCTCATTAGAGAGCTCATATCTGCGTGCTGAAAGGGAGGAGGACAGAGTGCAAGAAATGATGATACCGCAAACTGCTACTAGAACATAATTAATGCAGACTCAACATCAGCAGGTCTAAATTGGCGGTTCCATCTCTGCATGCACTGATCTGTCAGAGGAAAGAGTTTCTGCTGATGAAACAACGGACATCAGACAGAGAGATATACACCTGGTGATCAATCATAGAGGATACTTTCACAGTCACAAGCAGAACCTCAGGCATCTCCTTCAACTTTTCTGAGGAGCACCAAGTTGTTCCTAAACTAGCCAGTAGATCCGTATTCTGCCTCAGTGCCTCTTTAAAGTCGGACACATTCAAAGCATTTCACATCGGAGGCCACCGTCAAATGTCTTAATTAGATACTTGAACCACCGCAAGTGGAGTGTAGCAACATCAAGTAGACTGATAAATCGACGGCCATGCCTTTTTCCTTCCACCTCAACAGAACAGAAGCAGCAGAAGCTGCATCAGTGCAGACGCAGCACCAGCAAACTAAAAGCAACAATCCCCTTATTTCCAACTAAGAAGCCAGGTCTCAGAGTTATAAGTGCTATTTGTCATCAAAACCCCTTCTTACAGAGCTGCAAACGTACCCAGCGCATACTGAGCTCACAGCTCCATGAAGCCAACTTAGCCATATCAGCAGTGTCAAGCAAAGCTGCTCACCTGAGCCAAAAACCATAGCAACTGTTACTTCTTTTAATAGTCGCAATAAAAATCAACACTTTAGTTTAAGATGCAACAGTAAAATAGAAAGAAAACTACTGTGAGCTTATAAATCAATATAATAAATGATTTGAGGACACAATGCCATAATTTGTGGGCTAAATAGGACATCTTTTTTCAAAATGGACATAAATTCACGTTAGTATTCAGTCATTCTCTGGTGTCCACTAAAAAGAAAATGAAGTTCAGTCGTCTTGATTGAAGCATTTGAGATGCAGAACTTTAGAACTTAATTAACCTCCTAAAACCTGGCGTAAACATGTGTGGACTTATCTACATCAGGTACATCATAATATATAATTTCTTAACAAAGTGCCAAAGCAACAAGAAAAACAAAATGCATCGGGTCTGACGTGGTTAAACCTCTGGATGTTAGACGAAATAAAATAATTCAAAAAATAAACCTTGTACACCTTTATATTAGATTATTCCATAATTTCGCTTAGCAGGGAAGATACGATGGATACGAAGTGTCAGGCCTGGGTATTTAGTGTTTAATAGTTACCGTCTGGGCGCTGTACTAGACAGTCCTGATTTGTGAGGATTGGTTTTTTTGTCTTTAAAGGAGCTTGAGGCAGGATTGAGGCAGGATTTATGAAAAAAATTTGTATACGTTTTAAGTTTTCTAGTAATAATGTCAGATGAAGCGTTCCAAACCAAAAAGAATGAGCCCTCTAGTGTATCTCTCCGTTGCCTTGAACAGGCTGTGTGCTGCAAAATGTGCTGCAATTCCGGGCCGGAATTTCCCGCGCTGTCCTGCGGATGTGACGTCACATGACGCTGCATGCACGTTCTCCCGTGCCGGCTTCACTGTTGACTGCAGTACCCCCGACGGCTGTCGTGGCGAAGGGTGGCGCTAGAGAGTCTCATTTCTTAAAAGGAGCCTCAAGCTCCTTTAAAGCTCTCCCGTCTCCATAAAGAAGCTCTGGATCTTTTCATATTGATCATGGACTTGTCTGTTACCTTTATCTGACTTTCATGTGCATTATAGTGCATATAATACCTTCCCTCACTTCCTGTTTTTTTCTGTGTTACGACAACTCTCCATTTTCCGCTTTCCAAGTCTTTTTCCCTCACATTTCTTTTTGAAACACATATATACTGTACTGTGCCACAGATGGAATCAGCAGTATGCCGCTTATTATACAAAGAAGTACAGTAATTGTCATTTGCAGTTTCAAGCTACACTGAAATTATTATAGGGCTCTTTGAAAGTGAACATTCCAAATTCTCAATATAAATCAATCAAGACAAAGTGGTACAGAGTAAGCACATTTAAAGGTAATCACCACGGTTCATTGTCTTCTACTGTCTTCCTGAGGTGGTATAACAGTCCACAAACAGTCAATATTCAGATATCTGGGAGAGGATCTAGTTACAGGTTCTGTCACTCTTTACAATGAGAAAAAAAAAATCGGATTTTGCAGGTTTAATTAGGATAATGTCTGATATACTCTTTCTAGTCAGCAACCTTCCAGCATATCCTAAATAGCAACAATGTAGAGAAAAGAAAGCCATTCATTTAACATTCAGCCTGCCATGCATGCCTTTCTGATGCCTTCCTAATTTAGTCAGCAATACTTAACACCATTTGTCCAGAAGGCACTGGAGCAGGACACAGTGGCCCTCAGTGCATTTACTGCTGTGTATTACAGCTGCCTTGTGACAGTTCACAATTGAACTAAATTATGAAGCAGCAGGCTACATTATAGCATGCTGACATTTTGATAAATGCAAAGCATAAAGGAAATGAGGTAGTTTTGGAAAGCAGACATAAATCTTAATGAGCCAGTCAATTTATTCTTCCTGCCTGGGCAGCCTCAGGCCAACAGAGAGGGTCTAACTGTCTCACTGTATATATTTGTTTGCTCGTCTGTTTGTCTGCTTGCTCATTGTGTGTTAGTCTGTCCGTGCAAATTATCTATGCAAATGTTTATGCAAATATGTGTTACCAACCATAAGACATCACCTCTGGCTGAGTTCTTTATGTGTTTAAAAGTTTTAGGTCTGTGATTCTTATCTTAACCATCATTATCCATCTTTAACTTCTCCGGACCTCAGTTAGCTTGTTTTCGTAGTAATTGACACGTCTCTGTTAAAAGGAAGAGCGCAACTGGCAAGACCGGGTTGTCAAATGGGAGCGATGAATAAAGAGAAATTCAACATTACATACTCTCCCATGGAGATAACACTTCTTTTTTTTTTTTTTTTTTTTATTGATCTTTTTATAGGAAACAACATACAATGAAAACATGGAAATCTGTAGTCAAACACACGCATTATACATTGTCTCCTTTTTTTTTTTTTTTTTTAAAACACACAAAACCTAACTAAGGAACAGAGTCTCTGTAGCGTTAAATAATAAATAAACAGATGAGCAAGAAATGATCAAAGGAGGAAAGTAATGTATGAGCAAAAATGCATACAAAAAACAAATGCAGTGGTGAATGTAGATGCCCATAAGTGATATCCCATTAACTGGAAATAAATAAAACATAAAAAAAAACAAATTAAGGAGATGAAAAGAAAATTAAGGGAGGGGGGGGTCAGTCGGTGGGTAGAGTCTTCAACGCGGTAAAGTGGTCTATGAAAGATTGCCATTTGCGAACGAATTTAGCTGCGTTGCCTTTTAAAGAGTATCTCACCTTCTCCAATTTAAGAAAAAACATAACATCACTAAGCCAAATAGAAATAGACGGGGACTTGGGGGATTTCCATAGAAGTAAGATACGACGTCTTGCTAAAAGGGATGTGAAAGCCAATACTTCTGACTGTGTGGGGCTGATATGTGAGGAGTCAACAGTGAGTCCGAATATTGCTAAGAGAGGGGCCATAACAACTTTTTTACCCAGAACTTTAGACATGATCACAGAATAATCACTCCAAAATTTCTGTAACCTAGGACAGGAGAAAAACATATGACTTAAATTGCATGGAGAACCCTGGCATCTGTCGCATAGGTCTGCAACATTCGGATATATTTCCGATAATCGGGATTTTGATAGGTGGGCTCTATGCAGCACCTTAAATTGAATAAGTTCAAATCTAGCGCAAGGCGTGCTAGATCGTATGCTACGGATAGCTTTATCCCACAGCTCCCCTGTGAAGTCAAGGCCCAACTCTCGTCCCCAACCCTCCCGAGCTTTATCTACAGAATGATCATCAAATGTCATACACAGTGCATATATCTTAGATATCAGAGACTTTTGACTGAGTTTCATTGTTAGAAGATCATCCCACGGTTGGTTAGCAGGAAGGGAAGGGAAGCATGGAAACAGAGCAGAGGCGCAGTGTCGAAGCTGGAAGTAGCGAAACAAATGGGAGGCAGGCAAATTGAACTTTGACCTCAGATCTGAAAATGTGGAAAAGATACCATCCTTATATAGATCCCTGAAGTGCTTAATGCCACGGTTGTACCAAATCATAAAAGTGGTGTCTACTAGTGATGGAGGGAACAGATGATTCTTAGTAACAGGTGTATAGATGGATGGAGAAGCAAATTTAAAGTGGCGCCTAAACTGTGACCAAATCTTAAGGGAGGAAAGCACCACAGGGCTATTTGTAAACTTAGAGGGATTCAATGGTAAAGAGGAGGAGAGTAGGGCCGTTACAGAGGATGAAGAGAGTGACTGAGCCTCCAATCTGCACCATAATAACTCAGGAGACTGAAGCCAATAAATTAGTTTGTGAATATGCGCTGACCAATAGTAAAGCATAAAGTTTGGTAGTGCTAGACCCCCATTAAATTTAAATTTTTGGAGAAGCGAATACCTCACTCTGGGTGTCTTACCGGCCCATAAAAAGTTGGAAACAATTTGGTCAAGTGATTTAAAAAAAGATTTTGGTAGAAATAAAGGAGTGCATTGGAACAAAAAAAGAAATTTAGGCAATACAGTCATTTTCACTGTGTTAATTCTTCCTATCAGTGACAATGGTAGGGAGTTCCACCTCTGTAAGTCCGCCTTCACTCGAGTTACCAGTGAGGAAAAATTAGCGGTGAAAAGAGAGGGCAGAGTGCGGGTCACATTAATCCCTAAGTATCTAAAGCCTGACGGGCTGAGTTTAAAGGGGATATCAGATTGTTTGAGTTGTAAAGCAGAGGAGTTTATGGGGAAGCATTCACACTTGTGAAGATTGACCTTATAGCCGGAGAAGGATCCATAATTCTTCAACAGAGATAATATTGGTGCGATGCTGGTTAAAGGGTCAGATACATATAAAAGGAGGTCGTCTGCATAAAGTGACAATTTAAGTTCCACATTGGACCTAGAGACTCCGCGAAATAGAGGAAGAATTCTTAAAGCAATTGAAAGTGGTTCGACGGATAGAGCGAATAGCAAAGGGGAGAGAGGGCAGCCCTGTCTCGTGCCACGTGATAATGTAAAATAAGTGGAGTAGTTGTCATTGGTGTGAATGCTGGCCTGAGGGGAAGTGTAAAGAAGTCTAATCCACGATATAAACCTGTGTCCAAATCCGAATTTATGAAGTGTTGCAAAAAGATAGTTAAATTCGACATGATCAAAAGCTTTCTCAGCATCAATTGCGATAACAACTTCAGGGAGTGGAGAAGAATCTTTAGAGAGAATCACATTAAGAAGTGTACGAACATTATAGAAGAGCTGGCGTCCCTTGATGAAACCATTCTGCTCCTCAGATATGATGCTAGGAAGGATCTTATCAAGACGAATTGCTAGTGCTTTGGCTAAAATTTTGACATCTACATTCAGTAAAGACAAGGGCCTATAAGAAGTGCATGATTCAGGGTCCTTGTCCTTCTTCAAAAGGAGGGCAATAGACGCCTGCATTAAAGAGGGAGGCAATGAGCCATGATCAAGGGACTCATTGTACATTGAAAGTAAAAGGGGGGCTAATTTGTCTTTGAATTTTTTGAAAAACTCAGCTCCGAACCCATCGGGACCAGGGGCCTTGTTGCTTTGCGTAGCTTCAATGGCGGCAGCAATTTCTTGCAAGCTGAAAGGAGCATCGAGGCCATTAGCCACATCCAAATTAATAGTAGGGACAGTGATATTATCAAGAAAGGAGGTCATTTCTGCTGTGTCAAGTGGAGATTCTGACTCATAGAGAGAGGAGTAGTATGATTTAAAAATTGTGTTGATGGCGATTGGATCGGTGGTAAGTGTGCCATTAGAATCTCTAATGCTGGGAATCAGTCTCGACGTTGCTTGCCTTTTTAATTGGTGAGCCAATAACCTGCTTGGTTTATCGCCGTGTTCATAATAGTTGGCATGAGCGCGTAATAGGAGCCGTTCAGAATCGGCTGTCGCTATAAGATCGAATTTTGACTGCAAATCAAGCCGTTGTTTCAGTAAACTCGGACTCGGGTTAACTGAGTTTAGTCTGTCTGTGTCCTGAATTTTAGATGTGAGCTCCTGTAATTTAGCCCTGCGGATTTTACTGGCGTATGCTGAATAAGAGATAATCTGTCCTCGCAAATATGCTTTGAGTGATTCCCATACTAGCGAAAAACTGGTAGAATCTGTTTTGTTTAATGCAATGAAATCATCTATTGAAGCAGATATAGAAACATTAAATGCATCGTCGGATAAAAGCAATGGATTAAACCTCCAGGGAGAAGAAAAACGGGGGCGCTCAGACCATGTTATATTCAAAGTTAGAGGGGCGTGATCCGAAATAACAATTGGGTGGTATACGACAGAAGTAACTTTGGGGAGAAGAGAGCCATCAACAAAAAAATAGTCAATACGTGAATATGACTGATGTACTTGTGAAAAAAAAGAGAATTCCTTATCTCCAGGATGTGAGAACCTCCACGGATCAACAAGCCCGTTCTTGACTGTAAAATCGGTAATAGATTTTGACATAGAGGATTGAGTCAAAGTACGAGGATTCGAACGGTCCAAAGAAGGATTAATAACACAATTCAGATCACCGCCCAGTATTGTAATATGCGTATTTAAGAAAGGGAGGTTGCCAAACAGCCTATCCGTAAAATTGGGGTCATCAAAATTAGGGGCATATATATTCACCAACAATACAGGGTTACAGTATAGAGTGCCCGCAACAATAAGATATCTACCATTCTTATCGGATATTGTCCTGGAGACGGAGAAATTGACTCTTTTGTTGATCAAAATTGCTACTCCTCTAGACCTAGAATCAAAATTTGAATGAAAAATATCACCCACCCAAGCTCGTTTGAGTCTGAAATGATCTTTATTTCGCAAATGAGTTTCCTGAAGGAAAGCTATGTCAGTGTCCAGGCGTTTCAAATGTGAAAAAATCTTTGATCGCTTAATTGGATTATTCACACCTTTCACATTCCAGCTAGTGAATGTAATGTTTGATCCAGTATCAGGCTTGCGCAGATTACGATCGTTCATAGGCATTCTCTGAGAGAAAATAAGACCGACTCACCCACCACCAGAGGAGATATAAGGAAAAGAGGTAAAAGGGAAAACCAAAACAAACAAAACTCAGGAGTATATACATACCTACAGAGACAAAAAGCCAACATCCCATAACCCCCGCCCACCCACCCAACGCACATTAGATGATCCCATCCCCAAACGATGGAAACAGCCGTGCTGGCTTCAAAGGAAGCCATTCTCGAAAAGAGATGCTTTCGACTATAAAGCTAAATACAAAAACAAAAACAAAATTAGCTCCTGCAGAGTTAAAACCTTAAAAAAAAATAAAATAAAATATGAGGCATATGAAACCATCAATCTGAGGCATTCTGACGATCGCTGTCTTGTCAGGGTAACAACAAACGTAAATTAAGGAGATCTTTGGCCTATAGAACAATAATATATACATATATGCACTCACACACCCACACAGACACGCACACACATGCACACAATTTAAGCAAAGACAGGGGTGTGTGCATATTTTCTAATCAAGGCATCATACCAGAGAAATGATTAGGCCATCAATTTAAAACGGTGTTGTTCCCATTGATAGTTAGAAGAGAAAAGAAAAAAAAATTAATAAATAAATAAAAAATAAAAAATAAAAAATTACGACATAAAGTCCCATTTTCTGAATTGACTCAGTCACTCACCCCGGGCCAGAGTCCCGCACGGACATCAAGCTGGATAAATCGTCCCAGAAAACTAGCTGGTAGTCACTTTTTTTATTTTCCTGATGAATGCCAGGGCTTCATCTGGCGACGTGAAGTCCCGCTGCTGGCCGTCATGGGTTACACGCAGCCGGGCGGGGTACAGCAATCCATACCGGACTCCTTCAATCTCCCGCAGCTGACGGCGCACGTCATTAAAGGCAGCGCGCGCCCGCGCTGTCTTGGCTGTGTGGTCCGGGAACACGGAGATGCTCATACCCCGGACTTTGTTCTGCTGCCGCTCTCTCGCCTTTCTCAGGATGTCAGCGCAGTCGGTGTAATAATGGAGCCTTGCCACTATTGCGCGGGGCCGCTCCCCGGGCTTCGGTCTCGGCATGAGGGTGCGGTGGGCTCTATCCACCACCGGCTCTGCGTCGAGGGAGAAGGCTTCCGCCAATAGCCTGGAAACACCGGCTGCAGATGAAGAGTCAGGATCCTCCTCCGGGACGCCAATAATCCGTACGTTCTGCCGACGAGACCTTGACTCCAAATCCTCGCATCTGTCCTCCAGCCTCACATATTCTTTCGACAAGTGATCCACTTTTTTCTGGAGAGCAACGATGTCGTCTGAGCAGCTTGAGAGCGAGAGCTCGATCCCAGCGACCGTGGTCGCGAGACCCGCGACGTCCGCCTTCATGGAGGAAATACTGCCAGAAAGATCGGCTTTAAGGGAAAGCAGCTCGGACTTAATGGACGTTAAATTCTCGGTAAGTGCTGCCTGAAGCTCTGACCGAAATATAGCTGCAACATCATTGCGGAGAGCGGAGAGGAGTTCGGTTTTAAGCCGGCTGAACTCCGCAGCTGGAACCTGCGCAGCGCAGGTGCTCTCCGGAGGAGGAGAATCACCGCGGGGCGAGGAGACAGCATGAGCAGCAGGCCGCGGGTTAGCTGGAGGGTTATTCCCCGCTTTAATGGACTTTGGAGGCATTTCCGTGGTAAGTTGTCGAAGTAACCGCGTTGAAAATAATTTAGTTAAAACCAAAGCCGTGGGAGTGATGCAAAAAGTGCCTATAAATGTTGAATTAAAATTAACTCTGCAGGAGCTCCGCTAATCACGTCTCACCCCATGTACAGCTAAGCCGGAAGCCCGGAGATAACACTTCTAAATGGTTCTTTTTTTTGCTCTGTTAT
Source organism: Cololabis saira (assembly GCF_033807715.1). Classification (NCBI taxonomy): domain Eukaryota; kingdom Metazoa; phylum Chordata; class Actinopteri; order Beloniformes; family Belonidae; genus Cololabis; species Cololabis saira. The sequence goes on from NC_084599.1 coordinate 31,067,884, forward strand.
TTTGATCCTGTCCTGTCCTGTCCTGTCTAACAGTTGACCAATAGAGAAACATACTAAGGCTTAGGGTAGATACTCAGAGCCATTCATTGAAAGTACACAGTCTGCAGACCGCAGACTCCAGGGAGGGCCAGAAGCAGGGAGGGAGTTTTTGGCAGCAATGAGAAAAAAGAAGATATAGAACACGCAATTGCAAAAATAAGGAGTAACATATGAGAAACGCTAACTATGTTGAGACAATGGGGGAAAAAAACACATGCACTGTAAATGAGGATTTAGCTTTTTTTTTAGTTGAGTTTTTTTTTAGATATTGTACAATTATCATAGCTAAATCTAATTTCTGATTGCTTATGCAGATGACACCATATTATATAAACAAGACAACATCAACAATTACAGAATATTTCACACTATTATAATTTTGTTTCAAGGAAGAGTATAACACAGCTAACTTAAGGGAGGTTTGGAGGATGGAATAGCATGAAGCCATCAGTTTCATTTCAATTATTTATTAAGAGGAAAGCACCAGAGTTCTGATCTAATCACTCAGGATGCTTTGGCTAGTGTGGAGACAGGATAAGGAGGCAGCAAGAGACTGGGAAGACATGCAGCAAAGGGTCACAGGCTGGGATTTGAATCATAGACCGTTGGAGGACAGAAACCTTCGAATATGGGGCGCCAACTCATCAACCTGACCTAAAGAGCCCCCCAGTAGCTTTGAAGGTGACATTCCTTTCATAAAACACAAAAGCATCTTAGGACAGATTCAGGGTTTGCCTACTATAGTAAGTGTCAAACTTATTTAATTTTGTGTGTGAACAATCAAAATAAAGCTATTTGTAAATCAATTTTCAACATGTATGCACTTATGAGCTCAAATACTAAAAATGAATATATACAGTACACTATGCAAGGATACTAAAAACATGACTTTTAAAACACTGTTATTAAAGTAGTGTAAATTCACCTATCTGTGACCTCCTAAGAAGTTTTAAATTAAAAATGCAGTGAAAAATGGAAAGAGAGAAAGTAAAGCCACGGTTTCATAAATTTCCAAGTTAATGATTTTCAGAATGAAATGCCAAATATTAGCACAAGTGAATCTGCCATGTTTCCCACTGCATAAATTCCGTATGCTCCGTATTTTTACACAGTAAAAAGGTCCCAGTGTTGAGAAAAAGGTGAAACCCCAATTTAATGAGTATCATGATGCATTTCTAAAGCAGACGGCGGCACATCAAACTATGGTATCATACCTGAATATCTGACAGGTCACATCACTGTTTTACTTTCATTGAACAAATTCCAGTTTGAATTATATTCTCTTATATGCAAAGCACAGACACACAGGCGATGGACCCTGCGTCGACATCCTGACCTGCCAGTCATGCTGCTGCTCTCATTACTGTACGTTACTAATTCAGCTGTTAAAAGGAGGTTATTGAGAAGAGAGGATATATTCTGGGGAAGTCCTGCAGCTACAAGTATGAATCTTTATAACAAAGTGGTCCAGTTAATGATAACAATGAGCCATTCTCTGCTCTGAGATGCTGCGGTAATGATGTCCACTGCAGGAGTTTATTGAAAGCTCTAATGACAGCCCACATGAACTGTGCTGACCCCCAGACTCCACACAGTCGCCTTAGCTGATTGCACCCACTCCAGACAGTGTATTTCACTTCACCTGATGCCCCATGTTGCGTTTCATAAGCATCTGAGAAGTGTCTTGTCTTGCTCCTCTCTCCTGTACAAATTGTATATTTGATGGAAGCCACTGAATGGAGCACATGAGTCAGACGAGAATTTAGATATAAGAATTGAGAATTAAGTCTCCCTTGCATCCTGTGCAGACTTCTGAACCTACATCACTATATCGATGGCACCGGGCCAAAAATCAGTGTATATAAGCTTTTTAGTAAAAGGTCCAGTAGTCTGAAAACACAAGTGTTATATTATACAGACACTTATTTGCCCCTATAGCAACGCTTAGGCCCTTTGACTCTTCAGTTTCTCTCTAGTATCTTTACTGCTAGATTCGTTGTGGTGTCAGTAAAAGATAAAGACAAGAAGAGAAAAGAAAATCTGACATATTTGGGACATTTACAGTGAACAACTGAATAAGTTACATGCTCCATCAACACAAAACTCAGAGATGTCCTGACACATACAGTAATCCATCCTGTCGGTCAAACAGCAGAGCAGTCCGTTCAACAAGTTGTGCAGTGTATAGGTTTCTGTATTTAGTGTAAAACAAATCACTGTCCAGTTTTTCCTTTACGTGGCGCAGCTCATACACTTTCAGTTTGATGCATCGTTTTCACGCTAACTTAGCAGGCTTGGATAATCGACACATTAGGCCTACCTGGGAATTTACAAGCTCAATATCAATGTCTGATCTAAAGGGTTGATTCTGTATTCAAGTCTAATACCTGCAGGAACAACTATTCATCAGATTCTGTGGTGAAAAGAAAGGATCAACATAATCACATTTGTGTAATAAAATCAGCATATAAATGCACTTACTGATTTTGTGAATTATTGACTTTTTGTCATTTTTCATAAATGCAACATTTATTCAAATTTAATCAATAACTGTTGAATTGGTTTGATGTGAGACAAAAACATCCAATACTTCTCCCTGGTGGTATTTGAATTCTGTTTCACCATATTTTGGTCGGAAAATATGATCACATAAAAAAATCAACAAAGGATATTAGAATTTAATCTGAAGCTGTAAACATAACCTCCTTTGGAGCTATACGTTTAGTGCAAATTACTATGTTGATTGCCACATTCATTATCTACACCCGCTTACTCCTCAGGGTCCCATGGTGGCCTAGCCATGTTAGACCTCACCAGTTCATTTATCTTGCTTCATATTTACTCCTCTGGTGAATACATTGCATTTCACACTTCTAATCTCCTGACGCATGCTTGTATGCTTGCTGATAGCTGAGAAAATGCAGAAATCTTGCAGCGACATGTTTCTTTGGACTCCTGAGATGGAAAAATAGCAAAACTCTGCTGATTGCTTTAGATGTGAGATCAGCAGCTTTGGAATTACATGAACCGCTGACTTTTCTAACCACACTATTAATTTTCGTTTTGTTCCACTAGTTTCACAAAATAGAATAAATAAACAAAACCAAACCAAAAATAAAATTTAAAAACTACTTAGCGTGTCTCCTATTATGTAGGTCAAAGAAAGGTCGACGCAGTGTTTGGCCAGAAAATGGTACGTATCTCCATTTTTCTGACGTTAGCCTATAATTTGCCAATGAAAGAGGATAAATATAGCTTCCTAAACTCAGCTGTACATCTCCTACATCAGCATTTTCCTTGCACCTGTCACAACACCAGATATAACCTGTGCCGAAGCCAGTTAATGATATTTGGGCCACATCTGGCCCATGGAACACCCAATAACTCAATTTAAGGCCAGATAATAAACTCTTAGCCTCATTTGGTCTACATAACATTAGTTAGTCTCATAATTGAGTTGAATAATTGTCAAAATGAGCCAAATAATTGGCCTGAAACTGTTTAATCCCAATCATGTATAAACCCACTGCATTTTATTTATCCGCTATCATAAACAAGCACAACTACATGTATTGTTTTTCGGTGAGACTTTTTAGTTTTGAATGACAAAACAACCTTTCAGCCCATGCTAAAATTATTTTATGGCTAGTACACAAAATGTAGAGTTCATCTTCAACACATGCTGAATCCATCAGACTTTAAGAGAGAGAGAGAGGTAATCTGTCAGAGGGGTGTCAAGCTGTGAGAGAAACCGCAAGAAAGACAAAGTCCACTAGATTGAGAGAAAAAAATTGAAAAAAAATAATGAAAAAGACTTAAAAACAACAAAAATAAGAAAAGAGTTATGTTTTTCTCACATCTTTAAATCACTCACACCTCACTCATCCTCGATCAACTACAATACACCAACTTGTAACTTCATCTGATTGATGGTGAAATGTGCCATTTACCCCAAATCTTATAAAAAACGTATTAATTTTCTTTGAAACATTGCTTGTGACATGTGAATAAACAGAAACACTATACTGAACTAAATGGAAAAGTAGGAAGCGGCACAAGTCCCCTGCGTTTCCCCATAATTGGATCAGTGGTATCTGACAAAATCACATCTGACAAACAGCATACCAGCAGATGGATGGGGACTGACACGAGGCACACTTCATTTTATTTAGGGGACAAAATGTGCCAGATATAAATTCTATCTACGGAGACAAGATTGGGGAAGCTGTGGAGCCTGAGTGAGAGCATAATTATGCCTTACAGTTTGAGTATTTAGCTGACATTTATTCAGAGCAAAGAATAATGACTGAAATATAAATAAAAAGACGGATTGAGCTGCGCAATTTGTGATAGAGAATTTCCAGACTTGAATCAAAATATTAAAATTTTCAGTCTATTTGCATCCGAAGTTTTCAATTCCTGTCATTAATACAGCTTTCAACCTTTGCTGAAGGGCTTGATTAATAAGGTACATTTTAGCTAATAATGCCCTGTTTTGGGGAAAAAATGTGTTCTGATCTTGGTATAATGCATACATATTTTTCTTTGTAATGAGAAATGTCACATTGTTCTATTTACATTGTAGTTCCTTTTTTTATAAATAATCTCAAGTTTGACCATAATAACCTTTTCATTTAGAGTTCAAAGGGTTTCAGCGTTGATTTTTCTTAGCTTTTCTTGGAATTTCTTTATTGTAATTTGCGGATGAAAAGGGCAAGAACAACATCACACTAAAGGGCAATCTGAGCAAAAGTGATTGTAATTTGAACTGATCGTCACAAGGAGTATTTCTTCAAATTTTAAGAATTAGAAGAAGCTGTTTGCAGACAGCTTCTCAGCAATGGTGAGAATTATTGAGAACCAGGCTGTTGTTTTGGATTCAAAATGGCATTAACTTGTTTTAAGTTTGGTTAAAGCTGTCATTTAGGGCAAAATAAATATGTTTTTACCTGTCTTGAGGTGAAAGGGACACAACATTCACAGATTCAGTGGGGTAAATGCTGGAAAAACAAGATTAGCATGGAATTGCACGGAGGTGCAAATGTAACTTTTTTTTAGTAAACAAACTTTATTTCACAGCAGTTTTTTTTTTTTTTTTTTGCAATAAGACATTAACCAAAAATGCTTTTAAACCAGTGTTTCCCAACCCTGGTCCTCGGAGGCCAGCGACCTGCATGTTTTAGATGCGACCCTGCTTCAGCACACCGTGATGAAGTACATGTGTCATCAACAGAGTTGTGCAGACCTTGGTGACAAGCTAATGAGGACCATTAATTAGAATCAGGTGCGTTGGTGCAGGGAAACATCTAAAATATGCAGGACAGGGGGTCCCGAGGACCAGGGTTGGAATACCATTGCTTTAAACCACCACTCATGGACTTTTGTTCTGCACAATGCGAGTGGGAGGTCAGTGTCGCTAACCCTAACCTTGCTGGTGGTAGAGCAGCAGCTTTCCTTTCTCCAGCACCAGGTTGAGGCTGTGGTCTCTCTGTCCCTCTGCATGCAGCAGCGTCCCTGAATTCTTCAGAGTTTTAAACTTTAGAGCAATGATCTCCATCGCTGTCCTGCTCGGCCTGGCGCTCAGTCTGAAGACCAAGCTGCTGTTGCCGTCAAAACTTGTCACATCAGAAGCTTTAGGACAGAACAGAATGCAGTAAACAATATCTACACACATTGTACACAACTTTAAATGAGATAGACTTGTGTGAAACGAATGATCCCGATACAAAAGTGCTTATTCAACTTGGTAAGAAACATTAACAAGGTTCTTTCTGAATCCTTGCATGATGAATTTTTAAAAGGATCATTAATGCAGTATTTAATGCACAAAAGTTGGATTATTTCCAGAATAAAGAGCCTCACATTGAAAACACACAGCAAAAACTCAGGCCCTAAAGGGCCACAAGCTTATGTTCTCGTATTGTTGGTTCCCAAACCTGGATTAAAGGGGAGGGTTGTGTCAGAAAGCATCTGATGTAAAACCTATGCTTAATCAACACAAGGAACACAATGATACATTGTGGTGGGCCCTAAATAAAAGAAAAAGTCATGAGAAATTGCAGGTTTCCTTAGCTTATTAATTTCCTGATCTGATAATACATTTTCCCCATCAACATCTGCAGGCATTTCAGATACTTGGTTGTTAAATGAGACTTCTTTTGTCAATACTTATGATAAATATTACAAATATGAGCAGTCTCATTTTCTCTGCTGTGTAAACAAGGTAGAGGAACTGATAAAAAATGTTGTAAAAAGCGTTGTACAATAAAACAATTAACTAAAATGCTGCCAAATTCAGTCCTGCATTCAAAGTAATATAAATGACTAATCACTGAATGTTACTGAATGCCAAGCTGTTGTAAAATGAAGAACGTTTATTGTATCAAATTTTGTTGAAATACAAACAAATTGAGCACTTGAAATTTCATGTATTTATTCAGCCTCTTTATGGAGGTATGTTGATTTTGTTGAACACAGGCCAAAACTGCTGCAAACACAGGAATAATACTTACAATATCCACAGCCATAAATTTCCAGCCTGAGTCCAATTCTCCCAGCGGGGTTCCAGTCGAGCGGGATCAGACGAAGGTAGCGAGTAATCACTGGCTGCTCCAGTTTGTACTGGACCACGGTGTCGGCGTTAGTGTTACCAGGGAAAGCCTGAAATAAAAAGGAAAAAAGTTTTCCAACTTTAATTTGATATGACAGTCAGTAAAAAAAATGTAACGCACCTCTTGAAATAAACCTAATAGTCCATAAATGTAGTGAAAATGTTCTTATTTTAAGCAAAAATGTCTTTGCCAATGGGGTAACAATTCCTTAAAACCAGCAAAATAATCGAACATTGTCTACTTATTTTATTTTAAAAAAAAGGCTTTTTTCCTTTCTTGTATGTATGCACTGTTTTTAACATCCGATGTTAAGGTTAATAAAACTAAGATGTAAAAATGTGTAAACGTCTTGAGAAAGAAAAGCAGAATATACAGACAGACTCACATTAAGATCAATAGATTAAATAGAGGCCAGTCTATTTGTCATTACTTTAATCAGTAGAGAAAAAGTCTCCCTAAAAGTCCTGAGTCCTGCTGCATTTTTAAACTGATTATCTCCGATGATGTCTCTCCCACTACTCCATCAGTGTCCAATAATCAATAACCCTGGGTGTTATTATGTATCCATAGCAAACCCTCTCCCAAAAACGAATGCCTTCTAATTGATCTGCTTTTTGTGAAGATCTAGTGAGGTTCTCTGAGTGACAGGCACAAGTAGACAAGAACCAACATCCTCATCTGTAAGCAAAGCAGGACACACACACACACACAACAGGCTACATTTGCTACATTTGCAGTTATGTGCTCATGCAGTCAAGTGCATGTCTTTTGCGTGTGTGCATCTGCATTATTCAGTGGCGTGTGTGACATTGCCTGTGTGTGTTTGAGTATACTGAATGTGTACTGATGAGGCTTTGCGAGTGAGATTGGCTTCCCTGGCATTGCATAATTGTGATTTCCGGGCCGTCTTCAGCGCTTTGAAGGGCTGAGCTGGCCGAGGTGGCTGAGCAGCGGAGCGTTAAGCTCAACAAATGGCCCTGTTTCCTGCTGAGGGCGCCGAGGAGAACGGCATCTCATTTACTCGCCTGAGCACTATTTGAAATATGAGAAGCCTGTGACAAGCCTTCAGTCCAGGACGGAGACGCAGGTTTACAAGGAGATGAAGAAGGAGGGAGGAGCACACAAGAATGAACTAGAGAGCAAATTTAGCTCTGAAGAAACACTGAGTCCATCCAACACAATTACATGAAAATGCTCACGTCAAACTCCTTTAAAAAGGCAACTCTAGCAAGCACATGGAGAAAAAAAAAAGGTAAATCTTACCAAAGATGAAAAGCAACACCCGTGTTTTTTAGGCTTTTATTGATATGTTTAATGCACGTAAAATCTGCTCACCTTGGTAATTATGCTAAGAAGTTGGTTTTTTTTTTTAATATTTCTATCCTTGGTGACAACACATCATTTGTACACCTGAAGTGTACATATTAAGTGTCTCCCCCTATGTTGTAAAGTGAGTCAGCGCTATCATTTTTTTTCCCAGTTATTTTCTTTTGTTTGAGTTTTTCAGTTTTTCCACACAGTAATAATATACACTCCAAACTTATTAACTGATAAAAAGAAGACTCTTGAAGTACTTGCTATGATTTGGCTTTTGTCTGCAGAAGGAAAAGGTTGAATCAGTATTTATCTATGATGGTTCCACCTGAGATAGGCATCGGTGAACCTGAACTCAATACCAGTGTTGAGTTTCAGTTAAGATTACACGCCAATGTTCTGATACAATTGGAGCTGCAACTCTCACCTGGATACATGAAAATTAAATCACCAACCTGCAAAAAAATCAGAAGTGACAGATGGATTTTAACAAATTGGGTTGATCATAAACTTCGTCCACCAAATTAGGTATGAGGATACATAACTCCATCTCTGCACGTTGAAGCCCATGAGCATACAGTCAGTCTTACCCTGCGGAAATAATAAAGTAATTACTGGATGTAACCTAAATTCTACAAATAAGTCTGCATGCACCGCCTCCAGCATGTTGAGGGTAATCCTGCTGCTACCGACAGTTGGGAGGAATTTAATCACTTTGTTTTATTGCAGGTACCTGTGTTTGAAAACCTGCAGGCTAAGTTTTGTGTAAAAAAAAATGTATGAGGAACCAAGATGATTTCATTGCCACACATCTCAGCGGACAAATGCCTCCTTTTATTTTTATTTTCTGCCACAACTGCTGTTTTTGACTTGGGGAAGATGGAACCTCTTCCTGATCTGTTGCTTACTGCTGGAATTTACTGAGACGAGAGATGCCAATCGGCCTTACAAGGACATCTTTGCCAAAAAACAAATGTTGGACTCTCTAGGTTAATACTGTATTACTAAAACGATCACCACATTCAAAATGTGAATTATGAGTCAGCCCATTGAAAGACAGTATAGAGTGGAAGTACTACAGTATATATACAATTAAATTGCTTGAGTACAGGGCTGGGGTAAGGGCACCTACAAACAGCACTCAAAGTATTTTCACCTTGGACAAAAGTTAAAGAAAAAAGTTCCAAAAGTCATTGGAAAGTAATGATGAATGGAGATATTATTGCTTTGAAATGTCTACCGTCACATAGATGCTAAGCTACCCTGACTAATACATGGAGTTTCAAATGACGGCTTATTTGGATGCATCAACTTTTATGTTGAGTGTCAGCTTGACAGTTTTTAAGCCGTAGAAAGATGCACACTATGTAACTATTTCTTCCAAAGCATCAGGACTAGAAAGACTTGCAAGGAGTCATCACATTTTTTTTTTGTAATGGTTCACGCTGTGAGAAACCTATATATTGTCAAATATGAATCCCAAGTTGCAGGCTGCACCTTTTTTCTGATGAAGGACAAAGGAGATGCCTTACTTCTTTTTTGTGCTTGCCTTGCTGTGATCCTGACATTAATGGTTTGCTTGTCACTGACAAGTATTTCTATTTGTAGAGAAACAATGATTGAACGTTGGAAAAATGGGTTTACAAGACAAAGATAAAATGGGAAGCATATGCAGAAATGAAGCAAGCAGTACACTCAGCCCTTTCTCCTTCACATTTAAGTTCTAGAGTAGACACTGAGCTGACACCATGTGTGAAGACGGGCTCATATTTGACAAAGTTTCTGAGAGTCTGATGATGTTGGTCTGGGCTGATTTTTTTGGGCTGGCGTTTGCTGCTGCTGGATTCAAAGCTGTGACATTTTCTGCAGCTAACAGAGACAGTCTTTCTGGCAACAGCAGCAGCCTTGTGTCAACAGAGGTTAAACTAGCTGAACAAAGCTCTGTGCCATTGGCAGAACCTTGCCTCGCTTCTCTTCATTGTTCCATCAATTATTAACAAAAAGGCGAAAGAACCCCAAAGAAAAAATGTGTTCATTTGATTTCACTGGCTCAAGTAGCACGTCAGTTTACACCCTGGACAAGAGACCACTATGTCAACTTTATTTATCCCTTCACGTCTGACACATACATCCCAGGGAAGTACATTCTGATAATTTGTTGTAACATTTATGAGGCTACAATATCAGATGGTCTGTAAATGCAATCGTGGTGACTCCCAAAGTTGTTCAGGCAGCCAACAAGAGCAACAGTTTAGCTCAAAAACATCCCCCTATATGGCTCATTCCAGGTACGCACTGTATTTTCTTTTTGTCACTTTGGGGCCTTGCCAACCACTTCACAGCTATCAAGATTGCTGCCACTCAAAATTCCCACCACCAGCCCAACACCTCTAGGCTCCAACTCTAAGGATCATGTCAGAGGAGTTAAGCTGTTGCTCATTACTCCCAATATATGTAAGTATTATCTGTGTGGAGTGATAAGGCCAGAGCCTGCCAAACTTCATGTAAAAAAAATAATTATTAAAGGCTGATATCTTCTAGGCAGTCTCCACTGTGTAAATACAGAAGTGGTACATCAACTAACCATATGTCAATCATGCTATAAGTACGTACAACTCTTATGGTGGGTTCACAAGGTGCAAATTTAGCTGTCTAAGATGAAAAAATATGCAATTGTGGGGAAGAAAGAAAAAAAAAATCAAAAAAATCTTTGCTAAACTAACATCAGAAGCTCGATTCTTCTTCTGAATCATGACCAGGAACACATTCTACTTCACTGATTAGTTCTTAACCGCATTTTTGGCACACATTATTTTTACTTTTGTTTGTTTACACTGATGAAGCAACATCGCCGCACCAGGTCGTGGCCTATAACACAAGAGGGCAACATCCTACAGACTGCACACTCTGCTCTGTATGTCTTAGCCAAGATTATGCAGATCCAAATCGTACAGTGTAGCTTTGATTGATCTCATAGGACTGCCAAATTTGTACAGTGTGAACCCGACCTCAGTTCTCCAGCTAACGGATAATTACTAAAACTGGATTTTATCTGATGTAATAGTGACAATATATGTATGCCTCCCCTGTCTCTCTGTTCTTCATCCTCTCTGCCCTTCCTCCCTCCTGCTTTCTTCCTCTATCCGGCTGGTCTTCAACAGGATGGTCCCCTCGTACGATCCAGATCCTGATCAAGGTTTTTATGCCTCTTAAAAGGGAACATTTCTACCCTTAAGCCAAGATACTGTTTGGCTTAAAGATGTTCTCCTGCAAGGGGAGTTTCTTACTTGCCAGTGATTCTTTTAATATTTGGTCATGTTCTGAAACTCTCATGGCAAATTTATGTTGTAATATATGCCACATCAATAAAATTCAATTTAAAATAGAATTGAATAGTATTAAAATACTGATTTGGATTTGATTGTAAGAACATGTGCATCTTCATAAATGTCAGTCATCTTCAGATTCGCAGCGCTCTCATTGCTTATAATTAGCACAAATCCCCTACCGAGAACAAGCATATTAGCCCTTTGAACCCTAAACCTATTTTGCTCATACATGCATTCTCTTATCAACGTCCCCAGATCTACGGACTTTAGGGTTTTGAGTAGGGCTGAACGATTAATTGCATTTGCGATAATATCGCGATGTGATAAAACGAGATTTTCTAACCGCAAAGGCTGCGATTTGACCAGTCACGTGATCTGGTCACGTTGCCGGCGGAGAAAAAAAGTCAACAGTGCCGCGTGTCCGCCTGTAACCTACTGTATCTACCGTGGCCTCAGGGTTGGGGCTCCGCCAGGCAGGGCTTTATAAATATATGGGCTTTATAAATGTATTAAATATATGAACGCGGAGTCGGCGTGGCGAGGAGCTGCGTGCGGCGCAGAGCACGAGCCGGGCGGACAGTTGCGCTGTGAAGCCTGATTTATGGTCCCGCGTTAAATCGACGCAGAGCTTACGCCGTAGGTTACGCGGCGACGCGCTCCGTAAGATGCGCGTACCGCGTACCTTACGGCGATGGCTCTGCGTTGGTGTAACGCGGAACCATAAATCAGCCTTAAACCAGCTGCAGCCCTTTCAGCTCATCAGGAGAAGTTAAAGAGCGGCTGTGAGTTGTTAATTGCTGGTTCGTTTCGTTAAGCTTTATTGGTTTGTTTGTTAGTTTGCTGGTGTTTTTTTTTTCTCTCTGTGATTTTTGAGTTATTTATGAAGATGTTCTGAGTTCCCTGTGAGCAGTACTAAAGTTGAAGAGGGATGAAATAAAAAACGGTCAAAATCACCCCCCCCTGAAATAAAAACGGTCAAAATCATCCCCCCCTGTAAAACTGCCATCCCTCCTTTCCATCCCTTATGTCATTTCATCAATGAATGTGGTTTTACTGCTATTTCAACATTTAGACTCATCACCAGAAAAATAACTTATTTGACAATTTTCACCTGTTTCAAGTAAATTTTCACCTGAAATAAGTAGGAAAATCTGCCAGTGGGATAAGATTTATCTTCTTATTACAAGCAAAAAAATCTTGTTCCACTGGCAGATTTTTCTACTTATTTCAAGTGAAAATCTACTTGAAACAGGTGAAAATTGTTGTTTTTTCCAGTGATGAGTCTTGTTTTAAGTGTAATGAGATTTCTTTTGACTAAAATGAGACATTTTAACTAGAAATAAGACAAATATTCTTGTTAAGATTTTGAGTTTTTGCAGTGATCCATTTGACTTATCCTGTGAAGGACAGAGTCATATTGATAAGTTCAGAAAACTGTTTTTTATTGTTGTGTTTTGATGTATTTGATGTAAGTCCAGTGGATATTTTAAAGCTTACAGAAGGCTGCATTTAACTGCTGCTATGCCATTCCTGCAGTATTTCTGCAGGTCAGTGCTATTATTTGTTATATATTTTATTATTTGTAATCAGCACAAATTATCTGTCCCCATATGATAAAATCCACCATCCCCCCTGATTTTCTTTCGAGTACTGCCTGTGAGGAAGGGTTTTTGTTCCCTGTGGGAGTTTTTCTGTGTTTTTCTATTAAACTACGCCTCGTTTTGGCTAAAGTTTAACCCGGTTTGGGTTCAGAGAGAACGACCCATGTGTAGACGTGCAGGTAAAGGCACAAATTTGTTTTCTTTATTGTTGTAATCTGTGCTTTAAATAAATCTGGCATTGTTTATTATAAAACAGACTGATTTATTGCTTGTGTAGTTGAAAAATACATGAGAACAGGACCTTGAAAAAAATAATCGCATATTAAATCGCAATCGCAATATTGAGGAAAGAAATCGCAATTAGATTATTTTCAAAAATCGTTCAGCCCTAGTTTTGAGGGTAAGAAGGTATAGCTACCTCTTCAACCTGCACCTGTGGACGTGGTGGACATTAAAAGAGTCAGAGAAAGACAGAAGAAGATGTATCTTTTTCTTTTCAAACGCAACAATAAAGGTAATTTTCACTGAAGTTTTGCAAAGAAAAAAGTTGGACTGAAATGAAAGAGACCAAAAAAGGTTCACAGGTGAGACTGACTGAGAGAGATGTGCAAGTTCATAATCGAAGAGGATTCAATCAATTGAAATCTATTTTATAACTTAAAAGCCCCAGTTTAGTTATCTTGACAATTTTAAATGAAACAGCAGGGATACAACTTGTATCTTAAAATGCAACACAATACATGAATCTAGTGGCTAATTAGAAATTAAGATATTGTTTTCATATAAAGGATAGGCTTTGCAGCAACAGAATATCCAAATATGCAAAATACTAATACATCATTTAAAAATAGACTAAATTTGACATGACATTTTAACACTTGAATGGTTATATTTTTCTTTGTCTGTTTGTGTCTTCAAAACCCTCCAAAAAGTAATTTCTGAAAGCAGCCCAGATTGAAAGGTTCAACTGAGTCAGTAATGAAATAATCAATAATCCTTTTGTGTATTAAGCAATCACAGAACCAGTAGTCCCAGTGAAGCTGAAAAAATATTACATTTTAAATATATAATAAAATATTATTTTATAATAAGTCAAAACAAAACTAGGCATTCCTCCTGAGCAAAACTGCATGTTTCTGAAACATGTTGCTTTGCCATTGCTCCTTTAGATTACCACCCTGACCCATCCCTCTATAGTTTCACTTTAAAGAGGATCACACTTTGGGAAGCCTTCTTTATATTTTAGCGTTATTTCCGCACAGATAAGAGTGAGTTTGATGATCTCTTTAACAAGGTTGGTCCTGGATCAACAGCAACCATCAGAACCGTTGGTCCCAGTGAAGCTGCAGTCTGTCTGCAGTAAACACTGACACACTGGGTCGGAGCGGATTTGGTCATGATGTTTAAACTGTGTTTTGTGATTAATAAGCACGGTTTTTAATTATTTCGCGCTGGATCGATGTAGCAAATAAAATCGTTTGGACCATCCAGCCCCTCAACCATCAGTTACATGTTTCACATGACCAGTTCATGTAAAAACGGCAGTCAAACCAGCAAAAATGTCAGTTTGCTGGATGAAATATATTAATTCCTGATAAAATAAGTTTGTCAGTGCACAGCTCTGCTCATGTACGCATCTGAATGAGTGTACGTTTGTGTGTACACGAAAGTACAATCTGCATTGAGGGTTCTCGCTTCGGGAATCCCGGTCTGTGATTGGATGTTGCCTCGGCAGCGCTGCTGCTCATTTGCATAAAGTTCAGATTTTTCAAATTCAAATTGACGCGCTGCTCCGGCTGCTCCCGAGGCCTCCGCTGCCTCTGCTGCTCTCGCTGCTTCCGCTGCCTCTGTTGCTCTCGCTGCTCCCGCTGCCTCTCGACACGCGTTTTTATAGAAAATGAATGGCAGCCGGCTGCCCATGATGCACGTGGTGCTTTCAGTGTGAATGCAGGGTTACACATCTTCTTCATCTCTTCCTTTAACCGCTGGTACTTCTTGTGTTTCTTCCTCTTGTGACTGCTGTCACTTGGGATTGCTACATCAGTCACTGCTGCTCTCTTCTACTACTACTACTACTACTACTACTACTGTCATTTAGCAGAGTTTTCTGGAGTCAGTTGACCTCTACACAACTACAGTGTTGGTTGGTTAGCTGTCAACAGTGTAACGGTCTGGATCTGGAAGCCCCACAGGTCTCCCGCAGGATCCATCACTACTGCAGGTATCTCCTGTGTTGACTTTGACATATACCTCCAAGAGTGAACGATATCTATATATATATATATATATATATATACATATATATATATACACCATATTTTCTGGACTATAAGCCGCTACTTTTTTCATAGGTTTTCAACCGTGCGGCTTATACAAAGGTGCGGCTATTCTGTGGATTTTTCTTCCACCGCTCGGGACGCTCTAACCGGAATTAGAATCAAAACTAAGACAAAATAAATGCAAAGAAGAATACGTTACTTCTTCTTTAGCAGATAGAAGTAGGTAGAAGCAGATTTCAAACAGATAAATAGATAAATAAATACTGGTTATTTTCTCTTGGTTCTGTCCCGTTTTAATCAGCAAAGTTGCTGCTGTGTTAAAAGACACTGTTAGGAAAGGATCTATTTAGGTACAAACATGTACATCATTTACAGTTCAAAATCCTTCTGTACATGTAGTAAATATCTAATCTAACAACATAAATATCTGCAGCTTGCATATCTTTTTTTTTTTAAATAGAGCGGATGCGGCTTATATACAGGTGCGGCTTGTATATCTTTTTTTGATATTTTTTTAAAAATAGAGCGGGCGCGGCTTATATACAGGTGCGGCTTATAGTCCAAAAAATACGGTATATATACACACACACATATACACATACTGTATATGATGTTAACCCAAGATTAATATGCCCATTTTTAAGGTGTTTATTTATTAGTGGACGACATACCCCTAAGCTGTCTTCCTGTCGGTGTTGTCTCCAGTTGTGTCCTGTGTCACTGAACATCAACAGGTAGGCCATCAGCCAGTCAGAGCTGCCATAGCGACCCTGCGTGGCAACAGCGGTGATTTGTGTTCGCCTTCCCAGATCAACCTCCAACCACTGGTATTTGTCCGAGTGCAGAGGAGACCAGCCCCCAGCTCCTGAAACATGGACAAAGACAAAAAGTGTTTTTTATTGCCAGGAAACGTCCACGTCTGAATCTGTACAAGTAGCGTGAGTATTTAAGTGGTTATGATTAGGCAAATAGTATTTGTCGTTTTGGTTGGTATTCAGACTAGATTTTACAGTAAGGTCATGCTATTTCCAGTTTACATTAGTGTGTAAGTTTGTGTGTGTTTGTTACAGAAAGGAGGCTGGAAAAAGAGAGAGCAAGGATCAAGAGCCAAACCACTAGAGTAAAATGTGGTTCATTATATTTTAATCTTCTTGAAATTAAACTTTAAAACTTTAATTTATAGTTTGCAGCAGATACTTCGTGTTGAGATTTTTAATGTTTTTTTTTTGCATATCGCTAGTTCTATATTTCTATTCTGTTGGGAATCCACCACAGCAGTTATGCATAATTCACAGTTTATAAAACTGCTTAGTTCAGTTCATCCACAGATGCCACAAGTGAGCACAATGGGCTTCAAAATCATTTAAAATCTTGTTTATTTACATGTCCGCACTGATATGATTGAAATCACTGAGCTGAAACATTTGTCTTTTCCACAGTGATTTGCAAAACATGATCATGTCTCTCAGGAGTACCGTGCTCCAGTTTAGTCATGGCAACAGCTGTTGCAACAGCTGTAGAGGACACTCAGAGCTGTAGGAGATTAACTTATACCGTGTTCATATAGCAGAAAAAAGTCCCATCAGAACGGCACGATAGCTGACAGTTGCAGACAAAAGAAAGAATGTAAATATACGAGAAGGTGAATAGAAATATATTAATCATTGAAGGAAGAATGACACCAGAGGGCAAGTTTCTACAAAAAGGAACTGTTTTATAATTCCGTTCGGAATGAAAAAACGCAAATGCAAATAAATTCTAGATTGCATGAGTATTTAGTCATGTTAACTTCATTTTATTGGAGTTTTAGCTTAACATATCCACAATTTCTGTTATCCATTGATCAAATTTGTTGTTTTCAAATGTGTTATAAAAATATATTGGACCTTACCTTTTGGAAATTACCTTTACAACTAAACATGAATAAATGCAAAAATGCATAAATAAATAAATAAAAATTCATGAATAGTCTAGTGATTAATAACTAAAAGTGATGGCATGACTTCAGCATCTAGCACTACTGTGAAGAACCTTGGATTTATGTGTGATTTAAAGGATAAATCCTGGTCAAAAATAAAACATGTTTGTATAACATGTCTTTCACCTAAACAATACTGAAAAAAGATGGAAAATCATGTCTTAAAACAATGCAAAAGAAGTAGCCATGTATGTGTCAATTAACAAGGAATTATTTCTACCAAGGAATAGGCTACTGCAATTCCTTGGTAGTAGGAAATCCTCAAGTTACTCTGAACTGCCTCCAGCTGGTCCAAAAAGGTGCCGCCAGAGTTCTGAAGAGGATTAGCATGAGAGATTGTACTTCCACAATTTTAGCTTCACTGGCTTCCTGTTAAGTTCAGGCTGGAATTTTAAATTCTTCTCTTCACAGTATAAAGCCCTCAAGGGCCTATAGCTCTCGCTCATCTTAAGGAATTTATACTGCCATGTTATTCCTACAGAGGAAGGCAAGGCAATCTTATTTTCGTGGCACACTTTATACACAAAAGCAACTCAAAGTGCTTTTCAAAGACATTGAGATGAAAGAAAGATGAAAAAAGAACATAAGAATGCAAATAAAACTTTAAAAGACATAATGAAAATCAGAAAAAGAATACATTTGGGAAAAAAAACAAAGAATAAAGCATGGGAAAACAGCAGCATTTTCAGTTTAACTTTAAAAGAGTTGGAGCAAATTTAATATCAATAGGAAGTTTATTCCATCTGTGTGCAGCATATTAGCTAAATGCCGTTTCACCCTGTTTGGTTCTAACTTGTGGTTCTTTCGGCTCACTGCCTCCTAAAGATCTCAGAGCCCTACATGGTCTTAAATCTGCAGGAAGATCAGAATTGTATTCTGGACCCATATTGTTTATCGATTTGTAAACCAACAACAACATTTTAGGGTCTATTCTGTAGGTATCTGGGAGCCAGTCTCAGCACGTGATTAACGTCCTCTGTTTTCTTGGTTCTTGTCAGAACTTTCACTGCAGAGTTCTGGGTGAGTTGAAGTTGTCTTATCATTTTTTGGGGGGAAGACCTGACAGGGGAGCATTACAGTAGTCAAGTCTGCTGGAGATGAAAGCATGGGTGAGCCTCTCTAAATCTCCTCTGGACATCACATCTCTGACTCTTGATATTGTTTGAAGTGATAAAAAGCTGTTTTAGTTTCAGCCTTGATGTGTTCTTTTATCTTGAGCGCTTCGGACACAGGCTGGGTATCAACTTTTATTCTTTCTATTTTATTACCAAATATTATTTCTGTCTTCTCCTGATTTAATTGAAGGAGTCTTGAATGCATCCAGCTATTCACATCCTGCAAGCACTGACAGAGTCAATCTAATGGACCAGAGTCATTTGGTGGAAAAGCCGAGTAAATCTAGTTCTCACTTAATCCTCAAACTGCAGGTTTATTTGTGGCTCCTATGGCAGGCAGAGCCTTTTGTTATCAGACTTCTCTCAACTCCCAGTTGTTCAAGAAGCAGAGATTGGCTCTGTTTTTAAAAAACATTTCTTTTTGATAAAGCTCATCATAGTTAGGCGAAGCTGCACTGATGATATGCCTACTCTTCTTGGAAGTCATTATTATTGTCTGTCTTTGGACAAAGTTGGAATGAAATGGATTATGGATGAATGAAAATATAAACTGGATTTTACTGGATTGTATTTCACTTAAACTGTAAACCTTGAGTGCTTTCTGTGTAAAGTGGCTTTAGATGACTTTGTTGTGAATTGGTGCAATACCAGTAAAGTTAATTGCAATTGAATTGAATTAAAAGAGCCATTGATATGTTGTTGTATGTTTTGGCGCCACAAACATTTCAAATATGTTGAGACTCCAGAATTTCTGGAGCTGATTATAAATGCAATGATTTACTTTCAAATGAAGTCGCTATTATAAAAAGCCATATCAATGTAGCTTACAGATTTTAGATTTTGTTGATGTGACTTTTAACTTCCTTTCTCTTCTATAAAAGGGGCTGATTAGTTTACAGTGATTTCACACTAAGTTCAAACAGCTGTTGCTTTTCTGATGGAGAAGAGGAGTGTTCACTGACTCTGCAAAGGGAATAGATGAGAAAATATTTCCGTAAAAGAGATTGTAGCGAAAGATACATACAGGGGAAGAAAAATCAATCTAGATCATAAATCATCAGATTTAGAAAGAGAACAGTAGATGAGCTTGTTAGAAAAAATATTTCTATTTCCACAATATTTTTCTACACAAAAGGCAAAATCCATGACAATATGCACAACTGGTCGCAGTCTCACATAATGTCTTGAGTTCAAGGTTCTGATACCATCTTGGCACAGGATGCTTTTAAAAATTGAAATACATGTTTAAGAGATTGTAAACTGATGGTTCAGCAAAAATACATGAAAGGAACAAAATAGCTGGATTTGAAAGGTCTCAGTCTTAAATTAACCTCAACAAGCAGCCCAGATGGGAACAGGAAAGACGCCAACAATACAGCCCCCAGGATGTACACGGTCTGAACTCTCTACTGTAATGTCTAACAATTGACATTTGTTCTCCGGGTGTTGAGGTTTATTAGTGAAAAGTTAACCTGTTGCAGAGTATCGGTGGGCTGCAGGGTAGGGGCAAAGAGATGAGCAGAGATGGACAGACACAAGAGTTCTGCCTCAATACAGTTGCTCACCTTTTCAGAGGGAGTGCCAAAGTCAGCCAACTGCAGTTTCATTCCTACTTTGGATGCTGCCAACATCCCCGTCACAAACGTGTGTGTGTGTGTGTGTGTGTGTGTGTGTGTGTGTGTGTGTGTGTGTGTGTGTGTGTGTGTGTGTGTGTGCGCGCGTGTGTGTGTGTGTGTGTGTGTGTGTGTGTGTGTGTGTGTGTGTGAATAATGAAAAAAAAAAAAGACTGTGAAGAAACATACAAAGTAATGGAAAACATCTGCTGCAAGATGATAACATACCAAATTGTGGGGAACGTATGTGTGCATGTAGGCCTGCATGTTTAATAAAAAAAAAGAAATGTAAAAAAAAAAAGTTGAGTCAGGGCAAAAGAAATCTACTGAACCAGATGGAGAGATTTCTCCCCTATAGACACACACACACACAATAAAACAAGCAGCTTGAAAAGATTGTGTTGCCAAGGTGATGTCATGCTGACATGGGGATAATTTTGATCAATATTACAAATGTCAAGCAACGCTAGTCAGGACACATGCAGTGGTGTGACTGTTATCGTTTTGGTTTTATTTTCTTGTGTTTCTTGGGGGTTTTCTCAGTCTTGATTTAGTATTGTTTGATGGTGTTTCTGTGTGCTTTGTTTCCTCTTTTTGTTTGAAAGTTTCTTTGTGTGTTTGGTTCTGTTTGTCTTCTCTCGGCCCAGTCTGTCCCGATAGCTCACACCTGTGTCTCATCAGTCCCTGTGAGACTTTATTGTCACACAGCTTCCCTGCTCGTCCATCTGTTCGGCGGCCCACGTGGTCCCCTTTGTAATTTATTTGGAATAGAAATTGAGAGTTGTGTCAGTTCTTTTTTTCCTGCCTGTGCGGTCCTTTGTGTTTTAACTAAAGGATTTTTTCTTTGAAACTCCTGCCGCTGGATCTCCTGCATTTGGGTCCTCTCCCCACCTTCATCATAACGATAATTGTGTCGTATCTACAACCCCAAATCCTAAAAAGTTGCTGTGATGTGTTAAATGTAAAGATACACAATTCGATGATTTTCAAACCCATATTGCAGTCCTAATCAAACAAATATCACGTGTTGAAACTGAGACATTTTGCCATTGAATGGAAAATATTTGCTCATTGGCACCAACATGCTTTTAACAAGTTGGAACAAGGTGATGTTTACTGTTCTTGAGCCTACTCTCTTCTTTTGACAACTGTCTTTAAAATGTCTGGGAAGTGATGAGAGCAGTTGACTGAGTTTCAGGAGAGAATTTTGGTGATGCATACCTGGTTCTTTGTTGTAAGATTTTTTTGTTTCTAGATGTACCTAAAGTTTTCTGTTAGTGAAGGGTCTTGAACTGCAGGCAGGTCATTTCAGTACCTGCTGTTCTCCTGCAAAACCACGGGTTCTGACTAGGGCTGCAACTAACGACTATTTTAATAGGTCGACTAGTCACCGACTATTGAAACGATTAGTCGACTAATCGGATAATTAGTAATTTTTTTTTTAATTTAGTATGAGGTTCCATTAATTATGTGGCAAATGATAATAAACACAAGAAAGATGGGTACTAGAGTACGGAGCCCCTTTGGTGACATTTGAAAAAAATTAAATAATGCGTGGCCACGCATTAATAACTCGTGGCCACGAGATAATCAATGCGTGGTCACGAGTTATTAATGTGTGGCCATGCATTAATAACTCGTGGATGGCATTATAACCTACTGTCTGGACTTGTGGATGCAACTTCCTTGGTGGGATGGTTATTCATCATCATTAATAACGGTAATTATAGTCTATTTATATTGAAGAGCAAGAGTATTGTCATGTCATGATACATAATGCGTGGCCACGAGATAATCAATGCGTGGCCACGAGTTATTAATGCGTGGCCACGCATTATTTTATTTTTTTCAAATGTCACCAGAGGGGCTCCGTACTAGAGCCCTGCTATAGCGGGGCTGTTTTCTTCATGCTGCTCCCGCTGAATTTCTGACCATCACCGCCTGCAACGTGTGTGTTCCACTCCCGCCCCTCCCGCACAACTCATGAATTCATGCCCGCACGGCGCAAAATAAAGATGCATTGATTTAGTGTCTTCTCCTGTCCCGCAAGAGAAAAGTCCAGACAATAATATCTGATTTAATGTTAACATGATCATTGTGGAGCTTGATGAATAATTGACAGTTCATAAGCACCTGACTGAAAGTTAGATACAAATCCATCATTGTCATCAGCGCACAAGCCTTTTTTCGCCTTTCGCGCTGCATCAATTATGTGATTGAGGTTGTAGCAACGAGAGTAGCTGTGAGTGGCTCAAATAATACTAATAAATAACATAAA
This sequence comes from Cololabis saira, assembly GCF_033807715.1. Lineage (NCBI taxonomy): Eukaryota > Metazoa > Chordata > Actinopteri > Beloniformes > Belonidae > Cololabis > Cololabis saira. Next base: position 31,090,041 of record NC_084599.1, read on the forward strand.
AATAAACAAAGTTTAGAATGAAACGATTCATTTAACAAATGAATCGTTTGGCCATTACATTGCTGTGGAGGGAGAGAATGCTGCTGACCGACTGCGGTCCCGTGCGTCTCTCTTCCAAAATGCGCCACAGACACTAAACGCAGTTTCTCCAAATATCTGACTTAATTTAATACTTTGTCAGGCATAACGTTAAAGCTTTCTTTTAAAACCAAAATACGCTTAATATCTTACCAAGGCGAGTCCATTTCGTTCAGCACTCCGACTTGCTTTCTCTTCAAGCTTCGGTGAAAAGCAACGTCGGCTTTGCAAACCTTGCAAGTATCTTTTTATTCACCGTATCGAGGCTAAAATGCTCCCAAACTTTTGAAGTTTTATTACCCGCAGCTGCACTGAGACACTGTCGTGCATGCGCGACTCTCGACAGAGATTGTGTTGAAGTGAGACGCCTCACTCCATTGGAGAAACACGTCTGGCGACAATTGTCGACAATGGAATTCATCGTCGACAATTTTGATTATCGATTTTTGTCGACAACGTCGACGAATCGTTGCAGCCCTAGTTCTGACGGATCCAGAATATGATCCATCTTTCCTGCAAGAGATGTTACAAAAGGGAACATACCGTATGTCGCTCGAAAACCTCTATGTACTTTACAGCAGTGGTCCCCAACCTTTTCTGAACCGCGGACCGGTTTAATGTCTGCAGTGTTTCCCCTACCATTATATAGGCCTGGCGGGGCCGCCAGGCCAACGAGACCCCCCGCCAGGCCTAAAAAAAAAATCAATGATCATTTGCGTTTAGGAGCCTCTGCAGCTGTTCTGCAACGGGAGTCAACCTGCTTCGTTCCTAGTAACGCTGCTGAGAGCGCAGGCATATTATTATATATTATGGGATGTATAGAGTTTGTAGCTAGCCAAAAAAAAAAAGAAAAAATATCGCGGGTGACAGACAACATGATATAAAGAAATGTTTCTGCCAGGTCCGTGTGTTTGTGTTTGCATGAGACGCTGCATGAGGGAAAAAACAGCGCACCAGGCGTCCGCGGGGTCCTAGCGCCAGCCATGTATGAGCCTGAACCGGTCCGACTGGTGACCCAGTAAAAAACAACGCATTTAAACATCTGGCTGGGATCCCAAATTGCTTAATAACCATAAATACAGCCCTTAGTTGTACCACACTCCCCATGGTAAATTTCCAATTTGTTGTTTAGCTTACATTTTTGTTCTGATTGAGCTTCTTTTTTTGGTAAGCAATAATGACGAAAATAACAGACAATAGATTGTCTTTCCACTAGAACCACTAAAGGTTCATTTTTTCCCCAGTCAAATGCATGTAACTCTGTTATAACAAAACGGGAAAAAAAATCTTCTACAATGTTTAAATTATTTATAACTGATATAATCTCAATTGTGAATAGGGATGTTTTGTCACATATGCCGTCAGCACAAGCAGCCGTTAAAAGAGGACCAGAGGGTTTTCATAGAGATCCCTCTGAAATGTATAGAAAAGATGTGCTCAATGCTCATATGGGTCAGACCTTTCAGGCCCATGACACTTTGGTTAAAGGTTAGATTAAATCTTATTATTTCATTGAAGTGATATCATTCAGCAATATAGGCCTACAATGATTTTTAATGTAAAACTTTGTTATATTGCTGCATGTCACATGTCCAATATGCCGTCCCACGCGCCTCGTCTGTTTAGGATTTTTTCGGTGGGTACCACCGGGCCTGAAAAAAATTCTAGGGGAAACACTGGTCTGACAATATTTTCACGGCCCAATCTAAAAGGGGTAGCAGATAAAAACTAAATAAAATGACCGGCATTAAAAAGTTAGTAATAATAATAATAATAATAATAATAATAATAATAATAATAATAATAAAAAAACATCATTTTTGAAGAAATAAAATGAAATAATGGAAATTGTAAATTACTTATAATATCAGTGTTTCTATAAATGTGTTTTTATGTTTGTTTTCTCATTAACGTTATTTAAAGCCAGGATTTTATTTTATTGTTATATATTAAGTAGACTGATATTTAGTGCTTTTATTTTGAAGGCGTCTCACCGAGACCTCGTAAACATCCGGCGCTTCGGAATTTAAGGGTAAAAGTTTAATGGCTGTAGAAAGTGTGTCTGAAAGACTAAACTAGTGTCGGGAATGCTAAAGTGGAGCCTAACTGACACAAAAAGCACCTGCTGATGAGGATTTGTGCAAATTTTATACCGTATTTATGTCCAGCTTGAGTTTGGTCGCTCATGTATTGTGGTTAACGGTAGCTTTATTGCCAACCGAGCGAGCAGCTGCGTCGGTCTGTATTTAAGTTAAACTTATATGAATGTAGAAAGACTAACTATTTTATTTTATTTTATTCCTTTATAGCTCTTACGGTGTGTTTGCAGTGTATTTACATCCAAGGAATAAAAACATTGTGAACCATCAGTTTGAGAGTCATCCATCATCAGTCAGGGATTCTACAAAATTTATTTTTTAATAAATTTTTTTTTTTTTTTTTTTTTTCTCTCTGTGCGGCCCGGTACCAAATGACCCACGGCCCGGTACCGGGCCGCGGCCCGGGGGTTGGGGACCACTGCTTTACAGTGTTGATGATGCCTTTCCAGATGTGTCAACCATTACATGTGTCGTGGGCTTATAGTTCCACTCTGCATAAACATTCCCAAAAAGTCCAGCAGACGGATGATTTAATCCAGGAAGTTCACTGAGACTTTTGTAAAACTCCAGAAAATACAATAAAGTTATACAGTATTAACAAAATACAATGATATATATAATGAGAGCTCACCAATATAGTTATATGAATATTCAAATACTGATGCAAATGTTTACTAACCCAATGAAACAAGATGAATAAACTTACAGATAATGCTTGAGCGAAGGGGAGAAGAAAGAACATCTGAAATGAGAACATGCAGAATGACTGTGGCGTTGAATGAAGCTGGAGACTGTATGACACAGTTACAATAGCTCCTCCCACTATAGATAACGTCTCATAAAGTAAAATATATTAAACAGCAAACATGACAACATCTACCAGTGCAACTCCTGAAACTCCAATTAGACACAGCTGGTTGCAGATTGGTGAACCTCTACCTGCTTTAACGTCTGTGAGGCTCGGCCTCTCTGAAATACTGTCTTTGTTCTTATCTTGTCTCTGATACATTATGTATGTTGTATTGTGAATAACATATAGGATTGTGAGTTCTACAAATCATTGCATTCTGGTTTTCTTTGCATTTCAAGCACTGTTCCAACTTATTTAGAATTGGGGTTTGTATAATCAATCATGTTTATATTGATTTATTGTAGCAGCACAACCCACTCAATGGGTTCCATTGGAATTGTTCCACTTTGAATGGGGGTAAGTAAATATACTGAAACTATTATCACTATTTATTGTTTGTTTTTTTTTTTTTAAGTAAAAACAAAAACTGAAATGATATCTCACTGCTGTGTTCAAACGGCTTGGATTTTGTCATAAGACAGCTAAAAAACAGATCAAAGTGCAAAGTTTCTGCTGTTCTTTAGAGAAAAAAAGACTGACAATGTCTGGCATAGGATGATTTGTTTTGCATTTTGAGGTATAATGTCACATAAGAAGGCAGTTTGTTTAGTTAACTCCCAGAAAGCTTTAGAACAGCTGACACACTGACTACGTTTACATGCAGTCAATAACCCTTTTCTAACCGGAATATTAGCAATAACCAAGTTGCATGTTCTTTTCGCAAGGAATCTTGCTCTTTTGAGTCCAGGAAGTACTTATAAACATGGCGAAACGCAAGACCAGGAGGAAACTAATCACTTCATAAATGTAATGAAAGATATGAACATTTTGGCATTTGTAGACGGTAGAAAGTACGGGGAATCGGGGATAGATGCTGATAAAGGCGTACTACAGGGCCGAGAAACAAAACGACTTCTACTGGGCTGTTCATTATCCGCGTGCTGCTGTCTGCTGTTATTTTTTGTTGTTTTGAATTTGGATACAGGAAGAAGAAGCGGAAATGACGGGAATTGCGTCATGACGTTCTTCTTGCATCGCTGGTTTGATCGAGATATCCCAAATGATTAATTACCATGTATACAGGGATAACCCTGTTTGCTCACGCATGTAAACAGATTATTCCAAATTTTTCAGTAAACAGAATATTGACCTTAACCCGAATTTTGACTGCATATAAACGTAGTCATTGTTTATCTAAATCCAGTTCCAAATCTTACTCTTTAAGCTTGAGTTGCAAATCTTCATTCGATTTTAACTACCACCTATCTTTTGCACTTTTTTCTTTCTTTCTTTTTGTTTAAATTTTAGATCATGCTTTTTGTTCTACTATGTGATGGTGTTCTAATTAGTGCTGTCAAGCGATTAAAAAAAATTGAGCAATTAATTGAGATCTGTAAATAATGAATCGCTTTTTTAATCTCACATAAAAATTGCAGAGAAAAGCCCTCAACTTGAGGTGTTTTCCTTTAAATTAATTACATTATTTTGACAGATCAAAAGACTGATATATAACAACAACAAAAAGTGGCTTTATAAAGACTTGAGCAGATGCAGTCCATTTACATCCACTTGCCATCAACATTCGCCAGCCTCTCTTTTGCATACGTGCGCATGCGCGCGGTGCTCTCCTCGAGCGTTGCTGTGGCAACATGGTTGCTGCTAACGTTAGCTGCGGCTGCGTTCGCGACCGGATGCTTTGCATTTATGTGGCTAAACTTGAGCTGGTTTGGTGATGAGTAAAGTCCTTTAAACAAAGAACACATATCACGATACCTTTATCAATGGTGTCGTCAGGGCGTTTTAGAGATGTAAATTCCCCATTCACTGGACCGACAACTTTCACATGCTCCTCCATTTTCTCTTCTCTCTTCTCTTCTCCTCTACCAGTCTACCAGCGGAGCTAACCACGCCCACACACAGGGACAGCCAATCAGCCTCCACTTCAAGGTGTGACTGACCATTGTTTTCCACCCACAACTCAAGCACAAGAAGCCCACCGCACAAATATAATACATCCATGGCACAAACCCAGATTTCACAATAAAGGCAACTCGCGAACATACGGAGTATTAGGGCCATGCAAGAGAAAAAATATTTGAGAGGGGAAGTTTTTTTTTTATTGTGCACTTCGAGAAAAAAGTCGTAATGTTGAGAAAAAGTCAAAATGTCGAGAAAAAATTAGAAATGTCAAGATTAATGTTGAAATACAATTTTGAGAAAAAAGTCGAAATTTTGTGAATAAAGTTGAAATTTCCCCTTTTTTCTCAACATTTCAACTTTATTTGCGAAATTTTGACTTTTTTCTCGACATTTCCACGACATTTTGACTTTTTTCTCGAAATTATACTTCAACAATATTCTCGACATTTCAACTTTTTTCTCAACATTTCGACTTTCCACTTGACATTTCGACTTTTTTCTCAACATTTCGACTTTTTTTGCGACATTTCGACATTTCGACTTTTTTCTCAACATTTCGACTTTATTCACGAAATGTTGACTTTTTTCTCAACATTTCGACTTTTTTCTTGAAATTGTACTTCAAAATTAATCTCGACTTTTCGACTTTTTTCTCGACATTTCAACTTTTTTCTCAAAGTGCATAATGAAAAAAAAAACGTCCTCCTCTAAAATATGATTTTTATTTTTTCTCCTGTCTGGCCTTAATACTCTTCCGTACGAACAGAAAAAGTAAAATGAGAAAATAAAAAATAGATTAAGCGATTAAAAAACATAAGGCGCTAAATATGCCTGTAATTAATTAATTAACTAATTTGACACCCCTATTTCTAATGTGTCTGTTAATCACTTTGAATCACCTTGTTGTTGAGTTGTGCTATTCAAATAAACTTGCATTGCCTAGATGTGTGCCTTAAATACATCCAGGTGTGCAAATGTTGTTGCTTGACCTATCAGAACTTTTGAAAGCTGTAACATCTTCATTTGGGCCTTTCCAGATTGTTCAATATGTATTTAAACTTCTGACTTTTGAGGAAATTAATACAAAAATGCTCTCATTGTTCTGGCACTTAGCAGATGAAATCCATTTTGGTTATCCTAACTGACCCAACACAGCTGAAGTGCTGTTTAATTTTATGTCAGAAAGTTAGGAGGGGAAACGATTGTCTTACTGTGTGTGTATGTGTGTGTGTGTATCTGTGTGTGTGTGTAAAAATATTAAAATTATAATCTTTTTGTCTGAGGAGAAACTGAGACTGGGGTTAAAAATGAAAAAAATGTAATTGAACTCCTGTGTCTTGACAAGGATCGAGCTGGGCTATTCCACTACTTCTCTGGATGTTGACTTGTATGCACGTAGGTAAGGCAAAGCTTGTCCACATTTCTGTTGAGCTTATGTGTATCCGTGTCTTGGCCGACTTGGTTGAAACATTATAATGATGTGGAGTAGTTTTGTACCACTGTTAAAGCTGTAAAGTCATTTTTCAAGTCATTAGGACATACTGGCATGTCTTTCGTGCTCTTGTGTAATGGATATTACAGCGCTTTGCTGTAGTATACATGTAAACACCAGCATTTCTGAACAGAGCACACCAACATGTATATAAATTGCTGAACCAAGCTTTGGTGGAATTGGCTCTGTCTGGGGTCATTTTCTCTTCCCTTGCTGTGCTTTCTGCTCATTATGGCAGCAGCTAAAGGCCAGAACTAATACGTACACCAGTAATAGACATGAGCCGCACAACTGAAGAGCCCACAATGACCTTTACTCATAGCAGCTAGACTAGGGAAGAAACAATTGAGGAATGCAAAGAAAAGATGGAGAGGCAGTGGGCACAGTAAAGCCGATCAATTGACATCTACAGGACTGCAGAGGATTAAATGGGAGGAGAGGGTTGTGAGGTTAATGACTGCTCAACAACTTGAGGAGATTCTAAACACATGAAAGATGAGGGATGAATTCACATATGGAAATCTTTGTAGAAAAACAGTTCATATCTACCATCTTTTTTTCTTCAGTTTTGGACAAGGATGCTTGTCAGTCTTGATACAATTCACTTTATTCTTATTTTCTCTCTGTAGCTAACTGTAATGAAGACAAACCATTTTTAGCACTTTGTAAATTAATGCTAAAGTCACAGCAGGAGCATTGAGACACCACTCTACTGAACATTCAAATGACCATATTTCTGCAATAAATAAACTGATCAGGACTTTTGTAGCAAACAGACGGTCACAGTGAGAGGCATATAGGCCAAGTTGTGAAAAAATAGATGTGAAAGTCACCAATCTACAAAGTGTGTGTGAATAATTTTCAATGTTTAAACTTGTTTTTTATTTGTGCTATAAGTGTTCTGGAAAAAGACCCGCAAAGAGGTACAAAAAGTGTATGAACTTTCAAAAATAAGACACCCGTCGACAATGATTTTCTGTAGATGTCACATGGGTTTTGTAACTGACCTGTCTCTTGAGGAGGTTAGCAGCGGCTCAGCAGCAACTCGGAACTTTCTTAATAGTAAGAAACTGAAGTTAGAAATTTAGAAATTAGAAGTTAGAAATTTTGTTAGAAATTTCCCTACTTTGGAGTTGTTAAATGTGTTATTCTTTTACTTTTGGGATACCATGTACCACCATGTCCAATCGATAGTTGAACCACAGTTTTAGGAGGAACAATGTGGGTTCTGCTCTGGACCCTCGATGGGGTCCTGGAGGTGGCGTTGAAGTTTGTTCAGCTAGTCTGTATGTACTATGTGGACTTCGAGAAAGCATTTGATAGTATCCTTTGGGGGGGAGGGGGTGCTCCAGGAGTATGGGGTACTGGGTCTCTTGTTGCAGGTTATTCAGTCCCTTTACTTTACAAACGCCCTGAGAGTTTGGTTCCCAGTGCCAGTCGGAAGTTGGATCATTTCCAGTGGGTTTTGGACTCTGTAAGGGCTGCCCTTTGTCAGCAATTCTGTTCATACGTATTATGGACAGAATTTCTAGGCCCTGACATGGAGCAAAGGGGGTTAGGTTAGGCAGAAATAATGAATCTTAACCAGTCTGTTGTGGTGAATAAAGAGGTGAGCCAAAAAGCAAGTTGAAGTGGATGGATGGATGGATGGATGGATGGATGGATGGATGGATGGATGGATGGATGGATGGATGGATGGATGGATGGATGGATGGATGGATGGATGGATGGATGGATGGATGGATGGATGGATGGATGGATGGATGGATGGATGGATGGATGGATGGATGGGGTACACAATGTAATTACATTATTGTGTATGAACAGATGTATTATATTTTGTGCTGAGGGGAAAAAAATGAATTTGGTAATAGAGAATGTGCTTACCCCTAAAAGTAAAAAAACAAAAGTAACTGATTATTACTGTCTTGTACATTTATCTGTATTAGTAACTGAGCCATGAGTTGTTGACAAATCATTTTGAGTTTTACCCACCTTTTTTCTTTTTTTTTTGTTTATAATGAGTGCTTTTGAGCACTGCAAGCGACTGCTATTTGGTTCCATCACATTCAAGTGAGCAAACATCTCTAGAGCTCAGCAAAATATAAGACTTAGAACAAAATAAATTACACAATGGGCCAGAGAAAAAATATCTGCTTTTTTAAGTGGATAACCATTTGAATAATGTTGTGGACTGGACAAGTACCAAAAAGCATTATTAGCTCCACTTTATATTACCACTTGTGAGAAAGCTCGGACTGCTGTGTATGTGTGAATAAGGAACTGCAGTTCAGTCAGTTTGCTGAGGTCCAGACTTTCCTCCAATGTTGATGTGTGAAAATGATTTAAGGCTGAACTAACACCAGAGAAAATGATAGGATTCTATAGAATTTGTTAATCTTTTGTGGTGGTGGTTGTTGCCTGCTCAGTGTCCTTTTATTCACTAAACAAAGATGATGACAGGAGATGGAAAACTGTAAAGACACATTAATAAAATGTGTTATATTGTACACACTTTAAAAAAAATTGTCATTTTATTCTCTCAAGGATAACAAATGTTTTAGAAACTATCAACTACAAGTCAAAATGTGTTAACTTTTTTTAAATTGGGAACAATAAGCAGTTGAGGTGTGGTTTAAACCAGAATTAAAGTAAGTAAGTACATTTTATTCAAATAGCACCTTTCACAAACAACGGAATGTCACTTCCGGGGCTTCACAAAAAATAAAACATCAATAATAACACAAATAAAAGACTACAATAAAAGTAGAAATACGATAAAAACAAGACAATTCCGATAAAAGTAAGTTAACTCTTTGTTAATATATTTCTGTATTTAATGTTGATGAGGTCATGTACAACATCACTATTACAGCTTTCTTTGCAAATCTTAAAATGAGTCTAAATAACAACGTAAAGACAATGAAATGACAGAGCTTAGGAGTTTGTCACCCCTTACACTTTATATTATGTAATTCCCTGTCAATCTAAAAATGCTTTGGAGGCCTTCATGAACCAGGAACATTTTACAGTATTTTAGTTTGAGAGATCTAGTATTTTTATTCAACTCTGTTCTTCACCTTTTCCAAAATGCTATTTTAGAATGTACGAATTCTGCCTAAAAGTCTGTTATTGGGCAGTTTATTGAAGTCAGATAGGAACCAAGAGATATGAATGTGATTAATGATTAAAGAGAGCTTTCAGTGACTGCACTTGCCGAAGGCTTATCTTTATTGGACATTTCAAACATCATACAGAATACCAAAAAACGAAATATGATACTAAGTCTAATCAATATGATTGAAAATGAACAAAAATATAACTTTCCTCTTGAATATTTTGAAAAATATCCATAGACATATAAGCTTTTGGGCCATATTCAACAATATGTATTTTGTTAGTTGGTGAGACGCTGCAGCTGAGATTAATTCATTACAATAAGAACAGATTTAAAAATAAACATGGCTAAGGTGTGCTATTGTATGCAGAATGCTTCATTAACTTAGGCCGCGTTCAGACTGCAGGCAAATATCCGATTTTTATCCGATCCATATCTCATTTGGGCAATGCGTCGCAGTCTGAACAGCTCCAAACACTCAGATCGGATATGACTGTCCCAGACGCTCCAAACCACCCGCCCATTTCCAGTTGTGGAGCTACTCATCCTTTCACAGAGAGAGCATGTACAATCTCTGATGTCACGTCAAAAACTATTATTTGTAGTTTGAGTGTTGCAAATTCACATTACAAATCATGTTTTAATAGCAGAAAAAAAGACTGCATTTCCACGTACGGTCGCCGCGTCCCCTACGCCGTAGGCTCTGCGTTGGTGTAACGCAGAACCATAAATCAGCCTTCAGTCGCGCTGTTATCCTGAACCTGCAGCCCGTCAGCCCCTCTCCTCCTAGGAGGAGAGGTTATGGAGCGGGGCTGCCAGTTGCTGGTTCGTTTTGTTAACTCTGAGCTTTGTTGGTTGGTTTGTTAGTTTGCTGGTGGTTTTGTTCTGAACACTTCTCTTCTCTGTTTCTCATTTTGCTGGTACGCCGGGTCCCTCCACCGAGACACAACTTTTGCGGTATGCGTTCATTGTTATGTCTAAAAATGATGCGCAGTGCCGACCCAATCAGAAACGGTACAGATATTTTGGGATTTTTTTATATATAAAAAAAATACATGACTTCACACAATACACGCGCTGGGTGACGCCTCCGCTCCGACGTCGTTGCTACGGCAACCCGTCAGATCAGTCAATGATGTGGCCCAGTCTGAACAGAGCCATATCCGATATGGACACTTGCTAAAAACAGTGTGGACAGTCAGCCCTGAAAATCGGATATGAGAAGGAATCAGATATATATCAGATTTGCCTGCAGTCTGAACGTATGTATTGTATGTAATGTATTGATGTAGCAGACCTTCTAAAGAAAATCTTTTTTTTTTCCACAGGTCAATCTTTTGCATAACAAGTGAGATTCAGCATATCCATTTGCTCCACTTCACCAAGACTTCCAAATGAGTGCTTTCCTTCAAATGAATAAATGTCAAAGCTGCTGATCATATATGAATTTATTTGGGCTAAATTTAAAGTAGTGTAATTTTGGATGCCTCCTCCTGCCTCAGTGCTAGGACACAGGCCAAGGACATACGGTTTCAGCAATGGATTAGGATGTTCTTATGGCACCAGAGACGTAAAATGACGTAAAAAGAGAACCTCAAAAATAACAAGTTCAGTTCCCACAGCAGTGATTCAATGCCATTTCAGTGTCAAAACACATTTGAAATCAGAGTAGGGACCTGTTTATTAGTTTTACTAGCTGGAAAACCTCAATATCATACTGTGATAAGCTGCAATATGCAACGTTTTTGTAGTGGAAAACACTTTATGGATATAGACATTGTATACAAACAAAAAAGAAAAAAAAACTCTCCTTTGTCATATCTGTGAGAACAAAAGTCTACTTTAGGCTCCACCAACTTTTTTAAACATATCTCTCAACAGCCCACATATCTCAAGCCCAAGATGTTAACACATGCAGACATGTGAAGACATTTGATTGTTGTAAAAAGGAGTTCTCAGTGAACTTGAATTCCTAAAAAGATTTATTTCTGGACCAAAAGAATAGCATTTAAAAGTCCATCCATGCGTTGCCTAAAGAGATGCCACAAAAGTCAATCAGACAGCTACAGTTGATCCAGAATGCTGCTACCCGAGTTCTCACTAGAACTAAGAAAGTGGACCACATCGCTCCAGTTCTGAGGTCCTTACACCGTCTCTCAGAAAAGAGACTTTTGTTAGTTTATAATCACTGAATGGTTTAGGACCAAAATATACCAGAGACTTGTTGTTGCCATATCAACCATCCAGACCACTCAGGTTTTCTGGTTCAGGTCCACTGTGTGTCCCCAGAATCAGCTTTTATGTTCCACAGGTCTGGAAAAAACATCCGTTCCTTTAAATCGAGGTTAAAAAGTCAGCTGTTTACAGGTTTTTTTGATTGAATTATTTAAACCTTTCTGAATTTAAATTTGAACTATGTTAATTTCAGTACTTAACTGTAACTGTGCCAGTCCAACTTTTGTTTATCATGCCATTGTGCTGTGACTCACTCCCCCCCCCCCCCCCCCCCCCTCTCCACTCTCGTTACTTTTCATGTTTTTATCATGTAAAGCACATCAAATTGCCTTGTTCCTGAAATATACCTGCCTTGCCTTTAAATGAATGCATTCCAGTATATTTGAGAAACACTGAAGCTGTGGAAGTGATTGGTCTGAGGGTTTGATCCACAAAAGTGAATAAACAGACTAAGAACTCACTAGCTTTTTATAATTTCACTTTAGCCTGGTAAAACAGTACTGCATTTGATGTTCCACTGCTGTTGCACGTCTCCAGGATTGTTTTTTCTACCATTGTCCTCCCATGTGTTTCAATGCTTCTGCTTAAACTCCCTGATATCTCTGCAGGTACAGTATCCACACAATATGCTTTGGGGTTTGGGTCCCTTTTCACCGGTTGCAGCGATATTAGAATCTGACATCTAACTTTTTTGTTTTCATACACTCATTTTCACTCTTATTTCTGATTTAGTTCCTCTGATATAACCACATAAAATATTATAAAATAAAATATTATGTTTGGGTTTTAAATGCCACACTTTGTTACATTGGTCTGAGTCCCCGTTCTATTTCACTATGTTAACGCGAGCTGTTGAATAGTGATGACCATCTGTGTTGGTTTGTGACATCGGGGACTTTTGACAAATTATATGGTTAGCACTGAGAAGGAGCTGTTTTATTTTGAGGATATACACAATTGGAATAATTTATGGGTACCGTTTAAAAGAAAATCCAGAACATTTTTTGAGTTGTGCATCTGCAGAATCATGAACAAATTAGTACAGCTAGGAAAGATTGAAAATAACTGGACCACAGTGACATCTGTCCTCAATTTTCAGTCAATACTGTCTGACTTAAAGGTTAAGCGTTTTCACTCTGCTCTTTGGTATCATGGTGTTTACAACACTGAACATCCCATCCATCCATTTCTTTATATCCATTTATTCCTGTGCAGGGTCACGGGTGTCTGCTGGAGCCTATGCCACCTTTCACTGGGCATCTGAGGGGGACCAGTATATTTAAGACTAGAAGCTCATCTCCAAGCAGCTTCATGTTATGTGACAAAAGTTGAACATTTCATTCAGAGGTTCAGGGATCATGAGACTGTAGCCAATCTCCCTGGATAAGAGCACAAGAGGAAAATTGATGACAAATTAAAAAGACGGATACCACCAATGGAATTTTTTTATTTGGGTTCTTTGGTTACCAAAGAGATTTAAAGTGAACTCCAAGGTCAATGTACATCAGTGTCACACCATCCATCACTATTTGAGCCAAATTGGACGACAGAGGAGGATTCCACTGTTGAAAACAAGTCATGAAAAAAGCCTGACTGGTACTTGTCAAAATGCCTCTTGAGAAGTCACAAAGCTTCTGGAAGAATGTCCTTTGGACAGATGAGACAAAACTGGAGCTGTTTGGGAAGTTACATTTGCTCTATGTTCACAGATGCAATAATTAACCATTCAAAGAAACTATAGTTACTGTCAAACATGGAGGAAGCCTAGTTATATTCTGGGGTTATTTTGCTGCATCAAGCACTGGGTGTTTTGAATCTGTGCAGGTACAATGAAATCTCAAATCTGTCAAGGGAGACTGGAGTCAAATGTGCTGCCCAGTGTCAGAAAGCACGGTGTCGGTCGCAGGTCATGGGTCCTCCAACAGGACAATGACCCAAAACACTCAAGAATAGCTAAGAACCAAACATCGGATTATTCTGAAGTGAATTATATTGAAAGTCTTTTGAGAGAGCTGAAATATGCAGCCTGGAGAAACCCTACCCATACAGAGTAACCCTTCAAACCCGAGACAGCTAGAGCCAGTTGCACATGAGTGAGCCAAAATACATTACTTGTCTATAGGGGCAGAAGTCTCACCAAGAGTTGCAGAAATCACATGCTATCAGGGATTGCCTCAAAAGCTTGTGCAACAAAACATAAAGTTGAGTGGACCAACTCATTTGTCAAGGATAGCTTTGTTAGCTTATTTATTTATTTCACATGCTTCTGTGGAAAAACCAGTCTAAAGCAATATCTGATTTTCATTAGTAAATTTCTTAGCAAATTATTAATACTTTTATCAGTTTCAGTTTTCAGTGACCATCATCATCATTTTCTTGCTTTTAAAGGAAGAGTACCAGCAAATTTGTCTTGAAACTGTATAACAGGTTACATGTAAAAAGAAGGTATGGGGAAACAGTATTATTTAGCTGCAGCATTACAAATATGCTCTGATTAGGATCTGTTCTCTAAATAATGGAGCCTGCACAGGGAAATTATTCAACTTACCAGCTCTCTTTAGTAGCAACAAACAAAAGAACATTAAGTCTTATCTGGAGTTAAACAGGGCCATGGCCATTTGAAGAATTAACTTCAGTTGTTCTTTTGCTAATAAGACACTAAAAGAACAAAATTTCCAACAAGCTATTTCTAGTTTTCCTGTTTTAATTGCAAACTCAACCATGTTAGTCAGCCAGCATACAAAAAGTGACAATACTTTTCAGGAAAATTGTTTTAGTACAAATTGTGTATGTGTGGGGGATAAATGTAGAGTTTTGTTAGCACTGGTTTTTCCACCTAGTGCCATGTGAACCAAAGATGAAGATGCTAAAATGGGGAGAATAACAATAAACAAAACAGGACTTGGTGGGAAATGATAAAAACTGTTGTATACTCAGCAAACCAAAAGTTATTCAAAAAGTCACACACTAAAAATGTATGAATACACTTGAGGTTGAGCTTAAACTGTTTTTCTGGCAACCTGAGAGATAGTACGTGGTTATGTATAAACAAAGGAGACTTAGCACCAAAGTAAAAAGAAATGTTAAGATTCTGAAAAGCACCTAATTAATATTGGACACAAGGCCTCAAAAGCGCAGGTCAATAGCGCTGTAAGCTTGTCATGAGACTCTTAAAAGCAGGTAGGCTACTGTAAAACTAACTTTAGTAACTGCAGCAAAGTAAAATTAGGTCTAGCCCACAGAGACACGTGCCTTAGGGAATTTTAGTGGTAAAGTGCAACATAATGGGCCGGAGTCTAAGAGGGAATTTTACAAAGAACTAGTCAGAAGTATTCTGAGGCACCCAGAAAATAACAAAGCTGCAGCATCATACAGGACAACAAGTCATCTCAACTTAGATGTAACATCAAAGAAATAAGGCCACTGGGGTTTCCATAACATTATCTCTGTTTTCTTTTATTTTCCTTATTTTCTAGTCTTTTTGAACATTCAGGTGAAAGGTAAATTGGTATATTCACACATTTTCAATTCTAAATGCTGAACTGACTGACGTAGACACACTCACATGGACATATTAAGGACATTTGTCAACTCTAACTGACCACAACTTGCTCTGCCACAAAGAGCAGATCTTGGACACTCAGCTCTTCATTTCAGAGTACTTAAAAAAAGTATCTCTATTACACATTGGTAGAGACCAAAACTTGATACCTGATGGTGATGCATAATACATGTTAGATGATACATGATGGATGATACATACACCAAGTGATACATGATGCATGATACATGATACATAATGGATGATGTATGTTAGGACTCAGTGGTTCCCAGAGTGGGGGGGTGTACTATGAATGAATGAAAAAAATGAGGGCTTGGACACTGCTAACATAATCAGATGCACCGCTTCCACACCAGGCAAAAGCTTGGGGCTCTGAACCAAAAGGGAGGACCCAAGGGGCCGACCAACTATGATTCGCAACAGAGCAGTGACAATGAGGAGAATGTGCAATGACAGTGGTCTGCCAGTGGAGAACTCCCTAAAGGGGCCCCCGCCTGTACATCTTGCTCTTCCTGTGTCTTCCATAAACAAACCTGATGAGAGCCGGTCTATCAAAATGAGGAGGAGCTATCCATTTGGCAGTAAGACACAAAATAAAAACAACAGGAGGAGCAAAAAAAGCACCAAGAAAGTGGTAAGAAGTGCAGACAATGCAGAAGCTAATTCAGCTCAGTCTGTCCTGCTAATGTTGAGTGTCACAGTAAAGACACCTGCAATTAACTTGTTTACTAGGCTGAAAATAACATGTTCTTCAGCTTTCAAATTAAAGCTGTGTCCAGTTAAACTTAACTGTCAAGCTAAGAATGCGAAGTTATATATTTAATTGGCAAGAAATTTAGAAAATATGTTACTAAGGTGCATTCATGGAAATAATTTTGTCTTTTGTCCCAATGTTGTTTAATATTTTATTTCGAAACAATACAAATGTGCTAAAAAAAGGCTTTTCTCTCACATTTTTCATTATTTTCAGATTATTTACTATAAGGTTGATTAATTAGTTTGGAGGCCCCCTATGGATTTTTGCCTCTGAGTATAATGGCCAGGTTTTTGACGGGGCTACTTTGACAGAAGGTGTTAATGTTTTTAAACACATTTTGCATAGACAGGCATTTTTTGAAAAATGTATTGATAGCAACGTTGATTGCTGTCACACAGTAAAGGGGAAAAAAAAACAGGAACCTGTCACTGAACATACCGTATTTACAATCACTGATGGCAAAGCATACTGTTACACAATAATTAAAAACAGTTGCACTTGAAATAGTTACACTGTAAATGTGGTTTGTTTATTTTATTGCAACCTGTAATTGCAATTTACTTTCAATTGTTCAATTGTTCAAAAAAGGTTGGTGAGGTGCAAAATATTTTTTTCCTTTTCAGAAAAACCAAAGGGAGGTCCACCAGAAAAAGTTTGGGAACCACTGTGTTAGGTGATACATAACACACATGAGATTATACTTGGTGCAAGTTACATGTAGATGATAGATGATACATGATCCATGTTGGGTGATGATTGTATTTTATTTCCTTATGTGTAAAAACTTAAAGTACTTAAAAGTACTGATGTACAGTGTTTAATTACATATTTTAACTGCTCAAAAAGTGTACAGTAATTATGACGTTTTTGCAGTTAAAGTAGTAAACAATTTGAATCAACTGTTTTTTACTAAACATTTAAATAAACCTATGTTCTTTAAGGAGGACAGTTTCCAGGCCGATGGTACAATTAAGCAATTAAAATCTAATCCTGCTATAAAGCAGATTACAAATGCAAAACAGTCTTAGTTAATTCTGCTTTGGTACAAAAATAGAAACAGCTCAGTGATTCTGTGTGAAGGTTAATTATTGGGACCTGATGCAAAGAGCTGCAAGCACAAAAAATGTTCAACTGACTGATGTTACACTAGCAACAGAAATTTAAAATGACTAAAGTTATGTCTATATTTAGATATACAAGAAATGCATTTACAAATGCATGCAACCGTCTCATCAGGTGACGGTTGCAATGCATAAACCAAATAACAGATGTAAATACACATTCGTCATGATTAGTGAGTCATCCTTCACAAAGTCCTCAACAAGTGGGCGAGGGCATGTGTAGCTTAAAGCCACCAATATAGCGATGGTGCTTCTGTCGGAGGTATTTTGCCTGGTTTGTTTACATTTCTTCCACAAAAAGATGGTTTCTTTCCAAAA
Source organism: Cololabis saira (assembly GCF_033807715.1). Taxonomy (NCBI): domain Eukaryota; kingdom Metazoa; phylum Chordata; class Actinopteri; order Beloniformes; family Belonidae; genus Cololabis; species Cololabis saira. The sequence goes on from NC_084599.1 coordinate 31,107,591, forward strand.
TAACAATGCCTACAGGACATGAGGAGTTTCTGAATGGTTTGGTTAGAATGAACATGAGTAATGTACAATGATGTTCACAGTTAAAATCAGGTGCAATACTCGTGGAAGAGTGTGGCGTGAGTTATCCAACGGTTCTCTCCAAAACAGACTAAAACACTTATTGAGGGAATGTTTTACCGTAAATGTACAGCGACTTCAACAATGTCAAGCTATACTGAATCCTTTCTGGAAAATGATCACAGACCCCCTGCAGTATATGGGTATTGTGGCTCTTATGGACCAGGCTTAGTTTGCACATAGAATACTCATTATGGAGGGCTGGGAATAAACCAGAAATATCCATATTTCTAACTGCAGTGGGGATCTCCATCTGGGATGTTCTCGCTGTCTCAATAAATCACTTTACATGTTCATCTCTGAATTGCATTAATGTGAGTGGTTAAACATATGGAGCGTAGATGGTTTAGAACCGGCTGTAGCTTGGAGGACAGTTGCAGCATTTTTAACGAGCTGTCATGGATTTGCAGCTCTGGGTATTTTCAGTAAACTGAGTGAGGGATGGAGAAGCAATATTGGCAAAAAGCTAAGAAGAGAGGCTTTTAGCTCAATTTGCTATCGACATTAGGCAATATTTATCCATGCATTTATATTTATAAAGAGGCTGACTATCTGACATTAAAAGGCTTTGAGTGGAAGCGCAGTGCAATTTCACCAGAAAAGGTGTTTAATTGTGACATTAAATTGCCACCTGGAGAGGCAGAGGTGGCACGTAAACATCCCACAAAGATCAATGCCAGATTCTATGGCTTTTTCTGTGCTGTTAATTTAAACCTCCAGTCTGCTGCTAATGTTAAGCCTCCTTTTGAAATCTAAATTAGCACTTCCTGAAAATGGCTCTACCGAGGAGGGGGTCTGGGTTCCAAGCCTATTTCTGCATAATTAAAAGGGTTTCAATGTGCAATTATCAATATGGCCCACTGAAAAACAGAAATGGTTTACATGTTAAATGCTGCCATTAACATTTGCCTATAAATGTTAAATGCTGCCATTAACATTTGGCCCAAAGATGGCAGTAAGCTATATTTTCCATCCAGTCCAAATTGGGCTGAGTTATAATTACAGTGGCATAACAGTGAGTCAGATAGTTCTGAGTAAAAAATGGTGAAATCACATGAAAGATGTGATTTATTTTTTTATTTTTTTTATTACATTACATATTACATTATTATATCGAAAACCCTTTTCCATTGGAAGTGTTCATTCTCACTCCCCAGTTTTTAGTATATTAAGTCACAGAGCAACCTCTCACCTCAGATGGAAATCCGCATGTGTGGACTGGGAGGCTTTGTCTTTTAACAAGCAAAAACCTTTTTGGGACTCCTAAAGTACTAGACACACAGCTCAGAGAGGGAAATTATAAATTCCCTGACCAGCTTGTGCACAGAGCACCTGCTACTAATTCATTACCCTCTGCACACTCTTTAACCAGACTTTCATTTTTCAAAAGATTTTTTTAGCCTGCCTAATCTCATTTTTTTGTTTTTGAAGGGTATAGAATGCATTGCCTTGATATCATTTTATTTCAGACACCAAATTGCATGATAGAATCCAGTCTTATCATCCCAGGAGAAAAGTTTAGTTTATAATTCAAGTGCATTCCCACTGTTTTAAGAACCCGTCAAGTTTTATATTTTTGTTAAACCTCAAAACCATGTTTTTGTGAATTAACTTCTCGAAAAGAAAAACTGTTTGTAGTCACCTTGTCAAAGTTTAAAGAAAAAAATTTTTCCCCGTTGTGAATTTGATCAAGTCCTTCCACCCCTGGGCGCCCTATACTGGGTCTGAATGCATTTGTATTTTATAAAACCTCTTTTATTTATGTTTCTTCCTCCCCTAATCTCTCACTGCCCTGGTAATGAAAACAATATTTAATTTCATTTATTCATACTGTGAAGCAACTGCAGAGTTCATTGAGGTAATACAATTATTATTATCATTATTCTTTTGTTCATGACAATGGAACAGGGGTTATTTCTTTATAGTAGATTGACAGACTCTTCTAACATAATGAATGGACACAATCCTCATAGCAAAGGAATGAAAGCTCCCTCTGGTGCTTTGAATTGGATGAAGAGAGCTATCTCTTTTCAAGAGCCAGTGAATATTTGGTCACTCAGTCCCCTTATCTGAATTCATATGATGCTCGGTTCTCTGGTAATAAAGTTCAAATGATGCTACTTTACAAAGATTTTTCCTCAATTCACTTGTATTTAGTGTTTTTCCAGGTCTGATGAGTGTCAAGAAGGTATGAAAACTATACAATCTTCCCTTGTTTCAATGTTTTTAATTGTGCAGTTTTTTTTAATCTTTCACTCTGTTTCTGAGCCCAGATGTGTCTACTGTGTATGCTATTTACACAGTATTATAGTACACTAAGTTCATGCTGCTCTCAAAACGGTATATATTGCATATTCTTGTTTTTGTTGCTCCCCCAGTTCTCTTATTATACTGTTCCAAGTCACTTTACATCTTTGAATCAACAAAATTGCAGGGTGCTTACTTGGGGAGTCTTGTTATCCATGATCAGAGTAATTAAATATTTTATTTCACAGGTACTTACCTGTTATTGGCTTCGTCATCATGCTGATGATTCCTGAACTGCTCCAGTGTAAGCAGTGTGTTTTCACATACAGGTTCAGCCAGGATCACTTGGAGCTTCTGTTTAATTCTATCAGAGTCTCAGGTAGGGTCCATGTTGCTGAAGTTGCTGAGGAGCTTCCATCTCCATTTGCAGACATTTCAGCCATCATATGTGACCACAGTTACCTTACCACTCTATTTGGAGGCCTTGTAGACAACGCTCTTCTCTACATTGCAGGACTTGTTGTCCGGCAGGTTGTCAGAAAGCTTCCATGTGACGTGCACCGCGGCAGCTTGATAAATTATGCCGTCTCAACATCATTTGTTGAGGACTACCACCTTCGTGCCTTGAAAAATAATTGCAGGCTGGTGATTCCATCAGAGGGCATAGTGAGGGTGGGGAGAGCAGCAGAGCGGGTGATTTGCCAGGCTTCATCAAAGCAATCCACAAATGTATCGGCAGTCATACACATCGCTCCAGAAGAGATTGGCACTGAGGATGTTTTCTTGCTCAGGGAACACATTGCGCAGACACAGTTTGGCATTGATAACCATCATTCCAACTTATTGCCTTTGGTTGTGTCAGTGTTTAAGATAAGGCTTCACCAGATTCCCAAACTCACCTCTCTTAACTTACAGAGTGGCAGCACAGGAAAGAGGCTCTGCACTGAACTGAACTGTCCACTTTCAGGGGTTTTAGCTCACAACTTTTTCATAAAATAATATACAAGATATGTTAGCTAGATGGATTACATAAGATAAAATACAAGTTTTAGATGGAATACATGTATATATTTGTATATATTTTGTTACATTTTGTTACAATTGCTTATTTGGGCTTTCTTTCCTCCCTGTATGAACTCCTCATGATTCTTTTTCAATTTTTCACAATTTCCACAATCAGTGAAATACTGATTCTGCTGATTTCATAAGTGTGAAATCCACCCCACTGAAAAACCCAATAAAAACAAAAAACTTTTTTCATCTATGAGGCTCACAGACTGCGGAGTCACCGTTTCAAAACCAAATGAGACTAAACTTACAATTAAGCTGAAAATAGCAACTTTCATTGGCTGTCACAAATCAATCAGCATTGTGCATACATAAGAGATACACTGGACTATTAAATGCATGTTCAAATACCTCATGAGAGATATCGGAGATGAAATTAAAACAAATTAAAGCTAAAGTAGCTGTTGCATATACTGTATATATATATATATATATATATATATATATATATATATATATATATATATATATATATATATATACATATATACATATAAAACAATGTAATTAAGCGTCCTATATCAAGGCAATGATGTATGACTTCTGTAAAATTGATTGCATATCCGGCTAATTTTCTTGCTTTTAAACAGGTGAGTGAATGGAGCTGATGACCTGTCCAAGATGGCATCCATGGACCGGACGACCTGTCTACGCGGCTCGTTGGCTCCTATTAGCAGCAGTCAATGCAGTGTCTACTTTATTATGTCTATGGGGGAAACCACAGAAGGGTGAAGTTCTGACTCCTCCCCCTCCCATACTTCAAGTAAGAATCAAATTTGAGCACATTTGGTGGGAAGCATCTCAACAGTATTAACTTCAGGTCACACTGCAGATGATCCACTTGGTCATAATTCGTATTGTGGATGTGTGAGTCTGAATGGTAGTTTTGTAGTATGTTTCAGGTGATTTTCATCTATAAATGTTCCTGCTCACCAGGAAATCCAAACTACTCTGGCAAAAATGTAAAAAATAAATTAAATAGAATGATAACAACTGATCATTTCTCCATATTCTTACTCACCTTGTAATATCTGTTACAGAAAAGCATCCCCATCAAATTATTTTAAACTTCATTTTAATATAATGATGATAATATTAGATATGGATCGTATTTCTCAGTGTTCCACACACACTGGTTATGGTGAACAGATATCTAAAAATGTATATATTTGTATCAGAATATCTGGATCTGAAAGTTGTTAAGGATGGTAGATGTAAGATCTGTAAGCTCAAATGCAGATCAAATGCAGATGCATTAAAAATAAAATCGTGATGAATGAATTAATTTTTCTGAAAACATGGAACATGTGTAGAAAATGTAAGGATATCGGAAATCTTTCAGTTTTCACTGTATAAATCTGTTTTCCTTTCCTTATCGGTGGCAAAGACGTGGCCAACGTGATGAGCAAAAGTTCATGTTGCTTCTTGCCATTTAAGCCAGAGCCCTCTGCTTGCTAGGCTGATCTCTGTCACCGCTCCCGCTACCAGCCCTCCTCCACTGCTTTTTAGGATGTCAAAAACATGTAAAGCATTTGTCATGGCCTGACCATGTGTAGGGCGGTTTCTGCCCCATTTTTGCTGTTGGATGTGTTCGGAGTGCTTTGAAACAGGACAGGGCACAGAGACGAGACAGCGCTGTGATGCCTAAACAGGATTAAAAGGCCACCGTGTGTGAACAGTCCAACCACTGCTCATCTTCATGACGGCCAGTCAGCCAGCCAGGATGAAAGTAAATGGGAAATAGTGGGGCCAGTAAAGGATTTTAACCTTTACTTCACATCTGCCTCCTTCATGTTTGACAGAGCTTCTAATTACATTGTGATGCACACGATTGGCTCCAACTTTTAACGGTGATTTATAAAACTTCATTACACCGAGATCAAAGTATGTTTGCAAAACTTTGGAGGGAAAAAGAAAGATGCAAGTTTAAACGCCTTGAGATATGGTATTTGATGTATTTTGGTATAAAACAGAGAATGTGGCAGAATCCTCAACAGCCTACAATAAGCTTTTATAAAATGTGTGTACAAATGTGCTACAAAACTGCAGCTGTTTTTAAAAACCATGCCATTTCGAGAAACATTTTGCTTCCATTAGCCTCTCCTGAGCTGCAAATACCTTGTCTATTCTGGTTTTCACAAGAAATAAGATATGTATTATGAGTCATCATCACTGTAGGGTGTTTGCCGTTGAGGGAATAAGACTTGCTGCAACAGCCCCGGTATTGGGTATCATTTTACTTATATTAACAAAAACATGTACTTCAGTGGTAGACTCAATCAAGAACACCCTAACACACCATATGCTACATACTACATGTTGCAACATGCTGGAACTGGTCCAGCTGCAGACCCAAGGCAGTGAGGAACATTAATTTCTTACACGAGTTAACTAGAAAAAAATTGCACATAGCCTACATCACAAGAATATTGATTATTCAAAAGTATTGGATATTATTTGATCAGGTGAGAATTCTGTGCCGTGACACCGGATCCTACTACTGAGCTTTGTCAATGGGAAAAAAAAAAATCAAACTGGTCCCTCACAGAAAGCTGCAAAACAACGTGATGGGCTTCGTGAAAGACTATCAGCACCCAGTCGAGAGCTCAGTCTTGAAGCTTTACAGTGGCCGGTGAATCAAAGCCGAGTTTTATGTCCCTTTTTGAAAGGTGGCAGCTCCGAGGAATCTTTGATATGCAAGTGTATAAAATACTTTGATATATGATCATATAATATAACTCTAATGCATATATTTATACAAAAAGTGTTGGCAGTGAATGCTGTTGTATCAGCCTATCCATCCATATCAATACCAGCCCTTCTGTCTCTACAGTGATAATAGAGGCATTTGTCTGACTTTGAGACTCTAACTGAGATTTAGGATTTAGATTCTGTAAAGGGGCACCAGGGGAAACTGCATGACTGCACATTTCAGGTGGGAGCTCAGCTCAAGAAAAAAGACAGCATGCATTATGGTACATCGCTTTTCCCTAAATCTGTTCAGACACGCCAAAAGGTTCTTTTTAAAAGTTTAAAGTGGCACAAAAACCTTGTAATGGATTGCTCGCATCTTGAACCTGTCCACTGCTCATACTTCAAATATACCAGTTAAAAATGTTAAAGGTCACTGCTGTAAGGTAAAAGGGTAGTCAAGAGTAAAAACCATGCACTTTAAGCAATCAGGGACTTCATAAATTATTATTATTCATAAATTATTCATAAATTAAGCCCTTTCAACCTAATATTTAAGAAATTGTTGAGCCATTCCTGTTTCCACAACATAGACTGTTTCCAGCTTCGATTATTTTGGGGAAATTAAAGTAGGAATAAGTTAAGAAAGAAGAAAAAAAAACATAACTCAATTTCGGAGCCAACAGAGTGACCCTGATGTTCTCTTTCTATTTACCACTGAGAGTCTCATGGTTGATTTAGAAGCAGTGATTGCAAAAATTGAAACCATTTATGGTTATTCACATAGCTCAGTTTGCTATAAACCGAGCCTCAGCAGAAAGCATGAAACCGGAAAATATGTACTGTAGCCATCTCCAAAGAAGTTTAAGGTAATAATCAGGGGTTATTAAGCTGAAAATAGTAATACATGTCTAAGATATTATATAGGAGGATCCACATGCCATGCCAAGAACTGTTAACCCTGTCCTGTAGACTGTAGACCCCCCCAGAATCACGCCATGACATAAGAAGATGTAAGATGCATGCCAGTGTGGAAATGAATGAAAAAATGTACCTGTACAATTATGAAACATTCATTACTAATCTGCATCGTTTTGCTTTGTGGACCAACATTTTGAGTTCTCAAGAAGGTTGTTTGTTGTTTTTTTTAACCATTGAAATGGAAATTAATTTAAAAATCACATTTAAAAAAAGTAGAACATATTCCATCTGGAAACCCGAACCTTCCAGATGGTTAACGCAGCGTTACCTTTTTACATTTGATCAGCATTTTAGCTCAGTGATCAAGACCAGCTTTTTTCTCACTTAATACTCCTCAGTAAGATAACGGGCCTGGCTCCCTTCACGGGACTTTGAAAGCACTATTCATACTTTTATTACATTTTATCAAGATAAGTGTATTTTTTCTATCAGTCATCACTTCACTGTTTACAGGCCGTGCAAATGCAGCAGCTCAACAATGACTTTACATCACTGCTGTTAAGGCGTCTTTACTATGGCTCCCTGCCCCTTTCAGGATCCATACCAAACTATGATTACTTGTTTTTGAGTCCCTTAAAAGTGTATCACCAGCCCAGTTGTGCAAACTTTTAAAAACTCACACTCCTCCAGCCAGAGCACTGAGATCTCGTGTCAGAGGTGGCAGCCACCAGACTGGGGACCAGCATGCAAGCATTTGTCATGCAAGTGGGGCTGCTGTTTTTCTATTACATTTTTATTATTTGTTTTCTTCATTTTACTATTTTGCACTGTTTTTTTTTTTTTGTTTTTTGCATTGCTTTTAATTTTTCATTTATTGTTTTCCATCTGTGTAATTTACATACAGCACTTTGGACAACCCTTGTCTTAAATGTGCTATATAATTGAATCTTTTTACTTGACTTTGACTAAAAATACATTTTTATTGTAGAATCACCATTCACCCACTGACTTTTGAAAGAATATTTCTTCAGAGTGCTCTGGATCATATTTTCTTCTATTTGGTCTAAAATGGCATCAGTGTTGCATAAAACGTCACATGCAAGGCGTCAGTGTTTACAGATACATATTTGCTGCAAATCCTGGCTCTAACTTTTCCACTTTTAGTTGCTTTTTTAAATTATATTGACTTGCATTATATTGTTATTTAGCTGCAAGGTTATGGTGCTTTCTGGTTCATATGGGCCTTACTCTGTCAATATTTGACAGTAAATGTAAAAAATGTTCCTTTAAGAAAAAACTGTTGTGCCTCTAAGGCCAGTTGCAATGTAATGCACGTTGTGGCCACAGAAGATAAACAGCACACTCAAATGGAGCTATAACAATGCTTCTACATTGATGGTTTTATCTACTAAGTGAACTTCTGGAAAGGAAACAACTGCATCACGTAAATATCACTTGCATCAGAGTGGTGGGTTGCATTTTTGCAAATGGAAATTATTATGGAGGTCATCCAAAACCAAATTCTGCTGGGTTTTATCTTTGAAATCTATCATTGCCGCCAGCTGACAAGCCAAAAATAATCAAATAAATGAAAGTGTCAAACTCCCGAAAGACTCCAACTTTTTGACAAAGGAATGTAATAAATAATTGTTGGCATAAGCCTGGCGAATGAATTATGATTTTTTATTTCTTTCTAATGAAAAACTCGTGAATTAATTTAAAAGTATAGACTCCTTCTTGATCGGCTCAGTCATCATTTTTGACATCATCAAGAGCATTAATCTCTCACTGCAGATAAATGAATAATTCCTCACCTTCTCTCCTGTTGACTTTTGCAAATCCTGGTCCATGACTGCTGGACAGCTGAGAGGAGCTTCTAAAGGAAGATGGTGGCAGACTGGAAACCAGCGGGTTGTCGCATACCTCTGTCGAACAATCACACAGCAAAAAAGACAGGGATTGGATTAGTATCATTTAATTAAACTTGCATCATGTACACCAGGACGCCAGTGTTATTCCTCATGGTTCTCCTGGTGACGGGGCTAAGGTTTTTGTTCTTATCTAAGGAACATGCCTCTCAAATAGCTCAAACTAGAGTAATTATAGGTTGGAAGTAGTCGTTGTGGCTATTGCAGGATACAAAAGCATGCTTTCATTAAGAGAAGAACATTGAGTGAAATATTTTTATACTTAACACACTTCCATATTTATAAATGCCAAGGACAAGAAACTGAGTTGAGTAAAAATTTAATAAGAATAAGTGACTCATGGAAAGCAAGTTCCTATATTTCCCCTTATTCCAAGAATGAATCACTGCTGCATTGCATAAAAGGAATGAAGGACATATTTTGAATTCATGAATTATTATAATGTATGTCACAGATGCAGGAACAGGTTACACTCCTCTGGAGTAAAACTTTCAGAAGACTTGCTATTGATTACACTTCAATGAGACAACTCACACGATAAGTTTTGAGATACTATAATTGTGAAACATATTTGGCTTTGCCGTTTAGGCTCCGTTCAGGTATTGTTTAGGCTTACACAGAAATACAGGAGTGTAGGACTAACCCCCCTTTTGAACTGGTGCCCACAGGTGTATCATTCCCATATCATTTTTTGGTTTCATGAAAAGCTCTCATTAACTTTTTTATTTATTAATTAATTAATTAACCATTAACCATTTTAATACTGTAAGCAAGAGCATGTCACACACGAGTGAACTGCCCATGTTGACGTAGGGTAACCAAAAAAGGCTGAAATTAAGTCAGTCTTCTCTTAAAGCGACACTACGTAACTTTTCCACCTTAATATCATATTTCCAGAGTCATTGTGATGGTACATCAACTTCCAACAGGTTTAATGACACCTCTGTCATGGTCTGAGGGAGTCTGTATCACCTTCACTGGCACTATGTAACTTTGAGGAGCATGGTAGGAACCCTGCCACACTAAAAAACTACAAATCGTTACGACTTTGACTGCTTTACGGCATACGTCACTTCCCCCTCCTTCCCGATTCGCAGTCGAGACGAAAATGGGCGGGGCGTGGAGCTCAGAGCTCCGCAGAAGCTGTTGCTGCGTTATGGCTGCAGCAGCTCCACACAACAGACGTGGGGAAAAGACCCTAATGGTTTAACTTTTCAACGGTTTCCTGCTCGGAGGCAGAACCCCGGAGGCCAAGTATCTGATATAACAAAGTAAAAGAGTGAAAGAGCCGTCGGCTCGCTTTGGATCGCGGCTGTAACGACCAAACACACAGTAAAGCATGATTTATGGTTCTGCGTTAAATCGACGCAGACCCACGGCATAGGGTACGTGGCGACGCGCAACGTACGGTGCGTGTCGCCGCGTACCCTACGCCGTAGGCTCTGCGTCGATTTAACGCAGAACCATAAACAGCCTTAAACCACAAACACTCACACAGACGGGCGTCGGATCAAAACACGGGTTTTATTCCACCACTCTCCAGCTAAACGCAGTTGCTGGCCAGCTCTCTGCGGAGCAATTAACCCCAATCTTCAGATAAAAAAACGAGTTTGTTGAGGAAAAAATATTAACTCTATTTGTAGCTGCAGAGGAAAAAAATAATCTCACGAGAAAAACAAAAATATTGCTCACGCTTCGGAGCCTCTTCCACATAATATAGCAGTCAAAAAAAAGAAAAGAGACGTAAGAGGGATACAAAACATGTAGTGTATGTTGTACTATTATACAAATTTATTGAAACACATGGCTCTTAAGGGATTCAGGGATCTCTTAGGGATTTCATATGGATCCAGACCGTTAATAATCATTATTTTCTGCATATACCGCTCCCTGGCTTCCTTGTTTAAGGTATCCAAGTAAATTCCACTTCCTTTCCAGCAGTTTAACATCTTTTTTTTTGCGTTCTGTCTGTTCACTTGGTGAAACAGAAAAGCATCCCGTCTCCTCTCATCAAAACAAATGCAGCGACGGGACAGGAGTTTTCCGGCTGTACGCGCTAGTGCTCATGGGAAACGTAGTGTTCTTTCTGGTAAAACACTACCGATTTTGTCCACAAGATGCCGCCAAACTCAGAAAAGCTGAAAGTTACGTTGTGCTGCTTTAAAGACTGACTTTTTTTAAATTTTAAAATCCCAATTTTTTGTGAATTAAATAGTTGTAAGTGCCACTTCCAAGTGCAGATTTCCAGTCATCCAGGTAATAGTTCTCCTCAAAGGCTTACATCAAAGACAACTGGACTTCTTTTTTTCAAGGCATTTCACCCTCCACCGAGAAGACTTCCTCTTTTCTCACTTAGTAGTGCTCCTTGAAGGCTAAACTGACAGATAATTACAAATGTTCATTCATGTCTATAATTATTGTCTAAATGTCAACCAAATCCTCTTTTCTCGTGGATTTCTACTACTGCAAGCCTCCACTCAAATAATTAACAATCCTTACAGAAGTGCCTCCTCCCATCTCCCGGTGCTAACAAGGCTTTAGCAGAGATTACATTGTCAACATTGTTGCACTTCATTTGGAGCTCAGAAGGATTTTCAGCACTCGAGATTTTAAACCAGAGGCTGCTGGAAGTTTTGAATTGCCTGTCATATCCACCTTGGTGCATCCGACTCCGCTCTTATCTGCAAGTGTTTCAAAATTTGCTAATTTCTATTCAGCTTCCAAACTGACTGCTACTTTTATTTAAATATTTAAATTATTTTATTACCGTACACTGATGTTCTTATCCAAAAGCAACTTACTATCGAGGAAAGTAGTCAACAGTAGGCAACAGTAAACATGGTAAATTACAGAGCAAGCGTAATTGGCGCGTGGAGATGTGGGTTGTTGCCAATTTCCTGCCATTCTATAATAGCTACATCACATTGAAAACTTAATTTGAACAATTTCAGCACTAAAATGTGCATGCACTGTATATGTTTATGTAAATACGTATATCAAATAAATCTGTTTGCTGCTATGCTTTTAATATTTGATATATAGTTTCCAGAAAACCCCCAAAACATGAATTACTATTCTGCCATTTCTCTGTTAGCTTGTCAATAATGTTAGATGTTTTCTTATTCAAGTGCATCAAGTGGGTGTCTCCTCAGTGTTGTGTGCTTGAAGATGAGATATATTTAGTATTTACTACAAGCTATATCTGCGATTTGCAAAACATTGTTTAGTTTTTTAAAAGATGGGCATTGGAAAATGGGCTCCTTGCAGCTTCTGTATTTTTTTTTCTTTGTACTTTATCATTCTGGAAAGATTGTTGAACATTTTATGTTCCATCCATCCATCTTTTACACCAGCTTAGTCCTGCGCTGGAAGCTATTCCAGCGTATTACAGGTGAAAGGCAGGTTGCCCATCGCAGGGGATGTACAGACAAACCATACCGGCTCGCTCATTTACAGACCTACGGGCAATTTGGAATCATTAATAAACCTAACACACATGTTTTTACACGGTGGGAGGAAGCCAGAGCACCTGGAGAAAACCCACGCAAGCACAAGGAGAACATGCAAACATTTTTATATTATTTGATTTAATTTGGCACAAAAACGCTGACTGATGAAGTATGGTTTAATGTTTTTGCTCAATGTGCAATTTTTATTTTTTAAAGCATTTATTTTGTGACAATATCACAAAATATTTTTAAAGTATTCTTGTAATGAGACAAAACAAAAAAAAAATAGAAGTTATTTACTGATTCAATTTCAATAAAACTTGAGACTTTGTGACACTCCCTTCCTAAATGTTTTATTCCTCAAACAGACTCACTCACATAAAAAAGGGGTCAAAACAGCCACAAATGCAGATCTTGTCTCATCTCACATATATAGTAAAATAAACATTGTGTATAATGTGTACCAGAAGTATTATGAGATGTCAGGAAAAACCAGATGAATCATCTGGTACTTGGTCTACTCTAACTCTTGTCTTACTTTAAAAAAAAAACAAAAAAAAAACAGGTTTTGTATCCGTAACAAGCAACAAGCCATGCATACTTTCCAGTAATCGCTGAAAGTTTTTTTTTCGCACTTCTAGTGAAATGAAGAGTCTCCCTGAGTGAGCGAGAAGAAATGTCATCTCTGCGTGTCAGCGTGTCTCAGTAACTGCAGCAATGTCCCGAGTCGACTGGTCAGGTTGTCTATAATAAATGCTTAGATGACATGATTTCTGCCAGCCTGCACAGTGAAGTGGCCCAGTGAAAGTTAATGCCAGCTATTTGTTCAACATCAACAACATCAGTTGTAAAAACAGATATTCCAATTTCATGAGCTAAATATTCCAAACTCGGGAAGATGTGTGTTGGTGTTGGGAAAAGGTTACAAACCAGTTTCCTTTTGATATTACACAGCCTGTTAACTGTCCACCAGAGCAACTCCGGCAGATGCAGCTGCTTGCAGTTCTGTCACAATGCAGAAGCAGATCGGGCTGTGAATGCTTCCCTGACGACAGCAAGACGGGGCACATTATGTTTATGTGGACTTAATGGAGCTGTGTGATAAAGTTTTAACCCGGCTCTACCACTGATGACTTTCCACCTCTCCTTGATTTTCTTCTACTCCGCTGAGTCATCTAAAATGAAGTTTATACCGCTGCTTCATGGTGGTGGAAGTTCACCTGGAAAGACTGCAGCCCAAGAGCTCAACTGAAAGCTCTGCTGCAAGGTTGACAGTTAAAAATGCAAGACGTGTCTTCCTTCTTTCCAGCTTTTCTCCATTCTTCTAGTCGCACACCAGGCAGCCGAGTAATACTGCCGACTCTCACCATGGAAAACTTTCATTATTTTACGTTGATAAACGGACCTCTGAACATGATTACCAACATTTTATTAAAGCAATGTCATATTTCTTCAGGGAAAACTAAATTTATACATGTTTTTTTCTGATGCATTTAAAAACAGGCATAATGAGAACATTAGTAATATGTGAATATTTTAAATGATTCACTATAAATGGAGCATATTTGGAGTTATGGATGAGAATATTATTCATGGATCACATTTGGTTTTAGGTGAAGGACATGCACAGAATGCATACTTATCTTTACAGACATTAAAAATGAGAACAATCTGTACCTATATCTAAAAAAATAAATAAATAACAATAGCAGGAAAGCAGATATGAAGAAATTATTATGCTGCCTTTCCTTTCCATTGCCTCTGGCACTCGGTGTTGGGTCTCCCTATGGGTGAAGGGGAGCTGAAGATTCATAAAAGTGTCTCATGCAATCATGTAAAACACTACAATTTCTCTGGAAGACAAAATACCTTTGTGAATGACTTGTGTGCACAGATTTTAGGATATGTATTAAAAGGAACAAATCAACTTAAATGGAAAACTTTATTGGAACATTGTTGTGTCCATAACTTTGTTGTTTCTACGAAAAAGTTAAAGACTTGACTTAAATAATGACTACTGCAGCAATTAATTTAGAGTATTTTTAATTGAATGAAATTGAACTAAATAACTGGACAGATTCACGACTCCCATAAGTGCCAGAGGGGTTTATCATATTAATATAAATGGACAGTGTTAAGACAGTAATAACTCTCATAAACGGGGCTGCAGTTTGTTCAAATCCATCCATCAACTGTCCGTTGATCATTCAGGGTGAAAGTGGGGGCTGGAGCCTCTCCAAGGTCTTACTGGGAGTAGAGCAGCGTACACCCTAACCAGGCTGTCAGTCCATCACAGAGTCACACACACGAATAAAAGAAAGAACTGCAGACAGATACCCACTAGTATACACAATCCAGAGTCCTGACTGTTTAGACTTTTTTGCTGAGTTTTCTTCTTTAAGAAAAGACAATAAACAGAAACAGATTCCTTAAAATTGACATGTTTAGGTGTCTTTCTTAGCATCTGGCCCAAACAGATAAGGCTAGAGACTCCCACTCATAAAAACAGAACTCCTCGTGTTTGGTTATAAAAAGGCAGTATAGGAACTTTTCTCGTGTGCATTTTTCTCTTACCTCTGTGGTTTCAGACAAATGTACCTTGGGCTGAAAAATATTGTGCATGATATAATAAAGCTTGATTTGACATTTGATTCTTTCCGCTGGTTTTACTCTTGGTGCGGCAGATAAAAGAACACGGAGATCTTTCACTAGACAAGATTGAAACCACAAAACGTTTTGCTGTGAGGTGATAAACTGAAGACCAGACACTTGTCCTCTCCATCAGTAAAATTGTGAGTAATAACTGAGCAGCTGGACAAAAATTCACAGCCTCCAAGTGAAATACAGAATGCCTAATGCCCTGTTTTATTTATTTATTTTTTAAATGTATTTTTATTATTTTATCAGTCAGTTCTTAACATAATGTTCCTAGTTTTGGCAATCTACTTTCTTTCCTTGATGCAAAGTTCTGAAAAAGAGCAAGATCTTTTCCACAAGAGCAAGCCCCCCTCCTCTCTTTCTGAGCTGGAAACAAATAAGCACCAGACACGTTTACAAAAATGCCACTTTATCAAGACTGTTCCTTATCAGCAAAAAAAAAAAAAGGAAGACAAAAACAAATATGTATTATTTCATTTTATTCTCTGTCAAAACAGAGGCCACACTGCTGCTAGCCTCCGGCGATGTGAAAATACTATTTATAATAGCTGCTGCTTTGACTGATTCTCTCTTTATTTACATTGTTTGCATTTTGAGTTGATTTTACATGTATTTGCAAGTGATTAAAGTAGTTTATGCATGATTTCAGACGTGTGTGAGTTGAGATTGCATTTTGTCCTATACGGTCTCTGAGACTATGTTCCTGTCAATCATAGAGAATCCACTGCGCAGCACTGTCTTCAGACAGAGCAGTTTCAGTCATCGCTGTCCTGCTCCACTAGCAGACCGAGGAAATCTTTCCTCCTCCACACCATGCTGTTTTAACCCCACTCGCTGGAGAAAACAATGATGTCAACATTCCTCACTGTTCTGTACTGCACTGAACACCATGGACCTCTGCCTATAGTTTGTTTTGCACCGGACTCAGAGTTGATTTTTTTTTTTTTTTCTAGGAACATTTCCAGTGTACAAATGATCAGTCTATCTTGCATATTACATACACACACAAACACCATCCTGCGATGTGCCAACACAGCAGAAGCTGGTTGCAACGGTTATGAAACCAGCTTCCACTAATACCAGGGCATACTCTCTTTTATGGTGTGATACATTCTTATGACTACTGCCGTACCATTAGACAGTACACACTGTATACGGCAAAGGTCATGTGGGTCTAAACCAGGGGTCGGCAACCTAAAATGTTGAAAGAGCCATATTGGACCAAAAACACAAAAAACAAATATGTCTGGAGCCACAAAAAATGAAAAGTCTTGTATAAGCCTTAGAATGAAGGCAAACACATGCTGCATGTACAGTATCTATATTAGTTATAACTGGGAATGCAAATGATTCTCTCCGAGAAACGCTGAATCAGGGCCACGCAGGAGAAAACATATTTGAGGGGGGAAGATTTTTTTTTATTTTGCACTTCGAGAAAAAAGTCGAAATATCGAGAAAAAAGTCTAAATTAATGTTGAAATACAATTTCAAGAATAAAGTTGAAATTTCGCCTTTTTTCTCAAAATGTCAACTTTATTCATGAAAGTTTGACTTTTTTCTCAACATTTCGACTTTTTCTCGACATTGTATTCCAACATTAATCTCGAAATTTCAACTTTTTTCTCGACATTTCAACTTTTTTCTCATCATTTCGACTTTTTTCTCGGAATTTCAACTTTTTTCTCGACATTTCGACTTTTTTCTCGACATTTAAACTTTTTTCTCGACATTTCGACTTTTTTCTCGAAGTGCACAATAAAAAAAATCTTCCCCTCTCAAATATTTTTTCTCCTGCATGGCCCTAATACTCTTCCATACAAATCTTCGTTAACGGAAATGTTGAAATGTAATACTTATTGTACACATTTTTGCAGCATTGGAAAACGTTCAGAATGTTTGTGTCATGTTTGCCCTCCTACAGAAACCATGTTAAAACAAAAAATATATTTCCCTCCCCCATCTATTTCAATTTTCAAACATTTTTTAAAAAGCTCCAGGGAGCCACTAGGGCGGCGCTAAAGAGCCTCATGCGGCTCTAGAGCCGCGGGTTGCCGACCCCCGGTCTAAACCAAACCAAAAACAATGGGAAAGGAAACCCTAATCCTATAACTGCCTGTAAACACATTTATGTGTGAGGAAGTGTGGAAGAATTTGGCCTCTCGCTTCCCTTTATCATTTAAGAAGAAAATAGGAGCAAACAGAAGAAATGACACTGCTTTTATATCAACATAGATTAACTGGGTTAGCTTGCAACCACTGTGAGGCAAGTGATTAGTTCATCAGTCGCAGGTGTATGTAGCCACAGGAAGTGGCGGTTGGATGACTGTGGACGTCATCTTCTGTTCATTCTGTGCCTGAAAGACAGAGCTGCATCCAGAGAAACATGCAGACTTAAAACAATAAACTCATCTGTATGTTGCTTAACCTCAAAATCTAACTTGTGGCATATGATTGTACAATTCACCTCAACATATAAGGACAGTAGGCATCATCATGGATTAACCTTTTGTGCATAATGTGAATGAAATACATGGTGAATAGTTTGGTTTGAACATTCTGGACGGAACATTAATGGGTTATGATAAGTGAAACCTATATATGCAGATAGAGCTGGACCCAACATCGACTTTAAAGGGCTGTAATGTCCACAATGCTCCAATGCCAATGCCTTTCTCAATAGTTAAGTATTTTAGCTGACACTTGTTAAACTTCTTAGAGAAGAACCTGTTGCGATCAGTTCCATCAACTGGGTTCTCTTGAAGTAGCACCAGCACCCAAAACACAAACCTCAAGTTTGAGTGGGAGGGGAAACTAAATTATTTCAAGCCAGAGAAACAGGTACAAGATGGTGGGTGTGTTTTCTGCACAATAGGTCCCATAGAATTCATTAAGTTTAGTCTTGTGTGTAAGTTTGTGCTTGGTTCTTCACACATGGTGACAATTATATAAAGGATCATGTGTGTTTATTAATTGTTTAAAGACCCAGTACAACGTCATGTGTATAAATAATGTTGGCAGGTGCCAGGTTTACAGTGGAGTAGTTGCATGAAAGATCTTTTATTGAGATAAGCTATAATCAACTAAACATAAGATAATCAAATAATGATCACAGCTTCAAACCGAATAACTGACTTCAAAGCATGTAATTAAACACGGCATGTAAGATTACACTTAAGTAATCTGCACACTCCATGTGGATCTTACTGCTAATGCTAATTCCAATGTGTTTCAGGGAAAACTTTCATTAAGTTTCATAAGGTGCCGCATGGGAGGGATCAATGGATGTTGGGAAGTGTAAAGAGCTTAGGAGAGATGAGCTGGGCTGAGCAGGATTGTCCTCTTCTGGCAGGGGAACTACATGGACGAGCAGGAATGTTTCTGGTTTGTAGTCTCTGAGCAGTGGGCGGAAAGTTTTTCTTTACTTTCACTTCCCCCAGCTGACTTGAACATTGAGTTTGCAAACCTTAATTGAAAACTGCAGCCAAGTATAGCTTCTATTAACAACGGCCACCACTGGCATTGTTAGCCGACAGGGTGTCAGTGGAAATTATGGGACTGTTGCTTGAAGAAAAAGTAGAAGGAAATGGCAAGAGATGAGGAAAAGCAGCAGGGTAGAAGTGAAAGTTGGAATTTACAATATTGGAACAAGGAAAGGATGGAGAGTGCACTGCTATGATGCAGAGAAGGAGGGTGGCCATACTGAGTCCAGGAAACCACGTGGAAACCCAGAAAGCCGAGAAGCGTTGGAGGAGGATTTGAACTCGGAGGGGTGATGACGAACCATGACAGTGCTGACACCCAACAAGATGGGTGAATTTGAAGAAAAAGATCATTTCTGGAGTCATTTAGGTGAAGTGATGGAGAGCATTACTGGTGTACTGGCACTGATTTTCAAGAATACACAGAAGATCTGGCCTTGTGCAGTAGTGCAATAGTTTAAGAAAAAGTTACAATTAACCAGCAGCAGTTAGGTTGCATGCCAAGAGAGCAGTACTGGTGCAATGTTTGCTTTGAGAATGTTGATGCAGAAGAAGAAAAACGGGAGAAAAGAAAGAGCATGACTGAGGGAGGAACTGTGGTCTGGAGTGGCACAGGGCATGTGTGAGGGCAGCATGACAGCAGCAGGCGTAACGGATGGGTTTCAGGTGAAAGTGGGAGTGCATCAAGGATCAGCCCCGAGCCCCTTATTGTTCGTCATGGTGATGGACAGGTTGACAAATGAGGTCAGACAGGAGTCTCCATGGTCTTGATTTTAGATTTTTGTAGATGACATTGAGATCTGTAGTGAGAGTAGGAAGTAAGTGGAAGAAAACCTGGAGTGGTAGACTTATGTGCC
This sequence comes from Cololabis saira, assembly GCF_033807715.1. Classification (NCBI taxonomy): domain Eukaryota; kingdom Metazoa; phylum Chordata; class Actinopteri; order Beloniformes; family Belonidae; genus Cololabis; species Cololabis saira. The sequence goes on from NC_084599.1 coordinate 31,127,006, forward strand.
AAACAGAGGAGGAATGAAGGTCAGTTGGAGCGGGATACAATACAGGTCCAAACAAAGGGGGAATCTGGTGGACTGGTGAGGATACAAGAAAAAACTGCCTAAGAGGGAACAGGAGCTTAAATTCTGTGGTTCAACTGTTCAAAGCAATGGGGCAGGATGGGTGAGGCGGAAAGAGTGTCTGGAGTCTTCTTTAGAGAAAGAAGAGGAAGCAGCTAAGTATACAGCCGGGGAAGCAAAGAAAGCAAAGCTGGGCAAATTAAATGTTTATGAAAATCATGGGGTCTGACTGAACGTTACAGAACTGCAACTAAGTGCACCTTGTGGTTCAGTTTCTTTTATGAGTGTTCTTTTACGTTTATGAGTTTGTGGAGAAAGCATATTTATATAATGCATTTCTGGGATTAATTAGTATGTATACTTCCCCAAATAAGAAAAAAGTGGGGTGAAATGGACAATGCAAATGAAAACAAAACATTGAATCTTTCAATTACTTTTTTTTTTTAATGTCTTGCAAGGCAAGTTGAGTTTATTTGTATAGCACACGTACAAGACAATTCAAAGGGCTTTACATAAAAAGATTTTTTTAAATGCATTAAAAAGTAAAATTGTTTAAGAGCAGAAATGAGAGACAGACATAAGTTAAAAAGAATCAAACTAATGAGATGCAAGAAATAAAGTTTGTAGTGCACTGCAGGCCTGAAATGCAAAATAGATGTATTTTACCAAAAGAAAGGAACTTGCTGGGGGGAGAACTTGTGAAGTGCCTTGCATGAAAATAAGTCAACGTAAAAGAATGACTGGATTTTAACTTTATTTGCCTTTTTTTCCCCATCATCCCAACTTTCTTATTTGGGTTTGTACGTATGAGATACTCCTGATTTTAGTTTAGTGGCTTTTGATGCATAAAACAACATTGCTGAGATTATTTTTTATTTTAAGATATATGTGGCACTATAGTGGCCTTTATTGAGACAGTAGGTGGACAGGGAACTAGTAGCTAGAAGGGGGAAGACATGCAGCAAAGGGAAACAGACCAGGATTCAAACCTGCGCTGCCTGCACGAGGGCGATAGCCTCTGTAAGACACCTGCTCAGCCCAATGAGCTATCCAGGGCCAGATGAATGCTGGACCTACAGTGAAATGCTGCCAGGTCTTCACAGGTCATCCCAAACATAATTTACACTTCAAAGTCTCACCCCACATCAATGCATAGTATGTGGTCGCTAATAGCTGATGTCCAAAGTTCTTACTTTACTGCTTCCTCAGTGAGTGACAGTGAATTGTGACTGCAGCAGAATGTGGGTGATTCTTGGACTGATAACAAGTCATCTGATATAATGACAGGGCCATTTGATGAATGGATCTGTTTTTAGAGAGGCAGACTTGCTCATGGGAGCTGGCCTTGGGCAAACACAAAATCCCACAGGTCACAAAGGCAGATGGATGGACTGCAGTTCTCTGTCACTTTTATCGCTAAAGTATTTGTCCCTGAATTAATAAATCTAGATTCATGACTGGCAGCTCGATGCTCATACCACCAGCTGCTGCCACCTTTAGGTAACCTTGACTTAATCAGAACCTCTTTATGACTCCACATCTACTGAACACATGACAAAAAAATGAGGACAATTTATCCTCTGCCAGTTTGCTCTATCCTTAAGCCCATTCTCTAAAATGCCACCATCTCACGATGAAGGCTGAAGGACAGGAAGGGTTTGCCGACATCACGTCTCTCACATTCAAATCAAATAGGCTTTATTCTGAGGCTTATGTTCTTTCAGTGCAAAGCACCAGCTCATTGAAAAGTAATAAATTCTGATGAGACAGGGTGGTTATGAAGCAGTGAGATAGGCCAAATTTTAAATCAACTCCTCTCCTCTCGCATATTTTTTATCAACTTATTCTCAGTCTAGCTGCAAACCGGTGGAGATGAATTTCGAGCACACACTCTGAGGAAATAACATCACCTTAAAGCCCCTCCCCCTCAGCTTTGGTTTCTTAAATAATCAAACATCTACTCAGCCAACACTGACTACCAGAGATGGAGCGAAAGTCAAGTAATCATGCAGCTTCTGCTGCTACAATCATACAAAATAAAAGCAAAACTTTGTTTTCTTTTACATTAAAGAAAAAGAGAAATTGAAAATACCTGTACCCTGCTTGTGGTTGGGCAGCATTATTTGCAAAATGAAATGATAATAACAAAAAATAAAAAAATAGACTGGCAGGATGTATGCGGGGGTACGACCATGACTGCTAATCATCATCATGAATATGGAAATGATGGCACTGATTCAAACCGTGATAGTGTGGATTTATTGACGGTTCTAGCCAGTAAAATGACAGCAGGGGTCCCTTTTTCAAACGTTTATGTTGGATAAATGATTTTCTCACAATGTAGGCAAGTAATGACCCATTCCCCACTCCTACAGCACAGGAACTGGTGCAGTCAATGAAACTCGTCCCACTGGATGTCAGTTGTTACATCAGTTCGTCTTAAATGTGTCTAGTTTTCAGCTGCACTGCCTTTCAACATCCCTTATAGCAGTGACTTACTAGTCACAAGAAATAACTTATTATCTGATTTATCTAAGCAAGCTTTAACCAGGAAACTCCCACTAAGATCACTGTCCTCTTTTACATGGGAGTCAAGACCCAGCAGCAGCACATGCCCCACACCAGAGAGTTACAGGTAAAAAAAAAACAGGTAAAAACAGAGAACATAGAACAAACTAAGAATTCAACTAATGTGAAAAGGAAATACCAGGAAGCTTTTTCCCCACATTATGTATAAACACCAGGGATGGCCTGTAGTCCTTAGAGCATAGTGCATAAAGGTCCCCAAAGTCCCGTGTGGGCAAAAATCTTGCAGCGACAAGCCTCTGCCGTGCAGTAAAAATTGTTTCTGAATTAGAGGGCAAGTTTGAGTCACAGTTTTGTTGCAAGACAGTTTCTAAAAGATTTAAAAGTGAGTGAATTATTAAAACACCCAAACATATTAAAAGACTGTCACGCTTTAGCATCCTGTTACCGTGGGAAGCCTCTTGTTAGGGCCCAAGCACTGACAGTGCGAAGGCCCTATTGTATCTGTAGGAATTGTTTTTATCCCAGTTTTTCTTCCGACGAAATGAGGGCCTTTTTTCCCCCCTAAACGTGCCCCAAAAGTCACCAAAATTGGAGAAAAATTTGATATTTAATGGTTTGCATTAATGGGCGTGGCATAATGGCTCAACAGCGCCCCCTAGAAAACTTTGTGCCTCAAACCCCACAATACGGTTTTATGTACCGGTACATGCACGAAAATCGGTACACACCTGTATCATGTCGCAACTTAAAGAAAAGTCTCTTGGCGCCATGGCCGAAACCAAACAGGAAGTCGGCCATTTTGAATTCATCGTGTTTTTTTGGCGCAATTTATGACATTTATTCGGCCGTTAATGCGGCCCGAACCGTAACGTGGACCCAGGTGTGTTAAACATCAAAATGTGCATCTCCATCCTGCGACGATGGGCATTACTTTTCTCAGTCAAAAGCGTTACCGTGGCGACGATAGACGCCAAAAAGGGCGCCCCCCCATCATCTGATTGGTCCATATTTGATAGTTCCTACTTTCTGCCATAACTTTTGAATGGTTTGACATAAAGAGTCATGGGTGGTGTCATCAGACTTAGTTTTGAGTCCTTGACTTTTATTGGTGAATATTGCACGTATGAGGGCCCGTTCATCGCTGCTTGCAGCTTTAATTTTAGTATTGGTATCTAAAAAAGTCCTCCCAAACATCAGGTCTAAACATGCAACAACTCTCAACTGAGTAAGAAGTTTGAGATCACATGTACCGGTAATTCTTTCTGTTTTGCTTCCTTATGTCATCAGAAGTTTGGGACTGTAAAGCCACAGGGGGGATCTAAATGATTTTTTTTCTAGTTTGAAGCAGTTTAACTGACAAACGGCAACATTTCTCCCACATGTTAATATCGGGTCAAGTGGGCCATGTTTATAGGTCATACACTTACTTTTAACAATAAAACCTTTATCACACTAACTTGAAAAGTGGCCACAACTTTCCCATTAAACGACATTAAATGTCTTCCCCAGTGATAGTTTGGATAAATTAAGGCCCCCATGAGCCGGGCTGCAGCAGGTACAGAGAAGCTGTTCTGATCCCACTGGGATTATGGGGTATATGAGCAAACATCTGTCTGAGTTCACGGGAATGATAGATAATCGAAGCGCTCCTAAATGTCAACAGGACCCAGTTAACGGTTGACAACAATTAAGATAAGAACTACAACCAATATGATATGATAAGGTTGAAGCCGTGGTACACATCTGGATAATTGGGTGGCCAGTCCAGTGACAGACCTGACAGGAGGACACTGATGCAGTGGACAAAGAAGGGGATGAGAACAATCTACGTGTCGTTCTCTTGGCCTTCCTCCACTGGTAGAGTTGGCTGCCAAGAGAACATTACATGTTGGTAGGTTTAAAAAAGAAATAAGAGTGTAATTGCTTGTGATATGATAACAGTTTTAGATGTGTTGAAAAAGTGGTCATAATTTGTTCCCCATCATGAAGAGTCCATTTCTATGTGACATTTGAGCTCATTTTTACCTAAACAGATGGGAGAAGCTGCTGAATACAGGGGAGTTTTGAGTCTTGAAACAGAGATGGAGGGGACACTTTTTAATGAAGGTATAGCAAAGGCAAAGGATCAAAGGTTTCTGCAGTGAGCAAAGGACATTTAAGAGGGCTTTTCCCCACAGACGTGACGGATCCGGGGTCTCGGTGAAGATGAATAATGCCTTTGATCAAAGATGAGTCCTGTCCATTAAGAGCCTTAAGAACCCATAGTAATTATTCAAATGTACAAGTAGTGTGTGTGTGCGTGTGTGTGTGTGTGTGTGTGTGTGTGTGCATGCGTGCGTGCGTCTGCATGCATATGACAGAAATCATCACTGAACATGTTTCTTGTTGGCCTTTCTCTTCAAGTATCTGGGGAGATTGTGTTTAAGCCAACACAATAAACCTACTGGGTTTGAGTTTGGGTCATTGCCAGCCAATAATATCTTCCCCTTTTTAGAGCTTTTCCAAACAATCAATACAGACGAGAAGAGTGCCTGCTGATGTTTCTTTTCCCTGTCCTCCATCCAGATTTCCAAAATCAATTTCTGAATGTCCCTGAGCCAATTTAAGATTTGAGGGCTGTGAAACGAGGAACACAGATGTGAGATTGTACTCTGCATCTTCAAATGTTGCAGCTCCTGAAACTGTTCATTAAACTCCCCAAGAGGAGCGAAAGCTTCCTTGCTCTCAACTCAATAAATGCAGGGAATTGGAGATCCATCACACTTGTTGCAGAAACTACCAAGTTAATTATTTTCAGTAGTTTAAAAAAAATAATCATTTAAATAACTCAAGAACCCACTTTTTGGACCTCCCACCCCCCCAGAAATCATACTTGAGTAGAAAACTGGAGCAAGCCGCGTAGCATCCCCACTGTGAGAATCCTTCCAGCATCTCCTTGGACGCTACACAGTCTCACTCGTTCGCTTTTTTGCTTTTGAGAAAACATCAAATGCTGGAAAAGGAAAAAATAAAAGAAACAACTTGTGGGATTTGGTTCCTCTAAAAGCTTGACAGACACCAGCCACGAGGGACAAGCGCTCGCGTCCAACGACATGCCCCGATGTGCTTGAATCAGACTCAAACCAACTGTCCCTAGATTTGCAATTCACAACTAATCTTCTTGATTAATTTCTGTGCAAATATGGAGAAAACAGGTCACAAAGCAGATCTGCAGCTGGTTGGCTCTGACGTGTGTAAGTAGGCGTCTCTATTTAACTGATGAAAAATGTCACTAAATTGTCCTTAATGGTACACTTTTCAGAAATGAGCAAGAACTATGATTAAGTCATTTGTCAAACCAAAGTTGCAGATATTCTGCTCTGAGAATTCATATTTTGCTTTTTTTTGCTGTGAGGATTGATCCTACATATTAATTAACAAATTGTGAATTATAAGCCTTAATACATATTTCAGTAATTTTGCACTAGTTTTAGTATTTCTAGTTATGTAAAAGCAATCATCAAGAATACAATGAAGAAAAAAAACATATTTCATTACTTTTTTCAAGTCCTAATTACTTAATTGCTTAAAACTCTTGTTTTTTACAACAACTCTTTTAGAAAGCAGCCAAAAATAAAGTAGGATATGCATAAGCAGTGTTAATCAATAGAAATGAATCATAAGGGTCTGCTTCATCAAACAACACATTCAACATCCCACTCAGGCAGCACCAAAAGTGCACAGAGCTGCTCACCTTCTCCATCTGCCCCACAAGACCCGAGAAGCGCTGAGGCGATGAGTGCAATAATCCCACCGAGTCTTTTACTCCCCAGAGACATGTTTAAGCGACGGGATTCTGCAGAGTGTACTCTCCGCGTTCCGTCCTTCCACCTCCTCCTCCTCCTCTCCTCTCCTCTCTTCTCCAGCTCCGCTCCGGTGCGCTGCGCTGCAGCAGCAGAGCCTGCAGCAGTGTGTAGATGCTGGCCGGCACCTACTGAGGAGGAAGGATGCTCTCACGCAGTCTGCCCTCTGTCAAGTGATGGAGACAAGAGAACAGAACAGGGAAATGAAGAGGATGGGCTTTTATGAGGCTGTCGCCAATCTGGGTCCAGCCCTATACCTCTCTCACTCAGATCCTAAAGAAGCTCAGAGTTCCTGGAGAGAGTCCAAAGACTGGCTGAGTTCGACAACACAGCCCAGTGTGAGCATGTGGCTGTCATGATGTTCGAGGCTGTAACTTGCAGTCAAATAAAAGTAAAAGAACATACAAATTGCTGTAAATTAAACCAGAAATAAAAGTTAAACCTAGTAGACAAATTGAGACAAAGCTTACACCTAATGATTAATAGTTTTTTTAATCGTTTTTTGGATCAATTTCTGTTTGAATCTGTTTGCAGAAACCATGTTTACAGGTGAGAGAGCACCGTAACCCATAGTGCCCTAGGCTGCATACACAGTCACAGAAAAATGCCTTGGTCTCCCCTTTTATTTCTTTTTAGAGTGGTCTGACATGAAAACGGCTGCATTTGTCTCATCGCTCTGTCATCCAGGAGAGTCGAGCTTGTTTGAAGTACCACTTTCTCTTTACAAAGCTTCACAGTGTGATGAGGTTGGAAACCTTCGTAAAATACATACCAGCCGAAGACAGGCGTTGAGATGAGACTTGTCCCTGGTTTCAAGAAACTGCAAACATCGTCCTTGGTGACTGGGCTGCCAAATAATCAGAAACTTTGGCTTATGGGTTACTTGGAAACATTCTGAAATGCCATAAGTCAATCACTGAACCAATACACAAACATTCTGCTTAAAATTTGAAAAATTGTGAACTATAGAGTCCATCCCTCCATTTTCACGAAATCCACAACCCTCCCTCTCCAAAACCACCTCTTCCAGCACCTCTGGGGGAAATACCAAGGTGTTCCCAGGCCAGCCAGGAGATCATTTCTCTCCAGCTTGTCCTGGGTCTTTCCTGGGGTTTCCTCCCAGTAAGACACGTCTGAAACACCTTCAGAGGGAGTCGTCGGGAGAGACAGTTTCGTAGGCCAATGCCCACACTTGCCACTGTCACCGCATATAACACAGCATCCGACCCATCTGGCTCCTCCTGCAAATGTTGGGCTCACAGGAAGGTGAACCCATGCTCGTTCAGGCTGAGCCCGGCAAAATGGTTTAGTCCGCCCAACAGCGACCGGCAACAGGTATGGGTCAGACAGTGCGCCCAGATCAGAGACCTGTGTGCAGGACATCATGCTGCCCAAAAAACATAAATCGGGCTATCAGAAAAAGAAAGAGGGGAAACAAAAAGAAAGACAGCAGAACGAGGGGAGGCAGCTGCTGACTGCTTCATTTCCCAAAGGTGAACCAAGTTAGCTTGTCATGCAAAGTCCAATTAAAGTTAACATAGTCCACTCCAGACAGCTGCTGCTTATTCAGGCCCGGTTTCTACGAGGGTGCATAAGCATTGCACCCTCAGTTTATGTGTTTGCATGCTCAGTTGAAAAGACGAAAAGAAAACTGACAAATGCGCGCGCGTTAAGCCTCATTTATGGTTCCGCGTTAAATCGACGGCGTAGCCTACGGCGTAGGGTACGCGGCGACGCGCACGGTATGTTCGCGCCCCGCGTATCCTATGCCGTGAGATCTGCGTTGGTGCAACGCGGAACCATAAATCAGCCAGTGTCTGTCACCCATCTGCGTCCAGCAGTTTCCTGCACCAGCGAGACGCTGCTCTCTGCTGCTCCGCACAACCACGCCAGCAACTTTACAGGACTGTCTCAGAAAATTGTGATAAAGTCCTTTATTTTCTGTAATGCAATTAAAAAAAACAAAAATGTCATACATTCTGGATTCATTACAAATCAACTGAAATATTGCAAGCCTTTTGTTATTTTAATATTGCTGATTAAGGCTTACAGTTTAAGATTCTCAGAATATTCTAAGTTTTGAGATAGGATATTTGAGTTTTCTTAAGCTGTAAGCCATAATCAGCAATATTAAAATAATAAAAGGCTTGCAATATTTCAGTTGATTTTTAATGAATCCAGAATGTATGACATTTTTGCATTACAGAAAATAAAATGAAACTCCGTGCTGAGATTTAATGAATGATCCATCTAGCAATATTGCTGCATATATCAACATGTAAATAACATACCAATATCACTGTAGGCTCAAGTGCACACTAGTAATATATTAATTGAGCAATAATGCAATTTATTATTTTTGCCTGGTAAAAAGCCTTAGCATTGCGGTGAGGTGCTGTGCTTAAAAGCTATTGTCAATGTTCAATAAATTCATGATGTTACCAAAGCCAATGAATAATCATGTTAAATAACTGTGATCTCACTATCAATCAAAAATGATTGTGATTCTGATGTTTGCCACAGATAGATAGAGAGAGAAAGAGATAGGTCTGGGTGGTGAGAACATAGAAAAACAATTAGCTATTCTTCTCAATCTGGCTGAAAAATGGCTTAAAACATTTTTGCTATTTTTGCCAGATGTAGCCCAGATGTAGCCTAATGTTTGAGCACAAGTAGGCCAAATGCATCAATTCAGAACCACTCATCAATATAATATGATCTGATTGTAGTTGATTGTAGTAGATTGTATAAATACACTCCCCCCCCCCCCCCCCCCCTCTTTTTTTTTTCTCTCACGCGCCTCGCGGGCATGGATAGGGGCCCACTGACAATGAGAGTGTACAGGGCCCAGAATTTGGTGCTACACCCCTGCTCCCAACTACCCCCCTCCCCCAAGCCTGGCTCCAGGGGGGGACCCTGGAGACCTGCAACTGGGTGAAGGACATATGGCTTCTTGTTTTTTTCTCATGCATTTGGGGTTGAATCGCTCTGGTTCTGGGCCATCCCCCGGGATCAATTTGCCTTGGGAAAACCTACCTGGGGCAACTGCCCCAGACAACATACTGTAGCTCCTGGGATCATATGGACTCACAAACCCCTCCACCACGATGATGTGGAGTTTCACAGAAGAGTGTAAACTGGAAAGTAAAACACATTTTCATAAGTGGATGAATAAGCTGCAAATAATAATAAAAAATAAATACATATGAATGCAATTAAAATAGAGGCAAAACAATTTAATTTCATCCTTACATATCTGCTCATCAGCAGTCCTCTAGGTGAAACCGGGTTTTGTTTGAATAACAGGCCGCCAGCTGTGGTTTGGTGCAGGGACGTCCAGGGTGGATAGAGTTACAGCAAGATTTATGGCGAGCACAGAAAAACTTTCCACCCTTCAGCAGATGAATGCTCCTTGTAACACCCTTATAGTGTCATAGTCTGCATATACATCACTCTGCACAGTGGAGGTCAAACATCCAAGTTTAGTCACAACAAGCAAACCCCATTTTTGGCTGAAGTGTGCTTTAGATTTATTATTAAAATATTATTTATTTATTTTTTCACTGCTTAAGAGGCATTTTTGTAAATGAGGATAATGCACAATCAAATGCTGTTCCCAGGTGTTCTTGTTTCCTTTGTGTGTCTGTACCCTTTTACACTTTAATGAATAATTTTTGTCCATGTTCATTTCCTTGAAAGTTCTTTGATAAAATGTGGGGCGCTTCCTTGCATGCAAATACACACGGGTCATTCCATGTCAGCTTAATTAGAGAGTTGAGTCCTACAAGGTTGATTTGTCCTCTTTTTCTCTGGTGAAAGCTTTTTATTATCATGTCACTGGCATTTTTATTATTTTAATTCACAAATTTTACCCTAAATGATTGTGTGAGTTTGGGTATTAAAAAAGGCCACTTGATAATTTTTAATTCTCTTATTCTGCCTTTGAGGAAGGACTAATGAGTGAACAGAACGCTTGACTCGTTGCATCTGCCTGACCTAATATAAACTGAGGAAGTGCAAGGCTGTCCTGTGGTCAGCAGAATTGAAACTTGAAATTCTCTCTGGAAACCATGGACGCCACACCGGACCATCCAGCATGTTATCAGTGCTCGGTTCAAAAAGCCTACATCCCTGAAGTTTACATTAGCGTTTGTGGAATGGGCAGCTTGCAAATCAATTAGAGGCAGCAAGACAACCCTAACTATATACTGCATCTTATACGGAAAATCGGAAATAAGCTTCAAAGTCCAGGTGTTGAAGTGGCCTCCTTGCAGTCCATCCCTTTAACTGAATGAAAACATTTACTGCATCATGAAACAAACAAAAAAAGACCCAGAACTGTTGAGCAGTTTGAGTCCAGTATCAAATAATAATGGGGCAACTTTCCTTTCACACCTGGAACTCAGGGCTGTTTCACCAAACCAAGATAGCGGATTAAGCCAGGATTTTTATGGTTATCCTGTTTGAATTAAACCTCGATTCGGCTTCACAGAATGAGTAGCACATACGTTTCCATGGCGATATATCCTGTGCAGCTAGCCTGCTCCAGACTTAGTTAAGCCTGTTTAATTGATCCGATCAGAAACCAACGTGTTTCGTCTCCGATTACATTTTCTAATCTGTCGGTTTTGGACTTTTTTGTTTGTTTGTTTTAAAATCAGCCTGCAATAATATATCTCTGATTCATTTTGGCTTTCAGTCAAGTATTAATATTATTTTAATATTATGATGGTTATCATTATCAATGTTATAATTATCCATGTGGGCATTGTTACCGTTCGATCATGTTTCTGAAGACTTGTTTGTCAGAAAGGTCGTATGTGTTGAGGGGGTTAGAGAAATGACTGATAAAGAAGCAAAAGTGTAATCAAGACAAGCCTTACAGGTACCTCCAAACACATGTGTCGTCCTTCCCTTTTTGAATGATGTTGTCAATGATGATGCACTTATATTGAGAAGGGCGAGAGTTCATGGATGCCGGAAAGCAAAGTCACTTAGCAAAGTCACTATTTGCTGCACCATCAAAAGAGTGTATTTGGCATTAAAAGAATATGTGCACACCTTCAAAAATGTGCCTCCCTTTATTTATATCAAGGGCGAGCTCTTCAACTGGCGTGAATTCTGGGGATGGTGGGCCACCCCCCCTGCCAGACACATTAGGCTTTTTTTAAAACAAATAAAATAAATACGGGGATGAAATATGTGAGCAGGCACCTTCTAAGTCAGTACAAGTCATTTGTACATTGTTGTCAACATTTCTCCAGATATTTGTCTGCAAAATTTCCTAATGTTTAATCTTGACTTGTTGCTCTTTGGTCCAGTCATGTTCGTACTGGATAAATATTGATAATATGTGTAACAAAAAAGACGAACATGAATTAGTTTTTTTGTCACTAGTGGTCCTTATTCAAAGTAAGGGGACAGGAAATGGTTATAGAGAGAGAGGTAGGAAGACACGCCGGAAAAAGTAACAGGTTAGGATTCAAACCTTTGCTGCCTGCACAAGGGCAGTGGCTTCTGTAAATGGTGGCCACTTTACTCAGTGAGCTATCTTAGACATGCATAACTTATCCTGGATAACATGAATTCATCTGCTGTCAGATTCACACATTACATTATAGACTTTCACTGTTCATTTTATAAGTTTAAAGTTGTTAATCTAAGCAAATTTCAGCCAGGGAGTAGTGGTTAGAAAATGTGTATTTTAGGCTATTTACGCATTCAGGCCATCTGCTATTGTTTGCGTTTAGTATGTGCTTTATTTCTTCTCAAGCCTCCATCAAAAGATGTTGCTCATTCTGTGAGAAGTAAGGCGCACGCAGTTTATCCGTAGAATCAGTGAATCAGTGAATGATCTCATGGTCTTTTGAGGAAATCTGTGGACACACATTCACCAGGATTACCTACACCTGGCTCGACATAGTGGAACCTCCTGAGCCTGGTTTGGCCTTTGTGAAACGGATGAAGCCAGGATGAACTGATGGCGCTATGTCAAGCCTGGATTTATCTCTTATCCTGGATTTCTGAATCCTACTTTGTGAAACAGCCCTCTGGTCTCCTCAGTTCTCAAAACACGTTTTTATTTCAAAAAATGTTTGAAAACTGGGTTTGCAAAATACATAATTTGTTAAATGTTCTCCCTCAAAAAAAGGAACAAAAAAAAAAACTAAAGTGAATATACTTGTCTGTATATACATAATACATACTGCAGTACATAAAAGTACTGTTATTCTTTTCTCAAGGGCACAAAAGAATCCAAAATGATGCTTAATACTAAGAGAGAGCTTGTCCTTGGGGTTCTAGGAAAGTACAATTTTAAAATTGATATTTAAAAAAAAGAGAAAGAAAGAAAATAAAGAATTCTGCTGTAAAAAGAAAATCTAAATGAATTAAAAGGAGCAAAAAAGTGAAGGCTGGCTTTGACCTACAGACCTCACAGCTGAAAGCACTGAGCCAAATAAAGACTCCTCTTGAGAACTGGAGAAACTGTCGCCCTTTAACCGCTCACAAACCCGGCCTGCATATTTAGCCAGACCTCAGGTTAATGAATATTCAAGTCTGATACACCTCATCAGTCATTTTGATGTGTTGGAGCGAAGTGAAATGCCAATTAGGTTGTTTGGCACAAAGTACCTTAACAGTTTTTAATGTGTCTGCTTCTCAGCTGGTATTCATTGAGAAAAAGCTTGAATTTCAAAATAAGATCCCCCTCAATGAATCAAACCTCAGAGCAAGTTGTACAGCAGAACAAATGCATTGGCTGCAGATGTCAGTCAGATACAAAGACCTCGGACGGCAAAAAGCCAAAGTATGAAGGTTTTGCTGTTGACTCGTTGGAGGCAGAGAAGCCAGAGGAGCTTCTGTTGTTCCTTATGAAGGTCATGAATAGGTGTGGCAGTGATTCAGCGCCGCAAGGGTTCATAAAACAACCCCTTTATCTGTGATCTATACATGCTGTTTCTTATCAAGGTCATGCGTTGACGCTGCTTGTTGAAGGTCTCTTTGAAAAGGAGATGGATTTTCGACCAGAAATGGCAAATATTTGTTCCCAGCACAGGGTGGACTCAAGGGATCGCATTCTCAGTGTCATTGATCAGAATCAGCATTGAGAATTTGTATTATTTTCTGCAAAGTATATACAAATTTATCATACTTGCCGAAACATAGAAGTTCCTGAAATGTAAAGTCTCTTAGAGATGCTTCGCAAGTGCTTTTTTATATCTTTTAAAGAGAACTCTAGAGGATGTAAAGAGAGGAGTTACTGCAAATGAAAATGTTCAAACAAGTACAAACAAGACCGCTTATTGAGAAAGGTCCCATGTTCATAAAGTATATGTTCAATTTGATAAAACTAAGTCCATTAAGGAAGTGTACAACTATCTAGACTAACAGTAAGAGTGTCTAATATAAAATCCTGCATCAGGGCCTTTATTCTCGTGATGATTTGATAGTGGGACATCTGTGAAACCAAATACACTGTGAAGAAACGTGTCGTAAAGTCTGTGAGTCTGAGCAGGATTTCTGCCTGGACTTTTTATTAAACAGACTTGAGCTGGCTTCTGCTCAAGCAGCCATTTCAGGATTAGATTGTTGTTATTATTTTATTCCCCTCGGGTGCATCACAGTCAGCATCTATGGGTTCTTCCACTGTGATAATAAAAAACCCTGTGAAGGCCTTCAGCAGAGTTGCTCAACCCTCTTTCTGCACCATCAAGGTCTCCATCTAGGATTGTTTGAATACAGCTGGTGGCATCGGCACCCTACCCCACAGTTAGTTTTATTATGCAATTCCTCTTAAACATCATATACGTTTCTCTTCTGAACTACTCTTATGGGGACAGATACGGACTGTGATTAAGAACTGCTTGTCCGACTATTTACATGTTTTGAGCTGTTGTTTGTCAGGGGCGCCTCAAAACACATGATTTTTACATTTGAGCAAGTGACTCATGCCTTTGCCTTGCATTTGGGGACAGTATTGCTTATGGAAAAAGCAAACTCTTTATAATTGGATGTTTTGCAGTAATCTGGGGGAGTTTACAAGCAACAGGGAATCCATCACGATCTCACTCCATCAACAAAATAAGCATAATGTGGGCAAACAAAGCTGATTTACATGTCATTTCCATATGCATGATTATACAGGTGCAAAGAGGATTATTTTGGCATAAATCTACTCTGCATGGCTCTATTTCCCTGCTGTACTGTACCCCTCAAATGAGCACTAACAAGACCTTAGCAGTAAGCCAGAATGAGCTACATGGCGCCTGGTTCATTTCCCCACTGATGCAGTGCTCTGCCAACACTGATGATGCCTCTGCGTGATCATATTCAGCAACCCATGCAGGGTAAGGAATGATAACTGGTTGCAGAAATAAGAGCAGGCATCGGTTCGTTTGCAGGGAAGGAGGGATGGCGAGGAACAATGACTCTGAAATGATACGAGAAGAACTGCAGCGAGAAACAGCGGGCATTATCACCCTCACGGGGAGGGTGGGGGTGTAGGAGCGACAGCAGTTTACACACGTGCACACTCGTCTACGGTGCACACACTCACACAGCGGACAGCTGCCGGCCGCCCAGAGCCTCTCCAGCTGGCAGCACACACACGAGTCAGACGCTGACAAATTCTGTCCATAGGTGCCACAACAGTGCACACATGTCATCATGTCACGAACCATTTCAGATAAAAATCTGAAATACAAAGCGTCTAATCGAGACTTCAAACGTAAGCAGGATCTAAATTACCAGTTGGCAGACTTTTTCAAAATGATGCTAAACAGCTCATTAAATTTTAGCAGCCAAAAAGATGAATGACATACCTGTAATGAGAAATATAATTCCTTGTACATATCTTGGGGTTTACACAAAATATATATATTTTTTTCTTATTTCGTAAATTGTGTCAAATCACACACCTGTGGCACATCACATTTCTATTCTGTCCATGTTTCTTACAGTTGCATCCTCATGAAAAAGAGTGGGGATCTAATCTCAGCCAGCTCTTCTGAATACCATACAGGAAATGTTGCCTTTTCAAAATAAGTAATGCATATTCATACTTTTATTTCAACATAAAGTCAACATGAAAACTCCAGAAAGATGAAGGTTGAAAGAAAGAAAAAAAACTCTGGTCCGGTTTGTGCATATATTGGAAACAACTTCTCTTTTGTCGAAAGCATCCACTCAGGGCTCTAAAATCACTGCCAACTCAAAAAAGCCGACCACCTCTTTAATTACTGCCACTTGACTTTGAAAATAATTCATTCAGTGAGCTGTTTGAATTTGTAGAGTTCTGTAACATCGCTAAAATCAGCTCAGAGTAGATTTATCCAGCTCTCCCACCTTTACCTTTGATCTACACCTCGTATCAACTTAAAACGATGCTGCATTTGCAGTGCCTTAGAAGCGTTAAATAAAAAGCCTTTTGCTTTGATTTTATTCATCAACAGTAATATAGTTTACTTAACTTCAAAAAAGAAATGACCCGGCACTAGATCTGGGATTTTCCTAAGATATCATCAAAGGGCCACATTTCTCACAGAGGAGACAAGTATTTGTCCAACATCCTCGCTCACAGCCCCTCTTTGCTAAGGTTTATTTACACTTTATCTATTTACTGTTAACAAACTGTTAACTGTTGACAGTGGACATTTGGCTGTTTGGTGCATTAGTCCCACTAACTGTTTGGTTATTGAATTGCATCCATCCATAAAGAGATATCCTTCTCGTACAAAAGACTGATGAGTGACCTTGGATGTATTATATTAACCTGGATACCGGACCGGAAAATGGCCGCCGTTCATTTCAATGGAAGTTGCTCGCCTGGCGCATACGCCGAAAAGGTTCCTGACTTCCGGGTTTACTTATGCGTTGTGGGGCCCATAGAGCATGCGCAGTTGAGTCACCTCCCATCATGCCCCGGGGCAATGAGAACGAGTATTAATATAATATGTATTAATATAATATATGAATTAATGTATATTATTACATGTATATTATTACATATATTATTAATGTATTAATATAATTATATAATATGTATTTATATAATACATCCATGGAGTGCACGGACACAGCCGTGACGTCACGCCCAGAAAGAGACTTTTCTTTGTATTTTCTGGCCGTTATAAAACATTTTTGACGGATATAAAGTCCATGACTTAAAAATATAGAATACAAAGATTAGTAATTAACGTTGATCACAGCTGGAGGTGTCCTGTGAACAGTTTTAGAGGCTTTTCATTTCATTTCATTCATTTTATTCTTTATTTCATTCAAAAAACAAAACAATTCAATACAAACACAAATACAAATGTTCCTAACTTGTGAATGAAAAGGGAGCAGAAAGAAGAAGAATCTTATCTGATCTGCCCCTTTCACAAATAACATAAATTAAAAATAATAATAAAAAAACAACAACTAAGTGAATAAAAACAACTAAAATAAAATAAAATTAAAATAACATTAAAATAAAATTACCACCGCCTAGGGGTATGTCAATCAAACTCAAATTTTTTCGTTATATTTCCTTAACATACAGGCTTTAATTGTTCTTTTGAATGTAATGTTTAAAAAGGCTTTTCCTTTACTATTGCGGTCTATGGGAAAAAAGCTTTTTGGGCCCCATGTGATTTTTTTGTTGCAGTACCGCGACTGGCCACTGGGAAAAATCGGCGTGCGTGCTGAGTGCGAGACTCGGGGGCCTGTGAGTGACAGGTCGGGACGATCCAGGAATTCAATCAGATTTCAACAGGGGCCTAACGTTCATGTGGTCCCGCCCCTTGAACTGCCCATGACGTGAGCTAATAATGTTTTAAAGCACCAACTTCAGTTATGAGGTGCCAGGGTCAATAGTTTGATCCACGTTATAACAATAGTAACAATTTCACCCATTTTGATCACTGTGCCAGTGGTCTATTTGAAGAGGGTTCCTCAAATAAGAGCTATTAAGCCTCCAGGAGAGGTAATTGTGTTCCATCAGGCTGAAAGCATCACTCCCCAGGCTCATCCTCTTGTCTCATTTGGTCCATTGGCTCAAGAATGAAATGACTTCACAGCAATTATGTCAACCTCTGGATGTAGTTTATGTTTCCCCACAATTCCACATCCATCCATTACCTGATTATCCTTTCATTTATATCTCCACTCTTCCAACAGCAGTTTCAGCATTATTTTTCTCTCTGTTATACACACAGTAATATCGTCTTTACCTAACCCTCCAATGCCAGATGTATCTAATGAGGCATACATTTCTAAGACGTCTGTAACACAGTCATAATTGTGTAATGTATTCAAAATGATGAGAAAAATAATTAGTGTCAGTGGATAATCTGAAGTGTTTTTGATTTAATATATGATAAAGACTTCAAATTTTTTTTTAAATGTGATATTTTATATGTCAGGCTTTAAAGGGCTAAATTGTAGAAGATTTAATTCTGCTGTCACTTCGATGTCTTGTTCAAATGTGACAAAGCCATTAAAATCCAAATTTATTCTTTTTTTTATCTCTAATTCTACATCAATTTTACACCGTATTTGAGATGTAAATTTGTGCTGGTGAAAAGGTAATGTATGACAATGTTTAATGTTGATAAAAGAACAAACTTCCTACTGAACCTGCAGTAAACACTGCAGCGAGAGAGCTTACAAGTGACTCCTTTTACTTTACAAAAAAGGGATCAAATGGCTCTGTAAAAAGGGAATGATAATAAAGATTCAGCAGGTAACTATTTATTACGTTTAACCTGCTGGAACCTGTGTCCACACAACATTATCTAGATCTTTTTAAACTCTTCGAGCAACAGAATTGAGCTGCTGTTTCACAGAACATCCGCCGTCGGTATTCATTCGTTTCCTCACCCGCTGTTAGTCCCAGTTATCGTATAATGCAAATGAGTCTCAGTGGAACATGTGACAATAATTGCCTCATTTACCCAGACAACTGCTTCACTTTGATATTGAAATCTTTTTTCTCATTAACATGTAAAAAAGATGCTCTCATATTTAAGCCCCCTTGTGCTGTCAACGACGCAAATACATTTACACACAAACAAAGAGATACATAATTTTATTCATTTATTTGTTTTCTTATCGCAACAGTACCCTGTTTCTCTTTTGTTTGTCAACCATTAATCCAGTCTGAGCTGGCATTAGAATTCCACTAAACGTCCAGCAAACACCAGCATTACCTCCTGAAACACACACACACACACACACACACACACACACACACACACACACACACACACACACTGGACACCAAGCTATTTCCTTTTATATTTGGTTTTATCATCACTTGGTCGTTATTCTATACTTTTGCTGGACAAAATCATTTTAATTGGTTGAATGACAGATGATTTAGGAGTTCCCTGACAAGTGGACCTAGAAAATATTTCATTGAACCTGAAAAGGAGACGACTTCATTTCTGTAAAGTAATATGTCATAAGTAATACCTAAACAGGACGTATGACAATCTTTATAAACTTGTTGCACCAGGGCCTCGTGTAGCTTTTCAGTATTTCCTCTGTTTTGTTGGTCACATTATTTTTAATAAACATCATCTGTGTTGTCTCACATTCAAATATGAATGTAGATTTGCTGAAGACTGAAATCTTGTAACTTCCCTGTGAAAGAAGGAATAAGAATGAAGTATGAGATGCTTTCAGTCGGTCCGTCTTAAAATAATCCCAACAATTTAAAGTGTCAATCATGATAATCATCATGCTTGTGGACCATTATGTCTTCACCAAAAAGCAATGAATGTCCATTCATCCATTTTCTATACCCAGTTAATCCTGTACAGGGTCACAGGGATGTGCTGGATCCTATCCCAGCTCATTACAGGCGAAAGGCACTTTACACCCTGGACAGGTCGCCGCTCTAAATCAAGGAATGTGTCAGCAATAAATCACTAGTTCTTCATTATTATTACAGTTTTTTTCGATTGCTTACACACTAAAATTAAAAGTAGTACACTATTAGCAAAACCTTACACTCAAGAAGCAAAACATCAGCCCATATTTGCACAACTATAAGCACATTGTCAACCTCACACTTGTTGCAAAACTCTACACACAGTGATTTTCAAAACACTAAACACACTAAACGTACATTAGACACAAAAATCTATCATAAAGTCACTTCTTTGCAATACCAAAGCACTGACTGTCAAATTAGCACACCGTCCAACCAGTTGGTTCAACACAGTCATCAGGTGTGCAAACACTTGTTTGCTTAAATGTAGACACACCAATCAGGTGTATCTACACTATAGAAAGCAGCAGGTGAGCTCATTGGTCTCCAAGCACAAGAGTCAGAGAAAGACTACAGTTTTTCTCGATTTCTTTGACACATTTTGCACATCATGGGTCAACTTTATCTAATGCTCACACCTTCTTTGCACAGCAAGAGTCCTCTCTGGCGAATCGGTTAACTATTTCTCATTGCTTTCACACAATTTTCTTTGACTTTTACTGTAATACACTTTTCAAAACAGTTAACACACTTCTCACAAAGAGACACAAAACATAACTGATTTAC
Source organism: Cololabis saira (assembly GCF_033807715.1). Classification (NCBI taxonomy): domain Eukaryota; kingdom Metazoa; phylum Chordata; class Actinopteri; order Beloniformes; family Belonidae; genus Cololabis; species Cololabis saira. Next base: position 31,146,977 of record NC_084599.1, read on the forward strand.
CATGGCAACACATTGCAGACACTTTGTAGCAGCCAATTGGAACTGCTCTCTCAATTCTAAAAAATGATCAGCACCTGTGTGAACTCTCTTTGCAAAACAAAGCAAGTAGTCTTCAACTTATCAAAGAGGTCAATAGCTTGAAGTTGACACCAAGCATAGATCGAGGAGGACGTGGACGAGGACATGTGGACTGATCGTCAGGCCCGTGTCGACAATGCGTCATTTTCCTGTATTTTTATTTTTTTCATATTTACAGGGTTTCATTTGATTGTGTTTCATTTACAGAACTTTCTTTGAGAATTGACCTTTGTTGTACTGCATATTGAACCCTGTCATTTTGGTTGCTTACAGTATGTGCATATGACAAGTACTGCAATAAATCAGAATCTTGACATTTTGTATACAGTAGAACAAATGTAAATCAATGGTGTTGACAGGAACCTCAGCAATACAAAAACAGATCTACAATATTTTACTGTATACACATTTTCTGATTTTACTGTAAATACTCTGTGACAGTATATTTCTAAGTTATATAACTAAGTTAGAGTGCTCAATACAAAACCCAAATTGTAGTATGTTGTCAGTTGTAAAATAGTCAATACTATGAGGGTGTTGAACAAAAGTTGATATTGATAGCTGTAGTTTCAATTTTGTTATCCATCGTTACAGTAAATAAATGAGAAAACACACATGTTCAATTGAGAAGAAATTCTAGGTTTTGATGGAAAAGTTTGGTTTTGATGGATGTGTGACAAGTTTTGAGAAAGTGGTGTCATTCTGCAAACATAAAGTGTTTTGGTTATTTCAGCTTCTGTTAAGGGCTTTGTGTGAGCTGTTTTGAAAAAGTAAACTGTGAATGGAAAAATGGGCCAAAACGATCAAGAAAAACTGTATATTTGTACTTTGTTGATAGTAGCCTACTCTAATCATAGGGACGTAGAAGTGCTAAAAGTGTTTTAGGTTTATCACAGCAGAGTGTAACTCGTGCAAACAGAGTATAGTAATGTGAAACGTGTTTGTTTCATATGGTAACAAAGTGTGGTTTTTAAAAAGAAGTGTATAGTTTTTACAAGCGTGTTTAATTTTGCAAAGGATCTGTAGTGTTTTGCTAATTTGGTGTGTTGTTGTGCTAATTGTGTGTAGTGTTTTGAAACCACGGGCCCTGTTTTGAAAATCATGCTTAGGCAATCAAGAAAAACTGTAAACCTGATTATCTGCAGCTCGGCACTAATTTGAACTGGTCTTGGTCAGTTGCTTGGTTCACTCCTAAAATGAGCTGGCGTCCTGTGATTACAGATAAGCTCATAGTCATATCATCTGCAGAACTGCTACTTTTTTCTGCACTTTAACCTGATTCTAATTTAGCCAAGCATGGCAATTATTCCCATATAACTAGTAAAATTGAGAAATTGCTGAAAAGCAAAGATGGATGGCATGCCACTCATTATAAAGCTAAAATATCTCTCCCCTGGCAGTCAGGGGGTGTGGGTTTTTGTCCATCTGAGGTTTCATTTTACTTAATTTTAAGACTTGGAAAATAGTGCATGGTCTTTGACAGAGAATTGTTGCACTACATCTGAAAAGAGCTTACCATTTCCAAACAATCTGGCGCTCAACATTCTAAAAGGAGAAAGATTATTTACTAATGAAAAGCATACGACATTGTTCCCAGTCTCCCAGCAAATTTACCCCAGGATTAGACTATGTGTGCTCATAGCACAAATAAATAACATTTTCTTTTTTTTTTTTTTTTAAACAGAGCTACTTCTCAGACCCCACAAGCCTCACTGAGCATAATCTAAAAATCCATGACAGCACAATTGCAGGAAGACTGAACCAATATGATTTGTTTGAAAGGGTCAGCAGGAAAAAGCCTCGTCATGTTGAAACAAACACGAAACAAGCACAGAGGTTTGCAAAATGGAATATTATTGAATAACAACAGTGGAGTTGTTTAACCTTAATGTCCCGTACCATGTCAGGCAACAACAAAAGCACAACGTTTCAGCAGAAACACCTCATGCTCACTGTCAAACACGGCAGTGGAGCAGTGACAATGTTGATTAGAAGCCACAACACCTGCAAACCTTACAGTCACCAAGTCGACCATTAACTAACTCTTCATACGGGAATATTGTAGAGGCAAATGTGAAGCCATCTGGTCTAAAGCTGAGTCATGCAATGGAACCCTGATCTAAATCACAACAGCAAATCCACATTGAAATGGTTGAAAACAAAAAAAAGAAAAGAAAATCGTGACCTTGGAATTGCTTAGTGAAAGTCCAATCCTGCAGACCTCAACCCTGAACCGCTGTCACAGGACCTTAACAGAGCTGAGCATGAACAAATACGCAAACACTTTAATGAACTGAAGCACTGCTGTAAAGAGGAATGGGCCAAAGTTCTACGAAAACCATGTCAAAGACGGATTGAATCATACAAGAAATAACTACTTCAGGTTTTAAGAGGATCTACATGCTACGTAACCATGGGGATACTTGGTCATTTTCACAAGAATTACCATCTACTATAACCAGAAGAGTTTTTCCACTTTCTGCACACACACACACACACACACACGACTGAAAGAGGGGGTTTTACCCTTCTACACCTGAACTCTGCACAATCTTTGTCATTAAAGTTGGAAGAAGGATCAGTTACACTACTGACAAGGATATCCAGAATTCAACACCGGGCTTCAGTTTCACACTTACAGATAAATGCATGTACCGTATTTTCCGCACTATAAGGTGCACCTAAAAGCCTTTAATTTTCTCAAAAAGCGGCAGTGCGCCTTATATATGATCATTACGGTAATTAGGGCCCGAGCACCTTCAGTGCGAAGGCCCTATTGTATCTGTAGGAATTTTTCTTTCTTTCTTTCTTTCTTTCTTCTGACGAAAGGAAGGCCTTTTTGCCCCCCTAAACGTGCCCAAAAAGTCACCAAATTTTGCATGCAAACCAGGCCTGGCGAAAAATTTGATATTTAATGGTTTGCATTAATGGGCGTGGCAAAATGGCTCAACAGCGCCCCCCGGAAAACTTTGTGCCTCAAGCCCCACGATACGGTTTGACGTACATGCACGAAAATCGGTACACACCTGTATCATGTCGCAACTTAAAGAAAAGTCTCTTGGAGTCATGGCCGAAACCGAACAGGATGTCGGCCATTTTGAATTAATCGTGTCATTTTGGCGAAATTCATGCCATTCCTTCGGCAGTTAATACGGCCCGAACCGTAACGTACCCCCAGGTGTGTTATACATCAAAATGTGCGTCTCCATCCTGCGACAACACGCATTACTTTTCTCTTTCAAAAGCGTTACCGTGGCGACGCTAGACGCCAAAAAGCAAGCCCACCCTTCATCTGATTGGTTCAGACAGAAAAAACTTTGTGCCTCAAGCCCCATAATACGGTTTGACGTACATGAACGAAAATCGGTACACACCTGTATCATGTCGCAACTTAAAGAAAAGTCTCTTGGCGCCATGGCCGAAACCGAACAGGAAGTCGGCCATTTTGAACATTCTGAATTAATCACGTAATTTTGGAGCAAGATATGCCATTCCTTCGAGAATTAATACGGCCCCAACCGTAACATGCACCCAGGTGTGTTATACATCAAAATGTGCGTCTCCATCCTGCGACTACACACATTACTTTTCTCTTTCAAAACTGTTACCGTGGCGACACTAGACGCCAAAAAGCGCGCCCCCCCTTCATCTGATTGGTCCATATTTAATAGTTTCCCAAAAGTCACCAAATTTGGCATGCAAGTCAGGCCTGGCGATAAATTTGATATTTCATGGTTTGCATTAATGGGCGTGGCAAAATGGCTCAACAGCGCCCCCCGGAAAACTTTGTGCCTCAAGCCCCACAATACGGTTTGACGTACATGCACGAAAATCGCTACATACCTGTATCATGGCACAACTTAAAGAAAAGTCTCTTGGAGCCATGGCCGAAACCGAACAGGATGTCGGCCATTTTGAATAAATTGTGTCATTTTGGCGAAATTTATGCCATTCCTTCGGCAGTTAATTCAGCCCGAACCGTAACGTGCACCCAGGTGTGTTATACATCAAAATGTGCGTCTACATCCTGCGACACCACGCATTACTTTTCTCTTTCAAAAGTGTTACCGTGGCGACGCTAGACGCCAAAAGGCGCGCCCCCCCTTCATGTGATTGGTCCATATTTGATAGTTCTCCAAAAGTCACCAAATTTTGCATGCAAGCCAGACGTGGCGATAAATTTGATATTTCATGGTTTGCATTAATGGGCGTGGCCTAACGGCTCAACAGCGCCCCCTAGAATACTTTTATCTGCCATAACTTTTGAATGGTTTGACATAGGAAGTTGTGGGTGGTGTCATGGGACTCTGTAATGAGTCCTTAAGCTTCGTTGGCCTTAATTAGCCCCGCCCCTTCTTCTGATTGGTTGTCCCGATTTTCTGCTATAACATTGGAATGGTTTGACATAGAGAGTCGTGGGTGGTGTCATCAGATTCTTTATGGAGTCCTTGACCTTCATTGGCCAGAATTAGCCCCGCCTCTTCTTCTGATTGGTTGTCCCTTTTTTCTGCTATAACCTATTAATGGTTTGACATAGGAAGTCGTGGGTGGTGTCATGGGACTTTGTACTGAGTTCTTAAGCTTCGTTGGCCTTAATTAGCCCCACCCCTTCTTCTGATTGGTTGTCCCGATTTTCTGCTATAACTTTGGAATGGTTTAACATAGAGAGTCGTGGGTGGTGTCATCAGATTCTTTATGGAGTCCTTGACCTTCATTGGCCTGAATTAGCCCCGCCCCTTCTTCTGATTGGTTGTCCCGATTTTCTGCTATAACTTTGGAATGGTTTGACATAGAGAGTCGTGGGTGGTGTCATCAGATTCTGTATGGAGTCCTTGACCTTCATTGGCCTGAATTAGCCCCGCCCCTTCTTCTGATTGGTTGTCCCTTTTTTCTGCTATAACTTTTGAATGGTTTGACATAGGAAGTCGTGGGTGGTGTCTTTTCTGATATGCTTATGGGGGGCGGTGGCCTTGAGTGCGAGGGCCCGTTCATCGCTGCTTGCAGCTTTAATTATTATTGCCACTTGAGTCTTGCGTTATTGAAGCCGAACAATGCAAGACCAAAGCTGGACCGTTGTAAAATATTCTGGCCTGGAAAGAATGTGTGATTTGGCCGAGAACCCCTTCACGTCCCTACCCAGTCACCCCTGCAATGAAAACAAACTCAGCCTCAAGGTGTTACTTATGAGACCTGTTTCTAAAACAAGGTCAGACAGGAGAGGATAAAGCAACAGTCTGTAAAAGTGATATCAGTATTCCTCCGCTTTATCCCAGAAATAGTCAAATACCACACCTCTGCAAACATCACCTTTCTTAAGCCCAGTTGTTCATCTTTCAGGAAAAAACACTGATGTGTCTGTAGTTCAACTTTATCCATTATTGATACATATGGCATCAAAAATGAGTAAGAGCTCATTGTTTTGAATCAAGGCAGTGAAGTAAAAACAGTAACTCAGGTGAATTCACATGAACACCCACAACAGCTGACAGAAATACAAATGCCCTGTCAAGCCTTATGGGTAGGATAAAAATAGTTCTGGCATCCTGAGCAGGTGGAGTCTGACAGCGTTTGTCATGAAGCTGTAGACGGGCTCTGCTGGATGCCATCCATTTGTCAGTTGTAGGCTTGGTCTGGACATCACTGGCTAACCTGAGGGGCCGTTAAGGGGGACGGTAGCATGCTGAGAAGTAGCATCCCATCAACAGCTCAGGCCTGATCGAATTTACTCCACGTACGAGCAGAAGAGCGGGGGAAATTAAGAAAAATAATACCACGGTTGAATTAACAAAGTAAGTGTTTGAGTTCTGATAGATTCAGTTGTTTCTGGAGGAAGTTGCTAATGTACCACCTCCTGTTTCCAGAAAGATGTTATACTCGTGAAAAAAAACAACAAAATAGCTTTACCCATTAGCAAACATATGGGTATTAATTTTCATGACTACGAGGGGGCTCAACCTCTCGAAGGGGTTACAGTATAATAGAGGGATCATTTTCAAGGGATTTTATTGATGCACAATGAAAAGAGTGGGTCTTTGGGATAATATATTTAAAAAGCCACTAACAATTTTGCATTTTAATATTACCATCCACATTTTTCAATTGGAATTTGCCTAATTGTTATTAATTTGACAACATTTAGTGACTGCGTGCCATTAACTGCCCCATGTAATAAGGGGCATTGTGCAGAGATGTTGCTGAAATTAAACTGTAAATCTCAGGTGTTTATTTCCGAGTTACATGAAAATATTTTGTAATGAAGGTGAATTGGTCTCAACTATGAGGTGAAATTGAATGTAAAAATTAAAAAAATCAATTTGTGTCTCTGTTCCAGTTATCTATATTTTCTCAAGTGACAGATTGCTTGCTGGTGTTTGCTCAGAAAGAGAGTGAGAGTGGCCATCAGTGGCATTTACCTGCTTCTTGCATCTGGCCCCTGCAGCTCCTGGTTTTTAAAGAGAGTCGTCATAGGGGAGAAGGCGGATCGATTGGAGGAAGGAAATGGACTGTGCAAAATTGAAACCGACTGAAAATTTCTGCTTTTAATTATAACTGTGTTCAATTAGCCTTAACATTATTACTGAATGGAACTGGTGCTCTGGGGTTCAAGCAACAGGAGCTCAAGCGTGAACGTTATTTCTGCTCATAATTCCACTAAAAGCAGAGCAAGGGTACCAGAAAAAGACTGGTGTTAACAGTATTGTTTCTTCAGCTTTGAAACGACTGCAAAACTTAGACCTCAGCCTAAGGAGATCATAAACTTTAGAGGTAAGGCAGAGCCCAAATGTCACCCTGATAGAGGTCTCACTCAGCTGACATTTATCCTTACTGAGTGAGCATGATATTCATATATATCGCAGTTTTTAACACCAAGGATGAAGTGAAGGTCTTTAGAAAGCTGCAGGGTATTTAGGGGTTTGTATAGAGTAATGTTGAAGCCGGCATTTACCACTGAGGGACCTCCGTGGTGTCACTAGACCAGAATATATGACAGACAGGTTCTCTGAGCTACAACAAAATGTTGGATGAAGACTTTGAGAGCAACTGATTTGAAAATAATCAACTTTTTAATATTATGAATTATGTAAAACTGTATCAAAGAGGCACTCACACAGTCTTAAATTCAGTTTTCAGCTTAGAAGTTAATATTTATGCTTTAGTTTGAAGGTCATACCTTGTTCATTTCTATACTGGATGTGTCCGTTATCACCCTTTAATTAGTTTGTATTCTGACTGCCTAGCACACTGTTTTTAATCCTCTTGGATATTCAGCAGCAGGTAGATTTTAGTTTTAAACTTGAGAGGTTAGCAACTACAAAAGTCAAACAAAAGGTCTAGATTTCCCGGTTGCTTTTCAAATGCATCTTTAAAACGTTAAGACCATCAGATACAATAATCAATACAATGCAACAATTATAAATTATTGTTAGGCCATTTTAGTATTTAACTTCATGCTGCTGCTTCACAATAGAACCCAAAATGTTCTTTGGGATACAAAAATGGGAGAAAAAGAAAAGGTGTACTGTATTGTAAAACATTGGCCAGAAACGTCCAACCACTTGACAGCTGAAGTGAATAAAGCTGAATATCTCCGAACAATGGTACATTCCAAGGTCTATCTGAAAAAAAGTGAGTAGTGGTGTCTTGAAGACATGCTGGGTGTGTTACATCACTCAAACTCTGAGCAACACTCTGAGCAAGACCAGGATAAATACACAAGCTTTTAGTATGAAGCCGCTGGGCACACAGAACTCCAATACTGCTCTCCAGCTCATATCTGGCTCTTGTGTAACTACTCAGTTGTTTGTCTTGTGGCAGCAGACCACGTGCAGCTCAATGTGCCCTCTAGTGGTCAGTGCAATGATTGTATGAGGAAGAGAATGTTTTGAGAAATGGGTACAACAACTACATGCAGGTTATTGAGAAGACGCACAAAAAAAATAAATTATCATCAGCGGTGCAGATGCAAAGTCTATAAAGAGGTGTCAAGACCTGGATGCACAATATCAGTTAAGCGAGGTGTTGGGGATGTGCTGAAAGAGATTTCATTAGCAATGCCTCCACCTCACACCGCCAGAGCGTCAGGTATCTGCAGCCAAAATCTTGATGCTTCAAGATGCAGGTTGCCATCTTTATGTTCAGAGTGCAGGGAGTCAGACATATTTCTGTTTTCCAGACTACACTATTTTGTCTTGATTGTTTGCCCTGGTATAGCTACCATTGTGGTGTGGCTCTAAAACAGTAGGTTTCTTCCATCTTTACTCAAGATTTCATTTGACACTCCCTTTGAAAAAAATATTTATTTTTTAATGATTTTAAAAAAATGTGTTTGCTAAATTCAATGTGAAGATGCCAAAACAATCTCATTCTCAGTTATTAATAAACCACTATGGCTTGTACAGCGTCGCCATTTTTCAAGGCACGGTGATGTGACTTTTTTACAGGCTTATACATTTTCAAAACAGGCTCAAAAGAATCAGCATGTTGGCTTCTCCAAGAAGCTTAAAAGCACATTGAACATTAAAATAACTGATATCCACAGAGCAATATAGTAGGCCAAGGAAAACAAGCAAATGCCAGTTGGTGTTCTCTTCTGTTTAGAAGAAAGAAAATATAGTTAACGACAAAAGCTTTAACTGCCTAGGATTCACGAAGAAAGGCAAAATAAAACCCCCGTTTAGACCTTTAAAGGCTTTAAAAGATGATTGAATACGACTCAAGTTGTGAGGCAACATTTTTCTGTCATTTGTTTAAACATTAACTTCACAGAAGAAGACCTTTTGTGCATCATTACCACAAACTATCTTCAGAAGTTTTCAAATGAATATCTAGTAAGTTTTATACATCTTTAAAGCAAGTTCCATGGAGGGATGAAATTGCAACAGAATTATTGAATGTAATGAGAAACTCTGTTTTGAAGATACTAGTCTCTCCTCTACGCTGAACGCAGTATTGTTTTGGCCTCGCTATTCTTTATTTATTCAATAATGAAGACAGTTGCTGGGAGATAAAATGCAAACTAAAAAACTGCCAAAGTAAAAAAAATGTAATTTCAAAGCAATCATAAATCCTCATGATGGAATACATTTATATTTCTTTTAGAAATTCCTGGGTGAATATTTACGATGCTGCTGACATGGATTACCTTAAATAAATTAATCTCAGCACCCATGTCAATCTCTCTAGTACTTTTGTTTATAAACTTAAACATCTAATACTTCCTTATAGCTTGTTCTGATCACGCGTCCACCTGAATACAGACCTGCATAGCAACTGTGGGTCTATGAAAACCACTTCCAAGAATACGAAATAAAAACAAAAATTTAAAAAAAATCAACCATTTAATATGATGATCACTGCCAGTTAATCCTGCGGAGTGGTGTTTTATAATATTGGCATTTCAAAATGTACTGGAAGAGCACTGAGCTGCTTTTTCAGAAATGACACTCATTTGTTCCTTTGCCCTTCGATTCATAAACCAGTGCAAGTCTGACAAAAAACTGGTGTTTCGAAGGGTATAAGCTCATTATAGTATACCCTCTTAACATTCAATAATTATAGAGTATATCCACGTGTAAATGCCCTCTGATTCGAGATGCATTTTGAAGTGTGTGAGGAGACACTTATTTCCTGGGAAGGCAAAGACGTGACCTGACTGTCTTTGCTTCTCACATGCTTTTAGTGTGCTGCTTGCCTTCTGATAGTGCTTTAATTTTTTAAATGAATGACACATTGAACAATAATTTTAAACTGATGCTTTCATATAACCAGCAGAAGATGTGTTGTGATGCGTTATTTATGGATCTATGGAATTTTTGGATCAGCTAAAAATGGCAGTACTCAGAAAGTACATTTCAGAGTTGATATTCAGTTTGTTTTTTTTTGTTTTTTAATCCTTCACTGGAAAAATAAAAACAGGACATGACTCAAGCATGAACCCCTTTATCCAGACTCTACGTATTTACCTACTCGGTTCATGTGGTGTTTTCTGTTCTTTTCAGAAATGAGATACATTTTATCAACAGAATCAGTCTGTTAAAGTAATGGCATTTAATGCCATTCAGACATTAGTCATGCTGAGTGACTAGACAGCAAATCAAATGAGGTATGATACAAAAGTGACTGGAGTCACTGTTTTCTCACAGCATGTCTCATTCCCATAACAATCAAATGCACAAATGTTTGTTTTACACAAGGACGCAGCTGAAAATCATTTTTCTTCATGTCTTTGCTCATTTAGCAGTCAGGAAGGCTGGAATATACTTGCTGTTTGAGCCTGCGTTGGCGCTCACAACCAGCTGCATCGTGAACGGACCTCGCTCAAGCGCCGCACAAGGAGAGCATGCAGTACCGGAGGTTACCAGCTGGGGGCAGTATGCAGAGCCATAGTTGGAAAAGTAATAACATATTTAGTGGTAATATAATAAACCAGCTGATGGAACAACGGATAAATAAACAAGACGGCAACACTGGATGAAGAGGAGATCGCTGCATTGCTTTGGTTGTGATCTCGGTAAACAAAACGGCGCTATCAGAGATGGTTTGTCAGGCCGTTCAACCAAAGCCATCGGGGGAGGGGTGAGGGGAGAGGTCGTTACCCTCAATTTGCCGATTCAGCAATTGATGATGAGAAACAGCAGCAATGTTTCCAGATTTCCTCAGTTTCTTTTGATGACTTGTTACATGGGATTGTCCCGCTAATTCAGTACAAAACCACACACGGCGAGTACGAGACCCCAGCAGAGCAGCTGGCTGTCATCCTGTGCTACATGGCGACAGGGACGAGCTAATGAACTGTAGCAGCCAGTTACTAGCTTGGAGTGTCCATGTTGTCAGGAGATGCACTTACCGAAATATCTGGAGCAAAGTTGGTGAAGGTCGAGCGATGACTGACGAGCCTCCATCCAGCTCAGACGTTTGATCTTGTGGACAAAACACCCCATCAGGACCATCACCACTGTGTTTGCCCTGTATCTTCCGACCAGTGTCCATATCTGCTCCCAGAACTGTGCCAATTTGCCATCAGCTGTTTTGACACTCATGTTTGTCACTGTGTAGTGGCAATGTCCCATCATAAATGTGAGGATAACAGCTCACCTGCTCAGCCAGCTTCTCTTCAAAACAGCCCGCTATTTTCCGACCTCTGCGTCAAGTCACTGTGGTCAGCTGGTGCTCTGACCCGGAGCAGCGCCCCTCGCGGGCAGAGCGAGAACTGCAACTCGGCCATGATGCGTTCGCGTACTCATTCTGAGCAGCAAGTATATTGCATGGATTTAAAAGCGCTATTTTCACAGCAGAGTTTTTAGCCCTTTTTTTAAAACGACAGGACACCATATCCATCTCCTTTCAGGAAGTATAAGTCGTCTGAAATTCAAACTCCACGAACAAATGATGGAAAGTTGAGGAAAGCCAAAAGTGACTCTGACCATAACATTGTGATGTCATAAAGGGGACAATTTCATAATGTTGTCAAGGTTCATGGACAGTAGAGCCAAATGCAGGACAGTGGGGGGTAGGAGTTACATACAACATATTTCATGAACCCAAAAACACTGCATAAAGAAAGATGTTTAACAGCCAAAAGTCCAAAAAAGAAAGAAAACAGGTAACAGCAGAAGGGTGCAGGGAGCAAGACGGAATAAAGCAACAGAGAACCATGGTTGAACTCAGCGGCGTAACATCGTGGTGATAGGCCCTGGTGCAGTTTTGGGGTTTTTTTTGTGCCCACCACTGCCCTAAACAAAAGCACACACAGGCACAGGCACTTTAGAAACTAACGTTGTGACTGGCCACACTCACCCAGCACAGCAGGGGAAGCCTCCTCCCGGCGGTCGGGTCAACGGGTTCATGGAGGTGGCTGGCAAACTATCCTCCGGCGGGACGCTGGCCTTTTCCTCGGTTGCAGTAAAATAAAAAAAAACGTATCTAATTTGTTTGGGAAAGCTTCACATGAACTTTGTTCTTCCCTTTACTTTTGCCGAAAAGCCACATGACATCATCGTGTCATCATGCACATAACATGACTGACAGGTCGCCTATTAAGGTGATTGGACTATTCCATTCACAACAACTTTTATGTCTGGGCCCCGGTGCAGCTGCACCGCCGATATTTACGCCTGTGGCTAAACCAGAGGGAACTAGAGTTTGTCAGCGTTTAATAGACTTAAAAGCTGTTTTTATCCAAAGGCTATAACAGTGCTTAACATCGCAAATACCTTTACCTATAAACCTCCATCTGTGTTATAGTAATGACATGCAAGGTACGTGCACTCAACACCAACCTTTTCTTATAATCTCCAAATGTGCTGCTGAATTTCAATGTCTGTGTAATTGCCTATCTTTGCGCAGGGTCTCTGTTTTTTGTTTTGTCTCCTTAAGCTGCTACTGTGTGTGTGTAATCCTGTCCTTTTAAATGTGTCTTTTAAAGGTCTAGACTATTCTTTTTTATGCTTTTTAAGTTAAATTATTTTGCACTGCTAAATTCGTTGTACTGGTACAATGACAATAAAAACAATTTTTCTATTCTTCTTCTAGAGGGCCGATTAGAGGGAATAATACTGGAAACATACAAACACTCAACGAGACACGGATGTTGATCATCGAGGATCGAACCAACAGAGAAACAGGAGAAAGCACTTTCAAGATAAAACAGGAACTCAACGCAGACATCTAACAGCAAAATAACACAAGAAACACGACCAACTGCAGTTATCAGTTATGTTCTCAGTGAGTTACACACCTCTAGTTAATCTGGTGATGAGCCAATATTTTAGTGTTCTGTACCAACTCAGAGAATCAAACTCAGAGGAGCTACAGTACTGGCAGCAGTTGCAAAACGAAAGTGCAAATTACTAAATGAACATGTTCTTTATTCAGTCCACATATGGAAATTCACTGAAATATTTCATATCTTGAGTGCGTCATTTCAAATCTAAGAATGGTTCATTTAGACACGCCCGAGGTTCGTCCTCTGGAGGAAAGCGCTCGGCACAAGAGAGCAGTGCTCATTTTCTCAGAATTTTAAAAATTCTGTGCATCACCCTTCAAAGTGTATCGGATGACAAATGTGATGCAGCAGCAGATGATGAAACCCAACAGAATCTTGGTGAAAGGGAAAACATTTTTCAAGGCTCGACTCAGAGCAGGTACCTGTCAAACCCTTATCAGTGATTCAGCCTTATCGCATAAAACTACTTAGTCTGAATCAGCATGACAATTATGGTCACATTTAGAGCGAGCTTCAGCATGCAACCAGGTAAAGCACCTCATTTTTCACAAAAATTTCCCACATGGCCACAAATTGTCAAGCCACCGTGTGCTAATTTAGCATCTTTATTGGCACTTTGCAACTCTTCATTGTAGGTATGCTTCCAAATTACCAATAAACAAGTGAATTACTTCCCTGTAATAAGTTCCTCCTCTGTAACAGGAAATCTGCATGTCACTGGCTGGTTTGAAATTCTTGCAGCTTGGTCCTAGAGCAAATAAAATATGGTTCATATTTCTCATGACACTGAAGAGAGGCAAATGAAGTGTTTGTCTATCCAAGGTTTTAGCTGCATTTACTTTTATTACTTTGATGTTGTTTTTTTCCAAATCCTCCAACCACAGTCATCTGTGCTTTTTCCATTCCTACAAAGAAACCAATGTTAAAAAACACTAGTAATGACAAAATCATTCTTCTGTTGTGTCTCTTGTCTTTTTCCTCACTCCAATTTTATTCAGGTATTACCTGCAGGAAGCCACGGTTTATCTTAGTAGCTGTTTAGTTGATGCTGAGGTCAACCCTTAACCAGTCTGCAACCCATCACAAAACAGAAAGATTTCATAAACCTGGAGCTTTCAGAAAAAACACATGAAGAACATGGAAACTCCACACAGAAAGGCTCAAGCCGAGGTTCAAACCAGTAATCTTCTCGCTGTGAGGTGACAGCGCTAACTGCTGCAACCCACAGGCAAGCTGGCAAGACAAATATGGTATCACTAGAAGCATGATAATACTGAATAAAAGCAGAATTTTAAAATGAAAGAAAACTTTTTCAAACCCAAGTTTAAGCAAAACAACCTTTTCCAAGTCAAATACAGACCAGTTTTCTACAGAGAGGTTTAGACCCTTTTCACAGTGGTAAACAGAGGGACATTTTACATCTTTGTCCAGCCTATTTTTCTAAGATGTAACTGAACTTGTTTTATTCATGCTGTCCTTTTATTTTTTTTCCAATGTAAGAAAATACTTGATAGAAACATCCAGTTCAACACGAATTACCAAAGTTGCATCAAGAGGAGGATGTCGAGTTCTGATGAATCAATACCTCTCTCATGTGAATTAAATCTTCCAAAAAGCGGTTTCTTTTGGAACCAGTGAGGGCAGTGGGAGAAACAGGGCTAATGTGCATTTGAAACAAGAATAATAAATGAGGCACCAAAAACGTGTCACATGCAAGTCATTTTTGACATAAAAGGTTTTATTTTTCTTTTTAACTTGGGGAAAAAAAACCCACATCTGAGATTTTTTTTAATGGTTTTAATCCATTACCAGAGCAAGACTTTAAATACAGGTTTTGAAAACCCCAGATGGACATTTAGAAAGTTTCTTCTTTTACTTCATGAACCAATTAATTGTGGTATTTTTAAATAGCAATGGGAGAACTGTGAGGGAAAGAAAAAGTCAGAAACAAGCAATTATGTGAAAGTTCAAGAATTTCCTCAATGGTCCAAATCCATCCAATGGGAACTGGAACGCTGTGTTGCATACGTGTTTAACTGAGAATTATTTTCTGCAGAACAGTTCATAAATGTGTGCATGAAAAAGCAAAGCACAATGAAAAAGCAATCCTGGTCATAAGGGTTTATGAGCTGATCATAGAAGCTAACAACGAGGGTGCTCTGAAATGTGTAAATGGGATCCTGAAAAGGCCATGCCCACAGAAGGTTCTAGTTAAAATGTCACATGAGAGATATGAGACAAAATTACTCGATCGATTTGGGATGCAGGATTGCAAATTCAGAGAGATCACAGAGTGCTGACGGAATGAAAGACCCAGAAGGATGTAATTTGCTCGTCTACTTGAACTCAGGTAGTAAATGTTATGATCGGTAAGCTATCCCAGCATTTTGCTGAACCATCAGATACTGGAACACAGTAAAATATGTTCACATATCTCAAACATATAGGGGTTATACTTCACAAAAAAAAATTACATAGAAAAACTATTTTTAGGTTTAGTGTACTGTGATGAAACAGACACAGCAAATCTGACTTTATAAATGTATAATTTAGAAGAGCGGGAAAAAAATTCTGACTTTATAAACTTATTATAAAACCCATTTGGTCCAAAACAGTAATGGTGAAGTACAGTGAAGTATTTGACTGTGCTTATTTAGTCACAAATGAAGACAGGTCGTTTTATTTGATTTCCACCCAAACATCGTGTCCCTGTAGCTTTAGCGACCCCTAGCGGCCACAGGGGGTTGTGCATCTGTTTAGTCTGCACAATAAACGGCTCTGCTTGAGATAAGAAATCAAATTATAGACAGTTTCAAAAGAATTTGAAACTCATGCTTACCCGTTACTGAAAACATTTATTTGGCCACATTTTATTGTATTATAGAAATAATTTTAGTGTGTTAAAAGTGATTATGTCTCATAACCAAGATAATGATCAGAGGTACTGTATGGTAGTAAAACAATCAGATAAAGGTTTAGCAAAGGAAAACCTGAGTGGCCCAGTCAGATCCTAGATCTCAACCTCACAATGACACTGTAGAACATCCTCAAGGGAAATGCTGGGAAGGTTTCTGAGCTCAAGTAGCTCTGGAAAGAGGAAAGGTGTGTCAATTGTGCCGGGGTAGAGAATTTATCGTGACTTAATATCCACATAAAAACTGCACAGCAGCAGGTTCCCTCAAATTACTTGAAGGAACTACCTCCTCTTCTGCCACCTTGTGTTCAACTTGAAAATGAGAGCATATGAATAAAACACTAACTACTGTAAAGAAAAACTAGTGTGGATATGCAAAATTTAAATCTGAGCAAATCTTCACCATTTTATATTCTGTTTGACTACTAAGTAACGTTTTAGGTGTTCAGCTGCAGATAAGAGAAGTCCCCACAGAGATCCTCATAAAACTGTGTAAATTCTGAGACCTGAAATGGCACAGTCAAAATGATGCACCATTTGGATAACTTTAAAAACAAATCTTTATTTAAAAAGAAAAGTACACACAATTTATAACAGAAACAGAGCAAATGTCAACATATTTGACTATAATCTTTCCAGCCCGCCACAAGATGGCAATATTTTAGCTTGTATACAGTATGTATGGTAACTACAGTAACTGTTCTTTATTATGGAGGCTTGGCTTTTATGTCCCAGATCTGGATGCAGTGGTCGTTTTGTTGTTTTCAGAAGAGGGGGAAAAAAAGAAATAAATAAAAAAAAAAAAACAATGTTCTGGTTCCACATAGCCGCTTGTTGAAGAATTAATCCAGTCCAGGAGGGAGGCTTAGTGAAGCTGCTGGGTATCAGTCTAAAAAGTATTGCGTGATTCTGTGGATCGATGCTGGATAGCCAGTTTGCCGTAGCCGCCTCTGGCTGGGTCGTAATCCTGTCTGTACTCATCTCTCACCTACACAAGAAGGAAACAGCCACAGGAAAGATTAAATGCACAGAGATGAGCAAAGGGGGGGGGAAAAGAATAAAAAGTTTTCCATTTATATTATAATTATTTCAGAACCTGACTCAATTTAGTTGATTTAATAACTTTCAGATGATTCAAAAGTATTTATTACAGTACATTGTATTGCTATGGTAGTTTATTTCCTAGGATGCTGATATAGTCTCCACTGTGAGACACTTCAACATCACACATGACCTTAAGACAGGGCTTCAATCTTTTACTCGTCTCTTCCATACATAGTTTACTCTTAACTTATGGGAATCGTTGTTCATTGCCAGCGTTAAATTATCACAGAAAGCAATGCAAAAGTCAGATGTATTTACATAATGTGATAGAAAATATGAACTCCACAGTTTTGTAATATGCACAGCATATAAAACTCTTAAATCATTCCTTTAAACCCTTTAGATATGATTAACTGCTTCACAAATACCATGGCAAAGAAAAACAATGAAATAATCTTCTGGAGGAGCGACGGAGAGGGCTCGTTCTTCTTAAAGACACCATTAAAATGTCTAACTTTTGTTTTGCAAAAGTTGCATCTTTGATAGATTGTAACTTAAGGCAAACAAATGACAAAATTATAGAATATAGATGTGGCTTATGCCTGGTATTAACATTTGCTCAGAGTTATCTGATCAAAAGGAGACAGATTTAAGATGGAACCTAAGATGCATTTGAGAACACAGTGAGATCAGGTCACAGACATTGGGGGGGGGTCTCAGGCTCAGCCACGTGTTCCCCAATACTTTTAGAATGTAAACATGTGTCCTCGTCCACATTGGAGAGCATTCATGCACCATCGTCACATTTAAGTGCAAAACAATCAGGAGCCAAAACAGCCAATAAAGACACAGAACAACAATGTCATTGATTCGATTGTGTTGTTTTGATTTTTCCAACCTTAGTTCTTTTAATTTCCTGACCCATTCCTTTTGTGTTCCAGTCTGTCCGAGGCCTCTTGTTATCTTCTATGTTTTTATACGTGTGCTAGTTGCCATAACAGTTGTATACAGACAAGTTAATCTGTTTCATAAGTAGGGATGGGAATCGAGAACCGGTTCTTGTTGAGAACCGGTTCCCAGTGTTTCAATTCCTTGGAATCGTTTGCCTTTTTCCCCAAACGATTCCCTTATCGATTCCAGTGGGCGTGAATGACGTCACCAAGCACGTTGCGCCACGTGCGCATTCGCGCACAGCAGGAAAACACGGGGACAAAGAGGCATAAACGCTCGAAAGTTTGGTTACATTTTACCAAAAAGGATGACAACAGGGCGACAGTACTTGCAATGTGGACATTTCAACAAAGGGACTCGTTAGGACTCGGCCGACTGATGAGCTGGGAGCGCAGAGTCAGCCGGCGTGTGGTAAGGCTGATTTATGGTTCCGCGTTAAACCAACGCACCAACACGCACCGTACGGCGCGCGTCGCCGCGTACCCTACGCCGTAGGCTCTGCGTCGATTTAACGCGGAACCATAAATCATGCTTTATATTAGAAGAGCTGCGCC
This sequence comes from Cololabis saira, assembly GCF_033807715.1. Lineage (NCBI taxonomy): Eukaryota > Metazoa > Chordata > Actinopteri > Beloniformes > Belonidae > Cololabis > Cololabis saira. The sequence goes on from NC_084599.1 coordinate 31,165,242, forward strand.
AAGCGGATGAGCCGGGCGCTCCGAGGCTCCGGCGGACAGCGGAGCTCCTGACAGCTGCAGCATCAGCTCATCTATGGAGAAGTTAAAGAGCATATACCGCTAGATTCTCCTTTCATCAAGGCAGGGAAGAGTATCAGGCCAGAATAGATGAATGTTACCAGCAGTGACTAAGTTTGTGGTGTTGAACATGTTACTGGATATTCTTGTGTAATTGCTACAAAATAATTTGTTGTTCTTCGTTAATTTCTACAGAAGAATATTTATTTTATTATTATTTTATATTAAATACATATTTTACTGTATATTACAAATCATTTTGTGGGGACCCCCTGGCACCATCGAGGAGCCCAAGGCTGGGGGCATCTTAAGACCTCACTTATATTTTTTTTGTTCAAAGATATAAAAGTTTTATATCTTTGAACAAAAAAGATCGGAGAAACAAAGAAATTGAAACAAAGAAACAATTTTAGTATCAACTTTGTTTTATTAAAACAAAGTTGATACTAAAATTGTTTCTTTTTAGTATTTTAGTATCAACTTTGTTTTATTAAAACAAAGTTGATACTAAAATTGTTTCTTCTCCTTTTTTCCAAATGAGAATCGATAAGAGAATCGATAAAGAATCGAAAAGCAGAATCGATAAGAGAATCGGAATCGAAAAAATCTTATCAATTCCCATCCCTATTCATAAGGCCCAATAAAAACAAAATAAAGAAGTCTTTGTAGGCATATTTCATGTCCGTGCTTATTTGCAGGCAGCAGCCATTTGAGATGCTTACAGACATGCTAATGTCAGGTGTGAGACAAGACAGTTGCCTGTATTTTATCAGCAAATTTAAGACTAATATTTATACCAGTTCTAAACAGGTCCATAAAGAAAAAGAAAGTTATCCGAGAAGACTTTCAGTGAGAAATAAGCAGATCTTTCCAGCCAATATCTCATTTCAGGAATGTTTTCACTTCAGTCAAGTTAACGCTTGATTGAACAAAGGCACAATTGTTTTAGTTTTACAGGTCCTTTCCGTCTGTGATCAAGTTTCTTTAGAGGTAAATTCAGCAAACCAGTATTTTTTTCCCCTTCATATTTATTAAACTACTCCACTACTTACATTTACAATCCACAAGGAAGAGAATTTTGTAGCACTATGAAAGTGGACATGACTGCATGTTTGTGCACAGAACACACTTTAATTTTTATTTCAAACACTGTAAGAATGTTATTTTTCAAAGGTTGTAGTTTATTATAAAAGATATTTTTTATGTTTAAAAATGTCATGAGCACTGATTATTTAAATGTGAATACAGTGAGTCATTACTCTAATGACACACAATACTGTGCTTCAATATTTGCCAAAAGTGCTGCAGTGCAAAAAATATAATTTTTTTCAATATGCGATCAAATGGTCACTAATTGTTCAAGGTTTCTGAGTCATAACTCTTACCTGTCCTCCTGATTTTCCACGGCCGTACTGCCGACCCTCCTTAAAACCTGCATCCCAGTCTGTCCTAATGATGCGGTCGTCCAGCCGTGTGCCATTAACGAAGCGCATGGCATTTTCGGCACCCGTTCGTGTGTAGTATCTGGTACAGCAGCAGTCAAGGTATGCAGATTGTGAAGCCCTCATTGGGGGTGTATTCAGTCTGTGCATGCTCAAATAAAAACAGACATTAATGCTTCTTCCACACAAAAGTCGCCTGAACTCAATGTGCTACGGTTAAAACTTTACTGCAAGTTATGGTGATCTACCTAGTTTCAAAAGAGAGCCACCTTTGTTTCCCTGGAAATCCTGGCTTTAGAATTGACAAATCTCAGTAATCTCACATAGTAATATATATACACTTTAGGTCATTATACACAAAGGGAGACACATTGTCGATTCTGTATCGGTGGTTTTGTTTCTGTGGATGGAGTTGAAATAATCTAATTTGTCCCAGATGTTTGAAAGGATACTCAACAAAGCAGAATCCACAGGCCGTCTTCTTGACTTTATCCAGACCAATGATGATGCGTTTGACATCTCCACATTTAGCAAACAGCTCATGTACCTGTTTATTAGTTACCAGAACAAAAACACCACAATGGGCATCCTCATTAAAATGTTTGTGATTGATATTAACTTCAACATCATCCAATAAGAACGGTCTCTAATTGTGAATACAAAATTCAAAGGGACATCCAGCTTAGATTTAACAAACCTTTTCAATCATCAGAATATCAAGTAATGCAGAGCTACATTTTTAATTCATAAATGTCATTAAATAGTCTAAAGTTGGATTTGATAATTAAACCATTTGTCACAAACCTTGATACCGAGTTTAAAGGGATGATCTTACCTGCTCCTCAGTGGTGTAGAAGGACAGATTCCCCACATATAACGTGTTGCTCTGCTTCAGCAGCTTCTCCTGGTCATAGCGGTTACCCTGGCACACAAGCAAAGTTAAAAAAGAGATAAATTTAGCTCATCCCATCTTTAAAAACATTATTTAATGAGGCATCTAAACCACAAATGTCTCCAGTCTTGATGGTAACTTGCAACACATACAATAATGATGTTTATTTCTATAAAATTATATGAAGTTTCAGCTACATCAGTATGGAAAAAAGTGAAGTACTGTATTAATTTATCAGCATGAGAAATATACTCATTAAACCCTATATTCATCTTCAGGTGTTTTTTTTTCCTTTTTCTCAGTCTTTCTTTGCCACTTTATCAAACTCACATTGAAATTCTTCGATAAACTTCTGTTACGTTGACAGGACTTTATCAAAACGAAAAAGTGTTTCATAAATTATATATTTATTTATTCATATATATATATATATATATATATATATATATATATATATATATATTTATTTATTTTTTTTAAATATGGGTTCGTCTGTTTTGAGATCAAATAAAAAAAAAATATATGTATAATTTTTTTTTATAAAAAATATAAAAACTGTAAGGGCCTCCAAGTACACAACCATAACTCCAACCTCAGAAATAATTGCAGTACACATATTCAGTCCATTATGTTTCACAGGTGTTCTTAAGAGCCCAATAAGGGTATTTAAACATATGAGTAAAATAAATGCACAACGTGTGATGTAGAAACCAAGTGTGAAGAATTGTAATGAAGGAAAAGTCCCAAAATATCTATACATCTGTAATGAATGACAACACTTCTCCAGAAAGACGTCTCTGGAAATTTAAAAAATATTTTTAAATGCATGGCCAAATAAAACTGAAAAGGGTAAAAATGTTTCAAATGATGCTTTAAGGTTCTTTTGATTCATCTCAAACTGCAAGCTTATTAAAGGGAAGAAAGTAATTAGGAATATTGTGATAATTTCGCTCTAAGGGCAACATCCATTCACTAAAAAGGCATAACCCTGGAGATAGTAATTAGGATTTAAGTTTATAGATAATTAGAATGCACACGTGATATATTCTTATAAAATAAATAAAAAAAGAGGGAAGTCTGTTACCAGGATAACGGTTCAGTCTGATAATCATCTCCTTTATCACTGACCACAGTTCAAACACTAAACCGTGAAGAAAAAGACTATCTTCGATTAAAAAGTCAATATTCAATTTTAACACGTAAACTTTAAAATTAAACCTTTGGTCGCTCGGCGGTAAAACGTGCAGCTGCTTTTAGCAGGCGAGATAAACCTTCACCTTCCCGTTAAACTAATCCAGCACAGGCGGAGATGAAGGTCAATCTGTCACTTACCTTAAAGTGTTGATCTCTATATTGGCTAATTTCAGTATAAGAATCACTAGTTAAAGCGTTTAGTTTAGCAGACATGCTGAAGTTTTAACAAAAAAGCTATGCAGCTCCTTCTGGTTCACTTTCCGTCCACTTAATGGTTCCGGGTGGAACCATTTCATCGGCTGATGTTAGTTCCGCCTGTTGGTCGCTCTATTCATAAAAATACTAGCGCTGGTCACGTGTTCGTAGGAACCAGTCAATGTTTTACACGCGTTGAAGTTGACCCGCTTATTATGCTTTACTTCAAAAACTATTACGATTTGAAAACTCGAAACCATTATTAAACATTTTGTGATTTTTACTCATAACATTTAAACCAATAACTCAGTATAATGAACAACATAGTCTATTATTAATATACAAATGACATATGCAGAAGGAATGTATATGTAGAAAAATTAATATTACAACTAATCAAATAAAAGAAGAAAAAAGTTTGTACAAGTTTGTAAAGATACATAACTTTTGAACCTTTAAAGTAAGTGTGTGAAATGTGGAACTTTGCTACTGGCTGCAGTTGACTACCAAGCAAACTGCTCCGTTTTAATTTCTTTCAATTTAACTTTTATTCGCCACCTATATTTTCTGTTTGCTTGTTTTACTAATATTGACAAACAATTGTGAAGTTGACATAATACAATAATGTTTGTATATCTTTCTGATTTTTACAAATATATTGCTGTAGAAAGTGACTTATTTACATATATTTTGGATATACTGTAGTCTTACGTATTTCAAATATTTTATCTGCCTTTGATGGCTAAATGTTTTCTAGCAATACTTTGATTCTCAAAGGAAATGTAGATGTCAGTATAATACATGAAATATAGTACATTGATAGTAGATAACAAAAAAGTTTAGTTCCTGAAAAACACTTTCTAAATTGCTTCACAATTAGTGCTTATATAAACTGTATAAGATTAATTCAAACCATGTATAAAACATCCTCACAACCGGGACATAGTAATCATGTCTAAAATCCAACATGAATTATCAAACAGTAGATGTTTGTGGCAAAAAATAAAAAAACAACACTAGTTTAAGGGTCACCATGAGGTCAATGTTTTATTTTTAAATCACATACTCATTGAGAAAAATGACCTTTCACTATCCTGACCTCGGTCTGGTTAACAGTGTAAATTCATTGTAAAAGAAAAAAACAGAGATGTCAATTAACCTGCTTAGAAAACACATGAAAATAAAGATGCCAATGATGAAGCAGCAGGGCACTGTGATCACCAGGGCTCTGCAGGGCTGGACTTAGCTGCTGACTGTCAGCTCTCCTCGTGTTTACCACACCAGCCGTCAGTTCTCGTATCATAAAACAACCAAAGTCCAATACATCAGGTCACAATGATCGAAGCCAATAAAAAAAGGAGAGAATGGCTCAGTGTTGACTTGACTCTGAGATTTTCCCTCCACCCTTCATCAAACGGTCTCCACCTAATGCTGCAGCACCTCCTGGAACCTGAAAGACAGGAGATAAAACAATAACTTAACAGATGATAAACATATCTCAGTCTGATCCATGAGAAGCCTCAAAGGCAAACCGCAAACAGGCGCATAATAACATCTGTGTCACCGACGGTGTATCCGAAGTCAAATCCATTGTTTTTCTAAACTGTCAATTAAACCTGATTCTGATTCTGATTTAACACATTGCCTTGTACTAAGCAGGACTTCTGTCACAGGCAACATGCAGATTGTTTTTGTTTCACAATGCATCTATGTACAAATTTACTTAGGTTCAAAAAAATGTATAAAGATAAAATATTTAAGTTATATGATCATGAATAGGCTGGGACTTAAACAGTACTATTGATATATGTGGTTGGTTTCTATTTAAGTGTATATTTTATTGTAAATATTGGTTACATTGACTGTTCTTTTTGTTTTGGTATTGAATAAGGGGCAGGTAAAATAAGACTTGTCTTCATCCTGCTCCTTTTCGGTCATGGGTGTGTAGATTGAAGTGTACAAATGTACTACTGTAATATTGTCAAACTATGCACTACCATGCACGAAATAAATAAATAAATAAATAAATAAATGCATCTACAAAGTGGAATAACAGTAATGTTTACGTGCAGTTAAAGGGCTCCAGTAGGTTTTCAAAATACCAAAGAAATGATATGACTGAAGAGACTAAAATTGTGTTTCCTTCAAAATTCTGAGGTATTTTTCACTTGAAAAGAAATTTCTAAAACTTGCCTTTACCCTAAAGCAAGCTGGGATCAACCCCAGCAGACCTCTGAGTAAGAATAAACAAGTGTGGATAAGCTCTTTTAACTCTGGTTCTCAAGCCAGGTTATTTTCATCTTTAGTGTTCTACAGCAGCTGGCATCTCCAGTGTGTTGCACTGTTTCCACCTTCAATTTCAGCCTCTCTGAAGTCCATTTGTCTTCAAGAATCCAAATATCTGCTGCTAAAGAAATATTGGTAGTATGATGGAAACCACCACATACTCTATCGCTGGATCACTGGTGGCATCTTCTGATGGATATTTTAACCCTTGAGCTCTCTGTTGCACGGCCTCATGGAGCAAAAGAAAAGACCTTAAACTCTGGTCAGAAGCCATCAGAGCTGTGAAGTCTTGACTATAAAGGGGGAGGGGATGGTGCAGCTCACTCACTGGGGTGGGAGGGTTTTTCTTTTTGTTTTTGTTGATTAATTGCTAGTATTGGGATGTGTATGCGAGGGTGTGCGTGTGGATGTGAATGTGTGTTTGTGTGAGAGCGCGTATGTGGGTCCAGGAGGAGACATACAAGTATAAATATGTGCAGTATACAGGACTGTCTCAGAAAATTAGAATATTGTGATAAAGTTCTTTATTTTCTGTAATGCAATTAAAAAAAACAAAGATGTCATACATTCTGGATTCATTACAAATTAACTGAAATATTGCAAGCCTTTTATTATTTAAATATTGCTGATTATGGTTTACAGTTTAAGATTCCCAGAATATTCTAATTTTTTGAGATAGGATATTTGAGTTTTCTTAAGCTGTAAGCCATGATCAACAATATTAAAATAATAAAAGGCTTGCAATATTTCAGTTGATTTGTAATGAATCCAGAATGTATGACATTTTTGTTTTTGTAATTGCATTACAGAAAATCACAATATTCTAATTTTCTGAGACAGTCCTGTATGAAATGTTTTTGTTTTTTTCTAACTGTTGTAATACATTTTTGCCCGTTTTTTTTGTCGTTTGTTCTTTTCAAATGTATAATGGGCATGCTGCTACAACAAAATGTATAGAGCTTTACTCAAGTAAAAGTATAAAAGTACTGGTTTCAAAACTACTTAAAGTATAAAAGTAAAAGTAATGTAAGGGGGAAAAAAGCCATTAAGGACAAAAGCCATTGAAAATGAATGCATCTTAGTATAATGCAAATATATTAAAGAACCATATATGTGTACTATTGAGCATTAACATGGGTTTCAGAGAGCAGAAGATATGATGACTAGTTGCCTATAAGTATTGTAATGGTGCAAAAAGTCAAACTTCAGAGGCATGTTATCATTTATCCTAACCTTTATTGGAATGTACATCCAAGTTTAGTTGCAGGAATCTGAGGGAACGGATGTAAGAACAAAACTGGACAAGAACATCTGAAACAACCACAACCAAATTCACTCTATCGGGATGGAGCAATTTAACTGGATAGTTTAGTTTTAAAGGCCGAAATGAAATAGAGTAACGAGGCTGTTTTTAAAATGTAAGGAGTAAAAAGTACAGATAATTGTGTGAAAATGTAAGGAGTAAAAGTAAAAAGTCGTCTGAAAAATAATTACTCCAGTGAAGTATACATTTCTACTTAAGTAAGGTAACGAAGTATTTGTACTTCGTTACTTGACACCTCTGGAAGTAACAGTACTTTTACTTGAGTACAATTTTTGGCTACTCTACCCACCACCTCTGATTATGAGCGACACTTGGTAACCAGAACTTACAATAAAGCCCATCATCCTCTCCCCGTGTGTCTCGGTCAGAGGTCGGACCTCCGGTCGATGCTGAGCAGCTCCACCTCGAAGATGAGCGTGGCTCCGCCGGGGATCTTGGGCGGAGCTCCGCGGTCTCCGTAGCCCAGCTCCGCGGGGATCACCAGCTTCCTCTTCTCGCCCTCGCACATGCCCAGCAGGCCCTGGTCCCAGCCCTTGATCACCTGGCCGGTGCCCAGCGTGAAGGTGAAGGGCCTGTCCCGGGGGATGCTGCTGTCGAACTCGGTGCCGTCCTCCAGCTTGCCGGTGTAGTGCATGTGCAGCACGTCGCCCTTACGGGACTTCACGGCGCAGTTGTCCACGCGTTTCTTGATGCCGATCTGCAGCTTCTTCTTGTCGGCTCCGCGCACAACCAGGGACAAGCCCGCCAGCGCCAGCAGCAGCAGCACCCGCATGGCTCCAGAAACTGGTCGGAAAACCCGAAAAACGCACCGGGTGCAAAAGTGAACGGATGAAAGAAAAAGGGGGACGTGAGCTGGAAAATAATCTCCGAAGGCGGATGTGCATGCAGTTGAAGTGGTGTTACCACGTAAAGAGTCCGGAGAGGAGATTTGAGGATCTTGATTTGAGTTTTATTTATTTATTTTGATTTTACGTGTAATGTTGCGTTTTAACTATTTAAAAAAATTCCAAATTACAATTGCAAATCTTATGAGACTGTAAAACCCGAGAGCAAAAAAAAAAATTGTTTCAAATAAATGACAGTATTATAATTATTATTATTAGTAGTAGTAGTATTAGTAGTAGTAGTAGTAGTAGTAGTAGTAGTATTATATTTATGTATTATTATATTATCCGTTTTTTTTGTGTTTACTATTTTTTCTCTTGTACATTACTCATTTTTCTACATTTTATATTGCTCTTTTTTATTATTTAGCTATTTATTGGTTATTTCTATTTTAATTTTTTGTATAAACCGTTGAGCGTGTGTGTGTTTGGCTGCTGCACAATTGAATTTCTCCTCTGGGAGATCAATAAAGTCTTCTATTCTATTCTATTCTATTCTATTCTATTCTATTCTATTCTATTAGTAGTATTAGTAGCAGTAGTATTAGTCGTATTATTATTATTATTATTATTATAATTATTATTATTAGTAGTAGTAGTAGTAGTAGTATTAGTAGCAGCAGTAGTAGTAGTAGTAGTAGTAGTAGTAGTAGTAGTAATTATACATTTTTCTTCAAAATACATTTCACTTTAAAAAAAATGCATTATTGTTGTATTTTCTTCATCAGAACATCAGAAGAAAGATCGTAGTACTGAAGTATCAGATCTAACCCTTGAAGATATGTCGGTGGAAAAAGACGGGGAGAGAAAAAAGTAGAAATGCAGACACATTTTTCTTTCTTGTCTCAAAATGCATTTAAGATGTTGAATAATATTTAAACATCCGACTGGATTATGAGCTACTGCAGTCAAATAAGTTATTATGGAATGTTGTATTATGGAATTAGAAGAAGAAAATCCTCTAAATGATTGGTATAATAACACTTTCTTGACCTGAAAATGTATTTTAGCCTCATTTCGCTTTGCGACAAATCATTTCACATTGTGTAGAACACTTATTTTGTGGTAATGTTATATTTTCATTTGCATATGACTAGTATACACATTAATGATGATACTGCTACATCTCTGACTGACATTTACGAAGGTCGAGTCCTGAATAAGGCACAAGATATCTTGTGACCAGTCCTGATCACCCTCTGTCAGAAGAGTTTGTCCTTCTCCCTTCTGGGCGGCGCTATAGGCTTCCCAAGGCCAATAGCAATAGGTGTACATTTTCTTTTATACCAACCGCTGTTAAAATGATCAATTCACATGAATTTTAATATTTTTAATACATTTTTATCATTCTGCCTGCACTGCTGGAAGCACTTCTGCTTTTACTCATTTATTATGGTTACTATGTCATGTTTTAATGTTTTAATTGTTCTTATTGTATGTCTGTATTTGTATGATGACTGTTTCCCATACTGCTAAATGAATTTCCCCTCGAGGGACAATAAAAATGACTCTGACTCTGACTCTGATGAATCTATGTATTCTGTTTTGTTTTTCCACCAATCACAAATGTAAGACTGAAAATTTACTGGTAATCAACATTTTACTTTACCTTGGAAATGTTGTTACTTTTTTGTTCTATCAGAAGTATAAGGAAAGTCTCTTTTATAAATCATCAAATCTTATTAAAAGATAAGAAAGTTTTAAAGATGTTTTCTTTGTTTGAAGTATTTCAGTTGATATAAGTAAGCCCTTTTTGACTGCGTTAAAATAGAACATGTAATACATCCATGAATGATTGTTAAATCCAATGAACATTTTTTTTATAGCAAAAAAATATTAAGCACCGTAAATTGCAGTTTCTTCCCGACTGCAGCTGGCCTTGTTAACAAGGCCCCGGACCCCCCTCTCCCCCGTCTACCACAGACTGTCCCCCCACCCCACTTTATGTTACATTAACGCAAAGACCCCACTTCTGTCCTTATGCGTCCTCTTAACGCACATCCTAGGTCACCTCTGTACAGACTCATTATTCCGGGACTTTAAAACCAACATGTCGTAAATGTTTTCCTTTTATATTATTTGTTCTTTTGTATTGCACCAATCACCACAACAAATCCCGTGTGTGTGTTAAACTACTTGGCAAGTAGGTTTTGTTTTATTTATCTATTTTATCTATGGTCTTTTTGCTTTGTTCTGCTCTTTTACTTATTTTTTCTTTTTCTATACTAATTTTTATGTACTATTCCATCAACCTGCCCAGGGACTACAGGTGGAAAATAGCAAGTTGCTACAACCTGACATAATGCATATTCTCTTGCAAAAGATAAATGTCTTATTGTGCACTGTCCCTGTTTTGAAATAAATAAATAACAAAATTACAAATAAACATCTCTCTTATTCTGATTATTTTTATTGTAAATAAAAAAAGAAAAAGAGCCTTGTTGTTAATTTTCTGTCCTCACCTCCAGTCCACTAGGTGGCGGTGACACGTCCACCAATCACCATCTATTACACAACATCCGCTTTGTGTCATTCAATGCAAGTCGACGGTCACTTGGATCATCTGTAAGTAAGTTTAGCCCCATGTGAGAAGTTCTTTCAATGTATATGTCGTCCAGTGCTTAATTTGTCCATGAAGAGTCCCGGAACATTGAGCGGGTACCGTTGGCAGGTCAGAGAGAGGAAAGGTCCCGTATCCTAGCGGGTGGGGGGCGTAAAGTACTGGTGAAATTGCAGCAGTGACTGTTTCATTGTTTATAGACTATTACTGCATATTACAGCTGAATGAACATATAGGATGAGAATATATCATTGGGTATGTTAATATACTGAAATAACTGGATGGAAGAAAAGGAAAAAAACTACATTTTCTGAGTTTTATTGTCCTTTTTTGAATTCTCATGTCTTTGGCAACTTTCAGACAAATACAACTCCAACAAATGACATTACAGTTAAATAAATAATAAAAAAAAATATATGTATATATATATATATATATATATATATATATATATGTATGTATGTATATGTTAAAATATTCACATCTCATATACTGTACGATGTAATCTTGCAGTTATTCATTCACTGGTTAAGAGTGATTGGTTGCAAATATGGGTAAAAGGTTTTACAATAGTATCAATTATATTTTTGATATAGACATGACTTTAGTCAAAAATATAATTGATACTATTGTAAAACCTTTTACCCATATTTGCAACCAATCACTCTTAACAGGTATCTTTCCAAATAAAATGAAAATAGCTAAAATAGTACCAATATACAAAAGTGGAGACAAACAACTATACACAAACTATAGACCGATATCACTCTTATCACAATTCTCTAAAATTCTAGAAAAACTTTTTGTAGCAAGACTTGATAGCTTTATTGAAAAACACCAATTACTAAGTAATAACCAATATGGATTCAGAACCAACAGATCAACCTCAATGGCAGTTATAGAACTGGTAGAAAACATCTCTAAAGCAATAGACAATAAACAATACACTGTGGGGGTCTTCATTGACCTAAAAAAAGCATTTGACACAATAGATCATAAAATACTATTAAAAAAATTATATCGATATGGAATCAGGGGTATTGCCCTCTCTTGGCTGGAAAGCTATCTAAATAAAAGAATGCAATTTGTTAGCCTAAACGGAGTCGAGTCGGAACCCTTACAAATAACTTTTGGAGTTCCTCAAGGCTCTGTACTAGGGCCAAAATTATTTATCCTATATATAAACGATATATGTAAAGCCCTACAAAAAATGCAGTGTGTCTTATTTGCAGACGACACAAGCCTGTACTTGTCTGGTACAGATCTGGAGCAGCTCCTGCATGTAGTACAGAAGGACCTCAACATAGTGAATAAATGGTTTAAAATAAATAAGCTATCATTAAATATCAGTAAAACCAAATTCATTGTTTTTGGCAACAAAATGATAAATGCTCCAATAAACCTAATTATTAATAACATAAAACTAGAACAAACAAACACTACTACATTTTTAGGAATAACTATTGATGAAAAACTCATATGGAAGCCATATATTAATACCTTAAAAAGAAAATTATCTAAAACAATAGCTATATTATATAAAATGAAAGGTATTGTAAATAAAAGATCATTACAAGTACTATACAGATCCCTACTACTCCCATACCTGACTTATTGTGTGGAAGTGTGGGGGAATACGTACAAATCAATAACTCAACCCATTTATATTTTACAAAAAAAAGCAATTAGAATTGTAAACTTGGCTGAGTATCTTGCACCAACAAACCCGCTTTTCATTCATAACAATACACTTAAATTCCAAGACATAGTCAATCTGAACACCACTGTTATAATATACAAGGCTTACAACAATTTACTTCCGGGCTGCATGCAGGAACTGTTCAAGCCAAGAGCGGGCAAACACGACCTCAGGGGAACTGCAATGTTTGACACAACAACAGTTAGAACAAACGCAAAGGGAAGATGTATTTCTGTTTTAGGAGTAAAACTGTGGAACTCATTAGAAAATGACCTTAAACTAGCAAATTCAATAAAAGCATACAAAATATTATTCAAAGCAAAGGTAATGGACACATATATAGAAACACAATAAACAAACAATGAAGAATGCACACATGCACGAGATAAAATGACAACTTAAATTTGTTTTGCCGGTTTCCTTAGCATCTTTTCACTTTCTGTTTTCAGAGCTATCATTATTATTATTATCATATTATTGCTATTATTATTATCATTATTACTATTACTATTATCATCACCATCATTATTATTAGGGCCCGAGCACTTGCAGTGCGAAGGCCCTATTGTATTTGCAGGAATTATTCTTTTTCTTCTTCTTCTTCTTCTTCTTCTTATTGTTCTGACAAAAGGAAGGCCTTTTTGCCCCCCTAAACGTGCCCAAAAAGTCACCAAATTTTGCATGCAAGCCAGGCCTGGCGAAAAATTTGATATTTAATGGTTTGCATTCATGGGCGTGGCAAAATGGCTCAACAGCGCCCCCTAGAAAACTTTGTGCCTCAAGCCCCACGATACGGTTTGACGTACATGCACGAAAATCGGTACACACCTGTATCATGGCGCAACCTTAATAAAAGTCTCTTGGCGTAATGCCCGAAACCGAACAGGAAGTCGGCCATTTTGAATTAATTGTGTAATTTTGGCGCAATTTATACCATTCCTTCGGCAGTTAATACGCCCCAAACCGTAACGTGCACCCAGGTGTGTTATACATCAAAATGTGCGTCTCCATCCTCTGACACCACGCATTACTTTTCTCTTTCAAAAGTGTTACCGTGGCGACGCTAGACGCCAAAATGCGCGCCCAGCCTTCATCTGATTGGTTCAGACAGAAAAAACTTTGCGCCTCAAGCCCCATAATACGGTTTGACGTACATGAACGAAAATCGGTACACATCTGTATCATGTCGCTGCTTAAAGAAAAGTCTCTTGGCACCATGGCCGAAACCGAACAGGAAGTCGGCCATTTTGAACATTCTGAATTAATCGCGTAATTTTGGAGCAATATATGCCATTCCTTCGAGAATTAATACAGCCCGAACCGTATCGTGAACCCAGATGTGTTATACATCAAAATGTGCGTCTCCATCCTGCGACTACACGCATTACTTTTCTCTTTCAAAAGTGTTAACGTGGCGACGCTAGACGCCAACAAGCGCAACCCCCCTTCATCTGATTGGTCCATATTTGATAGTTCCCCAAAAGGCACCAAATTTGGCACGCAAGCCAGGCCTGGCAATAAATTTGATATTTCATTGTTTGTATTAATCGGCGTGGCAAAATGGCTCAACAGCGCCCCCTTGAAAACTTTGTGCCTCAAGCCCCACAATACGGTTAGACGTACATGCACGAAAATCGGTACACACCTGTATCATGGCGCAACTTAAACAAAAGTCTCTTGGGGTCATGCCCGAAACCGAACAGGAAGTCGGCCATTTTGAATACATTGTGTCATTTTGGCGAAATTTATGCCATTCCTTCGGCAGTTAATTCAGCCCGAACCGTAAAGTGCCCCCAAGTGTGTTATACATCAAAATGTGCGTCTCCATCCTCCGACACCACACATTACTTTTCTCTTTCAAAAGCGTTACCGTGGTGACGCTAGACGCCAAAAGGCGCGCCCCCCCTTCATCTGATTGGTCCATATTTGATAGTTCTCCAAAAGGCACCAAATTTGGCATGCAAGCCAGGCCTGGCAATAAATTTGATATTTCATTGTTTGTATTAATCGGCGTGGCAAAATGGCTCAACAGCGCCCCCTTGAAAACTTTGTGCCTCAAGCCCCACAATACGGTTAGACGTACATGCACGAAAATCGGTACACACCTGTATCATGGCGCAACTTAAACAAAAGTCTCTTGGGGTCATGCCCGAAACCGAACAGGAAGTCGGCCATTTTGAATACATTGTGTCATTTTGGCGAAATTTATGCCATTCCTTCGGCAGTTAATTCAGCCCGAACCGTAAAGTGCCCCCAAGTGTGTTATACATCAAAATGTGCGTCTCCATCCTCCGACACCACACATTACTTTTCTCTTTCAAAAGCGTTACCGTGGTGACGCTAGACGCCAAAAGGCGCGCCCCCCCTTCATCTGATTGGTCCATATTTGATAGTTCTCCAAAAGTCACCAAATTTTGCATGCAAGCCAGGCCTGGTGATAAAATTGATATTTCATGGTTTGCATTAATGGGCGTGGCCTAACGGCTCAACAGCGCCCCCTAGAATACTTTTCTCTGCCATAACTTTTGAATGGTTTGACATAGAGAGTCGTGGGTGGTGTCATGGGACTTGGTATTGAGTCCTTGACCATAATTGGTGAAAATTAGCCCCGCCCCTTCTTCGGATTGGTTGTCCCGATTTTCTGCTATAACTTTGGAATGGTTTGACATAGAGAGTCGTGGGTGGTGTCATCAGATTCTGTATGGCGTCCTTGACCTTCATTGGCCTGAATTAGCCCCGCCCCTTCTTCTGATTGGTTGTCCCTTTTTTCTGCTATATCTTTTGAATGGTTTGACATAGGAAGTCGTGGGTGGTGTCATTTCTGATATGCTTATGGGGGCGGTGGCCGTGAGTGCGAGGGCCCGTTCATCGCTGCTTGCAGCTTTAATTGTTATTATTATTATTATTACTATTATTATAACTATTATTATTATTATTATTATTATTATTATTACTATTATTATTATTCTGTGTAGACTTATGATACTTCATTTGTTTTTTTGTATATTTTATTCTGTTAAAAGGTGGGCAAGATAAGCTTTATGCTTCAAGCCCAGACCTTTTCGGTCAAATCACAATGTTGACCAGGGAAAAACCTGTGTTATCTTGTTTGTTGTTTTTTTTTTTTTTTCATTTTTGTTTGTGATTGACCGAAATAAATATTTACTACTACTATTCAGTTATCATGAACATGTATGGAGGTACTTTAGGCTGCACATGTAATGTGCGTGGATCAGCTGCTTGTCTCTCTCTCTCGGTCTCTCCTCTCCTGTTCACGTCGTTTCCCTTCAATGGATATTTATTTATTTATTTATTTCGTGCATGGTAGTGCCTAGTTTGACAATATTACAGTAGTACATTTGTACACTTCAATCTACACACCCATGACCGAAAAGGAGCAGGATGAAGACAAGTCTTATTTTACCTGCCCCTTATTCAATACCAAAACAAAAAGAACAGTCAATGTAACCAATATTTACAATAAAATATACACTTAAATAGAAACCAACCACATATATCAATAGTACTGTTTAAGTCCCAGCCTATCCATGATCATATAACTTAAATATTTTATCTTTATACATTTTTTTGAACCTAAGTAAATTTGTACATTCCTTTAAATCATTCTGTAGAGAGTTCCACAGTTTTACTCCCACAACCGATATACACATCTGCTTGAGAGTGGTCCTTGCATACTGATGTTTGAAATTATATTTCCTTCTATGATCTATAACTTCTGGATTCGAAAAAACAAACAACTGCTGTAGATTACTTGGTAATACTTTTCTTTTTGCCCTATGCATAACGAATAATGTCTGTAACTCAACTATTTCTTTAAATTCAATAAATCCTGAATTAATAAATAATCTATTTTTTTTAGGGCTGATAGTTTTATTTACAATCAGAAAAAGCAAACTTAAACTGATTGACGTGTTCTCTAACTATATGGAGCGCGCAGCACTTGTAGGCTGAACTACACACACATATACACTCACTACACACAACAAAGCGCAGCGTTAGTGATGCACCGAATGTTCGGTAACCGACATTGTTCAGCCGAAAATAGCAAAAAAACACTACTTTCGTCTGCGTCCGAAATTGCATACTTCCGCTCTAATGGGTATGCAAAAACAGTATGTGAGATTTTTTTTAGTGCGTCTGAAACATTAGTACGTACTCAATAGTATGTACTATCCATACTCATTCCGGAGAAATGTATTAGTGTGGATTGATGGAGACTAGCTAAGGAGAAACTTCCCACAATGCAAAGCAGCAGTGTTTGGTTGCTAAGTGATACGTATATGTCATAAGTATAATATTAAATATAATAATATTAATATTATAATATTCATATATAATAATATTATATAATGTCATCTTGTTTCGACCAGGATAAACAGGAAATAGCGGAGCGGAGCTGCTACTGCTGCTGTGACACGTCACTTCCTCCCAACGGCAGGAAGTGACGTGTGGCTCTGAATAGTACGTTTGAATTAATGCATACTGCTGATATTTACTCAAAAGTGTGCCGAACTTAAGTATACTTTTTAGTATATACTGTTTAGTATGGCATTTCGGACGCACCGTTTCAGTGTTCGGTGGATTAAGTGGGGGAAAAAACTAACAACGGCGCGTGATGACGCAATCAAACAGCGAACAGCTGGAGTGAGGGGCGAGCAGTGTTAAATGCAGCAAACATGTCAGCATGTCAGATCATTACTTGGATGTGAGGAAAAAGCAGAGAACACGAGAAATGATCCAGGCTGAGTTGGATCTGGGAAAGCCGCTTGGTGACAGAGACGGTCACGGGACGCACAGTGTAGCAGATGGGGGAGAGAGCGCAGAGAAAAGGGCCCTCTTCTCTTTTTTCTGATTAAATGCATCTGAAATAGACAAACAGGCGATCTGTGAGTAACTTCACTGAGAAATAAAACATCGAAAGAATATGGATAAAATGAGATACAGTTTATTTACAGATGTTGATTGACAGAGGAGGGGCCGGATCCAATCAAATAGGTACCGGATCTTGTTCCTGCAGGATCCGGCACAAATTAAGCCCTGATGTCGTCACATAAACAGTGTATATATTTTCAGAAGTGAATTTAAACCTTGGTGTCGTTACAGGGCTAGAAATAAACGAGAATCTCACCTGCCACAGTTCCCGGCCAAAGCGAATAGAAACTGCACGCACGATGCTGTCCCGGATGCTGGCGTACTTCATCAACAACCTTCACGTGGTGGAGAAGTTGGCGGAGTCTCGTCCGATCCGCAGGGCGGCCCAGCTCACCGCCTACGCCATCACCAAGGCTCAGATCGCGGGCCGGGACGCCTCGGAGAAGATGCTGCGATCCCAGACGCTGCGGCAAGTCCGGCAGGAGGCCGGCAGGGCCCCCGGGGACCTGGGGGAGATCAGGGGCCGACTCAAGAAGGTGGGGGAGACGTTTGTGAGCGAAGTCAAGGATGGATGGAAGGAAGGATCCAAGCAGATCAAGAAATAAAGCGCCAGAAATCGCCAACATCTGATGGGGTCAAGTTTTGGACTGAGGGAATAAAGGAGATACTATCTGCTCCAACAATAACAACGACAACAACCAGGTGGTCACCACAGAGGCTGGGTGGTGCTGATGTGAACAGGTCTCCAGTGATCTACTATCCTGATTCATGATGTGATCAGAAAGATGCTTTCACATTTCTGGGAATACATGATAATTTAAAGCACATATTTAATATCTCAGACAGCCTGTGGCAAATGTAATGGAAAATTTGTACTGTTGAACTGTTGTGGGTTAAGCGCACGTCTTCAAAGTACTTCATTAAAATGGACTGATCAGGGACGTCTTCATGTTAATCAGTTATATCGTTGCCTTTTATTTGCACCTCATTCACCTCCTTCAATGTGCAATAATAAACCTACAACACCAGGCTAGAGAGCTTTTACAGTTCTGTTGTAAAAAAATCATGTATACATTTTTGAATGCAGTGTATATATTGAATATGGTTTGAAATGTTGTTGCTGTATAAATAAAGAGTATTTATAGTAGATTTTTGTCAAACTGAGTTTGCAGATATTTTAAGTTGACCAACAGAAAAGTGATTTTTTTTTTTTATCACGGTTTTTTCCCCATTTTATCACCCAGTTCTGCTACCTAACAGTCCTGGGCATTGCCATCCTCTACCAACCCCGGGAGGGCCCTGCACTGAGCTCAGGTCTCCTCCTTATCCTGAGGAGTGAGCAGCAGCATCTTTTCACCAGACAGGGTGGGGCTTCTCCGGCCGGACGTAGCGCGTGGAAGGATCACATTATTCCGGCCAGATCCTCCCAACCCCATCTGGCGCCCTGGTTGGCCAGAGGGGGCAGTAGAGCCCAGGACTGTGTGCATGTTTTTGTGAGGGTAGCTCCCATTAGCTACCCAGGGGAACACGGGGAGAACATGCAAACTCCACACAGAAAGAAGAAAAGTGATTTTTAACATATTAATTTAAAAGTGATCAATATTTTGTGGGACTGACTTTATTGCGTCAACATCTTCATTAATTTACATTCATAACTGGCCAGAGAAATGTCAACCACCAGAGAGTATTTACACTGTTAGCATCTTAGCTAACTGGTAGCTAGTTCCCACAAAACAGGATGCTGGTAATCAAAGACTTTGCCTCCCATTTGGGGTTTGGAAACTTCAGTTTGAGAACAACGTGCTCTGTTGCAATCTCCTCTCTTTCCTTTCTTCAGCTCAATCCACAGTTATTTATTAGAAGTTTCTCATAATCACAATTTTTCTCCATTGTTGTAGTTTGTTGTGCTGGTCTGCCCCCTCTTTTCCGTTTCTCTACATGTTTACAGGCCAGCCTTTCAGGAGCTGCATGCTGCCCTACAGTTCCACCCTCTGATCCTCCCACTGCTGCTTCCACCTGTCTGTATAGATGTCTCTGTTGGATACCTACTGACATCCTGACCTGCAGTCCCCTCTGACCACCTCAGTGTCTGCTGTCTACATCTGTTTATGTAGTCATCCCTGTAGTGCACGACTAACCATGTATGAGTAATATGTCCATACAATTCTTAGTTCTCCTGCTAATGGATAATTAATATTAATATATCTTGTCTTTTGCACCTTTGACAATATATCTGTGTCTTTCCTCTCTCTGTTCTTCAATCTCTTTTTCCTATCTCCTTTTTCCTGTTCTATTCAGCTGGCCTTCAACAGGAGGGTCCCCCCTTATGTGCCAAGACCTGCTCAAGGTTACTTCTCTCTTAAAGAGGAGGTTTTCCTTGCCACTATTTGGCTTAAGGTTTTTCTCCCACTGAGGGAGTTTTTACCTGCCATTGTTTATGTAATAGATGCTTGGGGGTCATGTGCTGGGTCTCTGGAAAGTGCCTAAAGACAACTTTCACTGTAATAAATGCTATATAAATATAGTTGAATGATATGAAAGTATTTGTTTTTGATGAGAGGAATTCTAAGTCTTGTGCTGAACAGGAAGCTAAGAGTGGGGAATTAGTTATTCCATATAACTGAGTTATTCCATATAACTGAGATAGGGTTTTCCTTTTTTTTTATATTATGAAGGTGAAAGAAGGCAGTCCTAGAAATTAGTTTTATGTGTTATTTAAAGGAAAATTATGGTTTAAAGTAACTACAAGTATCCTCTTCGTAGTACTAGAAGTCAAAATAATGCCATCTAGAATTATTAAGGATTGACCAGGTCCAAAGACAACGACTTCAGTTGTCAACAAAAGCAAACATTTAACAAGAAGCGAAACTAAAAAAAAAAAAGAAATCCACCCTAATTAAGTTTTTTTTTGTTTTGTTTTGTTTTGGCTGTGGTAGCAACAGTGATTCTTGTTTATTTATTTCCCAATGTGAGAATTTGCTTTCACCTACTTGTATAGCGTTTAATACAACAAATGTTGTCTCTAGGCGCTTTCCAGAGACCCAGAACATGACCTCCGAGAAATTATTACTTGTCTATAATAACTCTGAAAAGTGAATTGTGGACTAGTCAGAAAAATGTAAGCTGTTTGCATGATTGAGGTAAATCTCTTTTTTTAAATAGGTGATACGTGACAAAGATGAGGGAGACAGTTATGCAGAAAAGGAATGCCAAATAACAATCACACCATACAGTGAGGTTTGCTGTGAATGCATTTATTTAGTTTGAACAAGCATAGACTGTAGCTTTATGAGGTAATACTTATGCAGACACACTGGCCTGGCAACTAAATATTAGTCACATAGTTATTTCACACAGAAATAAATCTCTATTAGAAGGAAGAGAAGATTAGACTCTGACAGCATGAGTCGGTACATATGCACTGATATGGCACCTGAACTTCATATAAAAAATAAATCTCTCATCATAAGAAAATACACATCAGGTTGACATTTTAAAATAACAAACAACATTATAGCATTGCAGGAAATATAAGAAGAGAATTGATTAGCCTAAATTGAGATGAGGCTTTTCTGGAGTGAGTTTGTTTGAGTAAGAGACTCGATTGTAAAACGCTAATTGTAAAAATAAAAACAATTACCTATGGCCCAAATTAAACTACCGGTAGTTCTTTTAAAACTTTTGCATGACTAAAGAAACTGAGGCAAAAGCCTACCCAAACCAAAAATGAGTCAGTTTTCTAATTGAGGTTCGACAATAATCTGAACATTTTTGAGTCAAAAAAGTTAAACGAATTACTTAAAGGTTGCGTCATTTCTTATACTACTTATTTGACCCAAACCTGTGCAAGAAAAAAATCAATTCAGTATCAACATAAATCATAGGACATGGTCTTCATGTTCTCCCCAAATCGGACGGAGCCTGACAAAGCTGTCAGTTTAACTCACTCCGTTTCTGAGCAAATTAGTGAAAAGTACGAGAAATGGAAGGAAAGCACTAAGTATACTACAACTACTACTAATACTACTACCACTACTACTACTACTACTACTACTACTACTACCAGTACTACTACTACCACTACTGCTACACCTACTACTACTACTACTGCTACACCTACTACTACTGTCCTTTAGCAGACCCTTTTATCCAAAGCGACTTACATCTGAGAGAACAACACAAGCAATAAATCACATAGCAGGCATTTGTAAGCATGGGTAACGGACCACATGCTCATAAAGTTGTTCAAATTCAAAAGTGTCAAATAAGACCAAATACACAGCAAAAAATGTCAACGTGATGCTGAATTTTTGATTGAATTATCATATTAATTTGAAACATTTGAGGAGAACGCATGAAGCGGATGCAGCCTATGGAAACACACTGAGTCACTTATACCCAACACGGCCCTGTGTGAATGCAATCGATCCACTTTCACTAGTGTGACGTCATAAAAGCCTCAGACAAGAAAAGCCCATGTTTACCTGCAGGATTCGCAGAGTGTGCAGCAGCAGCAGAACAACAACCTTGTACTCACATAAAGCCTTCGACAACAGAGAGCTGATCTAGAGCCTGGAGTTATATCAGGTGAGGTCAATACAGTTTGAAAGGTATCAGAGAGGAAATCTTTTCTAACTTGAGGTAAACTTGAAATATTTTTAGTGGCTTCCATGAGGTGAAGAGTCTGACTGTCTCTTCTTTATGAAACAGGCTTTTTAGAGTAAATAGCAGTGAAGCACTAGAGTAATGTAACAGGTGGCAGCATATTCACTGATATGGCAGCTCACCTTCAGTAAATAAAGTGGAGGCAACATTCACGTTCGCACAGGCTGAAACTTTGGCGGTTTGCTTGCTCACACCTCTGCCATAAAAGGCCCCTGTGCTTCATTTGCTTTAACACCAGTAGCGTTTAAAATCCAACGGCAGTTTCAACACGCTATCCTCATAATGTAAAATTAAGACGGGTAGAAAAAGCAGGGCTAAACTACTGAAGCCATGACATGCGAGCTCAATGAACAGCAATCACAATGGTTACACTTTCATGTTAATGTGAGGGAAAGGAGCAGAGGAAGACCCAGACAAGTCTGAGAGCGGAGGGAGAGAAAAAAAGATGTTGCAGGAGAGGAGACCAGCAATATCTTCACAGCCAAACGGTGGTCAGAATGATGCTGAGCAGGGCCATCAGCAGCAGCCGCACAGATGACTCAACTGGAAGTACAAGCAGAACATAAGAGAGGTGGTTTTACAACTGAATATCTGAAAGCCAGCTTTGATATAATTTTGATGCTTAAAAGCACTACTCTTTAGTTTTCCAATATGAGCTCATGTATTTGTTTTTCCTAGCTTATTTATTCTTTTAATAGATAAGTAAGCTCATATTGAATTATGGTGCGTTTCTACACACCATTTCTTTCTTTAAAAAAAAAAATGAAATGATGGCCCAACACAGCCTCTTTTGCTTTTTTCTCCTCCATTATTACTTTCTTTAATCTCATTGAGCTAATTTCATTGTTATTGGTTTGTGACAAAGTGGCACATTACACAGCTTTCTCAAGAGACGACTGGGACGGGAGTCCAACGTTACCCAGGGATTTTGTTCGTTAACTACCCAGCAAGAGCTGGACAACACTTCTTACAAACAACAAGATATTCCTTCAAATTAAATCATAATAGATATTTTTACATTAAAAACTTTCTGTAGTGCTGTGATGGAAAATTTTGCCTTGGCCACTTGATTAAACCATAACTGCTTAGAGCAGCAAAATATAGCCTTGGCCCAACTAATTGTGCAGACTGGTAGTCTGCCCCAAAAAGATTAACACTGACCTTAAAGATGTTTTTGTCTACTCAAATTGTAAGAATTAATCATCCTTTATGCCTTAAAATTATTATGCTTCCTTTGTTTCATTGTCATTCTGCATCGAGACGCCTCATGTGTGTTTTGACCCTTTTGCATGCAACTGTTTAATTAAATCTAATGAAATCTGGATCTTTCCTCAAGTCTTATTCTTGGTAATTTAGACACTCAGTTTCAGTCCAGTTATTCACCTAGTTGGAAAGAACATATTAACGAGCATTTAATGGGTTTTTCCACAACAAGTGCTTTAACTTGAACAGTATCAATTTTGTTTACTCCCGATATTGGACAGATAAGAGTTTTGCCTTGTTCGTGTCGCAGCTGTAACTTCATGTTCATATTATAGTGGCTGCAAGAAACTTGTGGTCCAAATATCAAATGACCCTTTCCTGTGCTTCTTACCGGTGCTGGATGAGTTGCAGTCCAGGTCGACTAGTGAGTCCAGGTAGCCCTGACCCAACCACTCCTGGTAGGACTTTCTGTCGCCAACCCCCACCATGCGAACAGTGGAGTCTTTGAAGATGAGATCTGTGCCTGTGTAGGCCTGAGAGTCGAACATCCTGAAGCCAGGGTTTGTGTCACTGCCGAAATGTTCCTGCAGAGAGCAGATAAATGGACAAAGCATAGGTACAGAGAAAAAGAGAAACTCAATAAATACCAGAGTTATCTGCAACTTTGATTTTTTTCAACGTTCCAGCTAGTCTGTGATGTCCACTTATCCAACTGTGAAGTTTACTTAGTCTGAACAGACAAAACACTACTGTATTTCTATTAAACAAACAAATGGAAACACTATTCTTCATACAGAGACCTGCATTTTCACCTAGTTAGCACTGAGGTCACAGGAGTAGAAGTAGAAGAAACTCGTGGGTTTCAAAATATATAAACTCTTTTTAGCTTCAATTCAATTGTTTTTAAATTCTTTCCTCAACTTGAAATGATACAAATGATAGTGCAATTGCTTTTTCAAAGGCTGTACCAAGAGGTATTGGAGTTTGAACCAATAAAACTATGATTACAGCTCTGATTGAATGCCTATTATTTCCGGAATAAGTTAAAAAAAAAAAAAGCTCTTTTCACCTTTTTTAAAAGTTTAATGGTGAAACATTTACAATGTCCTACCAGTACAATGGTCCAGATGTTTTGTGGTTCGCTCAGACACAGTTTTTTAAGTGTAACGTGTATTTTGTATAAAATTTTAAGACTAAGAAAGTTTAATCCCATGGAAGATTCAGGGATCCCCATATTTCATCTGTGAACTTCCCGTTTCACTCATTCCCATATAAAGCGTAGATTTGAACACAAACCTGTGCACGGTCCAGGAGTCCGTAGACAGCGTGGATGTCGGTATCAGGCCGTACCATAACAGCATGAGAAGGAACTCTGGCCAGGTTACAGCTTTTGTACTGTGAGACCTCTGCTTTGGATCCATGGGGACAGAGGAGTTGGAAATCCTTTGATTGGAGACCATTAGCCCATGATCCAGATGCTTGACCTAGAAAAACAATCAAACTATTAGCTATATTTATTGGCTCTGTAAAATAAAATACTGGAGTCATTTTTTTTTATTTTTTTTTACCATCAGTGTTTCCAAAGACAGTAGAATGCTTCACAAAAGCCACATCGCCATTGCCACGGGCCATACACCTAAAAGAAAAAGTAAACAAACAATATGATATAATTTGATACATGAGAAGGGCGTTGTTACATAAATGAGCATCTAATTCAGGTTTCCTGAATAAAAAGTGGCAGAGTTTTCCTGGAATAGATCAGCATGAAACATTCTCAGATTACTCATTAATGTATAAAGTACAGGAATCCTAGAAAATATCATACATAGAAGTGCATTCCTGCAGGAACCATCTACCATAGTTACAGATCTCAGTACTCTGATGTGCGGTGTCATCAGAAAGTAATTCATAAAGATCATGAAGAACATAAAGCTTGGATCAGGCTACTTCTGTCTTGTTTGTAAAAAGAAACACAGTATTCTAGTATGTTGGATTCAATCTCACTCTCCGTCTAAGTCTCTAGCTGTTGTTGCTCTGTACGAATATTTCCATCTTTTGGCCACGATACGAATGGGACTCCAGATGAAACAATGGAATCAAGCCACTTGGATGAAGATTGTGTAAAAGACAAAAGGTTTTCAGGGTTCTACTATTGTGACTCCTATTGCATACATGTTCAGCCACAGCCATGGGTTCCCACTCAATCTGGTATTTTTTACTCAGAAAATGACAAACAAATAAACAGTGATTTCTGTCAAAGTACAAACGTTGTAAAATGATATCACATTGTTCTTGTGTGACTAATCACTGGAGGTCCACCAGTACATGTGTCGAGGGTGTCGAGGTGAAGGCTTTGGGGTATCTTTTGTACCTGAATGCTCCATCATATCCATCATACAGGTCTTTTCCCTTCTGGCATTTGTTCTGTCCTGAGGTGTCTCCCACACACAGACCACACAGGTTGTCAGGGAAACCGTCCTGATTGGCTCCAGGAACACAGCTCTGCTTGAAGAAATCTCCCACCGCTGAGCATCATGGAAGACGGGGAAATACAAAGTCATTGTCTGGCAGGATTTAATCTATTTAATCTCTAATCTAATGTGTGGCAACCTGTAGCTCTACAGGAGCTTCAACTCCGAGCAGAAGTCAATTTATGTAGTTGAGGTTGAGTTGAACTGCAAAACTACCATGAAATGCCTTTGTGGGGAATATATGATGGGGATGTCCAATGCAAGGGATTTAAATTCATTTCTTTACATTGCTTTACAAAAAATATGTTTCTTGCTAATGCTCATATTTAAAAAAAGAGAGAGAGAAAGGAATGAAGTGGTTACTGAAAACATTGGCATTGCAGATAGTGTAAGGCACCTATGTTGATTTTCAGAATTGAGTTAATTTTACCTTCCGGAAAAAGAAAATTTGTTGATAAAAGCTAAGCATTTAAAAAAAAAATAATAATAATTCAAGGTTATATTGCGTTATCTAAACAATTTTGGTATTTGATTAATAGTCACCCAGAAAAAGCAACTTAAATAAACCTGCTACTTTTTTGGTTAAAAAAAATCAAAACATTCATTTAAAAAAAGGAAAAGAAAAAAAAAATTACTTTTATTTATTCATTAACATCCTAAACCCCTAAGCATTTTTTAGTTTTTGTTGTTTCAGGCCCTTGTTGGGCATAATTAAATTATTGTGAAGACAATCCAAGATCTGATGTTCACATATGTGGATGCCAGGTCTTAGAGGCTAATTTAAAAAAAAAAAAAAGCAGAAAACCAAAAACTACTTTTGTCCGGTGGGTTTAGAAAAGGTCTGACTGACTCCATCTGCTTACATCTGTGACATGCACAGATGCACTGACACTGACCTTGAGGTATTTCACACTCGTGAGGTTTGATCAGGCCTCTCTCCATCAGCATAGCGATGGGAACGTTCCAGCCAGCTGTGCGACCATATCCAGTGTGACAAGACTGACGGCCGCGCAGGTCGTCAAT
The DNA here is from genome assembly GCF_033807715.1 of Cololabis saira. Lineage (NCBI taxonomy): Eukaryota > Metazoa > Chordata > Actinopteri > Beloniformes > Belonidae > Cololabis > Cololabis saira. The sequence goes on from NC_084599.1 coordinate 31,192,030, forward strand.
GTTACGGATGTCAGTGCTAGTCTTTTTCACCACTGCAATTGCATAGTAATTGGAACCGTCACCGTCACCTAGACAAGAAGAGCAAAGCATGAGTTTCTCACTGTTTTTTGCAAGCACACAGTGCAATTCTACCTGAGTGTCTCACTTGTGTAGCTCTCGGCAGCAGCGGGGACTAAGCCATAGTCTTTGCCTGCCGTGTAGATGTCACCTCCATCCAGAGTGACGGCATCAGCCAGGTTGTTCTGCATAAGTATGAGAAGGAAGAAAAGTTATAATTTCATCCCTTTGCTGCAAAGTAGTGTTTTCTGAGCGGGTTTTAATAGGAGGTTAAAGAACAACACTGTAGCCAAACCAGCATCACCTACCTTGATTTTATCCATGCAGTCAGTCACAGATTCACCATCGATACAGGAGATGCTGGGGGTTAGACCTTTGCTTTGGAAGGCTGTGGCCATGTCAGCACACTTCTGCCGCTCAGAACTGGACATCACACACCATCGCAGAAGACTGGGAATCGCTATTATGTTGGTGGAAAAATGAATAGTTAGGCATATGTCACATTTCATCTTTTTTTGTTTCACTGTTGTCGTAAAATGTCGAAATGATAAAAAAAATATGACAGTATCATAAGTTTGTCAGTGATTGTAATTGGAAGGTATGTTTGGGTAAAACCAAAGTTTCTTTCTTTCTTAACATGAAATACGATTTGTACACATAACCACATAATCAGGGCTATTGTACTTTTCCTCATCACAGATTTACATCAGTACTTGACAAACATGCCTTACCTTCAGCTTTACAGCCCATGGCTTTCAGCACGTTATAATAGCTGTCACCCATCCACTTCTGCGGGTCTTCTGTCACTTGCCCCTCAAATTTGATGGTCGATTCAGAGAAAAGAACAGTTCCCCCGCCATAATTCACAGATGAGAACATGTTGAAGCCCGATTTTTCCTGAAAACAAGATGTTACTTTTGAAATATGCAACACCAATAGGGTCGTTATAATGAGTCTTATAGATCATTATATATCTATCGTATCATATAGGATTTATTATTACACTTGCACGCAACGTGAGGATGTTTCATCATTGGGTTCAATATCTAAGCATACTGCACTTTTGTTAAGTTAAAGGTCTGCTTCCCCACCCCAGTCCAAGAAGAAAATATGATGAGCTTTACAAGTTTGTCCATCTGTCCAAAGTGGATAAGTAGAGATGGGTACTGTGTTGTTCTTATAGTAACCTCTGGCAGATTTGTCAATGTTTTAGACTAACCATGTGTTTTTTTATTTGTAATCATTAATCTTTTAACATCTAAACCTAACTATTTGTCTCTCTGTATGTCTAAAGGCTGTCAACTCTCATGCGGTCGTGGGAGTTACGCAAATTAAAATTTGCTAACGCTGTCATGCACTGTCAGCTTTTCTCATGCTGTCAGAAGTAATATTGATGAAGTTATTGACATTCAGCTTAGCTTGATATTTGTTTGTAAGAGTGACCGTGTTATGGTCATATGGTGAAAACCGCTCTTTAGTGGCCAACTACTTCACTAGGCCTCCTTCAAATGAACCACACCTTGATTAAGTTACTGTTTTGGAGAATTTGCGGTCATCATAAGCCACAAGAACTTCACCCGCATTCCCTGGTGTCACAAGTGGTGAGTTTCACCATTTCTATTTACCTTTAGGGAGGCATGAACGGTATTTCATAGAGTGACAAGTGGGGATAAGGCATTACTGTTGAACACATTCGTAGATATACCTGGCCTTCCTTCAACATGTTGTAGACCACAGAGGGAGTGATGTCACTGTTAACCACCACGCCACGGAATGGGACTCGAACCAGGTGGCACCTTTGCCACTGATTGATAGGAGCCCTGGTGCCATCGCGACACAGCAGTTCATAGTCAGTCGATTTCAGACCCTGTGCCCAGACTGGGCCCTGACCTGGGAAGGTAAAAGCTGGTCAACTGACGGACTTGTAGAACATTGGGATTATGAATGAATAATTCATCAGTTACTATCATAACCAGCTAATAACCAAAATATTACCATCGGTGTTCTCCGCCACAATTGTGTGTTTGATAAATGCCACCTGTCCCGCATCTTCAACCAAACACCTGCAAAAGCGAAGTCATAGAAGCTAATGTTGACGTTTCAAAATGTTAGTTTTGTATTTCCAACTTTTATTTTGATTTCATTTGAGAGCACGGTTTTTAACACAAGCATTGAAGACCGTCCAGCTGCATTTCCCAGAGCACCAGATCCAAAATAAATACAAATATAACTTTTCACTTAATTAATCTTTAAAACCACTAGGAGTACATTCCTAGAAGGATATGAGAAATGTTTCACTTTACTGAGAACCACTAGCAGCTGCTTAGCTTGGGTTTTATAAATGCTTCCATCTTTTGTGCAGAGAACTTTTGTTCCAGTGCCTGGTCTTTTAACAAAAATGACTTTAATTTACTCTCACCATTTTCACTGCTCACACAGGATACATTAACAGACAGTTTTTGCAAAACCCTATTCCCATAATGGACAAAATCGTACAGGTAAACCTAAATAGTAACTCCTCTATAACTGCATAAGTATGTGAATGAATGGGTGTTACCTGAACGCTCCGTCGTAGCTGTAATACATCTCATTGCTGTTTGTCTCACACTTGTGGCCTCCTTTGCCGTCTCCTTTGCACAGCGAACACAGGGATGCAGGGTCACCGGGCATGTTAGCTCCAGGGATACAGCTCCCATTGAAGAAATGTGCCACACCTGATCACAAACAAACAGTAATGATGTTTTATATGCACTTAATCAAGTGCTATATGTGTTATATTTTGTAACCTTTTTTTTTTAATCACATAAGAATAAAGTATTTTTCTTATGACTTTTGTAACATCAAAAAATCTTCCACAAGGAACCAAATGAATGACCTTGTTGTGGTGAAATCAAGCGTCATAATCACACACCAAGAATCTCCTGTATTTGTATGTAACATTATGAGGTAACGCCATGTTAGGCCATGGCTTATCCACAGTTTATTCTGTCACTCCCATTCCTGCTTTGCATTCTGATCAGTAACAGCTTTTTCCCTACAATAATGCAAAAGCTTGATTTAGTACCCTTTTCCATTTTTTCCATGGTGCCCATTTTTTTGGTGTATAAATAAATAGCTGTAATTAATTGACAGAATGAACTAACTTGATTTCTGAAACACTTCAGTGTTTTTTATTGTTTTTTTTTTTTTTTGGGGGGGGGGGGGGTTGTCTTACTTTTGGAAGAATGACTGTGCTTTTCATCCCAGCAAAGCACATATTGAAATCTTTTACAGGTCTTTCTTACCATCTGGGATGTTGCAGCCCATCACAGACATGTAGCCCTGGTCTATGAGGTATCCTATTGGCATATTCCAGCCAGCAGTTCGGCCTTTCCCGGTGTGACAGCTCCTCTTTCCTGCCAGGTTGTGTACGTTGATGCCAGGGTTGTTTTTCTTCACAACCACAACTGCGTAGTAGGTGGTTGTGTCTGAGGAAACAACAGCACATAGCGAAATGGTCAACGTGCTGTTCGCTCTGCATCCTTATCTTCAGGGAACAGAAATAAGATCTAGAAGATCAAGGTACAGCCTGCCATTCCAGTTTTGAAATATCTTACATGCAATACAGTGATAATAATCAGAGCTATAGGTGCCATAACCAATAAATGAAATTCCGGAAGCTTCTCTGTTACAGATTAACCCAGGCCATTATAAAACCCAGTACATGACACATCAAAGAGGGGATTCTCAAGATGTTTAAACAGAGATTTATACAGAAAAAGAATATAATTATAAATAGATTGCAAAATATGTCCTTTCTTTCGTTAGTCAGAATATATGCTCTGGACAAATTGACTCCAAAAACTTAAAAAAAGGTTATAATTCCACAATTTATCTGTAATGAATCTACTGTTTGTTTAGTCCAGGTTCTTATTTTACCTTTGGAAATGCTAGCTCTGGTATCCCTACATTCACATTAGCCAATGCTTGACAAATGTTTAGGGATTGCAAAAGCTCATACACTAACTATTTGTGTATAGTACAGCTACTGCAAGACTCCAGGTTTTCTCTCTCAGTTATCATTTTGAGTCAAAAGTTGAGTCTCACCACCACCAGCTTTGGATTCACTCGCAGCTATCTTGATGGAGGCGGTCTTGGTTGCAGTGTAGATGGAAGAAGCGGACATGGACAAGGCATCCACTTCTTTATTCTTCAGAGACACAAAAAAAAGAAAGAAAGGAAAAAAAAGAACAATTACAAAAACGGTCACAACCAATGATATTACAATGTTTATTTTTCTTTGGTACGACCGGCTCGTGTGGAAAAAGGGAAGTAACATAAATACCCAATGTTTTTAGGGAAATTGAAAGTTATTTATTAAGAGCTAATGCTTTAACAAACGTAAGGCAACTCTGTTAAAATTAAGCATTTTGAGAGTTTTTACATAATGAAAATTTCAAGAAATTAAGACACCTTATCAGGAAACTCCTACTGTGCCTTTATCAAAAGCAACTCAGCATGTTTGGTGCTCTCCGATAACGGTTAATCTATTAACTACTTCATTGCAACTTTCTATCTACACTGTTGCCCATAAAGTTGGACTAATAATTTTTTCCAGAAATATTCCTTTGAATATCACTTTTCCAGAAATATTGCTTTTATTGACAGAATGTAAAAGAATGTTTTGTTTAAATTTTATGGGCAACAGTAGTTTGCCTTATTTAACATTTTTTTCCTTATTCTTTATTCTTTTTCATTTCAGTTGCTTTTATGAGTCGAGCTTTACATCATGGAACACAGAGGTTGAGTATAATAAACCTTAAATATGACATCAAGCTCATATTATTCAAAGCCAACCTGCAGTTTCTGAATGCAGCCCTCGACGGTATTCCCCTGGACGCAGCTCAGGGATGGTCGAATGGAGGCCTCTGAGAAAGCCTGAGACATGGCCTGACATTTCCTCTGCTCAGGGTCGGAGACGGTGCACCACCTGATGTCGCTCTGGCAGAACACTGATGGGGTAAAAACAAATGTGACAGACAGACTGAGTTGATTTATGTACACATTATTTTAGTTTTAGGCCTGTGCTTCAGCACACTTGTTAACAAGAGGGATCTGAAAAAGCCATGTTTTGTTGAAAATGTTGCAGTTTGTCTTTTCTTATCAGGTTTAACACACAGAGGTAACTCAGCTATCATCTGTTTGGATTCCACTGCAGTATATTCCATTCACCTTGATAATAGAAACCTTATCAATGGTGTTTCTTTTTGGTCTTTATTTTGCCTTACCCTTTAAAACACAGTAAAATACATGAAAAACCAACAAATATTTTACTGATATTATTACCCTGCTCATTTTAGGTGAAGAAATGCATATTAACTCAAAAGACTCTCATGTACAGTAACTTCTCATGAAACTCATGAAAAATCGTTTACCTTTAGATTATTTGTATTTCTTAAAAGTGTTTTTTCCTTACCAGTATGTTGTATTAGGAGTAAAACTCCCAGAGTCCTCCACTTGGCCATGGTGTCAGCCTTTCTCCTGTACAGCTTGAGATGAAATGCTCTCTGTCGGTGATCTCCACTTATATGTCGACGCCTGAGTCAAAGTCCTCCGCCTGTCTGCAGGATCTGGTTTAAAGTCCTTGTATGATGCCCGGATGGCTCTGTGAGATACAGATTTACAGCTTTGTCGCCTGCAAATTGTCGTTCAAGGAGAATTTGAGGCTGAGTGTAGAGTTTATGAAGTGTGCCTGTTTTACCTGGTCTAACACGTCTGCTCCTGGTGCCTGGCTGACTCACAGACCAGAGCCCAGACAGAGGGGCCTTTTTACAGTTTGGACTCCACCTCTGCTTCCCGCAAACTCCTGTCCTACATCCGTGTGGGGCTTTTCCACTGATGTCCAGTGAGAAGGATGGACTCAGGCCAACACTTTGAGGCTCACAGTGACTGACTCACTGCTCTGGCTGCTGAAAAATGCAAACACAAGGAACCTGTTTACCAGCTTACAGTATACCACCGACTTCTTTGTGCACGTGTGAAGAGGCTGACAATGCAAAAAAAAAAGATTAACTTTGTCATGAGCTACTAAAAGTTTAAGAACATAGTTAACCCTAATTTTAAGAAAATAAAGAATATTTTATACATACAATGTATACATTTTTCTATAAATCATAATGAAGAATTAGAATATAATGCGAAAGTGCAACAGTTGATAGTGTTATTAATATTTAGGTCAGCCGTAATTTAACCTGTTCATACAAAGGAGTATCAGATTTTTCGAAAGAAAAAGATGTACTAAGTAAAATAATACCTTTTGTAATGTGCAGGCTCTAAAGTAAAGATAGATTCCACAACAGTAAAATGTAATGAAGTTTTACTAAACATCAGTTATTTCCCCTGAAATCCTTTTTAGACCAGTTTTAAAAACACTATTCTGGGGAAATTTTGAAAAGTTGAAGTTGTCCTTTACCTTGTTTATATTTTAAATTTGCAACCTTTCAACCTTCCCCCTGGGTTTTAATAATGTTATCAATTCATGACCATGAAGCATTTCACTGCATGTTGTAATTGTATACCTGTGTTGAATAATATGTAAAGTTACCTCTTGACTCAAACCAAGCAAATATGTCAGTGCCTCCCAACTGATAAGGATAGCCTGATTCTTATTCCCTAAATAAAATAGCTGAAACTGCTAAGTCAGGGTAAAGAACTGTCCAGTGGAATATTAAAGACTAAACCGATAATGGTGAGTCATCATCTCTGAAGAAGAGATGTGGTCAGAAAAATATTTTTAAAGTTTTCAATAGGCTACTGGAAATCACAATAATTGGACTCTGGAGGAAGGTCCTGTGTTCTGATGAAAGCAGATGCACTCTGGTCCAGGTTGATAGGTTCATAAGAGGAGCAGCAAAATGAAATCGATTTTGTCATGGCTACTGCAGACATTTATCAGGCCTGTTGTCTGTCGAGTGCTGGCTTTCCTCTACTTCCAATTAATTCCCTCTGGCAGGCAATACGGGACAATTAAATGACATATTTAGTGTCTTAAATACCCATATGTGTCCTCTATGAATACCCTATGGGACCATGACATCACATGAAAATACTGAGAAATGGCTTCTTCCCTGAAGCTGTTAAAAGCAATGAACCTTGTCTGAACCTCGCGTCTCCTCATCCTGCTCACCCACACTCTTACTGGAGGACAGTTATTCAAAATTATTTTATTTAATATCATTGCATCATTAATTTAATGTAACCCCTATGTCACAACAATGCTTGCTGCATTTACATTGTATAACTCAGTTAAAAAAATATATGGATAGTTGGACTTAATTAATTCCAAGCTGGGAAATTCCCAGGGTTACAGACGCAAGGCACGCTCATAAAAACAATAAATCCATCAAAACAAACAGGCTAATTAAACATAAACATAATGAACTAAGTCCAGAGTACAATCTGCTGTTGAGATGATGCCGGGTACCTGTGGAGTGGGTAGTTATCCATGATAGACAACAGTTTGTTCTGTGTTTTCTTCTCCTCCACAGCTTCAAATGTCTCCCGCCTGCAGCCAATGACAGAGCCAGTCTTCTTAATTCGTTTTATTTAATCTATTTGTGTCCCTGACTGCGTTCCTGCTCATCCGTCAGACTGCAGAGAAGCACTGGCCAGAGAGCACTGGCCAGAAAAAGTCTGCTTGAATATCTTAAGAATCTTGCTGCAATCTTGCTGAAGGTCCTCAGCAGCCTCAAGAAGTAGAATCAATTTAGTCTAGTCCTAAAGTCAGTCAGCATCTCTTTTGTCTCGTCCACATTTAGCATCAATTCATATGACCTTTTATTGCCCTTCCTTCCTTTTCCTTTATTGTGTATTTAATGCTTTGAAGATTAAATGAGTGCTATTTAAATAACATATTGATGTCTGATCCCTTACAAAGAAATGCCACTATCTTGTCAACATTTTATTTATTTACTTATTTTTCTATTTTGTTGAGTTTGAGCTAGTTTTGATATTTTTGGTCCTATAGTGGTGTTTATCTGGTGAGTAACATACATTAAAGCATTCCCTTTTCTTTTCAATAAAATGTTAAGGTCAAATCGATACTTGGCCCTCCCCCCTCCCTGTTTTTATGGCATTAATCACATACACTCAACACCAGGGGCGGGAGGGGGTCCCACATCACCCGCGCTCCCTCACCGGCCTGGGATGGGTGGGTCGGGATTCCCGGGCCTGGCGGGGCTCGCCGTGCAGCCTGGGGCGCCTTCTGGCGGTGCTGGACTCCTCCGGGGAGGGGGAAACGGTGCGTGATTGTGTGTCTGTGTCGGTGAGAATGCAGTATGGAAGGGTCCTGCCATGGAGGATTCGGGCCTCCATTGGCAGGACATCAAAACTTAATAATTTATCATTATTATATTATACAAAGATGGTTATTATTATTATTATTATTATTATTATTATTATTATTATTATTATTATTATTATTATTATTATTATGTATAGTATATCATATTATTATTAGTATAGATATCGGATAGTTGAATGGATGAATGAATGGGATGCCTGGGTCTGGGGCCCTCCGTTGTCGGGCCTGCACGGGTGTTGCCTTGTTGGGGGGTTCCCTCTCTCCGGGCCCGTCTCCGGTCCCCCCCGCTGCCTCTGCGGCGGGGCGCCCCTCTGGTCTTGGAGGGCCACTTTCGTGGGGGACGGGTGCGCCTGCCCGCGTCGGCGGCCGGGGCGGCTCTGGCCCCCTGCCGGGTGGGGGTCGTTGGCCTGAAGGGTGGGGGCCTCCTGGCCGCGTGTCCGGCCCGGACCGGGTGGCCGGGGATTGCCTGGGTCGCGGTCCGCCGCCGCGGGATCCCTGGCTGCTTCTTCCCGCGCCGTGGGGGCCCCACCCGCGGGCCCCCTCGGCCGCCGCCGGGTGGGGGGGGGGGTCTTGCAGGTGGTGGGTTGCCTCCCTCCTACTTCTCCCCTCTGTGGGGTTGCCGGTGGCCTGGGTTCCAGGCTCTTCCGTGTCGGCCTCTGGTCTCGCGGGTGGCGGGGTTGCTCCCCCCCCCCCCCCCCCCCCCACTATAGATACACTTCAGGTGGAACTTTGTTTGGTTTATTACACACACACACACACACACACACACACACACACACACACACACACACACACACACACACACACACACACATATAGTCACTTAGTCACATGCATATACACACACACACACACACACGCGTGATCATATACATACACACACACACACATAGACATACACACTGGCTTGTTCACCTGCATGCTGGCTCTCTAGTTTTTGGGTTTAGGTAGCGGTAGCGATAGCTTAGCTCAGACTGCGACGATCAGATCTCAAGATTTAGGTCGATTGCCGTTATTGTTTTGGCTGGCTCCGTGCCGGTTTCGTGCTTTGTTTGTGGTTTTTTGTTGCAGATTTCCAGTGCTTGACGTGTGTCTCCGTGTGTTCCTGCTTCCTGGATTGGCAGTGGATGTCGTCACCCCCAAAAAAGGAAAAAAAAACAAAAAAAACACTGGGTTTGTATGTGTATATTTATATATGTGTACGCATATGTGTGCGTATATATATGTATATATATTAAATATAGTAATAATGCACATATATATACTTTTGGTTTCTACCGTCATGGTATCAATCATTAATATGTGTGCAGACAAGGTAAAAAAATAAATAAATAAATAAATTAAAAAAAAATGTTAAGGTGAGTGGTATTATAGCGTTACTTGGTTAAAAGTAAGTAAAAAATACAATGTGCACATAACATACTATTTCACTGATTACAGGTCATCTTTAGGGCCCGAGCACCTTCAGTGCGAAGGCCCTCTATTGTATCTGCAGGAATTTTCTTTCTTTCTTTCTTTCTTTCTTTCTTTCTTTCTTTCTTTCTTTCTTTCTTTCTTTCTTTCTTTCTTTCTTTCTTTCTTTCTTTCTTTCTTTCTTTCTTTCTTTCTTTCTTCTGACAAAAGGAGGGCCTTTTTGCCCCCCTAAACGCAGAGGTGGCAAATCCGGCTTCAGAAAGTAAAAGTCCTGCCATATATTTGTTCTGTCCATTCACTAAAACCAGGTGAGTTCACTAATTAGCTCATCTACCTGGCTGAAGAGCTGTGCTGATTAGAATCAGCTGGTTGAGTGAATGTGCAGAACAAATACATGGTAGGACTTTTACTTTCTGAAGCCGGATTTGCCACCTCTGCCTAAACGTGCCCAAAGAGTCACCAAATTTTGCACGCAAGACCGGCCTGGTGAAAAATTTGATATTTAATGGTATGCATTCATGGGCGTGGCGAAATGGCTCAACAGCGCCCCCTAGAAAACTTTGTGCCTCAAGCCCCACAATACGGTTTGACGTACATGCACGAAAATCGGTACACACCTGTATCATGGCGCAACTTAAAGAAAAGTCTCTTGGCGCCATGGCCGAAATCGAACAGGAAGTCACCCATTTTGAATTAATTGTGTCATTTTGGCGAAATTTATGCCATTCCTTCGGCAGTTAATACTGCCGAAGGAACCGTAACATTACCACAAGTGTGTTATACATCAAAATGTGCGTCTCCATCCTCCGACACCACAAAAGCGTTACCGTGGCGACGCTAGACGCCAAAAAGCGTGCCCACCCTTCATCTGATTGGTTCTGACAGAAAAAACTTTGCGCCTCAAGCCCCATAATACGGTTTGACGTACATGAACGAAAATCGGTACACACCTGTATCATGTCCCAACTTAAAGAAAAGTCTCTTGGCGCCATGGCCGAAACTGAACAGGAAGTCGGCCATTTTGAACATTCTGAATTAATCGCGTAATTTTGGAGCAATGCCATTCCTTCGAGAATTAATACGGCCCGAACCGTATCGTGAACCCAGATATGTTATACATCAAAATGTGCGACTCCATCCCGCGACTACGCGCATTACTTTTCTCTTTCAAAAGTGTTACCGTGGCGATGCTAGACGCCAAAAAGCGCGCCCCCCCTTCATCTGATTGGTCCATATTTGATAGTTCCCCAAAAGGCACCAAATTTGGCATGCAAGCCAGGCCTGGCGATAAATTTGATATTTCATGGTTTGCATTAATAGGCGTGGCAAAATGGCTCAACAGCGCCCTCTAGAAAACTTTTATCTGCCATAACATTTGAATGGTTTGACATAAAGAGTCGTGGGTGGTGTCATCGGACTCGGTATTGAGTCCTCGACCATAATTGGTGAAAATTAGCCCCGCCCCTTCTTCTGATTGGTTGTTCCTATTTTCTGACTATAACTTTTGAATCGTTTGACGTAGAGAGTTGTGGGTGGTGTCATCGGACTCTGTATTGAGTCCTTGAGCTTCATTGGCCTGAATTAGCCCCGCCCCTTCTTCCAATTGGTTGTCCCTATTTTCTGCTATAACTTTTGAATCGTTTGACATAGAGAGCCGTGGGTGGTGTCATTTCTGATATGCTTATGGGGGACGGTGGCCATGAGTGCGAGGGCCCGTTCATCGCTGCTTGCAGCTTTAATTATGTACCCGTAGGTGAGCTGTCTATCACAGATTGCTTTCACAACAGACTGATCAACTGCATCGATGTTAGTTGGATCGGAGAGGTGATCTTGTGTGAACTGCCGTATGCGTTCTCTCTCTTTTTGTGACTTTAGATCATCTGCTAGCACCCCATGTGGTCCGCGTGATAATTCATCTGCATCTCCGTTCTGCCTTCCTGGACGATAGAGGAGTTTGAATGAAAATGTGGACAGCGCTGCTAGCCACCTATAGCTAGTCGCATCAAGCTTGGCCGAGGTCAGGATGTAAGTTAGCGGATTGCTATCGGTTACAACGGTGAAGTGGTTGCCGTACAAATAGTCGCTGAACTTATCCGTAACTGACCACTTGAGCGCCAGGAACTCTAGCTTATGCGCTGGATAACGGCTCTCGCTTCGTGACAGCCCTCTACTGGCATAGCCTATGACCCTGAGTTGATCATCTTGCTCCTGATATAACACAGCACCGAGCCCGGTGGTACTGGCGTCGGTGTGCAGTATATAGGGTTTCTGGGGATCAGCGAAGGCTAAGACAGGGGCTGTTGTGAGGTTCTGGATGACTGCCTCGAAGGCTTGCTGGCAAGCTGGCGTCCAGCGAGCCCCGAAGGGCTCTTTTGGGTCATGGTATTGGTTTGTTTTCTGTCTTATGTCTGTTGGTTTCGCTTTTGATTTCTTGTGGAGAGGTGGGTAGCCAGAGGTTAAGCTGTGGAGAGGTTTTACGATGCTGGAGTAACCCTTAACAAACCTCCTGTAGTACCCAGCGAAACCAAGGAAGGATTTTAGCTCTCGTAGGGTCTTGGGGACCGGCCATGTCTTCAGAGCTGAAATCTTCTCAGGATCTGTCTGAACGCCACTTCTGGAGACAACATGACCCAGATAGCGGACTGATGTCTGGAAGAAGATACATTTTTCTGGGGATAACTTCAACCCAAACTCTTTGAGACGAGTTAGCACTCTCATGAGTCTTTCTTCGTGCTCCTCAAGGGTTCTGGAGAAAACTATGACGTCATCAAGGAATACCAACGCATCTTTCAAGTGCATATCCCCCATGCACCGTTCCATGAATCTTTGGAATGTGCTGGGGGCATTTGTCACCCCTTGAGGCATCTTGTTGAACTCCCAGAATCCGAGCAGACACACAAAAGCCGTCTTCGGTTTGTCTGCCTCTTCAACCTCAATCTGGTAGTACCCCGATTTAAGATCGAGAATTGAGAACCATTGCGAACCATTTAAAGCTGAGAATGTGTCCTCCAGCTTTGGAAGGTTGTATGCGTCCTTTATAGTCTGGAGGTTTAGACGCCTATAATCAATGCATAACCGGACTTGGCCGTTCTTTTTCCGGACTACCAGTATGGGTGATGCAAATGGAGACTCTGACTCCCTGATAACTCCCGCATCAAGAAGCTCTTTAATGTGCCTCCGGACAGCTTCAATGTCCTTTGGGTGGATTGGTCGGGCACGCAGTTTGAAGGGACTTTCATCCGAGAGTTTTATATGGTGTCGCACCTGGTCCGTCCGGCCAAAATCCAGGTCATGATGCGCAAACACATCAGCCATGTTGTTGAGCTGCTGAGTGATGCGTTGCTTCCATTCGTGTGGGACTGAGGAATCACCAAAATTGAAAATTAAGGTGGTTTCTTGAGCTGACTGGGTCTCTGGGGGTCTCTGAAGGGATTCTGATTGCTTGGCTATACTGTGTTCCTTTAACAAGATGGTCTGATAAGCACTTACTTCTGCAATAGTGCACTTGGCAGGAATGACGATATCATGGTCAGACTCATTGCTTATGACGACTGGCAGCTTATGGGGTCGTAGCTGGGGGAAATCAACAAGACCAGCTTTTACCAGCAGGCCCCCTGGCAAGGGGGACGATGATGGATACTCAATGACGACGGATTTCTCCTCCTGAAGACCAGTGACGAGGGCAACTCCCTCCACCACTACAGTTTCGCCGGCTGGAATGACTTGAGGCGTCTTGCCTTGCATCTTCACTACCCCCTGGTGGTTGATTGGGGTGGGCTGCTCTTCTTTTGCTCCAGTTGCAGGGCGCTGAGCAAGGAGTAATCCCAAAATCCCCTGCAGAGCTGCTTGATAAGATGTTTGTCCACTTCTTCAGGTGTAACTCCTCCTCTTTTTGTTGCTCTGTTTAAGACTAACTGGAGCCGGTGAAGGTAAGTGGATGATTTTTCACCTGGGTCTTGGAGGGTGTTCAGGAACTGAGCGAAGAGCTCCTCTCCATCTTCCACAGTATCAAAGGCTGAGTCCAGGAGCTGTAGATAGGCTGCAGGCAGTGACTCAGGCCGTAAGCCTTTAACTACATCGGCCGCTGGAGTGAGCAAACTTTCATGGATTTTCCTGGATATTTGCAGGGGAGACATGCTAGGATCATTTTGAAGCAATTCAATGTGTATCCGCCATGTTTCATAATCAGTTTCTTGATTAGGTCTGGGAGTCTTGCCGGAGAAGGAGCGGAGTCTCACTTGGGATTGGGTGTGTGGGACATCTTGTTGTCTCCGTACAATATGCTTGACCACGACTTTATGGACGTCAGGTGGGTTCAAGTCACTCAATGAAAGGGACGGTGCTCTCTTTCCATTGGTAAGGGGAACATGGTCAGTGGCACTGTTCATGCTTGGTGTGACATCTAAAAGTGAGGTGTGGGACTCTGGCTCTTTATGGGACAAAACCGTGGTCTCAACATGTGTGGGGGAGGGCTCTTCAGTTGTGGGCTGCATGGCTTCAACATCTTCCCCGATATGAGACATCATTTATTTCAACACCGCGCTATAGTCTTTGCCACTCATCTTAGCTAGTTGCTTGAGCTCAGCTAAGTATGTCTTGGTAACGTTACTTCCAACCTTGGTAGCGTACGAGCTACTGAGTGTCTTAACTTCATAGACAACGGTGGGGTCATCTTGCGCTGTGCAAGTGTACGGTAAGTGAGGTTCTAAACCTTCTAAGGCTGAACCGCTAGCATACTCAACGATCAGGTTTTGAAAGAACTCGGACTGTGAATCATCAACAAAAACTATTCTCTCAATTTTACCATACTGTTTTAGAAAGTCAATCACTTGTTCATCTTGTTCAGCTACCTGAGTGATTCCACTGACAATAACTGCATTTGGAATTTTGACACCAGACTTATGTATGAAATCCATATTGGTCATTACCTCAATACTGATGCTCAAATCCAATGTCTCCTGGCTGGCTCGCCACTTCTGTAACCACTTTAGACTTATAAAAGTGAATTACAGTATAATAACAACTTGGAGTAGTTATAAGACTTGGACCAGGATCAGAAAACGCTAAATTCGAGAGCAGCCACGGTACTGAGCAACAATAATGAGGCAGGCACACAACAGTTGAGTAGCCACTCCTATAATTTTTTCAGTGAACAAGTAATTTAAAAGATACCAAAATTGTTATCCAAACAGTAGAAAAATAAAAAAAAAGTAGTGTGCACACTAAAACAAAAAGAGTGTCCGTTGGGGCCCTTAAAAAAAAAAAAAAATGTTGTTCCAGGTTTTGCAAGTCACCTGATTCCAAGGATCCTTGTGTAATGTAAGTGTATCATGTGCGTGTGAATGAATGTGTACGTGGATATCTCCTCGGTGCTGATCTTTCTTCAGGGTAGTTGGCTCGCCATCTGTTTCAGCAGGAAGTTGTCCTGAATCCTCGGACTCTTTAGTCCTCTTAAAAAAACCTGACCTGTAGACAGGGTCATACAATACATTCAACGCTATCCATTTCCAGATGCATCACTAGGAATATGAAAAGTCAAAAGATGCAGAATATTACATCTAATTCTGACACAAACCTTCATCTCTATTCAAATCCTAAATCTGTCTTTGGTTCTTTTTCTGTTTTGTTGTACAACATTTAGTCTAGAGCAGGGGTATTCAACTAGATTCGGCCGGGGGCCACATCTGCAAAAGGACTGTATGGAAAGGGCCGCACAATTTGAAAATGTGGGGGTTTTCAAAATGTATTTTGCACTCAAAGACGAAGACTTATGTAAATATAATACATTTGTTATGGCTCGGCCTGCTGGGGTTTCCCCTCGGCCCGATCGCGCTGCAGAAGCAGAGTCTGCGCAGCGCACAGCCAGAGATCTGCGCGCCCAGCGACGAGCCCGGTGGCGCAGCTGAGCCAACAGAGGAGCGCACCTGGACGCAGCTGTAGCGCATCAGGTCAATTACAGGAAGCACTTATAAGGATCAGAACTGCTGGCAGACCCTTGTGAGTTCGTGTTGTCACTCCTGTGTCTGGTCGTGGGTTCCTGGAAGGATTGGATTACTTTTTGGGTTTTTGTTGAGGACTTTTTCCCTTGGATTACTTTGTGGAGTTTTTTACTTTGTTCCTGTATTCTTACAGTGAGTTTCTTCCCCTGCCATTTAAGGAGGCAGCGCTTTTTGTTCTTGAAAATAAACTACGCCTTTTTTTGGGCTAAACTTGAACCTGTCTGGTGTCGTGCGCTTGGGTCCAAGGACAGAATCCTTAACAGTACGAACTCACCAAGATGGACCCAGCCGACCCAGAGCGTGGTTCATTGCAGGCCGCTTTAGATAAGCAGCTCCAGGTAACAAATAGCCACACTCACCAGCTGGAGGCGGCTTCTGTGGCCGTGCAGAACCTCCACGCCCAGGTCCAGCCTTTGCAGGCTTCGGTGGATAGCCTGACCCAGCAGCAGACGGCAATACTACAACAGCTGAAGGCGTTAACAGCGACTCTCACCACCCGGACACCGAACCAACCTGCACCTGCGAGGGCCGTCAACCCACCTCCAGAGGTTTTTAAATCTGAAGGCCGCCTTGAAGCTAGTATATCGTCCCATGAGCATATTGCCAGTATTTTCAAAAGTTGCTGAGAAGGTTGTCTATGAGCAACTGAAATAATTTCTTAACACCAGCAACCTTGGTCTAAATCGCATGCAATTTGGTTTTAGAGCCAATCATTCCACTGAGACTGCCTCCTTACATTTAATAGAGCAAATTAAATCACGGCTCGATAAAGGAGGAGTAGTTGGTGCTGTATTTTTAGACTTGCGTAAAGCATTTGATACAGTGAACCACAGTGTCTTAATATCAAAACTCTCTACATTTAACTTTTCTCCTAGAGTTCTAGCTTGGATGTCGTCATATTTATCAAACAGGAGGCAATGTGTCAAAGTTTGCAATGCACAGTCCAGTTACATGAAATGCACTCTATGGGAGTTCCACAAGGATCAGTATTAGGTCCTTTATTGTTTAGTCTTTATATCAATGATCTTGCTGAACAATGTGATGATGTCGATCTGCAGATGTACGCAGATGATACTGTTGTACATGTACATACAACTGACTTGGGAGCTGCTAAACTAACAACTGCACTAGAGAGAATCACTCTTCGGCTTGATCAATCATGTTTGAATTTAAATGTAAACAAAACAAAATGCATGTTTTTTTCTAAAACTTTGGTTCAACTCCCTGATGTTGAGGTCCTCGTCAAAGGTGAACGGATTGACATAGTTACTGAATTGAAATATCTTGGCATGACTCTAGACTCAAATTTAAATTTTAAGAAACATGTCAAAAAATGGCTACAATCATAAAATATAATCTACTTAATTTTAAATACATCAGAAATTCTCTTTCTCTGGATGCAGCCAAGATATTTATGGACGCAATGATCCTGTCCCATATGTCATACTGTATCACCTGCTGGGGGCAGGCTGGTGACTCCACCTTGAAACCTTTGGGCCGTGTTCAGACTGCAGACAAATCTGATTCATATCTGATTCCTTTTCATATCCGATTTTCAAGGCTGACCGTCCACACTGTTTTTAGCAAGTGTCCAACTCGCATCTGGCTTTCAGACTGGGCCACATCATTGACTGATCTGACGGGTTGCCGTAGCAACGACGTCGGAGCGGAGGCGTCACCCAGTATTGTGTGACGTCATGTAATTGCGACATAAAAAACAATAACAATATGGAGCCAGCTCACATGCTGTTCCATACCTGTAAAGCTGGGCATACACTGTGCGATATTTTAAATCGTATGAGACTGCCCCATCTCACTCTAATCCTCCCATCGGACCTCTGTGTTCTGGAACTCGAAGCCGGTTTTGGAGCAGGGGTGGGCTGTACTCACCCAAACGTGCGTCCTGCCCACCCGATCAAAGGTTATGGGGATCCTTAATTTTTTATAATTAAATATTTTTATATATATAAAAAAATCCCAAAATATCTGTACCGTTTCTGATTGGGTGGGCACTGCGCATCATTTTTGGACACAACAATGAACGCATACCGCAAAAGTTGTGTCTCGGCGGAGGGACCCGACGTCCCAGCAAAATGAGAAACAGAGAAAAGTGTTCAAAACAAAACCACCAGCAAACTAAAAAACAAACCAACAAAGCTCAGAGTTAACAAAGCGAACCAGCAATGAACAACTGGCAGCCCCGCTCTTTAACCTCTCCTCCTGATGAGCTGACGGGCTGCAGGTTCAGGCTCACAGCGCGACTGAAGGCTGATTTATGGTTCCGCGTTACACCAACGCAGAGCCTACGGCGTAGGGTACGCGGCAACCCGCCGAAATTCAGTCTTTTTTTCTGCTATTAAAACATGATTTGTAATGTGAATTTGCAACACTTAAACTACAAATAATAGTTTTTGACGTGACATCAGAGATTGTACATGCTCTCTGCGAAAGGATGAGTAGCTCCACAACTGGAAATGGGTGGTTTGGCGCATGGGTCTGGTCTGGCGTCGCGTAGTGGCGTCACGGAGAGTCATATCCGATCTGAGTGTTTGGAGCTGTTCAGACTGAGACACATCTGCCCAAATGCGATATGAATGCAAGAGAAACTAGCTCCCGGAGGTGGTTTCGATCTGGTTTGCAAAAATCGGATCTCATCCGGTTTGGGACTGTTCAGACTTCAAAAGAGTCATCCAGTTTCAATCTGGATGGGATAAAAATCGGCTGGCAGTCTGAACGCGGCCTTGGAGTCTTTATGTAAACAAATTTTAAAAACATTAGACAAAAAGCCAATTCGCTACCATCATTGTAGAATACTTGAGAAACAGAACCTATTGAGCTTTGAGAATTTTAGGTAATTTGCCAATTTGTGCATGGTTTATAACATTTTAAATGGTTTGGCCCCACAATCATTGTTTGACTTTGTTCACACTCGCTCGTTAAGCTCCATTAGGTCCACTAGGATATCCTCAATATTAGATTGCACTATACCATTTCGCCGCACTGTAACTGGGCAATCAGCTTTTTCTGTAAGAGCCACAAACCAGTGGAATACCTTACCTGATACTGTAAGGAGCAGTAGCTCTCTCAGATTCTTTAAAGCCAACTTGAAAAATCTGTTAAAAGCTGCTCAGCTCTGTAACCATTAATTTGGGCTCTCTTCTGGGCGTGTGTATGTGGGATAAGGGATGGGTGGGTGGGGGGATTGCACGCAGATGTGTGCAGCCATGTTGTTTTAAATTGTGTTTTAAATATCCGTGTATTTCTCTTGTATTACTTGTTACTGTATTTTTTTATTGTGACCTGCCAAGGGACTGCAGATGCAAATTAGTTTAAAGCTATAATCTGGTACAGTGCATCAGATGGCAACATTTATGTTTTAACTGTACACTGTCCCTTTTTAAATAAAATTGAATTGAATTGAAATCCAAGTGAAGTCACGAGTCATTGTTGTTAAAGTCCAAGTCGAGTTGCAAGTCTTTTAACATTTTGTCAAGTCGAGTCTAAAGTCATCAAATTCGTAACTCGAGTCTGACTCGAGTCCAAGTCACATGTTGCAGCTTTTACTCTTGCAACGGGAGAAAGGACGAAGCGAGACGTTTGCTCAATTTGAACTCTTTAGTGAATAAAAAGGGTCAGCAAAACATTACAGCGTGTGCAGCTATTCAAAAGAGGTACAGCATCTTCTTCCCGCAACAGCAGACTCTGACGTCATCACGTTCTCTTCCTGTATTTGCTTCGCAAAGCATCATGGGAAAGGTAGTCCGTTTAATGTCCTCTCAACCAAATAAACTGAAAATAAGATAATTCTGGTTTTAACTTAAAATATACACATCTCTTTTAATGAATTATTATCTTATAACTTTAACTTATTTATTCTCCAACAAAACCCGTTTTAACAAATAATATACTCTCAAATAAATTCTCAACATCCTCCCCCCCGATAAACTACAGTTTATCTAAATTTCCAAAGGATATAACAGCTGGATGGGTCTCCGCAGTACAGTCGCCGAAGTAGTGCGAACTGCACATGACCTCACCAGGCCATCACGACCTGGAAACAGCTCCTCGATTCTTCCCAGCTTCCAGCTTTGCCTTGGAGTGTTGTCGTCTCCGATGAGTACAACATCCCCGACCTTCAGTGGCGAAGACCGTGGGGTGTCACAGCGATGTGCTGACTTCAAGTCCAGAAGATATTCTCTCCTCCATCTGTTCCAGAAGTTGGTCATAATTCTTTGTCTGTACCGCCACCTCCTGGTCATCTGCTCCTTGTTGGCTGTTGGATGGTTAGCATCAGCTGGAAATGACTTAGGAGGTAGACAAGTCAGTCTCTGACCCACTAAGAAGTGAGCAGGTGTCAGCGGCTGCGGCTCATCCACATCATTGTGGACATAAGTGAGTGGTCTTGAATTAATAGCAGCTTCAGCTTCAGTCAAAATGGTGCACATTTCTTCAAACCTGAGTTTAGCTCTGCCAAGCACTTTCCTGAGAATGATTTTTACTGACCTTACAAGCCTCTCCCAGAATCCACCCCACCATGCTGCTCTTTCAGCGATGAACCGCCAGGTGATGCCCTTCTCTGAGAAGAACTCACGTAGCTGTGGATTTTTGATGCTTTTCCAGAGCTCCTTTAAATCCTGATCAGCCCGCTTGAATGTCTTGGCGTTATCCGAGTAGATCACTTTGCATAATCCTCTTCTTGAGATGAATCTTTTCAGGGCTAGCAGAAAGCTCTCCGTGGACAGATCCGAGACCAGCTCTAAATGTACTGCTCTGGTTACAGCACACGTGAAGAGTGTGATGTATGACTTTGTCATGGAGTTCTGTGTTTTGACATAAAGCGGCCCTGCAAAGTCCACACCGGTGATCTCAAATGGTGGCGACTCGGTTATTCTGTCTTTTGGCAGCGGCGCCGTCGTCTGTTGCCCTGCCTTTGCTTTGAACTTCTTGCAGAGTACACATCTTGACACAACTTTCTTGACCACCTGCCGTGCTCTCAAAATCCAATATTTCTCTGTGATTTGCACTAAAGTGTCTCTTACACCTGCGTGCATCATCTTCTCATGATGATACTGTCCCAACATTTCTATGAATCTGTGGTCCTTGGGCAAAATCCATGGATGTTTTTCTCTATAAGACAGCTCTGAATGCTGGAGCCTTCCTCCCACACTGAGCAGCTCATCTTCATCCAAAAATGGTTTCAGCTCTTGGATTCTGGAGTCTTTGTTAAGGCGTTTTCCTGCTCTCAGAAGATCAATTTCCAGACTGAATATCTGGATCTGGATCACCTTTATCCAGTATTTTTCCGCTTCATCCAGCTCTTCTGCTGTTAGTTCACCACTCAATTTTGTGCTTGAGCGGGTGTTGGTGATGAACCTCTTTATCCAAGCTGTTACTCGGAGCACTGTTTTGAGTTTGCTGTATTTCTCCAGACATAACACTGGTTTTAGGAATTCTGTGTCTTGCTTGACAAATTGTACAGCAACCTGGAATTTGGATCTGAGTTCAGTGTTCAGCTCACCTTCCTGAACTTCTTCTTGAGTGCTCTCTGACTGCTCAGGTGAAATCAGAATACAAGGTCCGCTCCACCACAATGTGCTCTGCTTCAGGTCCTTCACCATTAGACCTCTGGTGGGAAGGTCAGCTGGATTAATTTTTCCGCTGCAGTGAGACCATGATTGTGGATCAGTCAGAGACTGAATTTCAGTCACCCTGTTGGAAACAAACTGTTTCCACTTGTTAGCAGAACTACGAATCCAGTGTAGAACTATCATTGAGTCTGTCCATAGTCTGAGTTGTGTTCTGTCCAGCTGCAGTGCTTTGATGAGTGTGCTCCCCAGCCTGGCTGCTATTACAGCTCCCATCAGTTCCAGGCGTGGCAGTGTCATCCTCTTGAGTGGGGCCACTCTGGACTTGGATGCTACCAGGCTTGCGGTCACTTCTCCATCCTTTGTTTCTCCCTGCAGATAAGCCACTGCACTGTAAGCCTTTTCACTTGAGTCACAGAACACATGCAGCTTTAAATCTTGACTGTTCTGCTGCAGTATGTGAATCTTGTACCACCGTGGGATTGACAGCTGGTGCAGTTGTGGGAGCTCTGAGCACCACTGTTCCCATTTTTTTGTCAAATCATGTGGCAGTTCCTCATCCCACTTGAGCCCTCTCTCCCACATTTCCTGGAACATGCACTTTATCCTGATGGTAAAGGGAGTCAAGAATCCTAGAGGATCAAAAATGCGCGCAGAAGACTGCAGGACGCTGCGTTTTGTGTTCTTTCTGTCTTTCAGAATATCCAGCAGCCCCCTGAGGTCAAAAACAAAATCATCAGTTTCTGGTCTCCAGACCAGACCCAGAACCTTCAGCACTGACCCATGGGTTTCTAGCTGTGCAGTGCAGTCCATTGAGCTCTCCTGCCATTTTTCTTTGAGCTCAGGGGAGTTCGTCATCCATTTACAAAGCTCCATGCCTGCTGCAGACATGATGTTCTTTGCTGATGTTGTCACTTTATGGGCCTCCATCACCTCACTTGCACTTGAAATAAAGTCATCCACATAAAGTGAGGAACTGATGGTCTCCACCACTTGGGGCTGCTCCGACTTGAACTGTCCCAAATGTTTCCTTATAGTGGCTGCGAGTAAGAACGGGCTTGAGGAAGCTCCAAACACCACTCTTGTCATTCTCAGCACACGCAGCTTCTCATCCTTCTCCTCTGTGGGTGGTCCTGTGAACCACAGAAATCTCACAGCATCCCTGTCTCTTTCTGAGAGTGATATCTGCAGAAATGCTTTCTTGATGTCTGCCATGTATGCAATTTCATGCAGTCTAAACTTGATCAAAACACTCATCAGATCTGGATTCAGATTGGGACCTGTTAGGAGACAGTCATTCAGTGAGGGACTTCCTTCTTCATGGGATGAAGCATCGAACACGACCCGCAGTTTTGTTGTCAGCTTATCCTCCCTCAATACAGCGTGATGAGGTAAGTAATATGTCTCACCGCTTGTTGGTGACGTATGCTCCCTTGTCACATCCTCAGCCATTCCTTGTTTCAAGTAGTCCTCCACTACATCGTTGTATCTGCTGTAGAGTGTAACATCTTTTCTTAGTTTCCGTTTCAAACTCTCCAGTCTCTTTCTTGCGATGCGATAATTGTCCTGGAGTGGAGGATGGTTTGGTCGCCACGGCAACTCCACTTGGTAACGCCCATCCTTGATGATGGAGGTTTCCTCGAACCGCTGCAATGCTTCCTCATCCTCTGGGCTCTCAGGCTTCTCACTTGTGATACCCAGGGATTCAAGCTCCCAGAATGCATGCAGCTGCTTGTCAATCTGTGCATCCTCACTGAGCTGAATGTGCATGCATGTGGTTTCTGTCATGCTGGACACTGTTACTGGGCCCTGCACTGCCCAGCCGAAGGTGCTCTCCAGCGCCACCAGGCTCTGTGTTAGTCTCTCTAATCGGCCTGATACTACCTGCCAGTAGTAGTCTGAGCCAATTAGTACAGAAAGTTCAGGTTTATCATCTCCAGGGAAATCTGCAAGTTGGAGTCCTCTGTTTATCATTTCTTTCTGTATATGTTCACCAGGGACTTTCATCACTGCTGTGCACACTTTGGGGGTCACAACTGCCTCTATTTCAATTCTCTGCCGTTTATCCCAGATGTTCTCCAAGCTGAGTTTCACTATGTTGCGTTTCACCGTTGTTGGAGCAGAGGAGCCAAATGTGTGAAGAGTAATTGTCCCTTGTCTTGTGACAGGTAGCTGCAGCGCCTTCACCACATTCTCGTGTACAAAACTCCCTTGACTGCCTCCATCTAGCAAGCAGCGGACCATCTTCCTGCTTGTGGGCCCTACAGCCCATGCCTTGGCAGTTTGTAGCAGCACAGTGTTCTCGTTATCAGGCTTCCTTGCTTCTGCTTGGGGAATTACTGAGGATATCACAGTGTCCATGTTGGAAGAGACAGCAGGTGGGGGTGCTTCATCTTTCTCACAAATGGCAACATGATGCCTGCCTCCGCACGTGGCACATGACACGCCCTTTAACCTGCAGAACCTTGCGATGTGTTTACGTCCCAGACAGACAAAGCATCTGCCAAGTTTCTTCAGTTTCTCTTTACGTGCTGACACTTGATGGTCTGGACAGTTTTCTGATTTGTGTTCAGCGCTATCACAGAACAGGCAGGTTGGCATCTTCTGGTTGGCAGTGTATAGTGCAGCTGCTGATGTCGTACTTGGTTTATTGAATTTAAACCCACTGGATGAATATGATTTGCTGCATGGTTTTTGAACTGTCTGGTTCTCCTTTTGGTTATATGATCTCATCATTTGCAAAGCTCTTTCTCGACTCTGAACCTCTTTCTGCAGGAATTTGAGCACATGGGGCACCTTCCAAGTATCCTCATCTCCCCTCTGACGGCTGTACTCAAGAGCCATGTCCTCTGGCATCATCTGGAGCAGTATTGGGCACAGCATGCCCCCATATGAGTCTGATACCACTCCCAGTGACTCTAGGCTTCTAATTTGAACTTCACATTCATCATATAACTGCCTTAGAGCACTAACATCAGATGATTTCTTCACAGGAGTCAGATTTAACAGCTTTGACATGTGAGCATTCACAATGAGATCTTTTCTTCCAAATCTGCTCTGGAGAATATCAAGTGCAGCATCATAGTTACTGTCCGTCAGTGTGAGCCCTGCTACAGCCTTTGCAGCCGTTCCTGTGAGGTAAGTTTTCAGGTATGTAAACTTCTCTCTCTTGCAAAGAGTGTCATTACTGTGAATAGCAGTCTCATACTGGCTCCAAAACTCTTGCCAGGAACTTACATCTCCGTTGAATTTCTCGATCATCAGCTTTGGCAGTCTTACAGTCGGGTTGCTGTGTTGAGAGCTTGCTGAGTTGGTGTTAGCATCACTTAGCCTAGCAGGTCGGGGATCACTCACAGTCTCATGCGCTCTGAGCACTCGATGAGCTCGCGCTTTCATACCGATAATGCGGTCTCTGTAATCCTCTGCTTGTTCAATCTCCGACTCCACGTCCTCCAGCAAAGTGTGCTCTTCCATGATGCCGTCAAGCTCCCGCAGCCCGTCCTCTTTTGCCGACAGCACGGCCAGCATCTCTCGCACACGGCCAACGTCCGGGTCTTCCTTTAATAATTCACTATCCATCTGATTCAGGAGTCTCGTGGTGGAACTCCGTATTGTCCGACGTTTTCTTTTCACCTTTTCAATACGTTGTTCCCCGCCGTCCGGTCGCTCCTCGGCGTTTCTATTTTCGTCCGCCATTATCTCCTGTTTCCGGGTTTTCGGCACCAAAAAATGTTGCAGCTTTTACTCTTGCAACGGGAGAAAGGACGAAGCGAGACGTTTGCTCAATTTGAACTCTTTAGTGAATAAAAAGGGTCAGCAAAACATTACAGCGTGTGCAGCTATTCAAAAGAGGTACAGCATCTTCTTCCCGCAACAGCAGACTCTGACGTCATCACGTTCTCTTCCTGTATTTGCTTCGCAAAGCATCATGGGAAAGGTAGTCCGTTTAATGTCCTCTCAACCAAATAAACTGAAAATAAGATAATTCTGGTTTTAACTTAAAATATACACATCTCTTTTAATGAATTATTATCTTATAACTTTAACTTATTTATTCTCCAACAAAACCCGTTTTAACAAATAATATACTCTCAAATAAATTCTCAACATCACATGACTCGAGTCCACACCTCTGAAGGGTAGGATTAAATAAGCAGATGCTTCTTTTTACTCCTTTTCGGACATGGTAATATTGTTTTATTTTATTTTTTTGTTGTTTTGACTATTTTGACTCGTGTGTTATTTTTATGTTTACTCATGTTCTGAATAAAGCTTACATTAATTAATTCATTAATTCATTAATTAATGTATTTATTAATGAATCAGAGAAACTGAATCTGCAGAAACTCATTAAAGGAAGGCGGAAGTTCTGCCGAAACTGTCAGTAAAGCTTGTTGACAATGTATTACACAATCAAAATGTGTGGGCGAAGATGATTTAATGTCAGTTATAATTGGGTTTAATTGGTTTCGTTTTAACCGATCAAAACAACTCAACCGCATTAATATATTTTTTTCCGGCCTCAACTTGTAACAGGAGTGTTTTGTCCTCACATGCAATGGATTTTTTTTTTCCCTTGCTTTTGCCATTTCCTTGTATGGGTCATTCCTTCCCCATCAGAAGTACTTCTGATGGGGAAGGAATTAGATCACAGTGGCCTCATTCTTCAAGCCACTGGCAGATTTATTTCATGCTCTTCTTCTGGCCTGTTGTTGCTGGTAATCTGAGTATTAAGGAAACAAAAAAATAAAAAAAAACATTTCTTCCATTCTGATAGCTGAATGAGGGGAACGGGTTAGTTTTGTTACACACCAACAGTGTTGTTGCAAGTTCATAACTCTGATGGACTATAGTTCAAAGTTCAGTTTGCATAGATTAAAAATGCAGTTCACGTTCATAGTTCACCATTTTCATTTTGAATTAGTTCAAATTCAGTTAATTTCAATATTTTTAGGTGAGAAGTACGAATGAAACGCCCCCTATCCTAAAACTGTTCACTACAATCATGTATTGTCATAGTGGCTTTTCAACTTTCCTCAGGCTGTAAATCTCCAACAATGTAGTCCATTATCAGTTTATCCACCTGTTGCAGGTAAATCAACCCTGAAGGAGCGGCAGGGGGACTGGGGTCGTTTGGGGCTGTTGGGTCTTCTTGGTCTTTCCTGGTGACTTTGTTTGATTGTCAAGGACTTGCAGATATTTTCTCACACTGGACGGATGCTTTAACTTCACATGACGTTTACAATGTGAAGTTGACGAGGCAGAAGTTCTGACTTGTTTACTCAGCGCAGGTGGACATAATTTGCACAAAAAGGTTTGATTTTTACCGTCGGACTCTTTGGTAGACGATGTCGAAAATTCCTGCAGATAAAGATAATGATCATCACCTGACGTCTCTCTGACGCTGCGTCTGCAACGTCTATCTCTTCACTGGTCATGTAAAGAGGCACCGTGCTCGGGCCGCCGTTGCCATGAAGCTGGTGCCCGTTGTTATGCTAGTGTGTGCACTGCATTGTGGGTAATGTAGTGTGAAGTCATCGTCTCGTTGAGTATTTTAAATGTGCGCCACCTGCTGGTGAAATATATTCCTTAATATTTGGACCTTAACGGTGAAGCTGAAACTCAAATAATCTGAGTACATGCACGAAAATCGCTACACACCTGTATCATGTCGCAACTATGATGTGTAAAACATTTCTTCCTGTCCTGTTCGCAGATGACACTAATCTCATCGCTGTTCATGAGGATTTTCCCACTCTGATTAAATGTGCAAATGATGAACTTTCTTCAATTGCCCACTGGTTCCAACTTAACAAACTGACCCTCAATGTCAATAAATGCAACTTCATGGTCTTTTGTAACATTAATAAGTTCTATCCCAAGGAGTTAGCCAAAATTCTAATAAATGGTAATGAAATCCTTCAAGTCAATTCAACCAAATTTCTGGGGGTTATTCTAGATGAACACCTCAACTGGTGTAATCATATTGATCTCGTCTCCAAAAGATCCATGAAGATGCTAGGCATTTTGAGGAAAGTCCTCCCTTTAATTCATTCCTCAGCTTACTTAACCCTATATTATAGTTTCTTGTTCCCTCATTTAAATTATTGTAACATTGTTTGGGCAGCTAATTATCCGACTCATCTAAGAAAACTACTCTTATTGCAGAAGAGGTTTTTGAGATTGATCTCCCACTCCTCTAGATATGCGCCATCAGCGCCTCTTTTTCTAAAGTATCGGCTCTTACCTATTGATAAGGTGAATGCCTATCAAACATGCCTTTTTATTCATAAGTTTATATACAGGAAACAAGATCTGCCTATTACTTTTCACAATTTCTTTATTCTGACAACAGACTTTCACTTATATCAAACAAGGTTTAGTAACAATAGCTTATCTATACCGTCCTCCCGAACCTCAAGTCACCAATTCAACATTACTTATAGAGGCCCCAAGCTCTGGTCTGACTTAAACTCTTCACTGAGGTCCACCTCCTCCCAATGCATTTTCAAAAAAAACCTAAAGGAATTTTTACTTTCCACAGGAACCTAATTTACTTTCTCTAGTCGACCTTTAATTTTATCGACCTTTAATTATATATTCTTTCTCATTGTACTGCTTTCCTCACATTTTTTGTTCTTTCTTTGTGTCTTTTACTATTAGTTGTTTCAAGTACTTGAATTCCTGTTGTTATTGATCTTTGTCTTTTGTTGTTGTTTAGCTCATGCATGCTGTCTGCTTGTCCTTTGTTTTGTTTTTTTTGACAGGGGTGGAACCTTGTATAAGTTCGCTATTGAACTTCGTTCCCTCCTTGCGCAGTGCTTTATGCATCTAATTGTGCTAAATTAATAAACTCTAAACTCTAAACTCTAAACTCTAAACTCTAAACTTAAAGAAAAGTCTCTTGGCGCCATGTTCGAAACCGAACAGGAAGTCGGCCATTTTGAATTAATCGTGTCATTTTGGCAAAATTTTTGCCATTCCTTCGGCAGTTAATACGGCCCGAACCGTAATGTGCACCCAGGTGTGTTATACATCAAAATGTCCGTCTCCATCCTGCGACAACTATGGAAGCATATGAGGGACTATTTTCAAATTAAAATGCATTTGCGGAAATGCTTTTTCATTTTAAGAATGTGCCCGCATTATTTTATGGAGGATTTTTTGTGCCAAAATTAAATAAATAAATACATCATTAATTAATTAAAATGGGAATGAAATATATCAATAATTAATTAAATGTGTCATTAATTAATTAAAATTAGAATTAATATGTCATTAATTAATTAAAATACAATTCATTTTAAGTAAAAATATATATTTATTATTTCAGCATTTAATTAATTAATGACACATTTAATTAATGATTTCGTGTTGCGTGTGAATCATTAAATGTAAAACTGCATTTAATTAGTTAATGACACATTTAATTAATGATTTCGTGTTGCTGAATCATGAAATGTAAATGTAAAACTGTCAGTTTCACTCGTCAAACTCAGTGGGCGGATTCCAAACACCTCATTGGTTCCCCTGCACATCAAGTCAAGGCAAATCGAATCCACATAATGGATTGTTGCAGGGCTTGTGGACACATTCCGATAAACTAGGTGGCGCTATTCACCTCTACGTTGGTTTGGATACTCTACTCCAAAATTTTTACTCTACTCCAACATTTTTACTCTACTCCAAAATGTTATTGGCAACCACTGAAACCTCGGTCCTCTAACCACAAACGTTGAAACAGCAAGGTGTACAAAATGTCAAAATCCTGCCCAGAGCTGCTGAGAGAAGCAGCAAGTTTAATTGAAGAAGCTCTGAGCAGAACTCCTCCGGCTCTAGCGGCTCCGTCACAGCAGATACCTGCTTCTGCATCACGCAACTCTCTACAACACGCAACTCACAGCTGTCATGTTTAGAAAGGCTTCCTCTTCTACCTCCAGTTTCAGACCAAAGCAGTGGATTCCACTAGATTTGCGTTAGCTCCGCCCACTGAGTTTGATGAGTGAAACTGACAGTTTTACATTTACATTTCATGATTCAGCAACACGAAATCATTAATTAAATGTGTCATTAATTAATTAAATGCAGTTTTACATTTCATGATTCACACACAACACGAAATCATTAATTAAATGTGTCATTAATTAATTAAATGCTGAAATAATAAATATATTTTTTTACTTAAAATGAATTGTATTTTAATTAATTAATGACATATTTCATTCTAATTTTAATTAATTAATGATATATTTCATTCCCAATTTAATTAATTAATGATGTATTTATTTATTTAATTTTGGCACAAAAAATCCTCCATACAGCAGAGGGAAAAGGTCAGGTATTTCCAAGATCCAGGTATATTAGACAGCTTCAGCCGGACACAAGTCAGAAAGCACTCATCCTCCAGACCCCAACAGTCCGAACTGACCAGTTAACCCAAAAACTAACGGTTCAACCTGTGTCTCCTAGCAACATAACGGCTCCCGTAAGTCCCACCTTCAGTCACTCTTAAAGGGGCCGTGTAGCGGGTCGCTACAATATTATCAATTTAATTTTTGACTCAAATAATGCGGGCACATTCTTAAAATGAATAAGCATTTCCGCAAATGCATTTTAATTTGAATATAGTCCCTCATATGCTTCCATAGACAACACGCATTACTTTTCTCTTTCAAAAGCATTACCCTGGCGACGCTAGACTCCAAAAAGCACTCCCACTCTTCATCTGATTGGTTCAGACAGAAAAAATGTTGTGCCTCAAGCCCCACAATACGGTTTGACGTACATGCACGAAAATCGGTACACACCTGTATCATGGTGCAACTTAAAGAAAAGTCTCTTGGCGCTATGGCCGAAACCGAACAGGAAGTCGGCCATTTTAAATTAATCGCGTCATTTTGGAGAAATTTCTGCCATTCCTTTGGCAGTTAATATGGCCCGAACCGTAAGGTGTACCCAGGTGTGTTATACATCAAAATATGTGTCTCCATCCTGTGACTACGTGCATTACTTTTCTCTTTCAAAAGCGTTACCATGGCGGGCCTCACGGTGGCGCAGTGGGTTAAGCGGCGGCTCATATACTGAGGCTACAGTCCTCCTCCTGCAGCGGTCGCGGGTTCGAATACAGCCCGCGCACCTTTGCTGCGTGTCTTCCCCGTTCTCTCTCTCTACCCCTTTCCAGTCTGCATCTCAATAAAAGGGCCACTAGAGCCCAAAAAAAAGCGTTACCATGGCGACGCTAGACGCCAAAAAGCGCGCCCACCCTTCATCTGATTGGTTCAGACAGAAAAAACGTTGTGCATCAAGCCCCACAATACGGTCTGACGTACA
The DNA here is from genome assembly GCF_033807715.1 of Cololabis saira. Classification (NCBI taxonomy): domain Eukaryota; kingdom Metazoa; phylum Chordata; class Actinopteri; order Beloniformes; family Belonidae; genus Cololabis; species Cololabis saira. Next base: position 31,222,755 of record NC_084599.1, read on the forward strand.
TGAACGAAAATCGGTACACACCTGTATCATGTCGCAACTTAAAGAAAAGTCTCTTGGTGCCATGGCCGAAACAGAACAGGAAGTCAGCCATTTTGAACATTCTGAATTAATCGCGTAATTTTGGAGCAATTTATGCCATTCCTTCGACAGTTAATACGGCCCGAACTGTAACGTGCACCCAGGTGTGTTATACATCAAAATGTGCGTCTCCATCCTGCGACAACGCGCATTACTTTTCTTAGTCAAAAGCATTAGCGTGGCGACGCTAGATGCCATAAAGCGCGCCCACCCTTCATACTGCACTGAGGAAGGCAATTAAAACCAGAAGAGAAACTGATATGCTGGTTTATAAAGGTCTGAGAAACAAAGTTATCCGAGAACTAAGATTAGATAAATCCCATTTTTATGTCAATATTTTAAATGAGGCAAGAGGCCACATTAAATTGAAATGGGAAAATATAGACAATCTCACAAGGAGGAAACCTAAATCTGCAGGCGATCTTATGTTAAAAGTATAGGGAGAGTTAATTGAAGATAATCGTGCTGTTGCCTCTGTTCTTAATAATTTTTTTCTTGAATCTGTATGTGAACTTGGGAAAAAATGTCCAATAAGAAAGCTGGATATTGCCCCATTAGATACAACAGCCCCAGCCTTTGAACTGGTAGAAACAAATGTGTCACAAGTGCAGAAAATCATCAGCTCTCTGAAAAGTTCTAAAGCTAGAGATGCTTTTCATTTTGACACTAAGTTTGTTAAGTCATATAAGGATAATCTATCTTGTCCCATTGCTCATTTAATTAATTTGTCTTTTAAACTTAGTCTTTTTCCTGAGGACTGGAAATGTGCCATTGGCACACCTGTTTTTAAATCTGGAGGCCGCCTTGAAGCTAGTATATCGTCCCATAAGCATATTGCCAGTATTTTCAAAAGTGGCTGAGAAGGTTGTCTATGAGCAACTGAAATCATTTCTTAACACCAGCAACCTTGGTCTAAATCGCATGCAATTTGGTTTTAGAGCCAATCATTCCACTGAGACTGCCTCCTTACATTTAATAGAGCAAATTAAATCACGGCTCGATAAAGGAGGAGTAGTTGGTGCTGTATTTTTAGACTTGCGTAAAGCATTTGATACAGTGAACCACAGTGTCTTAATATCAAAACTCTCTAAATTTAACTTTTCTCCTAGAGTTCTAGCTTGGATGTCGTCATATTTATCAAACAGGAGGCAATGTGTCAAAGTTTGCAATGCACAGTCCAGTTACATGAAATGCACTATGGGAGTTCCACAAGGATCAGTATTAGGTCCTTTATTGTTTAGTTTTTATATCAATGATCTTGCTGAACAATGTGATGATGTCGATCTGCAGATGTACGCAGATGATACTGTTGTATATGTACATACAACTGACTTGGGAGCTGCTAAGCTAACAACTGCACTGGAGAGAATCACTCTTCGGCTTGATCAATCATGTTTGAATTTAAATGTAAACAAAACAAAATGCATGTTTTTTTCTAAAACTTTGGTTCAACTCCCTGATGTTGAGGTCCTCGTCAAAGGTGAACGGATTGACATAGTTACTGAATTGAAATATCTTGGCATGACTCTAGACTCATATTTAAATTTTAAGAAACATGTCAAAAAATGGCTACAATCATAAAATGTAATCTACTTAATTTTAAATACATCAGAAATTGTCTTTCTCTGGATGCAGCCAAGATATTTATGGACGCAATGATCCTGTCCCATATGTCATACTGTATCACCTGCTGGGGGCAGGCTGGTGACTCTACCCTGAAACCTTTGGAGTCTTTATATAAACACATTTTAAAAACATTAGACAAAAAGCCAATTCGCTACCATCATTGTAGAATACTTGAGAAACAGAACCTATTGAGCTTTGAGCACTTTAGGTCATTTAGGTCATTCATTTAGGTCACAATTTGTGCATGGTTTATAAAATTTTAAATGGTTTGGCCCCACAGCCATTGTGTGACTTTGTTCACACTCGCTCGTTAAGCTCCATCAGGTCCACTAGGATATCCTCAATACTAGATTGCACTATACTATTTCGCCGCACTGTAACTGGGCAATCAGCTTTTTCTGTAAGAGCCACAAAACAGTGGAATACCTTACCTGATACTGTAAGGAGCAGTAGCTCTCTCAGAGTCTTTAAAGCCAACTTGAAAAATCTGTTAAAAGCTGCTCAGCTCTGTAACCATTAATTTGGGCTCTCTTCTGGGTGTGTGTATGTGGGATAAGGGATGGGTGGGTGGGGGGATTGCACGCAGATGTGTGCAGCCATGTTGTTTTAAATTGTGTTTTAAATATCTGTGTATTTCTCTTGTATTACTTGTTACTGTATTTTTTTATTGTGACCTGCCAAGGGACTGCAGATGCAAATTAGCTTAAAGCTATAATCTGGTACAGTGCATCAGATGGCAACATTTATGTTTTAACTGTACACTGTCCCTTTTTAAATAAAATTGAATTGAATTGAAATCCAAGTGAAGTCACGAGTCATTGTTGTTAAAGTCCAAATCGAGTTGCAAGTCTTTTAACATTTTGTCAAGTCGAGTCTAAAGTCATCAAATTCGTAATTCGAGTCTGACTCGAGTCCAAGTCACATGACTCGAGTCCACACCTCTGAGGGGTAGGATTAAATAAGCAGATGCTTCTTTCTACTCCTTTTCGGACATGGTAATATTGTTTTATTTAATTTTTTTGTTGTTTTGACTATTTTGACTATTTTGACTCGTGTGTTATTTTTATGTTTACTCATGTTCGGAATAAAGCTTACATTAATTAATTAATTAATCAATTAATTAATTCATTCATTCATAGTTGTATTGTGTTCATTATGTCTTGAGATTGATAGCTTTGTGGTTTGACAGTTTCTGCAGAAACTCATTAAAGGAAGGCGGAAGTTCTGCCGAAACTGTCAGTAAAGCTTGTTGACAATGTATTACACAATCAAAATGTGTGGGCGAAGATGATTTAATGTCAGTTATAATTGGGTTTAATTGGTTTCGTTTTAACCGATCAAAACAACTCAACCGCATTAATATATTTTTTTCCCTTGCTTTTGCCATTTCCTTGTATGGGTCATTCCTTCCCCATCAGAAGTACTTCTGATGGGGAAGGAATGAGATCACAGTGGCCTCATTCTTCAAGCCACTTTGGCAGATTTATTTCATGCTCTTCTTCTGGCCTGTTGTTGCTGGTAATCTGAGTATTAAGGAAACAAATAATAAAAAAAAACATTTCTTCCATTCTGATAGCTGAATGAGGAGAATGGGTTAGTTTTGTTAGACACCAGCAGTGTTGTGCAAGTTCATAACTCTGATGGACTATAGTTCAAAGTTCAGTTTGCATAGATTAAAAATGCAGTTCACGTTCATAGTTCACCATTTTCATTTTGAACTATTTCAAATTCAGTTCATTTCAATATTTTTAGGTGATAAGTACGAATGAAACGCCCCCTATCCTAAAACTGCTGTAAATCTCCAACAATGTAGTCCATTATCAGTTTATCTACCTGTTGCAGGTAAATCAACCCTGAAGGAGCAGCAGGGGGACTGGGGTCGTTTGGGGCTGTTGGGTCTTCTTGGTCTTTCCTGATGACTTTGTTTGATTGTCAAGGACTTGCAGATATTTTCTCACACTGGATGGATGCTTTAACTCCACATGACGTTTACAATGTGAAGGTGACGAGGCAGAAGTTCTGACTTGTTTTCTCAGCGCAGATGGACATAATTTGCACAAAAAGGTTAGATTTTTACCGTCGGACTCTTTGGTAGACGATGTGTAAAATTCCTGCAGATAAAGATAATGATCATCACCTGACGTCTCTCTGACGCTGCGTCTGCAACGTCTCTCTCTTCACTGGTCATGTAAATAGGCACCGGGCTCGGGCCGCCGTTGCCATGAAGCTGGTGCCCGTTGTTATGCTAGTGTGTGCACTGCATTGTGGGTAATGTAGTGTGAAGTCATCGTCTCGTTGAGTATTTTAAATGTGCGCCACCTGCTGGTGAAATATATTCCTTAATAATTGGACCTTAACGGTGAAACTGAAACTCAAATATATCTGAGTACATGCACGAAAATCGCTACACACCTGTATCATGTCGCAACTTAAAGAAAAGTCTCTTGGCGCCATGGCCAAAACCTAACAGGAAGTCGGCCATTTTGAGTTAATCGTGTAATTTTGGCGCAATTTATGCCATTCCTTCGGCAGTTAATACGGCCCGAACCGTAATGTGCACCCAGGTGTGTTATACATCAAAATGTGCGTCTCCATCCTGCGACAATGCGCATTACTTTTCTTAGTCAAAAGCGTTACCATGGCGACGCTAGACACCATATAGCGCGCCCCCCCTTCATCTGATTGGTCCAGACAGAAAAAACTTTGTGCCTCAAGCCCCACAATACGGTTTGACGTACATGCACGAAAATAGCTACACTCCTGTATCATGTAGCAACTTAAAGAAAAGTCTCCTGGCGCTATGGCCGAAACCGAACAGGAAGTCGGCCATTTTTAACATTTTGAATTAATCGCGTAACGTGCACCCAGGTGTGTTATACATCAAAATGTGCGTCTCCATCCTGCCACGAGGCGCATTACTTCTCTCTTTCAAAAGCATTACCGTGGTGACGCTAGACGCCAAAAAGCGCGCCCACCCTTCATCTGATTGGTCCATACTTGATAGTTCAAAAAGTCAGCAAATTTTGCACCAAATTTTGCACCCAAGTCAGGCCTGGCGATACATTTGATATTTCATGGTTTGCATTAATGGGCGTGGCCTAACGGCTCAACAGCGCCCCCTAGAATACTTTTCTCTTCCATAACTTTTGAATGGTTTGACATAAAGACATGTGGGTTGTGTCATCGGACTCGGTATTGAGCCCTTGATCATAATTGGTAAAAATTAGCCCCGCCCCTTTTTCTGATTGATTCTCCATATTTTCTGACTATAACTTTTGAATGGTTTGACATAGAGAGTCGTGGTGGTGTCATCGGAATCTGTATTGAGTCCTTGACCTTCATTGGCCTGAATTAGCCCCGCCCCTTCTTCTGATTGGTTGTCCCTTTCTTCTGCTATAACTTTTGAATGGTTTGACATAGGAAGTCGTGGGTGGTGTAATTTCTTATATGCTTATGGGGGGCGGTGGCCGTGAGTGCGAGGGCCCGTTCATCGCTGCTTGCAGCTTTAATTATTATTGACATTCTACATTTGCTATTCATGTATGAAGATCCTTTATTAAATATGATATTATTCATATGAATTTGATTATTTTCATACTACCGTATCTTTTCTAAAGTGAATCAAGGAAGTAATGTTCCAGGAAATGACAAATATTCACTTACTGGATTATTTAATTCCAGTTCCAGTTTGTTTTTCCATCTTGCTGTTTTTCCAAAAAGGGGATTAGAGAACGCTTTATTTACAAACCACACAATGCTTATCTGATTGAACCAAAAAAGGTTTAAACTGTCTCGCCCAAATAATGATCAAATAAAGCTAATCTACAACTGAGGCAAGTTGTCAGACGCTGATGACAAATACCTTCCCAAGTCTTAGCGTTATTGACTCAAGCGGCTCAAGTACCATGGTGGCATTTGCTGGTTACTTCACCTCTCATGAGGTCATGCTATCTTGTGTCAATATATTTTATTCCTACTTTTTTTTATTGTTTGCCCAAAACACTTACCCAGAAACTCCAGATAAAACAAAAACCAAAAAGACTCAGTTCAGGAATGTTGATCAATGTGCACTTTTTCTGTTTAATAACATAATAAAAAGATGAATACTACTACTGTTACTACTACTACTGTCATTTTGTAGACGTTTTTTCCAATGCGACTTACATCTGCAATAACAACACAAGCAAGAAATCACATAAGAGGGTCCAGCATGGATAAGTGCTGGTCAGACTTTTTTATTGTTTTTTTTAAGGATCCCCTTCCCACCTAACGTCCCTTTATACAAGAAAACTACATATTAAAAGAGTCCATCATACAATCATCTCCTTATAAGTGCATGCAGCTTTCTCAGTGCTGAGTCATGCAAAGAGCTGGACGAATCTTTTAACTCATTCTGATGAGCAGGGAAGTTAAGATGCAGAAATGCTCCTCAAATAGCTGAGTCTTTAGCTTGCTCTTAAAAGTAGGTACAGACCCTGCAGACCGGTTTGATAGGTCTCTGTACAATCTGCAAGGTAATGCATCAACATTCACTTCAACCTATGACCCTTCCTCTGAAACGATGCTTCAGGATATGAGGGTACAAGATTGTGGTCATAAAATATTTCTGGTGATGTTGATGAAAAACAGGAAGGAAGCATGCTATAAAAGCTGTAATAACTCTGATTAAGATAAGATTTTTTTATCATGGAGTTGGCAGTTGGCAGTTTTGTTACATTCATCAAACATAAAACTTTCTTTCTCCTCAAGCATTATGTTTTTAGCCCTTGTTCATTTTGAGCTGGTGGTTCATTTACAACAACATGAGACAGATAAAGATAAGAACTTTAACAGCATGGATATTTGGGACTAGATTTCCCAACCTTCCATCCAGTACCAATAAAACGCACATTTTGTACAGTTAATCATGAAGAGGAATAGCAGTTCTGCTCTGCTGCAACATTCACACGCCAGATATACGGGGGGTGAGGATGACGGAGGCGACAGCTGAGCTGTGGTGTCATCCCGGTGCTATTTCCAGCCACTAACGTCAGCGAATCCGACTTTCTAAAATACAAAATGTGTCTCCTGGGTTTTTTTTGTCAATGAAAAATTTGAATGTGCCTATATTTCCCCCTCTTTAAAAAGACATCACCTGAATGTTTTTTGTTCCTCTCTTTGCTTCTCTTATTGTTCATGTACAGCTGCTCTTTTATGGTGGTTGTAGGAAACTGACACAAAATGTATTTTTTAAATGAGCTTTAGAAAGAAAAGTTTTATTTATGGAGAGTTCTGCTCCATTTACATTATAAGTGGGACAATTTTCCAGTTGTAATTGGTTTTATGATACATATATCAGTCAGACGGTTTACAGCAGGATATCTGTGCCCTGTAACTGGATTATGATCGGAAGAACCTGCTGAACCGAAGTGTGATGGCATGAACTTTGATAATTACAAAGGTTAAAAGTGTCTTGTGGAGATAATCACTGACTACAGAGATGCTTTGGTGAAACTTGTGCAGTTTTATAACAAAGCTAAATTTTTAGTCTGATTTAAAGAAAAACAAAAAACTTGAAATGTTTATGTCTATTTTTACAATCACATCCCTACAGTAGGTTATTGCATGGCATGAACATTGTCATACATGATTAAAAGTTGTAAGAATAACTACATTTTCAAGGCTCAAAATCATTAAATGTTACATTTTACGTTATGCCATAAAAAAAATCGAATAGAGATAATGCAGAACTGTAATATATATAAAAAAAATGCTGAGGAAATGAGAGGGGAAGAAAGTTTATGTTACACTACAAACTGTCTCACGAGAAAAAAATCATCCAGATTCCACAAAATACTATTTAAAGACTGTTGTTAGTCAGCTGGTCAGGGTCATAATGAATAATACATAATAAGTTAATGGGAAAAACATGGATATCATAAAAAAAACATTTATTTGTAGATATTTATTCAGATTTAAAAAAAAAATGCAGCCTCATTTATTGATTGTGACTCTCCTTATTTCTGTCTCCCAGACCAGCCTCTCATGCTGATTTTGAATTTTCTTACTGACAGTCCAGCAGATTTTGGTGCATGGACAAATGTCCAAGAAGACTGTAAAAACAGGTTTACTCCCCCCTTCTGTGTATCATACACAGATAGCTGACAGAAGAACAGATTTCTCGTAAAGTTTACTGGAGACGTGTCCTTTTATTCCATCTTCAGGGTTCACAAGTCAGTCACGGTGCTGCTTTATCTGAGTTTGTTAAATAGTCATGACAACCAAAGTGTTTCAAAAAATAAAGAAGTGATCATTTATTCCAGATACTAGCCAGAACATAAAGTCAGTGTTTTAAACAGCAAATATTTTTCAATTTTTTAGCATTTTAAACATCTTGGAATTGGATATTGTAAGCTGAAGTTTGATGTATATTTTCAGCTGAGGTCAGCGGAGACTTCGTGTGATGAAATAGCCGAGTTGTTTTAATGGCGTAAGAGGATTTTATCTAACTTTTATCGTTCTTTTATCAGTTGGTTCAAAAGATAATTCCTTAAGGGCAACCTGCAGGGTTGTGAAGGCTCCAAGACTGCGTTTCTTCCAAACCGTGTTTCCTCTGGGAGACTCAGGTGGTCCAGAAGGTAAAAGTCATCTTTAACCAAGTTGATCACATTCTCTCTATCGAGTTCACAGTGGTGCGTTTGATCGTTCATTATCACATACCTCTGGGAAAAACAATCAATACTCCAAATCTTTTATCTGTTCTGCTAGGTTATTGGTTATGACAATACAGATTTGTAATTATCTTGCTGTAATATGAGCCTCATAAATACTTACTGTATCTTGTATATTTTCTGCATTGAAGTGGACTTGACATGCTTAGGAACTTGCAAGTGTGATGGACTGCTGGTTGTTTTGCCATTCCTGGGTTCAATAAAGGTGTCAGAATCTTTTCAAATATGGTTAAAGAATTAAGTCAATCATTTTGATTAGAATTATTCTAATTAAAGAATACCATCACATCACCTGAACACTGCCTAAAGAGAGGGTTATCCTAAAATGTGTGTCCCTCTAACATGAAACGACTGCACTATTGCTTTGAAAATATGAACATCTTAATTACAGAAAGAAAAATGTTAGCATAATTCTTCCAACTATTTTTCTTTTTAATTCCTTTTTATGCTTACTTTAGTGTCCATGCGTTCGTCCTGGCCTACTCAAACATCCCAGAACGAAGAGCAAACTTAAAAGGTTTGCTCAAACTATAAATGTGTGACTTTTTTTCAGTTATTCATTAATTTTCCAAACCCATTCCCATTTCGGGTCACGGCATCTGTCCCATTTGTCACCCGGGGAGAAGTGGGGAACATGCTGAGCTGGTTGCCAGTCCATTACAGGAGCACACTGAGACATCCAACCACGCATGCTCACAACCACTCCTCCAGTCAGTTAAGGGTCACCCATCAGCCTCGGCGCATGTTTTTGGGGCTGTGGGAGGATATAAAATATATTAATATTTACAGATATTGGAGAATATTCACATTCATTCACATTCCACAAAGCAAAACAAGAATAATCATCTCTGATCATTGGTCAAGGGAGTTCAATAAATCTCAATAAAGACTTTTATTTTTATTTATTTTTTTGTACCAAAATAGGCAGTTAGAACAGGGATAAATATTATAATATGCTATATATATATATATATCCATCTCTGTGATAGCTTCATTGCATCAGTGCTTTACTCTAACAGACAGTGGCATGATCCCCTGGCTAAAAACACAGCCAGATTCATACAGGGAGTCCAGTTCTGTCAACTCACAAAAACCACTCGTCTACTGGAATCAGGGAGCACAGGTGGGAGGAAACTCACATTAGCTCAACATTCTGCGAGGAAGCATCAACATCTTCAAAACTACTCTTTATTTGGGTTTAAAAGCTATCTGTTGACAGAACTGCCTTTCTGCACGTCTCTGGTCTCCAGTCAGCTTGGAGACGTCGCCTCGGGGGGTTAAAGGGCGGAGATAGGGAGTCGCTGGCTGACAAGGTCCACACAGGGGCTGCCTCACCAAACCATCTCTGATGTTACGCTCGACAGTAACGTTTCAGGTTAGTCTGGTTTGTGACCTCAACACTCAGAATTGCAGTTTTTAGTTGTTACCAGGCAGGGGGTCCCCACAGATGTTAATTTTCTCTGCTATCATGAAAACCCCCATGAAGATACAACCTCGAGCTGGAGATTTTACAGACATGAACCCTCATTAGCTCGCAGTCGCATGTGGAGTGCTGCGGTTAACACGTGGAACTCGTTCCAAAGGTCGTATCTGTGTGTTGAGGCTGATGGCTCAAACTTTCAAATACAGCATGAAAAGAAAAAAAAAAAAGAAAAAAACTGTTGAAAAAAGAGCCATGCAGAAGGTTATTTGATCATGACAGAAGCTTTCATCAGCGGAGTACATTTGATGTCTTTACATATTAGACATACAGCAATTGAGATAACAGGGGAAACCTTCACTAAAAAACTCCTCGCTCACATCTTTTAATATCACTGAAAGAAAGCTGCGTGTCATATGATCAGGTCAAAAACCAGAAACACTGAGGTGGTATCAGCTCTGTTGGTTAGGATGCGTTTAGGAAACCAGCCCTCATTAGCGCAACTAAGTAAGACGGAAAGCTCTAACGATGGTTGTGACGATGGCGTTGATGAAGGACGTGGTACACTTTTAAATGTCAGACAGCTCAACTGATGCCACTGTGGACGTGGACGATACAGGAAGACACAGATTAAGGTGTGAGATGGAGGAAGATGAGGAAAGAAAGGCAGAGGAGCCTGTGTGCGATTAAGACTTGGAGAGCACATACCCGTTTCTTTAAGAGAAAATCCAGGCCTGTATTTATCACATTCTTGAGCGCAAGTTTGAAATTAGATGAAAGATAAAAGCAGAAACCTTTACACTCCCTAAAAAAATAAATCCATCTATCAAATTAATCACACTCTTGTTTTGGAGCAACTGAATTACTAGTCAGGAGGAAATGTCTTTATCCTGTACTCGCATTTGCTTTAATATCAAATCATTTGATTTATTCTTTTAGATTTTATTTGACTTCTATTTCCTTCTTTTAGTTGCACGCATTTATAGATAATAATTAACAATTAAATGAATGTGCATTGATTTAATACATTTTTAATGACTTTTTAAACCAGTTTTCAACTGCTTTTTTTAACTCAAAAACTGTGAAAATAAATGAATAACAAGGCAGATGAAGGCCACATCCTTGTCTCTGATTGCATTTTCCTCTCTTACAGGATGAAATTACTTAGGAAGAAAAGAAATCAAGTTTCAACCATGTTTACATGCTTATATGTTATTTTTTAAATAATAAATCATTTACCATGAGTGAAATAGGCAAGCAACATCATGACTGAACATTTCCACTGAGGATGTACAGTGAGTGAATCTTCGTTTAGACAGCCAGGGTTTCATACGAAACAAATGTCCTGCGACTCTGCAGGGTGGGTCTAGCGGGGGGACGGTGTTCAGGCACAAGTACTTTGTAGTTTACTTACAGACATTAACAAATGTAACATACATAACAGTTACAAATGTTTCAAATGGACGTAATGGAACATACTTATGTGACATGTCCGATAAATCTGCGTTCAGTGAAAACTTCTTTTTAAATATAACTCTCAGAAATTGTGAAAAATATAGTGCCAGAGATTCAGAACAGTCTTCACCATCAGTCGTGGTTTGTTTTTGACCCTTGAAAAACAACATACTGTAGTACTATACTACTCTAATTTACCTCATTTTAATCTAATGTAGTTTTCTTTTTAAGTTGATTATGTCTGCCTGTTAATATAACTCTTTACAAGTGTCTCAGTTTTAAAAATCTTAAATTAATTTAGATTTTATTTTTCATGCGGCGTCATAAAATAGAAGCTTCTCTATAGGTACATGGGAGCCTGAAAGCCAAAATGCTGGGGGACACTGTAGTTACAATAATCATATTCAGTTCATCTGAAGGCTGTGGACAGTAAAAAAAAAAAAGAAAAAAAGAAGAAAACAGAGAGGAAAGGTGTGGGGATGAGGTATGAAAGAGAAGAAACAAGAAAGAGAAACTGTAAAAAGAAGTGATGCTGTGAGAAGAGACAGATAGACAGATGAACAGAAGGGAATTAGTTCAAGGTTTTGTCCCAAAAACATGCTCTTAAAGCTACAGCGTGCAAAAGTCTGCCTCGTGGTGACAATATTATCATTACAAACCCATACATGAATGCATTACCCTTTGTTAATATGAAAACAACAACAACAACAACAATAAGAAGAAGAACAGTAATGAAATAAATCAGATAATGGTACATGTTGCCTTGATTTGAACCACCTCCTTAAACATTAAGGAACTGAGCTGTGGGAAGATCCACCAGTACGCTGCTGGGCAGACATGAGTCCCAGATAGTCCCAGATTGGCCAAATTCGTGTGCTTGTGTGAATATAGGTGTGTATTTGTGTGTGTGTCGCAATGTACAAGTGAAGAAGCAGGCTGATAATAGAAAATTAGACGTGGGACGTTTTGAGAGAGTGGTGTGTGCATGAGTATATTGCATGTGCATGTGTTTTATTCAGAGTCGCTCCTTGGTGGGCACCCAGATGTAAGGACCAGACTGCTCCTCAATGATCTGCTTCACTTGAGAGTAGATTTCCTCCAGAGATGAGCCCGGGACAATTGCTGCAGAGGAGACAGAGAAGCACAAACACTTGAGGAATACTCTTTTTTCACACACAGACACACACAAGCATATGTATGTTATATATATACTGTATATATATGTATGTATAAATAATCGGCCAGAACCCCACAGATATTTTCCGATAATATATGTATATATGTAAATAAAATAAGTCTACTGTAGTAGTCTATTACAGTTCTGTAGTACCGTGAGAACAACTGTTAAAGTTGTTCATGACATGGCAGTAAAAACATGAGCAGTGTTTCTGTTCTCATGTGCAACTTTCAAATCACACAGTACGTGCACATGCAGCGATTCAACCTGGTTGGAGATCATTTGCACACATCGTACTGACTTTTAAACTGCATGTGAACACCTTAAGTCAGTCAAGTAATCTGATCAGACCGGATTCGTCAACCTACTTGCAGCACCTAGATAAGCCAGTCCCAAGCCAGTCGCAATCGCCTTGTTAATGCCATGTGAACGGGGACATAGATATTACAGTCTGCGCATGCTCGAGATTTTCCCCCGGGTGGGGTTTTCCCCCGGGGGAGGGGATTCACCTGGAAGTGAAAGGAGACGACGACGCTGCTCAGTAGCACCCTGGGGTGTCGTTTGACTGCTTCAGGGGTGTCGTCAAAATATTTCCTATTCTGACATTTCATATATAAATACTGTATTTTCGCGACCATACGGGCGCCGTGTGGAAAGGCCTCAGTCTTGTGTCATTTCTGTATTTGAAACACACGGCGCACCGACCGAAAAGGCACACACACAAGAACACACACACACACGCACACAAGGTGCTATTTAAAAATACAGCGGGAGCAAAACTTTGTTTGATTGTAGGCTACTTTATTTCAGTTTTTACATTAATCAAACCCATTAAGTCTCATCCTCTGTTTTTGCATTAAAGAGCTCCGCTAAATCAGCTGTGCCAGTCCGAACTCCTCGCTGTCAGAGTCTCGTTCCGTGCCGTGCGGCGCCTCGGAAATGCACGCTTTTGCAAAAGCTCGCAAAATAGTCCCAGCAAACACGTTAGCCCACGGATCAACAATCCATCTGCAAACTGTGGCATAACTGGCCCGGCGTTGCTTCCACTCCTGGAGAAACTATTCTCCCTCTTAGTCATCCGTTGCTCACACGCCGCCTGCAGCCTTAAGGCTGATTTATGGTTCTGCGTTAACCAACGCAGACCTTATGGCGTAGGGTACGCGGCGCACTCACCGAACGTGCGCGTCGCCGCGTACCATACGCCGTAGGCTACGCCGTCGATTTTACGCGGAACCATAAATCTGCCTTTATTCACCCGCCCGAGACTCTCCTTTTATTCTCCCCACCAACCGCCCGTGCGCTCCCTTTGCCAGCTCTCTGGTGATCTCCCTCCAGCAGCTGCCACTTTATTGAGGTTTTTGTAGTGAAATGAGGAGGAATCATAGAGATAACTTCTCATTTCAACTAACTGGATCAGCCGTTCCTCATCCATGATTGTTTCCTACAGCTTTCACCGCAGGCGGCAGGAAGAAAATATAAGCAGGTCTACCGTCCGACCAAAGTGGGGAAAAAAACAACAAAATAACGGCGTGAGGTGACGCAATGAAACAGCGAACAGCTGGAGTGAGCGGCGTGTTCGTGGTGTTAAATGCAGCAAACATGTCACATCATTACTGGGATGTGGGGAAAAGCAGAGGACACGAGAAATGATCAAATAGGTACCAGATCTTGTTGGATCCGGCACAAATTAAGCTCAAATAAGATTAAGATAAGATTCTTGTTAGGCTATATCTTATTATTTTATCAGAACCTTCCAGCCTGGCGATCTCCCTCCAGCAGCTGCCACTTTATTGAGGTTCTTGTATTGAAATGACTGTTTCCTACAGCGCTTTCACCTTTTTTTTCCAACTTTCAACCGGCTTTCAACGCGACCGACAGGAAGAAAATAGAAGCAGGGCGTGCGACAAAAGTCCAGCTCAAAACGGCGCGCCGCGTCGCTCGCAACCAGTATAGACAGTGCAAATAAAACATAAAGCAATGGAACTGTTTTTGACGCTGACGCTCGCTCGCGTCGCATGCAGTGTGGACACGGTGTAAGATTCGCATTTACAGTCAGAGCGATGCAGCGCGGTTTTTAATTATATTTTACTCTGGGGTGTCGTGAGATTTTATTCACTTTTGAAAGGTGTCATGACTGAAAAAAGGTTGAGAAAGGCTGTTTTAGACAGATTATTAATAGGAAAGCAGTGAGAATGCACTTTTTCCTTCCTTGTTGTTGTTAAGCAGAGGTCAACCGGAAGTGGCTCTTTGTTGAAATGGTTACCATGGTTACCTCGGGTACAGCGCCACCTAGCGTCACGGAGTCAGCCATGCTCTGGTTACAGTGGCTTATTCAATCTGATCCAGTCTGTTCTCAGAACAGCATGTGTACTCAGACAAGTTGATCCAATCTTCTGCATGTCATTATCTGATCAGATCTGCAACCAGCTTGAATCGCTGCATGTGTACGTACTGACAGAGAACATGGACAGGCTTGTGACTTGATCCAAACAGTGTTGCATTCATCAGTCTCATGTCTCACTCACTGAACAATTAAAGGTATAGTCTGTAATCGTATTCAAAAACATTTATTGTTATACTGGGTGAAATGGTCCTTCCATCCTGAGAGTAGCCATTGAATAATGTGTTCAGAAAAAGGAAAGAAAAACATCCGACCTCTCTGACAGCTTTAGTCCTGTAAAAACTCTGACCAATCTGATGTTTGCACACCGAATGAAACTGATTGGTCCAGGATCAGAGGCTTGGCAGGGGGTAAAGAACCAATCAGATGCCTTCATTTTAAGTCCCGCCCACGCCCCCCTCTGTCCCATGCGCACTCTCGTCTCGAACTGCCCCCAGCCCCCCGTGTCCACTTCCCACGGGTCTTCCTCGGCTCAGAGTGTCCCAGTGTAACCCCCCCCACCACCGCTCCTCCAGACCGACTGGCAACCGCGGCCGACATCGGATGGCCCCCGCCGCTCCCGGCTTAACCGCCGGCTAGTGGTCGGGCGGTCACGTCAGATGTAACGGCTCGCCCTGCTAAAAAGGCTAAAAAAAGAAAGCCAAAGTGCGATTCTGCGGCGGAGGTTGTCCGCTACTGGTAGCAGTAGCAGAGCGCCGCACCATTCTGCGTTGGTGTAACGCGGAACCATAAATTAGCCTTCAGTGTGTGCTCTGTGTGCTGTTCTGAACACTTCTCTTCTCTGTTGTGCTCATTTTGCTGGGACGTCGGGTCCACTTTTGTGGTATGCGTTCATTGTTGTGTCTAAAAATGATGAGCAGAGCCCACCCAATCAGAAACGGTACAGATATCCTGTGATATTTTTTTCTATTTATAAAAAACTAAAATTATAAAAAAATGAAGGATCCCCATAACTTTGATTGAGTGGGCAGGATGCACGTTTGGATGGGCACAGCCCACCCCTGCCCCCCCCCTAAAACCGTCCTCGCTTACAAGCTGTCCAAAATGTCCTGGAAAACTCGACTCCTGCAAATGCGCGTTCCCCAAATTTTGTGGGGGCGTGGCTTTGGACAGAGCGCTGACGGGAGGGGGAGGAGGGGGTGGGGCTTAAAGGAGGTGCCACTTTCAAATCTTGCTAGCTCTCAAACATCAGGGACTATACCTTTAAGTTTAGAAACCCACACACAAAAACAAACAAACAAAAAAAATACCTTTATTGGAAGATTAAAACGCTTATATGTGGCTTTTGGGTTTTATCAAACTTGGTATTAACCAAGGGAGTAAAAAAAAAGGGGGGGTGGTCTCAGGACTTTCAATAAAAACACTGCCCATGATACCTAATCCTCGTTATTATCACCCAGAGAAAATAAAACTTTGAATTTGTATTAAATGTAACTGTCAGAGATGCACTGAGCTCCTCTGCTCTCCTGCTCTTGGCAAAGCAAATCATCATCCCGCCTCTCTCTTCTTCACCTGTCAACCCATTGTTCTGAAGTAAACTGTGACCAAAGGAACTGTGAAGAGGTGGTGACAGGATGATGAAGGAACTGTGAGGGGTGTTTTTAGGCTACGGAGATGACATCATTGTCATGACTGAGTGGGTTACGGGCTATATAATCTTATCGGTGGACAACACCATCGCCTCCAGAATGGTGAGGTGCTTCTGCTTCCCTAAAAACAAATCCTGGATCACCAGTGACCTGAAAGACCTTCTGAGAGAGAGCAAGCTCCAAGAAAACAATGTTCAGGAAGTGTGGTCAGGGAGGAAGAGGACCAGTGGCTTCCAACAGCAGAGGAATCAGAGAGATGCAAGTCCAGACAGAACCCATGAACTCAATATGGTCTTTAATAGGTTCAGCTCAGAGAGAAGCTCATCTTCTCAGTTCCTCTTCCTCTGCTCCCAGCCAAACAGATCTCCAACCTTCTCTCGGCTCACAGCGTCCCCGTCACTTCTCAACAGTCACATATTTCATTTCAGTAATGGATCTAAGTTCGGCTTTATTTGTTTTTCTATAGCTACATCAGGAGATAATCCACCCCCCCACTTCCTCTCCCCCATGTCTGTCTCTAGCAGTCAAGTGAAGAGAAACCTGGAGAGGCTGAACCAGGTCCAGTTCCTACTAGCTTGCCCCCATCAGGGATGTCTGGGAGAAATGGGTGCAGCTCCCTCTACTGATGTTCAACGCAGAGGTGACAGTGGATGAACGTCTTCTTCCTTTCCTAGGAAAATGCCCCTTCCGGCAATACATAGCCACTAAGCCAGGGAAGTACGGCATAAAAATCTGGGCAGCCTTCGATGCCAAAAACAAGCTATGCCTGGAACCTACAGAATTACACAGGCAAAGCTGCGAGTGGCATCCCTGAGAAGAACCAAGGAAAACGTGTGGTCCTTGATTTGACTACTGGCCTGCAGGGTCACAATATCACTTGTGACAATTTTGTTAAAGTTCTATTGCTGAAAAAATACTTTTTTTTCCATTTCCTTGAGGTAAATGTATATGGGTCGAAATTGACCCATAACACCATAGATGTTACTATAGTTAATAATATTAAAATGAAAAAATAAATGAAACTAATTTAATTAAGAGATGTGTTCTAAATACCCCTCAGTAATAGCCAGGTAACACAACAACCTTTTATTTATTCATATGATTCTCTTGATTTTACCAGTTTTTAAAATTTCCTACAGTTACCAGTTCCTACAGCATCTCTCCGACCAGTCTGGAACAGGAGAAGGTTTCAGTGCTGTGGGAGACATCTTGCTTTGTTTCGGGACTCAAAAACCTCCATCCATCTGCTTGTAATGACTGTAGACCTCTTGCCCTAACACCACACGTCATCATGAAGGTTGCGGAGAGACTGAATAAGCAAACAAGTACCGTTCAGGACCTACTGCAGTTTGCTTATCACCACAGAGTTGGATTTCAAGATGCCATCGCTTCCTATTTTTCAACTGAACAAAGCATGTAGCACTAAAAATCACGTTCTCTGACTTGCAGTCAGCATGATTCCAGCTGCCCTCCTACATATGAAACTCCAGGAGACACAGTTGGTTGTGAAGGATTATTGAAGTGAATGATTTAAATTAGACAGTGCTTCTGCACCTTTGAAATAAAATGTGCTCAAGAGGATTGGGCTGAAAATGAGCTCATGGGTGCTTCCAGCCTTAAAAGAGCTGCCTGTGGACACAGGTGCTGCATGTTGGAAAGCTTTACGTGTGTGCCGTGCACATGCGCGCCTGCAGTTGCTTTAACTGACCAGTGAAGAACTCTGCAAACTCCTGCTCCAGTTTCACAGCTCTGTCAAAGTTCTTCCTCGCCTGCTCCTCAGTGAAACGCTTGTTCATCTCTCTGCACATGGAAAGGCAGTGAAAGAGACATAATGTACACATTAATTATAAATCAAAAGCTGTTTTAGTGTGAAACTTATAGGAGGCATACTGTGTTGTTTTCAAAATTCTGAATGATCTTTGAGCTTCACATTTTTCTATTCAGCATGCAAGACACGTTCTCAGAGACCTTAACAATTTGATGAAAGTTGAAAACGTGTTTAAAACCCTGAATGCATCTTTTGATGAGACTGTTCAGTTCAAATACAGTGCGTTGTTTATGGTAAATGGTGGTGACAACACTTACAGGATGTTTTCAACATTGCATGGTCTAATGAGGATGGCAATAGGATGAAGGCCTGCCATCTGGAGACGTTTTATCGCGTTCCCTGATACGTCTAGTATGCAGTGTTTGCCCTGCAGGGGAAACATGAAGTCAGATAATCAGTCACCGACCACTTCTCCTCTCGTTCCCCCCATACTTTCTCCTCCATAGATGTGGTGTTTCACCTTGTCGGCGACCTCTTTGACAGACTGAATGCTGGTTCCGTACAGATGGTTGTTGTACTGCCCCGCCTCAATAAACTTGTGTTCCTGAATCTCTCGCTCCATTAGCTCTCTGGAGGACATGAAGTGGTAATCCCTGCCGTCAACCTCGTAGTCTCGTCGTGGCCGTGTTGTGTCTGAGGATCACATGTGTGACGCAGATACAGATGAATAAAGGAAATGTTTTCTTACAACCAAAGATGAGGCTCAGACAGCTGCTATATTCACATCTCACTTAGTTGTAGATTATTTATACACATTTAATAATTAAATAATAAAAATGCAATTATTTTGTTCTTTTTTTGTTTAAAGCTCATAAAAAGTTTATTTCAGTATGAAAACCAAAATAAGCTCAATGGTAGCTTACAATGACTTCATACAATTTTGACCAAAACGACATGACGCCATCAGTTTAACGTGTCAGCATCATAAAAATCATCTTATGGCTTTTATGGTACATTTCAAGGTTAATGTTATAAGACTGCTTTTTCAGAAGTTTCAGTATCATTCACAAGTCTGTCTTGTGATTCATCTTGAAGTAAAGACACTCACGTGGGACACACGAGCCAAATTTATCCGGGAACTCAGAGATGAGATCATCGTTGATCCGATCTTTCATTGGTCCAAGTACAATGACTGGCCGTGTGTAATTTACTAGAAATGAGCAAACAGATGCATGGTTTATTCCCACCAGAACATATCTTTTGAAGTAAGTGGTACCAACATTTCAAAATGTTAGCACCCTTAAACTGAGCTTGATCTCAACTATATGACCCCCCCAAAATATATCAATGCAGTTTAGAATTACATAAAATATCTTACATGGTTTGACATGACATCAGGTCCCAATCGGCCCCAACATTATAGTCAGTGACATGATAAGGGAGTAATAGTTGTCTAATCGGGTTATAATGCAAAACTTTGTCGGACACACACCCAGACACAGTTCAAGGAGGTCCGGGGAACAGGTTTATAAGCCCTTGATGGTACAGTATATGTATTGCATACCATCAAGGGCATGCATATAAAAAACACTTACAAGAAAACAAAACCCAACCAACCACAATAGAAACCAATGCCTAAGTTTGACCTTCTATGACAATACGAGACTAGCTGTTTATATGTTTAATAAACACTAATCTTTAATAAATAAGCCTTTTTTCCTAACTACTTTTTACAGATTAATTTGAAAAAGGCCAAATAGATGAAAACAGAATTTCATGTGCCATGACCTTCAAACATCTACGAGGGGATTTAGAGTCTGTATGCAACATGCTGGTAATTGGCTTGAAGAATAATTCCTGAGAGCGGCTGACATCAAAACTAAATAAAGCTAGAGTAAATAGAGTCCAGTGTGGAGTTAAGCACTGACCTTCCTGCTGCATGACAGGTTGGTATGTAAGGCAGATCTCCTCCTGGCCAGCTGTTCCGATACAAACACAAATCAAGGACACATTTAGAGGGACAGTGGTTGTGTTACTGGTGCCGCATCACACTCTCACGCTTTTTTTTAAACATTTGGAACTGACTTTCTTTAACAGCCCTGGAGAAGCAGAGAGTGGTATCTTGCACACAAACGTTCACATGCAACAAAGACGCAGCCCACAAAGCACATACACATGACACCTGCAAGCACGCACAGAGGAAAACATACAGACTAGCAGCTGCTTGAGGCAGCTGAGATTGAAACCAAATAATAATAAAAAAAAGATGAAGTAGAGCAAGCAGCGACAGAGAGGAGGAGGAGACAAGGGTGGGGAGGGGTCCACACTTACAGGAACTACTCTCACTATCGCTTGTGCCAGAGGTTACCAGCTCTGGAAGGACAAGACAGGTCAGAGTCAGGAACACACACAGACACAGACACAGACACAGACACACACACACACACACACACACACACACACACACACACACACACACACACACACACACACACACACACACACACACACACACACACACACACACCCACAAAGACAAACATAAACGCAGACAATGACAGAGCAATGACGGACATGATTGTTTCATCCATCCATTTTCCTCATCTGCTTATCCACTGTGGTGTTCAAATACTGCAATTACTGATGTCTGCAAAGCATCGTCAAAAGTACTCCCACTCCTGAAGATGTAGTTCTGTAGCTACACCTTCTAAGACTTCTATTTTACCACACCTCTACACTGAAACCTAAATAAAATGTTTCAGCGTTGTACATTTACCCAACAAACCAAAGATCATTTACAGAGCTTCTCTGCCTCCTACATGTCTGATTTCTAAATGCTTGCCTCCAGCTTGTGCTGCACATTCCTGTAAGACATTTTGGGTTTCAAACCAACAGTGAGATTAAATATGAGGAGCTGTCTTTTTCTGAATTGGCCGCATTCTTACATAAGCACAGAGCGGATTATATAGCAACCTACACAGGCTGAATTTTGGAGCGACTACATGTGGTTAGAAAATAGCCATCATGTGTAAAACTCTACACAGGGACAGTGATAAGCGCATGGTGAATTACGTCTCTCAGCTGACTAACAGTGTAATCTAATGAGTAACTGTAACAGATAAACAAGTCTTTTACAATATGTCTTTTTCCCTCCAATGTCAGACTTAAATTATTATTATGTCAAATATTACAGAAGACGATGTTATTAGATGCTTAAAGTACACATAATGTCCAGCAGGTGTCAGTGATGGAGAGGGTGCCTACCTTTATCATCCTGATCCTACAGGGAGACAAAGAAAAGAGTGTTAATTAAACACACACACACTCACAGTGTGCAATAGAAATTTAAGTGTCTGTCTATAAGGGATACACAGTGTGTGTGTGTGTGTGTGTGTGTGTGTGTGTGTGTGTGTGTGTGTGTGTGTGTGTGCTATGTGTGAGAGCATTCAATTATCATTTCTTCATCATGCAAAGGTGCTGGTTCACACGGTGTGAAGAAAACAGAGGCAGAGCGAGCTGACAGCACAGTGATATCAATAGCTTGTGTTAAACTCGTGTGTCGGCGCCCATCATCCCGCTGTGTGGGCTGTGATTAATGTCACGGTGCCGCCTCGCCTGTGAACTTTTTAGATGTCAAATATCTGAGAAACAAAGTGCACTTTGTGTTTAGTTAATACGGCAGTTGACCTGCCTGCACATCCCCGAGGAAGAAGTGATGAAACCAATGAAAGAAACTGGAACGCTGTGATTGAATTATGTGTTGATTGAACTATCAATCAGTTAAATGACTGCAAAGATGCTGGAAATAATATGTGTGTATGTGTGATGGACAGTTGAAACTCTGGTTAGTACCACATTTTTTGAACTGAAATGGTACTTATTTATGTTAGGCGTAAGAGCAAAGAAATCTCCTCCTCTCCTGTATATTTACAGTACTAACTTATACTTATGGTCATGTCAGTTTTTTTACCATTGGAAAAATTAACTTTAGAAAAATACAACCGTGCTCATATTTTTCAAGAATTTTGGTTCCCATTATTCTCAAAACTGGATAATTTTTCCAAAGGGGACCAATGAGTATCTTTATTTTCAAACTTGTGCCTTATATGTATGTATGTTTGTATGTATATATAGTTTGATATCGCTGTTGCTGCCATTATATATTTTTTTATTTATTTTTTTATTTATTTCATTTTGTTCTCCCTTAATGTATGGTTTTTTTTTGTTTTTTTTTCCCTAGGGTAATTATGGGGAGGGTAGGAATGTGGGTATAATAGAAATCATGCATGTGAAAATGTGAATTGTGAAAATTATTGTGAAATAAAAAGATTAAAAAAAAAAAAAAAAGTACATTTTGCACTTTGATAAAAGCACTGATACTTGTGCCTTACAGAAAAAGTGTAATGAATATTGGGCTTTTTAGGATCTTGATTTTCACTGGAATAGGAACCGTGGATACTCACCGATCTGTCCTGAGACCTGGTCACTCGTACTGTTTTTAACCTTGATCTCTCCTTCCTCTCTGCTCTGTGAGTCAAACAAAAGACAGAAGAAAAAAAAAACATAAAAAGACATGCAGATAGAAAATGCTGGCATCAAAACTATGAAACTGTTACTATTACGATGCATCTTAA
This sequence comes from Cololabis saira, assembly GCF_033807715.1. NCBI lineage: Eukaryota > Metazoa > Chordata > Actinopteri > Beloniformes > Belonidae > Cololabis > Cololabis saira. The sequence continues at coordinate 31,245,613 of NC_084599.1, forward strand.
ACATCTGGCATCCTAAAAGCTTACAGCTATTTTAATTCCCATGTTTTAGATTTGTTTCTAAATATTTAAATAATCCAAAGAAAATGTCACATTTTTCTAAATGCAATTGTGTGGTTTACTAGAATTGTGAGTTTGTAATTAAATAACCAGATATGATGAAACTTGACAGTAAAAAGCAGATGGCATAGCGGTGTCTACTAATCCAAACTGTGAAATCCTTAAAACGAACGCAAAGTCATGAAATGCAGAGTCAAGATCAAAATACTTCATCCATAGTGCAAAATGTGCTTGCTCCTGCTGTGGAGACATTTTCATCTCCTGGGTTTAAATTTAGATTTGTCATTTCCTGCGCAGGACCATTTCCTGCTAATGGTCACATTCAACACCAGAATTTCAAATAAGGGGAAAAAAAAATCTGTTGGACCTGACTCTCTGCTGAAGCATCATTTTGTTAATTCAGGCTGAAGAGCCAGATGTGTTTATGCAGTTTTATATAATGCACATTTAGCCTTTTTTTCATCTCATGGACAACAGTTGAACAACTGTTACTGATGACAGCTGCAGTGTGGTTGATAATTAGAAACAGTAACTTCAGGAAATTTTTAATTCTTCACTTTTATAGGCTCAAATTAATTTACCAAAGAGCACCAGCGTCTAATAATCTACAATATTCACTGTAATATCCTCCAATTTACCAAGCCCCATGATACCAAAGCTCCTCTTGATATATTTTAAGACCCTTAATTAATTTTTCTTCTTGTGAAATTTCAGCATTTAATATGTTCTATTGCCTCTGCTTTGAGACGTTCATTGCACTTCACTCAGATTAGCACCAATGCCGCAACCTTTAACCTAATATCTCATTTTATTTATTACCCCTCCATCAGACCTCTGATGGGCAATACCGCCCCTGCTACTTTTGCTCACTAACACTTCCTCGTCAGCTCAGATCCTTTCTTCTCCTTTTCACAAGCTCACTGCCCTTCATCACTCCCTTTCTTCACACCAAACATCCCTCCCGCCATGTCACATCTCCCCCTGACACAGATGGCAACATAGCTTGTTCTAAATAGTGTACTTGTGACACCCCGGAAAGGTATTAACATCTGTCTGTCATCTCCCCCGCAGGGGGATAGATGAAGGATAGAAGTGATAGGAAGCGATTATCCTACACTATCGGCCCCAGAACTAATTCAGAATATGCTGTAATGGGGAGATGCTGGGACTTATGAGTAAGAAAAAGTCAAATTCACTAGAAACTTTTTTTTTTTTAGAATTTTGTTTGAAACTATTGAATAACTCTAAAGAAAAGAGCTGCTGTGTTAAAATGTACACTGGAAATAAGAAGCTGAAATTCAATGTTTCACCACACAGCTTTGTCAGTCAGATTAAATGAGAATGGAATATGTTAAAATACATTTGAGCCTTTTACTTATGTGATCCAGACCGAACACATTTGATTGGTGAACAAAACAAAACAAGAGACAAAAAAGCAGTTATTCCTTCATGATGACGTAAAACATGGATCTGCATACTTGAACATAATAGATGTACCACAACCCTGATATTCAATTGTACCTAAAGGATTCATGCACTAAAAAAACAAAGTCTGTTCATCCATCCAGCTCAGGATGAAGTATTTAGTACATACTAGGGCTGTTCGATTTTGCCCAAAAATAAAATCTCAATTTTTTTCTCTCAAAATCCGATTTTCGATTATGATTACGATTATTTTGTGAATTGACAAAAGGCAAAGAAATGATTTCAAATATGCTGTTTTTTTATTGAACATTTGCCCCATTGGGCTTTAAGTGCAAACTTTGCTCTTATTAAACCAAAAATGAATGAATAAAGTGCAAAACTCTGTAAAATAAGTTGAAAAAAAGTTTTAAAAAATATAATAAAATATAAAGTTTTATCTCTGAAAAAAAAAATCAGCAAATCAGCACTTGCAAACATACAGTAAGTTATATTTCCAATTAAATAAAACAAGACATTTTCTAATTAAACTAAACTGGGTCTTTGCATGCTAAATAATAATGGTGCCCAGTGGCATGTTCCAACGCCCCCTCCTACACTAAAGAGCCTCTCCGATGGGGCACTTGTCGCAGGTATTGAGAGGTATTTCCATCAATCATTGATATGGTATCAATCATTAATATGTGTGCAGACAAGGGCCGGGTTTCCCAGATCCAACCTCTCTTAAGGATTTAAGAGAGGTTCAAAGAAGGTTTGAACTAAGAGAGAACCCTAAGATATGGGTGTTTCCCAGATGACTTCTTAACACCGTTCTTTAGTTTCGCTCTTTCAGAAGCTCTTTGGAGCAGCTGTCCGGTTCTGAAACCAAATCAATCGATGCCAGGCAAATCGATCACCGATCACTATCAGCGCATTTTCACACGCAGCACTGCTACCTAATGCACTAATTCCCTGCTGCCTGTGCGTTATAATGAAAAATTAAGATGATAAATATAATTCAATGACCCTTTTTCATCCAAACGGTGCGTTACTCCGTTATTTCTGGCTACAGTGAGGCTTTTTTTCCCCACACGCAGAAACCGGGAGGAAACGTGGTGGGCGAGTGTGTGCGTTCAAAAACATGAGCCAAGAGAAGGCGAGTTTCGCAAATCGCAACGTGGAATTACAGCAATCCCTGGTTTTTCGCAGGGGTTATGTTCCAAAAAGAACCCGTGATAAGTGAAATTCTTTTTACAATTATAGAGGGCTTCAGATTGCAGAGATCATCCCCGCCACGCACGTATTCCTGCTCTTCTGATGCTGCTGCATCCCGCAGGTGGGTTTTTTCAAGAGAAGAAAATAGTTATGGGTCGTTGTCTTCGCTCTTTTTTCTTCTGGGCAAAAAGATTCTTTAATATAAACCGACACCATTGATTATATTTGAGACTGTAATGAACGATTCATCAAAGGATCCCGTTGATCAGCTGCTGCTTCCCTGTCATCACATAGATGCGCTCGGGCGCGGCGCAGGAGGACCGGTGTCCCGGCTGCCTGGACAGCGCGGTCCGACAGCACGTCCAGGGGACTGAAGTGCTGACGCACGAATGCGTTCATAAAAACAGTTCTGCTTCGCGCACGGTGACGCGGTTGATTTGCAGCGAGAACATGATGTATAGCAGCCAAATCATCAAATAAATGATATTCATGATGATCGTTTTATTTGTGCGTAATGCATAAAGCATATACAGGAACACACTTGTTATTCCTTATTTTTCTTTTTTTTCCCCCCTTTGCTGTCACCAATAAATGCTAAACAATATAAATCTAAAGTATAAAATAGATCAAAACTTGTGCGGGGTGCATTGTTTTAATATCTCATTGCTTGGTGTAATATTGTTTTGCCTGACGCGGCTGGATCTGTGAGTCTTTGTTCACTAAGATGGTTGTAAAGACTGGGTCAGCAGCATCTTTCATTTCCTTCTTAATGAAAGAGATACTTAAGCTAAGAGCGACTCTGGGAAACGCGATTTTCTTTCACAGGCTCCTTAAGAAGGTTTGAAAGAAGTCTTTCGCTGTTAAGAACTACTTAACTGATCTGGGAAACCCGGCCATGGTAAAAAAAAAAAAATGAAAAATCGATTTTACGATTTTCACGTTTTAACATCGTTCTAATTACATAATCGCGATTACGATTTAAAATCGATTAATCGAACAGACCTAGTACATACTTTGTACCACATTAAGTACCTGTTTCGCTGTACTTCTTGGAAGAAAAGCAGCGAAACAGATGAGAAACAAGTTCACTTCCGAACATCGGGAGGAATCCTCCCATCATTGAATCCCATGCTCCCCCGTCTTGTAAGAGTCGCTAAAATCAAACCCCCCACTTTGAGCTCTGACCTCCTGCGGCTGGGGATGACCCCGACTTCAGGGCAGTTCGGGGGCGGGGGGCTGAGGTGACGGGCGGGCCACCACTCCTCCTCGCCAGCGCTGCTTACATGGAGGATGTCTCCGAATCGGAAGGGCAGGGCCGTATTGGGTGTGTTCACATCTGTCGTGCTTCCATCGTAGTCGAACAACGCCCTGAAAATGGACAGAAGCAAACCCCGAGTTCAGTAAAAACAGAGCAGGAGCACACAGGGTGGTCATTAACGTCGCTACACCAGTGACAATTTCATAATCATTGAGATTAGAGATAACATGAAACAGTTTACAAGATGATTTATTGCATTAAACAATTATTTAGAGGCTGAAATATGTAACAGTCATATACAGATAAAATTATTCAACAAAATAAGACTGAATAAGCTGAAACCTCCGAGGACATCTTGTGTACACGATAAAATGTATGACCTTGTTGGACATGCCTCGCTGTATGGTTAGGCAGCTGCAAACATCTGCGTGTGTGCTTGTCAGTCTATGTGTCATAGAGTATGTTTTATGTGTGTGTGTGCGTGTGTGTGAGTGAACACTGATGTGACCACAAAGATTCAAACTCATCCAGAGGGAAAAGACCTGTGAAAGTAGGCCAGCGATGTGTGTGAGTGTGTGTGTGTGTGTGTGTGTGTGTGTGTGTGTGTGTCTGTGTGTGTGTGCGTGTGTGACTGCATCGCAACTAGAGCTGAAATAACCAGCGTACCCTAAAGTCCCTACTGCCTTCATCAATAAAACACAACACTGACTTAGGAGGAGGAGGTGACAGAGAATTAGATGGATAGGTTTGCAGACATGCTGATAAGAGAACCTGATATCAGATCAAAAATATGCCCACTCATGTTTAACTCATTCTCGTGTTTAAGTTAATAAAGAAGGACGTGAACACAGAACAACACAGCTGCACAATAGTCACTAACAAGTCTGTAATATACTGATTTAGTCCTAAAGAAATACGGTTTTATTCAGTAATTAATAAAGTTATTAAGTGAAAGGACAAAGTTCAAATTTCAGTATGTTGTTAATAAAAAAAAAAACTAACGAATAATTATCAATTAAAAAAAGCAACTAAATGTTTTCATGCAACCATGCACTTCATAAATAATCAGCTGTGGTGTGGGAAAGATCAGTTGTGTAGAGTTTAGAGGTACACAGACATGCAAATGTTGTCGGGTTTGATGAAGTGTTGGACCAAATGCACAAGAGCAAGAGGCACGAGTAATGAACGCAGTCATTTTACTTTCACGGCAAGAGCAAAGGGCTCCAAATATAAAGTATGATCAAATAAAAACAATCCAAAAACAGAGAAGACCAATAAGACGCAGAGGATCAGAGGGAGCAACACAGCGATCAAGACGGACTCAACTCAGGAGCAGAGAACAGACCAGCAGGAAAAGAAAGAAAAACAGGACAACATATAAACACGGGGGCCGATTAGATACAGGCGTTAACATCAGGACTGACGAGAACAAGGAGGTTCAAACAAGAATCCACATACATAAATAAGACAATAAATAAAATAAAAATAAAACAAGAAGAAAAATAAAACGAGAAGTGAAGCAAAGCCAAAAACAACTGAAACGCTCACAAACCAAGAAAACTGAGCAAAACTCAAACTAAACATCCCATTACCGTGACTCACAATCTCAAAGTCTCTGTCAGGTCATGCAGAGCAATAAATGGCTAGGATTATATTGACCATATCATGTCTGATATTTAATTATTTCACTCAAGAGGGAAACACATGAACTAGTGCAGTACGGAGCAGAAATGAAAGCAGCCTTGGACTCTGTTACTGGACCTGCTAGATGTGTGTTTTTAAATCTTCACTGCTTCCTGACATGATGAGTAGTTAGGTGAACTATTTAATAGAGTAAAGCAATAAGTAGGATCATTCCTCACATCCCAAATGGTTTTGCAGCAAGCAGGTTATGTACGATGTGCACAGTTATCAGGCTTGCAGCTGTAAACACGTCTGTGATTCAATTACCTTTTCTCGGTATTACAGTTGGTTTAATTCCTGAGTGGAAATCTCACAGGAATTACTCCAGCGAGACAACGTACATTAATTAATATAATGTGTCTGAGACAGAAACACAATTACAATTTTAAACAGGGCATTGTAAAAAAATGTTTTGAGTTGTTTTTTTTAGTCAACAACTTATTCTTCAAACAGCAGTAAAGTTTAATTCAGAGCCAGATGTTGATGGAGTGTCAGTGTTCATGTGTGCTTCACTTAAGAAGATAAAACACAGAATACAGAAAGAGGATACATGATAAAATTCAGACAAAAAACAACCATTGGACTTTTCTACTTTTAAAATAGCTTTTTAAAATGTTGTTGTCTGTAACAGACATGGACAAAGGCAGTCCCAGTAGCACATTTAACGAGCCTGATGGCTTTAATTCTCTGATTCTATTTTCCAAATGGAGCTTTGTTTGTTTGGTTGCCTTTATTTACTTTGTCAGTCACAATATTAAAAATCTAAATCAAATTTGACACTAAACCAATGACAGTTACCACAAATAAAATCAGCTTTTCACATGAAGTAATATTCAGAAGAAATCATTTTAAAGAGATGCATTTCAAATTCCAAGGGTGTGTCAATATAGCAGTTAACTATGCCTGACTGGTAGTGTCAAATTATCTGTTCGTGCTTCTGAATGTTCATGAATATTATTTGTTAAGTCCCCAACTTTGTCTCAATTTTTACTTGCAACTTAACAAGACAGAGATCTAACGATAAATGTCAGGTCACATTAAATTCAAAGAAGCCTCCAAGCATCTGAAAGCACTACATTCAATTTTAAAGGGGGCGTTGTCTGGTAACTGTTGAAAATGCTACAAAATCATTAGGTGCACCTTGAATCCATACAGAGGAGACGGGTATCTGGCTTCATTACACAGCAACACAAACCCATGAACCAAGTCACAAGCACTCGTGGAGAATCAGCACATCAGATTTTGCTTTATACACACTTATAAGTGTAAAATCAGCAGGTTACGACTGACTGAGAACTATTTGTTTTTTTTCTTCACCTACTTTTAAAGCAAATTAAACTTAACACTCCGTTTAAAATGCAGACTATGCCTGTAGGGATGAACACACTTCAGCTTGTTAACGTAGTCAACACTGTGTGACAGACTCTTCAAATATTTGTTTTGCATCCAATTGCTGTCAAGATAGAATTATAAATGCTTTTTTACATGTAAACATTATATTGTGAAGTGGCACAGTACATTTGAGTAAGATACTAAGATGTGTGGTAGTATAAGGATGCATTCCTGCTGTAACCCAAGCTTGACTGCCACATCAATAGCCAGCTGAAATAAACAGCTTTTACAACAGTAAGCTGCAGTACTAAAAAAGTACTGTTCAGTTTTACAGACCTTTCATGGAATTAGAGAAACATACAGATGCAGTAGCACGTATCTTGCTGGAACCTTGTTAATTCATTTATTAGCCTGGCCAGTTTATCACTCTTTTATTTTAAACACACTGTACGGTTTGATAACCATGCAGTGTGTTTAAAATAGGTCATAATGGTGTGAATTTAAAATCATGCAGAGGAGAAGAAAGACCAGGAGACACTTGCAAATAAACCTTCACGCAAAGGACAGTATGCCCTGCGTGTCACTTTGCGTCAGTGACATTTCCACTGAGGAAAGAGTAAAGGTTAACCTGTCTCATAATCATGATACACACGTGCATGGTACAACACCTGACACTTAACACACATACCGTACATGCACAGCCTAAACAGCCTAAAGCCACAAACACCCTACGTGTCACACACAAGCAACCAGAACTTGACCAATAAGCTACCAGTCTAAGACTTTCTTTTTTAAATTCACAGGCTGGTTTGGTTATTTTGGGAAGCACCCAGATACAGGAAGTGCTTCTCTGACAGTGATTCATCATGCGGATCATTGGGGGATTACTACAGTATTCTACATAGTAACCTTGAAATGATCCTGGCCTGAAACTGAAACAAGAAGTGCCCTAAAGATTCAGTAAGTGTATTGATTATTTTACAGGAGGTGTCATGGCAGTTGTGTCACACATGAAAACGTCAGTGGGTCTTTACATGTAGAGTCCTTCTTAGTGTTTGTTTTTCCTTCCAAAATCAACTCATTGGCTCAGATTTACTCTGAGATTTTGTCCGAGTTTACAACTAAGGTGCTGCAGTCATATACGAGGAATGACAACACTCAACATGCGTCACATTAACGCACGTCCCAGGTCAACTCATGTACATTTTTTTCCCACAGACTCATTACTCCGGCACTTTAGAACCAACTCGTTGTACATTTTTTCCTTTAATATTATTTGCTCTTTTGTATTGCACCAATCACCACAACAAATTCCTTGTGTGTGTTAAACTACTTGGCAATAAACTTTTTTCTGATTTTAATTCTGATTCATCAACAGTTTTTCCGAAGGGTATTTTACATTGAATATATATATATTATACTCATATTAATTAATTTTTTTTTTTTACCATTTGTGTCCCTAAATATTGATGGACTGAAGACGTTTACTTTATTGCAGCTATGGAAAGTTGCTGATGTTCTAAATGAGTTAAAACAAACAAACAGTTATTTAAACCAAGTTAACAATGACCTGCACGCAATGGGGTTGAAAATGTGATCAACTACATCATCCAGCATCTGTTTCAGAGAACTGCATTATCTCTTTGTCCTTAACGATGCAAACTCTTCATGTCTCATCAGAACAAAAAAAGGCATGACCTTGACGTTAATGGCTCACTGAAATTTACATTTATTCCATGTTAGAGGTCAATACTACCATTTTACTACCTAAAGTTTAGATGTGCAGAGTACGGCACGCGGATTATATTAGTCTGAGTCATTGCAGGCAACAAAAATAAAGCATATAACTTTTCCAAAACTTTCAACAGTTTTTAGTCAACTTCATGACCTTTAAATACCTGGAAATCTAATCTAAAGAAGGCTTTGTCTCTCCAGCTGTGCTCTTAGACTGAAAGCGCTTGTGGCTCAAACTAGCAGCACTCCTCACTGCACTCTGACGGACCAGTGACCTGTCCAGGGTTTTACCAACCTCTCATCTGATGCCAGCTAAATAAACAAAAGCAATGCACTTAATCTGTTAACACACAGGAAATTGATTCTGTTAGATCAATGATTATAAATCATTTAGAGTGTTAAATATCAGCATGGTAGCTTAATTATTTACTGCAGGAAAGAAACCTGACTTACCTAGCAAAACCTAGCGTTAGACTTGACGTTACAGTTTTACAGAGCCACTGAGACGGCTGCAGATTATCAGCCATAACGGTCTGTTTTGTCAGAATTGAATATCTCTCTTTGAAACTCACTGTAAGTGAAGCTTTGTTTGTTTCGAGAGTATGTCCTTTTCGAGCCTTGTGGCCCATAGAGCCGGTGTTTATCTCCGGTTTCTGTAGCGCAAATGAACAGGTGGTAACCACCCCCAGGATAGGAGGCTAGTCTATCGCTGCATACTTCCCCTAGCAAAGCTAGGTACCCATTTATACACCTGGGTGAAGTGAGGAAAGCCGAGAGTAAAGCATCTTTCAAAGTGACGCCAAAGTGAACCCACGACCTTCGGATCCTGAGCCCGAAGCCCTAACCACTAGGCCACTCCGCTCCCTTTGTTTCGAGAGAGATTGCAGATAAGGTGTTAGATATTCTCTCATACCTGGCCTATTAAAACAAAGTTTATACCAATGGAATAACAGTTATTTCTAACCATTAAAGGATGACATTTTAATGGAGGCCTTTTCCGATGTAATCACCTAAACAGTCAACAGATCGTTTCTCTTCGCTATTCGCCAGAGCCAAATGAACATTGAAAAACTTGATTTATGCTAATGATCATCATGCCTGTGGCTAACTTTAAAAATTAACAAGCATGTTGGGAAGCAGCAATGTAATCTTTCCTTATAATTAACCCTTAGACCTATAATTAATGAAGTGGATCATGGCGTCTCACTTTAATGAGGCATAACAAATGTAATTGGATGAAATTAAAGACAACATAATATATTAATGGGGTTATACATAAAACAAAAAATGGATTAATCAGCTCGTTTTCTCAGACAGTAATGTAAACCATGTTACCAGTTGTTTTAATGAATCTTGCTAAACACTTGCTGATCTCCTGTTTCCAGGCTACTGAATTGTGACCTCTGGCCTCTGGTTGCCTGTACTGGCTCCGTGTGTGTGTGTGTGTGTGTGTGTGTGTGTGTGTGTGTGTGTGTGTGTGTGTGTGTGTGTGTGTAATAGTATGTATATGTAATTTGGGTCATAATTAGATGTTGCTGGGAGCTGCTTTTTTCCTTCCAGGCCACTTGCACTCAGTTCAGGCCAGATGCTCCTTTCATCTACATTATAGTAGGACCTTTCAGAGATCCATGCACCGTTTTGATGAAAAAAGAATCTGTTCCAGCGGCGCCCATGCTGTTTTGCTGTTTGTTTGTGACGTAAACTAAAATCTGCATTCACTCCAAATACAGGAAATCGCTAAAGTATTACGACACATTTGCTGCACATCACATATCACTCAGGCGGGTTTCTACACTGGGTCAGATTGTAACTGTAGGACGACTGAAGCGTTTATGTCTTAGAAGGTTAGATGGATGGAGATGGTTGCATGTGCAACGCTCACTGCTGGACAGGTGGAAACAGGAAATGGGGAGTTTTTACAACTTCAAGCTTGTTTTGTTATTGCAGTATCTATTTGGTTCAAACTATTCATGCAGGAGGTTAGTGTTAGCAGCACTCGCCTCTAAACCTCAAACCTCTCCTAGCAACCTTCTAGTATTAGCAGGACTAGTGTTGCAAACCCCATTCCTGCTAGGACTAGTATCTTTTTGACACTTGTCTTGGACTAAAGGCTGGATTATGGTTCTGCGTTAAATCGACGCTGACCGTGCGCCGCAGGTTGCGCCGCAATGAGCACCCCACGGCGCACGCCACGCCGTGGCTGACGCGCACCTCCCAAAAATTGTAACTACGTGTCAAGATGTCGCAGACCCAACGCAGACCGAGAGGGTTGTGATTGGTTTGCTTGGTAGTAACGCATTATATTGTTCACATTGTTATACTTATGAGAGAGGTGATCGTGGACATCCACAATGTGTAAAACTCAATAAACGTGTACATTGGTCTTAATCCGTCAGTATATAATACATGACAGTAAAGCTGAACGAAGAGCCGTTTTTCGTCCCACCAACTTAAGTTCTGGTGTCGGTTCTTAAAATACAAACAAGAAAAGAAGAGTGTAATGATGCACTAATGCTGCCCATAAACATTCACAAACCCCTACGATCATAACAAAACCACAACTCACGGAATGCAACACAAAGCCAAGAACAACAATACCCATAATGCAATGCAGCTGAAATTGGAAGAAATGCCCCCAAATACATTTTTTCCAGGCCTCAACTTCTGACAGGACTGTTTCCAGCTCACAGCCGATGTTTTTGCAAGTTTCTTGTTAAGATGAGCGGTTTTTAATGGATAATTATCCTCATTATCATATTCAAATGTATGTATTTGAAGGAGGAGACAGGGCGGGCTGTTGTGCTCCCGCATGGGCGCTCAAATCCACGCTGATTGTGATGTACAGAGGAACCTGCGTGGATTTGGGTGTACGCACAGTTTTGAACATCTGAATTTTTATTTGTGTATTCAAAAATTCCACGCATGGATTCACGTTGAAATCCACGCACGTTTCGAACATGAGGCTCCAGGTCTCTGGTGCCGTTTGCACAACATTACAGTTGAGGCCATTTCAAAAAGATTCAACTCTCTTGATGTGCAGCAAGAGAATCTTTATGCTTAAGGCTTCTACAGGGCTTCAAAGTCACTGGATGTCCAAGGTAATGTAAAAATGTAAATCTGCTTTCTCTCTGTTATCAGGCTGTTACAGAGTATGTGTATATTCAAAAAGTTTGAGTAATTTTTTTTATAGTCTGTGTTATCAAAATATCACTTTTCTGGCAAAATTACTTTGAAAATGTTCGACTGACTCTTTAAAATGTAATTGGTGTCTTTGTTTTCTATGTGATTGATCTTCCAATCGCTCCTGTTTGACTTCTGTGGACCCAGAGACCCAGTGTGCAATCGATATTTCAAATAGTGTGAAACTAGCAAAGAAAAGACATCACCAGTGTCGTGTGTTTAGGTCTGAAATGGCATCCGGGCGCTGCAGATGAATACAAAGGATGGAGGCGGTGATTCAGAGAAGAGTAAACAACCAGGACAGGAAAGGACAAGAATGATACAAGGACAGACGGACAGAGGCACACAGAGCTGACAGGCAGTGGATGCATTTGTGTGAGACAGTATTCGCAACACAATCTAACTGTGATTTAATACGTGATAACCTCTCTTTCAGCTTCTCCAATTCACTACAAGTGGAGAAGACAGCTGAGATAAGACCTTCCAATCGCCGTGTCACACTGACGGACACTGGACTATCAGTTTCCTCTGTCCACTGTACGTGTGTGTGGTACCTGACATAAAGTGTGCGTTTCTGTGTGGAGCGGAGCGACGTGGAGCTGGAGCTGACACTGCTGGTCATCATCTGTTCCCTCAGGTCATGAATCTTTGCCTCAAAACGACTGTACTCTGCAGAGACACAGAGAGAGAGAGAAAAAACATGGTTAGAACCAGCAGACCGCAGTCAAGTCTCCTTTATTACATGTTCCCATTCCTTTTTTATTTTTTTTTTACAGATGCTAACTCAATAATTACTTAAGCAGGATGAAGTTTAAGCTATCATTAGCATTATTAGCTATCACAGTGGCTGCAGCATTTCTTACATTTCAATCATCTCTGCTCAGCAGGTGAAGGAGAAGAACGCAGCATTAAAGAAATGTCTGAAAATACGGTGGAGGTTTAATCTAATCTATCTATTTTTCAAGAGCACAACTACCGTATTTTCTGGACTATAAGCCGCTACTTTTTTCATAGGTTTTCAACCATGCAGCTTATACAAAGGTTCTATTCTGTGGATTTTTCTTCCACCGCTCGGGGCGCTCTAACTGGAATTGGAATCAAAACTAAGACAAAATAAATGCAAAGAAGAATACGCTACTTCTTCTTTAGCAGATAGAAGTAGGTAGAAGCAGATTTCAAACAGATAAATAGATGAATAAATACTGGTTATTTTCTCTTGGTTCTGTCCCGTTTTAATCAGCAAAGTTGCTGCCGTGTTAAAAGACACTGTTAGGAAAGATCTATTTAGGTACAAACATGTACATCATTTACAGTTCAAAATCCTTCTGTACATGTAGTAAATATCTAATCTAACAACATAAACATCTGTGGCTTGCATATCTTTTTTTTTTAAATAGAGCGGTGCGGCTTATATGCAGGTGCGGCTTATAGTCCAGAAAATACGGTACTCTGTTTCAAACAAAACAGCCTCGGCACATTCTCACACACCAACTGGTGGACAAGCAGGCACCGACATGTCAACAGATCCTTCACAGACTTTATCTGAATATTAGCTCCATTTAAAGTCAACCAAACAAATGAAGTTGTCTAAGGAAATATCAATTCAATAAATTACTCTTCATGTTATTATTGTCTCATAAGCCATATCCACACTTGGTCAGTATGCTGATCTTTCTGAAAATAATTTCATGGATCAATAATGTCTTCAGAAGCCCCATTCACAGATGTCATGTGTTCATGGCACGCAGGTGGAGAGGTGTAACATTTCACTCTCCCTCTCTTCTGAGGCATAATGAATAGCAGAGGAACACCAGGGTGAAATGAGTGATGTGAGAAGCCAATGCGTAAAAGCATAACACGATATGGGACCTGAAACTCATCACAGAGGATGAAATCAGGCACCACATGAAGGGAATGGTGAGAGACAGCCCATTGGCAGCTCACCTAGTGGATAGTCTTAGTCCACGAGGAAGTTAAAGATGATGTGAAAAGAATGTGTGTATAAACAATGTTGCCTCTCAACTTGGGAGCACTACATACTCAGCAAACCCTGATGCTTTGCTTAGCAACCTGGAAGAGCTGCCTGCAGAGCTGGTTAGCATTTGTTAGCATTGATTAAGTGCCAGCTTCAGCTGAAGAAAGCAGTTAGTTGTGTGTTCATGTGTTGGTGTGCTCAAAGACATTAGAGACTTAGTTGGCTATATACCACCAACAAAGTGACTCTCTTTTCTTTTGCCTTTTTTCCCAAATGTACATCCCTAAGTAATTTGCACTGCAACAGCATATTTTCTCATTTGGAATAAATGAAATATTATTCAATTCTATTCAGATTAATGTTTGTTTTTTTTATACGCTCAGTTGAGGAGCTGGCCCAAAGCTTACCGAATGGGATCACACCATGTGTCCCCATTGATGATACTAAACACATTTTTCAGAATAATGGAGATATCTGAATCAGCAGTGGTGAGAATCATTACCTCTTTGAAAAATTCAAAAGCAAGAGATGCCTATGGCTTGGACACTATTCCTAATATCACACAAGGATGCTTTAGCTTGTCACGTTGCTCAATATGATTAATCTTTCCGTAAAGCATGGTTCATTTCCCAGTATGTGGAAAATAGCAGTCATAACTCCTGTTTATAAGTCTGGTGATAAAACATCTGTGTCAACTCATAGACCAATTAGGATTATCCCAGTGGTATCCAAAGTGTCTGAGAGATGGGTTGCCGAACAACTGACAGCACATCTAAATTTAGGCCATACCTCACTGCATTAAAACCAATTAGGACTTCGCACCAACAACTCCACAGAAAACGCCTAATTGTTATTTTTTGGAAAGCGTGAAATCTAAATTGGACAAAGGTGGTAAGGTAGGCGCAGTCTTTCTAGACCTTTCTAGGCAAAGATATTTTTAACATTTTTCAACAGATGCCATTAAATGGATGACTTCTTACTTACTTAAAGGAGCATGAGGCTCCTTTTAAGAAATGAGACTCTCTAGCGCCACCCTTCACCACGACGGCCGTTGGGGGTACTGCAGCCAACAGCGAAGCCGGCACGGGAGAACGGGGAGAACGTGCATGCAGCGTCATGTGACGTCACATCCGCAGCCCAGCGCGGGAAATTTGGGCCCGAATTGCAGCACATTTTGCAGCACACAGCCTGTTCAAGGCAACGGAGAGATACACTAGAGGGCTCATTCTTTTTGGTTTGGAACGCTTCATCTGACATTATTACTAGAAAACTTAAAACGTATACAAATGTTTTTCATAAATCCTGCCTCAATCTTGCCTCATGCTCCTTTAACAGAAAACAAAGCATACTCTTTAGTATCACCTACTCCACTTACTGAAACTGTAATATAGCAGTACCGGAGGGGTCAGTGCTGGGTCCTATCATGTTTAGCCTTTACATTAATGATCTGCGATGTATATCCACATGTATGCTGATTACGCAGTTGTCTATGTACATAGCAAAAACCAAGCAACATGCTACAGCTAAGTTAACTGCAACTTTGGTAATTATTTCTAACTGTTTAAGACACTCATGCTTACACCTTCACATACAAAAAATAACTGTTTGTATGTTCTTCTAGCAGAAACATGCCACAGTACACCAACCTGATTTCTTAAATGGATCATGGTGGTATCTGATTTTAAATATCTTGGACTCATTTTATACTCTAAATTAACCTTCAAAAAACTAATTAAAAAGGTGACCAAAACCATCAAATTCAACCTGGCAAACTTTATGCACATACAACCATATTTAACAATAGATGCAGTTAACCTCCATGCATTCCACTATCTTTTCATAAATAGTTGGTCTCAAGCCAATATGGCAACTCTTAAGAGAGAAAGATTTTCTATAAGCAAACTATAGAAGTCTTTGACAAAAAACCCATCAGTTATCACTATTACCGTATTGTTAGGAAGTATAATCAATTTAATTTTATTTAATTAATTTAATTATTTTATAGTTTTTAGATGCTTGTCTGATTTTTTAAGATCACTTGGACTTGCACCTCCCTCTCTGAGTGAATTTGTGAAGCAGAAGGATGGTAGCTGCAGGCCAACCAGAGCAACTCCTAGGAAAATGTACTGTACAACGTAAGCATAGTATATTTGGGGACAGTCTTCTCTGTAAGGGCCTCTGACTACTGGAATATTCTTCCTTGTTAGATAAGCGAAAGTTCAAATTATACAACTTTTAAACTTAGACTCAAGAGAACAAGGGATCAAAACTAATCAATCTTGTAGCCATGAATAACCTAGGTTAAACTTCACTTTTAAATAAACTAAGTACCGGTAAATAATAATAATAATAATAATAATAATAATAATAATAATAATAATAATAATAATAATAATAATAATAATAATAATAATAAAATAGATCACAAAAAGCTGCATTGCTGTGTGAAGGTGCACACCAATGTGGCAATATTGCTCCCTCATGGGATCGCTGTGAATGCACAGCTGGAAAGTGGAGGCAGGAAACAAAGGGCATCTCCACTGCGTCTTTATACCATGGTGTCTGAATGAAAGTGATGGAAGAAATATATCTTTATCAAGTCGCTTTCATGTGTCAGTTTTCATGCAATTGTGGCGACAACAAAGACAACAATGGCTGAAGGCCAAAGCTTGAAAAGGCAGCTCATCAATATCTGTGTGACATTATGATGGTTCTGCCCATTATTTACTGTCATGAATCATGTACAGTATATACGACCATCGATGGCACTGTTGGCTGACATATTTAGAACTTACAATTTATGCAAAATGTATACTTTCTCATTTTAAAATGTATAATTATGACAAACACATCCTCGGTTGCTGATGGAAACAGAGTCTCTTTTGAATTCCAATTGTTTTTACTTAAATAAATAATTCATTAATAATACACGTCCGCTATTATTTCCTCCGATAACGTGTAATTCTCTAGCATAACCACGCACACACACAACTACATACAAAGAATACGTGAGTCTGAATCACATTAGTGAGATGTTGCTTCTCTGCTTTCATATTCTGCTGTAGATGGAAAATAGGTGACTGTGAACTGAATGCTGTTTAAACATGCATGACGACTTCACACAGTGACGTTCAAGTGGCTCAGTGATGGTGTGACGCAGCATCACTGGAACAGGTTTTAAGAGGTGCTTAAATATTCATTGACTTTTTCACTAAAAAGTTACAAATACAGTATCTTGAAAAGCTACAAAAACTAAGTATGCATTCACTTTTCCAGAAACTACGTGATTGGTTTTCAGCAGTTATAGCAATTTCACGATATGTACTGCTACTTCATAAACTTGTGTCGACTCCCAAATACACAGATGAGTTTCCGTACAGCACTTTTGTCTCAGGAAACTTTATATTTGTCTCCCTTCAATGACAAGTGATAAATTACAAGAGAGCAACTGACTGCTCAGTCAATCGAAAGTGCAACGTTTTACTCGTACACTCAGCACAACTGCCCAGTGCTTGAGTGTCCTCCTACTACATGCAGCAAAAACACTCAAGTTTCTGACCCACTTTTTTTTCTAGTGGCTACAAAATGTCATTATGTCTCTTTAATTATGAACTGGCAATAATTACCGACATTCTCCAAATGTGAAAACGAATTATAAAATGTTTTAGTTCATGTACAATCATTGCTTTTATAATGATTTATTCGTTCAGCAGAAAACTACGAGAACATCAGTGAGTAATTAGTTTATTGTCTCTGTATGACAGTAAACTGTAATATTTTGATCCGGAGTCACTAAGACACCAATTTTTACTGACTGTCTTCGACTCTGCTCAACACCATCCAACTTCCCAGAAACCTCTGAAGGAAGACATGGATGACAAAACCCGGAGAAATAAGCCAGAAAAAGCCTGTCAGAAGGACGTCTCTGTGTCTCTGTCTGTGGGTGTGTGCATGTGCTATTGTGGAGTTCAGAATCTAATTAAGCACAAGTAATTCAATAACACTCAAGGTACATACGGTCATGCACTCACAGACACAAACACTCATCGGGAACCTAAAATATCATTTGTCTGTCTTTCATTCTATTTTTCTTCACCCTTCCATGCTTCTCTAACGAGCCCAGAACATCCAGATCTCTGCTGATTTCCCACTGATTTCTCAGCTGTTCCTTTCATTTTGTACCTTAATACTAACAACTAGCGGATGCTACAGAAGCACAAGGTTCCGAGCATTTGAAATCAGTGAAATAGTCAGGGTAAAATGATTCGAAACATTGCTTACTCCACAGTTACACATTTATTACAAACTACAGATTTTCTGGAAGAAGAAGAGGAAGAAAAAAGGAATGTCATGCCTTTCCATAAGAGGATGGATTAAAATCAACATGACCTTGTACTGAAACAAATTGACTCCTTTGTTTATTATTATCAAAACACTTCCCCTTGAGGGACCAATCTATTAAACCTTCAAAATTCATATTGCTCAGCCCAATATAGCAAAAAGAGCTCTATTGCATCAAAAACTAAATCTTTTGTTTCAATTTGAACCTCCATGTCAAACATCAAAATGACCTGATATAATTTTTTTTGAGAGAAAATCAAACAAAAATAAAAACAAATTGGGGAATTGAGGGGGAGAAACAGATGATAGATAGGATTTAGATGAGCTTTAATGCAGCGAACTATATCTCATCGATTGATAAAAAATAAGAAATGAAATAAAAGCAGAGACACTGAGAAGCAACAGAGAGTCGCTGTTCCTAGAACAAAGATTGAGCTGCAGCTGAGATTTTACTGCTCTTGAGTCCTGAGACACAAAGACTGTGCTGAGAAGGATGCTGTGATAATCTCTTCAATTTAAGGATTAAGTAATAAAGCTGAGTGGCTGGAACTGTGATTTTAACAGTATTAGCATTTTTTTTGGTCACAATAAAACAACAGTTGATAAAGCAGAAGTTGATATTAAGTCTCTTGTTTCCTATTAGCTTTTCTATCATTCTGCAAAGTACCTAAAGTTGAAAAATGTCACCTATAAACACTGATGTGGCAAGAGGTTTTTATGTTAAGCAGCTCTACTCCCTCTCAGCCTCTCAGCTGTACTCACACACTGCAGGTAGACGGGCAGCCTCAGCGTCCACGATGTGATGCTGACACAGTGGCTTTCCGATCACTGTACCAGTGAGTGAGAATGAGGTCTGAATCTCAGAGCCTGGAGATGTGAATGAGGGGAAGAGGAGAGGTGCTGGAAAAGACCTTACACCAGCTCCACGTTGGACTCAGCACATCAGAGAGACAGAGCGGAGGGATGAAAGTGTAAGTCTCAATAAAAGAGTGTGTGTGCAAGTATGCAGAATATGTGTGAAGAAAAAAAACAAAAAAAAAACAACAAGCAAGCGTGTGTCTGTGTGAAATCAGTCTCGAGCTGCTCAGCTGCTAGAGAAACAACAGATGCTAACTCCCTCTCTACTAAATTCCTCTTTCTCTGCTTCGTTCGCTCGTGCGTTCATTTTGCTCCTCCCCCTTTGACAGCAGCTTGCTGGAGGGCGGAGACACAGACACACACGCACACACACACACGCACACACACACAAGCTTGCAAACAAACACACACAGTGTTTCCTCAGGTCACTCATGCAGGAAGCTGAGTTGATGCCAGGTTCTCCTGCCCTACTTTGGCCCAGGGAATTGCTCGCCACCACATACACACCGCATACACATGCACTCTGCACACATCCAGAGTAAAGGTCGACACACTATTTTGAATATTGATTTTTGGAAAGTGATGGTTCAAGTCATTGTTCTTAAATGGGTGTTTTAGTCATTTTATTTAGAAGCTGCAAGAACGAGAGACATAAACATTTATCTTCATAAGGACGTGTGTCTGGTCTTTACTGTTTATGTTTGTGTCTTTGTCTGTTGCTTCTTCTCTCCATCTCCTGTAAAGACTGAATGTTTTCTTGTTCTTTGTCTGGAAGTAAATAGTTCTGTCTTATATGAGATTGACTAAAAGTAAGTCTGGAACATGAGTGACCAAGTTATCACACAAGCTGTTGTACTTCCATCACACGGACATGAAATTCCCTCAAGAGTCATAATACACATCAACATATGCACTTATGAAGTTTTATACATCAGCATCATCAGCACTTCACCGTCTCGGTCAACAGATTTCCCCTCAATGCAGCCTCATCAGATTAAGAGCAAGAGATGCACACGCACAAACACACACAAAGAAGGAGAGGGAAAAAACAAAATAAAAGAGAGAGAGGGAGCGCGTGATGGAAAGGGGTAAAGTGAGGAGGAGGAGACTGGGAAAAGAGGAAGGAGGAGGGGGTGATGACAGAGACTAATGGCTCTGGGGCTCATATTCCCTGCCTCCTTCATTTACCTCTCCTTTCCTCTCCTCTCCTTTCCTCTCCTCTCTCCCAATGGGACCATTGTTACCCCATTGAGCAGCTGGGCGTTTCTGCATTGTGTGCAACTTAAGTGCTAACAGTGCTATCTAACAGAAACCCACTAGATACAGCATGATCACACCTTTAGGCCTGTGTGCATTGCACCAATATCCCCCTTTATAATCGCCCTTTCCTCTGTTCTTTTAACTGACAGCACAATTCTTACTGGTGACTGCCAACCTAACTGAAAAAAATGGCTTCATAATCACTATTTTCTACAGGCACTATATTTACCACAAATGACTTGGAAACAGAATGTATAGATGGCTGATTAATGTCTCCCCTATCTTCTAGACTGCTAGAGTATGGATCATATTCACTCCATAGTCACCCCAAATTATGTCAATCCAAACGATGAGACTTCTGTCTATTAAATAATGGTTCAAAGTAATAAACTTGGTAACAAGTAGGGATGGGCGGTATGGACTAAAAAATGTATCACGATAATTTCTGGCATTGTTCCCGATAACGATAAAAATGACGATAAAAAAAATACCAATTCAACTCTACCTTTGTAACTATAAATCTATCTCGCTCTCAGATCCGCCATGTTTGTTACACAAAAACGTCATCAACGGGAATTTATCCTTCTTTCTTTCTTTCTTTCTTTCTTTCTTTCTTTCTTTCTTTCTTTCTTTCTTTCTTTCTTTCTTTCTTTCTTTCTTTCTTTCTTTCTTTCTTTCTTTCTTTCTTTCTTTCTTTCTTTCTTTCTTTCTTTCTTTCTTTCTGGCTCATTACTTTCTTTCTTTCTGGCTCATTTCTTTCTTTCTTTCTAGCTCATTTCTTTCTTTCTTTCAGGCTCATTTCTTTCTTTCTTTCTAGCTCATTTCTTTCTTTCTTTCTTTCAGGCTCATTTCTTTCTTTCTTTCTGGCTCATTTCTTTCTTTCTTTCTGGCTCCTTTCTTTCTTTCTGGCTCATTCCTTCCTTCCTTCCTTCCTTCCTTCCTTCCTTCCTTCCTTCCTTCCTTCCTTCCTTCCTTCCTTCCTTCCTTCCTTCCTTCCTTCCTTCCTTCCTTCCTTCCTTCCTTCCTTCCTTCCTTCCTTCCTTCCTTCCTTCCTTCCTTCCTTCCTTCCTTCCTTCCTTCCTTCCTTCCTTCCTTCACGTACGTAACGCAGAACCATAAATTCGACTTTACACAAAAACATCCTCAACGGGAATTTATCGTTTTTACCGCGAGATGACAAATTCTTACCGTGGGGAATTTTTTTTACAGTATATCGTGAACGGTAAAATATCGCCCATTCCTAGTAACAAGTTTAAATATTTGTTGCATGTTAGAAAAAAATCCAATTTTCTTTTTAAATTAAGTTCTTACCAACACATTGGGAATCAGACAAAGCATGGAAAAAGCAAAAACAACTACACAAAGAATGGATATGATGGTCTCTGGCATCATCTGCTAGTTGACCATTTTAAGAATGTATATATATCAGTAACAGCACAATAAAGGCATGGTAGAAGAATACTGTAAGCTTGGAAAGATGGATGTACAGTAAAGTACTGTTAACGGCTGAACGGTAGGCTATATTAAAAAAATATTACAACAATATCAACATATCAATATAAATCAATACGAAAACAGCCAAAGAGAAAGAAAAAAAAAATCCGTATGAGCAGTAGTCTGCTCTCTTCCTAGTGCCATGCATTCACTCTGTAGATGTCTCTAAATAATATATTGGGCAAATCAGATGGAACCTTACCCCCTGAGATGCCAGTTTAGATGCTAATTTACATGAAATTAGCATCTAAACTGACATCGTGAGTGTTGTTGTTGTTGCAACTGCAGTTTTCTGTTTTTTTCATTTTAAATGAAACCATGTTGCTGGAATATAAATGACACATTTAAATTTTTCTGCACACAGACAGGGGTCAAGTTTGGAAAGAAAACTTTACTATACATCTGTTTTTGAGGTTATTTCATTCAAGATAAATGAAATCTAATCTTTGAGAGATCATTTAGTTCAGGGTGTGACTAGATATATTGACATTAACATCAGTTTGCAAGTAAACACAAGAATAATGTGCTTGTAAAAAGTTACCAGAACCAAAACCTTCACATATCTTATTCGCCCCAATACATATATTTAAAGCAAAAAAAGCCCAAATCCTCTGCACAATGGGACTTGTGTAGAAAAGTGAAATGCTTAAGGGGCTATAATGCACTCTAAAAATAGCATTGCTGGTCGAGGCTCATCCATAATTGAAACTATACAGTAAAGAGATCTATACTGATATTGATTGACTGATCAGGTTGCAGGAGAGAGAGAGTGAACAATAAGGGAACGACAAAATAAAGAAAGCAAAGCCATACTCCAAAGCAAATGGACAAAATTCAAAATATACCATCAAAACTGTAAAACATGGTTGATTTTCAGCACCTCAGCACCACCATGATGAGGCAACACATCGCCAATCTCAAATCAGTCAGCAAACTGACGGCTGAAATCCCCAGCACACACCCTGTAGCTGGTGAGTCAGACCATTACCACAGACACCTAAAACACTCGGAAACAGAGAGGCTGACAGGTGGAGAGTAAACGGAGAGATGAAGGAAGAAGTGGAAGAGAAAGAACAGAATAAACAAGTGAAGCTGTAAAATAATTCTACTGATGTATTCGGCAACTTTACATATAAAACCCCAGCAACAGAGCTACTATTAATCTGCTAATCTGCTGCATAACAACTGGTGCACACACGCGTGTGTATACAGTATATATATATATATATATATATATATATATATATATATATATATATACATACACACACACAAAGTTTAATAAGCAGGCTAACAGTAGTGAAGATAATCCTCCCTGCATCACCTCAGTATTACTGCTGACAGACAACGCCCCTGTGTGT
The DNA here is from genome assembly GCF_033807715.1 of Cololabis saira. Taxonomy (NCBI): domain Eukaryota; kingdom Metazoa; phylum Chordata; class Actinopteri; order Beloniformes; family Belonidae; genus Cololabis; species Cololabis saira. The sequence goes on from NC_084599.1 coordinate 31,268,762, forward strand.
GACAGTGTGCGTCTTCGATGGTTGTGTATAATCCTAGTGACTAATGCTGTTGGGAACCAGGAGGCATAACAAACCCACATCACGAAACTTGGGAGCAAGAGGACTATCATGCAATGCATAGAGGTCACTACTGCAACAACTAGTTTTTTATTAATGAAAACCCAGATATGCCTATGATCAGCTGAAACCAACCATGTGTGTTGGATACTTGAGGACTGGAGGGGGAATGCAGAATTTTCTGATGCATGCAACAATACCGGGTAGTAATTTCAACTGGATGTCCTCCACAACAATAATACTATAAGCTTCTTGTCTATTATGACTATGCTACAGTAAGTGACTAATAAAAGCTAACCTTAGACAGACACTGCTGCGTGACTGACATTTTATTGTTCAAGTGTATTACTTATCGCTTCTATTGTTTTCAGGCAAATGAGTCAGAAATGTTGAGAAACCCGAGTTACCATAATCCTGCAAATGAGCCTTGTAACCACAATGGAAAACTTTCGACACGAATGCACAATCATCACTGGCTGTTTGTTTTCCTTCATGTGTCCTTAATGCATGAAAAAAAAGAGAAGCGCAATGCCTTGTGTGTCTCCAGGTGTTAGGCGGTACCATTAATGAGACCCAGGTTTGAGGAAACGATACCCAGAAAACCACCAGGTGGTAATTTAGTTTTAATTAAAACAATTAAATGTTGCCCAAAAGAACATCAAAATCCAAATCTGAAAACAAGAACATAACAATTAACAGAAACAACCAAAAGGCAACAAAGGCTTTCCCCATCCCCAAAGCCACACACTCCACTGAAAGGTCCTGCATGTTCATACATCCACTACAGCTGGCACCAGAGTGGTGTTCTCCTCCTCCTTTTATAAAGTAGCCAGCTGATTGTCCCTAACCAGCCACCGCTGGGGCAGCTCACCTGGCTGCAGCTCTCAAAGAACACAATACGACACACGGGACGTAGCAGGGAGCTGTAAAAAGGCCAGTTGTGGGAAATCACCAACAGTTGGTGTTTTGAGAGGGATGTCATCCTCTTTGGTACTAATATAATGAAGCATCATCCTTCATGTTAAACTGTTATCTCTTTTCTCCACAACAGCTGAGTACAAGAGCAGAAGGGACTACTATGCTGGACATTTTGTCTAGTCTGTCTGACTCGCTGATCCCTTATCAAGCTGAGGTTTGTTAAAGTAGCATAAAGAGTATGAACAATAATCCAGAAGGTTTACATATCAGAAAAATATCAAATCTTCTGCTCTTTACCAGGGCATTAAATCTGGTAAATAAAACCTCCAGAGGATCAACAACACATGTCTTCAATGATAAAAGAAAAGAAAGAAGAAGAAGCTACAATGCAAAAGCAGTGTATAAAAACCTAGCACAGAGGGAAGGTGCCACCTGGTGCAAATAATGTAAACAATAACTTGAATTATAGCTGCATACAGCTGAAGATGATGTACAGCAACGGTAGCAGAACTTGAGATTAAAAAGTTGTTTCATCTAATTAAATATTATGTGAGAAGAATTTTTCACTTTAAACACCAAATGTATTAGCGTAACCTAAATGTGCTAATCACAGAACCCTCTCCTGGCAAATTGTTTTCACTTGTCACAGTGAATGTGTTTCTGAAGTTTAATGAACATTGTCCATTCATATGTTTTGGCCTCAACAATGTTATTGGGTATTTCAGAGTCAGCCAGCTCATACCAGCTGGTAATGCTAACATTTGCAATTTTGTATACAAAACTTGACATTTTTTGCTCAACTGACTCATGACATATTGAAATGCAGGAATTTTAACACCTATTACGAATGAAATTTCACAAAATTTAGTTATCCTTTACAGAATGTTGTCTGTTGCCACTGAATTATTATGATGAGATTGTAGTTAGATTATATGCGACATTCATAAAAACACAAGTATGGCTTGTTTGCCAGGAGAAAACTTATACTTTATAAACAGAATAAAGCAGCATAGTTTAGGTTTGCTAAATTGAATCTGAACAAACAACACGACCTCTGGACTGATTTCCTTTGAAAAGAGATACAAAAGAGATATTCTGCCTAAGTGCACAGTGACACATTTGGCATATGGTCGCCTCATACCAACCACAGTGTGGTGAGGATGTGATGATTTTGTCAGCCACATCCGTCCCTCTATTTTATTCAAAACCCTAATGTTCTGTTTTCTTGTACTTAGCTTCATAACATCAACAGAAATGTGTTAAAATGACAAAAGGCCATTTTTGCTCTCAGGTGCCATTAAATCATTATTCCTGAGTCCAGGTCCTTAGGGGCCATGGCCCTGATGTTTCCCTGATATAAATGTATGCATCACCATCAACATGTCATCAAGATCTGTCTTTCAAGGAGCCATTAATTTGAGCCAGATGCTTTGGAACAGGGAAGTATCTAAAACATGGAGGATAGTACCACCTGAGGACTTGAAATGAGGAACACTGCATTCAAATTCAAACAAAGACAAATAAAGGCAGCACATCTTAAAAAGGCAGTTGTTAAAACTTAAAGCAGTGTTCTTCAGTCCTCAAGACCTGCTGTCCTGCATGCTTTAGATGCAGGACAGGTGTGTTAGAGCACAGAAACATCTAAAACAGGCAGGAAAGTGGGTCTTGAGGACCAGAGATGAAAAAAAAATGCCTTAAAGAGTAGAAAATAATATATGGTAGCTTCTTCTATTTATTTCTATGTACTGTAGGTGAAAGTTGTCATTATAAAAACATACATAATGAATGTGGTTAGCTTAAATAATTGCAATCAGGCAAAACGTGTCACAACTCTGGCAGGGATGAATGAAATCGAGGAAACATGCTCAGTTGCTGCGCTTTTATAATTTAAAGTTCTCTTGCTTTTCTCTTCTTTTTATTATTAAAGCTATGATGCAATGAGAAAACCAAAAGTACAGCAATGTTCCTACCAGTAACAGAATGGGCCTGCTCAAAATTTCTCTGGATTTCATTGCAATTCTTCCTGTGCTACTTATGGTTTATTGGTAAAAAGGGAACATAACAAATATGCAGCAAACAAAAAAATCTTACTGTTAACAGATGATGGATTTTCAGTGGCAAAACATGAAGGAATGAAGGAACAGCACAAATGTAAAGAATAGCTGTAAAGAAATGTGAAGGCAATAAAACCCTGCTAATGTTAAAGGAGTGGTTAATATCTAAAATATCACAAATAGAATCATTCCTTTCCAGATGGTATTACAACAGCTCATAAATAATAAAACACAAAACTTAACTTCAGATACATTTTAGGTACTTTATCTCAGTCCCTTCTCCTAAACATCATGAATATCACATGTCCTCATCTCTGAGACAGTAACAGTGATAACAGTACATGATTTTAGTCTAGCCATTTTTAGATTTTCATGGGGAAGAAAATTGTTTACAATAGAAATGAAAAGGTGTGCTTGGCAGTGACATTCCTGGTTGCCCTGTGATGTACTTCATTGTTGCAGTTGGTGCCACTTGCTGAAAATGTACTATTGTCAGGAACATATGAGCACAAGGTCACAAAAAACAATTTGCAGTGTGTCTAAAACTATTTTTTACGTATCATCACCTCATTTCATATATTTGTTTTCTCAATAAATTGAAAGTAAATTCCTGATTTATTACAGCCAGAAAACAGGATCCATTTTCTTCACTCGTATCTTTATCTTCATGATGCTATGTGCATTACAGAGTGAGTGGATAACAACTATTCAAATCAGAACCTGGATCTCCTGCTAATAATAATAATGGATTGCACACTCAAAGCGCTCACAAGCGCTCCATTACTCATTCACTCATCATTCATACTTGGTAGTGATAAACTACATGTGTAGCCACAGCTGCCCTGGGGCAGACTGATGGAAACGTGGCAGCCAATCCACGCCAACGGCCTCTCCGACCATCACCGGAACATTCATACAACATTCACACACCAGCGATGCCCTCACTGGAGGCGAGGGGGGTGAAGTGTCCTGCCCAAGGACACAAAGACAGATGACTGGGGGAGTGGGATTTGAATTGTCAATCCATGAATCATTGGACGACCTGCTCTACCATCTGAGCCATAATGGACGAGAAATGGACATTAGCTCTCCAAAAACCGTTAGTAAAATAATAACATTAGGTTGTTAAGGACACAATCTACTCTAACAGCCTCACTTGGTCAAGTGCATATGAATTTGCTCTAATTGCCTGAAACATGATCAGAGATGACTGCAGTGATAATGCTGCATGAAGGCTTTTTTTCGTTCTTTCTTTTTTTTAAAACAAAACAAAACACAGATAATCCCACTCCATCTGCTATACTTCAAATAAACACAGATCTATATCTGCTGCATCAGCTGAACTCAAACATCACTCTCCCTCCCTCTCTCTCTCCCTCTCTCTCTCTCTCGCGCACATGCACACACACGCGTTCAGTGCTGTGCAGGACTGTACCGTGTTTGGCTAAAGTGGGCAGCATACCTAATATAACTAACAGGAGGAGACCTGCATACACAGTACATTTTCCTCTCCTGGTGGAGGTTGTTATGAGTTCCTCTCTCACTGCCAGGAAGCGTGTGTGTGAAACAGAGTGAGAGCTGCATGATATCGCCACGGGAATAGGACAAACATGGACCTCAGATACACACACATACACATAACGCTGACCAAAGCGCAGCATGGACAGAAGGTTTGATACAGAGTTCATTCAACAGTCACTAACAAAGTCTGCAGGATAGTCACGACACAGACACACAATCATCTTTCCTAATGGATTATTTTTGGAAAGCCTAAAGCAAAATAACTTAAGTGGGGGGTAGTCCTTCTATGATACCCATCAAGTGTTGTCTTTGTATGAATGCCAGTCCAACACCAGAGTGGAACTGGACCAAACCAAAAGACCTTCATGTCCTTTTGATCTTGGTTTATTCAAGTGTCAGCAGACACACTCAATAATTAATCCATCCATCTTTTATCTATACCCATGTGTTCCTGTTCAGGGTCACAAGTCACAATTAGCCTGGCAGCAATTAGAATCACTAGTTGCCTAGAAACGTGAGTACCTGGTGAAAAACTAAGGAATCAAAGGGAGAAAATGTAAACGTCACAAAGAGTCCCCAGGATTCAAACCAGGAACCTCCTAGCCGTGAAGCAACTGTACTAACCACCAAGTCAGTGTGCTACCGGCTCAATCAATAATAGGAAGTATATTTAAATACAGGATGATGAGGTGGTTTTGACTGATTATTAATATTTGGTGTTAACTTCTTATAGGATGCCAATTCATTATATGGGCATGTATTTCCATTATTTTTGTTTCTGGTTAAAGGTGTGCCTGTGAATTTGCTTTAATAACATTCAAATAAATGGCAGAGACCTGGAACTACAGCCTCAAATAAACATTTTGATTCCCCTTTCTTGGCACAGTTTGGCAGAGTATTCCTTTCAGACCCTTTAGACATTTAAGGAGCTGTCTGTGGTGCTGATCCTGTTCAACGATCTGCAGTGGATGCGGGAAATCCACATTACAATTTTCACTGTTATTTTGTTTAAAAGCTGTTTTGTAGTATCGACATATATACTTTGTTACTGTGTTCACCCAACATAACCCTAGAGCTCTTACTGCTTCCTTGCAAGGAAACAGGAAGGTAAAAAAGAAAAAGAAAAAACAACTTTCTTTGGTTTGTAAAATTCAAATGAATCAGTCACTTACCATATACATCTTACTGTTTTATTGAACTGAGTGCTATTTAAGGAGTGTCATCATATTTTCACATAAAGGTCCACCTCATCTCTGATTGCTCTTAGAACCATTGTGTGCCGGAGTTTCTGTGGTGTTTATTGACGGGAACACATTTAGACAAGCACATATTCTCCAAGCAATCAATAGTAAAAGCAAGTTAAGACTGTTCAGAACTCCAATGACAGTACACAATTAAATATAACAAAACTCTTTATGAGAAAAACTAATTATGCAAAAAAATTTACAATTTGTCATCAGTATTATTAGATGGGTTTCTTTTCTCTCCGGGATATATATATATATATATATATATATATATATATATATATATATATATATATATATATATATATATATATATATATATATATATATATATATATGTAGCTGTTAAAAAGAAACAGCATTTAGGATATTAACTGAACCACAGACTGTGTGCTGGCATTAAAACAGCAATTCATGTATAATGCCTACACAACCTTTACTAATTCATAATCTATGTACAATAATGGTCAGCATCATGTATGGACTCTTTCATGGTTTGCTTTCACAGTACTTTGAGGTATCATAGGGTTCTACAACATTTGCGTACTGCTGACATCTTGATAACTTAATTATTTTCTGACAGTGATCTCGACATCCAAAAAGATTTTACCCTACTATACATGAATACGATTATGATCAGTTTGAATTACATATATTATATCTGCACTGAATGCCTTATAAAAATATATTTTGGAGCGGATGCAAATGTTCTAGCTTGGCAAAGGTTTAATATAATATTTCTTGCTGACAGTTTCTTTAAACCTTTTACAAGATTTTCCATTAATCTAGTAAAAAACGAAATAAGAAAAACTATATCTTTCTGGCCATTTATGCGTAGCCTCTTGACACCCATATATTTTAAGTAATTTTGCCTATTTAGCATACACAACAACACCATACAGGACGAGGAGAAAATATTTATATGCCCGATGAAGTCTGGATTTTATCTGACAAACAAAGTTGGTAGACGGTAAACAAATGGACTTTACAGGACGATATTCACAAGCTAGAATAATTTTATGAAAAACATTTTTAATGCTTTTGATCAGTGGATTCTTATGGACAACTGGAATATGAATAATTGAGGAATGGACACATAATACGGCTGTAAGGATCCGTCAAAGGCAGGGAGTCTCCGTGTGTTTCTTGTATCTCACATTTACCATGCTGGTAAATATATATGATTTATGGTTTGGTGCTCATGATTTCTGCAAAATTAAGTGAATGAATGAATTGTGGAGATTCTACCCTTTCTAACGACGTATAGTATGTCCGTTTTGATGGAAGTGTAGACTTATTTGATCACCTGCTGCCGGTGGGTGGGCGGGTGTGGAGAGGTTAATATCAATGTCCATAAACTATCAGGACATTATACATTTAATTTTTTGAATCATGTGAAAATATATTCACCCTTTATACTTTAGTATTTTGTATGAAATGAAATTGCCTGGCTAAAAATTAACTGTAGAAGTATTACCATATGGGCTCATCCTTGTGTTTTGACGCTTTTACATCCTTCAGCCTTCCCTCCTGACCTCTAAAAACACACATACTGCATGCTGGATAGCTTTGGAGGTTGTTGTTGTTTTTCTTTTTTAAACTAAATGTCAGTGTTTTATAACGTTTGAAGTGATTTATTAATGAAATATGTAATCAAAACATTTTCCATGGATGTAAAACATACTTGGCTAACAAAGCCAGACTTTTTAAGATCCTGTGATCCTGTGTGTAATAAACTGGTCACACCCATAATACACTCCAGATGGATTCGTTGACTTAATAATACATGATAGATGATTTTAGGAAGAGCATCACGCAAACACATCACATGTTCAGGCCCCATCAGGCCCCTCACCACCCTCCATGACAGCATTCACCATGACAGCACACCGTTAGCTGAGCAAATCAGCACTTGTAACCTGGTTTCCTTGGTTACGCCCTTCTCAGTAACTCACAATGGACCAATAGCCAGTGCTTATTTGGTAGAATACTAAGAGTCTGTGTGCAAGTCTATCATTGTGAGGACAAATTTTAATTTTTGCACCTGAGAAAGCAAGAATTATGTGGCAGTTTTTCCAATTTGGGCTGGACTCTCGAACACCTGTCTGGGGGCTCAGACTTGGTTTAAGAGAATTTCTTTTCGGTTTCTCTTTATTTATTCATCACATTTATTCAACGCATTTATGAAAAATGAGTTTGAATTATGAAATATGAATGGTGTGTAAATATATAAAAGACTTCCCAGAAACTTTGTTGGGATGCTCCCGTGCCATCAAACGTTGTGCTCTTTCTGGGATGCAAAATGCAATCAAGTCTTTTATGTTGCCTTTTCTACCTTTATTTCACATTGTGTCCTCGCATGATTAATTTTGTCTTTAACAACAACTTTTAAGGTTTTACTACAAAGTGGACAACTCAGGCATTACCAGTAAAGCTCAGACAGATCTGTTGATTGTCATTGCTGGTGGCTGCAAAACCAGATGGCCCATTGGGGATAATAAAGTTAACCTTGAACCTTGATCTGTAATATTGTGATGTATTGAAAAAAATAAAATAAAGTTCATGTTCAGTCCAACAAGACCATTTCAACATATAATGAGGCATTTTCACGTCATCATATGAATTATTTGGGTACTCACCTTCCGGCCTGAACTGTGCTACTATGGTAACATTCTGCCCCGCGTTCTTCAGAGCTGCAGCAGCCTGCTCATGTGTTGCACTGGACAAGTCCACCCCGTTTACCTACATATACAAACACACACACCAATATTCAGACTGATAAATAATAAATGTAGAACACATCCTTTCAAACACATCTTAGTCAATCTTTATTACACACACGTAACATTTGTGTACTTTGTCAAGCCCTGTTTGATGAATATAACATTCTCCTTCTGAACTGGCATTTCTTCATAAATAATACAGTAATTCTGCAGAGACTGTCAGCATCTCAGCAGTCTGAGGATTTAATCCAGACGGAATCCCTTCTGAAGAGAATTAAAACCATATATCTCATTTTAGAAGTACAGAAAGTACGGCACAGACGCATAAAAAAAAAAAAAATAGTTTTGACACACGCATGTCAGAAAATATAGCTTCAATAAATTCATACTTTGAAGGCTCAAAACACACATTCCCTGTTAGCTGTCACTGGTTGCTGGCTGACAGGTAATATGCTAAAATAAAAATAAAAATTCAATACCAGTTAAATGAAACCTGTCTTCATCTCTATATTTCTGTGGATGGAACCAATTAATTCAGACTTGCATTAACAAACTGAGGCGTTTGACTCCACAACACCTAAGAGGCAGGGGAGGGGCTCTTGAGAAAAATAACAGACTAGATGTCTTCTTTTATGGGCTGCTGTGTTTGAGCTCTACAGTAATAAAAGCATTATTATATGTATAAAAATCTTGAATGGTGACAGTAATTGTGTTTATTTTCCAGTGATTGTGTTTGACGTCTTAACTCGTACCGACAGGATGCGGTCTCCCTTTTTAAGTTCACCACACAGATCAGCCGGACCTCCAGCAAGTATGAAGGAGATGAAGATTCCTTCTCCATCCTCCCCTCCAACAATGTTAAATCCAAGACCTGTAGAGCCCCTCTGCAGCACCACCCGTCTGGGTTCCCTAGAGAAAACACACGACAGACATACTGAATCAGGGCAAAAAATTATCACTGAAACCTAGTTTTGAAAGCATAGTTAAGTAGTTTGATGATATTATATATGTATGTAAGTTGTGATAAATCAGTAATGGATAATAACTTTTACAATTTATACTGAAGGAACTAAAGAAAAAAACATTGAGAAATTCATGCTTAATTCAGTGTCAATAATGTATGTACCAACGTACACTGTATGTACTCTATGTACGTACAGTATGTATGTGTGTGCGTGTGTGTGTGTGTGTATGTATATATTTATATATAATTAAGAAAAGAGTAATGTAAAAATAAGAAGGACATAAATAAATATTGTTAATATTTTATGGAGAAGGGGCAGGATTAAATAAGTTATACTTCTTCCCACCCCTTTTCGGACATGCAAGTGAAATTACTGTGCTGTTTTTTTGTTTTATGCTGTTTTTTTGTTTTATTTTGTTTTGTTTTGTAAACATTTTGTATTATTATTTCTGTTTTGCTTGTTCATATTTACGTTATATATAATTTGCATGTTCGGAATAAATCACTAACTAACTAACTAACTAACTAACTAACTAACTAACTAACTAACTAACTAACTAACTAACTAACTAACTAACTAACTAACTAACACTGTGAATGTGTTAAATTGGATGTGATATTTGGTTAGTATTCCAAGGAGGAATACTAATTCTCCTAGTTCACCAGCAGATGGCAGTATTGCACTTTCTCAGTTCTGTATTAACGCTGCAGTCTGAACAACTACAACCCTACAAGTGCACTACCACAACTTTTCTTCTTCTTATTAAACAGACATTTTCTGATTATACTATTACTTGATTATAAATCAGCTATATGTGACATGACTACATTGGAAATTTTTTTTATTTATAAATACAGTTTCAATGGTTTAAATATAGCTAAAATCCAGGAAAATTGATCAAAATATGTTGGGGACATAGGCTTTAGCACCGTAGCAAACTCTGGCCTCATTTAAAAATTTCGAGTGCAAAATGTTACAAAGATATTCATTTTAGGGGGAAAAATATGACAGTTTAATAGATAAGGTATATACTAAAAGACAATGTATTCAAAACATAGAAAACATTGAATCAGTTTCAAGTATGCGGCCTGAAATCACCTAAGGATGAAAGAGTATTGTCCTCACTCTCTGGCCATTTATAAAAATCCCTAATCTACTACAGTGTTTGCCTGACTAATCAGAAGGAAAAACAAGAAAAAAATCATTGGAGAAAAAAAGAAAGGGCGGACGTCAAAATGAGCATCCTGCAGCCTGGCTAGGGCTTATCAGATTTATTATGATCAAAGCACGCTCATTGGTCTAAAGGTCTATGACGAATTGAATTATGTTCTGGTAGCCACGGTGATGCCAGTCGAATGACGAGGGCTGTGATAGGCTGTAATCCCTCCATTAAAATGGATTAAAGATAGTAGAGCAGCACTGACCACGTATCTGCTTGTGTTTGTGTGTGTGTGTGCAAACTTGCACATATGTGACCTGAGTTTACACGTCAGACCAAATTCACAAAGCCATCTGCCTTTTACTGCCAAAAACACACACACATACACAAGCAGCTGCACGTTGGGCAGAGGACAGAGGTCACCGAGTGTTTAATGGGACCTTTACAATTAAAAGAAAAAAATTTAAAAATGTATTTAATAGTTTCATGCAATTGAGGACACTTTGAAGGTCACGGAAGAGCTTAGAGGGGATAAGCAGCACAGAAAAACAGAGGGGAAAAGAAAAAATAACAGATTTTATATGAGATAAACCAGAAAAATGTTCCTAAGAAAATGTTTTATTTTATATTACATGATCAATAGTTGTTTTTAAAAGGTAGCAACATTATTAGAATTATAATAATGACAGTAGAAATAGGTTCAAAGACCAGCATGACCAGGAAAAAGCAGGGGTAGAGAATGATTTAGTTTGTGCAAATATAGAGAAATATGATTTGAACTCTCACCTGTTGGCATCATCGTCTGCAGTCATGGTCCGAGGCAGTGGGGAGTATCTGGGTGTCGTCAGAGGGGCCGGGCTTACAGACTGGCTGCCGCTCATATAGGGGCTTACATGGTTGTCTGGGTGTGGCGAATATGCTGCAGCAGTACAAAACAACACCGTTCCTTTGTCACAGTTCCTGAATTTGAGTCACTTACATTAGAAAATGATTGTGCGTATGAAAAAAATGACGAGGTACACTGAGAATGATCATAGATTATGTTGACATAAAACTGTATGACGTTTGGACTTTACTGAAGTTTTCTTTTCCTATATATCTACACTGTTTCCCATAAAATTTGAATAAAACAGTTTCTTATCATGAAATGACTAAATATTGAGAGGAGTAAATAGGAGAAATCTTTCTGAAAACAAAATTACTCCATCTTTATGGGCAACTGTATAATGCTACCAAAGATTCTTTCTCAATTTTATAAAACATTTTTTAATTATCCAGAGGGATGATTTAATGGTCCTGCCGAATGCCCAATGTGAAGCATGTGCTATTCATCTGTGAGATAGTCATGCACATTATGATTTCTCATAGAAGCAAAGCGAATGACCCTAACACCGGGATGTACAGAATATACAGGACTGTCTCAGAAAATTAGAATATTGTGATTTTCTGTAATGCAATTACAAAAACAAAAATGCCATTCATTCTGGATTAATTACAAATCGAGTGAAATATTGCAAGCCTTTTATTATCTTAATATTACCGATCATGGCTTACAGCTTAAGAAAATTCAAATATCCTATCTCAAAAAATTAGAATATTCTGGGAATCTTAATCTTAAACTGTAAGCCATAATCAGCAATATTAAAATAATAAAAGGCTTGTAATATTTCAGTTGATTTGTAATGAATCCAGAAAATAAATACATTTATCACAATATTCTAATTTTCTGAGACAGTCCTGTATGTCAAAAAAATAAAAAAAATAAAAATGACAACATCAGTATCAGTATCATCAGAGGTCTTGTACATTTCATGTGTAGACAGATTGTGGCTGTTTTGGTGGCATGCAAAGGATGAGCTGCACACGCTGGTGGACATAATATTTGAATTAATGTATTTAAAAATGTGAAATTGATTGTGGCACCATGATGTGTAAAGGGCTCTGCACCTAAACAAAAACAGTTCCAATGGCAAGCGAACCATAAGAAACAAAAACAAACATCATCTTGGCTGTTTACAGCGATGATGGGCTGAGATGTCATGATTCATGAGCGAGTAACTCTGAGGACTCTAAGCCTCCTTTTGCGTGTAAGCAAAAAACTCAGCTTTGGTCTTCACTGCATTTTCATCATTCAACACCATCTGGCTCTAAAAGCTTTATCATGTTATGCAATGAACAATGAACAATGAACAATGAACAATGGGCAAAAGCAAACCTTTCATTCTTGCCTTTATATTAGCATGAAGTGACAGCTGTCAAGTTTGTACTTACAGTTCGTGACATCAGGTGGAGGGAAGTTGTCATTGATAAAAAGGGAGGTGTGTTTGGCCACGCGGAGATAAACAACATCAGGAGTTGACTTTAATGCTGCGACTGCCTCCTCATGTGTTACTTCCTCCAAACAGGCGGCATTTACCTGTGAAGAAATGAACACATACATAGTAAGCAAATACACAGACACACAAGTACAACACATAAAATACACATTGTTGAATGATATGAATCATTCTTAATATGCCAATATTACTTTTCCTTTATTTAACTCAGTGCATGTAATTCATTTTGCTTACGAATTATGCCAAATTACATCTATGAAATCTATTGTGAAATTGTTTTGTTTTTATGTCTTTTCTAAAATGCATTTTTGACATAGTTGATTTTAGTCCAGTTACCAGATTATATTACATAATAACACCAATAAGTAAACTTTGGGACTGTCTTCTATTTTCCTTATTTTAAACATACATACTTTTGCGTGTACATACTCAATAATTAATAGAGTAAATTGAAGGAAAAATGTATTTTTCTTACAGCGACCAGTTTGTCTCCTATTTGTAGTCGTCCATCCTTGTGTGCAGCCCCTCCCTCAATGACTTTAGTCACGTAGATGCTGTTGTCACCAGGGACGTGTTGGTTCCCGACTCCACCTGCTATACTGAATCCTAAACCTGAGGAAATCAAAACAAAAAAAAATCCAAAAACAGATTACATCATTTTTTTTTTTTTTTCCCAATTGAACAACCTAAATAAACAACCTTAATTGTTTGATACTTTATATACATGTAAGATAATAATTAGACTCAGAATTGAAATATGGCTACAATAACAGAATAATGCAACGGTCTTACGTTCTTATGTTTTCACTTTTGGAGGCGTTGATGTTTTTCTTTTTTTAGGATATAGCATTAAACAGTCTTCTTTTAAATGTAAATCCAATGTACTAATATAAAACAACCAAACTACTGTAAATATGTGCTTTATAACTTAAGTGACTGTTTGTTGTGTTTGCAATTCTCTCACCTTTGGGCCCTTTGACCAGTTTGATATCCAGGATCCTCTCAGCGAGGCTCCTCCTGCGTCGTATACACAGTCGGACCAGACCTCCCGCTTCCTTCAAAGCTTCCACAGCTCCACTGTGAGTCACTTCCCTGACGTCCGTATCGTTCACCCGGACTATACAGTCATTCACCCTGCACAGCGACATCACACACAGCAAAGATATCTCTATGTGAAGTTAAACGAGGAAAACAGACTATGACGTCTTGTTTGAACTCTGGACAGAAAAGGAGAAAATATAAATGCATGACGTTTTTAGTAAGATAAAGTGATTCATTAAAAAATTCATGAAAGTTTATTTTAATTGATAAGTTAAGGGAAGTAAGAGTCCCTTATAGGAAATGTTTGACTCCGTCAGACAGCTGTTGGTGCCTGAAGCTCCTCTGTAAGCAGGAAAGTGACTCTTAAAAACTGCTGATGACAACACATTCAGTTTCTGGGCTGAGATACAAGACAGACAGTTTATTCTTCAAATGACTTGGCCAAACTCAATACATCACTCCGAATCAATGAGTCGGAGTAATTAGAGTTGCTCTTGAGACTCCAGTTCAAAGATGAAAAGAGAGCATTAGCTATGAAAACCTTTAATCAATATTTATCTGTTTTGGGACTGCCAGGTGACACAAACACAGATTCATACAATAGATTTTTGATATGAAATGCGGATAAAAAGTTTACCTGAGTGATATTAAACATTGACGTTGTCATATAAGACTTGAATTGTGTCTGAGGTTGGATTTGAAGACAAGCGTTGAAGTTTTGGTAAGACTTCAGGTTTTGCCTACCACTAAATGAATGCACGTCAACAATAATCTTCATATTTAATAAAAGTAATGTCTGTATTGTACCTGAGTCGTCCATTCTGTGCTGCTGCTCCTCCCGGGATAATCTTTGTGATGAAGATTGAGGGGTCTTCTCCAATGTGGGGGTTATCAGTCCCTCCAGCAATACTGAAGCCCAAGCCCGAGTTACCCTACAGATAGACACATATACATTACTATTATTCATTATTATTATGATTAACCCTTATTCAACTGGGGAAATATAATATACAGGACTGTCTCAGAAAATTAGAATATTGTGATTTTCTGTTTAATGTCAAATATCCTATCTAAAAAAATTAGAATATTCTGGGAATCTAAATCTTAAACTGTAAGCCATAATCAGCAATATTAAAATAATAAAAGGCTCGCAACATTTCAGTTGATTTGTAATGAATCCAGAATGTATGACATTTTTGTTTTTTTAATTGCATTACAGAAAATAAAGAACTTTATCACAATATTCTAATTTTCTGAGACAGTCCTGTATAATATACATGGAAAATATAAATAAATGTAACATTTGATTCCAGCAAAACCTTTTAACAAGGACATTCTTTGCCAGTCTTTCTTTTAATTGCTCTTTTAAAATATTTTCAAACTTGGCTAATTGTCGCTGCGTTAGAGGAGGAATCTGTGTCCAGTGTGAGCTACTTAACAGTTTGAAGCTGTTGCTTGTTTCTTCACATGGCTCTCCCAAACTCAACACATCACTCCAAATCAAAGGCAGCTTCATACACAGGAAAGTCATTCATGACACACATGAACGCTCATACCATCAGAGATGCAGGCGTTTGCATTTTTAACTGACGACACCCTCAGTCTTCTTTCTCATCTTTGCCACCAAGAGCTCACTGCTCTTTTTCTCTATAAAGCAAACTCAAATAATTCATGTCCAATGTCTTTCTGTCCATCTGAGACGAGCGTATGCTCAGATTACTCAATTTCTCTGTCGAGTTCATATACAGTTTTGTGACGACGACTTTTCAAAGTACTCCTGAATTCATGTGGCAACACAGACGTTTGATAAATTAACTGTTGCACAAAACTTGTACACAAAATGATCAACTTGTGAATATGCATGATAGCGGTTATTTAACATTTTGCATAAATGTTTTCTGGAATAAATAAGAGAGAGATGTCCCCGATGTACAGTTAGATGGGTTACATAAGATGCTGTTAATCACAACGGAGTAATTTGTCCACGGGATTAAAACTTCCTTTTGCCAAAACCTCACACATCGCTAATACCCAAGCACACTATATTTAACTTATAGAGGATCATTTCTAAAAATTGTCGTCATCACCAATAAGCACTTATTTCCAAAACATCTTCCATATTCTCAGCTCTCGTCAAACTAAAATATTAAATATGAGCAAGGAGCATGTTCCACACAGAAATCACCTCTGCAAACTGAACACATTATCCGCTGACATCCATGGCTCTGTGCCTCTTTCAGTCACTACTCACTCTCTGTCATGGGTTTAATACTCGGGTAATGCCTGTGCCTGTGTTTGCATGTATGTCCAGGGTGACTTTAAAGCAGATCCAGTCAAGCAGACAGAACCAGGTCACAGGAGAATAGAGCAATAGAAGAAGACGGAGAGACAGCCTCAGGGGTGGGAGAAAAGGGAATATAATGAGAGAAGAGGGGTTGTAGAGGACCAGGAGAGGAAAGCAGAAAAGGACAGATAAGAAATCAAGGGACTGGGGGGTAAAAAAAAGGCAGCAGTATCGGACAAACACTCGGGCTGAGTAGGGGAAAAGAAAAATGATGAGATGATGGTAAATAAGAAGGATAATCAAGGATTACAGCTTCTTACACAGAGCAGATGAAAGTTTTATACTTAAATGTATGTGGTAGTAACAGGCTTAGCTTTTTTAAACTAAAAAGCTTACAATAATATGTACATTCACACAATGTTTGACAGTCTAAAAGAGCAGAATATTCACCAGACACGACGATGTGACACGTGGCAAATTAGAACAACAGTAATTATTATCATGATAAAAAATAATAGCTATCAAAATGTCAGATTGTAATAAATCTATGCTTTAAATTGGAAGTATGTTACCTGATTATTTTTTAAATATGTAACATTTTATTGTTTCATATCTTCTCCATCAATAAGCAGCTTTATGCAACAGTGTTGAGGGATGTGATAGTTATTTTGTCATGTGTACCGATGCTTTCTGACGGTGTAGATGCTGCATATTCTTACCCGCTCCAGTGTGATTTCTTCATACTCATAGTCTGCTTCTGTTCCATTGACCTGTCAGAGAGAGATGACGTAATTTCATTAATACTCAGGTCCTTTACTTGATTTTAAGAATCACTAATTTAACTAAAATAAAAATAACAGCAATGCTTCTATAATAGTGCAGAATCATTTAAAGCAATATGTACGTCTCAAGATAAGGGATAAAAGTGCTTAATATGGGGTAAAAATGATCCCAGTGAGGATTTGTTATAATACTACAAGCATATACACCGATATAACATGGTATACATAACATGGTGACCACTGATGGGTAAAGTGAGTAAACACCGCTCATCTTGTAACAATGCAATATTCTGCAAAGAAAACCTGCATTCAAATGAACATTATTTTTGCATTCACCACCTTCCTAAAAATTCTGCAGATCAATTTAAGCCCCCAATGTGGTAAAATCATTCCCCCACATTAGTTACCTCCCCCAGCAGGTCAGCAGTGGACCCTTCAACAATTATTTTAGAGAGAGTTGAAAGGACACAACAAAGAGTCTGAGGCATTTCCAAACACCCCAGAGACCAATCTGATGAGGCCTGATGGCATCTTAACCATCTTAATCCACAGACACCTCATGCCACAACCCACAGACTATTAATGATCTATTGCTAAAATTCTAATACCAGACACCCTCAGATGTTCTTTGTCCAGACTTTGACTGGTCAGAGCTCTGATGGGGTTGCAAGGATGACCAACTCAAGCAGGTGGTCATAATGTTATGCTATCTTTTGTAGGCAGTAATTTAGTCAGTTGTTGAGGAAAGGGATCATTTATCAAAATCAGAATCACTTTATTGCTCTCTTAAAGGGCAATTCTATGCAGTGACCCAGTCAGGTACAAACATCAACGAGCCCAAAACAAACACATACTCAGTTTGCACAAGTCACATCCACAGTACAATGCCAGAGTTGTGTACGTGCAAGACTTGACAAAACATATATGCAGCACTACATTTATTTATATATGTTACCACTGCTTTTACACTTTTGTTGTATTTTACATCAAAAACAACAATCACTTAAAAAATCACTGGTAACAGTTGTTGTTTTAAGTACAACTATTTTATGAAGAAACTTTCATTCACTTTCAGAAAATCCTTCTTTACACCTAAGTATGAGGTAACAGCCTAGCTGTAAATGTTTTGTCTTGCAGCAACAAATAAAATTCACACAAGTGTTTTCATTGTAAACCCAGTGTCCTGCAAGGACAGCTGATTATCCGCTGTTTTTTTCAGTGGGTGACATGTAAGTAGTGCAAAAGCTAATGGGCAGCATATAACTGACACATTGAACACTGCACCAGTAAATTGTGATGTTAGCATACTACGAGTTGTTCAACAGGTGCCTGATGCATGCCAGACATCTTGCAGCCTTCATCCCAAACAGCAGATGTTACTACTAACAAAATGAAACTGTTGCACCACAGGAATAATGCTAGTTGGGCATCTTTCAAACGCAATAATTCCTTCAATGTCAACTTATCTGCTCTACTTCTAAAATAATTTCAATAATAATCGTTATCGTGTCAGTATAAATTTCACAAATCACACTGAAATTGGTCCTGCTTTAAACCCATCAACACGAGCAGCGAGCCGCCTTTTGTCCAGCGCCCGGAGAGTAGTTGGGGGGGTCAAGGGCCTTGCCAAGGAAAGGTAGGGAATACACGCCTATACAAAAGATTGATAAGTATGCCATGCACTGATTTTCTTCCTTGTTGTGATCATGTTTTACAGTGAAGCATTCTAATGTTTCGTAAACAAATTCTTTCAGTTCAAATATTTGGACTGCGTGACTGACATTTTGCATCCCATTCCTTTGTTAAGTAATTTCTCAAAACTGCATACAATTACTACTACTTACTGATAATAAGAAAATGTAGGACCCGCTATGAGAGATGCAAACTACTACAAGACCTGCAGTATGTAAAAAAAATACCTGGAAAATGTGCTACTTCTGGAAAAATTACCAGAATGTAACTGCTTTGATGTCCTCTCGGAAATCTGCGCGAGGCAATCGCGATAAGTTCTAGTAACCCAGGATCAGGATAAGTAGACGTTAATGGATGGATGGCAAACTGACCATTCTACCTCACACTTCGTATCCCATAATGCAGTGCGCCACACCAGTAAAAGCCAGTCCCAATAGTCACATGACCAGCTTCCAGAGCATCATTTTTGCTGTGACATATAAAGACAAATGCCATACTAGTGTGAATAACATACTGTATACTACTCTGTATGGATGAATGGTGACTTTTTTCTTCTCCTCCCACTCACACACACTACTTCACAGTACTTCACTCATTCCTCAAGTTTTGTAATCTCTGCATTGGTTGCAGGTCAGTTTCAAAACATGTTTTAAGTGTTGCCAGGTATAGCCATATTGTTCTGCTTATTTGTAAAGGTTTATTTAAAGTTACTTTATTTAAAGACCTTTAAAACAAGCGGAATACTTGAAGAACAGCGTTTAGTTTCAGATTAATTTGATGCTATTTCCATTAATGCTATTTTTATGTTTGGTTTTATGCTAAATTGTATTCTTGGTAAAAATGTTATTGCATTCTATTGATTTGGTTATCTAAGAAAGTGTGCTATAAAAATACATTTCACTGAACAATTTTGAGCTGATTATCAGATTTATATAAAAAAAGAATTCTGATCAGGTCAGATAGGCTGCCATAAATATAACAAATATGAATTTAGACATTTATGAATGACGCATTAAATCCCAAAGATTAAACTCGTAATGCGTACTTAATGATGATGCATCTCTGATGTCACACTTAAGAGCATCCCCAATGAACTGCCAATCATAAAGCTCCTCCTGGATTGCCTTCACTATAAAACATATCAACATCTACATTTTGGGATGAATGAAAAGCACACACAGATAATTCTGGGCAGACTAACATATATATTTTGTGTTCCACTGGGTTTATACTGGATGATGAGTGTTCTGTTGCAAATACAGCTGCCGCAGGCGAGCAGGCAAACACACAAACACAGTGGTCGACTGGCATCCCAGTGGCCCATTTAATCCGCCTGGCTGTAATCTGTGTCTCTGTGCACTCAGATTAGTTTAGATTTGAAATTTCTGCTGTTTCAAACAGAGGGCACAGTCTTCCATCAAGCATCATGGACTGTGCATCTGCTATTATCTTCAAAACACTTGGTTTTGATTCAGACTAGCACACAACCAGCTCGCAGTCAATATGTTTTATTATAAATATGATATAGAAAAACATATTGCAACTGCTCCCAAACTATAACATTTCTAAAATGTCAAAGCTGGTAATATCTGAGTATGATGAAAAGCACAATCTACTTTTGTATTAAAAAGAAAAGAGATGAAAAAGTTAATTTGCATGATTTTTAGCCTGCAGACAACATTGGCTTTTAACTGTAATACCATTGAACAGACATCTATAATATCAGGGAACTCAAAAACCATATTTACATGACCGAAATCTGTTCCTCACTGTGTTTTACTTCAGTTCCAGTCCAGCCGGGAATAATTCAACGGTAATTACATAATAAACTTATCTAACAACTCACACTGATACTCTGCTGCAGCTGGGTTGCAGTAAGATGACATCTGGATTCATCTAACTCTACCTTGACCATTCTGTTTGAAGCAGGATGTTTCTGTCTTCATTGCGCTCATTTATTGGGTAAAAATATTTAAAGAACTGCAAACATATTTTTTCTTCTTTTTTGGAAGGTCCACAAAGCCTTAAATGACCCCTGATGTTCAATGATAGCTTGCAATATCTGTAGACATATTGATTTAAAGAACTTGTTTTCCAGGGGCAGAAATCTCAAATCTCAGCCGAAACGTTACATCGGATACGTGTTCCTGCCTCAGATGACACGCTCAGAAAAGTTTCTATACGGTGGAGTTACGTCAAGACGTCAAGACTTGTGATTGGTCTATATGGCCTGGTTGGTTTTTTTTAGCCATGTGCTTTTCAGCAATAGTAGTGTTTTATCAGACTGATAACATGAAGCAGATTAAAGAAAAACCAATCCATGTTTGCATTAAGTAATGCAAGTTTTCAAGGCAAATTCTGAGAAAAAAGATTATGTACACTGTCTCTTTAAATCTGTTGAAATGCACAACGCATTAATTTACCATTGGCTTAAACACAGCTACCAACATGCCAAAATCAGTGTACTATGGTCCTCACATAACCTCGGACACCAAATAGAATAGAAGAACTTTCTTAATTCTATGCAGTATAAGCAAAATCCTTGGTTTTTCACTGGAATCACATCAAAAAACACTAAACAAAAAGCACCTTCCAGGATTTTACCACTTAAATGCCATCAGTAAACTGTATTCAAAGCAGCACTCACGTATGGAGGAGTGTCGACGCTATCGGTGTTGACCACCACCGGAGGGGGGTTGGCCTGTGAAAGAAAACAAGACTTTTTAATCATTTATAATTCAGGCAAAGGTACGGTGAAAACAAAGGGCGGCTTTCGAGAAATGTTGAAAGTTGCGCGGAGAGCAGAGAAGAAGACTTACTCGTCTCAGGTTTTGGTACAGCATGTTGAGTACATCTGCTATGAATTACCACCATGGAGCGACTGCATGCACCACATGACATACTGCTCAGGCCTTATAGTGGACAGTACTAATGTACCACAATACAAACCACACTATTTAACACTTTTACAGATCTCTTCTATAGTGCCATAAAGTACTCATAGTGATTCAGTCCTGCCCACAAAATCACTCTGCCACTGCTCTATATTTTGCTTAACTATCCAAATGTGTGTTATCCAAATTGAGACTCACTCATTAAGCCAACAATATAGATCTCTCTAAAGTTTATAAATCCATTGTGGAAACAAGTGTCTCCCCCATTTCTTCTCTCCCTCCCCCTTCTCCAAAGTGATTTTACTCTAAGCTCCTTTTTCTCCGTGTCCTCGTTCTAGAGCTCTGGCCTTGACAGATCAGGGCTGAAACAGCTAGTGGTGGAGCAGCTGCAGATGACTGGCATTATCTTCTATCTCTTGGATCATCGGCAAGCAAAGGACACATTTTTGCAGCAGCTGATAATAGCCAAAGTGTGCCTTTTCCTCCTCTGTTTTGCAAGTTAAGGATGAATCTCATAAGTCCGCTCTTTAACGTCCTATCTCCTTGTCACTTTCTCACGCAAAAACATTTAGTGCCTACAAGTTCACCGCCTCAAGCGCTAGTCCTCTCCTCTCTCCACCAGCTATGAGTTTACCAGTCCACGGAAGAGCTCCGACTTCTGCAGCCAAAAAAAAAACAGTTCACCAAACAAGCCAGCTAAAACAAACAAGCTAAACCAAATGGCCAGACCTCAGAATGTAAATGTGCAACAGAGCAGCGACAGCATCTATCCCCCCTGCACTAATCTCGTCCTCGCATCCCCCTTACTCTTTATCTCCTCACTCTCTCTCCCTAACACACACACACACACACACACACACACACACACACACACACACACACACACACACACACACACACACATTAT
The DNA here is from genome assembly GCF_033807715.1 of Cololabis saira. Lineage (NCBI taxonomy): Eukaryota > Metazoa > Chordata > Actinopteri > Beloniformes > Belonidae > Cololabis > Cololabis saira. Next base: position 31,291,342 of record NC_084599.1, read on the forward strand.
CTCACTCCATGTTTGTCTCTCTCTGCCACATGTGCGACTGTCTGCCAGTCAAGCTGACTGGATGCTTGATCCCACATGGGAAGAGAGGGGGTGGGGGTGGGGGGGTCAGAGGGATTATAGGTGTAGTGGGAGGAGGAAAAGCTGCCTGCTCCACAAGAACAATGAGGAACAGAGGGTGCAGACAGATGCACATAAACAAGAAGTTGCAAATTAAAAAAAAAGGACAAATATCAATGGTGCGAGGGCAGAAGCGAAGGAAGGTTCAGAGAGAAAGAGGGAGGGGCCGGGGGATACAAACATCCTGACAGTTGCAGCTGTCATCATCTGCGTGTGTGATTAAAGGGTAGAAAGATTTAAAAATGTAAATTACGGACACAAACATTTGAGGGCAACTGCACAGTCAGTCACTACGTGGCAAACCCAGCCGGCCTAAACCAGACGATGAGGTTTCACCAAGAGCTGCAATGAAAGTTGAATGAGACTGTAGTGACACAACATGCATGGGTCCAGATGACTTTTACTTCTTTACTCAAACTGGAAATATTCTACAAGGTCCAGATTTAGCAGTGGGAGTCAGAACAGTAGCAACACATTTGACAAAAAGTAATATTTATTTACACTAATAAATAAAAGACAGTGACTGAGTTCTGTCTGAAACGGTGCTGACCATCTACTCAAGTGCTCCGTCTTCAATTCATGTCAATTCAGTCTTATATATATATAGTAGGGATGGGCGGTATGGACTAAAAAATGAATCACGATTATTTCTGGCATTTATCCCGATAATGATAAAAATGACGATAAAAAAAATACCAATTCAACTCCACCTTTTTAACTATGAATCTATCTTGCTCTCAGATCCGCCATGTTTGTTACACAAAAACGTCATCAACGGGAATTTATCTTTCTTTCTTTCTTTCTTTCTTTCTTTCTTTCTTTCTTTCTTTCTTTCTTTCTTTCTTTCCTTCTTTCCTTCCTTCTTTCCTTCCTTCCTTCCTTCCTTCCTTCCTTCCTTCCTTCCTTCCTTCCTTCCTTCCTTCCTTCCTTCCTTCCTTCCTTCCTTCCTTCCTTCCTTCCTTCCTTCCTTCCTTCCTTCCTTCCTTCCTTCCTTCCTTCCTTCCTTCCTTCCTTCCTTCCTTCCTTCCTTCCTTCCAAAAATCAGCTTTACACAAAAACATCATCAACGGGAATTTATCGTTTTTACCGCAACATGACAAATTCTTATCGTGAGGAATTTTTTTGACGGTTTATCGTGAACGGTAAAATATCGCCCATTCCTAATATATAGCATCAATTACAATACATGTTTTCTCGCTCTGTCTTTGGTTTTTGTCCCTAATTCTAGAAAAAAACGTATCTGAAATTGCCTGTATATTCAAATTCTTGATATTGCCAGTTATATAACTGCCTGAATTCTTAATATTCCCAACCGTACAAATTCAATGCCTTTTTTTTTCTTTTTTTTTTTAAGTACTCTGTAAATGTGTTGCCATTCACAAAGTGACAACTTCAGTTGGTCAGTCAGCTGGTGATTCCATTGACACACCATGTCGAACCACGCACTTATGTAATATCAATATGCGTGTGAGTGTGTAGTGCTACATGAAAGAGCCGTAAGAGCAAATGTGCTAAAAAAAAAAAGAAAAGCAAAATAAAACCCCAACAATGTCCATATCTAGACAGTGCTCTATTGCTGTGTGTAAGTGATTGTTGCTCGTTACATAATTGTAGTTACAGCAGCTGTTATCATGGCATTATGGCCTGGTTCAGACCAGCACAGCTTAGGAGGAGATTCAGACCATTCCTGGTTTGTCTTATCCAGCAGGGACCAAGAGACAAGTGATTAAGTCTTTCAGTCAGCGCTCTCATGCTCCCACACAGTATACAGGAGGGAAGGTCGCTTAGACCAGCTGAAGTATGTGTGAATGTCTGTGTGTGTGTGTGTGTGTGTGCAGTAGGGATGGGCGGTATGGACTTAAAAAATGTATCACGATAATTTCTGGCATTTATCCCAATAATGATAAAAATGACGATAAAAAAAATACCAATTCAACTCCACCTTTGTAACTATAAATCTATCTCATCATCCTTTCTTTCTTTCTTTCTTTCTTTCTTTCTTTCTTTCTTTCTTTCTTTCTTTCTTTCTTTCTTTCTTTCTTTCTTTCTTTCTTTCTTTCTTTCTTTCTTTCTTTCTGGCTTGTTTTTCTTTCTTTATTTTTTTCTTTCAGGCTAATTTCTTTCTTTCTTTCTTTCTTTCTTTCTTTCTTTCTTTCTTTCTTTCTTTCTTTCTTTCTTTCTTTCTTTCTTTCTTTCTTTCTTTCTTTCTTTCTTTCTTTCTTTCTTTCTTTCTTTCTTTCTTTCTTTCTTTCTTTCTTTCTTTCAGGCTCGTTTCTTTCTTTCTTTTTTTCTTTCAGGCTAATTTCTTTCTTTCTTTCTTTCTTTCTTTCTTTCTTTCTTTCTTTCTTTCTTTCTTTCTTTCTTTCTTTCTTTCTTTCTTTCTTTCTTTCTTTCTTTCTTTCTTTCTTTCTTTCAGGCTCATTTCTTTCTTTCTTTTTTTCTTTCAGGCTAATTTCTTTCTTTCTTTCTTTCTTTCTTTCTTTCTTTCTTTCTTTCTTTCTTTCTTTCTTTCTTTCTTTCTTTCTTTCTTTCTTTCTTTCTTTCTTTCTTTCTTTCTTTCTTTCTTTCTTTCTTTCAGGCTCATTTCTTTCTTTCTTTCTTTCTTTCTTTCTTTCTTTCTTTCTTTCTTTCTTTCTTTCTTTCTTTCTTTCTTTCTTTCTTTCTTTCTTTCTTTCTTTCTTTCTTTCTTTCTTTCTTTCTTTCTTTCTTTCATCTTCCTTCCTTCCTTCCCGTACGTTGTGCGTGGATTTAACGCAGAACCATAATTCAGCTTCACACAAAAACGTCATCAAGGGGAATTTATCGTTTTTACCGCGAGATGACAAATTCTTATCGAGGGGAATTTTTTTGACGGTTTATCGTGAACGGTAAAATATCGCCCATTCCTATTGTGCAGACCTGAAAAAAATGTATTTTCAGTTAATGCACGGTCCTCTAATGAGCTTTTAACACATTAGCAAAATAATTCAATTATCAGTTAGCAGATCAAAGGTAGTTGCATAAATAGAAATCAAGAATCCTATAAAAGCCAGGACTGCACACCAGCTGTTAGTTAAATAATCAATCAATACACTGCAACACAGACATAGAGACACTCACACATACATTTAAGATAAAGCAAAATAACACAAAGTGATTAAGAACATATAGTGAGCCCAAATGCTCCATAAAATCTGCTATATTTGAAATGTGTGTTCCCTATACTGCATAAACCCTTGCTGAACAATTTTAGATTGAATCAATATCACTCTGCATCAGTCCACACCTCCGAACACCGGCTCACGCTGAGTGCTGTAGACTGCTGCACGCACTCGTACAGTACTCCACTGCCATCACTGCCCACTGTCTTCGTAATGGGCGATGAAAATCCATTTGACTAATGAGCTAATCAGATGCAGCGGGACTCTAATCAAATCAGAACGGCCAGCCTAATCACACTAATCAGACTATCAGGACCCGCTATCTCTGATCACTGCACCATCAAGTACGGTGATGACCTAACTAACAGTGAGTAACAGGCAGCTGCTGTGGTGTACTCTCTTTCTGAGCTCATATACAGTTAAACAAAACTGTTACACGTGGAACGATTGCGCTCACTGGAGACCTGACCATTGACAGTCAAACTTTGGTCATCACTGTGTCGTGATGTTCAACTAACCGCTTTCTTAATTGTGAGCTAAGTCAGTAAACCTCTCATTAAATGCATAAACTGTTTTGTCTGTATTTCTGAATTGTTTGCATGATCCCTCAAGGAACAAAGAGTCACTCTTCACTCTACGCAAGCTATGACTAATAATTCAGCTGACAGCCCTGAGTGAAGATTTGTGCAGAAACTATCAGAGAAGCCCCTCAGGATTTCTGCACTTCACTTCAAAGAGAAATTTGGCAAAGATAATAGCAACAGTATTAATGCGACCTATACTTCTAAGGTTTTCATACTTGTGTGATCAGATATCTAGAGAACATACTATAGCTCGGAGTTGCTTACAACAGTATTGTTTAGACTTTCCCTTCAAGTTCCACTTTCATTTACTGTTTGAAATAGTACTCACAATAGATATGTTCCACCTTTTTGGAATTTCAACTCTTTTTCAGATGCCGTTAAAGTCTAGTTCCCTAGAGCTATAGCATGTATGTATAATATTTGTAGATAGGCTCAATTCTAATGGCTAACCAATAGGGCTGTTCGATTCAAAAATAAAATCTCAATTTTTTTCTCTCAAAATCCGATTTTCGATTACGATTATTTTGTGAATTGACAAAAGGCAAAGAAATAATTTCAAATATGCAGTTTTTTTATTGAACATTTGCCCCATTGGTCTTTAAGTGCAAACGTTGCTCTTATTAAACCAAAAATGAATGAATAAAGTGCAAAACTCTGTAAAATAAGTTGAAAAAAAGTTTTAAAAAATATAATAAAATATAAAGTTTTATCTCTGAAAAAAGAAATCAGCAAATCAGCACTTGCAAACATACAGTAAGTTATATTTCCAATTAAATAAGATAAGACATTTTCTAATTAAACTAAACTGGCTCTTTGCATGCTAAGTAATAATGCAACCCATGAAGGAGGTAGAGGTGTGTAATGTCAGTCATTACATTTGCTATTCACATTTGCAAGTTTTTTGCAAGGAACACGAGCCGGTCTACCGCATCTGGTTTGAGGGATGCCCGGTGGCATGTTACAACGCCCCCTCCTACACTAAGGAGCCTCTCCGATGGGGCACTTGTCGCAGGTATTGAGAGGTATTTCCATCAATCATTAATATGGTATCAATCATTAATATGTGTGCAGACAAGGTAAAAAAAAAAAAAAAAAGTGAAAAATCGATTTTACGATTTTCACGTTTTAACATCGTTCTAATTACATAATCGCGATTACGATTTAAAATCGATTAATCGAACAGCCCTAGTATGTATACTATTTGTAGATAGGCTCAATTCTAATGGCTAACCAAGTGTTTTTATTCTTGTTTACTCTGAAAGTGAGTAATCTTTATAAGTTATCAGGAGTAAACAGGAACAATGTGTTAAACACACGCTTTTCCATGATCACTGGTCTGATGCACATTGCTAGACATTCTATAACCTACCTGTACATGGGCTTGTCTTTGAGGAAAGAGGTGTGTGAACGGCACGTGGGGAGGTGCTGATACTGAGTGTGTAGTCCATATATAAGTGTCCTTGGGCCATGGGCTGCAAGCAAATTTCCCTTTGCTCTTTGTGGGACTCTTCTTCATGCTGTCCTTCAGGTTGGGAAACTTCCCTCTAGAGCCCCTGGTGGCGATGTTGGTAGGCAGCGTGCTCCACCCATAACCCCCCAGCCCTGAACACAAGGGGAGCTGGGCTGATTGGCAAGGATGGATTGAAAGCGACTGGGAGGCGTGAGGAAGAGGACTTGGGTAGCTTTGATGGTGCTGGTACTGTTGGAACAGAGCGTGGTGACTGGGTGAATGGAGCTGCTGCTGGTGATAGATTTGATGAGCCGACGGTGAAGGAAACAAGTGACCGTGCGATGCTGCTGTATGGCACTGTTGCTGGTGTTGAGCGTGATGCTGCAGCTGATGGTGACTTGCAGACAGGTGAATCTGCTGGTGGCTCGGCGAGTAAGGAAAGCTGTTCGGTGACTGTGCCACCATCTGGTATGCCGGAGATGGAAGCGCCAGGTTGTGATTCGGAGGCAGCTGTGCAATGTGATAGTAGCTGGGAGAAGGAGATGGAACCAGATGTTTTGGAGGATGGCAGATATGCTTTGGTGAATGGGCATGGTGCTTTGGTGAGTGCAGCGGTGAAGGCTGTAGCTGATGATTTGGCGCCTGCAACAAATTTTGATTCTGCTTGGTGTGATGGTGGCTCTTGCCTGACTTGGCCTTCCCTTTGCCAGATTTGCCCTTTGAGGAGCCACCGCTGGGCTTTTTGGGGCTACAACAAAACTCATGACTGTTGAAATAAGTGGTCATAGCTACAAAAATCTATAAAAAGTCACACAGAGATCCTCCAGTCATTTATCTTTGTAGTTCCTCTCTTTCCACAACGTGTTCCTTACACAGATTAAAAAAGATAGCAGCTCTTCCGAATCATTTGTGTCTGAATATATAGGTCATACCTCTGAAGATCAACCAATCCTTCTCTGCGTCCAGTGCAAAGTTGGAATTTTAGCCATATATATCAATTTTTATCAGTATGTAAAGCCCCTTGGGATAAAATAATATCAAAAAAAGCCCTTCCTGCTTGCTTATTTGTGTTGTTTCTTCTTTTTGATATATTAGAGTACCACATGGCTTCAAAAAGCAAAGCATCTTCCATTTGAGTGATATTTGACAGTTCTCTTCTCTGATTTCTACCTTCAGCTGGAAGACCAAAGGTGAGTCCCATAAAGGAGGTTCAACACATCCAAGTGGTTTTACTGCTCCTGTCAGTCCTCTCTGGGCTTGGATGTAAGTTCAAGCACTCCAAAGCAAGATTCCCGTCTGGGTGACAAAGCTCCACTCCAGCGATCAGGCATTTGCAGTAAATCACCAATGATACCGTATAACATAACTTTCCTCACAACAGTTGGCCACTGTAGACGTTCATATATCCCAAAAGTAGAGACCGTAAAACAGAGACTGAACTCAGATTAGATTTACCTGGTTGATTTCCTTGAAAGATTGGTGGTCTTTTCCTCCATCCCGCAGGAATAAAAGTGAGAAATCATTATATCGTCTCCGTTTTCCTTCTCCCGTCTTGCGGCATTTTATGATTTCTGTTATGATCTCTCATCTTTTTGTGCTGCCTCCCTCTGACAGTGTCTGCCCTACTCTGCTTCTCTCTGCCTCTCTCATTCCCGGACTGGCCAATTAGGGACTTCCCTGGACTCCTGCACATGACAGCAGCCAGGCATGACTAATCGATAGGCAAGCAGGGACAGCGATACGGCACTCAGAGCCCAGTGACAGTGTATGTATGAGTACATTGGAGGGACAACTGTGATTGGTGGAGTGCAGTCGCTTCCATCAACCTTTGTCTTGCTCTTTTAAGGCATTGCAAGGCACGCTGGGTCGGCAGTAATACAGTGTTCGTGTGTGCCTCTATGCGTTGGCCTACTTCCCTGTGCTTGTACTGTTTTTCTTGATCTAACACACATACAAAAACAGAGACAAGACTCATAGCAGACCCTGATCCAGTCTCAAAACAAAAGCAAATATGAGAAAAGTTCTGCTTTACGCATTATGTTTTGTTATAAGATGCTGTGACTGGGTGCAAAAACATGTTGACATTTAGGGAGGATATATTTTACATTTTCCCAAAGCTAACCAAGTAATTTTAAAATGCATTTTATGTACCTAAAATGAACCATTCAGCAAGTGAAAGTGATTTACAGTGTCTCCTGGGGACAGCTATTGATTTGGGGTCCTCCCTTCCAGCCTCCTGCTTCTTAAAACTGGCTTTCCTCATTAGATTTGTTTCATGATTGTTGCCTTCAGAGTCTCTTCTGGCATGATCAGAAATTGCATAGTGTTTTAAGGGTTAAATATAGCTTAAATATACATTTCTAATTAATTTCAACACTCACTCAAGTTTTTTGCATAATCTGTATATGTGGAAATCTGAACAGGTGGTTTTAATTGTTTTGCATTTGTCTGGAAAATGTGAGACTGCATACATATGTCCCTGATTTCCTTTTGAGCTTTTTCCCACCTTCACAAAAGAGACGAATCAGCTATGAAGACCACATACAACGCTCTCTGCAACACACAAGTATATGTTCTTGTAGACTGAAATGAATATGGTTTGACATCAACTCAGAAACAAGGAAAAGGCTCCTCGTTATCACCATCCAATAACACGTGGCTTCTGGCTGCCTGCAGCTGGTATTTAGGAAAGAACATTAGCTGCCATTTATTTGTACCTCAAGCTGCGGAGATGTACGCGCACACCTATCTAATTATAGCTCTGAGGTTTATGTTTTTTATAATGTCAAATGATATATGTCACAACTTGCCTGAAACCAAGCTGGTAAGGAGGAAGAGGGCCAGATAGCCACATTAAGTACATTAAAAAGTAGCACCAGTGTAAAAAAAACCACTGAGCGATGCAGAAAGAGTAAGGGCAGTCGAGACAAAGCTCAGTGAGTGAGTGTGTGCACGTGTGTGCATGTGGGTGTGCATGTTTCCTGTGTAAAGTGCTGCTAGCCCTGCAGGCAAACCGTTCAGTCAGGGGAGGATGAGCAGGGAGAATGGGCTGTTAGCATCACAGCACTAAATGAAGGCAGCACTAATACAGTAAGAGAGGGAGGGGTAGGAAGGGGTTCAGGCTTCTGACAAATGAAAATGAAAAGGGGGGGGTGGGGTAGTAAAGACAGAAACAAGAATATGAGAAATGAAAAAAACTCGAAGCTTCACCAGAAGCTTAGGCCCGGAGTTTGACCCGATCTTATCAGATAAAACCACTTAATCTGTCAACCAATTTGGCCCGACTCCAGTGGCTCCACTTATATCAAAGGGGAGGAATGGGAGAAGAATTCCTATTATAAAACACAAACATCACAAAAGCCCCGACATGTCCACGCTGCTCAGTTTCATCTACTTTTTTTCCCCTAATAATTCCTTTTGACACAGCAGTGAAGTATTTTATAGACAATGTTACACTGACTGAGCCTGAATTATTGATTATGTACAGTATTTTCCAATATGATCATCTTTCTTTTTCTTGGTTAGACCAATGTGACTCTCCAAGAATATCCTCATGTGTCAAGTACAGATTCTGCTTTTCTGATCAGAATCAGAATCAGAATCAGAATCAGAAAGGGGGTTTATTGCCAAGTTTGTTAACACACACAAGGAATTTGTTGTGGTGATTGGTGCAATACAGTAAAAATAAAAATAAAAATATAAAAGCAAACAAATATATGGAGATAAAATAAGGGATAGAATAAAATAAAATGTATAAACAGAAATGTGATGTGATTTCTATAATCAATATAGATAGTCGGTTGACAGATGGCCATGATCGGGTTTATTTAGGATGGTGGTAGCTCTCAAATAATCAAATAAATCTCAGGCAGCAGTTTCCTGTTCACAACTGAAGGACTGTGCCCTTTTCTTTTCTTTTCTTTTCTTTTTTTCCCTCATGCTTTCCTTTACTGAAGTTTTGTAATTTAATCTTTTAACACAAGATGCTTTTAAATTTAAACTATTATATACAAGTACGCCGAGTGTAAAGTTACAACATCTTGTTGAATGAATTATCATTTAAGAAAAGTGAGAATTCATTTCTCTCTCTCTCTCTCTCTCTGTAAAGTGTGCTACTGAACATCATCAGCAGGGGGCCGTAGACTCCACAGACCAGTGGAGAACATCAGTGGGGAGCCGTTTCCTTGAATGTGAGTACGGTAATTTGCAAACGTAAACTGTCAGCATTGCCACTGACAGACAGCCCCCAGTTATTGCTGCAATGCATCTCAGGTTTTTACTCACATAGAAGTGATGGAAATAAACGCACACAGCCATACGCATCTTCAATTCATGCCACAAACGTATATACTATGAAGCAAAGAGAAAAAGTAAACCAGCTTTTGCTTTTAAACTGGGCGGTTAGTTGACAGGCTGCTTTAATCCTACCATAACTGTACTTGGTTTTCACACTTAGGATGAGCTACTTCAAGAAGTAGAAATTATTTTATATTTTACAATATATGATACAATTTTAAACAAAACAACAACTAAAAACTGTAATAATCTATATTACTATTTAATTCATAAAAAGGAAGTTCCAGACAAACATTTTTACAATTGCTATATGGCACTGATGGAACTGACATTACTTCTTTTATTCAGCTTGAATTCGCAGAAATTCACACAAAAACAACTTGCACAGTATGTGCAAATACACTGGCATTATCTACTGTAAGTGTAAGGCCCAGTAGAAACTGCAGCAGAGTCAGCGCAGGAGTGGTGTGGTCTCCATGGAACCAGTGGGGGATCAGACATGTGACATTACAGCTTGAGATCTTCATTATCATATATCACACCAGCAGCCACACACAACATGGCAGAATATATCTGTTCTCCTAGAGAATGGGATTTGTTTTGTGGGCAGGCCTGGAAACTTATGTTTTTAAAATTTTTTTTTTTTTATATTTACACAATGGCAGATAGATGAATATTGTGAAACAAGAGATAAAGAATCAAAGTGATATTTTACAATTTATACGCTGATAAACCCACATAACTGCACCTTCAGCTGCAGTCACATTATTAATAAAATGTTTGTCTATCATCTAAAATGTAAACTAAATATTCATTAGAGGGCAAAAATATTTTATTATATTGCTATATCGTTATTATATTGCCATATTTATTGCCGTTAAGCTATAACTTTTAAGCTTTGGTTCTGTTCGAGACCAGTTTAAAGATAATGTAATAAAACACAAGATTACTTGTGGTATTGTTAAAGATTTAAGAGGTTGTTATATTCCTGTAGTTTTTGTTAAATAGATATTTTTATGGAGATTTTAGTCACTATTATATATAACAAATTGTGGTCCTTCAGTCATTATTTCAAATATCATAAGGAGGATTGTCACATTGTAAGCTGTAGTGGGACACTAGTGGGGTCAAGATATTTGAAGCTCCATCTTCAACAGTCAGAGGAGGCTCTTCCTCTCAAAATCATTGTTAACCTCAGGAGGTGATGCCACTTATGGGACTGTTCAGTGAAATTACTTTCTCAGGTTCACACTAAAAGTTCAACAGTGACTAAGAGGTTTACTCATTGTTCTCTTCAGACCACAATACGCTCTCTATCCTGATCGTTGTGTGCCATCCTCTGACCCTTGCTCTTTCAGGTGAAATTCTAGCTTGTGCTCTGTTGACTTGACTAGCTGTACCTCAAAGTGTCGGGGTGAAACAAAGCGGCAGTAATGTTAGCTCTGCTGACAGAATGGTCTCAGTGTCCGCTGAAGATGAGGCTACCAAAGGCTTTATCTGATATCTGGGTGTCTACTGTGACTGCCAAGCTGGAGCTGGAGTTCTCAGTATCCGGAGATGCCGGTCAACACTGTCAGAGATTTAAGGGATACAACCAATACTGTAATACGATATAAAAAGTAATTACAAGGACAGGTTTCTGTAACAGGATTCAGGTACGGAGGATTCTTTATCCAGCAGCAAGCAAAAAAGTTGACCTAAGCTTGTTTATCGACATGACTCTTTTCAGAGCTCATGAACATGTGCAGCTCTGGGTTCCAGTCCCCGCTGATCCCAGCTGCTATAGTTTTAAAAGGAGATGGATATCAGTAGCCAAAGCATCCATTTTTATCATGCTAAAATCACCTGGGCTAAGCTAAAATACAAGGCTCTTTGATTACTGGTTGATCCCGGTTCCTGTCCTCACCAGTGACCATGAACTGTGGGCACAGACTGAAAATAGCAAAAAAAAAGGTTGATACAAACGTATGAAATTGATTTCCTCAATAGGGTGACTGGTCTTTCTCTTAAAGACAGGGTGAGCAATCTGGTTATTAAGCAGGTAGGGTAACTGTCCCTCCCATGGATGTATTATAGAACTGGATGGTACATCAAAAATGGCCGCCCATTCATTTCAATGCATTTTGCTCAGCTAGCTCATACGCCGAAAACATTTCTGACTTCCGGGTTTACTTCCGCGTTAACGGGCCCATAGAGCATGCGCAGTTGAGTCACCTCCCATGATGCTCTGGGGCCTCCCATAATGCCCCGGGGCAATGACGCGAATATTAATATAATATGTATTAATATAATATATTAATTAATGTATATTGTAAAGGACCGTATTGAGCCAATTTGTTTAGTTGATATATTTTTCTTTATGATAAACGGGGGATTTGTTATGAGTATAATTTCAGTTGATTATTCTTTGGATGTGTCTTAAAATTGTAATTTCTTTTGTGTATATATTGTATTTAATATGATTTGTATGTAAATTGACCGGAAATCCGCCCACATTATTTAAAAGGTCCGGCGGGCGGCTCCAGCTGTTGATGATCAGCTGGCTTCTGACAGCCGGGTAAACCTTAAAACTTCCCTGGGCTTTCATACAGGATTGGGTCCCTTTTTGTCATCTGTGGCCCTGTGCTGGTCAGTCCATACATTTTTTGGTGTTGATGGTGACGAACAGAAAATCACCTTTTCTGGGTCTGTTTGTGCGAGAGGAAAGCAGTTTGTTTGTTTCGCATTCCTTGGAGAGCGCAGCGAGGTACGATGTTTGTTTTGTTTTCTGGTTGTTTCTTTTGACAATTAGATATAGTTGTATGTTTTTAACATTGTATTATTAAATTAAGAACTGTTTCATTCATGAGTTTTTTATATGCGCTGTGGAAACTAGTTTTATGAATTGTTTATCCTTTTTTCTATATAGTTTTCACGGTGTCGTATGGACTCTGTCGGCATGATTCTGGATGCGACTTCAATAAAACAAATCTTACGCATCAGTCGAGACTCTCTACCTTTCTTCAAATCCAAGGTCTGCTACAGTGAAAACTCGGCGTGGTGAGTGAAACGTCAACGGCGTGAGCAGCGAACCCAGCATGGTGAGAGACGGTGTTTAATAAACGCACCCGACGAACTGAACATTGAAAAGGATTATTCCCAAACGGACTGAAAAGGGTGGAATGGACTTTCAGAAAACAAATGTAACAATTGCTTGATGATATTTTGAAAGTGTTTGCCACGTGAAAATATTCAAATGTTTGTGATTGAAACTTGATTTTAAATATATGGACGGTCTATGCAAATCACGAGCAGTTAACTGATATGTTGACTTTGTGAAATCCGATGTTAATAATTTTTGGGATGAAATCGTAGTATATGGTAAAGATTTATTGAATGTTAAATAGTGAGCTTAATTCCCCTCAGACTACATGATTCGGTTTTGTTTTTGATAATTCAATTCTACAATTCTGTAGGGGGTTTTAATGCTTAAATCGTAACCTGAGCTACATTCATATTATAGTTCATTATTTTGCCTTTAGTCAAGTGATCAATCATATTAAATAATGTCATCAAAGGAGGGAAATCAAAATGAAAAGCCTAATGACGCACAAGAAGCGACCCCCAGTGGCCGTGAGCGGCAGCTCACAGAAAAGGGTAAACAAATGCGTGAAGCAGGAGCTAAATGGCACATAACGGCATTCATAAAGGCTTATGAATCCTGGAAGCAGATCGCTAAAGAAGCCAGGACAAAGCTAAAGAAATTCTGTGTCAAGGAGGATTTGGAAGATATAAACAAACGAGTTCAAGGTGGATATGATCGAGTAAGCCAAAGTTACGGACCACTCCTGCGAAACTCTCTTAATACTCCTGACATTATACAGAAAATTGATTCTTGTAATACGCTGACTACAGAGATCGCTGACCTCGTGAGTAGACGACTGGACAGAGGCCTTGATCAAAACACCTTTAACCCTGAAACTGAGAAACAAAGAGTGAGAATGATTTTAAATCGAGATGATCATGGGTCGATCTTTGGTGGAACTAACACAGAGACTGTTATTGATGAAAGGGAAGATAACTTGTCAGTCATTTCTAGAGCCTCAAAACGAGCAGATGCAGAAGCAGATCTTGCAGCTAAATGCGAGCAAGCAAAAGCAATGCTGGAGATACAAGTCCAGCAAGCTAAACTTAGCAAACTGGAGAGTGATTGGAAACTCCATGAGTCACAACTGTTGGTACAATTAAAGCAAAAGCAGGCGGAAGTTGACTTGAAATTGCAGGAGGAGAAAACAAGGCTGAAACTGATGGAAGTCGAAATGGATGTTAAAGTGGCTGCGGCTCGTGTTCAAACATACAATCAAATTGAAGGTGATGTTGCTGATGAGCCTGACAATCCAGCCCCTGTTAGAGTGACTCCTCCTATGAATTTGAATAGTCATCTAGACACAGTAGCCATCTTTGCTGAAACAATCGCAAATTCACTCTCCTTAAATCGCCTCCCCGTTCCTGAGCCTACCACATTCGCTGGCGATCCTTTGAAATTTGTGGACTTTAAGGTGTCATTTACAACTTTGATTGACTCTAAACCTATTCCTGCAAGTGAAAAAATGCTGTATCTGAAAAGCTACCTTGCTGGTGAGGCACGTAAGGCTGTAGAGGGATTCTTCTATCGGAGCTCTGAAGATGCTTATAAAGGTGCCTGGTCTGTTTTAAAGGACAGGTACGGCAATCCATTCGTTGTTCAGAAAGCTTTTCGAGATAAGCTGATGAAATGGCCTAAAATAGGTCCAAACGACCCCCTTGCTCTCAGAGATTTTTCTGACTTTCTAAAAGGCTGTGTAGAGGCCATGCCTCATGTTAAAGGGCTGTCTATCTTAAATGACAGCGAAGAAAATCATAAGCTTTTGAAGAAGTTACCAGACTGGGTTGTGCGCAAATGGAGCAGAATTGCTGTGGAAGAGCTTGATAAATCTGAAGAGTATCCAAGCTTTGAACACTTTGCTGAGTTTGTGCAGAAGGAGGCTCGCATAGCCTGTAATCCTATTGCCTCACCCTTCTTGTTTAGCGCTAGATCATCAGATGATACATTTCCCAAAGGAGTAAAGTCCCTTAGCACTAATGCCCAAGCTAAAAATCCGACTTTCAAGATGTCAGAACATTTTTCTGACTCTGTTTCTAAGTCAAGGCTACCATGCATTGTCTGTAAGGAAGAGCTGCATGGCATCGCTAAGTGCCCTCTCTTTGCCTCTCAGTCAATGGGAGAAAAAAGATCATTTATACATCAAAATCGTCTCTGCTTTGGATGTTTACGCAAAGGACACTTTGCAAAGGAGTGTAGAACTAGACATATCTGTGGAATGTGTGGTCGACGACATCCCACTTGCCTGCACATGGTGGGAGAAAGGCAGAGTGGAGACACAGCAGAAGATGCTCCCACAGAAGAAGAACCAAGTACGGAAGTTCATGAAGCCTTGTCACATAGACTCATCCGTAAGGCGTCTGCCACTTCTAGTATCGTCCCAGTCTTCTTGTCATTCAGTGGAGAACCTCAGAAGGAAATTCTCACATACGCTCTTCTTGATACGCAGAGTGACTCATCTTTTGTCTTGGAAAGTCTTATCAAAGAGCTAAATGTTATGACTCGACCACTCCAGTTAAAACTCAGTACAATGACTGCCATAGATACAGTAATACCAAGTCAAAGCGTCTGTGGTTTGCAAGTTCGAAGCTTTAATCGTGGAAACCACTTGCAACTACGACAAGCATACACACGTGACTTTATCCCTGTTGATGTGTCCTCTATTCCAACAAAGACCACAGCATTGCAATGGCCACATCTCAAACATCTTGCCAACGAGTTGCCAGCGCTTCAAGATTGTGAGGTAGGGCTGTTGATCGGATACGACTGTCCTTCAGCCTTAGCTCCCCTTGAAGTTGTTAGAGGCAGTGAGAATGAACCATTTGCACAGAAAACTGAGCTGGGTTGGAGTATAATAGGAGCCGCAAATCCTCACCTCGACAGGCAAAGGAAGATCAAAGTCCTAGAAACCACCATCGAGGAATCCCAATGTAAACACCAGGAGCTGGCTCAGAAGAGTCTGCAGCACGAGGAGGAAATGAGAGCTCTGGAGGAGGACTGTGAGATCGAGAGGGAACGTCTCCTGATGCTCCACGAGGAGCTGACTGAGCAGCCTGCCCTCAAAGAAAGCTTCCTGCAGGATGTTCAAGAGGAAGATCAGGAACCTGCCCGTGGTTCTGGGATTGCCAAAATGCTGGAGCTGTCTAGAGCCAGTCAAGTTGACTCCAGTAATGGCGAAGGAGAAGAAAGAGAGATCAGCAAGGTAACAGCAACACTTGATGATCTTCAAGCCCAGAACACCATGTCGCAGGATGAGCTCACTCTGATCAGTAATGTGAAGGGTGAGCTTGAGGCAGAGCTGGAGAGAGCCAAAGAAGACTTTCAAATCGGAAAAGAGGAGCTGGAGTTCAAAACCCATGAGATGCAAATGGCCAAGGCTGGTGCTTCTACTGAAGGTGTAATGGTCATTAATCATCACCGGCAAGATCAAGATGTAGAGCCACTTACCAGTTCAACCCAAGACCAAAACTCCCAGCACAGCGAGGGGCGTCAAAACCTGAACCAGAACTTGATAAACCAGTGTGAGGAACTGATCAGAGAGCGAAACACCGTCATAGCTGAGTGTCACCGCATGGGGGATATGCTTCGCACCGTAGAGACGGAACTGGGTGAGAAAACAAAGGACTTTGTTGTACAATATCAAGCCCTGAAGGAACAGGGAGCTAATAAGGTACGACACCTTGAGGATGAGATTGAACAGCTCACTCAAGAGAGGGATGAGCTGCTGGCGAGGATGAGTGAGGTTGTTGAGGGGAAAAGCTCACCATCATGGAGAGAGCAGTTCAGAAATTGGTGCTGCTCCTGGAAAGTGAAGAATGACATGGGAAACATACGTACGCAGACATGTACATTTGGCCCTTAGCATAGTAAACCATTAATTTGCACGTTTTAAGGATTAAATGGTCCTGAAGACTTAAATCATTCATAAATATGGAAAGGTTTCGGATTGAATGATTGGTGGGAGTGTAAAGGACCGTATTGAGCCAATTTGTTTAGTTGATATATTTTTCTTTATGATAAACGGGGGATTTGTTATGAGTATAATTTCAGTTGATTATTCTTTGGATGTGTCTTAAAATTGTAATTTCTTTTGTGTATATATTGTATTTAATATGATTTGTATGTAAATTGACCGGAAATCCGCCCACATTATTTAAAAGGTCCGGCGGGCGGCTCCAGCTGTTGATGATCAGCTGGCTTCTGACAGCCGGGTAAACCTTAAAACTTCCCTGGGCTTTCATACAGGATTGGGTCCCTTTTTGTCATCTGTGGCCCTGTGCTGGTCAGTCCATACATTTTTTGGTGTTGATGGTGACGAACAGAAAATCACCTTTTCTGGGTCTGTTTGTGCGAGAGGAAAGCAGTTTGTTTGTTTCGCATTCCTTGGAGAGCGCAGCGAGGTACGATGTTTGTTTTGTTTTCTGGTTGTTTCTTTTGACAATTAGATATAGTTGTATGTTTTTAACATTGTATTATTAAATTAAGAACTGTTTCATTCATGAGTTTTTTATATGCGCTGTGGAAACTAGTTTTATGAATTGTTTATCCTTTTTTCTATATAGTTTTCACGGTGTCGTATGGACTCTGTCGGCATGATTCTGGATGCGACTTCAATAAAACAAATCTTACGCATCAGTCGAGACTCTCTACCTTTCTTCAAATCCAAGGTCTGCTACATATATTGTTACATGTATAGTATTACATATATTATTAATGTATTAATATAATAATATTACATAATATATATTAATATAATACATCCGTGGAATGCACAGACACGGCTGTGACGTCAGCCGTGACGTCACGCCCAGAAAGAGTCTTTTCTTTGACTTTTCTGGCCGTTATAAAACATTTTTGACGGATATAAAGTCCATGACTTAAAAATATAGAATACAAAGATTAGTAATTGCCGGTGATTACAGCTGGAGGTGTCCTGTGAACAGTTTTAGAGGCTTCTCTTTTACTATTACGGCCTATGGGAAAAAAAGCTTTCTGGGCCCCATGGGATTTTTTGTTGCAGTACCGCGGCTGGCCACTGGAAAAAATCGGCGTGCCTTCTGAGTGCGAGATTCGGGGGCTGGTCCCTCCACATGGAGAAAAGCTAGCTGAGGTTAAAGGAGCAAAGTGTAAGATAGATTCAAATAGCCCAGAATACCCTAGAAACAGCAAGACAATGAGGAAAAAGTCACAAAAATGATGACTAAGTATTTGGTTACTGAAATACCGAAATCTGTCGAGTTAGCGTGCTTCAATCGGTCCAGTCTCGTAATACCAGTTTCTGCCATGTTTCGCAGTAGTGAGCAACATTGAGGCCTCAGTACAACATGATGCCAGGAAAAAGTTGCACGGTAGCTTGTACTTGTTGTCATTCATGTAGGTACTGCCCCCAAGTTACCATTTTATTATAGGTAAACAGAAACAGCAAGGCTGGCTGAAGCTCTCAGGAAGAGAACTTTGCCAGTACCAGAACCACCCGGTACAAGAAAAAAGAGCAGATAAAAACGGGACAAAAACCAGGGTAAATATTGACAGTGCTTTCCCCCATTAAAAACAGTTCATGGACAGCAAAGAAATGAAGTCTGATGCGGAACCTTTTACATTGGTATTTAATCCGCTGTTGATTTTTGTTTCACTTAACACTTAACTTATTGATCTCGACTATGTCGACTATGTTGAGATCAATAAGGGCCTGCCCACAGTAGATTCACGCGGCGCTGATTTAACTGTAACAAGAAAAAGTGCAAGTGAGAATGGCAGGTTTCGAAACAGCAATGGTTTTAGAACTGATGGCAAAAAAGGAAACTAACTGTGAAAAAGGATTGCACGCCTGGGTAGAGATCTTGATTTCTTGATTACAGGTTCTGAGTCTTGATGATAGGATTTTGGGCTTTGATTCGCGATGCATTTGACATTAAATTGATTCCATAGAATTGACGAGGAGGGACTGTCCTTTTTCTCGCTTCGTACACGAGGGGCTTATCGACTTACTCTGCGCAGCTATACTGCCCCCCTTTTGATTTGAGTGTGGAGTATGAATTTAATCTAAACATTTCAATATTACACATTACCCCTTTAAGATGCGTCCTGGTTGCCTCCCAGCAGAGGTGTTTCAGGCATGTCGGACCAAGAGGAAGCCCCGAGAGAAACCCAGGACACATGTAAGAGGTGATATCTCAGTCGGCCTGCCTCAGTACCCTCCTGGAAGGGAGGGAGTGGCCAGAGAGAGGGATGTCTGGGCTTCTCTGCATAGGCTGTCCTTGTGACTCAAACCCAGATAAGCAGATGCAAAAATAGGGATTGATGTAGTATGTGGTGTGCAGCGTAGAATATGTACAAAATATGGTTTAGTAGAAAATTGACAATATCCAACTAACAAGCACCCCTCATATGCTGGATCCCATAATGGTTAAAGTAGATTTAATTTCTTGCCAGAACTACAACAACCACTTTTATAAGCTGTTTTCTTTTATATTGTATGCTCAAAAGGTAATCTCACGCAATCAGTTTAAGAGAAGAGAATATATTATATTTAAATCTCAGCCTATTCATGCTTGGAGGACACATGCTGCTATCATTTCTTTGTATGAATTTAATTAATGGACATCACTGAATTTTAGTTTGAATAAACATGCTGATTAATCTAAAAGGGGAGATTGCAATTACAGTTCGAGAGGAATGGAATCCCTTACATATGAATAAATGTGCTTATTCATGTGTTGTGTACAAAGTGAGGGTTTAAGACAGCATTGTCACAAGCCTGTCACTTACAGCAGCACCTCCACGTGCGACTGCAAGACAAGGTTAATAATAACATTCTGCCTGCCAATATTGTGTAAGCAGACATTGTTGCTGTAAAAGCATTAAAATGAGAAAAAAAAAACATATTTGAGATGAACAATGCTATAGAAATGCAATGATTTTCATTTACAGGGCAATCTTAATCTATATTTATTTAGGAAGCTTGTTCCATTCACTCTTGTCAAACCGTTCCACAGTATTAGTAGCAGGATAGATGGAGGTGTCATTATGCAGCATGTACCCTCAATTTTTAGTGGTCATATCAACTGATTGCTCGTGGTCAGTATGGATTTTATTAGAATATACAGAGCACACTGGAAACAGGAGACTGATGGAGAGGGAGCAGAGAAAGTGTGTCTGTATTACGACGTCTGTTCGTGGTGTGTGTGAGAGTGTGTGTGGGAGAGAGCTAATATGCAAGCTTCATCCCACACACAGAAGATGACGCAACACCTCACACATACTCTGCATTACAAATGTAATACACTACTTGTTGCGACAATGCACCAGTGGACACAGACGCACGCATGTGCATGTGCACGCACGCACGCACACGCACACACACACACACACACACACACACACACACACACACACACACACACACATACATACACGTGCATGAATGTAAGTTTACAAACACATACTTCGTCTTCATTTCTCCTTTACTCACACTCATTCGTGCACACACACAAACACGAGCAGAAATGCTCGACTTGGTTATCATGGCAGGACTATCACCATGACAACAGCTGATGCCACTCGCTGCGTTAACCAGTATCAGAGGTTGAGCTCACTGGCTACCATGGATACCAAGGGTCCAGACTGTAAACTTGTGCACTGGCTCCACCCACTCATGAAATCTCCTCCACATCACCTGCTCCTCTTCAAAAGATGAGGCAATTCAGTCAAAGCTTCTTTGGAAAAAAAAACCCCAAAACCTTTAAAAAAAAAACTAAACTAAAAAAAACAAACAAACAAAAAAACTTTGCTCCTGACTGCACCAAAACATTTTTTTTTTTTAAATATACACATATTGCTGCTGATCAGAATCAGCCAACACAATCATTTACGGCTCCCTGGTGGTTTATGTTTCCAAGTTTATACTGATGCAGTATTTATTTACTGTATGATATACTGTATACAGTATCCTGAAAAATCATTGTAAGACAAAAGAGTACAATTTCTGTTGTGTCTCAAAAACAACAGTGTCTTAATAACATACTTTATTATTGTTGTTATAATTTGTATTATTATTATATCTTTTGAAGAATAGAAGACAATATCTGGGTCCGGTTTGTATTTCACTATACTTTTCTGCAGATCAATTGTATGATACAACAGTGATGAGGTGGAAAAAAAACTGGAGCAACAGATTTAAAGATTTAAAGAACATCACATTTGAAATAATGTTCAAAACAGGCACATTTGTATCCTTCAAGATACACAAGGAGTTGACTTGTTTTTTTTGTTTTTTTTTGTACATAAGGAGGATAAAGCTGAATTCTATCAGGGAACATGACAGGGGAGGAGAACGCTGAACTTTACTGCATGGACAGACTATATTTGAAATTCTCATGAGATGGCTTTTACACACTTTTCTTTTCAAAATCCATCCATCAATCTGGACATTAGATATTACTGGTTTATTCTCTACATTAAACAAAAGCCTTTCTCAGTTGACGGTGAACAAGAGGGAGCCTTTATAAACAGATATAAATATGTAGAAGTAGAGAGTAAATTACAAGATTTTGATACTGGAAGCTTTAGTTTCAGTCAAAGTACTAAATATGACTCACATATGAGAAGCTTATGGTTGCATGAACGCAAACAGTTTATGTTGAGAGACTAAAAACCACTGGCTATATCATTTGGAGATGATTTAGTTTGATCTGTATTTATAAATAATATAATAATATGAACCGATCATATTTGTGTGCAATGGTATAAATTATTTACTGTATATATGTATGTATATAGGTATATGCTGTACATTATTTATAGTGTTTATGTTATTGCTACTATTTTTCTATTTACTATTTTGGTACTTTTTCTCTTGCTGCATTTGTAACAAAGACATTTCTCCACTGTGAGACGAATAAAGGAATTCTTATTCTTATTCGTAAATGTGATAGAGCATGGATATCCATTTCTGACACCTGAGGTCCTGAAACACGGCTTCCTTCTGTGAGATGCCAAGTAATTACATTTTCGCTTCCCAGATTAATCAAG
Source organism: Cololabis saira (assembly GCF_033807715.1). Classification (NCBI taxonomy): domain Eukaryota; kingdom Metazoa; phylum Chordata; class Actinopteri; order Beloniformes; family Belonidae; genus Cololabis; species Cololabis saira. The sequence goes on from NC_084599.1 coordinate 31,313,080, forward strand.
AGGTTAAAAATACTGCATTATATATGCAGATATTACATTTTCAGACCTTCTTCAGGCCAAAAGTGCAGATAGATTATTGTTTCACACTTTTATAATCGCAATCTGCCATGATTACATTTGAATACATTTAAATAATTTGATGTTGCTGAGTTGGAACATCTGACAAGCTCAATTCAGTGTGAGCAGTAACACCACCCTTTTCTACTAATGGCTAGGATTTGGATACTTATTGTACATTCATATGTATTCATATGTAATGAATTATTGTGACAGTATATATCATATAGCCTTATACTTTCTGAAGAATGCTTGTTTCCCCTCAATTAAATTTGCTCCTGAAGGCTGGATTGATATTTTATTTACTAAGAGAGTTAATCGGATCAGATTTCCCCTCAGAATCAGTTATCAATACTCTCTTTCTTTGTTTCAGTCTGACGCTGTATCTCCCAGCCCTGTCCATCTGTCTCCAGTCCCATTTCCTGTGACAATAAAACCCTCCACAAGGCTATTAGAGTTGGGTTTCTTTTTTGTTTTTGTTTGTTTGTTAGTTTGTTTTGTTTTTTAAAGTAAGGCTGGTATATGATCTTCTTACCGGTACTTCTACTTTAGCACTAAACAATTAACAACGTCAACAAACGAAATGCGCTTATCCAAACAATTTACCACTTTTTAGAGGGTTTTAACTCAAACACTGAACAGCCAAAGCTCTCAGTTGCTTTTACTAAAGCCCCACACCAACAAGATTCCTGGTTTAACTCCTAGCAGGGGCCTTTCTGTGTGGACATGCATGTTTCCGTGCTTGTGTGGCTTTTCTCCAGGAGAAGAAGCCAACATCTGGTAGTTTCTCTATATGAGGCCCTGCGATGGACTGGGAACCTGTCCAGGTCCTGGGGGTTTGGTGAAGCCTATCCCATAGGCACAGGACCTTAATGGAAATCAGTGGTTAAATATGACAGACGGATGGTGTTCAGGATACCAGGCGGAAAGGTAGCAAGGTTAGAAGATTAGGAAGTTGAAGTTGTTTTATCATTGTGTGAATAGGAAGAGAAATGAGATGGGAGTTATATAGCAGAAGGAGCTCGTAATGAATGTCTTGTGGGTGAAAATACTCTCAGAATGATGAGTCTGAAGCTAAAAGTTGAAGGTGTGATGTTCCTCTTTTCACCTAGGGGTAGTGGAGAAAACGAGTGTAGTGGCTATGAATCTGGCCCTACGGATCAAGGGTTTTCTGATGCTCACTAGCTGAACTAGGGCCAGAAAAATTTCCCAGAATGCTTTTCGTCGTCATTTGCGGACTGAATTAAAAAAAAAAAATATGGCAGACATTTCTTATTTTTTAGTGAATAAAATCAATATTTTGAGTTAGTTTCTGCATAAAAATGCGTTTTGATTACATTTCTAGCAAGAAATATATATTTTACTTTCATAATATTCATTCAGTGAATGTACATAATCACTCGTTTGCCCGTTGTTGCAAAGTCTTTTTCAAACCTCGCCAGAATAAAGGCTAATTTATGGTTCTGCGTTACACCAACGCAGAGCCTACGGTGTAGGTTACGCGCCGTACGCCGTACCCTACCCCAGTACCCTACGCCGTAGGCTCTGCGTCGATTTAACGCAGAACCCTAAATCAGCTCCGGAGCCGGCAGGCAGAAATCCCGAAATTTTCGGAGCAAATTTCTTAACAGGCGTAGCTAAAACTGTTAGATTTCATCTATTAAACCAACATTTATCTTCCTAAATGATTTATTTCAGCCAGCGGTAATTCTCCACAGAGCTGCAGGTTTCTCCCCGGGACGACGGCGCAGGTTGACCTGGCGATCACGTCTGTACGTGAGCTGCTGCTGCTGCTGCTGCTGCTGCGCCCCGGACCGGCGGCTCTTCTCATCGCCGAAAACATCAGATCAAATTTCTTAACAGGCGTTATTTGGATAAACTGAGCCCAGGTTGGGGATCTTAATGGTTACTTTTACGCCTGAAAAATTATTAAAACTTAATAAAGTGGCATATTAACAGCGCTACAGCTGAAATTAAAACAGCTTTTGGCTCTCAGCTTCCTGATTTTAGGGGTGGTGCTGAAAGTAGGGGTAGTGGGTGTATTGGGACAGGCCCCTGGGAAGATTTCAAGTGCCCTAAAATCTGTGGCTTCTTTTTTAGGGGTAGTGGTAGTGAGGGAGGGCTAGTGGAAGAAAGTAGGGGGTGTATTGGGATTGGGTCTTAGAAGAGAAGGAGGAATTCTGGATTGAGGTAGATGAAGTGATGGAGGGTATCCCCAGAGATGAGAGAGTGGTGACTGGTGCAGACTTCAAACACTTGGCCCTGATCATATACCTGTGGAGGTATGGACGTGTCTAGGAGAGGTGGCAGGAGAGTTTTTGACGAGACATTCAGATCTTAGAGGGTTGGAGGATTCCTGAGGAATGGAGGACAAGTGTGCTGGTGCTGATTTTTAAGAACAAGGGAGATGTGGAGAGTTATGGAGAATGTGTGGCTACCCCTGAAGGGAACGGCCGCGGAAAAGAAGAAGAGGAAGAAGATGATAGATGGATGGTTATAAACTTGGTGCTTTATGACTGACCTTCAGGTATATGGTGGACCATATTTATGACAAATATTTGCAGACATAACATGTGGCTAATCATTGGAACAATATTATTTTTGTCCAGTTCTATGCTAGGAATAAAGGGAAAAGAAAAAACACATCCCAGATCTAAATGAATGAAATAGTCGTATTTAGTACTTTGTTCTTTACATAGTTGAATATGCTAAAAAAAAAAATCACACAAAAATGATCAATGGAAATCATATACGTCTGGATTTGGAGTAACACTCAAAATGAAAGTGGAAAAACACACTACAGGCTAGTCCAACTTTGATGTAATGTCCTTAAAATATGTCAAAATAAGGCTAAGTAGTGCGTGTGGCCTTCAGGTGCAAATGGAGTGTGATTGACTGGGAGTTACATTTATTGTTCAAGTGTCCCCTTTATTTTTTTGAGCAGTATATAATAACCATGCTTAACATGCTTTCCAAACATCTTGAGGTTAAAGGGATACATCCAGGACGTTTATTGTGGACTTTTCCTTTGTTTCTAATCCAACCCCACAGCTTGTACAACAGTTTGACGTGAGCAATAATCTGGTGATCTGACTAGTAATCTGGTGGGCTGGACTCTTCACTTATTTCAGGACAGGGATGGTAACGCTATCCTGTCTGTAACAAATGTTCTTTAACTTGGTCCTCTATGTACATGAGGTACATGCTTAAAATGACTTAATGGCTTCCTTCAATTGATTAAATCCGGTTGCATCAATAGGGTAAAGAAATAGCCCCTCTTTGTCCCATCAACAAGGTAAGCAGCCGTGCAATGTAATGGTCTATCATTCATGCAGTAAGTGCCTTAGACGGGAAAATAGCAACACCTCGGGAAAATGTTGGCCAATATTGTTAGGGGTAGGTTACATCTAAATAGGCTGAGCTATTAATCTTTTGCTATCTGTAAAAGTGCTGCAGGGTGGGGCACAGAGTGGCAACCTACACATTCAGGAGTCTTCAGCTTTAAAAACAAATCCATGTTTAAACTCAATATGGACATTACTCGCCATTTTCTATCTAATAACTGTGAAAATCTTTTTGCAACTGTTAATACTAGAGAGATCTAGAAAAGACCTCGTGCTTTTAAAAGCCAACAAAATGGCTATTAATTTTAAAGATGTCCTATAAAACCATAAGAAAAAATAAAATGAGCAAGAGGACCTGAAGACACATCCTTTTAAGTAATTTACACATCTAGTTCTCTGATGACACTGTCCAAAATAGATTCAGACAGTATCCCTCTCTTTGTGGGAGTCAGTTAAGAGAAGAACGTGAACAATTTTAGTGAAGAAAAGCTGCACTTGAACACACAGTCTGATGCACCTGCAACCTGCCTGGGGACAATAAACCAAACAGGAAATATGAGGCATGCAGAGGGACAGCGGCTGAGTGCTGTAGTAAGATCATCAAAACACCACTATAGCTTCACATTAGGGCTGGGCGATATATCGAGATTTTAATATATATAGATATATTTTCAAACGCGATATGGTACGAGACAATATCGTTTATATCGATTGTTTAAAAAAAATATATATATTTTTTTTTAGGATTTTGATATAGCTTATTTTGTGACAAATTGACTTGAATGTTTTATTTGAGATTTGCACAAATGTTTTGTTATTTGCGCAACTGTCAACCTCAGTGGAAAAGTCTGCCTGTTACTGTCTACATTGTATTAATTGCACAGTGTATTTTAATTTAATTGTTATGCAGGAAAGGGATATTTGTTTTATTTTATTCAAGAAGCATTTTTATTTTATATATGCAGGCAGTTTATTTTTATTTCATTTGTTTTATACATTTTGATATTGTGCAGATCTCTGTTAATAAATGTACCTGTGTGACATTTGGCACGAGGCTTTGTATTAAAACTGACTGTTTTTTTAAGGGTTTGCCTCAGAAAAAAATGAAGCTAACAGAGATGCTATGCTATAATGCTTTGGGGGAAACCCCAATTATGGCACAGAAAAAATATCGATATATATCGAGTATCGCCATTCAGCTAGAAAATATCGAGATATGACTTTTGGTCCATATCGCCCAGCCCTACTTCACATTAAAAGTAGCTACTTCTTTCCCTATTAAAGCCTAAGATGTTGAATAGTAATATTTGAAAGTGATCCAGATGCACACCAGCAAGTGGTTCTTTTTGTACCTTGCTCTACCTACCACATCTAACAAATTTAACACATACTGCTAAATTAAAACAAAAGTTTACTTATTACAATGCATAGTGTACATTTATGTCCGTTTTACAAACTATGCTCTATATTTGTGTAAACATTTCGTTAATAGTTCTAAAATCCATGTAATGGGGTCTGCAAGAAGATTTAAATCGTTAATTAATTGATTTAGTCCGTTTTGACAAAATCGTTAAGCTTAATTGTGGAAGATTTGTGGCGTCAGCAGGTTTTCACATCACCTCACAGTCCAGGCCAGTTTGTCTGATAGCGGCTTTGTGCTATAATGTTTTATTTTTATTTGTATGGTTGCATAGTTTTATAGTTGTTGATTCTATGTTGCTAATAGGAGTGAGTGTGAGTGTGATGGATTGGCAGCCTGTCCAGGGTGTACCCCTGCCTTTCACACATACAGAGCTGAGATAGGCTCCAGCGCATCCCCACGGACCTAAATAGGAATAAGCGGATATAGGTAATGGATGGATGGCTGTAATGCATTTCACTCATTAATAGAAGTGCTTCTGTCTAACATACCATTAGTTTCCATGGTTGATTATATTCTCTACACTAAAAATATGTCCACTGTTTCACCTATTGTGCATCTTAAAACAGAGGAGTTGGGGTCAACCGACATGGCACGTGTGCGTCTTGGCTTAAGGTTATCATATATGCTCTATGTTACATGAGACTACATCTATCTGCATCTTCTCTAAATATTCTAGGGCTGGGCGATATATCGAGATTTTAATATATATCGATATATTGTCAAACCCGATATGGTACGAGACAATATCGTTTATATCGATTTAAAAAAATATATATATATATATTTTTTTTTTTTTACATTTTTTTTATGATTTTGATATCGCTTATTTTGTGAAAAATTGACTTGAATGTTTTATTTGAGATTTGCACAAATGTTTTGTTATTTGCACAACTGTCAACTTCAGTGGAAAAGTCTGCCTGTTACTGTCTACATTGTATTAATTGCACAGTGTATTTTAATTTAATTTTTATGCAGGAAAGGGATATTTGTTTTATTTTATTCAAGAAGCATTTTTATTCTATATATGCAGGCAGTTTATTTTTATTTCATTTGTTTTATACATTTTGATATTGTGCAGACCTCTGTTAATAAATGTACCTGTGTGACATTTGGCACGAGGCTTTGCATTAAAACTGACAGTTTTTTTAAGGGTTTGCCTCAGAAAAAATTAAGCTAACAGAGATGCTATGCTATAATGCTTTGGGGGAAACCCCAATTATGGCACAGAAAAAATATCGATATATATCGAGTATCGCCATTCAGCTAGAAAATATCGAGATATGACTTTTGGTCCATATCGCCCAGCCTTAAAATATTCATTCATTTTATACACCTGCTTATTCCTATATAGGGTCACGGGAGCTACTCTTATCATGTCACAAAAGTTTGAAAGGTAGGATTTTGATTTCAGGGCAGTGTGGGAAATGTTCAGCTAAATGATGGCTTTACCATGGCAACGCTGGCTCTTTAGGTTTCTGTGTTTTATACACTATGCCATGGCTCATTTCCATGACAACATTATTGAAAATCTACACCACAGAGAACTGATTCATTTAATGCCTGACAGCTGCTCCAATCACCTCTGTGTTTCTGGCTGAGAAACAAGAAACTAGAGAACACACACACACACACACACACACACACACACACACACACACACACACACACACACACACACACACACACACACAGACTGTGTCTGTGACGCATGTGTTACCTGACTAGTTGTGATACAATCAGTGAAGGCGCTCCTCCTGGAAAAGAAGGTGAGGAGCTGCGCCCAGCGAGAGGAGGATGTGGAGGGGGAGGAGGAGGCAGGTGAAGAGGTGGAGGGAGATGATGTATGAGGAGGAGCCAGCTCCTCCGACGATCCTCGCTTGGGCCCAATCTTCTGCTTGGCTCCATGACCCGCCCCTTGACCCCCAGATGCCCCGCCCACCCTGGAACTGCGGGGGTACAGGGTGTTGTTCCCAAAAATGTAGTTCATCGTTTCTGCTATCTAGTCTTCCCTTAGGCAAGTTAGAGTTTGTGTTGGAGCACCGCTCCACTCTTTCATTTCTAGTTTATCTCCTTTGATGGTTTCCTGGCTCTTCTTGTTTCCCCGGCATCCAAATTGTTGCGGTTAAATTCACAGTCCGACTTCTCTCTTTTCCATCACCAGTTTCAGAAGATTATGCTGCTATTTTGGATGTTTTTATCTTCTCTTTTCAGCTTTCTTTTAAGACTATTGCTTTTTTTTCCTCCGTTATCTTCTTCAGCTCCCTCAGGGATGACAGAACAGCTGGTAGATGGAGAGATTGGAAGGAGGAGGAGTAGCTGGAGGAGGAGGAGGGAGAGAGTCCAGGGCAGGTAGACAGAGTCCACTTTGAGTTGGAGCATGAGTCTGGCCGTCAGGGTCTGTGCATCTGTCCCTCCATCAGTCCATGTGCCTCCTTTCTGTTCATCCATTTGTCCATCATCCCATTTTCTCTCTAACGATGCAATGTGTCCAAAATCTTCATCTCTGATAGTCCAAAATCTCTTCTCTTCTGCTCTTCTTGTTAAAGTGCAGACAGAGTGAGGGGAGTGAGGGCCAAGCAACGCCAGGATATGAGGATTGATTATTCAAAGGAGTTCACTCTTTCGCTCCATCTTTCCCCACCCTGCCTCTATCTCCCTCCCTCCGTCCTCTCTTAGTCCAAGAAGATGACCAGTCAATCTCCCCCCTGTCACTGCGCCTGCTCCCATTAAAGGTGGAAGGAGGAAGGCAGGGAGTGATGGGTGGCTGAACAGATGAAGGGAAGGAGGTGGAAAGATGCAGGCAAAGAGGAGAGCATCTGAAGTAGGTGGATGGCTGGAAGAATCTATCTGTCTCTCCTCTTCCTCCCACATCTCTCCTTGTCGCTGCCTATCTTTTAGCGAATTTATTTTTCCAGGCTTTTATTGGAGCTGCAACCCGATGCTTCACCCTCCCTTACTGTCAGATATCATTACTGGTACAAGCCCCGCCCTGCTTTCTAGTCAGCCAGTAACATTACACACACACACACACACACACACACACACACACACACACACACACACACACACACACACACACACACACACACACACACACACACACACACCCTAAAACATTCATACACACACATGCCTGTTGCAGGTTACACATACAGAAGGTATTAAACAGTTTAATATGCACACGGACAAAGTCAGTGTTAGTAGAAGCTACACAAATAACAAGATAAATGCTGGTGTGTGTCTGTGTGTGTGTGTGTGTGTGTGTGTGTGTGTGTGTGTGTGTATGCCTTTGTATGTAAGAGAAAAGGAAAAGAGGCAATACTGACAACAAAAGAACAATTTAACTGTGACAATTGACCCTAAAACATTATTCCAGATGTCTGACTAAATGTATGCATGCACTTGGCAACGCGTTGATTGTTTCTGTTTGTGTGCGTGTGTACGTGTGTGTGCGTGTGTACGTGTGTGTGCGTGTGTACGTGTGTGTGCGTGTTGCGCATATGTGTGAAATAGAGATCTTCTCCCGAGGCTGTTTCCAGACACTGCAGCAGCACCCAGTTCTCCCACACAGTAACTCACCAACTCACTCTTTTTCATGCGCACACACATACACAGATACACACACAGAAAGACTGTGACTCCAGAATGAAAAACAACAGACTGTTGCTGGGTACGAACTGAGATAATAGAACTTAAAAGAGGGTGGAGAGGAGAGGCAGCCAGGCCAGTAACTGTTTTAACTGCAACCTTCAAGTACGGCATAAAGTCCTTCTTTGCATTCACTTTACTAGACAGCCTGGTAAAAATCAGTACAGGTGTGTATAAGAAGCCAGAATATAAATACATACCACCTCACGACCACAGCTATACCAACACACATCACATATTATGCACTGATGTTTGAGTTAAACAGCCATCCAACACAGTTATCTTAGCTTCCCAGAGGATTAGCCACAGGTGGAGTGGGACCCCTGTCACAGCTTCTTCCTGTGTTTCCTTGGGAACTGTTTCTATGGCAACAGCTTGCAAGGGCTGAAATACACCTAGCACTGGCTGACTAATGCCTTATTTCCTAAGATCTGAATAAATGAAATGTCCCATGGCAGCTTGTTGAAAAGAGATGGCTCATCCATGAGAAACATACAGAAAGAAAAATAAATTAGGAGATTTTTTTTAAGCAGTTCCCCTAAAAAACTGAATTGTATTTTTCATTTCTTTGTTTTTAGCTTCTGTAAATAATGCCATGAAACGTCCTCCATTTGTTTCCTTTAAGCCAGTCATACAAACAGATATATAGGCTATCTATCTATCAATCTATCCATCCATCCATCTATCCATAAATCCATCCAAAAACCTTCCTGCATGAATACAATTGTACTGTCAGAACAGCAATTCTTCTTAGTACTGGTTACCAAGTATGTGTGCAGCATGCACAAAAAACTAGGCTGGTTATCCGTAAGACAAAGGTCTACGTATGTTATGTTAAGTTTTCTGAGAAATATACTGGTGACACGCTCTCCGAAACAACTGTATGACAGATTCCATTATCATTTTGCTCAGCATGGGTACAATACTAGAATGACATCAGAAAGCAGGTTCATACTGCCAAGGGTGAGAACAGGTATGATTCAGAGAACTTTTTTTTACAGAGCCATGGTTGGGTGGAACTCTATACCAGTTTATATTTCACATGCAGGTAGCAAAGATTGGTTTAAGTTTCAGTTAAAACAATATCTTTTAAAATTTTATGAATGATGATTTGTCATTTAGAAGGAACAAAGTGAAGGTTGAAATATAATTATAGGTAGTGTAAACCCTATCTTAATAAGGTGAAAAGTGGTCAAATAATTCTAGATAAGGTCATTCCAGGCAGGTATTTGTTATAAAGGTGTTTTATTTGATTTCATTTCTATGTATGTATGTCTGAGAATGATGGTGATGTGGTTATCCTCTGTATAGATTGTGATTAAGGGAGTTGTGTCTATTATTGTTTTGTTTTGTCATGTATAATGTATGTCTGTATGTATTAAGTGTTAATTTGTGTGTTGTGTGTATGTCGGACCCCAGGAAGAATAGCTAATGCTGTGGCTAATGCTAATGGGGATCCTAAATAAAAACAAACAAACAAACCAAGTAAGGATTTTTTTTCTCATTCAGTAAAAATGCAGATGTGCATTTTGTTGTCTTGACTCCAGAATATAGACAAGCACTCCATGACATCACCCATACTGTAGGTTTTTTAAAGAGTAGTTTTCAAGCCTCATTTTTCCTAGTTCCATGTTGCAAATAGCCGGAAGGAACAGTCCCGGGAAGCTACAGTAGCTGGACATGTCCATCTCATGTGTCGTGGAAAAACCTGCTTAACCTCTTTCACACGCTCTTTCCAACTAGGTGAATAACTGGACTAAAAACTGAGTGTCTAAGTTGCCAAGAATAAGACTTTAGACATGATACAGATTTCAGTAGATTTAATTAAACAATTGCATTCAAAAGGGTCAGAACATACCGGTACATCAGGCCTCTCGATGCAGAATGACAATGAAACAAAGCAGCATACTGATTTTGAAGCATAGAGGATGATACTTTATAGTAGACAAAACATTGGTGTTCTCACTGTTTCTGTTTTCTCTTTTGTTTGAGCAGAGTACTAGTCTGCACCTGTAGTTGGCCAAAGCTATATTCTGCTGCTCTAAGCAGATTGGGTTTCATCAAGTATGGGAAACACTTTTTTCCCCATCACATTATGTCAATCATTTAGCCAGGGCTGCTGGCTCCTTCAGCCGATCCAAGCTGGAGGAGCTGTGCAGTTGCCAGTGAATGTTTTGCAGTGGAATATTCCATTTCAAATATAATTTTAGTGACAAAAATGACCAAAGGACAGAGCTGAAGCTGAGTAAGCTATTAGTAGTCTAGCCAAGCTTGTAAAAGAAATGATGACCAATAAAAAAATGCTGATAGCTAGCCATTGGGTACATCAGCTTCCAATCAAAACCCCACACCACTAATTATAATTATACAGTACAGGCCAAAGGTTTGCACACACCTTCTCATTCAAACTAATGGGGAAGTGTGTCCAAACTGTTGGTCTGTACTGTATGTGATACTTTACATAATCTTACCCCATACGGTACAAAAAATGAACCCCCGTGTACAACTGTCACGGATGTGAAATCTAGCTACGAATTTTTTAACAATTCTATAAATATGTTCATTTCTGCTGCAAAGTGGAACATTATAAGATAAGATAAGATATCCTTTATATCCTCCATAACATGCTGGTCAACAGCCCCTTGTGGTCAGCCGATGAACTGCGACATCTCTGATTCCTGCATTGGCTTCGGCCTGATACTTACAACTTTGGCACTCCCTCCAGACTGAAAATCCCAGTAGTTATTGGATGAAATTTGGCACATCTCCTGGATATTTTTTGCAGACATTTGGCTTTAAAATATCCCAGAAGTAACTTCAAAATCAAATTTACTAATGTCTGAATTATATCTTCTACATTTGTATTTTAACATTGCCATATTAGTGTGCTGATCTTAACTTGTAGCACAAGGCAGCTGTAGACTTCATATAAAAGAATAATGTCACTGTTAAGTTTGAAAAGTAGGATCAATGCAGACAAAACGTCCTCTGGTCCTACAGACTGTTATCAAAAAAAGAACCAGCTTCATCCATGTCGTGGGGGGGCGACTGCTGCTCCCCTAGTCCAGAAATCAGTCATTAGGTGGATTTACATTATACCTTTTCACAAAACAAAAGGGACGATGCTGAAATTGCAGCAAGATACCACTGTGGGTGGCTCAGTGTTTTCATTGAACGGTGTGTTGTGAATCACTATAATTCTCACGAAACTTCTTTTCGTGAGCATACCTCTCCTATAATCTTGTTTTGTGAGAAATCTTGTTAAAACTTAGAAGAAAAATCTTGACTTTAAAAAATGTAATCTCTTTAGTTTTGGATGAATTATTGTGGCAATAATTCATCCAAAACTAAAGAGGATTACATTTTTGTACATTTTAGAAATTGTTACGCTGTTGTGTTGTGAAAATAGTCAACAGAAGACGAAGGTAGTGGATCATCATTCAAATTATTCTTCAAAGGCAAAGCTTTCTGGTCATATGGTTTGGTCACATGACAATCACACCACATCCAGTGACGCGAAAAGAGTGTTTCCAAACACTTTTTTTCAAATTCTAAATGTTTCCATTACAAGTTTTTCTTTGTGATATATAGATTTCCGTTGTGGTATTTAAGTTTTGAGCAATTCAACGTCTTGCTGCTCAGTTGTCCTGCAATTGCCCCTCGGGGATGAATAAAGTTTTCTGAATCTGAATCTGAATCTGAATCTGAATTCTAGTGGTAATGGGAACTCACTAAATGGTTTCTCCTGTCCACATTGCAGGTCCTGTGAGCAAGGTATAGTGTGTCAACGTGTTATTGTGACAACAAAACATGGATTTCCCTGTAAAATGCATGGTAGATCAACAAGACTATAAGTGCTTTATAAATGCAGTCTATTTGCCAGCAGCTAATTGTATAAAGATTGTGTTTGGGCCAGTGACGGGTTGACTGATAAGTCAGTGAACCAATGGGAGCCACTGATTGCGCCATGGATCACAGTTCCTATTTAGTTTCCTTTCACAAACTAATTTGATATTGCGTGAGTTTCCTGCTTAATATTTCTGACTATTAATTTGCCAGAACGTGTTGAAGGAGTCAGTAAAACACTTAATACTGGCTGTTTTGAAGGTAGCTTGTTTTGATTAGTTTTTTGTTTGCATTCATAACACAAATTCCTCAGTCAATTGGAGAAAATCACCCTCAAGGCCTTATATTACTCTGAAATCCACTTTTTTTTCTCAGAATATATTTTTATTTTTCAATTCAAAGTATAAAATAGATTGGAAACAGTTCCACCATTGCACAGAATATGAATTACGCTTCGAGTAATGTAAGCGTTAATATCACTGTGATGGACTAGTGACCTCTCAATTTAATCTTCAATCCAATTCCATTCATTTTACTTGCATAGCGCCAATTAACATCACAGCCATCTCAAGGCACTCTCTGAACAAGGTAAGGCAGGAACAGGAAATGGATGGATGGATCACAATTAATGTAAGTTATGGAGGCATCCTGTTGCTAAAGCCGTTGATGGTGCTAGCTAATTACTCAGACCTCCAAAACCAAAAGAGAACGATTAACAATTATAAAACTGAGCGTTCAGAACAACAGCCGATAAAGCATTTACAAACAGGACAAATTTAGTGAAAAGTCTATGACAAAATCATCTTACTTCTCCTTTAATCTGGCACTTTTGTTGAAGGTTTTCTACAGACATTATGGTCTCAATCACCAGTGTTAGGTAATCCATGACCTAAGAGAAATAAATCCTTTAAATTATGGACCCATTGCGTAGCACACAAAAAAAAAACAGGAAACATCCATCCATCATTATCATCAATTATGACTGGAACTATGAGAAGTATATAGAAATTTAATAGTAAGGAAAGTACATAGGGCAAAAAAAAGTATATAGCCATGTCAGCTGACACAGCAACAATTCAATGACATACTGACCAGAATCCTTGATGTGCGGTCTCTTTCCCCTTTTCCTGCTCTCCCGCCAGTCAAATGTCAACCAATGAATGCCTATTAATAATTCAGTACCAATTAAATAAAAGCACACATCATGCATGTTTAATGTCGACTGCTGAGAGAGACCAATTTTTCCTTCAATCCTTTACTGATGTGCACAAGGGTAGTGACAGAATGTCTGTCAGATGAATACACTATTTGTGGTTGACCAACAAGTGAAACTTTTTGTTTAGATATAGTTACATTTTAGCAGTGGTTCTTTTATATGGCTCTTAATAAAACTGTGACAAAAAAGTATTTCCTTGATGTGAATATCCATAAGGGGACCAGATGCAGTGAGATTGTAAACAAGACAGTGTGCAGATCTATAGCGTGGTCTATTACATCAGCTCCTTGCGATTTTGGCTCCGCCCCAGCCCTTCCATTAGACCTGGTTCTGATTCTGGTAAGGACCATTTTTCAGAGCTATGTCAAGTAAAGCTCTCCTGGTAAGTAATTTACTTAAAGAGGAAGAGACATAAGGCTCTGCAGAGCAAGCAAACTGCCATCTCAATCAAACGTAGACTACTGCAAAGTAGAGAATGGGGGTGGAATCAGCATTACAAACAATATACTGTTACGACTGTGTGGCATTTTATTAATAAATTAATCAAAAGAAGAAAATACCCACAACATTTATGGATTTATATTGATATTGACATTTGTTTTAATTTAAAGGGAAAATTATGAATTCTTCTTTTGTTATGACCAAAATAAGTGTTCAAATGTGATGAGACTTTTAAAATATTTTAAGCTTCTTTGATTTTTTTCAAGCAGCAAGCTGTCCACACTTACAATTTCAACGCTAGTAAGGTTGATGCCAACAAAGTGAGACCCAGTGAATCACTAGACGACTGGCCATTTTCGTTGACATCGGATGTAATTACAAATACTATATTTAGATGTGTTAATCAGTGGGTGACTCACAGCTGTATTTTTACTGATCTACTAATGAATACATTAATAAATACATCCAACCGCTGTAACAGTGTATTCACTTATTCCTTTTAGGGTCACGGAGATAAATCAATACATACATACATACATACATACATACATACATACATACATACATACATACATACATACATACATATATACATATATATACATACATACATACATACATACATACATACATACATACATACATACATACATACATACATACATACATACATACATACATACATACATACATACATACCGTATTTTCGCGACCATAAGGCGCAACTTTTTTTTTTTTTTTTAAATGTGCCGGGCGCCTTAAGAAACGGTGCGCCGTGTCTATTACCTGAATTACGGTAATGTCAGGTCGGCCACCATGAGAAGGTAAAAAGAGAAGGGGGCGGGTGAAGCTGAATGAGACCATCCACTGAGCTGTTTAATGCGAAACAGATGATGAAGACTTTTAAGGATTTGCTTGATGTGTAAAGTGAAATAAAATACAATCAAACTAAGTTTTGCTCCGCTCTATTTAAATAAGCACACTTGTGTGTGAGTGTTCTGCAGCGCCGGCCGGTCGGAACCGTCCACATTCCCCGGTTAAAGCAGCGGCTGCAGCAGCGCGGTGATGGTCGCTGCTGCAGCCGACTTCCTGGTTCCCCAAGCGGGTCCGATGACCTGGTTCCCGGCCGCTTTAAGAGCAGAGATTTCTGGGGTCTGTCTCAGGTCAGATCAGCTTCACTTTCCGAGATTTGCAGCCAAATCTGTCGGTTACAAACCCGGTACCGGATCCCGACATGCGCGTGTGTGTATTCGCGGCGCGACACACAGATTCTCATGTAGGCTATGTGGTGCTGGACTGGCGCAGCTGATGGACAGAAACTTATGGTTTTTAAAAGAAAAACTTTGCATAAGAGGTTTCCAGCCGGAGTCATTATAAGGGTGAATGAAAAGAGGGGGCTGGATGAAGGGATGATGATGATCAAGAAGCTGAGACAGGTCTGGAAATTCGGACTGGAGCAGCTGAATTAACGGAGCTCCTGTCGGATACAAACCCCGGTACCGGCTCCCCGACAGCGCGTGTGTGTGAGCGGGTCCAGCGCGGGGGGGGGGCGGACCGGGACCCGGTCCGCCGCGGGACCAGCGCGGGGGGGGGGGGGGCGGACCGGGACCCGGGACCCGGTCCAGCGCGAGGGAGCAAACGGGGAGCGGGACCCGGGACCGCCGCGGTCGGGATTTTTAAAAGAAAAGCGTTCCCTAAAGAGACTTTTCCAGCCAGAGTGAAATGAAAAGGGCTGGATGGATGAGGAGATGATCAGTGGCTGAGACAGGTTTGTGCAGCAACCCGGTGGTTTTTTTAAATTCTTTAATGCAGAAACAGAATATGAACCTTTGAAGGGTTTGATTGATGTGAAAAGTGAAATAAAATATCAAACTAAGTTTTGCTTCTGCTGTATTTTTAGCGCGTGTGTTTTGCAACGCGTGTGTGTGCAGCTCCGTCTCCGTAGACGGCGCCTTTTGGGTCGGTGCGCCGTATGTGTGTTTTAAAACCAAAAATGACACACAAAACTGAGGGTGCGCCTTTCCACACAGTGCGCCATATGGTCGCGAAAATACGGTACATACATACATACATACATACATACATACATACATACATACATACATACATACATACATACATACATACATACATACATACATACATACAGGAGTGGGCGATATATCGGATATACTTGATGAATCACAAAATGTTTGACATGCGACATATAAAATTACTATAATAATACGTTTTATTTGTAAGGCACCATTCACTGCACTCAAGGTAAACATTCCTGATGTCAGGGGGGACTCGGGGAGGGAGTTCCAGAGACGAGTGGCAGAGTGACTAAAGGCTAGACCCACGGTGGACACACGTGCAGTCAGGCTGATGGTATACTGTATAGAGTAAATAGTAAACATTGAGCATAAACTGTCATTGCAATGTTTTAAGCCATCTACATGTGTTCATAGTTTGCCTTCACTCACTCGCTGCCACTGCCCTGCAAACAGCAGCAGACACTGCACTCCCCCACCCACCCAGAAAACTCCTGCACACATGCGTGTTGTTGTTTGCAATCAGCAAAAGTAAGTACGAGCATCACGCTAATTTACAAGTGTAAAAGGATGGAAACCGAATGTGAGACGGACGATTTGATTCACAAGAAAAAACGTACTGGATCCATCGTTTGGCAGTGGTTCAGGTTTTGCAAGGAACACGTTCAACAGAACGCAGTAATCGCAAGAAATGCCATAAAATCGTTGCCACAAAGTACTATCACAAATTTGTTCCACCACCCGAAATGTCATCCTTTACAACACGAGGAATGCCTCAAACTTTGCGTGGATGCATTTCCACCGACACCGAAGAATCATTGTTTCAAGCGGATGAGTGGCTCAAAATGAAAAAAGTTTGTTAAATGTATCTTCATTGTGATTTTTCCCTTTTAAGTATTTTTATCCATGACAATGTTAAATTCAATATTTACACACACACACACACACACACACACACACACACACACACACACACACACACACACACACACACACACATACATACATACATATATGCCTTTGACAATCACCAGGGGCCCCATGTACAAAGACTTGCGTGGATTTCCTACTGAAACATGGCTTACGCTTAAATCCAGAAAACGTCCTACGCACAAAAAAATCCAGATGTATGAAACTGTGCGTAGGCATGAATCCAAGCACATTTCCTTTGTACATCCCAATCAACGTGGAATTGAGCGCACATGTAGGAGTACCAAACTCCTCCCTGTCCACGCCCCCATTTAAATATGCAAATGTATTTAAATAGGCCCTCGAGGGCCGGTTTCCCTGTTTAATGCACCATGATACAAGGAGCTGTGTCATCAACAGAACTATCCAGACTTTGATGACAAGCTGGTGATGATCATTAATTAGAATCAGGTGTGTTAAAGCAGTGAAACATCTAAAACATGCAGGACACCGGTCCCTCTGGGATTCAGTTTAACACCTGTGACATTTTTTTTTTTTTTTTTTTAATATTCTTTATTTCATTCAAAAAAATAAAATAATTCAATACAAATACAAATGTTCTTAACTCGTGAATGAAAAGCAAGCAGAAAGAAGAAGAATCTTATCTGATCAGCCCCTTTTTCCAAGAAATAACTTCACAAATAACATAAATTAATCATATAATCTGTACATTAATGGAATGAAAATGCTTCCTGTTAACGTACACATATTCATCCAGTGATGGTGCTTTTATAGCAATGTGTGTGCAGTCGATAGCCCCGATTACATTAGGAAAACTGGCTAAATATTCTTTCTCTTCTTACTGCGCCATTTGCAATATCTTCTAACACTGCCAAAGCTGCCATTGTTGTTAACGGTATTTCTGCACCACTTTGCGCATGCTTTTATATCTACTCGTGTAATTGCAGACAGTTGAATATGTTAATTGTTCATCAGTTTGTCTCTGATGTGCACATCACTCTGAGGGCTAATTGTTTTCACATTATTAACAGTTTCCCAGCATCACCACTAAGTGTCGCCAACGGACCAATAGCTGTGGAAACGTGCGTACGCCAGCCATGAAGTTGGCGTCGGGCACCGCACATTTCCACGGCCATTTCACTCTTGATACATCTGAACGTTTGCGTGGAAAAGGGCGTACGCCATGTTTTTGTGCGTACGCACCCTTTGTACATGAGGCCCCAGGTGTTTCCACACATCATTTAGTCACTTGTTTACTTACATTATTTATTTTCTTGTGATAATACTGAGAAAGGAGAAGGACTAGGATTAGATAAGCACATGCTTCTTTCTACTCCTTTTCGGACATGGTAACATTGATTTATTTTATTTTTTTGTTGTTTTGACTTGTGTGTTATTTTCATTCATTTATTTATTCATTCATTCATTCATACATAACATAACAAAATCATTTTAAGTCAGGAAGACAGAGGCAGCTCTGTTCTTCAGGGATGGACAAAACAGTTGCTGTTTGACTGGTCAGTCACTCACAGTAATTCACATGCTCATTCTTAATTAGCATCACTGGATTAGTGGAAGAACGAGTACAACCCCAAATTAGAGAAATTCCTGCAGCATTTTTTGTTATAAGTTACATTTCTAACAAATGAAAGTAAAGTTGACGACAAAAAAAGCAACATTTGGTTTTAATGAAACTGCAAGGATATAAAAATTAGATGTTTTTTTCCCCTTCAATTTAAATTTTGATCCCATCCCAATTTTTAAGGATTTGTACTTTACCTTCCACAGACATATTTAATGAAGTTACTGTATTACTGAAGTTAGGATTGTTTATGGGGGAGTTTGTGAGCAGAATGACAGGATGATTAGCATCCAGCAATAAATCTACACTCTGGATTTCCAGCTATTCGCTTGTAACGTCCTGAATAACTCAATCAAATCAGTGGAAATCAACATAAACTGTTGCCCATATGGTTGGAATACTTTTGTTTCCAAAAACACTCATTCATTTACGAGCATTTCATTAAAAGATGTCAAACAAAAAAAAACAACTTTAAATGCTTTTTATTTATTTATTAATGTCTTTGTAAAAATCTATTGTTTTAATTATTTCTTTTTTTTTTTATTTAAATTTTATGCTTTTTATGTATGTTTTAATGTCTGTAAAGCACTTTAAATCACCTTGTTGTTGAGTTGTGCTATACAAATAAACTTGCCTTGCATTGCCTTATGGGCAACCGTGTATTTGACAAACGTTATGTGACATTTAGTAATATAAAAATAACAGACAATGCCAGGGAGCACTTTCTTTGAAAAATAAAAAGTTAAATTATAAAATATTCATTAGCAAGTATTGTTTTTAGAAAAAAAAACATTGTCATTTTGATAGTTAACATTAACTTTGTGATTTGAAAAAGTTTCCAAACACAGAATTTGAAAAAAAGAAAAGAAAAGAAGAGAAAAAGAGACTCGTAATATCTCTGAGGCACCAGTGCATCTGAAAACAAACATCATTCTTTACGCCCTCTGCAGGCTGGGTGTGAGGTGCACCCTAAAGCAGAGCAGTAAAAGCATCTCAGGGTCTTCATGAGTTAAATGGAATGTAGGAGGAGATTTACGGGTAGATCAATGTAACGTCGAAATGCTGTAATGCCAACTCTGTACCAATCTGCTGTGGTGAAGGGAACCGAGCCAAAAGCCGGGCTCTCTTCACTCTTAAATCTCTTTACTCTATTTATTTATTCTTTGTCAGTGGCGTTGCATTCACAGTCCAGTGGAGTGAGGAGAGACCAAACCTTTACAGCAGTGAAACTAAACAACAGAACCACAAACGAGAGCCACCTCATCAGATCAAGATTCAGTGCTCCACATGCGTTTCAATTTTAATTGTGTATGTATACATGTATACATACATACAGTATGTATACATTCTGGAGAAAGACATACGGTAAAAGAAGCCACCTACAGTATGCCAAACATGAAAAACCAACCTTGAATAGAGGAGGGGGACTCAATTTTCACATATCAGACACCTTCATTGCAGCCGTGAATCTCCAACCCAGACAATTTCACAACTATTCACACCTTGATTCATGTGACAAAACCAGCTAAACAACTGATGGTAGACAAAAGACTCTAATGACCCACAGGCGTGATGGGACGGTCAGGGATTTGCATAAGACTTCAACATTTTATAAGGTTGAAAGAAGAAGGAAGTTCAGATGCCTGATGAATTAAAACTTTTGACAATCCTTTGCCATTCTCCCAACACATAAAAAGTTCTAATATAGAGTAGTGTGTTCCAGTTCTTTTTATCTTCCTCTTTTCTCTCTGAAAACACATCGTAAGAATTTTTTTGTTTAAAACAAAAATGTTTTTTTACTTTTCATCCTGAAACCTAGCCAAAATAATAATAATAATAAAATAGAGATATATCTTCAAAAGCCTTGCCTCTGGTATATTGGTCAAATATCCATTGGATATGTATGTCCCCACACTGAGTACAAAATAAAAGAGGTCTTACAATGGTATTACAAATTATAGCTAATCATTCGCCCCAACAGTTTTTGCAAGCTTTTTGGGGATGTGAAATGTGGAGATAGATCTGTATTAACAAATTAAATTCAGTCCACAACACAAAACATTTCCATGTTCCCTTTTTTTTCTTCATAATTTGGAGTTGTACTTTGCCTCCCACCCAATGAGTAATTGGAATGTTTGAACTATCTCTACATTGTTTAGGAACAGAGTGACAGGATGATTAGCATCCAGCAATTAATACAAACAGTATATTTGCATCTGTCTGCGTGTAATCCTCTCTTCAAACCCATCTCCTACTATTCCCTAGTTCTCTTTTTATCCCCTTCTTGGTTGTCTGCATTATCTGAATGACTAAAAGCAACAAGGGCTCCCGAATGGACTCAGCAATTCTTGTAATATCTGGGCTTACAAAACAGAATAAATAACTTTCCATTGTTCCATCTAATTCATTTTCTGCAACACATATATTTTACCAGGGAGCTGTTTGTAGTAAAAGATCGATGTTGGTGTTAACCTTAAGTCAACTATAAAGCCTGGCAGCTTTATTATATCAACTCCTGATATTTGAGTCAATGGCCTTTAATATTCTCTATTAAAGTTACGTTTGCGGTTAAAAGTATTGATTTCAAGATAAATTTCAATCAGCTATGTATGTTTGAAGGAACAACACACTGTTGAACTGTAAGCATTTTGGGCCTCTGCTGCCCTCTGCAGTTTACAAACTAGAAGTACATTTAAACTGGGAAGGCTGTATTTGAGACCCTCAAGTACTTTTCAATTCACTTTCAAAGAGCTATAAACTCTAAAACTAACTATAACATATAAATATTTCAGAAAAATTAATAGACCATGAAATGTAGACAATGGTGGAAAAAATGCTATAATTTAAACATTTTGGGATAATGGAGTTTACACGGAAGTCCTTTCCTCCTCAAATGACCCAGATATCCAACCGTCCCATGAACACATCAACAATCATGGCATTCAGCTACTTTACTTTTACATGGTCATGAAAAGTTAAACCAGAAGGTTCACGAGAACAAAGGCATTTTTTTTCCTTTCTGTCCACCATAAGTGGACTTGATAAATTCATGTAATATATTATGCTTGTTCAGTCCTGCCTCCCATCAAGCGGTGTCTCCCTCCTCTAAAGATATAAACATGTAGGGAGCTACTTTCCTTTCATATTTGATTCCCTCTGCCATCTGCCACTGGGACCTCTGGCACATGAGCTCCAAATGCACATAAGAGAAGCGTCCTATTAATGCTGTCAAATGAATACGTTTTTCATGTAACATTAAGTTTACATGTTCCTGTGCAATTAAAAAACTGAAAAAATATTATATTTTCCACCAATTCATAAATAAATAAAAGAACAAACAAATTCACCTCACTATACATTTCATTTGGCATAAATTGGACGAATGAGAAAGGACTGGAAGCACGAATGAATGGGTTTGTGAGCGCATGCAACGGGCACGGAGGCGGGATTACCTGGTAATAGGAGTGGCTTTCTGAATAGAGGGAGGAGAAAGGCGGGGCTGGGACTTCGTTCAGCCTCTCTCCCTCTGCGTGAGGCCACGCCTCGTCATCAAAAGGAATCTCAGGTGATTCTACCTACAATGTACAGACAGAGCTCAAAATTGTGTAACACACACACACGCAGATGTACACACACACACCAACCCGCTTGCAAACGTCTCTACTTGGGCTCCTGCAACCCAAACCTGGATAAGTTGAAGTTGATGGATGGAAGATTACGGAATCTCTTAAGGCTGATTTATGGTTCCGCGTTACACCAACGCAGAGACTACGTAGTCGCCGCGTACCTTACGCTGTAGGCTACGCCGTACCGTACGGCGTAGGTCCTGCGTTGATTTAACGCAGAACCATAATTCAGGCTTTAGATTTCTGAAAACCCATTCCCAGTGAACAGTTTGTTGCAATACAAGTTAACATCAGTGATCCATCCATCCTGTTGCCATTAAGCACTTTGTGTTGGATTTGACTGTGTGAAAAGTGCTCTATAAATAAAGATTTGATTTAATCCATTAATCTGTTATCTATACCTGCTCGTTCCTATTCAGGGTCACGGGAACCTGCTGGACGTTATGCCAACTCTGTTTGGTCGAAAAGCAGAGGTGCAAACTAGACAGTAGGGATGGGCGGTATGGACTAAAAAATGTATCATGATAATTTTTGGCATTTATGCCGATATCGATAAAAATGACGATAAAAAAAATACCAATTCAACTCCATCTTTGTAACTATAAATCTCTTGCTCTCAGATCCGCCATGTTTGTTACACAAAAACGTCATCAACGGGAATTTATCTTTCCTTTCTTTCTTTCTTTCTTTCTTTCTTTCTTTCTTTCTTTCTTTCTTTCTTTCTTTCTTTCTTTCTTTCTTTCTTTCTTTCTTTCTTTCTTTCTTTCTTTCTTTCTCTCTCTCTTTCTTTCTTTCTCTCTCTCTCTCTCTCTCTTTCCTTCCTTCCTTCCTTCCTTCCTTCCTTCCTTCCTTCCTTCCTTCCTTCCTTCCTTCCTTCCTTCCTTCCTTCCTTCCTTCCTTCCTTCCTTTTTCCGTTCCTTCCTTCTTTCCTCCAGCTCTCTCCTTCCTTCTTCCCTCCCTCTTTTCTCCCTTCCTTCCTCCTTTCCTTGTTTTCTCCCTTCCTTCTCCCCCTTCCCTTATTCCTTCCTTCCTTCCTTCCTTCCTTCCTTCCTTCCTTCCTTCCTTCCTTCCTTCCTTCCTTCCTTCCTTCCTTCCTTCCTTCCTTCCTTCCTTCCTTCATTCCTTCCTTCCTTCCTTCCTTCCTTCCTTCCTTCCTTCCTTCCTTCCTTCTTTTTTCCCCTTCCTTCCATCTTTCCTCCTGCTCTCTCCTTCCTTCTTCCCTTCCTCTTTTCTCCCTTCCTTCCTTCCTTCCTTCCTTCCTTCCTTCCTTCCTTCCTTCCTTCCTTCCTTCCTTCCTTCCTTCCTTCCTTCCTTCCTTCCTTCCTTCCTTCCTTCCTTCCTTCCTTCCTTCCTTCCTTCCTTCCTTCCTTCCTTCCTTCCTTCACGTACGTTGTGCATGGATTTAACACAGAACCATAAATCATATTTACACAAAAACGTCATCAACGGGAATTTATCGCTTTTACCGCGAGATGACAAATTCTTATCGTGAGGAATTTTTTTGACGGTTTATCGTGAACGGTAAAATATCGCCCATTCCTACTAGACAGGATTCAAGAGGGGAAATTATTTTTGAGAATTCATGGACGTTGCATCCTCTGGACTAAAGGGGGTTAGGGTTAGTTACTTGCATATCTATAACTGTCTCATTGATATCATGTTCAGAAAATGTCTTGCTTCTTTCAGCAAGACAAATCACAGGCTCCGGCAATCCTCTGTGACTCTGTCTAGGATTACGTGGGTATATGAATGAATGTATGGAGTTAATTAACTGATTCAGGATTACCAAATCACATTCTGTGTATTGTTGTTTCTGTTTGTTTGTTTATTTTTCTTTCGCACTTAGGTTTTTGTTTTGCCCGTCCTGACACAACCCACCCACTTTATTCAAGCCTGGTACCAGCAGTATGGGAACACTGGCTTGTGTGTTGTTATAGGAACAGGTGAAGCACCTTGGTTGCATAAATATGTGTGGAACACATTTGATGATTTACATTTAGCATGTAAATTATGGAGGTAGATTTGTTTCTTAATTATTCAATCAAAAAAAAGATTGCTTCAATTAAAAAAATATATTTTCAATTAAAAAAAAGCACTTCAATCAAAAAAATGTATTTCAATCAAAGAAAAAAAGTGTTTGAATGCAAAAAAATATTTGAGACTCAAAAAAATGCATTTGAACACTGTTTTTCTTTGATTGGAAATGTTTTCTTTGATAGAAGTGGCGTTTTATTTGTTTGAAGCAACTTTTTTGATTGAAGTAATGTTGTTTTTGGCATTTGTGTCTTAATCAAAAGTTGCTTCAAAAAGAAAGAAATATTTATATAGAAACAAATCTACCTCCATAGTAAATCATCTGAAAACAACAAACTTACTATATTTCAACAGTTAATAAATAAAATGTTTTTCAGCTGATTACAGTATGTCCAATTATAGATTTTTTCGGGAGGGGGGGGGGCTCACTGTTGGGTTTCTGTGGTTGCGTGCATGTGAATATGTAAGAACAGGGACTGAGAAAGAGAACAAGTGAAGGGAACGTGCACATGGGGCGAACAACATGGCAGGTCCATCTGTCATGCAGAAGGAAGCCAGATCCAGCACCTGTGGTCATACACACATTCAGATAAACACACACCATCTGGTAAGGAGGAGTTCTCAAAATAAACCAAAAACCAAAACATGCCAGCAGCATCATGCACACGCAAACATGCACCATGGCCACATATGTGGGAGTTTGTTATCACAGACAGAGAGGAAAGGTGCTCCTGTTCAGACCAATCTGCAGAATTGATGATAATGATGCAACAGAATGTTAAAGGTCAGGAAATTCATTAATCTCAATGTCATAAAGTAATAGGGGATGAAAGTCTTAAGATGTGGTCACAAAAGACCAGAAATTGGATAGAAACTGTATCCAAAAATATGGCCCCAGTATGTATCCATGGAGTATACAGGCAAAATACAGTAGTGTGCATCACTGCATGCTGTTGTAGACTCACTGATGAATAAATAAAAGCAAAAAACCCCAAAAGATTTATCCATAATGGCGCATTTTTATAAACACATGAATGAAACATATAGCCGTGCATGTTGCTGTATTGTGAGGAACAAGCACCTTTGCAATTACAGCAGAACAGCTGTGTTTTGGAAGAGGTGGGTGATGCCCAGTCACAAGGTGGAGCTGCAAAACAACTTTTCCTTGAGGACGCAGACATAATGAACCACTTCGCTTTGTCCAAAGCTTTCCCGGCGGACAAACTTTGGACTAGTGATGACTGACAACTGAGTCACGTGACAGCATATAATGACTTGGAGCTGACGCACCACAAATATGCACACTCCTCAGTTGCGACTGCCAGCAGCGTGTTGAGAGCTGTCATAACTTACCCACACACACAAGCACACATGCTACTACTGAAAACATAAGAATAGATTCAATACCCTACATACGCCAGAAATGAGAAAGAGATGGCGTACTGCTGGTAGAGAGGGTGATGATACAACAAAAGTAAAGAAGTAAAAACAAAATGAATGAATAAAAAGTGGAAGAAAAAAGTTTCTTGAGAACTCGGCTTATGCGTAAAAGAAATATAAGCATGCTGGTGAAAATCCAGAGAGCATCCCAAGGAAAAACTACCATGTTTATGGCCAATTGATCCCCTTCTTTACAACCATAAGGAGGAGGGAGTCATTTTTAATTTGCATTTCCTAGAATAAAATTTCCTTATGAATAAACCATGAGCCTGCTTGCACCAGATTCTTGGTAATGAAAAAAAACCCCATCACAATTATAACTATGCCTGTTAAACCCCCATATAGTTTATTGATCACTAAATCCCCCTTCAAAGAGGCAGCAGGCAAGTTACAGTCACGTTAAATTAAATACAGTCAAATTAAATCCATTTCCTCGGTTCAATCCAAGTATAATTGGATGTAATTTAATAAATACAGTTCAATTACCTTCAATTAGAGTCTAATTCAATTTAATGACGTTACCATTCAATTATAATATCATCTAATTCAGTCTAATGCCATTTATAAAAGAAAAGAAACAAACAAATCTTATCTTTGATTCAATCCAGTCTATCCAAGATTATTCCAAAACAGAGATATAATGCAGGGAGAAAAACAAAAGGCAACATACACACATTATGGAGCATAACAAGGTAACTGATACTGTGTAACTGATCAGTGCAGCTGCAGGTGTGTGAGAGCTTCTGCTCAGTCAGAGCTATGAGCACGAGAATTAAAATCGCTCATTTGGACACAGATAAAGTGTAACTGACCAAAATAACAACATTACCAGTCTATGTTGTGTGGTTATAAATGTGCAGGAGGGTGAAAGTGTCAAAAGAGGGAAGGAAGGGGGGCAAAGATAGTGCAGAGTGCAAGAATGGGAATAAAAACATGCCACATTACTATGAACCTGGACAAGCACCTGACTGAGTTGTATCTACGCACAGGTCTACAACACAATCCTCTCGGTACATGGAAAGAGTCTGTTCATGACAGTGAATGAAGGCCAGAGTCTTTCTCATTCATTTAAATACAGACCTTTGCAATTCTGTATTTAAATATTTTTTTGATCTAATGGAGTTCAAAGCAGCAGCTGATTGTAAGTGACCGCATGTACAAGATTCTAGCCCACGCTCACCTACAAAACAACCAGAATTACACCTTGTAGTATTTCTCAAAGGCAATATATAATGAATTACATACATTCATAATGGACATAGATGTCATGGTATTATAGCTCTATTTAATAAGAGCAAGAAGTTGGTGCATTCATGCTGGATTTCCTGTCCACCTGCTTAGAATATGAGTTGAACTGTGCTGAAAGTTCAAAATTGTCTTTAGTCTCCCACTTCCCCTTAGCAATACTTAACCTGCAGATATTGCCTTTTTTCATTTAATTGTTCAACAACAAAGTTTAGTATAAAAGTCACAGGTGCTTAGAGCCGATTTAAGAATGACGATCATGGATGTTTCTTTGCAGGGAAAACTGCAGTTTTTGAGATCATCACTTCAAAGACTTTCACACAAATACAGGGTAATATGATGTTTCTGAAATAAAAGCTAAATAGTGTTTCCCAATAGAAATGAGATCTGGAAACCCCCCAGTTTTGACAGTAAGAATATCTGGCTCCAAATAAACCACATTTTCAACAGTCAATTTAACACATGGAAAAACATGCTGTCCTTATCTTTTTGGTGAATTTTACGTTTGTCTGAGTAGGAGTGTGTTTATAACAGAGAGAAGCAGGTGGCTTTGCAAGATGTGGCTGTAGACATGTTGACAGTGTCAGTGACCAACAGGTTTGTATTTGTCTTTACGTTACGATTTTACGTTAAAGCCAAAAAAAGAAAGCTATAGACTTAGTTACCTGAGCAGGTGTGATGTGTGTATGACTGACGTATCCATGAACATGTTGAATTTGAGACAGCTGCCGCTCCGCCACCTGGACCAGCTCTGCACCGCGCAGGTCACTGTGGCGACCGAGCGATCCATCCCTCCCCAGTGACCGTTCCCTTTCTCGCTCCATCATCCCAGCACATCCCCTGTCTCTCCTCCAGGTCCTTCTCTCTCTCCCCAAGGTCCCTCCATCCCTCCCCAAGGTCCCTCCGTCCCTCCCCAAGGTCCCTCCATCCCTCCCTAAAGTCCCTCCGTCCCTCCCTAAAGTCCCTCCGTCCCTTCCTAAAGTCCCTCCATCCCTCCGTAAGGTCCCTCCATCCATCCCCAGAGTCCCTCCATCCCTCCCCAGAGTCCCTCCATCCCTCCCCAGAGTCCCTCCATCCCTCCCCAGAGTCCCTCCATCCCTCCCCAGAGTCCCTCCATCCCTCCCCAGAGTCCCTCCATCCCTCCCCAGAGTCCCTCCATCCCTCCCCAGAGTCCCTCCATCCCTCTCCAGAGTCCCTCCATCCCTCTCCAGGGTCCCTCCATCCCTCAGCTCTCTGGCTACTCCCATTGGGTGCTGGTGACAAGGGTGTTGGTGGAGTCTTGGGACACCCGGTGATGCCCCTTCTTCTTCTTGATACCGATATTTCTATAGTGAGAAAGAAGGAGGATGGAGGAAGAGGAAACCAGGTTTCAAGGTTGGAAAATAAAAAAAAAAGCAGTAAGGACAAATGAAAGTAGGGGAAAGGATAAAGCAATTATTTGGGAGGTAAGATGTAGGAAGTTGGATGGAAAGAAAGAGAAAGAAAAGTGAAGTTAGTTTAAAGACAGGTTTTAAGTACAATTAGATCATAAGATTTAGCAAAGCTGCAGAAAAAGAGGAGATCAGCCTGAAAGTGACTATTAGGGCGTGAGTTTAAGTCCACACATGCATGTGTAATGAGATGTTTTTATAGTACAAGTTCTGTGTGAAGCCTGTCCAGGTGCACACCCAGCATGGAAGTAATTGTTTCTCCGAGTTTCCTGTACTGCACATGCATGAACGCACCAACACACACACACACACACACACACACACACACACACACACACACACACACACACACACACACACACACACACACACACACACACACACACACACACACACACACACACACACACACACACACACACACACACACACACACACACACACACACACAGACCCACATACACAACAGACTTGAATCAGAAGTTTTCAGACGGAATAGGAAAAAAACACTCATTCCCCTCATTCACTCACTCACTCACTCACTCACTCACTCACTCACTCACTCACTCACGCTCACTATTCCCTCTGTCTTGTCTCCATCCCCCTTTCTCGCACACTTTCTCTACCTTCTTTTTACATTCTTTATAAAGTATTCAACATTTTCTCTGCCTTACCATACAGGCTACAGTGGAGGGAATTGCAGGTTAATGGGGAGAAGGGGGATGTGGAGCAGGGGAGGGGAATCCGGTCATCGAGGGCCGCTACCCTGCATGTTTTAGATGTTTCTCTGATTCAGCACACCCTGATGCGAATGACTGTCATTAACAGACTTGTGCAGACCTTGAAAACAAGCTGATGATGATCCATTAATGCATATCAGGTGTGTTGAAGCAGGGAAATATCTAATACAAGTAGGAAATCGGCCCTCGAGACCCGGGAATCCCCAACCCTGATGTAGGTTCTTAAACCTGTTGTAAATGTAAAACTGAGCTACTGGTTCAACGGTGTTATATAATGTAATAGCGCTGATCAAGGTAAGAACATGAGAAAATGTATTAGATCTGAAAAAAATTAGGTGCTGTAAAAGCAAAAGAAAAAAAATCCAGTTACCCTTATTTTTCCTCTGATCTTACTTGAACCAGCTTGTTTTTCTGCTTTGTCTGTCCAAACATTTCCCCGTAATTAGTGATGCCTTCATCAGTGATTTCTTTTTCTTTAAGGTTCTCTTCAGTGCCGGCTTGATGACATAATACCCCCCCCCCCCCTCTACAGAAACACAAACTGATCCCCAATTCAACTTGAAATATTTTACAGTAATATCCCAATTACATTTCCTGCTGCATTCTGATGATGTTCCAGTCTTGACACCCTCTCTGCCCTGAGAACAACCCTCTGAGTGGGCTGGCCAGTCTGCCCAGCCTCCCAGCGGTCAGTCTTAACTGTCTTGCTGGTCAGCTCAACCCCGAGGTCGCCCTGCTGAACTATTCTGACAGTTTACCCAGTATTTTTATTTCAACCCTTCCTGGATTAAAAAATATGATATTGATGAATGACAGTTGTCGTTAGTCCTTTCTGGGGGATCATATATCAAGTGTTTAGCTTGTGTCGTTGTCCTTTGCAAACTACAATTGCTCCAGATTCTTTGCATTGTTTAATGATATCATGTACTGCAGAACTCTGCAAATCTCTTCTGATCTTTCTTTGAGGAACACTGTTTTCAAATATTTTAAAGATTTTCTCAAATATCCCTAGAGATCCTCTGCCCATCTGTGCTCCACAAATAAACTTTTCTTTTTTCCAAATCAACATAACAATCATTTGTGGATATGCAATGTTTGAAAAGAAAAATTGTCTTAAATTTCATCTTACTAGCATTAAATTGCAAAAGTATCAACGGGTTTGGGGGTAAAATGTCAAAATGCATATTCATTAAAAAAATTAATTAATTAAACTGATGAGAGGCATCAAATATGAAAAAGTTGGATTCATACCTTTCGCAAAGAAATAGTGATTTCTGCATTTTTCATGTTGTCACAACTTTTTCATAATTGGGGCTATAAAGAGAATAGATTAAAGGTGTGCTGGTATACTTCGTATCTACTGTTTTTTTACAAAACAGAAATCAAATTTCATGCCATCACTCAAAATAAGAGGATTAGATCATATCGGTGATGCAAAGTTTTGGAAGCCACTTTGTATATGAGGTTTGCATTGAGTCATTACTGAGCTGAGAATACCGGTAAAAGGGTTAAACTGACACTCATCTCTGAGCTACAAACACAGCCTGTAGCTCAGAGATGAGCTAGATTAGCTTCCCCTGCAGAGAGCCAGACAGTCACACAGACAGTCCCATTACTGTGACCTTTTGACTTCTTTCTAGGTAGCCAGCAGACAGCCGAAACAGACCCACAACATTGTACCTTCTCACTGTGATATTTGAACATCTCTCTCACAAGGGGAATCGGGAGAGTTTTGTACAGGGTGTAAAAACAACAACAACAAAAGCAGCCATTTCTTGTGTATTTGCATCAAAACTCATGTATCAGTCACCTCCAAGACTTTAATCAATAATATTTCTCCATTAAAGCTTTCACAACCAAATAGCTGCAGGAAGAACAAGGATGTACCAGAGCATTAAATAAACATTGGACTAATTCATCATGTGTCCCTGCAGATGAATGTCAGCTTGGTCAGAAATAAGATGTAAAATCCACTCAAGAAATGTTTTGAGGCAGGGAG
The DNA here is from genome assembly GCF_033807715.1 of Cololabis saira. Classification (NCBI taxonomy): domain Eukaryota; kingdom Metazoa; phylum Chordata; class Actinopteri; order Beloniformes; family Belonidae; genus Cololabis; species Cololabis saira. The sequence continues at coordinate 31,344,114 of NC_084599.1, forward strand.
AGTATGCAGCTCATTTGCACGGGTGAGCGCAGAAGACTACAACAGCTAATTCCTGTGAATTTAAATAGACGTGGCTTCCCCTGCTTTAGCTGCTTCATGCTTTAACCTCATTTAGGCTGGGAGAGTGAGTACACGCTCCTCAGACCAAATAAAACTGATCTGACCTGCATCACCCCTTCCCCTTGTATAATTTCCCATCTGCCTTTTCACTGCGATCTTTACATTCGCTGTCATCTTGTTAATTACTCAGAAGCACCTCAAAATAACCCGAGGAGCAGCAGCTGACATGAAAGGCACTAAGACCATGAGGCAACGCTGGCTCACACTATTGTCACAACACTGCTGTTCCTGCCCTCTGCGTGCACATGTACATGGCACTCACTCAAGCACATTTGTTTTCACATGAAACTAAAAGCTCCTGTAATATAATTGAATGGATGACAAGAAACTGTTCTAGTCTATTTGTGCATTTTGCTGCAAGCTTGACTATTGAGACCCAAGCATTCTTAATCAGGACTGTGCCTGCAGATTGCCTGCTGACAACACACACACACACACACACACACACAAACCCCCACACACACACGCACAAACACAGACACACACACACACACACAATAAAGATGTGTATGCAAACTGTGGCTGTCATGTGTTAGTGTATCAGCCAGTTCTGCACAGCCAGAGAAACGTGACTAGATTGGGAGCAGATTCAGCATCCTGGTACATGTGTATGCATTAGTTTATGTGTGTGTGTTTGTGTGTGTGTGTCTCTGTGTGCACAGTCAGAGTAAAGCCAGAGGTTAGTCACGCTTGGTGAGATATGAAAGAGCAGGGGATCCTCTGCCGTAAGGAACTTCTCGCACGCACACACGTGCCTTCATCTCTCTCTTTTCCTCCGCTTCCACCCATCCTCTCCATCTGACACGTCACACTCTCTTTAATGCTTCATAGGAATGCAGCAAAGCACGTATTTCTTGCTAACAGCTGATGATCACATTCAATTAGCAACTATGACATAGTGGCAGTAACATGATTAAATTTACTCAACACACAAGATAAACTTTTTTACTCTTTTTTCTTTTTTTCAAAGCTCTACCTAACATTGTTACAGTGATTACAAATAATAAAAATATGAATTTGCTCCACCTGTAACACTGTCACTGTTTCTGCCTCACACACTCAATTATTTAATTTTGAATGCTTTCACTCCAAATGCATATTAAGAATACAAATGGAAAGTCAGCAAGAGGGCACATTTGCATGAAACAAGCAGAATAACATGAATGAAATGCTTCCTTTCTCTAAATTGTATTTAAATGTTTAATCTGAAAGAATCAATGTCTACATTACATCTACAATATATGACATAAGGTTTTGAACGGAGCGTACAGGCGTCTGGTTCCAATGAAGATTTTTTTTTTTAGATGACTTCATAGAGGTTTCAGTCAGCTAAGTGTCTTCAGGACAAAAACACAGACCTCCGCAGAAATAGAAGAAGAGATTCATCTATTTTGAATGTGTTCACATGCCTGACCTAGTTAAGGTGAGTTTGATTTATCTTCTCAGGCACCTAAACACATTCAGAAATGGACACATTGCTGGCAAGGTAAAAGCTCACTCTAATGTATTTTAATGTTTTTTCCTCACTGCTCTGCATTTACGTTCATGCATCCTCCTTGTCCCTCTACATGTATCTTACATTCACACATGATTTTAATTAAATTATACAGCCGTCAGTGTCTTTTCAATTCGAAAAGTTCTGATTATTATTCGCCCTGTCAGCTCAAGTGAAATACTTGTGCAATTCATTGCATTATTTAAATCTCAATAAAATAAGTCAAAACTTATTTTAATATGCTAGCATTACAAAGTCACTGGAAATACACATTTTCCCCCTTGCGCCGTGATTCAAAGGGAATATGTCTTATAATCCAAATAATTTTCTGAAGCAAAACTGAAGCAATTTGTCGTTTCTAAAGAATAAAATGTAAATTTGTCTTGTTTCAGCCACTTGACACAACAAAAGGAAACCAACTGTGCGTGATTGAGCCTGCCCCTTGAATAACTGTATCAATCTTTTACAACATGGTGTCCCTGGCATTTATACTCAGATTGTGGTGTACACTTTACCAATACTCTCTAAATGTTGCTCATGCACAGAACTTGTAGCAAACAATGTAGAAGCATATCTCGATTTTCAAAAAGATGAACAAAAACATCTTTTATCTTTGACAAATTATTGTTGCCATTGCGAAAATAGTCAACGGAGGATTAAGGCAGCAGACGATCATTCAAATGATTTTCAGAGGCAAAGCCCTTATGTAATGCGGTAATGCAAAACAATTACATGGTGTCATAGCACAACCACATCATATTAATGAGGCAAAAAAACAACTGGAAACTGTATTTTGACAACTTTAGACTTCACATCCAGTGCTCCCAGAGGCGTTCAAATGCGCAAAAAGGGTTTCCATTACACCTTTGCCATAAACTGGATTATCGATACGCCTGGAAAAACCACCTCATGAAAGTGTAAAAAGGTTTTTGCAATACTTGTCAGTATTTTTTTGTGCAAATCCTGGAGTAATGGAAACGTGACTTGTCTCTTTCTCTCACACACACATAAGATTGTTTCTTTTTGCTTCTTTAGAGCTGCAACAGTTTGTTTACTTATTTAACATAAAAGGGGATTCAGGTGAACAAAAGATGTAAAGATATAAGTCTGCAAACTGATCATTTAAACACAACCATCTCCCAGAAATCTTTCTGTCAGTACAACTTTGTAGTATCCATAAGATACACTAATATTTTGATTTATGCATCTCCTACTGGGGCTGACATTTGCGTAAACTAATTCTCTCTCTCCCTCTCTCTCTCTCTCTAGCCTCTATGTAACAGGCCTTCACGATGAGGTGATCTAATAGGACAGCAGTGGAGTCTATACAGACAAGTATAGCCTACGTGCTGCACAGTCAACAGCAGCATTCTCAGGAATGCAAATACTCATGTACAAAACCAGTCCTAAGGTCTACCTGCACTTTCTTACAAGGTAGTACTGTACATCCATGAGCAAACTGATCGCCCTCCTCTCAGCCTCAATCTCCTTCTTTGTCTCTTGTTCATACCACCAGACCTTGCCTAGTTTTCTGATCTTGTTGAGACAGGCTCATTTATCAATTCATAAAGGCATTTTTGGGTTAGCGGTGTGTTAAATGGCTATTCATAAACGCAGCCAAGTGCACCAATATTTCCTCCACATCAAGCAAACCACTTCTTAGGTTTTTGGGGCAGTGAGGACTTTAATATTTCATACTGTATGTTGAATTTCCACTCAACAGTTCCAGAGTACTTGCAAGATGATGATTGTCTCTTTTAGCTTAAGCTTTTCCTTGTACAGCCAAATGTTATGTAATAAGAAAAGCTGCACACTGAGGGGCGTGATGGCATTGATTAAATAATGGGTTATGGATATCAAGGAACTGTTTTAGTGTTAAAACTATGCAGGGAATATTGTCAAAATATGGATTTACACAATACAAATCCCACAATGGTCACTGAAATAATCTCCAAATGTAATATTATAAATACTAATGACCTGAAAACTGACAATAAAATAAAATCAGACATTGTTTTAAAATTTGGTTCAACAAAACACTGAACAAAAAACAAACAAACTGGCCAGGGCAAATATGAGTTGGTACCCCTAGAAAAGATGTACAATAATGAGACCACAGTGACAACCAAGGAGGACTCCACAGTTGAAAGAGCATCATGACAAAAAGACTGTAATTTGTCTAACTATATACTGACAATCCACAAAGCTTCTGGGAGAATGTCCTTTGGCCAGATGAGACAAAACTGGAGCTTTTTGACAAGTCACATCAGCTCTATGTTTATAGACACAAAAATGGAGCAGTCAAAGAAGACTGTAGCTACTGAAACATGGAGGAGGCTCGGTTATGTTCTGGAGCTGCTTTGCTGCGTCTGGTACAGGCTGTCTTGGTGCAATGAGATCTAAAAACTATCAAGGCATTTTGGAGCCAATGTGCTGCCCAGTGTAAGAAAGTTTAGTCTTAGTTGCAGGTCAAAGGCCTTGCAACAGGATAACAGGATAACACATAACACACAACTAGAAAACAGCCAAGAACAAAACATTGGACTGTTCTGAAATGTCCCTCTGAATACTGATGTATATCCTATTAAAATAAATAATATAATAGCACTCTAAAATAAAGACTAGGAAATGTGGCTCAAATTATATAATTATATAATTATCTTTTGCAGGCTAAAGGGTTAAAACATACATCTCAAGTTTGAGTGCAGGAGTGACACAGAGACTTGCCAGTACAGTCGTTTTACAGAACATAGCTGTCTGCGTGCTCTTAAAACAAAATAACATACAGTTCTCAAAACAACATCTTTGCAGCTGTGTATGGCAGTCAAACCCAAACTGCACAGACACAATACTGGTAAGAAGTGAGTGTACTCAAAATGACCTCACGGAGTGACAGAAATATCCATCACCAACAAATTTGTTGACACACACTACTAGATTCCTTCCTCTTTTTAACCATTTATTTTCTTCATAAAAAAAAAAAGATCACGGTCGGGAACTTCTCAAAAAACCCAGTGACTAGCTAGAAACTTTGAATGCATACATCGTTAATGCCCCTCTCTGCCTCTGTGTTGGACTCCAGAATCCCCCCCCCCCCCCCCGCTCCAGGTGTTTACCCATGGGATATTCTGAGGAACACTAATCAAAATCACCAGTCAAATACTTTCTCCAGCTCCACAAAGCCTATGTGGACCAGTTGGACAAATTGTCATGAGGATCCTAGCAAGGGTTTAAAGCTGGTTAAGCATTTTACGGTGTGAACTGAATCCACACTGGGGGTAGTGATTAATGATGCCTTCTGGATCTGAGGTTTAACTAATGACTTGAGTCTCTTCTCCAGCTCCTCTGTATAAAACCTTAACAGGGAGGCTGCGGAGTGTGATTCACCTGCAATTGAATCACACTCTCTAGTATCGCTTGTTGAAAAGGGGGAGGCACACAAAGGCGTGTCAATTATATTCAAACATTACTTTATTTGAACTGTATAGATTAATTGGGCTTCACCCTGTGCCATGACTGAAACAAGTCTTGAGTGTGTATGCTGAAACAGAAATATTGTGTTTTTCATTTGCCCATTTTGCTCTTTTTGGGTTTTTTTTATGCAGGGGTTCATACCACTGTCTAGTGAGGAGAATTAAACTTCTTCCCATCAATGTAAAGCCACAGCCATTTCATTACATTTCCTTGCATTCCTGTTATTACTTACTGTGCGAAAGTCCTAGAGGCAGAAGGGTGTAATTTTGTTTTGTTGCTGTTATCTCTCTTTTCTGCTTTGGAAAGTAGTAATAGTGGCACAACTGAGATACAAATGAGTGCTGTGTGAAAGGGCGATTCCAGAAGGCATATTACAGGCATGAGAAAACTCCTCACAGTTAATGAAATCAATCAGAGCATTACAGCCCTACTAGCCCCACTAGACACTAGCCCCGAGTCCAACCTGGAGGAAGAGCAACCTGGATGAGCTACCATCTGCTGAGACTGATCTAACAACCCCCTCGCATGACCATGGAAACATCACAACTGCTGTAAGGAACAGCCACGTAGAAACTTTAATTCACATTTATTCACTAGTGTGTTTTATTCAGTGCCTAGATCAGTGACCAGACACATTAGGAACTTGTTGTAGACTGCAAAGACAGAGAAACAGATGTTCAGATTGTGCAATAACATAATGGTTTCTGAAAACACACACAATATTGCAATATACTAAGCTAAAAACAAAAAGAATATTGTGCATCACATTTTGGTATCATGTCGGGCCACATGCTTTAGAGTCAGTAAAATAACGTCTTCAACAAACCCCAGTGCACCATGTACAGAGGTATTATTTTCCACTGCTCCCTTCTACCCTCAGTATAGATGAAGCTACATTATTAAGCCATGATTAACTGATTAATTGAGTCATGAAGTTTAACTGCTGACTCAACTGGACTAAATCTGTGCAAACACATTATATTTGAGTCACAAACAAGCAAATGCATCAATAAGTGGGAGCTTGCAGTTGAGCAACAACAGCAAAACATAACACCAAACATGAGTTACTGATCAATTCAAATAAACTGATCCTGCACTCTTTGGCCCAGCTACAGATCTATATTGTTGTCTAAATTCATAAATTCATCGATGAAACTCTTTGTACTTCACTCACTTTAATCACATTCAAATATTATATAATAATATTATATATATATATATATATATATATATATATATATATATATATATATATATATATATCTATATATATATATATATATATATATATATATATATACATTTATATGGGTAACAATCAAACCTGACTGAGGAAATCTAACATAAAGTCCAGTTACAGTATTAAGGGAAAATTGTTTGGAATGATTTTCTATTCAGTAATCATTCAATAGGCAAAAAAAACATGATCCATAACTCCATCTTGGCCAATTTTATATTACAAAAACACTTAAAAACAACGTAGGTGACTTCTGTAGATGTTGCAGTTCAAACTAATGTTCTGGTGTGTAAATGAAAACCAACAAAAAATGCATCACCTCTGTGTCCTCTGCTCAACAATACCGCAGCCACCCAAGCGCAAAAAGGACATGCTTTTTTGGCAGGTATACCAGGTGCTAATATAGTACTCCACCTAATTACTAGCAGGACCTGGAGAAGTGCAGCCAGGATAACAGCCGACCCCTTTCATCTCGGGCACAACCTTTATCAGACCTTCCCCTTTGGCAAGAGGCTCCGGTCCATCTGGACCGGGACCTCTGTTTGTTGCACTATTTTCTCTTTTTCTTCTTACTCTGTTTGCACTCTGTTTTTTACCTGGTTATAAAGCTTTTCGTTGCTGACTGAATTGATAAATAAAGTTGATGTCAACACAGAGTTTGTCCGGTGTAGACAGTAATTCTACTACTTAATCAGATTCACATCTCGTTTAATATTGCCTTTCACTCATTTTGTGACATGCACATGCTCTACTCTAGAAACTGAAACATATTTATTTTTGTGTGATTTTATACAAATGAAAAAAAGAAAAAAATGAATACCACATTGCATATTGCCAGCAGATTTGTCTTAATGCTTTTCACTTCAGACCTCAACTTTTAGAACTCTGAATTGTCTAAATCACTTAAATTGTCTTGTACATGAAATATGCTTTTCAAATAAACTTGCCGTGCATTCACTAAAATAATGTTTAGCGATAGATTAAGAAGAATTAATGCTGAAGACACTTTCAAGAGAGGACTTAAAACTCACCTTTTTAACAAAGCATATGCCAGCTTTGATAATTTGATAAATTATTATTTTTATTTTTTTTTTTTTTCTTTCCTCTTGTAAGCACTTTGAGATTTCCGAATGGAAAGTGCATTATAAATTAAATTCATTATTATTATTATTATTATTAAGATATTGGCTATAAACTTCTATTTGGAATAAGGCAACAGAGCACAGATCTGCCTTCCTTTTTATCTAACTCTACATTGATAACCCACACACACAGGCACACACACACACACACAGGCACACACACACACACACACACACACACACACACACACACACACACACACACACACACACACACACACACACACACACACACACACACACACACACACACACACACACACACACACACACACCGAGCCTCTCTCACACTCTGCTGCAGGCTACTACTTTTCACCTTAGTTAACCTCAACAAGTAAGCTTTCCTCACAACCTCTTTCCTTTACCATCACAGCACATACTTTCCTCTTCAGTCTCTCTCACTGTGCAATACTTCAACTCTACTCAGTACCCACAATACGTTTCCCTAACTATCTCAGACAGGCACAGACAGGCACACACACACATGCACGCAAAAGTCACTACCTACCTTGCATCCAAACATCAGAGATATGGTGTTGTTGGTGCATGCTACTTTGCAGTGGCACAACATGTGGCTAACGTTAGCTAGCTGGTCCCACGCTGGGGGGGCATCCTACCTTTCATGCACACTTTTTACACTCACACACCTCCACACAAGCGCTCATGCTTACACACACACATGCACATGCATGTGCTGTATCAACTGTGCTCCATCCCATCCCAAAAAGCCCCCACTCTGCTGCCCCCCCCTCCGCCCCCCAGCCCGCCCCCCCACCGCCTGACTACGGTCCTCAGCTGTGGCAGGCCTGCATCCTCTCTCTCATGCTCTTCATCATTCTCAGCATCATCATCTTCATCAGGGTAATCCTTGTAGCTGGTCAGGATGCAGAGAGCGACATGGTGACTGGCTGCCCGTGTTCCAATGTTTGGGAGAGAGTGTCAGGATGTGTTAGCACGTGTGTGTGTGTGTGTCTGTGTGTGTGTGTGTGTGTGCTCAGTGTGTTGGTGTTGTCAGCATATGTGTGTCAGCCTTTTTGTGAGTCCTCATGAAGAAATGTGCCAGTAGATAAGTGTGTGTGTCAGCATAGATGTGTTCTGTGATGTCCTCAGAAGCAGCAGCAGTCCCAGTCCTATGTCTCCTCTGTCTCTGTGTGAGTGTTTGCCTCTCTTTCTCTATCACTGCCCCTCTCCCTCTCTCTCGCTCTCCCTCAATTCGCTCCACTGACTCTCTCGGCCCGCCTCTTAACACCAAGATAAATGAGATAAAGACAGAAAAAGAGCAAAGACCTTCTCACAGAAACCAAAAAAATGTCTTCTATCACCCATTTTGACATTTTAGATTCAACATAAATCCTTTTTTATTTATATTTTTTAAGTATTATTCATATATTTTTGTAAATATTCATACACCATAAAGGTTAGAGCATTATACAGGGGAAAGGGAGAGTTGACAAGAGCAAAAGGGCTAAAACTGATTTAACTAAATATAACACTGGTGGAGAACAGGGGAGTGCAATCCTCAGAGGCAAATGAGGTTAGAATCCTAAATGGGGGATAATGGAATATAAAATTAAAATAGGATTGTAGAGGAGGCAGTGCTGGTGAGGGTAAGTACTTGGTGGAAAAAATTGCAAAATTCCTATACAATTTGTATGATTTCTATTGTTTTCTTTGAACTAAAAAATAAAAAGCATTAAAATGCTTCAACAGTGACACCTGATGGACAGGTGAGAAGGTGCAGGGTTCAGTGTGGAGAGCAGGATGGCCTCCTGTTGTCCTCATATGCATCTCTTATCAGTTAAATATTTTCCTTTTTTTCATTTTCCAACAGTCATTCATTATTGCGGACATAAAAACAACGTCCAAAAGTAGGACATTCTGCCAAATTAGTTCTGTTGATGCAGTTGTTTGCAAATTCTGTGCACACAGAGCTTGTTGCAGCAGCTCTGGAGGGCTATTGAGCTAACACCCGAAATAAATTTCAACAGCGGAGGCAGTGTGACACTGGGAGGTGGATGGAGATCTCTGCTCCGCTGCAGCAGCCTCAGGCGTTGCTCCCTCAACCATCCAGACCGGCGAATGAGCGATACCCAAGTGATTCACAGGTCACAACGTGTATGTGTTATGAGTTATGAGTTATGAGTTAGTATTTACTATTCCATTCCACTGGAATAGTAAATACTTACAGTTAATATTACATTTATTGTTATACTTAAGATTGTAAAATAATTTTACTGAACCACTTTCAGTGTCAGTGTGTTGATGTGTCCTTGTATATCAGTATTATGTAAATGTTACCATTTTGTCACGCAACAAAGCCTTCTTGAGAACAAAAGAGACCCATTTATTCTTTAATAATGGTATGGGTAGACATTAAAGGTAGAGTAAGTTTATGCCAGGAGTTCCCAAACTGGGGGGCGCGGCACTATTGCAGGGGGGGCGCGGCGAGGTTGGAAGGTAGATTAATAAAAAAAATAAAAAAAGTTTTTTTTTTTTTTTTTTTTTTTTCTTTAAGATTTTGCCTTCAATACATATGTGCCGTGAGAGAGAGACAGGAAATAGGGGGAGGAGAGAAGGAGAATGACATAAAGTAATGGTCTGGCCGGCGGGAATCTAACCGGGGACCTGCTGCTTCAGGCCCCACAACTACCCGGTGCTACTGGAAGGAAGATGCAAGTGGTAATCTCTCACCTGCAACCCCGGTTTGAGAGGATCTGTAACATGAACAAGCCCACCCCACAGTCACTGAAGGGGTGGGGATTAAAGCTGACATTTTTGCAGAGCAATTGTTGAAATTTTGATTATTTGTTTAGCTGTTGCTTCTGGTTTTTTTTCCTCAGGGAGATTGTTATTTTTGGAAAAAAATATGTTGAAAGTAATGCATACTGTATTGTACAGTAAAAAAGCAAAAAAAGAAATGTGTTGCACACACGAAGCAAGCCCACTCACATCACTGAAAAGATGTGGGGATTAAAGGCGTAATTTTTGTAGAGCAAATGTTCAGATTTTGGCTCCTGTTTGAATTGTTGTTGTTTCAATCTCTGTGAGCTGGACAGGTTGAAAATACATTTTTACAGAGATGGACAGGTTTTTCGCACATATGTTCAATATATGAAATAAATTGCAGTCACATTTGAATGCAAAAGATGTGTGTGTCTGTGTTGGGGTCGAGGGGGGGCTCGAAAATTCTGTTACGTACAAAAGGGGGGCCTAGCCTGGCAAAAAAAGTTTGGGAACCACTGGTTTATGCAAACCCTCACGTAGACCCTGAGCTGACTGTGTTTTCAACTTCAATCCAGGAGCTAATGTTTGATTTGTCTGGAAAAACTGGGAATATACCACTGGATTTACAGTTTCATTAATTTTACCATCAGTGTCCAAAAGCAAATGTATAGAATGCAATCATGAACTGAATTGTTTAAAACATACCTTTTACAACTAACCAAAAGGTACCAACTAACCAAAAGGTACTATATATTACTATATTACATTTCCATGCCAAAATATAAACTCATTGGGAAAATTTTCTTAGTTACACAAAAAAATAAAAAAATTAACACTAGCTTCAAATAGCCAATTAGTGTAAAATTCATTGCCACATGTATCTTGACACCAGTTTTGCCCTCACCGGCTTTTTTTTTTAATTCACCAGCTGCCACTTGTGGTAAGAGAGAGATAGAGAGACAACCAGGCCCCAGAGTCGAGGATTAGAGCATAGACAATGCTGTTACATCACCCTTAGTAAAAATCCATGACATCTCAAAGAAAAGTGCACGCATACATACACTGCTGCGTTAATTTCCTCAGTCACATTTGGTTTAGCACTTTTGTCATTTTTATTTAAATACTTCTGCATCAACTTAAATTGACCCCACTCCTGGTTGATCCTTCATTATAATTGTATAAAAACTTGCATAAATTCAATTATACGATCAGAGCAAAAGTTGAAGAGAAGCAAGGAGGAGGCTTTTGAGAAATAAAGGGAAGCAGAAGTCAAACAAGTTAAAGCTCACTCCTCGGGCGAGACTCTTGATGCTGATGGCTGGGCCATCTGGCCTGTAACACACATGCAAACAGAGCCCAGCACACACAGCAGTGTCGCTGTGGTTGTCTTTGCCTTCTCACCCCAAGTTGAAAATAAACAACGCAGTATGGGTGAGAAGAGGATGGAGAGAATCAAACAATGGGGAAGAATTCAGGCGGTGAAGAGAAAACACTGTGTTTTTGAGGTCACTGGAGAAAATATTACAAAAGAAAAGTAGACAAGACAGCGGGCAGCATGTGTATAAGCCCAAAGACTGATCCAGGCAGACAAGTCATTTTTGTTGTCTTACTTGGGATGTTTTTTAATTTGTCCTGCATATACAGTCCCTCTTCAAACGTTTTAGGAGGTAAGCCACCTGGCTCTTCTATTCTATAATATCATTGTATAATTTCTAATATCACTGATTGCACCGTAAAGACTGAGTGCTGCACAAGTTGGTAACTATAATGGAGAATGCTGCACATTTGCTACACAATGCAGTCATTAAAAACATTTCTTTAAAAACTACAACCTTATTTATGGTCATTTCGTACTACGTGAGGAGAATTTATATGAAACAAAAATGTATTTCTATACCCTTATACCCCTTCTAAACCACTCTTCAGAAACTAGGGCTGGGGATCGATTCAAATGTCAAGAATCGATTCGATTCCGATTCTTAAGATTCAGAATTGATTATCAAGATTTGATTCGATCCGATTCGATTCGATTTCGATATTGATTTGGGTTAGTGTTATTAAAACTGTTTTTTGAGCTGTTGCATGAATTATATGACTGTAGTTATGCAAAATATTACTACTAGTATTATATTGAGATTAAACAGCAAGTATTGGCAGCTAATGATGCTGTTAGGACCAATCACCTCCCAGAATGCTGATAGAACTGCTTTCAGAAACATCGTGGGGCAGAATTACCAAACAGATCCAGGGCACAAACAGAGACGGATGAAATCGGTTTTATTTTTTCCCACATTCCGTTTTTATTTGTTCCATTTTCGGTCTATTTTGGTTTTTAATTTTTGAGCATTTGGTTTTTAGCATTTTTTGCAAATGTAACCCCAAGACAGAATATAAAGTAATGAAATATATCTTGGGGATAAACAAAAAAATAACCAAAAGTTGTAATGTAATGATGAAAAAAAATTATAAATAAATAAATAAATAGATAAATAAATAAATAAATAAATAAATAAATAAATAAAAAAAAAACCCAAAAATTAAAAAACATATGAATCGATTTTTAGGAATTCATATGAGAATTGATTTAGAATTGGGAAATCGATTTTTTTCAACACAGGCCTATCAGAAACGTAGGTGATGTAACTAATAAAATAAAAATTTGTTCGACTTTACAACACAAATAATATTCACAGCCTGGTTCCAAAAAGTGGTTCTGGTCTCCATAGCAATAATTACATTTCCTTCGCATGACAACTGTCCCTGGGGCAAAATATTTGTCTACCACATCAGGTAAAATTAAAATTATGTAAAGCAATAACTGTGTGGAATTTTGATTGGCAGCTGGTACAGACAGTGGCTCCCTGTCATCATTTCTGCTCGTTTTTAGCACTGTATTGTCCTGAATAAAGACCAGACAAAGCATAGCCATTAATATTTTAGGGAGAATCCTCGTTTTATACTGTTTTTACTTTTTTTATTTTTTGTTAACAGACTCCCATGACAAGCTGTGGGTTGACCTGGGAAAGGCAGCTTGTGCTTACCAGGAATCCGCTGCATTAAGCTGATTCCAGGTAATTGCTGATGTTGTCACCAAACCATCAGAAACAGGAGGTCCTGCTGCACATTTTCAACAGCAGCTCTGCAGCTCCTCTGGCTGCTCTCTTTTGGAACCTCACCTCGTGCAGTACAAGGAAAAAGAGGCTTCAAAAGCCCCCTTGAGCAACCATACAAGGGTCACAGAGGGTTGTCCAGTTCTTCTACAGTCTGGCTTTTAAGTGCTGGCTGCCAACACTATTGTTTGTTTACAGTTTACGCAACCAAGGCTTTCTTTACAGCCAGCAGATGGTAAAGAGACATTCACTGAAAGTGACAAAGAGTGCCCTGGATTAGAAGTCAAGGGGAATCTCTTACCCTCCCTTTAATAAAGTGGTATTGAAGGGAATTAAAGTGAATTTTTAATTTAATTTCAGTAAAAGGAAATTAACTAAACTGAATTCAAATGAACTGATTTTAAAGGAACTGAACAGAGTGTTACCGAATTGAATAAACTGAAATGACCTCAACTGAAATGATCAGACGTATATACATTATATACATTATCAAAAATTAATTGTGAATTTATGTACCAATCAGAGATTTAGATTCACAGAGAAATCTCAAATTGGAATCGTTCAGAACAGAATAGGATTTGTTGGTGCCAGCTCTTTAAATGTTGAGGCTTTTTGTGATTACTTTGCTGTCTTAGCGAGCTCCAGTCAGTTCATTTAGGTTAGAAACAGATGGACATCTGCAGATGTATGTCGATGCCCGCATATGCAACACACACACACACACACACACACACACACACACACACACACACACACACACACACACACACACACACACACACACACACACACACACACACACACACACACACACACACACACACAGACAGTCTGGTCTGTAAAGTGGTATGACAGACCAGACTGCGGAAGAGAAAGAGAAATAAAAACAATGGGAGAACACAAGAAATAGTAAAAAGCAAAGAAACAAATGACAAATGGAAGAGAGGAGGGGGGAATGAGAGAGAGAGAGGATGCTACCTCATGAGCCCAGCAGCCATGCACTACATGTTAACATTAGTAGGTCAGCCAGCACAGAAATAACTACACTGTGTGTATTTGTGCGTGATAACCTCTTACGTTCCCTATTAGCCAATCACCGAGGATTCCCCATTCTACACGCGGACCAATTAGAGGTGACGGCATTTATCAACATTTCAAATCCGGTCACATGATCATCTTTTACCAGCTGTGTTTTCCGTGTCCACATGAGTGAACGTTACTCTCTTTACATCTGTCATCCTCCCTCTAATACTGCACGAGAAGCGCCTGATTGCTGCTGAAAGCTCCCAGCAGCAAATACCAACTGTCTTAAATATCAGTCTTAAAAGACTTATTTATTGAACATTTTACATGAAAAAGAAAACCCAATAAACAAGTCAACTGCTGATGTAGTGGAATATTAAATGCAGATCAGTGTCAGTGTCACTGCAGGGAAATACAGTATTTGGGAACACATCATTTGTTTATTTTGGTCATACATGCACTGCCACTAAGTGGTAAAACACAGATACCGCAGCATCTAGACTTTGTTTTTATAGATAGATAGATAGATAGATAGATGTAGGGAGGGAAAGAGAGATTTAGAAAAACTACTTCTCTTTTAACTGTCATATTTTCATGCACCTGTAGAAATGATCCATTTCTACGTCCTGCAATAAACTTGAAGCAGATTAGAGGCGTTAAGTCCTTCATACTCAATGTAAGATTTTCCCTGAGTTTCATGTTCACACTGAAGTAACACTCAACTCATCTGAAGTAGGTTTACCTAAATCAGGTAAATTCTTGCTTACATGTTAAATATCAAGGGCCAAGTAGAGCACTGTTACAGCAGCATGATGGCATTTTGTTATTTCATGCAAAAATAATATACTCTTCAGCATCAAATCAGTGCTACACTGAAGATTTATTTGCCCACAGAGCATGATACTCTAACACACTTTGCAGAAAACTAGTTCAGTGGGACACCAGAGGTCAGAAAATCCACAGAATAAAAAAAAGCATTGTTTTTTTTCCGAAAGAATAGAGACATTCACAGTAGGTACCGGTCACTGTTGTCAGAAGGTAACAGACTGAGATTGTAAGACCTCTGAACATATACTGGAGGGCTGCTCTGTGGTGGTAGGAGGGGAATGGGAACTGGTTTTGATATGACTGTCTCTGGGCTGTAATTATGCGTAACAATACCATAATAGCAGCACAATAACAACATAGGTGATATAATGAAAACTCGGTTTGGATGTGGCTATTATATGGATTTTAATGATCTGCTGACTTGCACAACTAGAAGAAGATTGTGTAAATCTCTGAGAGAAAACAACATGATTGCTGTCATTCTCTCTATACTGCAATGTCTACTGCAACTTTTGCATTTATACTGGCAGAACGAAAACACCAGTATACAGTTGTCTGTTAATTATTCAGTTTCCTGTTTCCTAGAAATAACGTTTAATGTCCAAAAGAAAACTGCGTTGGTTTCCAGCCTTGTTGTATACGTGTGTTAACATGTATGTTCACAAAGATTAGTCATCTGCTTAATAGGATTTGCAGCTCTGGATGTGCCTAAACATGGCATGAAGTGTAGAAACACTGTAATGTTGCTTCCTTGCCTATTAGGTTAACCAAAAAAAGAAAAAAGAAAAAAAAAACTTACAAATATGACAAACATAAGACCAAACAAGAGGATGTCATAAAATGTGATGATGCCATAACTGCCCCTGCCCTGTCTGTATTTTGTGTAGGTGTGACCTCTCTCTCGCGGTCATAACCCCTACTGAATCGGAAGGACATTCACATGTTTACATCACTCTCGTCTGCCCGTGAGACTTTCGTACCCCACCAGAGTGCCAATATTTTACTCCCAGGACAGCTGATCCCTTTTCAGAACGGATCAAGAGATATTATTTTATGATCCTGCAGTGAAGATTACAACACAGCGTTAAGCAGGAGGAACTGGACAGCAGAACCAGCACTGTGTGTAGCATTTAGCAAGTAGTTATCACTGTGAAAGCTGCAACCTCGTAGCCTGGTTTGATTCCCCTTAAATCCTCAGCTAGTCTTGGAGGTCACCCAGTCCTGGGGCTTTGCAGCACCTCTGACATATCCACTCTTACATGTGTGTGAAGCTGCCGTATTGAACCAAAGACACGTTTGTATGCTAACTGGCTAAATACAATTAAAATACAAACAATAAAAATAATTTAAAATAACTAAATTAGTGCATTTTAATTGTATTTAAGTAAGTATGAGAGGAGACTGACATATGTAAAAAATACATATGCAAATTCCATGTAAACACACACATGTGTTCAATTCAAAACAAGCTTTAAAAGCAGCCTAAAATGGTATGTATTAAACAGAACTAACAAAAAAATAAACAAGATTCACGCAAGATATTTTGGGTGAAAGTAAAGCTCCTTCCGTCATTCATTAGTGACGCTCTCTACGCTGATCGTTGCCAAACATTTTGAAGAATGAATTAAGGGAAAATACGTTACCCTGGTTGAGGCTGCAGAGCTGCTGTAGTCCATTTTCAAGGACTTGTCTAATAGATGTTTGCTGTACTACAGGCAGTCCTTACTCTGAGTCCAATCTTCTTACAAAGCCATGAAGACGCTTAACTTTTGGCTATATTTCTCATGAATTAAGGTCACTTGTGATAGCAGCCCTGCATCAGTCTGTCAGTCCTCTACAGGTTCATATCTCTGGGTTGAATTGTCCCGCAGCTGCTGCAGAGATTATCCCCCTCATCTTCTCTGCTCTCATGCCGTCTCCATTGATTCATCTGTTGGGCCCCTTTCTCAGAGTTACATCATCATACCAGCTGGATAGTGGCACTGATGCACGCATTGGTGGAATGCAGTAGTTGTCAACCAAAGTCAGGCAAAAAAAAACAAATGAAAAAGAAAGAAAACACCAAAGCTGGATATGTAACTCAGAAATTTAAATATTGTCTCTTTTTCTATTCTATTTCTATTCTATTTCCGCTTCCCTCTTCTTTGTCTGTCCTTAAATAGCTCCACCTTTGTAAAGTCTATTAGCAGATAAGCCTCTTAGGAGGAACTCTTGCTCTCTTGCAGGGCAGTGACATTTACTAAGGCCGAACAACAATTGCTCTTTCATAAAAGCAGCATGGGATTAAAAACTACATTAAATCAGAGAAGACAAAAACAATTGGAGTAAATTTATCAAAATCTCTACATAAAGAAAAGTGCAAGGAATATGTAATTGGCAACACTCTCCGGAAGCAGAAACGCTTATAATTCAGTAAAAATTTGAAGGCGGGTTTTATATACTATTTTCTGCATTTTTTTTTTTGTGTATTTTGAGATATCAGTTTCACATTTACATAATTCTTTTACAGCACGTTTACTTTTGACCATCATAAGCTCTACTTCACGTCATTGTTGTTGTGGAAAATATATTAAACAGGAAAGTTGAGCAAAGATGCAAAAACAACATTTGACACAGACCCCTGAACATGGAGGTCAGGCCACCCTCTTCTTTTGAACTCTTTATTTTCATGAAGTGAACCAGGTGAAGCATTTGAATCTAGGAGGGGATCCCTGATCCCCGTGGGCGTGACAAGCTACTTCACAGACGCGTGTACTGCTAAGATTAATTGGCTAATGAAATGCTGAGACACGATTAGTTGCCAATGTCAGAAAGGTGGCGGTCTTAACCTTTCTAGATCACTAATTTAACTTACACCACACACTCCAGCCTCAGCTTTGCAGTACATGTGCAGTGAAGTTACACATGGGGGAATGCATTGTACGAAATGGAAATCTTTTGAGCCATATTCTAGTAGACCTGGTCTTACCAATACAGTTACTGTATTACAAATGCATTCAGTTGGCAGGGTGCCAAATATGTTATTATCCTTGTTGTTAATTACCTGTTGAAACCATTTTGACACAGGTATTGATATATGTCAGTGAAAATGTTTAATTTGAGACTCAAACCGCTAAACTTAAGCTCAGAATACAAGAATTTAATCACGATTTTCCTGGTTCAGAAATAAATCTGCTGAACTCTGAGATAAAAAAAAAAAGATTGTCAGACAAGCGTGATGCTGATTTTGCAGGAGGTCTCTAATATTTCTATATCTAAGACTCTCCCCCAATTTCAGCAGCCCCAAAAAGGGCAGAGAAACTGATAATGATAAGACAGGAGTTGGACCAGAAAGTTAGCTACATGTAAACAGAATCACAGCTTTGATGTTGAAGTATATCTACTTCTTTACTGTATGTTTCAGATGTTTACGTAAAAATTATTTTTTTTTTTAATGCCAATGTATTGAAATAAGTATGTATTGTATGAAGTTTTCTGGTTTGACTTACTTTGTAGAGCCAAAGATAAAACCTGCTTGGAGACCATAAGTCTATAGAGTAATGGGAATGTATAGCTCTCACCTGTATTAACAGTGTCTCTCTATCTTTACTTCCACTACCTGGAACTAAAAGTACCAAAAAGACTTTACAAACTCCAGCAATCCAATACCATAAATGCCTTAAAGGTGGGATTTTTCTAAAGTGTGTCATGTCATCGTTACGACCACATTTATTATTGCATGTCATCTTTCTTTACATGGTCACATCTCATTGTTCTTTTAATTCTTGATAAGGTTGCAAAACCCAGTTCATAAATTACCTAGTTCAAAACACACCCTGACATTCATGCTTTATCGTCTTAGCTGCCATTTTTCAATGTGCAAGTAACAGTTCATTCTGCATCCATCAATTGTTGGAACAGTGGCGACTGAAGAAAACCCAGCTCAGACTAATTTTATTGCTTTTAAATGGGCCAAGCATGTCTGAGATGGCACATATGTGCATAATGCATGTGCTTAATTTGTACAGCCTAGTTTTTAGATGTGCTTTATCTCCTGCCTGGAGAGCAGTCTGCCATACAGTCAACTAGTGCATCCGTCACGTACCTACACATCAAGCCTGCCAGTCTTTTGAAGTATGTGTCCTATCAACCCAGATTCTTGTCTCTCTGGATGTCACATGTTGTCAGACCAACAGCTGAGCAACAGCTCGGCACTTTCATCAATGATACTTCACAAGAACACAACCCCTTTCTCTAAAACCTTATAATCAGTTAATTCATAAATTGCCTAAGCCATCTATAAAATGAACAATCTATCCTACTTTGATGTGGCTAATTATGATCAGGTGCACTTCTAACCATTAACCAAACCTCCATCATGCTTCATTTCACACTTGCATACTCTGTTTAGAGGATGAAGTGTGATTCTTAATTAAGGACTATCTCAACTAGGCATGGGACGATATGAAAATTTCATATCACGATATTAGTGGACAAAAATATCACGATTACGATATTATCACAATATTAGCGTGTCGCTTATAAAATTCTTAAAATGCAAGGAAAAACACTAACCGTGGATCCACTAGTTCCTTCAGAACATTTATTCTCAAATCATTCTCAACACAGTGACACTTGAGGTAGAGAACAAATAGTGTACTGTAAATGTTATGCATTACAAAGTGTAAACTATAGTACCGGTACCGGTACTTATTTGAACTTTCTTTTTTTGTAAGAAAATACTTCCCTGAGAGTCGAAAGAAATAAGTGACAAATAGAAATAAAGTGACAAAGTAGAGCCAAATGCACACTGATTGTATTACTCTCTGAAACTTTAACAGTGGCTGGCTGCCTGCTACTTAGTACGGCTCTCTGGAAAAATAATAAAATAAAGGCACTGCTCTGTAGTATACAAAACAAAAGCTGCATGGCCAACACAAAGATTGAGTGAAAATAAAGTGCCACAGTAGTCAAATGCACACGGATTGTACTACTCTCTGAAAAAATATTAAATAAATAATAATAATAATAATAAATAATATTAATAAAATACATGAAAAAAATAACACTGGCTTCTACCTGGCTGGTAGCCTTGTGTGACCAAAAAAAATAAATAAAAAAAATAAAAAAAAATAAATAAATAAAAAAAAAAAAAAAAAAAAAATGGCGATAATTACAGTACCCCACGATAACGTTATCGCGGCCGTTTTTTATCGCGATATACGATTATATCGTATATCGCCCCATGCCTAATCTCAACTCAACTCAACTTAATTTATAAAGCACTTTAATACAACTACAGCTCAAACATCTACCATATCTAAAGTATGCCATCTTCATAGGATATAAATTATGCAAGAAGTATATCTTATGATCCATTGCACAAATGCCATCTATAATGTAAATGCTTGGATTAGGATGGGATTACTACAGTCCCTAAATGAAACTAATCAGTGTTTACGTCTCACCTTAGTAGTGAGGATACAGATGCAGTCCATCCTCAACAGTCCCCCTGGTAAACTTTCACCAGAACATCTTCCAGCTGCAACTTCTCCATTCCACCACTCAGCCGCTTATTTTCTGCTGGTAGCATCCTTTTTCCTGATTGCCTGCCTGCGTATGCTCCTCTTCTCTCATCCCTCAGTCGTTCCCCTCCTTCACTCCGCTCGCCATCTCCACCTGCTCTTTCCTCAGGAGCAGAGTGTACTTCTCCGCTAAAGCAGAGGCCGACTCAGAAACATGGCAGCTATCCCGGTGCGGTTCCACCCGCTCTCTTGTTTCCCGGCTGCTGTCTTCGTCTTATGCGACCGCTTTGCCCCATTTTGACCTCAAAGAGTGCATGGCTCAGAATATATATGTCTGCGTAAGCACGCGAAGCCCTCTCCACGCACAGAGAAACAGGCGGCATCTAGAGACCGCCGCAGATACGCATACACATGGATGAACAGGTAAACACTGTCAAACAGACGTGTACTCACAGACAGGAGCACACAAGCACACAAGCACACAAACTCATACTACAAACACACTCGACTTTCTGCTGCTTTACCAGGTCAGGGCTCTGGCAGGAGTGACGGATTAGACTCAGTGAGCAGAGACAGCGGTATAGCAATTGATGTTCTACTTTCAAGTTTGTGAATGTTACCGAATTCGGAGCTACAAATGCAGACTGAAGCATCACACTGTGGTGACATTTTAACTGATTCAGGCTCCCTGTGTTCACAGCATTACTACAGCTGATGATACATTTGCGGTAAAATGAGGGCGCTGTTATGCTTGTGATTGCAGAATTTGATCAAAATGAATCATTCTTGTAACTCTACTATTATTGTTTGGGTCTGTGTAGGTGTCAGAAAGGAAAGATGCTCCCATTGGACCATTCCTGTTTTAACAAGATTAAATAGACAAATTAATAACAGCTCACTCGTTGATTGTAATACCTATTTACAATAAAAGGTCCAGTTTGCAGTTATTACTGAGTTGCTTTATAACAAACATTGGATTAATCCACAGTTGACATCAATTCCAACACATTACAAGCAGATTATAACTGGAAGGAGAAGTGTTTCCAGATGCACGTACAACAACATCAGCGATATCAGCATCTTTTCCGAAGACGTGTACAATCGACAGCCGATCAAAAGAAATTCCACCCACGAGAAAAAGATCAAGTTCCTACTTGAGAAAAACCACATACACTAATACAGAACAAGAAAATGTTACTGCACTGAACTGATTCCTCTCATCACATCAGATGCAATACATGCCGACGTTTATCCAGCCAGGCTGCATAAAGGTTCTCTTTAAGAGTAATCCTACCTGCTGCGGCCACCGCAAGCATTCACTGTACTGGATTATACAAGCTGTCACGAGCACAAACGTCCTACATGAAAACCATTTCCATATAGCACGAATGAGACACGAAGCATTGCATCCAGGGAAATTCAGAATGAAAGCCCCAAACTCTTTATCATTTAATGATGTACCTTTGCCTTACAATGCCTGTCCTTATCTAATGTGACAGCAGCGAGTCTGTTTGCATTCAGAAGGTGACACAGTTCAATTTCTTCATATCCACAAGTTAAAAGACTGTTTTTCATATCTAGCTTAAACAAAATGCTGATACTGAGCTTTAAACACTTACGGACAAGAGGATAAAAGCATGTGTCTGACCCTAGAACCTGGGCCTGACACATATTTGTGGATAAAACATGCTTTACTGCAGCACTACAAAGAAACAAATCCCTATACAGCATCACCTAATCTATAACCACGTCAGAGTTTCATTAGGTTATTAAGATCATGAAGCTTGCTAAAACTGACCAACATAGTTTTCACAACACTTTTTTAACACAGAAACAGCAAAGAACAGTTATCTTGTACTCAAGACTTTTACAATTAGACACTTACTATCAAGTAGCTTTGGAGAGGAAACAATCGCTATCACTCTGCTATTAACTACAAAGATAGTTCCTGCAGGTTTCCTCAGGCAGTAACACATAAAGACGAGAGATGTCTTACCTTGTTGGGGGTCGGTGGACTTGTAGGTGTCCCGGAGCGGGCTGGACCACAGCCGGGGCTCGTGGAGGGGACTTTTACTGGCCCGGGGCTGGTTGGACTGGGTACAGAAATCAGAGAGAGAGGGTGTCTGTAGGTGAGCCCTGAAAACTGTCAGTTATTATTCTGTTCCATCTCCATAAATACAGGACTGTCTCAGAAAATTAGAATATTGTGATTTTCTGTAATGCAATTACAAAAACAAAAATGTCATACATTCTGGATTCATTACAAATCAACTGAAATATTGCAAGCCTTTTATTATTTTAATATTGCTGATCACGGCTTACAGCTTAAGAAAACTCAAATATCCTATCTCAAAAAATGTGAATATTCTGGGAATCTTAATCTTAAACTGTAAGCCATAATCAGCAATATTAAAATAATAAAAGGCTTGCAATATTTCAGTTGATTTGTAATGAATTCAGAATGTATGACATTTTTGTTTTTTTTAATTGCATTACAGAAAATAAAGAACTTTATCACAATATTCTAATTTTCTGAGACAGTCCTGTATGTACCCTTGAACATTGCAGCATTTGCTTATTTTGATTTTGTAAATCATAACACTTGACAGATAATATTATTTTGTGTCTGCACATATACAGAAACAAAAAGATAGGACTTTTTAAAATACAAATTAAACACATTTATTCATTACTCTAAGCCTTAAATGACTGATTTACATTTTTTTCTGTTTTTAACAAATGAGATACTTATAATAAAGACATTGGAAGAGCAAATTATGACTTAAAAACAACCACCATGCAACCTATTAACCATATCTTCTCACTCAGTAATCCATGTGCATAGGTCTACAGCACTTATGCTTCTTCTGATCACTTCAAGTTACGTCCACAGTCCAAAAGTCTTCTGATGCCTATTGTTATTCATGTGAAATAAAGACAAAATCACATACCTCTGTTTGCCTACTCTGTTTGGCTTTGGAGGAGGACTTGCTGGGCTTTGACCACCAAAGGTAAATGTGCCATTGTTGGGACTTGTTGGACTCGTACTGGAAGTGGCTTTGCCTGATCCTGGGTCCTCGCTGGTGGAATGTGGTGCAGAGACAGCAGCCGTGGCTGCACCGAGACCAGGGCTGCCGCTGGGCGTGCTGGTGGGAGTAGGTCTGTCCGGAGTGGTTGGGGTCACAAGACCTTGGATGGTGCTGGAGACGAGAGCAGACACGGTCGCCATGTTGCAGCCCGGAGACTCGAGAAGTGGATTTGCAGATGTTTCTGAAGAAGTCTCAGAGTTGATGGCAGTAACATGGGGCTTCGTTCCACTCACTCCGGGACAGGTTTTAGGGGTACCAGGAGGGCTTTCCACATTGTTCACAGTGATACTGGGAGATGCTACGACTGAGGGTGAGGACGGTTTAGAAGGCTGTGCCTCTGGAGACACAGAGACTCCAGGTTGGCCCGGTGGAGGAGGAGCACGGTACTTGACTTTGGCTGGCTGGGACTGAGTTGCACTGGACGGGGTTTCAGGAGAAGATGGTTTTGTTGGAGGTGTTGCACATGGGACTGGGGGGGCGCGAGACTTGACTGACCTTGGCTTGGGGGTTATCGGCTTAGGTTGGGATGGTTCACCAGGAGCCTGGGGGCTCACAGGGACGGAGGTGGGCTGTGGCTGGGCGGGAGATTCTGCTGAAAGGTTGCAAGGAGCAGGGACTTTCCCGGGACTATCAACCTGGTCCACAGAACCCTTGGTGTCTCCCAGTATGGTGAACTCATAGAACTCCTGGATATCTGGAGAAATCAGAGCCACGATTAATGAATGCAGAGATTACATCTTTGTAAAGGAGATATGATAAAATATGGGAACGGTGAATGAAAGTTAACTGCATAAAAAAGTGTACAATGAGTGCATTTTATGAATAAAGTTAAACAACATAATTATAATTGAAGATACGATTGTATTTTGATTTTGTATATATATATATATATATATATATATTAGGGCTGGGCGATATATCGAGATTTTAATATATATCGATATATTTTCAAACACGATATGGTACGAGACAATATCGTTTATATTGATTAAAAAAAAAAAAAAATGTATATATTTTTTTTTTAATGATTTTGATATAGCTTATTTTGTGACAAATTGACTTGAATGTTTTATTTGAGATTTGCACAAATGTTTTGTTATTTGCACAACTGTCAACCTCAGTGGAAAAGTCTGCCTGTTACTGTCTACATGGTATTAATTGCACAGTTTATTTTAATTTAATTGTTATGCAGGAAAGGGATATTTGTTTTATTTTATTCAAGAAGCATTTTTATTCTATATATGCAGGCAGTTTATTTTTATTTCATTTGTTTTATACATTTTGATATTGTGCAGACCTCTGTTAATAAAGGAACCTGTGTGACATTTGGCACGAGGCATTGTATTAAAACTGACTGTTTTTTTAAGGGTTTGCCTCAGAAAAAAATGAAGCTAACAGAGATGCTATGCTATAATGCTATGGGGGAAACCCCAATTAAGGCACAGAAAAAATATCGAGATATATATCGAGTATCGCCATTCAGCTAGAAAATATCGAGATATGACTTTTGGTCCATATCGCCCAGCCCTAATATATATATAGTTTGTGTGTGTATATACAAGTAAACTTTGTGCCCCCCCCAAAGTCTCACTTGTTCACAGTGCTGTAAAATATGTTAAATAAAACATGGCAATGTCGCCCTCTAGTGTCGACATGAGAATACTGTTCTTTCTCAGAACAGGAGCTCCTGGTATATCCAGGGATCTCCCCTTCAAATAAGATCAGTTCATTCAGTCGTTTCTCTTATTTTAAAGAAACAACACAAACCAAACAGACTATATCAGGATAACCTTTAGGGTCAGAAGGTTATTTCTCCCTCTTTACAAAGAAGGAACTGTGTGTCACTTCTGCGAAAAATTCTACATCATCCCACATTTATGAAGATGCCCAATTCAGGCTTCGAACTCAGATACAGTGGGTGAGATAATGGGGTGTAGATATGATTAATTTTAATGGGTACTTGTAAAATTAAAGAAAAAGAGTAAAGACTATCGAGAAAATGTATGACACCATCAGAGATGGTGCAGAGAAACACATTTATGAACAAGGTCAAACATAATCCATTACAGATAATGGGAGATATTTAATTATATGTTTCAGTATACAACTTTAACAACCCAGGAGAGAACACAGTCAAAGGTCAAAGTCAGCAAGAAGTGTTCATGTTACAGCATTAACATTGCGTGAGGTAAACAGAGAGAGAAGCATTTCTGTAAAAAAGGTAAGTTGAAGCAGTTGGGGCATGGACTTAACCCCTTTGTCTTCTTGCTCATTCATGCACATGTTTGCCTTACAATTTCCTGTTAATAAGAAGCTTAAAATAATAAGGAAGCCTCCCTGTTTTGACTATTAACTCATGTGAGGAGTGTACATGCTTACACAATCACCAAATGTGTGCCATTTTTACGAGCAGCTCGTGACACACCTATATCCGTGTGCTCTGATAGCACATATCTGGTTAGTAATCCTGTGATGAATCAGTTTGACAATATTGTAAACATGAGAGAGACTCTGAAGAAAGAAACCTATGCTACTTGTTTTCCCTTTAAAGCAGTTGAACCCCTGTCTGCAGAGGACATTCAAGAAGACAGATTTTCACTTCCAAATGTCCCAATCGAGGCCCAACCTAATCTCACAGCAGCCTAACTGCAAAGCTGAACTTTGAAATACTACACGTGTATGTGGCATTTATACATGCAGATTCTTTTCTCGGGCAAAATAATGAAGACAACAGTTTAAAAAGCTGAAAAAAGCAGCCCACAGCAGCTGTTCTTACCCAGAAGAGCGCTGAAGAGCTGGCTCTGGAATACATTGATGACTCTGTCGAGGGACTGCTGCAGCTGCCGGTCCTCCTCCACGGGGCCCTTCTTGCTCAGGCTTTGGCTCTGCTGTCTCTGGTCCAGCTTGAGCCGATACTCCTGGAGCAGCTCCAGGGCTCGCTGAGCATCTTATCGCAACGTATGAAGAAATAACACACAACTTTAACATCATGAAAAACATCATTCCCCAAGCACCCTGTAGTATGGAGGTGAAGTAGTGTGCTGCTAAAAAAATCATTAAAGACAGCTCCCACCCCGGCTCTGACCTGTTTGACCTGCTGCCTTCAGGAAGACGCTACAGAGTCATCAGGTCAAAAACAAACAGACTTAAAAACAGCTTTTTCCCCAAAGCCATAATCACCCTGAACAGCATGTGAATTGTGTTCGTTACTGTGTTTACCGTGCAATACTTCTCCCGGACTCTGTGCAATATTCCACTACATGTGTATATACGTTCATCTGTAAATGGAATCTCAGGTCTTCATTATTCAAATGCACCTTAACCTTTTTTATATTTTTTATATTATTTATATTTCTTATATTGTTATATTTCTTATTGTTTGCACTATTGTTTCTTATTTGTCTTGCACTGGAGAGGTGATGCTGCTTTAAATCTCACTGTACCCAGGTACACTGACAATAAAGTATTCTATTCTAACTGAAATGAGTGGAGTGCAATTCAGTCTCAGATATCTATTACTGAATTGAAAATATCTGTTTTGCAGTAAAACGCCATAAGTAGTCAAAAAAAAACCCAACACATTTCTCTTTAACAATCAATGTCTATTGAAACTGCAGGAGACATCTTCCTCTTGTGGCATCTCTGCATTACACACTAAAAGATTTTGGGTTATTTCCTCAATCCAACTGCTGGGTTATGAAAGGTGTGATCGCTTTTGGGTCATTATAGGTTATGGGTTATTATTTGGGTTATTTTTGTCAACCCATGTAGTTGGGTTAAAATACACAACCCATGTAGTTGGGTGAAATGAACTACTGTTGAAAAACAATTTAGAAAAACCGAGGCACTCAAGAAGTTAGAAAAATATAAAAAGCCTTTATTAAATCATGGCTTAGAAAAAGTTAAAAATGCCAACATGGCGTTGTTTTTAACCTAGGATTTTTTAGTGTGTAGTTGCATGACTTCCGCTCATTCTGGGCTCTCCTGGGTCTTGTATGAGTCTTCCTCAAAGTTACAAAAACTCAAGAAAATCACCTGAAAGTAACTCATCTGCTGCAAACAGGATATCAGCATCAAATGCTAAGTTTAAACAATAAAGGTGCCCTTTTTTGCTTTTATTTTTCTTAAGCTTGATTTGCTCTTATTTCAACACTTGCTTCCAATTTGAAGAAAGAAAAAAAAAAGTCCCACAAGGAATGATTTCAAAATGGTTATTTTTACTACTTGGGAACCTGGAACAATTAACTTGTCAGTAAAGCTATATCTCATCTCTTTACCGAGAGAGAACGTTGTCTTTTTTTATTGTCTCTCCCAATATGATTTGTTTGAATAGGCTACAAGTTGATTTATACACCTAAAGATGACTATTTATGCTGAAAGAGCAACAGCCTCTGTGGACAGCTGATCAAACCGGAAGCACTTTAAATTCCCATCAAGCTTTACGTGTCAGCGTTCAACTTTACACGTGCTTTTCCCCCTTAATTAACATTAATTCTCCTTCACTCATAAATGTGTTGTTAACACATGTATTAAGACATGATATAACGTACAACATGTCGACATAGTCCGCACACCATTTGCTTCATACCTTTACAACTTTCAAAGCAAATTAATTCATTTTTTATGAATTACCAACCTAACATCGTTTGCTTATGCTGCGTTCCATTTACCTCGGAAGTCGGAACTGGGAACTGGGAATGACGTCACAGCCGAGTTATCAGCGTTCCAGTTACAAAGTAGGTAAACAAGTTTGTAGTTCGCATATACCACATGAAAAATGTAAATTACACTATAGCAGCATATATATGCCGAACAATACTTGTATACGACTGATTTAGTGTGACCAAAACTAGAATGAAGTGCTACGAGGCTCTCTTCTACTGTTTACAACCGGGGCAGCCATCTCGAAATGTTAACTCGGGGCTGGTGAAGACTCTCCCACTTTCCCAGTGGGAAATGCCACTTCGAGGGACGTTCCAGTTGAAAAAACCAACTGGTAACTGGGAAATCCCCACTTCCGAGGACAAATGGAACGCGGCATACGTGCAATTAGAACTTACATTTCGGGTCTTTTAAACAAACTTCGTGTTGTAACGAGCTTTTCGAGCAAGGCGAGCTTCATTTCAGGAACGAAAGGGAATATTTGTGGTCAAACTACGACAAAAACACGAGAAGATAAACACTACGACTAGTGCAAACCGCGTTTTAAGGCTGATTTATGGTTCCGCGTTACACCAACGCAGAGCGTACGCCGTAGGGTACGTGACGAGCTGCGTACCCTACGCCGTGCCCTACGGCGTAAGCACTGCGTCGATTTAACGCGAACCCATAATTTAGGCTTTAGTTACCTTTCTGTCGCACCGGCATGGTCGCTGTTACAGATGTGCGCGTCCGTCCCTTCGAACTCAGGCACCAAACCAACCTGCCCCCGCAGCACCGACTACAACCCGCCCTTGTGCACGAAAGAAACAACTTCACCAAGTGTTCAAAGCAGGAAAAAAAAAAAAAACCCAGAGCCGGGAGCTGCGGAGCGGTGAGACGCGCTGCGTGGACTTTAGTACCCGCAGCAGAACTGGTATGGCCTGATTTGGACTGACTTTTTATTTTTTTAGTCACTGACTCTCTCCTGCCTCTGTCTTTTTTTTGGCCAAACTAGTTCTCAATTTCTTCTTTCAGTTGTGTCAACGTTGTCCGACCGGTCGGACGGTCCCCGTGGGTTGAGCGCACATCCGCGCTCCCTCCGAATGCCATGAACGCAGGTAGAGGCTTCAGAGGAAGCCCGTGTCCTGCAGGCATTGTCATGTTAAACAGCTGTATTGTGCGCTGCGGATAAAAGCCCCCTCTATTCTAGGGTGTGCTTTGAATCCAAGCCTAATCCAGTCAGAGCTGAGGTAAGATTTAGGTTTACAGATAGTCATCTAACTCTTGCAGTAAATACACATAAGCTCCTTTCCGTGCTTTTAGATCAGGTTTATTTATGGGGTTAATTAGTTAGTTAGTTAGTTAATATTTATTTCGGTAAATCACAAACATAAAAATCCATCCACAGGTTTTTCCCTGGTCAACATTGTGATTATTTTGACCGAAAGGTCTGGGCTTGAAGCATAAAGCTTATCTTGTCCACCTTTTAACATAATAGAATATACAAAAAGAACAAATTAAGTATCATGAGTTTACACAAAATAATAATAATAGTAATAATAATAATAATAATAATAATAATAATAGTAACAATAATAATAATGATAATAGCTGTAAAAACTGTAATAATAGTAATATTAATAATAATGATAATAATAATGATAGCTCTGAAAACAGAAAGTGAAAAGATGCTAAAGAAACTGACAAAACCAATTTAGGTTGTCATTTCATGTCATGCACATTCTTGTACATTCTTCTTTTTTTGCTTATTGTGCTTCTATATATGTGTCCATTACCTTTGCTTTGAATAATATCTTGTATGCTTTTATTGAGTTTGCTAATTTAAGGTCGTTGTCTAATGAGTTCCACAGTTTTACTCTTTTTGTATTAAGCCCTTTGTATTTGTTCTTACTGCTGTTGTCAAACATTGCTGTTCCCCTGAGGGTTATTCATGTTATTCATGCAAGCGCACACACACACACACACACACACACACACACACACACACACACACACACACACACACACACACACACACACACACACACACACACACACACCAAGTATTTAAGATGAAGGCATCCACTGAAATGTCACAGGTGTGACTTGCTTTCTGGACAGATACACCCTTGTGTGGGTCTGGTGGTGTTATCATGGTAAACAAGGTGTCATGTTTGGGTGAAAACTACTCCGTAGTCATGGTTAGCTCATACTGATTGGCTTGGATCTGTCAGGGTTTTTACACCTTCTTGTGTGACATTTCACACATTTATCAGCAGCATGGTGCCAATTCAAGTTGAGGGCAAAGCTGCACCCAAAATAATGCTTAGAGTTGATTGATATACACAGTATGTTCCCGGTTCTGTTTTGCGTATATCTAAATTGTTGTCCTGCATATTTAAACCTGGATCCCAGTCTGACAGGATCCAGGATCTTTAAGTTTTGTTCCTATACAGCAAGTACGAGCTAAAGCCTCTCAGGAACTTAATTCCCATGACTTTTTAATATAATATCCTGATTGCTTGTATTTCAAATGATCGGTTCTGGTTTAGCAGGTGGCCATGGCATAGTGGGTTGAGCTGGTTGCCTTCCAACTGGAAAGTTTCTGGATGGATCCCCAGCCACAAGTACCAGAAATGTTCCTGAAAGACACCAAATAAAGCCACATTTCCCCCACTGCCCCACCCACCAAGAGAGCCGGCTTCACAGCCAGATAACTGGGGAGGGTTCTGTCAGGAAAGGCATCCAGTGTAAAACCTGTAACTACGCTAAATCAGTATGCAGAACGTGATGAGCCACTGCTGTCCCCTCCAAAACAAAGAGAAAAAGTGGAATGAAATAAAAAAAAAAAACTGTTCTGATTAAGCATTTTACACCATTCCATGTCAGCTCAGGGTAATACGATAATAAGGAAAGTATTTCACTGGATGTGTGAAAATAAGTGCAGAATGATTGACTAACATTTTTACATGTTTTCCAGGAAATTGCACCTTAAAATGTTCAGCACTTTCTGAATTATGAATACGTACACAATGAGTTTTTATCATTGTTCCTTACGATTCCTGACATATTGTTGAAGACTGCTCGTACAGTGTAAAGCCACTAAACACCACACAATATTTGTACACTCATCACAATATCAGGTAGACCAGGTGTACATAAGAAAGTGGAACGCTTCCAGATCTGGAAGCATTCTTGCTTTAACATTCTATGTAGTATTCTGATGTTTTAAGCTTTTTGTTTATTACATGAGATGAAAGCTTGGTTTAAACATGGCTTCTGAGTCCCCCACCCCACTGATCCTCCAAGGATTTACTCCTTAGCCTGCTGGACCATTCTGCCAGTTTGAGCTGCCAGTGTTTGCATCCACATTTTTTTTATTTGCACACTGAAGAGCTGAGAATCAGAAAAAAAAGTGTTTCTGATTTTAAGAATGATGATTCATTTCAACAATTGGGACTCATTTGAGCTCCGTCAATTCAGCTCTCACTGTAAGTGAAATACATCCCAGACCTATTTACATACTTGTTGATAACAGGAAAGTGACATTGATTTTCCCACCCAACTCTGGCGACCAAGTGGATTTCCCCCAATGATGGACTGTACTTGGATGGACAATAATTGTACAACTGGAATTATCGTTATCATTATTATCATAATGTAATTCTCCTGACAATATAAACATTCAGATAAAGGGTCCACGCAGTAAATACCTTGTGAAGACAGTTATTGGAGAATAGAGACATGACAGGGAGGTAAGATTACAAAAGCAAAGTTCCTGCATGTTGGATGCATACTGTTGACTGTGTCTGTGCCTCAAGGCTAGACAGTAGAGCAGTTGTAGCAACACTTCATCGGTTTACCACACATATGCAGGCAGCAGCTGAATGCAGGTCATAGTCTGTGCTATTGTCATCGATCTGATCACAAGAGCTTATTGACTGATTTTGTTGGGTGCAGAAAAAAAACAAACTCATTCTGCATCTCTTACTCACAAACACGGGCACACAGATTCCAGCACAGTATACGTAGGAATCAATGTGGGCAGAAATTCATGCATGATTGTGGAAGTGGGTTGATCCCTCAGCACACAGAAGTATGTTTTTTTGCTTCAGAGCAGTGTGTAAAATAGGAAAGGGAACAAAGGGATGTCATTGTGTTTGTGCGCACGAGTGCGATGTTAGGCTCTATTGTTTATTGTTGGCCTGCGGCAGAGATGTTCTACAGGCGGTACTGATGCCAGGAGAACAGAGGGGAATGGTACATGGGGGACAAAAGAAAATTTTGTGATATCGCTCTCTTCCTGTGTGTATATTGCAGCAATGTGTTTATTTATCGGCAGAGGAAGCGACTATCAAAAGTTACAGAACAGCTGTGCAGCAAAACATCGAGAAGTGTGGTGGCATCACGGTATTTTATTTAAAATTGAGGACTCTGAAAGATTGCTCACAGTATTAGATATTCATCATTTGAATGTAATTACTAGTGCATTAATGTGTCAGAAACATTCTAATAAACATTTGACGGGGTATATATATCTGACATTAGTATTTGTTACATCTTCCCAGTGATGGATTTTAGACAAAAATGAACAAATGTAAAAAAAAAAAAAATCTTCACAAGAAAAATGAAAAACATTCAACTATTTATGATTTTCAAATTAAAAAACAAATGTATTCCCCTGCACTATACTGAATAATGAAGGGGGGTGGATTTTATCTGGCCTGACAATGGATTGATTGTTTCATTTCTTTGGCATTAAAGGCTATTAACGGGTTACAATGTGCTGAGAATA
The DNA here is from genome assembly GCF_033807715.1 of Cololabis saira. Lineage (NCBI taxonomy): Eukaryota > Metazoa > Chordata > Actinopteri > Beloniformes > Belonidae > Cololabis > Cololabis saira. The sequence continues at coordinate 31,377,296 of NC_084599.1, forward strand.
ATAAAAATCAAGTACAACAATGCAAGTTTAAACATCTCTCTAAGACCTGAAAGCAAAGCTTTTTGTGTTCGTGTGAGATGAAGCTCCATTTTAATTTCTAACTTACTTTACTTACCATTCATCAAGAAACAAAGCGCTTATGTGCTGTGCTTGTAGCTAATTATAGTAAAAACCTTTCCCACTGATGTGCGTTCATACCTTTGGAAGCTGTTGTGTGAGGCAGCGAGATAAATTGTTCCTGTGTGATCTACAGCCACGTGGCAGATAAGTGTCGAGAAAAGATGAGATGGGCGGATGAAGAGGGATGAAGAAGGATCCAGGCTGTTAAACTAATGGACAGGGAGACAAAGGAGCATCTGCAGCGAAGAGGACATGCTCTGCTGAGTTAAAACCACTCACATGATCTTTATCACTCTTTTAATCCTGTGTTTTTCTATTGACTCACTCACTTGCTTCATATCTATATTCTTTATCACCCACCATCTGTTTCTTATTTCCCTTTTCATTTATTCTCATGAATTCCTATTTTCTTCTCTTCCATCCCCGTCACCTCCATCTGCCTCTTTTCTGCTCTGCCTTTTTTCTTTTCCCTTTCACCCCTTTTTGTCCTTCCTTTTTCTGAACTTCCCTGTTTTCTTTTCATTTGCATCAGGTTTGTATTGAAGTCTCTTAATTCTTTCTTAATCCCCTCTTATTTTCCTTCCCCTCCTTGATTCTTTGTCTCAATAAACATGCAGACATAAGAGCAAACAGAGAGCCGCGCAATGGACCATAAGAAGAAAACATTACCAATAGTGACATTTTTATTATTTGTACAATAGAGACTTTAGTACATTATTCAAAACACTTCTTATATACTGAAAAATGGTACGTCCCAAAGCCCAAAATGGCTCCGGTGTAATCGCTGCACAGCGTTTTTTCAATTTTATACATATATTTGTTTTTTTGTTTTTTGTAAAAAGTGTATCTTAAATAATATGTACAGATAGCATCTGCAAAATGCATTCTAAACACATGATATATATTATATATACTTTAGCAATTACATTTCCCCGCATCAATACTCAAACTTAAAACTGGAAGGATTTCAGCTTGCATGTGCAAATAAATAAAGAAATAAATAGTTCTTTTTAACTAACCAACTTAAACTTGACAGTATTTCTTTCTTCAGAGGTCAAAGTACTTTTTGTCACACAACAGAAGAAGCAGCATTCAAGTTGGGTAGGTGTAGGTACTGCAGAAAGCATGGGGTACATTCACAATCAATATGAGTCTTTTTAAATCCGATTTCATTCACAGCTTATGTACATCGACACCACCCTCATGTGTTCGGCTCTTATGTTGTTTAAACACATATAAAATGACAGTTTGTATATTCATATACATATATATAATATATATTTGTATAACACAAATTCACAATTACAGTAGAAATACATTTTATACAGTTTTGGATAGTACATGTGTAGATCTCCGAGTCATACTGTGCGTACATCCATCCATAACTTTGTTACAAGTGTCTTTATAAAATATCACAATTTTGGAGCAAAGCTAAGGTATATCAATATATTTATAAAGAATTACCTGAAATATGTAGTAAAAAATAATTATATTATCAAACTTTTTTCTCTGTTATCATTATAATATCTTTCACATTTCAAACTCTAAATAGGGTCGGGTGGATGCCTGTAGTTCAGTCCTTCAACCACCTAATTAAACTGTGCCATTTTGTGTCGTTAATGCTGAATTAATGGAAGTCTAATATGTTACTACTTTAACGAGGGGCTGACACAAAGTGGACACAGGATGTCAAGTAAATTCAAAAGACGTTGAGTGAGTGGTGTGTCGCTCTGGCTAAAACATTAGGTCTTATACAGAACAGAAAAAAAAGCCCCACTGCTCGGAAATGTCTTCAGGACAAGTGTTGCATTCACACAAAGGCAGAAAATGAACCTCTTCAATGTTAGTTTTTTTACTTCTATGGATAGAATAGATAGCATCTCTAATTTGACCGTCAATCTTTGGCCAGAGACATCCCGTACCGTTCACATCTGAGGCAGAGCCAACCTCAAATACAGCCCCATTTTTCCTCACTATAACGCTCAATATTTCCTTTTTACGTATGCAAATCTCAACTTCTGTGCACACCCAGTGGCAATAAACATATTCTCAGGTTACATGTTATTTTGAAAATTCAAGTGCAACTAAAAACTGTTGTGACACAGATCAGATCATTCCCTGAAGAGGTGGACATAAAATCAGTGCAGATTTAACTATCAAGACACTAAAACTGGATGTCATACCTGACTGATTCTTGAGTGGAATCTTCCCCCAGAAAAGACCAGAGGTCAGGACAGCGACAGGAAACTTCAAGATAGCATACGCGGCTAAAAAAAAATGTTGTTGTTCTTTTTTTTTTAGGCTGTGTGAGCATTTAAAAACCAGTTTCCTGATACACTGCGTGCAGATCAGATCTGAGCCACAAAAAAGGTAAAAACGCTGATGTTTTGAACCTGTGTAAACAAAATCAAGAAGTGGTAGAGGGTCTACATGGCACAAAGCATGAGCAACCAGACTGGACACTTAGATGTCCGGAGACTAATAGAAGAAAGGCTGGGTGTCAGTGATCAGTTTTACAAAAGCAAGCGGTGACTTTGTTGTATAACTCAAACACCTAGAAAAGTATAGTGACACTTCTGTGAGAATAGCAGAAGAAAGGGCTTATAAAGATGGCACAGATATTATAATAGATGTTTAAAAGTGTGACAGGTTTTATATTAATAGAACTTTTCCACAATCAGTCTGAGTATTAGACTGGGAGTCGTTATGCATCAGTGCATATGTGTTGTACATTGGGCCATGGAGGTCTTCAAGTGTGTTGGTTCATGTGCATGGCAGTGTGTGTGTAAACATTAACATGACTTGCTCAATAGATGGCACTGCAGGACAAGTTCGGCTCTGCTGAAAAGCTCAATAGGCGGGGCCTCAGAAATATTGCTTTAGCTCTTTTCAATGCAGCTGTGCAAGCAACAGCTTTTTCAAACGTAACGCGAGTCGCAATAATGAACTATGAAAAGTGTTTTTCTATACAGATAAAATAGTGATATACTTTAGAAAATCATCCATATGGAGAAACAATCCCTGTAGGAACACAGGTGAGAATTCAGAATATAGTTTATCAACAAGAATTATATTAATCATAAACTTTTAGGGCCCGTTTAGGCCCCATTGAGAGTGTAGCTTTAGAAAGCCGAATCTTTGTACAAGTATACAAGGCAGAGAGTCTTAAGTTTTCAATTTCTGTACACTAGGTACACTAGGTAAAACTAAATAAAAACAAAACTGCAAACAGAACAAAGGGCAGCAGGAAGACTATAACAAAAACCAGTAAAAAAAAAGATAAAAAATCAAAGAATGATGTGGAAAAAATAGAAGATAAGAGAGAAGAAAACAAACAGTGAAGAAAAAGGGAAAGGAGCAAGATGCTACATGAATAAATCATTTAAAATCCATGATGAAAAGCAAAAAAAGGGCAGTAAAGGAACACCAAAATACTCTAAAATTAACTGAACAACAACAACTAATTAGAGTGGCCAATCAGATGACTGCCTAATTAACAAACCAACCCCAAAATCCAAACTGCAGCAGCCCTGTAGTGGGACTCAATAGCGTAGAGTCCTCTTGTGGTTCGTCCAGCCGTCCATCAGGTTCCTGATATCCTGATATTCCGGTAGACAAAAGAGCCGATCTGTTTCTATGGTACATTTGGCACTGGTATTTGCCTTTGGTCCAGCAATAGGCAAATAAATGTCTGTATGATTTTCAAAATAGGTAAAAAAGAAGGTGGGGGGGGCGGAAGGCGGCTCATATACAGTTCCACAAGCCTCCAGCAGAGGGCAGGTGGGGCGGTTTTGGATGGCGATGAGTAGAGAAGAGAAGCTTTGCTGTATTTGAATGTTTTGCTAGAAAACTATTTCTGGCGCGTGCTGCTGTCTCTCAGAACCACCATGTCGACCGTCCGCCGGAAACTCTTCAGCAGAGAGACGGCTGTCTCGTGCTCCATGTGTAAAAAATTATGTCCATTAGCCTGCAAGGCAAACACGCAGCACAATCAACAGCATGTGTGCGAGTGTGCTTGTATGAGTGTGCTGCAGTTTCTCCATACACATGTGTACGTGTGAGTGCTTGTGAAGGGAGGGAGGGTCAGTGCCATCATTATCTCAGAAACACATCACTGTTGGGGGAAAGAGAGAGAGGAGGAGGAGCTACACAGTCATGCTGTAGAGAGAGAAGGGGTAAAGACAAAAAAAGGGGCTTTTAGATGAGTTCATCCAGCTAAACTGCACATCTGTGGAGAGAAGATGAAGAGGAATAGAGAAGGGCAGGAACGTATGAAAGTTATGCTACATGAAGGAAAGTGAATGTTTTCTACAAACTATGACATCTCATTTCATTAAACCATCACCAATACATCGCTAGACTGAATTACTACATCTCTGTGCTTTTGGACTCAATGATAGAACTAATTGGATGAGAAATATCAAATATTAATAAAATGCAGAGAGGGCAATATATTTTCACTAGGTTTGATTTGTGTTTATTGATTTAATTAAAAGGATTTACATGCGAGCTGGAGGATTTTAAAACAGCTGGGCTTGCCTCTGTGAAAATGGGCCTGCAAAGTGTGCCAAGACATAATTCTACACTTGTTCATTTAAAATGTACACGTTGCTTTATACTTATTTTAAGAATAACATGTTGCAAGTCAGCCTTAATGCAGCTAGGAGGAGTTGATTTCAGCCTTTTGTTACCAGCAGTTATGACCACATTAGGATTGATTGGAATTCCATAAACATCCAGAAACAGGATGTCTGAAGTTTTTCTTACTCTGGGTCTTCAGTGTCAGAGGTTCCATTTCCAGGTTTGCAAATGGAACCTGTTACTACTGTTGATTAAAACAAGGTTTCAGGACCAACAGTTCATAGTTACCATCTGAATCTCTAAATTGGCAGGCAGTAGGAGGTCAGCACTTGATCATTATGTGTGAATGACTCAAAGACTCAGCAAAGACACTTGCCAACAAATCCCCGGGCTATTCCTGAGGACGGATCGGTATTTAACCCTTAGAGCTCTCACGGCACGGATCTACAGATACAGACCCTCGGTAAATTGCCATGGGAATAAAGGACAACTTTTATATGGTGATCATGTGTCATGTTTTTATAGGTCGCATCCTGTAGCTTCACAAAATGAAAAAAAAGTTTGTCGTTTTATGTGTTGTCCAGTCAAAGTTATCATTAATTTTGTATGGATTAAAAAAAAAAAAACTAAAATGGCAATACTTGCACAAAACTCACCAAACTATTTTTTTGTCTGTTTTGTTTTTTCTAAGTTAACTTTGATCTGTTTATTTAAAAAAAAAACTAACAGCTTTTTTGGAAAATTGGGAGTACCGGTACTTTTTGTTAAGGTTTGTTTGTAAAGTTGGTGAAAATAAAAAAAATATATAAATAATATGCCTATGTTGTGCTGAAAAAGGGATACAAGACACTTTATTGCACATTCTTATAGCCTCTATACATTTTAACATAATGGAAAAAAGCATCCTAAGTTGCTACATGGATGAGAATCCCAAAAGGGAGACTCTTTGAGATTCGGGAGATGCACATAATATACCACATCCCAATACGAACAAGCAGCTACTTCTTTCTTTCATTGCTTAAGATCTTTTATTCAGCTTCAACTTTTTCTGTAGCACAGACAATCCCTTCTACCAGTGTGTGCTAATCCATCCCTTTACCCATGTTTTCGTCTTTCTCAAGTGCTCTAAATAAATTATATCTAGCTTGCACCGCTCATTTCATCCCCCCAGAACAGACAAAGAGTAGACCCAAATCTTTCCGTTAAAATGTGACCTCCACTTCATCCATCCATCCATTTTTTATGCCCGTTTTATCCTTTGCAGGGTCACAGGGGTCTGCTGGAGCCTATCCCAGCTAATTACAGGCAGGAGGCAGGGGTTACACCCTGAACAGGTCGCCAGTCTATCACAGGAGTTTCAGTTCATGCTTGTTCAATATCAAGGCACTCTGAACGAAAGGAAGAGCAACTACAGAGGTAGTTGGAACCAGTTAAATCACCAAAACTAGGTTCTGCCATTATTGTGTCTTAATACCTTCACATAAGTTCGGTCACGTTTTTAGGTTCATATCAAAATAATAAAAGCAAAATGACATTGTTTGATACTTTTAAAATCTGTGTGATGGTTACGTTAAAGGTTCATGGGCCTCACCAGTTAATTATGGCAGAAAGAGCGTGAGACAAGGAGGGAAGAGGATGAGGTCGGTCCTCATCTCAGCATGGGACACACGCAGAGGCAGACTATAAAGCCGAGCAAATGCTCATATCTTTTACACTCCTTGGAGAAAACCAGCTAATGAGTTGACTTGTGATCACCTTTGCTGCACATCTGCGACTGCGGTGCACTTGGAGAGTTGCAGTATGTCAAACTAACTGTATTTGATAGGCAAATTGCTGAACACTCGCACTTTTGTCCTGCTGAATGCCCTGCCTCATTATTTAGGGATTATGAAAGGGTGGAGGAGGGGAGGATGTTGCTGACTGTGGTCCATTTGATGACAAGTGGGAGGACGTTACCTGCAGAATCTTGTCTCCAGGCTGCAGGGCGGAGGCTGCGGGCCCGTCATGCTGTACCCTAGTAACAAAGATACCCTATAAGTCAAAATGATACACCGTTAGGACAACACAGGGACACGATGGTTTAGAATCTTTGCCTTTGTCATGCTTATCTTAATATCCCCCACAAAAAATAAAATAAAATAAAGTGAACATTTCTGCCAAAAATATCTGGCCAGTTCTAAATTTAGAGAGGAATGCAAATTATGCAAAAAATACCACCTAAAACAAAACTGCTAGTATTGGTCATTACAGTATGATAGCACTCGCATTTGACTTTCTATTAAAACATATGCTAAAATTTGCAATTTGATTGATTTGTTCCTTCCCCCAAAAAATCATCTATTTTCACAGAGCAAGGATTAGACATGGTTTTAGAACAATATAAAATAGATCTACAGGAAGTATTTAAAGAATGTAGGAAAAAGAAGGTGTGGGATAAGTTCTGGCTAAAGAGAGTAACCAGGTAGCAAGAAAATCAAAAGAAATTGAATCCCCATATTTTCTCTCAATAACCCAAGGCAGAGATTGTAAAAACACCAACATCTTTTCATTAAGAGCTGAAAGATGTTTTTGAACACAGAAAGTGCTGGACAATGCCGTTCTAGGGACTGAACATGGTTCAACAAGTTGTGCAAATGTTGAACACACAATCGTGAGCTAAACAGATAAATGTGCCACAGGGAAGTGTCACCATTTAACAAAGAACAATACGATGTAGTAGTGGCAGTGCAGCAGCACTGACACTCTACAGTGTATGAGTGAATGCAGCAGCAAACACATATACTGCATGTTAGTAAGAGTTATATGTGGCAACACTGACATTCATACAGTGAGCCTCATACATACAGCAAAACAGTTTTATAATGTGGTTTACAACTGGTTTAATTTGGCATGCAGAGTGGTGCATATACATGCAATAACAGTATTGCTATTTCTTTGAGGTAAGTAAATTTAGCCAGGGGCCGAGAGGCATTACTCAATAAAAATATGTGAAATTCATATGGAGCTCACTGTAATTTACAAATTACGTTATTAGCAGCTGAAATAGTACAGCATTACTCACAACATTTAAAAAGTTACACAGTATAAAGCAGTCGCACACAAAGCTGTAGTGTCCTGCAAAAACCTCCAGTTTTCAAAGGGTAATCTCTTGAAAATTTGGGAGAAAATGGCCAAATTTCACATTTAGGATGAGGATGAGGTTTTTGCAGCTTATCTAGAAATGTATCTCCAAAAAATTACAGTTAGATAGATTTGATGTAAGTAACAACTTAGCATGAAACAACAGTATATCTTCAACAGGCAGGAACATTCATTTGAATTTTCAAATTTTCAAATGTTTATGACCCAGATCTGGCAAAAAAAAGCAAAAACTAACTTTTTCCGTGCTCAGATCCTTAAAACTTTCTTATTTTATTCCTAAACTGGGCTAGGAAAGGTGATATACCAAGGTCTCGAATCTCGAGCCAGTAAATACAGAAGTTAGTCAGTGTCTTCTTTCTGTTGTAAATGAAAATAATCCAGCACCTAAGAGGGTTTCAACTAGACCTTCAAGTCAAGCTTAAAAGATCAATCATTACTTTTCATACACTTAATGACTTCTCAAAGTTTCTGCAAAAAAAATAATTAGGTAAGATATAATGTACACCTATGAAATGTTTAGACTTCTGACTTTTTAAAAATACTCCTCTTTTTCAAATGACAATTTCCTGATATTTTGATATTATCAAGTCTATTCTTTCACTCAAAACATATTCTAATGCTGCATGTTTTCAGTTTTTCAAAGCTGGTTTTCAAACTGCATAATATTAATTTTATTATGAAGACAGTTCATTAATCTAGAGAGCTTAAAGTATATAACCTCACAATAAATATTGATAAAGTGGAGAGTGCAAATAAGAAGCTGACCATCAGGGGGCGCTACTGCACCGTGAAGCAGCTGTGGCTCCATTCGTCAAAACAGTTGATTAATAATTTAGCAGTAAAGCTGTTTTCAAAACAATCCTTCACAAATATTTTAGCTCAGGCTCTGTAAAGTCCTTGTTTTAAAACTAGAAGTGCATTCTCAGATAAAAATAGTCACAAATGCATATGTGGACTGTCTTTGACAACCTAACCTAAAATAAGTACCCATGTAGGTCAGAGAAAATTATCAGAACAGAAATCAAAAGCATCTACTTTATTCTGAGCTAAAACTGCTGACTATCAAAGATAAAACTTGAGAGGAACTGTTAACAGCTTTGGCAAGGCAAGGAACGAGCCTCGTGTAAATGGACTACGAAGAGTCAAAGAGGACAAAACCAAGATACTGCCTGCCTTTGTATCTTGGTACTACTACTGTACGCCAACAGGATCACATATTCTCCATCAAATCCAACAGAACTCTGTGAGGCTTCATTGGTGGTTCAAGAAAAGTAAAAAAAACATGTCACATCTCAATGTTTTAAATTGAAATTTGAAATCCACTTTAAAACATTTGCATTTAAACTACACATAACTCCGGTGACTCTGGTAAGTGTCAGCTGACATCACTGCAGATCCCTGATGATCAGCCGTGACTGTCACCTTCACTGTCAGTCAGTCACTGCAGGATGTGTGGTGATAGAAAACATTTTAATCAAAAGTGTCCCCAAATATGTCTTTTACCATGCTGTCGTTGGATATACATCGATATGCAATCATATCTGTACACCTTACATATTATTTCTTACATACTTCATGATTATCTTGACGAATATTGAACAAAATCTGCTCATCTGTGCCGTCTCCATCTGCTGCCTCTTTCACAGAGCATTAATAATGGACAAATTGCAGCTTGTGAAAGCATTTTGGATACAAGTAGAGATGGGAAAAGGCACAATAACTGTACCAGTCAGCAACTTTATCACCAGTTGTATGCTTAAACTAAAAGTTAAATGATGAATTGGCAGTTTCTGCGTAATCAGCCTCCACCCCCGACCTCAGCCCTCACCATTTGTCATACGGGCTTGTGTGGAGGCTGAATGTTTAAAGAGCCCAAGCTTTCTTTTAATAGATCAGCTGTCTCGTCAGTTCCTTAGCTACTGAGAATAACAGCCAGTAAAATCTGTCATACGTTCCATCCCCAGATCAAAGTGTTGAACATCTGAAATCACCCACGGCGTCCCAGAAGTAAGCAGCCTTCCTAAAATAACTGTCAGAGCTCTGTGAGCAGCCTCGCTCCTGCAGACTGACTATAGCTGCATGTTTCTAGGACAGACTACCTTGCGCAGCGGGCCTGGGGGATCTGCATCCCCAACAGGCTCTCTGTACATGGCACACAGTGACAGACTCCATCAAACTCAGAAGTAGAAATAATAGAGTTTAACACGTGTTGTACAAATTTTAAGAAACATTCTTTTTCTATGTTTTCTGATGCAAGTACATTTTTAAAACATCAATGAGCACACTTCATAGATAATCAAACTCACGTATCATCATAACTACTGAGGCTAGAAAGGCTTAGGAAATGCTCACTTAAACAATATTTTTTTTACAACATCTGAGCTCTGACAATTTGAAAATCCCATCACGCCTCAGATTTCTTAAGCACTTTAATGAAATACTCCAGAGTTAAATTGCTGTTTTCTAAGAGACTGATAAACAATCAAAGTTAATCAAGTCAGCTGCTGTGCCGCAGTCAGACAGATAGATGAAACGCCGGGGAAACGAGCAGCAGTTTCCATGGTAACTGAATGTAAAGCCGAGGAGGCTGTGATTGGCTGGCGGGCCGGGTCACTTCGTACCATGTCGGAGGGTTTGAAGGGGTTCCCCTGGCCACTGATGCCACCAGAGATACTGAAACCAAGACCAGGGTTCTTCTCTATTCTCACACACAACTACAGAGGAGGGAAGGAAAAGAAAGAAAAAAAGGACAGACAACTGAAAGTGAAATACACAGATTGTGAAAATCATTGTGCAAGCACATAAACATGTGGAAGAGTGCTTTGATGTGCCGTGTTACACATTTTGGACGCTATATTGGACGTCTTCATCCTTTAGGCAGGCATAACCGAGCCACAAATTGGCTTAACAGAGATTTTCTTTTTTGCATAATGTTAGTCTTTTCATACAAAAAACGGCAACAAAACCCCAGAGGGAGATCGGCTGTTTAGGCTGGTGGACTCGAACTGATATAGTAAAATAATCCAGGTGTAAAGTAACACCTCAGAGGCCTTTTATTCACTTTGTCAGTTATGTGCCTTTAGGAACGTTTTCAACTATTTTCAGCGAATAGACCTCCAATATAGCATGTGGTGTGGCTGCTGCAGGCAGACAGGTGGACATGCGGACATACCTGCTCCTGGAACCCGTCTGTGCTCTTCTGGCCTTTCGTCTGCAACAGGCAGCGAGCGCTTTGAGGCCGTGGGTTAGTGTGGGTGGTCATGACAACCTGGTTGCTATGGACCATGCCCTGGTTGCCATGGTACTGGGGGTTGGTAGCAGGCAGGGGGGGCTGGTGGGAGGTGTGAGGGTTGTACTGGGTTTGATTCCCAGACGGGGATAGGGCCATGGGATGGCCGCTGCTGGGGTAAGCCTGGCCGGGAGAGGGAATTGCTGTGTGGGAAAAAAAGAGGCTAGTAGCATCTGACTATAAGATGAAACTTTCAGTGATTGGTTATTGTGCAAGCTATTGATTTGAGAAACATTGCTCGGAATTCTTAAATGTATAATAGGGCTGTTCGATTAATCGATTTTAAATCGTAATCGCGATTATGTAATTAGAACGATGTTAAAACGTGAAAATCGTAAAATCGATTTTTCACACATATTAATGATTGATACCATATTAATGATTGATGGAAATACCTCTCAATACCTGTGACAAGTGCCCCATGGGAGAGGCTCTTTAGTGTAGGAGGGGGCGTTGTAACATGCCACCGGGCATCCCTCAAGCCAGATGCGGTAGACCGGCTCGTGTTCCTTGCAAAAAACTTGCAAATGTGAATAGCAAATGTAATGACTAACATTACACACCTGTACCTCCTTCATGGGTTGCATTATTATTTAGCATGCAAAGACCCAGTTTATTTTAATTAGAAAATGTCTTGTTTTATTTAATTGGAAATATAACTTACTGTATGTTTGCAAGTGCTGATTTGCTGATTTTTTTTTCCAGAGATAAAACTTTATATTTTATTATATTTTTTAAAACTTTTTTTCAACTTATTTTACAGAGTTTTGCACTTTATTCATTCATTTTTGGTTTAATAAGAGCAAAGTTTGCACTTAAAGCCCAATGGGGCAAATGTTCAATAAAAAAACAGCATATTTGAAATCATTTCTTTGCCTTTTGTCAATTCACAAAATAATCGTAATCGAAAATCGGATTTTGAGAGAAAAAAATCGAGATTTTATTTTTGGGCAAAATCGAACAGCCCTAATGTATAACTTTGGAACATTTCCAAATTGAAAAGGGACAACATTTGTATTTATAATTTACCCTGAGACATGTTTCCTTGGTACTGCCCCGGCCCACCAGAAGAAACCAGTGACAGAGACATGCCTTGCTGGTATTGCCCCCCTTTGTTCATCATCCCATCATAACCCTGCTGCCCTATGACACGATGAGGTGTAGCGGCGTTAGAGGAGGTGACGATCATGGTGTTGTGTGACTGGTGGGAAGGGTTGTGTGAATGTCCACCCTGTGACAAGAGGACAGATGCTCAGAGCCATGGCACAACACATTATTCTTTCCTCATAGCCATGCTCATAACTTTGTCATCATTTCAGAGGGTTACTTCTTTGTCTCTTCCATAATTTGAAGATCCCTAATTATGGACTGTTGACAAAAAATAAAAATAAATGCTTCCCTGATCAGTCACCTCTTACCTTCTTCATGAGGTTGTCAGGTGGGACGTCCCTCCTGCCGAGTGAGTAGGGAGTCCAGTGGTTGCTCCCTGACACCCCCTCCTGGTCGTTATCCATAGCTGCCTGCTGAGAGGGGGTCTGAGAGACACAAGAGGAATATTGATCAAAAAGAAATATTCAGTTTGAGTTAGATTCATTGATTAGATTTTGTCTGCTTCATTTTTTAAAGTTAGGAGAGATTCTACTGTTTTATGAATGAACAGGGCTAAAAGGGAAATCAGTAAATATGCTCTCCCATCTCTGGGAAGTTCTGTTCTGCAGTAAGAACAAGAATATTGTTTACCAGGGTTAGACAGCTGGAGTATGTGATAAAAACAGTATTTGAACATTTTATTTATGTCCTTTTGAAAACCGCTGACAACCCATCATTAACCTTAAATTATTTCCTTCACCTCAAGTTATATATGGTTATGAAACATCCATTATAACAGTCAGGTCACAAGTGTCATCATACCAACATTTTTCTTGCTCGTCTAGTGCATTAAAATAATGAATCCTGGGTAGAATCAAGTCTGAATGCAACAAAAACCTCCAATTGCTGTTTGTGATATTTCTTTTTCCCAAATGTCTACTGGGAAGTTACATATTTCTTTAAACCTGCTTTTTTATCAGAGAATAATAATAATAATAATAATAATAATAATAATAATAATAATAATAATAATAATAATAATAATGAGAAAGTCCTGACTAAGACAGAAGATGCAGCACAATTACAAAACAATCACACATAAAAACATGACACATGCAAGATTCATCTACAATTTACACAACAACATAAATCAAGAATGTATAACTTATTTGTAGAAGAAGCTAAATAAAAATATGTATTTTGGAAACCATCACTAACAAAAATGATGACTAAACTTAGTAGCTACTTTAGAGGTAGTAGATTTATTTATTATTTATTCCCTTATACAGAGCAGAGCAGTTTCCAGTGTTTCATGGTTTTCCTCACATTTCTGCATAACGACTGGATCAGTATAAATACACGGGAGTTGAAAAGCTTGCATGTCTTATATTCTCAGAGATCTTCTCACACAAAGCTTCAGTCAACCATTTTTTGGGCTTTTTTTTTTTTTTTTACTTATGTCAAATCAAATCAAATCCACTGCATATTTTAAAATAGTCTGAAATACGTGCCAATGTGCAGCTGCTAATAGTTCTAAAAGATGTTAATGTCTGAATGTATGATAATCTTGTTGAGGAAACATAACTAGACTAGACCTACAAGTGATGTTTAGTAATCTCTCTATTTTTGGTGTAAACTTACATATTTTATTTAAATATTGGTCAGATGGGGAAATTAAGGCTGATAACAAATGGTCACTTAAAACATATGTAGTGTAATGCTTGATGCGATCCGATACGCTTATAATAAGATCACAAATGACTGGAAATGAGGGCCGATCACACGCTAATTGCCAGGTTTGACCAAGGTCTACGGATGCTCCTAGTTGGCCATTCTTTATATCAACTGAGAAGTAGAAGAGGGAGTTCATAAAAATCAATGACTACAGTACAGACAGGCAAAGCTGTTGTCCTGTTGTCAAGATGTTTCCACTTAAAAGCAGCAATGTGTGAAATCCCCTATTGCAGGGGTCGGCAACCCGCGGCTCCAGAGCCGCATGCGGCTCTTTAGCGCCGCCCTAGTGGCTTCTGGAGCTTTTTCAAAAATGTTTTACCTTTTTTTCTTCTTTTTTTTCCTTTTTCTCTTTTTTTTCTTCTTTTTTTCTCTTTTTTTCTTCCTTTTTCCTTTCCTTTTTAATCTCGACATTTAGACTTTTTTTGTCGAAATTTTGACTTTTTTCTCGACATTTTGACTTTTTTCTCAAGATTGTACTTCAACATTAATCTCAACATTTCAACTTTTTTCACAAAATTTTGACTATTTCCTCGACATTTCGACTTTTTTCTCAACATTTCGACTTTTTTCTCTAAATTTTGACTTTTTTGTGCATAATATAGATACATGCAGCATGTGTTGCCTTCATTCTAAGGCTTATGCAAGACTTTTCATTTTTTGCGGCTCCAGACATATTTGTTTTTTGTGTTTTTGGTCCAATATGGCTCTTTCAACATTTTGGGTTGCCGACCCCTGCTCTATTGTGACCTTGGGTGGGCATTGCCCATTTGCAAACAGAGCTAAGCATTGGTAAACAGCAGTGAGCAGGGATTGATTGTTTTCAGAGGGATACTCACAGCGTTGGCAGACGGAGGAGGAGGTAGTGGCAGCCAGCGGCCAGCAGGGGGCTCATGCTTAGTGTTATTGTAAAGGTTAAAGTTCAAAGTGCTGCTGCGCCCCTGGCCGTGACCCCCGCCCTGACAGAGCATGCCCAGCGTGAGCGTGTTGTGCTTTAGGACACCACTCTGATTGGAGAAGACAACATTACACGACATGGGTGAATGAGGGGGAGGAGTGGGAGTGGGGGGGTGGGGGGGGTGAGGTGGAGCCAACAATGAGAGCCAACACAGCTCCACAAACAAATAAACAACAGGAACACCGATAAAACAACAACAACAGTGCATAGTTGCTGAAAGCACAGAGAAATGTTAGCTAGTGATCAGTCAATACACACAGAACATTGTGCCGTACAAGCAACCACAGGCGGACCACTTCAATTCAATATTTGTATGAAATCTTTCAGAAAAGCAACATATATGGATATTAAAAAACACTTTGCTCAGTAAGTGCATTAAATCTATCAATATCAATTATGTATAGTGAAATGTTAAACTTCTACCCACTGAGCAGTGACGCATTTCAATGAGTCATTTCTTTTACATCTCAAATGTCAAAGCCAATTCTTGCTTTCATTGTGATGAGACTGTACTTGTGACACTTTATTTTTTTCATGATTTTACGATGAGCTTCTTTCAGTGCGTATTCCAGACCTCTTTCCATGTCTTAATAATCCCTTCTGTTGAGTCAACAGTGCAAAAATAATGAACTTGACATTTAGGAAAAATGCTCAATGGCTTTCTTGCTGAGAGTCAGATGGGGGGAATGATAACTCTCGGGTCTGAGTGGTAGATATGAAGCTGGAAGCTGGAGCTGAACTCTGGAAACAAGGGTCAGTTGCCCCTAACCAAAGGTAGACTCATCACTACTCATCAGTCCCTCAGTCCATCCATCTGCACTTATCCAACACAGACTGAGCAGACCTCCTTCTCAGTCACCTCTCCCAGTTCTGTTGGAACTTTCCTTAACCTAGGTCCTATGTCTGCTCCAGGGGCTCCTCCTAGCGGGACTTCTCCAAAACAGGGAAGTTATTGAGCCATTAGATCTTAAGGCCCTGACACACCAAGCCGACTGTCGGCCGCCGGGCCGTCGATGAGCGTCGGTGCGCGTCTGTCGGCCTAGTTTTCCTGGTGTGTCCCGCACGTCGCCACAGGTCGGCCGCCAGTAGGCAGCTTTTTAGCGTCGGCAGTCGGTCAAACAGCTCACTCTGTGATTGGCTGTTCCCAGAATTTCCCAGAATGCGTTTCGTCGTCAAAAAAAAAAACATGGCGGACATTTCTTATTTTTTAGTGAATAAAATCAATATTTTGAGTTAGTTTCTGCATAAAAATGCGTTTTGATTAAATTTTTAGCGAGAAATATACATTTTACTTTCATAATATTCACTCAGTGAATGTATATAATCACTCGCTTGCCCGTTGTTGCGAAGTCTTTTTCAAACCTCGCCAGAATAAAGGCTGATTTATGGTTCTGCGTTACAGGGTACGGCTTATGGCGACGCGCGCCATAAGCCGTACCCTACGCCGTACCCTACGCCGTAGGCTCTGCGTCGATTTAACGCGGAACCATAAATCAGCTCCCGAGCCGGCAGGCAGGCAGAAATCCCAACATTTTCGGAGCAAATTTCTTAACAGGCGTAGCTACAACTGTTAGATTTCATCTATTAAACCAACATTTATCTTCCTAAATGATTTATTTCAGCCAGCGGTAATTCTCCACTGACCTGCGGGTTTCTCCCCGGGACGACGGCAGGTTGACCTGGCGATCACGTCTGTACGTGAGCTGCTGCTGCGCCCTGGACCGGCGGCTCTTCTCCGAAAACATCGCAGCAAATTGAAACGCAGACTGCGCAGAACGTACGTGCTAGTTGGCGGTTGGGTGTCGTCTTTGCGGTGTGTCCAACTGCTTCTTTTTGAGCCCGACCCAGCCCGACACAGGCGACGCAAGGCGACACAGCAGTCGGCCGACAGCAGTCGGCCGACAGCGGGCGACGTCGGGTTGGTGTGTCCTCGGCTTTAGGGAAAGCTTGACCAGAAGTGACCCTACTCTGATTGCTCTCCAGATGACTGACCTTGACTCTCTGTTCCTAAGAGACCAAACATCCTCAAAAAGATTATTTTGCTTGCTTGCCTTTGGGGTCTCATTATTTTGGTAACTACCCAAAGCACTTGACCAGGTATGCAGGTTTGACTGTAGCTCAACTGGGTAACCAACAGCTTTGGCTTTTCTCCTCAGATCACCTACGACCTCGACCAGCCTGTTCAACCTCCACATCATTGCAGATATTGCCTCAGTTTGCTGGTTGGCCTCTTGCTGTTTCAAACACACTCATGAACAAGACCACAAGACACTTCAGCTTCTTCACTTGGGACAACAATTCTCATCCCGGGAAAGAAAGCACACATAACCTGAAAAAAACCACCCACAAATGTCATCTTAAAAATACTAAACTAGAGACCTTTTGCCCCTTCATTGCATCTGGAAATGCTGTTTTTGAAAAGAATCAGTGACCAAGATCAACCCTGGCAGCATCCGACACCCACCAAGAACAAGTCTGACTTACTTCCAGCAATGTAAACCAAGCTCTCAGTCTGGTTGTATGGAAACTAAATGGCCCAATAGCAGAAGGGTAACATTATCCAGGACCTTAGAAAACCAAGGGTTATTGTTATCCACCCCAAGGGCCCTGCAAAAGAAGGGTTATTTAACTGCCTCAGCAATCTAAAACCCAATAATAGGTGAATCACTGTTAAACTCCCAGGCCTCTGCTTCCATGATGGAAGACGTCATGGAAGGTCCTCGCAGTATAACTTACATCGCAGGACTATAAACCCCAGCTGAGGTAAGCAGCATTTCGTCTCCACTATAAACAGTGTTGGAGAAGCGTCACTTTGTCCCTCAAGGGACATCTCGCAGTTTTGCCACTCAGAGCTATTGCCTTTTAGTTTTATATTTAGCATACTGACATGAAAGTGTTATGTGCAGGATCTTATCATTCAACATCTGTCATGAAAACACATGAGAATATTGACCTAAATGTTATTTCTATAATATTTCAGTGCCCTGGATCCGTGTCAAGATAGCCACATTTAAATATCCTTGTCACTGATAGATGATTGTACGTATAATTTTGTGTAAATAAGATACATTCGGATTATTTTAAAAGTAAAAGTCATTCTGAATAAGTGCTGTGTGTTGAATTAAACATCACTTGTTTTGTTGGTCTGAGTTTATACAGCAAGCTACATTAAAAACAGTCAATTAAGATTGTCTGCAACTTTTCACTTGTTCATCACATTGGAGGATTAACTGCAATTTATATGAGGAAATGTGATTTTTAAAGCACATATCCAGTTGTGAGTGTGCAATAATAAATAAAGGCTGACACAGTGACAGTGTGAAGTTGACACACACATGCAGCCAGGCACAAATCTGGTCAACCTTACAACAAAGACTGACATAGATACAGACAGGGAGGGCTTCCATGTGCTCGGTGTTTGCGTGTGCATTTGGCCATTTTTCTCTTACAAGGGACTTCTCCATCGTATCGACATACCCTGTCCAGTCGCTTGGCCTCGATGTGCCGGAGAAGCTGTTGCCTCCAGTCGGCAGGCATCTTGGAAGTGATGTCTTCGGGCTTCTGCGGTACGACGGGTCTTACTTTGATGGTGTCTTCAGATGGCTTCTCAGGGCAAGTTGCCAGGGTGTAGTCAGGTGGCATTTTCTCCAACAGTGCAGCCATGGTGGGGCGAGCCGACACTGGACGGGCCTGACAAATAGGGAATATTCAAATAAATGGTAGAAAAGAACAAAGTTTGCAACGAAAGAAATACAAACAAAGGCGTGCATGGGGAAAAAGCTGTAATACACTACAGTCGAACCATCACTGACATTTTGGAAAATGTGTAAAACGTGTGGTATGTGTAAAACCATGGCCTTCGGCCACAACATTTGTTTAGTTTGGATTATGTCCGTTTTGATTGTATCATGTAATTTTGATATAAACACAGTAACAAGCTGACCTTGCAAGAGTCATGTGTTGGGTTTTTTTTTTCCAAGTTTGGGAGAAATCCGATGCCTTTTGGCTCCATCCACTTAAAACAACAAAGAACAAGTCTGAATATTTGTAGCTTTGTTGAAAGCTAACATCTTGGAGTTCAAAGTTCATTCCCCCCCAAATCAACTGAAAGAAAACACCAAAACCAGCCAGGATTAACTTTCAGTTCTCCATAGATTGGTTAAAACTTCCCTCATGTGCATCCAGTCATTTTATTCTTGTAATACAGTATTAACATTTTCATACACAAACCATTTTCAAACATTTGACCCTTCCTCTCCAAATCACGATATTAAACCTCAGCCTCACACACATGACTGTCTCAGAGAATTATTATCACTATTTTTATTTTAATCTATTTTACTCTGTTCACCTTCTCTCAAATAAACGTCTGACCTTTCGTAGCTACTGATGCAGATGATCCTAGTTATTTATTGTACGTATTGGATCAATTCAAAAGACTTCTTTATGACCCAAGTTTAAAGTATTATAAGTATTGTAATTTTCATTGAAAAGGTACAAACTCTACTGGTGTGGGTCGCAGTAAATAGCTAATTAATACTTTATTGCACGGTTTAAAAAAAGAGATGAAATTGTGCACTTATTTATGAAAAGACTAAATTAATTTTCAGTTCCACTGATCACTGTTTCAGATTCAGATAAGGATTTTTTTTGCGATAGTGCAAGTTAAATCTCTATGGACCTCAAACTTGTTGTGAAAAAAACAACAGATTTTTAAAAAACACCTTGGAAATCTATGATGCACACTTATTTTTACTACATCTTACACAAGAGAAGCCGGTATCGTCATTAACTTCGGCCATTATTGCTAGATTAACCATTAATGACAACATCTTATTCCATACAAGCTGATGATGCTTTCTGCTGGAAGGTGAAGCTTCCTCAACAACTAAGAAAAGGAAGTTCAGTTGGATTGATTCAAAGCTTTAAGAATTACCACGACCTGGATGACAGGGAGTCGTTGAAGCTGTAACATGACTCGTAAACTTTGATGGAGAATTCTGTGGCATTCCAAGTTTAACCGCTCTAAAAGACAACGACTTGAGGCTTTAACAGCTTACACCATCACGTAATCAATAACAGTCTGACCTGAGATGCTCCGTAGGTCTCAGTACTGTAGCTCCTGGCCGACAGAGGGCGGCGCTGAGTAAGGCTCTTGGTCGGATAACCAATCATAGTCTTTTTCTGATCCTGGTAAGTGGGATAGTCATCGTCATAGCGACCATTTCTCTTATTGTGCATCATCTGGTTGTCAGCCATGTTGGTGATGGCAGCGTGCTCCATGGCTGAGTAGGCAAGAGGCCGACCATAATGAGGGGGGTCCACCTGAAGATAGCAGATAGGAAGATAGAATTTTAAGATTCAATTTCAATCTCAGAATATGAATAATGTCCAAGTGAGATGACTTTTTCAATTTCAATCTCAATTTTATTTTGTTTTTATTCATTTTTTGAATACAGTTCAATCACTCACTGATACAAAAAAATAGGTATTTCATGAACTTATAAGTTCAGTGTCTTTAGTTAATTGATTTGTTTTTTTCCATTTTGTTTTCTATAAAGCAAGGCAATCATAAAACCATAGTTTTGTTCACTGTAATTTAATTTTTGCATGCATTTAAATTAAAACAAAATAATCTGTGAAGTTTACAGATATTAGTACAGTTTTAAGAAAATTGTGTTTTTATGTCATTATTTTTCAGTTATTTGTCTAACCTTCAGGAAACACAAATTTGCCGTAAATGTAAATGTAAATGTAATGTAAATGAGCAGAAATCTGCTTCTGGGCCCTACCTGTTGTCTGTACTGAGACTCCTGCAAAGCTTCCTGCTGGGCTTCATGAACTCTGCGAAACAAAGCGAGCTCTGTAGAGCTCACCAAAGAATCTGCTCTCCTCAGGAAGCCTGGCCTGGAGCGCTGCGACGGCATCGGCTGCTGCTGCTGGCTGGGCGGGCCGTCCGGGCTGATTGGAGACTGGGGGAAAGAAAACATCTCCAGCGGTGGATACGCACGATACCGAGGACTCACTAGCTCCTTGGGAAGCGTCTTTCCCGGTTGATTCAAGTAGTCCAAAGCCTTTGATGAGTGGTTGACATAATCTGGCGTGTTAGGGAAGGGGGGAGGGACCCGACGATCCATGGTCACCTGCTGGATTAGAATGGTTACCAGTAAGTCCACAAACATCTCTGTTCTGAATTTGGAGGTTTTGGTTTATCAGCATAACATTTTGTCATAGCAATTAGGGCTGGGCGATATGGACCAAAAGTCATATCTCAATATTTTCTAGCTGAATGGCGATACTCGATATATATCGATATTTTTTCTGTGCCATAATTGGGGTTTCCCCCAAAGCATTATAGCATAGCATCTCTGTTAGCTTCATTTTTTATATATATATATATATATATTTTTATTTTTTTTAAATCGATATCAACGATATTGTCTCGTACCATATCGCGTTTGAAAATATATCGATATATATTAAAATCTCGATATATCGCCCAGCCCTCATAGCAATGATAAAACAAATACAGAAAACGCCTGACCTGGGGGTTGTAGTTCTGGTCAAAGTGATAGGCCTTGTGTGGAATGGCAGGTTTTTGGTTCTGTCCAGACTGGTTGTGGTTGCCATGTCCTGGGAAGCCCAGCTCATCATCTAACATGGGGGCGGACTGGGATCGCGCCATGCTGGTCTGTTCCATAGAACCGGGCAGGTCTTGACGGTCCAAACTCGTCTGCTGCTCAATGGATGAACTGTAGCTCTCCATGGGAATACTGGAGAGACACAAGAACAGTTGAGCTCCGATCGTGCAGGAAATCCCCCTGGACTTACTGGACTTGTGTAAATAAATAAACTACCTGTACACTTTGTAGGACCCAATGTCAATCTCATCTATGCTTTGAGACTTCTTAAACTTGGATCTCGTCTCCTTCATCATGGGGGACAGGCGGTCGGAGTTTTTACTCATCACCACCGTCACCTTGTTGCCCCCGCCGACACTGAGCTGGTCCTTCCTGTTCTGCTCCCCCTGACTGTCGTGATACGTCCAACTTCCCGGCAAAGGCCCCGAATTCTGTTCCAGTCTTCAAGTAGGAAACATTAATTACAATGCAATGATTATGTTTTGCGATTTAAAGGTAGGGCCACCAACAGAAAAAGGCATAAAAAAAAAAATATATATATATGCAAGAACAGGTGAAATATTGTAACAATGCTCAAAATCTGGAGACGAATTTGAATATCTCAAGTTTATTCTAGGCAAAGAGTCTAAACGCTGATTTAGCACGCACGCACGCACACATCACGCACACACGCACACACAAGCTTTAAGTTTATGGGCTCAAATTAATGCCATAAATATTTTGTATCTGTAAATAAACTTTGTTACTTTTTGTGCGTGTGCAAAAAATATTTGTACTTGCAAAAAATATTTGTACTTGTAGAAGTATTTTGTGCGTGTGCAAAAAATATTTGTACTTGTAGATACAAAGCTACAAACTTTTTTACAAAAGCTACAAACTTTTTTTACAACTATGAATTTATACATTACATTACATTTTATTGTTATTGTTATTTTATTGTCTGAAAAATGGTTCAAATATGTTATTTTGTTATTTGAATTTTTTTTTTAATTTGTTTTGTTGATGAAAAAATATGTCTCTATTTTTGTAGTTTGTAGCTTTGTATATACAAGTACAAATACTTTTTGCACACGCACAAAATATTTCTACAAGTACAAATATTTTTTGCACACGCACAAAATATTTCTACAAGTACAAAGTTTATTTACAGATACAAAATATTTATGGCATTAATTTGAGCCCATATAAGTTTGGCTTAATTCTGGTTATGTGATAAAAAACAACGAAACAAAGAGAAAAACACCTTCAACCAGTCCAAACCATCCAAACCTACCGTGGGTCTATGTCCTTGCGGTCAGGGTTGGGGCTTGAGCTGGGTGTCAGGTCCAGCTTGGAGGGGAAAGCAGTTCTGTCTTCCAGTGGGCTGGGGGTCCTGGTCCAGTTCTGCCAGGGGTTCTGAGAGGAAGGTCCAGATTGTGGGTCATTGTCCGGGGCGGAGCGTTGGTTGCCGTGGTAGGGAAGCGTCTGGGTGTCCAGCTCCAAGGGCACTCCTACAATCCGCTCTTGCCTGAGGAGCGGGCGGCGGCCGTGTGTCGACTGGCTCCGCGGTTTGGAACCCAGCGGTGGATTTCCCTGGCTGGTGTTGGATGACGGAGGGTCCAGGGGAGACTCCTCGGCATCAAAACCTGTGTTGTCATAGTGAGGGGCCTCAGACCAGTCAAACGGTTCGCTGAGTGGGCGCCGGTCTCCGCGCTGCTGCAGGGTTCCTGACGGAGGGGTTTCTCTTTGAGACAGGAGGGGTTTGGAGTCAATAGGCTTTGGGAATGACTGGGCAAGTCTACAAAGACAGAAAATGTACAGCAATAATTGCACAGCGACGGATGATAAGATGAATTGAATTACACAAAAAATGCGATGTTACATAAAAATGTGTTGTATATATCAGAACAAATTTGCAATGAGAAAAGCAGGACTTTCTCCAACTGGGTTAACAAACATGTTTGCTGTAATTAATGCTTTTGAGTGCATGAACATAAAATACCAAGGTTTTCAAACTCCCTCAGGAGGCCCGTGCGGTTTGCAAATACCATATTTTACAATTACAGCCCAAAAAAGTGTACAGGCTGAGATCTGCACCTCACCCCGGGGCACGTGAAATGACAGTTTTAATGTCAAAAAATACCAGAGCATTTCAGCCTGCAGGAACTCCTCAGAACAACGAGACCATGGAAACAGTGAGCAAGAAAACAATCATTTCAATGTTATTAGAGACTATAGGTTTCCAGTGATGGAATATATTCTCGTTTGAAGGCTATGCTATCAAAAAGTAACAGATGAAGCCAAATCCCTGTAAAGTTATCTGGTACCGCTTGCTATCGGACTACTGATTGAAGCTTATTGGAAGGAATATGTCAACAACTTTCTCACAGTTTTGCTGTTTCATGATGACGGGTGTACATTTTACTGCTTTCTTTCCCAAGGAAGTAAAATAAAACCGTTCTGACACTTGTTATTACAAATGACTAAGCAAGAAATTCCACTTTGAATAGCTGTGTATTAAACGGAGTACACCTACATTAAATCAGAGTGTGATTAACTTGCTGTAGCTATTTTATTGAACTATAAAAGCTGGCTTACATACAATTATTAAAATAATACCTATTCATTTCTTATCTGTGAAATGTCTCTTCCAGCATATAATGTGTCTCGTCAAAAATGTGTTGATATTAAATCATCTGAAGTGCTCTAAAAACCTGAATTGACCTCTTTATTTTGCTCACTTTATATATCTGGGCGTTTACTTTGTAACCAGGGAACAAATGATGACATGATGAGGAGATAATTACTGGTTAGCCATCAGGAAATGTATGATTAGTTAATGGTCCATCTATTCATCTTTTTTAACTCCATTTTACCCGGCTCAGGCTGACATGGAAGCTAGAGTCTCTCACTCCCTTTATTAGATGAGAAACAGAGTTCCACCTTTCACAGGTCTCTAGTCCATCACAGAGACCAGGTAATGGTCAATCCTTCTTATCCTTTGTCTTCTTTTGGTTTTTCCCCTTTAGGGGTCACCAGAGAGCATCATTCCTTTCAACCTTAACCTGCATCTTCCTCTGTCACATCCACCAATTGCATATAGTCCTTCACCTCTTTGGTCTTCCCATTTTTCTTTGCTTTTAAAAAAAATGTTTGACCTTTTTTTTCCTTTCTGTTTTTTCCTTATTTCTTCTTTTTTTTCTTCTTTTGTTCTTTTTTCTTCATTTTTTCCCTTTTTTCTCTTTTTCCTTCCTTTTTCCTTTCCTTTTTAATCTCAACATTTCAACATTTTTCTTGAGATTGTACTTCAACATTCATCTCGACTTTTTTCTCGAAATTTAGACTTTTTTCTCGACATTTTGACTTTTTTCTCAAGATTGTACTTCAACATTAATCTTGACATTTTGACTTTTTTCCTCAACATTTCGACTTTTTTCTCGAAGTGCATAATGAAAAAAAAAATCTTCCCCCAGTTATTACTAATATAGATACATGCAGCATGTGTTGTCTTCATTCTAAGGCTGATACAAGACTTTTCATTTTTTGCGGCTCCAGACATATTTGTTTTTTGTGTTTTTGGTCCAATACGGCTCTTTCAACATTTTGGGTTGCCGACCCCTGTTCTAAAGTATTCACTATCCCTCCTTCTTGTTTGTCCAAACTATCACAGTCCAGTCTCCTTGCTTTGGTCTCTGAGATGTCTAAACCTTGCTCTCCCTCTAATGTACTGCTTCTTAATCCAATCCATCCTTGTCTCTCACAAAGAATATTTTAACATCCTCATCTCCACCACCTCCAGTTCTCCTTCCTGTCCCTCAGGCTGTGACACTGTCTCAAAGCCATAGGGAAGGGCATGTCTCACTACTGTCTTGTAAAAGTTTCCCTTTACTGTTGCTGCTCCTCTTCTATTACAGACAGAGGTGTCAAGTAACAAAGTACAAATACTTTGTTACCTTACTTAAGTAGACATTTTGGTTATCTATACTTCACTGGAGTAATTATTTTTCAGATGACTTTTTACTTTTACTCCTTACATTTCCACGCAATTATCTGTAAACTATCCAGTTAAATTGCTCAATCCGGATAGAGTGAATTTGGTTGTGGTTGTTTCAGATGTTCTTGTCCAGTTTTGTTCTTACATCCGTTCCCTCAGATTCCTGCAACTAAACTTGGATGTACATTCCAATAAAGGTTAGGATAAATGATAACATGTCTCTGAAGTTTGACTTTTTGCACCATTACTTATAGGCAACTAGTCATCATATCTCCTGCTCTCTGAGACACATGTTAATGCTCAATCGTACACATATATGGTTCTTTAATATATTTGCATTATACTAAGATGCATTCATTTTCAATGGCTTTTGTCCTTAATGGCTTTTTCCCCCTTACATTACTTTTACTTTTATACTTTAAGTAGTTTTGAAACCAGTACTTTTATACTTTTACTTGAGTAAAAAACTTGAGTTGATACTTCAACTTCAACAGGAGTATTTTTAAACTCTAGTATCTATACTTCTACCTGAGTAATGAATGTGAATACTTTTGACACCTCTGATTACAGATAACCCCACCACACACTCTTCTCCCCCCACTCCAACCCTGCCCCCACTCTCCATCTATTTTCCATCCCCTTTCTGAACATTCGAGCACAAGTATTTAAACTACTGCGCCGTCTTCATCTCTCCTCCCAGCACCTCACCATTCCACCTGCTTCCCCTTTCATTTACAAATATCTATTCCGTCTCCCTGCGACCGACCTTCATTCCTCTTCTCTCTAGCGCATATCCCCACTTCCTTCCGCAGGTTATCGTCCACCTGCTGCCTACTCTCGCTGCAGATCACGTTGTCAACTAGGAAACCTCATCGTCCACGGAGACTCCTGCCTGACCTCATCTGTCAACCTATCCATCACCACGGCAGAGAAGAAGGGGCTCAGGGCCGACCCTCGACGCAGACCCACTTTCACCCCAAACCCATCAAATGTAGGATCTAAAGCAGCGTTTCTCGGCTCCAGTGGTCATTGGTCTGTAGCTTTCTCCCTGCTCAGCACAGCTGGCTCAAGCTAAGGGATCACTGACAGACTAATGCAGACCTTGATGCCAAGCGAAAGAGGCAATCCATTCATTTGATTCAGGTGTGTTGACATTATAGGAAACACCTAAAACATGCAGGGAAGTAAACTGAGAAACACTGATCTAAAGGGCACCTATGCCCTAGAAACTGAAGCTTTACCAGAAAAGATCCTGGACAATCATTGGGTTCTAACTAGTCAGTTAATATATTTGATTGTACTAAACCTTTAATATTTTATTACTATTTAAACTATTTTTGCTGTTTCTTTGTCCTTTTTAGGTGATTACTTTTTTTTTTGTATGAAACTTTATTTCAATTCCAGAAAATACAATAACATTAAAATAAATGACAGGCATCATTCAATAATATAAAAAACAAACATACATAGGCATCATTATCCAAAAAATATAAAGTTGTTCTCTTCACAAAAAAAGCTACAATAAAGTGCAAGTAGTTTGTGACATTAACAATTACACTAAATAATAAAAGGAAGGCAATACATTCAGATATCCGTAAACCTTTCTTTTATGAGGTTGACAGTGGTATTACATTTTTTGTTATTAACCAATTGTATTGTCTCAAAATACATTTTGAAATCTTTTTAGGTGATGACTTGTGTCAAAGAGAATTTCAGTATTACATCATTATCTTAAGATTAATTCCCCATCATACTGAGTACTCTGAAATACATTTACTGCGTTTCGTACATTCAGTTAAATTTAAGCTGGCAGCAAGTCCCTTGCTTGTTTGTTATTTGTTCTCTGGCAACAAAGCATTTTTTGTTTTACCTCATTGTAAAGTTTTACACAGAAGAAAGCTCAGAAAGAGTATCCCGTACAGAAATCTGCAGCCTAATCACTCCGTCTGACCTCGATGGAGCAAGCACGGAGATTAAAAGAGACAGAAAGATGTAGGGAAGGAATAATGGATGAAGAGATTGTTAGATGGGCGAGTGGGGATGGGAATGGAAGAGAAGAGACGATGAGCAGTCGGAGACATGATGAGGTGAATGAGGAAACAGAACAAGGAGCAGGCGTGTGCGGTTACCTGTTGGTCCAGTGGCTCTGAGGAGCCTGGTCCTTGTTGGGGGCCGGCAGGGCCGGGTTGTGTTGGTGTAAGTGAGAGTGCGTGTTGGCCGGTGGGTTGGAGGAGCCCGAGGAGCCTTGTGAGGGGGAGTAGTCAGAGTAGGTGGCTGAGGAGCCGCTGTGGTTCAGACAGTGCAGTTTATCCACGTCTTCATCTGTGGACTCTGGATGAAGACAAACAAAGGAAGACAAGCATCTCTGTTCGGTGAAAATGTCACATCCCGTTCTGACAGCCTCTTGCTCTGCTGAGAAGCTCCTCACACGGATGAAAGAAACAGCTTAACCTTCAAGATTTTGCGTCTTTCCATGGATCTTCTCCAAAACTATCTCAAGAGACACTGTTCGTAAGAGTATTGATTTAAGGGTAGAGACAGGCAATTAAACACATACTTTAGTGGTTTTAGTTTTATGAGCAGCTAAGAGATTTGAGCGTAATATCTCAAATAATTAGAGCAATTATAGTTTAACAACAATCGTGATAAAAATGTTTTAAGTCTATAATGATAACAACACAAGCAGGATTAGAAATACTCGCGCAGTGAAGAAGACAAGACTGAGCATAGCATTTATTCTTTAAAAGTTGGCAATTTCCTGAGGGGTAAAATTACGGAAGAGGATTAAAGCCACTGAAGAAAGAAAGAGACTTCTGAGAAAAATGTCAGAATTCTGACTTTTTTTTTCAGAATTCTATTTTTTTTTTCTTCAGTAGCTCTAATCCTTTTCCGTAGTAAAATAAATGTGACATACTTGGTGACAATACTACAGTTATGCTGGGAAAATCTCTCCCTTTTCAACTCTGTCTTTTACTGCTCTGTAAAAAACATCCAGTTTAAGGAGATGAAGTCACACTTAACTATATTCCACCACTTCCTTCAGCAAAGTGTGCCTCTTCTCTTTTAAAATCACTGTTAAAACACATTGCGATCCACTTCAGTGGCACAGCCAATGCAGTATCAGGCCACGTTGGGTGAGGATAAAGATGGGGAGGGTGGACACTTCTGCTGTGATTTTGGTCTGCAATGTCACACTACCCTGCAGACAACTCACTGAATGTTATATTTTTAGACAATTCCGATTTAATACCTATATTTATTCTTTTTTTTTTTCTTTCTTTTTGAATGCATCATCTTTCAAAAGCAACCAATCAGATATGTGCATTTACTCTGGTTAGTCGGTGAAGCAGCGAGCAAGGGGAGATGGGCTCGAGCGCAAAAAAGAAAATAACATGGTGCTATTTTCAATGAACGCAGCCAGCTGAAATAATCACAGGTGAATTAGAAGGTGTAGTAGACTGAAGTGTTTCTATTAGTGTACTGACACGTCTCGTCAGTGTTCCACCGTCCGTGTGCATTTATTCCACCGTGTTGTCAGTTGGTTCAGTAAAGGTTAATGGCAACAATGGAAACTGTGAGTCAGCCTCGTTATTCTAGAAGCTGTGAAAGACACAACTGGAGATATTATCTAAGCTATTGCTTTCCAGAGCATTCTTGGAGGTCAGCACAGGATTAGACATATTTCAAATTGTCCACCTGTGTTTACATCTGTTGCCACAGTCGCATATTCAAGGATGCCCGAGTTGTGTCAAAGGGCACAGACAAGTGCACATATCAGATTCATTTACAGATATAAATGAGGCATGAAGCGGATCTGAGAATGTCCAAGTCCATGCTCTTTATTACCGCTCAGATGTGCAGTGGTCCCATCGTGTCTGTGCCACATAGGAGGAAAAAAACCAGAACGGGGCCACTTAAACCAGTAAACTGCATCCTAATGACAGGATTGTTATGTTACTGTTTTCAAGATGGTAGTCAGTTCTAAACCCAAATATATGCTGTTAAGCACAGAAAAAGTTTGTTTTCTTTCATGTGTTTTTCAAAATAAAAGAGCATTAAACAAAGGTTTTTGAGTTATCTCCAGAAATTACAAGGAACGCTATACTGAAAAAAAAAAGGAGCGCGTGATGTTGTCTGTTTCTTTGAACGGACAACATCTTAAACCAGCTGTTTTCTCTTTTAATCTAATGGAGTGTAACTAACTGGATGAAGCCTTTTTCCAGGTACTGTGTGCATGTGGGAGAAATGTCCTTGTTCTCCTGTAGAAGTCGTGCTCCCTCAGCGGCTTCATGGTTTCAAACTCAGACAAGGCATAAAAGGCCAGATGCCATTTGAGAAAAATGGCAAAATAAAATACTCCATGTTCTTCTAAAATCTGTCCCTGTGTTATTTAGTGATGAGACACACAAAAGGCACCCATGGAGACACCAATCTTAACAAAAATAAATAAAAGATTCACATGCATGCAACATGTTTACGTTTGGACGACATTAAGTACACTACACTGATACAAGACGCTTTATAAAAAATGGAAAGAAGGTTGCATCAAAAGAAACAACAGTTTCAAAAAGACGTAAAGCATCATCTATAAATTCCTTCTTGTAAAAAAAATTAAACTGTTTTGCATTTCGACAAAATAAACTAAATCACATTTTTGTATGCAGTTTACACTCAACCAAAACAGCCAAGGTGAAAATGAATTTGAGTTTGTTTGAGTGGATTTGGCGATGCAGCTTTGAGGGAGGACAGCAGTTCATAGCGGGGCGTAGATTATAAACTGAAAGATGTGATTACGTCACTGAATTATTAGAGCCTAAAACAGATTTCTTTTCTTTTTTCTTCTAAATTAGGGGCTCATATTTGCTTTGTTTTCCTCACATTAGACAAAAGCCTTCAGGGCAGAAGAAGTAAAACAGGAGGAACTAAACGCTGCTCTTGCCAGACTGGGACCAAGATTCACAGTAAAGGTCCTCAGCATTCCCTCCCTCTCTCAGTAATGTTCTGAAATTAATCTCCTTGCCACTGTGACTAATTAATGGACACTATTACAACAGGCCCCACAGTTCCTTACAAAAGACCACATTAAATTATCATGTACAGCTTTATGTGTCGGTGTAAGCGCATGCATGTTTGACTCCATGAAGTCCATGGATGGGTAGCTTTAAAATGATACTCATAATCTTTATACCTTTCTTATCCTTCCCAAGGAGGACCACCTTTGGTTTGTACATCGGTGGCTCCACCAGCGTGGGCCTCATGTCAGAGATTCGGATGTCGTTGGGAGAGCCTCCCATTGAGTCCTGGGGAAGAAAAAACAAACACGCCGGTTGACATCAGCTGGCTATAATGCAGCGGGAAGCATTTAACAACCTACTTAACTGCTGAGGTAACACACTCACGGACGATATCTAACAAAGAATAACTTTGAAAATGATCGCTTTGTCCTGAATCTGCTTGCTCTGCACAATAGTGAGAGCACAACCGGTACTTTCATCAAACAATAGGGAGGTACAGTAACTATATTTATTGCATAGTTTAGCAAGTTTTTGTATTCTTTACAGGAATTTTGCACACCTAAAGATACTAAAAAGATCTTTTTGCAACATTTTTCAACCGTATATGCTTTTGTTCATGTTTTATTGTTACCTCAGGACTGAAGTATGTTGCAGTACTAAAATGTTCTGCCAAAATGTATCTATGTTGTTCCAATACCACATGAAAGATGATTATTGATAGATACAAATACAGGAAGGCTACATGCTGTAGGGGAGTTTCATTTCTTTCTTCCCTTCGCTGGGTGACCACACCCCCTGTTTGGGTGAAAACAAACGCTGTAAAAGTACAAACGGAGTTGGAAACATGAGTGATATTGTGCCTAAAAGGTGCTGAGTAGTGTTTAGTTCATCAAATGATGAAAATAATGCCAATTTATGTTTTTGTTTACTTCCTTAACCCTCAAAACCCTAAAGTCCCCAGATGTGGGGGATAAGAGAAAGCAAGTAAGAGCAAAGTAGCTTGGGGTTCAAAGGTTAAAGAGAGAGGATAGAAGAAGAGGAGCTTTGTGGCTTCAATCGACAGAGAAAGAACATTTGAAAGTGTGGGAACTGGCCAGTTATTACTTCTGGTTTGTGGTCAAAAAAGTAAGGAAAAAAGTAACCTGTTCTGGTGTTAAACGTCTCCGTCGTCAAATGTGATGCTTCAGTCAGAACGGCAGTGTCTGAAATACATTACCTGAAGATTCAGTAACTCAGCTGTAGATGTTGGGATATGGCACCGTGGAGGTTTTATTTGTCCACTTTGACGGAGGCAGACTGAAGGAATTTCCTCCATCACAGTAAATTAAAGTTTTCCTACATAATTCTGGTGATTGTAGTGACTGTTTACCTGTGGGGTCTTATGATTTGGGCACCAAAAAGCTACAAATCAACACTGTGATCTTATTTATCATCTTTAAATACCTAAAAAGTATGAGTAACGGCCATTCAAGTGTGAAATTTTGTTTTCACCCAGAGAGGGGCGGGGATATTGTCCAAAAGCAAAGTGTCCAGATGTGGTGATCTCATCTGTAAACCCCGATCTTTGGTAACAAATATCTGGGAACACAGTGGTGACTTAATAGACTACAGGTAAATGTAAATGGCTCATAAATGTATTTCATAATAAAGAAAAAAAGGCACAAGTCAGCTTTTACTTGTTGCTTGGATTTGTGTGTGCGAGGAGAAAAAAAAAATCAACATAAAGTCAAATCTACAAAATAGAACAAATATAGGTAAAAGTCTTAACCAAACTGTCTGTACTCTTAAAACAATGTGACTTAAATAATATAACTGTATCACATGTAGGGCTGTTCGATTAATCGATTTTAAATCGTAATCGCGATTATGTAATTAGAACGATGTTAAAACGTGAAAATCGTAAAATCGATTTTTCACTTTTTTTTTAAATTTTTTTTTTTTTACCTTGTCTGCACACATATTAATGATTGATACCATATTAATGATTGATGGAAATACCTCTCAATACCTGCGACAAGTGCCCCATCGGAGAGGCTCTTTAGTGTAGGAGGGGGCGTTGTAACATGCCACCGGGCATCCCTCAAGCCAGATGCGGTAGACCGGCTCGTGTTCCTTGCAAAAAACTTGCAAATGTGAATAGCAAATGTAATGACTGACATTACACACCTCTACCTCCTTCATGGGTTGCATTATTATTTAGCATGCAAAGACCCAGTTTAGTTTAATTAGAAAATGTCTTGTTTTATTTAATTGGAAATATAACTTACTGTATGTTTGCAAGTGCTGATTTTTTTTTTCAGAGATAAAACTTTATATTTTATTATATTTTTTAAAACTTTTTTTCAACTTATTTTACAGAGTTTTGACCTTTATTCATTCATTTTTGGTTTAATAAGAGCAAAGTTTGCACTTAAAGCCCAATGGGGCAAATGTTCAATAAAAAAACAGCATATTTGAAATCATTTCTTTGCCTTTTGTCAATTCACAAAATAATCGTAATCGTAATCGAAAATCGGATTTTGAGAGAAAAAAATCGAGATTTTATTTTTGGGCAAAATCGAACAGCCCTAATCACATGTGTGCGTTTCTCCATATAAACAGTGTTTGACAAACCTCAGAGCTTTCCGTTAAATCTTCTTTGTCCTTCCTCTTGGGAATGTCGATGCCAGAGTTATGCATTGATCCCTGGTCCATAAGCTGAGACTGAGAGAAGTCCTGCATCTCTCTGTCTGTCACCTGGCAAACAGTTTGATTCTTTCCATCATGTGATGAAAATATAAAGATGATGATACATCTAATATGCCAATTTTCTGCCGCTCCTGGCAGATTGCATTTGTTGCCGTTGAAAAGAGCTCACATCCTCTGTTGTTTGTAGATCCATGTGGTTTTAAGGTTTAAACCACAGAAGTGGACAAACTGACAAATGCAGTTGATGATTTTTGACCACAGACCAATATTTCTGGCGTAGTTAATCTACCACACTCTCAGGAGGGAAGGAAAATTCAGCAATGTTCTGCTTATATTTTAGCTTATGCTATGTATTTAAGCATTTTTGACAATTATCTTGTTAAAGTACTCAGTTATCACCCTTTGAGCCACGTAAATAATAAATATGTGCAACTTTTCCTCACTTGAACACACAACCAGCACCAGTTGTGTGCTGGGGGACATCTTGACCGGCATATAAAGCAGTTAGTACATTTGAGCTGCGTAATGCGTGCCTGCGAGTCGTGTTCACGGGTCTGCATGCGTATGTTCGTATGTGTCGTACCTCTTTAGGAGGCAGGGGCCACGGTGGTTCATACGGCTCTTTACTGAGGTGCGTATGCTCCATGTTTCCTCCCGCTGAGGTGACCGTGCCCGTGCTCAGCTGGTGCTGGTGCCCGTGCCCGGCATGTATACTTTTACCCACAAGACTTTGCACGGACTTGACCATGTTCTTCAGGTCCTCGGGATAGGGTGTCGGATAGCGCTTGAGATTAATCTCCACCTATACGGATGGAGAGAAGGAATGCCATGTCACCAGAAAGTAAATTATTCTGAACACATCGAGAGAATTTTTCAGAGAATTCATCCTTTGTTATTGACGTTTTGCTGCTCTCCCAGAAGGAAAACAGCAAAGACGCCTCGCCTGTGACTTCACTGATCACATCTCATCGGAGGTTTGCTCAGTTTCCTTTTACAGATATGCTGCAATTAATTCTTTTGGGTTTAATAATACTCACATGCAGTACTCGAGTTGTAAAAAAAAAATCAGGGGGGATGGTGGATTTTATCATATGGGGACAGATAATTTGTGCTGATTACAAATAATATAATATATTACAAATAATAGCACTGACCAAAACACCTGCAGAAATACTGCAGGAATGACATAGCAGCAGTTAAATGCAGCCTTCTGTAAGCTTTAAATATCCACTGGGCTTACATCAAATACATCAAAACACAACAATAAAAAACAGTTTTCTGAACTTCAATATGCCTCTGTCCTTCACAGGATAAGTAAAATGGATCACTGCAAAAACTCAAAATAAGAATATTTGTTCTATTTCTAGTTAAAATTTCTCATTTCAGTAAAAAATCTTATTACACTTAAAACAGGACTCATCACTGGAAAAAAACAACAGTTTTCACCTGTTTCAAGTAGATTTTCACTTGAAATAAGTAGAAAAATCTGCCAGGGGAACAATATGTTTTTTGCTTGTAATGAGAAGATAAATCTTGTCCCACTGGCAGATTTTTCTACTTATTTCAAGTGAAAATTTACTTGAAACAGGTGAAAATTGTCAAATAAGTTATTTTTATGGTGTTATTTTTCTGGTGATGACTCTAAATGTTGAAATAGCAGTAAAACCACATTCATTGATGAAATGACAAGGGATGGAAAGGGGGGATGGCAGTTTTACAGGGGGGATGATTTTTACTGTTTTTATTTCAGGGGGGATGCCATCCCCCCTCATCCCCCTTCAACTCGAGTACTGCTCACATGACTGTATTTCTAGAGTTCTTTCATAACCTCCTGAGTATATCCAAAACATCTCATTGATTGCCCAAAAACAATCACAGTTAGGTTTTTAAATGTTCCCATTAAGAAACTCCTTCACTGTTAAAACAATCCATAATCAAACTTAAGCATTTCCATAATCATTATTTGACAAAATGTATATATTGATGTATAACTCTAAAAGAGATGCAGCCAATTGAGATCGCTTCTTTGTCTTCTTCAATAATAAAGATGATCCATAGTTGTTTAACAAGTTTAAAACTCCATCAGAATCTGAAGCTTAATTGATTCAAATTGCCTGTTATTTCCACGGTGTTTATGTAATGAGTTCCACGAAGCAGTGGGTGGTTATGAGACAGTCTCACATTTTCTAAATAAGCCAAACTATTCTTAGTACATTTGCTTGCTATTTACAATAATAATTTAGAGCTGGACATCCTCCAGATGCTGTCCTTGTGAAAAATGAACAGAAAAATCTTGCCTCCCTCATTCTGTGCGACCCACTTAATAAGTAAGAGAACCCAAAAGGAATGGAGGAAGGAAAAGGGCTGACCTTGACCTTCCCAGAGTTGTCTTCTTCCTCTTTCTTGTCTTCAAAGTCAAAGGCCACAGTCATCCTCTGCTGTCTCTGCTCTTCCCACAGAGTAGGATTAAAGCTGTCACTGTCCGACTGGTAATCTGCACACGCGTAGAGAGAAGTTATAAATGTTCAAGGGTAACGACTTCCAATGTGTCATAGAAACTCAAAAGCCACCAGTCTACATGAGGCACGTAACATCATATAATGGAAGAAAGGCTTATACCGGAATACCAGAAAACCTTGAGTGTCTTTTTTAAAAATACTCTGACTCAACATTTGACCATTACATGACAAACACACACAAGCACGGTTTGTACCCTCATCGTGTCGCGGCTGCTGAGGAAACATGTAGTTGGTCAAAACCTTCTGTTTGGTTTCTGGATGGGCTTCTGTCTGCAGCGGGATCAGAGCCTTGGACTGCAAACAGGCACACAAATGTTCAGATTAGTATTCATGCAGGAACCTTCCCCGGATGGTGGCCGTCCCTTTATTACTAATGATAACCTAAAATATGTTCTTGAAAGCAGACATTTATTTGTACTCTATCTAAATCACCCCCTGACTGGCTGCAGAGAAACAGCACTTTTCACAAAAAGTCTCTAGTTTGAATAAAAAAAAACTAAGAAAGAATTAGCAAATCAATTTGCCAACAAGAAAAATCCCTTTTTAATTTAGATGACATTTGATTACACATTCAATTTTGCTGTCTGAACGCATTATTGAACTGTAAATGTGATGTCAATAGAAATGATAGTAAATCAGAATAGAGTAATACATTAAATTCCTCAGATTTCATTATAGACTATGACTTATTATACCCTTTATGACACTTTAATGTCATTTTAAATGAAACTCCATGATCAGTGTTAACTGATTTAATGCATGAAATGGCATGAATGAGCATGAGTTTGACTTTCGAGGCAGCGCACGAATGCATAAGTGGCTATTTTAAATATAAATGTCAGTCTGCACAACTATTTCAGAAATTGAAATTCTAATTTATTCCTCATTTTACCTGGTAAATAAGCATCCACTGTTGCCATACCTTATCCTGGAATTTAACACTTTCAAAGAATCGCTTCAATCTGACACAACACGATATAATTAAAAATAAAATAATCCATTGAAAGACACATTATAGTTGCTCCATCTGGCATGGAAAAGTGGATATCTGTTACATAATCAATTGGTAATAAAGTGAATCACAGTCAATTTACTGCAATTACTTTCACTGCCTGATCCATATCATCTTTTTGCTTAATAGCTTAAATTGACTAAGATAGACAGCAACACATCTTAAATAAAAGTGTTTCAAGTGAGACTGAACTTCAACTCAGTTGACAACTATATATATATATATATATATATATATATATATATATATATATGTATATTGTAATTAGCAGGTACAGTCTCTCGGTCAAAGTAGGAGGGGAGACAGGTACCTGATTGTCAGAGAGCCACAGAGCTGCCAGGTCCTTTAGTTTAGTAAATGTAAATGGTAGATTCTTTAACCTGAGAGGGAAGAAGAAACAGAAGAAAAGAGGGAGGGGAGAGAAAGAAAAGAGAGATGTCTCCTCTGCCCACGCACTGTACAGCCTGCAGAGCACGTAACCATGGCAACACACTCACTCATTCCCAAGGCAACTGCAGCCCGTGGAAGCAGCTATAGACCACGACGGCCATTGAGAAAGTGTTGCCTGCGTGTGTGTGTGTTCGTGTGTGTGTGTGTTGTCACGTATGAGTCATAGCCTGGCTGTGTGATCGTGTACCTGTTGTCGCTGAGATTAAGGACACGCAATTTGGTCATCTGTCCGATCTCGTCAGGAAGGAACTCCAGCTTGTTGGACCGCAGTGACATCACCGTCACGTTCTTGCAATTACCAATCTGAAAAACACACCCACACACACACACACAGAAACAATCCATCCAATCACAGTCACTGCTGAACAAAATCCAGCACATTTGACACATGCAATCAACTCACTCTGCACGGTTTATCCGCAGTTTAGGTGGTGCTACACGTATGAATGTTAAAGACATTAAGATGGCTATGATTAATTCTATGGTGTTGTTCATTCACATGCAAAATAAAGCACAACCCTTCTCCGTTCAAAAGCTTTACAGAAGGACACAAAAAAGAAAAAAAATGTATCTGGCCCTCACAACACTAAAAGGCCTTTTTTTTTTTTTGCAGCTGTTTGGTTTTGGATTTGCTCATGTGCTTGCCCTGATGCATGCCCTAATTTTGGTCAGGCTTTAGCTGCTGGACAGAGGAGCTCAGAGTCGAGTTGGACATGTGCTGAAGTCCAAATCCCCCCTCCACCACCATACTTGAAGGAGAGTGTAAGGTGCTTCTTCTGATACTCTGATACTTCTGATGCCACTGTGCATTATGGCTAAACATCACCACTTTGTTCTCATCTATTATGAAAGCATTATTGTGACACCTTATGGTTTATTCACATACATCTTTGCAAATCTAATATGTGATGACTTTTTATTTGTGATCTTTCCAAACAAACCACACTTGTGCAGTCCTCTTCTAACTCTACTTTCTGAAGTCTGAACAGCCTGAGATGTAGATCTTTAGGTATTTGCCATATCTTTGACGATTACCCAGTCTGACCTTCTGGTGTTTGGATGTCCACTCCTGAGAAGATTGGCATCTGTCTTGAATGATTTATTTTATACTCTAAGCGAGAATTAACTGGAAATCAGCTTTTCACAAATGCTTCGCTCTATTGGCTTAGTTGATCCCAAAGAAGGAATGGCATGGTGAATATTTCGTGCACTGCTGTTCATTAGAGGGTGTTTTTTACTTAATCTTAAGAATGAATGAGGAACAGATGATTGTTTTTACAATTATGTCCTCATACGTAATATTAGCATAATCGCATGCATGAAGATCATGAACAGCTACTAAATTTCTCATGATGTAAGTAACAACAGCTTATGTCACTACTGCTGGTGAGTTACTTTTTCTCTTTAACTATATTTTGTAAAACCATAATTTTGACATTATATGAAAACATCCTGCTGCAATCACTGAATCTCATCTGTAGAGCTTGTCTCCACCATCACTTAAGTGGAATTACATTTTCAAGTCTTGTCAGAGGCTTAAAATACCAATTTTTTGATGGTCAATTGTCTCAAGTGTAAACATGAACTGTTTTCACAGTAAATGTATAGTTCTCACTCAAAACTGCTTTTATTTTAGCACGTATTTTTGTATTTTCCACTGAAAATCTGTGGGATTTACGGGATTTAAAAGCAGTCGCAGACTTTGTTCAGTTCTAAAAATGAACAGTGCCGGCACTGGAGTGCAGTGTGAGTGATGCCGGTACCTCCCGAGGCAGCTCTGCGAGGAAGTTCTCGTCAGCAGCAAAGGTCCTCAGGCTGATCAGGTAGCCGACGGTCGGAGGCAACGACTCCAGCTCATTACAACTGCAGTCCAACTCCTCCAGCAGAGACAGACTGGATGAAAGAAATACAGTATAACAGAGGGGCATAGAAAACAAACAAAAAGAACAAACAAAAAAAACGAAGAAAATCATTCTGCAAGCTATACAATCTGTAGTCAGCGATTATATATTATATTCAGTTTGTTTGACATTATTATTTTTATAACTGTCAACAAATCCTATGAAAAGACTTAAACCATGCATTGAGCAATGATATCCAATATTGTATATTAACTTAATATCTTACTTCTTTGTACTGCAGTATTAAAATTAGCAGCTTCATTTAGTTTTCTTCATTAAATGTTGATAAAATGTTGTTAAAATAACATCCACGTACTTTCCTGCTATTAAAAAAAACACATCAAATCTATATAAGTCTGCAGATGAAAACAATCCCAAAAAATACACCAATATATCAAGTGTATATATATATCAAGCATTTAAAACTCTCTTAAAGCAATTAAATCCATAAACCAAACCATCAGTAATGATTTCTGTGTGGGTTTTGGATTAATTAAGCTCCTGAGAGTAGAGCTACACTGGTTAGTTAAAATGTTTTCACTGGATTTGTTGAAAATGACTATGAAATGTTGATTATGTGTCATATAGAGAGGGAAATGGTCACCTTGTTAGTCAGTAAATGAATAAATGTAAATGTTATATTAATTTGGTCAAGAACTTTGCCGGTTTTAATCCCCCTCTGTGTGGAGTTTGCATGTTGTCTCCGTGGTTACGTGGGTTTTCTCCTGGTACCCCGAGTTCATCCCACACCCAACAACATGTGTGTCAGGTTAACTGATGATTCTAGTCTGACAATAGTGTAAGTGTGTGATTGTTTGTCCATATGCGGCTCAGAGACTTGACTTTGCCTTTTGCCCAAAGAGATCTGGGATAGGCTCCAGCAGAGCTCTGTGGCCCCGCATACGAGTAATTGGGAATAGAAAGCGGATGGATGGATGTATCTTCATACGCTGCCATGCATTGCAAACACTCTACAGGATATTCTGCCTGCCCTACAATGGCCTGGCATCACTTTAACAGCAGGCTAATGCTAATGAAACAACAATGTTACACTAATGTCCTGTCACTACTAGCATTGCATTAGTCTGCTATTATTATTCCCAATTGGCCAGACCATCTGGGCCACCATACGGTCTGACAGGTGAAGAGAGGAGTGGAAAAGAGAGGAGAAGGCCCTTGCATCCCATACCGGGCTTTAAGCAAAGGTCACATATCCCGTTATTTCAGTCGTCAAAGCATTATTTATGGAATTTATTCTCAAAGCATCCGGATGAAATAAACAAATCTTTTCAAAAGATTTGTGCCTTTGTGTTTAAGTGGGGTGTTTTGCTCTTAGTGAGAGCAAAGATAAGGAGTTAGTTTTACATCAGGATAAGCAGAGCTGGATAAAAGAGCAAGCAGGAGAGGAGAGTAAAATCATAGGATTAAACACTTAAAGTAAAACATGTCTGGGAAAATAGTAAGCATCAAAAGAAAAAACACAGCAATTTAACAGCCAATTTAAGTTTTCATGTTTGTCAATTATACACATTATCAAACTGTACTGAAACAACTAATAGCAGCGTTATACTTGCTATGGTAAAGATTTAAATTTCAAGTGAATACACGTCTCACTGATGTTTAAAAGTCACTTACTCTGTATAGGAATATGCACACAGTACAAACAGGATATAAACATAAGCATAATAAAGGTTTATATTCACCAAGCGTAACAATTAATTTAAACTCTACATGGGTAAGAAAGGGAACTTTTTAAAGGAAGTAATGAAACTACAGCACAACAACCCAAACAACAAAAAAGTTGTTTGCTTTACTTTTCTTAGTTTTACTTTAACCACCTTTTTCCATTGCAGACAATATTGACCCAAGATATTTCACATTTGATTTGAACTTATTTTCAATTGTTTATCTGTCCTGCTCTCAATGTTGAAACACAGAAGTTGAGAAAGTGCAGGTTTCACAAATGTATAATGCTGCCATTCAAATTTACAGCCCTATATAATACTCCACACATCCTCTGTGAGAGACAGGTCAGGAACGCACCAGGACCTGAACACTCTTCTTCCTCAGCCAGGCCTTTATATTCTATGAAAAATGTGTTGTTTTTTTTATTGTCTCGCTGAAAAAATGATCATCCCAGGAAAAGAGTTGCTCTAAAATCCACTTTTCTGCACTGTTGCTGCCATGGCAGAAGTGTAAATGACCTTTTGGAAGGGCACTGATGCAGCCCATCGAACACCACAGAGCCTGGCTTTGGGACTTGCTGATAACAGACTGGATGGTCTCTTTTCTTTTTCCAAAAATATACACTCGACATACAGATTTGGCTGACCGCAGTATATATTTCCACTTTGTGACTGTCCATCCCACATGCCTCCAAGTTCACAGATGTTTCTACCATCACTGGGAAGGGGTAATCCCTTACTCATGTGATCATATCAGCTGTGGAAGAATGACAGTTATTGATGCAGTGCTGTCTGAGAGAGCAGAGATCACAGATGTTTCAGGGATTTTCCTCACACATTTATTGAGAAACTGGAGATCCTCTGCCCATCTTTGCTCTACGAAGACTCAGCCTTTCATGGATTTTGCGTTTATAGCATGTTGAGATCATTTGAAGCTATTTTTTATTTTCATGTTAGGATTGGTTGCAGTAGACTGTAATTAAAACTGACTTCACTGACACTGAAAACACTGCAAGAGCAGGTTAATTCCATGTAGACCATTTGACAGAAATCCATGGAAAAGTGAGGCTTGAGCAAGAGACACAGAGAATATGTTGAAAAACAGGTTAAATACACAGAAGCGGAGCACAGCAACAAGATGGATAAGCAAAATCAGAATGTCGGACAAAGAAAGATGGAGAGACAGGACTATACACTGGACACAGAGGGACTGATGAGACACAGGTTACAACAATTACAACAGAAAATTAGAAAAGTCCAGACAAGCAAACCAAAATCAGACATCAAACGAGTGAAATGCATTTTCAAAATAAAACCAGAAATAGAGCAAATACTAATGAAACACAAAACGTGAGCTTTGCAGAAGCCAAACATCAAGACTGAATCTTAACAAAGACATGATAACTAAAGATGAAAATACTGGAGACAGAAACTTAAAGAGTGTGACATTTTATTTCATTACCAGCCCTGGACTGCATTTGACCCAACTTTTTTTTTTTTTTTTTTTATGTGTTGAAGGCCTGAAATGCAGTAATAAAGTTAATGAGACAAAACATGAAATATCTTGGGTTAATAGTGTCTGCAATTGAATAAAAGTCAGAGCAAATGTAAGAATCCTTGTAGTTTTTATGTATTTATTTTGTATTCCTGTAGTGTCCCAACTTTTTCTGCTTTGGTGTTGCACTTATAAAGGCTCAAATCTGGGACTTGTTCAGGATGACAAAAACCTCTCATTGCATTCAGATACAAATCTTCCACAAAGTGTTAAATTGATGTTATATGTAGAACTGACTGACATCTGCAAGGTCGCAACTATCATTTTTAAAGTACCTGATTTTACAGAAAAGAGACGAATGTGGCATCACTTTTAAATACAGATTCTTAAACTGTTTCCTCTAAAATAAGAAAATAAAAATGTTATGTTAGGTCCACAATGCATTGATCAGTATTGGTTCTGAACGGAAATTAATAATAAGGTTTATTTTGAAGACATTACCGCCGTAATTTTAAATAACAGCCATTTTCATCTCCTTCATGCAGGTGTCAGTCTACTTCCAATGATAATATGATTTTTACTCAAATATTTTGTCAAATTGTCTGGACATGAGGGAAATGTAACAACATGTTTATGTTTGTATACAATTCAAAGGAATATAAACTGCTTCCCACACTGACAACATGTGGTAACAAGCTGTTATTTTTGTATCTGCAAAGCAATGGCAGAGCTGCCTGTCTCTGAACACACCCCTGGATCCAGGAGGCTAATGTTACTCACCCCTGCTTGGGCTTCGGGCTAACGCCACGGCAATGCAGCAAACACAACACACAGAACCCCCCAATCGTGAGCCAACATAATAACACAGCTGCTAACAATAACAAAAAAAGTTAAAAAACAAGATAAACTACAACCCGCCCGTGCCAGAAACCCAGCTATATCGTTATCCAAAAAAAAGTCATATAAAAAAAGTATAAAGCCAAGGTTTACTGTGTATTGGGATGGCTCTAGTTTAAGTTTTAGTTTAGTTTTTCAGTGAGTGCGTGTGTAAATATCTTACCTCCCAATGGTGTGAGGCAGTGAGGTCAGCTGGTTGTCATCTAC
The DNA here is from genome assembly GCF_033807715.1 of Cololabis saira. Taxonomy (NCBI): domain Eukaryota; kingdom Metazoa; phylum Chordata; class Actinopteri; order Beloniformes; family Belonidae; genus Cololabis; species Cololabis saira. The sequence goes on from NC_084599.1 coordinate 31,420,688, forward strand.
CTTCAGTGTGGTGAGCTTCTTTAACATTCCTGCACCAAATCCAAACACAGAAACCATCTGCAAACTGTCCTCTGAAACCTGTCAAAGTACCTTTTCAAGTATTTATAATTTACCAACAAAAGTTGCATTTAGCTTTCCTGTAAATCTGTTTTAGCTTTAGAGACAATAATTAGTGCGTTCCGTGCAGCACTTATACAGTATTTTAGTGTAGCTAGTAGGGTTGTAACGGTATTTGTATTCGTCCCGTCACGGTACGGGCGTCACAGTAAGGGCGTCACGGTACGGTGCACACAGTCGCACGACGAATACGTCTGAGAGACACTTTAAAAAGGCTGAGTCCTCCCGTCAATCCAGGTGGTGAGCCTGAAAGCTGCCAGCAACCGACATTAAGGGAGAAGCAGCAGCAGCAGCAGCAGAAGAAGAAGAATGGAGAGTGTGGAGTTAGAAGAGCCGCTGGCCTCGTTTAAATCGCGCGAATGAGTTGAAAAAGATGAGGAAAAACATATTTGTTCAAAACACTTTGGTTTTCCCAGTGCAATATAACAGGGATGGCACACGTGGTGGACCGGACAAAGACCGTCTGTCGGTGTTGTTTCACTGAGGTGCTACTGGCAATACATCAAACATGCTAACGCACATAAGAAGGCATCACCCCAACATGCCAATCACTGACGCGAGGGAAAAGACGTGTGCAAAAACTTATGCCCCCTGTTCAAAAGCAGCTCCTTAAGATGAAAACAGACGGAGCCAGAAAAAAAGCACAGAAGCAATTGCCAGTATGGAAATATTATACACATACACACGCCCGCCGATAGGGGGGGGTACAAACGGGTCTGTTGTCCCAGGCCCAGGGTAGGTGGGGGGCCCAGAACTGGGCCCTCATTATTTTTTTTATTTATTTTTTTATTCTCATTAAATTATGGAATCATGCCTATTTGTGGAAAAAATATGTAGTATTTGAGTTACATAAAAGCTTGTTATTTGTTTTCTTCCTAACTGTCCTTGTGGTCAAGAACCCCCAACACAAAAATGTTTTGGCCGCTGATCAAAATTTGATGTTATCATTTAATTCAACCATTAGAATGGTCAAAATGTCCGGTCAGCACAAGTCTGGTGCTCAGAAAAGAAGAGAAAAGAGAAGAAGAAAATAGAGGCCTCAGAGATTCTCTACACAAATATTTTAAAAAGGGTGGTGACGGTGAAGCTGGAATTAATAAAGTCAGCATAGAGCAAGGTAAGAAACAGCGCAGCCAACGTTTACCAGCCTTGTAACTTAACCTAACTGGCTAGCTCTAATGTTAACGTCCATTAGCTTGTATAAAAACCTGAAGAGCAGAGGGAGAGGAGAGGAAGAGGGAGAAGGAGAGATCCGGGCGCAGGGGGGCCCATCTTAGATTATTTTGTCCCGAGCCCAGGCAAGACTGTCAGCTGGCCTGCACATACATTCAAAATAAATTAAAAAAACACTAGTCTTACACATAGCTGTTGCTTTGTTCCTGTTGTACCGAACCGTGACCCCCATACCGAGGTACGTACCAAACCATAACTTCTGTGTACCGATACACCCCTAGTAGCTAGTAGAGCATGGTGCTTGTGTACGTACCTATAGAGTCAGGGAGGTGCTGCAGCATGTTGGAGGATAACAGTAGGTCCTCTAAGGCCTCGCAGCCTGAAATATCCGTATCTAATGTCTCAATACGATTCTTAGCCAGGTCCATGTACCGCAACTGACGAAGCTTCCCTATAGACTGCAGTCAGGGGAGGGTGAGGAAGAGAAAAAATAAAATTATAGCGCAAAAATAGACAGATAAAAGTCTTTCAGAAGGGGTAGATGTTAAACTGTCATCCCTGTGACGCTCTTACCCCTGGTATCGACTGTAGAGAGTTGTTATCCAGCCACAGCTCCTTCAAGTTGTGTATCTGTTCCAACACTTCTGGCTAACATGCAAAACAGGAATAGACATGATCAAATACTAAACACATGCAGCAAAAACAAATAAAACTGCAATTATATAGCTATTCATATTAAACAGCTACGTATTACGTTAACTGAGTCTCCTAATGATCCAATCCAACCTCATCTTTTAAAAGAAGCCTTTTTCTACCTTGGCCCCTTACATGCTCAATATCTTTAAAGGCAGTTTAGTCAATGGGATTGTACCCCCAAGTTTTAAGCATGCGGTAGTAACACCACTGATTAAGAAGCATGGCTTAGATTCCTCCAAAAGTTCAAATTTTGGGCCCATCTCTTGCTCCCTTTCCTTTCTAAGCTTCTTGAGAAGATTGTTTACTACCAGTTGATAACTTTTATAGAAGAGTACAACATTCCTGAGGTGCTCCAGTCTGGATATAAAACCTGCCACAGTGCTGAATCAGCTCTGATGAGGGTTTTCAATTACATTCTTTTGTCCACAGATGCTGGTCACTGTGTTGTTTTGGTTTTATTGGATTTCACAGCAGCCTTTGGCACAGTGGACCATCAGATCCTCCTGTCTCGCCTGGAAAGCTAGCTGAGTATTTGGGGGGTTGCGTTAACCTGGTCCAGATCCTATTTAATTGAGAGGAGACTTTGTGTCCGTCTTGGAGCTGCAGGGTCCTCCAGGGAACCTCTCACATGCGGAGTGCCTCAGGGTTCTATTCTCGGCCCTATTCTTTTTTCATTATACTTGCTTCCGCTCGGATCAGTTCTCCGAAAACATGGAATTTCATTCCATTTATATTCCACCGCAGGATGAAAAAGCTTACCCTGCTAAACAATTGTATGAGTGCATTGATGACATAAAGACTGCACGTCGACATGGGCTTTTTAAGCAAACATGTCAAAGCAACAAGCCTAGGTATAAAACTGGACATCAACTGTACCTTTAATACACACACTAGTTCAGTGATCAAGTCCAGCTTTTTTCCCCTGCGGCAACTAGCCAAGGATAAAACTTTTCTTTTCCTGCCTCTTCACCCTGGGTGGGGTTGGCGAAAGGGCCTTTCTGTGTGGAGTTTGCATGTTCTCCCTGTGTTCCCTTGGGTAGCTAATGTGAGCTACCCTCACAAAAACATGCAGCAGTCCTGGGTTATACATGCCCCCTCTGGCCAGATGGGGTGGGGAATAACGTGGGAATAACGTGATCCTTCCACGCGCTATGGAGAAACCCCACCCTCTGGTGAAAAGAAGCGGCCTGCTCACTCCTCAAGTAAGGAGGAGACTTGAGCTCAGTGCAGCGCCCTCCCGGGGTTGGTAGAGGGAGCAATGCCCAGAACTGTCACTTAGGTAGGAGCAGTGGGTGATAAAATGGGAAAAAAATTGGGATAAAAAAATATTTAAAAAAAAAAGGTTAACGACGTCTTCATACCAAGATTGGTGAAAGTAAATAATGCTGAAACTGCTCTTCTCCCACCATGCCCTCTCACCTTTCTATCATGGCTCTGTTCTGTGCCTTTGTTGTTTGTTGTTGCAAGTTTTTGCCTGTCACCTGCTTTGTTCTGACATTTAAAATGTTTTGTGTGGACATTAAGCCTGTGCAGTGTATTATTCATCAAAGTTCATTTGCTTGAGATAAATTGACTTCTGTGAGTCTGCATATTTTCTGCAAATTCACACACTAAAACGTTTGTATGTGACACGATCAAATCTGTGGTTATTCAGTAAGTCTGCACAGTAGATCAGGTCACAGCAACTTATTTTAAATAGCAATTACCATGAGATCCAGTTTCTAACATATCAAAACATCTAAATTTCATAAAAATCAATCAACATAAAAAAAACAAGTAGCGGTTGATTATGGAGACCAGATGCAAGGTGACAAAATATCACATCAGTGAAACTTCTTTTGGATGACACAAAGAAGCATCAATGTTTTGTTGTACAGTATGAATGCAGAAGAGTCAATCTCCTGTCTGGATTTGAAATCATATCGTTTTGGCCCCACGTAGTGCTTTCTTTCTCCTCTTTTCCTGCTCCTTCTTCCATCAGGTTAACCTGCGCCTCATCTATAGAGGATTTACCACATGCAACACTTGGGTCTTGTAGGGAGGAGTCTTCTGAAGTGAGACATCTTAAATGTTCCTGACTTTTATTTCCTCCTTTGGATGAGTTGTGCTCACATTTCTCACTTCCTTTCGTTACAATGTTCTGTGTTTAAAATAGTATATGTGACTTATGATTATTAAATCTTTAGTGTTTCAGCTTCATACTATCATACAGGACTATTTTAAGTTTGAAAAAATTTAATCCCTTTTTAAAAAAGATTGGACTGCATTGTGGAGAAAAAGGCGACCTTATCATATGATTATCATTTAGCTCTTTCACACTGCATTAGAGTTCATCTTTATGGTTGAATGTTGGCGTTACAGAATCAGTACAGTGACAGCAGCGCCTCTATCTAGAGTGGCTTATTCTATTGTGCGGTCTCCCTCGTACTCACAAGTCCATTATGTTTCATGACAAGCTTCACTGCCTCTGACCCCCGATTTTACCCACATACCTTACAAACAGGATGATGAGGCACAAAGTAAAAGCAAACGTTCCCCACCCTTTACTGGCAGTGTGATAAGAGCTTTAGATTCTTCAGTAGTTCAGTTTCTTATTCAATTAGTTACTGTTTTAACCTTTGAAATGTCACGGAAATTGATCTCACCATGTCAGAGAACTCATTGCTACCCAGATCCAACCTCTCCAGCTGTGTCAGTCTGTGAATGGACCTGAGAGAAAAGATTTTGGACAGAAACAACCCTTTTAATGATTCCGTTCAAAGCAAAACATTAAGTTTGATAGTTGTCCTTTATGTTTTATTAAATAAAGTATCAACAGAGAACCAAATATCACACTTTTAAATCTTTCATGGCATGACTGTTATCAGCAAAAGTCAACAGACAAGTAATGTTTTTGCGATGAAGGTAAACCCACAACGATTCTAACAGGTGCTTGCGCAATAGAAAGTAAAGTTTAGCCACAAAACAGCAGTTTCAAAGTAAAAGAGTCCTTAAGAAAGTGCACAAGAACAAATGCTGACCAATTTTAGAGTACATGTTGAGGTAGGGCACAGATTTACTTCAAATATTCTACATTTTTCATATTTTTATATCATCTTTATCTTTTTTGGAAAACTACTGTTCTTTTATGTTCTGACTGCTCAAAAAGCATCAGCATAATCCCCCATTTACAATCCACTGCTGAATGCTTAACATTTTAATGCATTTCAGAAATATTCAACAATTTCCTTTGGGATAAATAAAGTTGATCTTATATTATCTTATCTCATCTTATCTTATGTTAAGTATTCAAGAACCAAGGATAAACAGCTTCAATCTGTGCGCTTGGAAAGGCAAGACCACGCTCCGGAGGCTGATGTGTACACGTGTGTGAGTTGCAGAATAAGGATGAAGCTCCATTACAAACACACATATGGTAGCTTGTCTTACTTTGGCATGGTTTTTAAGTGGTTCTCCCTCAGCTCCAGGATCCGTAGTTTGGAGAGTCTGAAAAACAGAAGGCACATAAGCCAAGTCTTAATTCTGTTTATCTGTCCTCTATCAGCTGCAACAGTCAAGGAAAATAACATGAAACAAGGATAATGAACCCCACTTAATTCATCAAATCTGAACTTGGTGCCAAAGTCTGTTATTCATTTCTAATGACAATGATATAATAGTAATTATATCATTTCTCAGCACTACAGCTGAAAACTACCTTGGACATGTTGTGATTTGATGGTGTCTGTCACTATTTATGTCCAGTTACCGCTCAGTAACTGTCCCTTTTAAAATTACAAAATTATTAAACCGGTAAAACAAAACAGATATATTGAACTGTTCATAACTAAAAAGTAAACTATTAGGTTTTAAGAAAGAGCGGAAAATTTATTTTCAGAAGTAATGAAATTCAGACCAAAAATAACTGAATAAATGAAAAATTGGTGAGGAATCAATTAACGCTCTTGCCCCAAAAACAGAAATGAATTACTGGCTGTGTCACCACGCATATTCTGCAGTAATACATCATGTATAACATGATACAAAATCATTTTCTTCATGTTACAGTCAGGTAAACCAAGAAACGGTATTTGGCTTTTAATTAGGCTGTTAATCAGTCATCAACATTAAGTCACATGCAGTTCTCTGAATGACCACTAGGGACTGGTTTCAAAAGCAAATCAAGTTCCACTGACGCCCCCAGTGGAGAACTGACAGGTAACTGGTAACTTAGTTAAAGTGGGCTCATTCCATCTGGCTGCTAAGCTTGCATGTTTCGTACATTTGCACATTCTGGGGAAACCAGTTGGGCAGAGTCAGTTCCTGGTGACATGGTGTCACCCATAGGTCTGAAAAGCTTCTCTTCAACAACCTACAGGTGACATTTTGGAGGGGTTTTCCAATGTTCTGTATAAAGTCTGTGATTTAAGAGTTAAAAGGTACTCTACATAAATCGGTACATTTTTATCAGGCACTAATCGCCACTAGAGTCTCAACAAACACACACGCATGGTTTTACCTGCCAAAGTTAGCGGGCAGATACTCCAGGAAGGCATCGTTTAAAAAGAGCTGGGTCAGATTCAGGAGCTGTGTAAAACCTTCGGGGAGTCTGGATTATAAAGAGAAAGATAGTTCAAGAAAAACTGAACAAAATAAAGAAAACACAAGGACATGCAATATAAGAGTGAAGAAGAATCGCTTTAATAGAATAAAACAGGCAATTTCCCCGTAACAACCTCGTCAGAAACAGCTAACCATTGTTGGGCTGCATATAACTCGTCTAACACCCTAGTAGAGTAGTTAGAAGTATGAAGATCTTCAACTGAGCAATAGAAGCCAATAGGACAAGAGCATAGGGGGGCATGGTGTACGTCTGCAGCTACAAACAACTGTTGCAGATCATCTAAACTTTTAAGGATTTCTGTAAATTATGGACATTTGGGTCTGTACTTAAGAGCCATGCTGAACTCTTAAGCACTAGCAGAGAAAAATTCACTCCAGTCTTTAAAAGAAATCCTTCACATCTTGAAGCGAATTCCATCAAACTGGTTGTCAACACACATTTTTATGTCTTCCATATTCTCCATAGATTAACCAAAATTAAAGTGCGTAATAAAAATGTATTTTTAGGCTTGTTTAGGAAGTGTTTTTTTCCCCCCCGAGGCTATTATCCAGAAGCCGTGTGCTCAGAATAATTTGCAACTTATTTCTCAGTCTCTTTCTTTTTTTCATCTTAAAAAGAATTGCTCTCATTTGCCATGATCATTGCAAAGCCCAAAGAAACATGCTGCGGGTAAAGTTTTGAGATGCATGTTGTTGTCTTACTTGGTGATGGGGTTGACGCTGGCTTCTACCACAGACAGGCCTTTACAGCATTTGATATTGTCTGGAAACTCCTGGATTCCTGTTAGACCGTCAGAGGAAATGTGGTGAGACGACATGAGGTCTAGCTATTTTTGCCGGTGTTAAGATGGTATTATACTGTGTTTTATTAAAGTTGTTTGAACTATATTCCAGACTACCTAAACGATTGAATAGGTGAAGAAAGCTCTATGCCTTCCTTTGTAATTACAATTCTTTTCTGTTCATGAATATCTTCTGAAGTGTTAATGAGATGTAAGAAAAGCAGTGAATTCCTACTTTTCCTCCTATATTTAGATGACATTGTTACCATTTTTACTGATGTCTAACTCCTTGAGGTTAACCAGGCTGGCGATGGTGGTAGGCAGGTTGGACAGGTCATTATCAGGCATGCTCAGCTTCTTCAGGGCCTGGCAGTTGAAGAGTTGCTGTGAGAAACCACAAAGACAAATTAATTTTATAAACAGCTAAAAAAAAAAAAAAGAAATCATCCAGACCTTAAGTAAAAAGCCACAAACGACAGAACATATAAAGTTTGCTTCAGGCATGCGCCACTTAATGATGTAGAAAAGCTGGTCCATTTAGCTGCATTTTCTATGAATATTGCACATTTTAATCTCCCCCATACGGTGCTCCCTCAGGGGGTAAAAATACACACACTAGAGTAAAAGCAAAACCACTGAGAGTGGTGTCCTGTGAAGAAAAAAATATAGCAAATTTCAAGACATTCCTAATCACGTAATCACATTCATGAAAACACGCTTAGAGCACTGAAATACATACATTCCATGATATGCTGAGAATGTATTATAATAATGTTATATGTTATTATATTATATATAGCTAAAAGAGAAGAACGTGGAAACTGTTAGTTTTCCATTTAAATTTAAACATCAGTTACGTCACTGCAAACATCAGTTACGTCGCTGCAAACGTCAGTTACGTCGCTGCAAACATCAGTTACGTTGCTGCAAACATCAGTTACTCTATGCAAACGTCAGTTACGTCGCTGCAAACGTCAGTTACTCTATGCAAACGTCAGTTACTCTATGCAAACGTCAGTTACATCTATGCAAATGTCAGTTACGTCGCTGCAAAGGTAATTTACTCTATGCAAACGTCAGTTACTCTATGCAAACGTCAGTTACTCTATGCAAACGTCAGTTACGTCTATGCAAAAGTCAGTTACATCTATGCAAATGTCAGTTACGTCTATGCAAACGTCAGTTACGTCTATGCAAACGTCAGTTACATCTATGCAAAAGTCAGTTACTCTATGCAAACGTCAGTTACCTCGCTTCAAACATCAGTCACTCTATGCAAACGTCAGTTACGTCTATGCAAACGTCAGTTACCTCGCTTCAAACATCAGTTATTCTATGCAAACGTCAGTTACTCTATGCAAACGTTAGTTACGTCACTGCAAACATCAGTTACGTCTATGCAAAAGTCAGTTACTCTATGCAAACGTCAGTTATGTCTATGCAAACGTCAGTTACTCTATGCAAACATCAGTTACGTCTATGCAAAAGTCAGTTACGTCTATGCAAAAGTCAGTTACATCTATGCAAAAGTCAGTTACACTATGCAAACGTTAGTTACATCTATGCAAAAGTCAGTTACGTCTATGCAAACGTCAGTTACGTCTATGCAAACGTTAGTTACGTCTATGCAAACGTTAGTTACATCTATGCAAAAGTCAGTTACTCTATGCAAACGTTAGTTACATCTATGCAAAAGTCAGTTACTCTATGCAAACGTTAGTTACGTCACTGCAAACATCAGTTACGTCTATGCAAAAGTCAGTTACTCTATGCAAACATCAGTTACGTCTATGCAAACGTCAGTTACTCTATGCAAACGTCAGTTACTCTATGCAAACGTCAGTTACATCTATGCAAACGTCAGTTACTCTATGCAAACGTCAGTTACATCTATGCAAAAGTCAGTTACTCTATGCAAACGTTAGTTACGTCACTGCAAACATCAGTTACGTCTATGCAAAAGTCAGTTACTCTATGCAAACATCAGTTACGTCTATGCAAAAGTCAGTTACTCTATGCAAACGTCAGTTACATCTATGCAAACGTCAGTTACATCTATGCAAACGTCAGTTACGTCGCTGCAAACATCAGTTACGTCTATGCAAACGTCAGTTACTCTATGCAAACGTCAGTTACTCTATGCAAACGTCAGTTACATCTATGCAAACGTCAGTTACTCTATGCAAACGTCAGTTACATCTATGCAAACGTCAGTTACTCTATGCAAACGTCAGTTACATCTATGCAAACGTCAGTTACTCTATGCAAACGTCAGTTACATCTATGCAAACGTTAGTTACGTCACTGCAAACATCAGTTACGTCTATGCAAAAGTCAGTTACTCTATGCAAACATCAGTTACGTCTATGCAAAAGTCAGTTACTCTATGCAAACGTCAGTTACATCTATGCAAACGTCAGTTACATCTATGCAAACGTCAGTTACGTCTATGCAAACGTCAGTTACGTCGCTGCAAACGTCAGTTACGTCTATGCAAAAGTCAGTTACTCTATGCAAACGTTAGTTACATCTATGCAAAAGTCAGTTACATCTATGCAAACGTCAGTTACGTCTATGCAAACGTCAGTTACGTCTATGCAAACGTCAGTTACGTCTATGCAAACGTTAGTTACATCTATGCAAAAGTCAGTTACTCTATGCAAACGTCAGTTACATCGCTTCAAACATCAGTTACTCTATGCAAAAGTCAGTTACTCTATGCAAACATCAGTTACGTCTATGCAAACGTCAGTTACATCTATGCAAACGTCAGTTACTCTATGCAAACGTCAGTTACATCTATGCAAACGTCAGTTACATCTATGCAAACGTCAGTTACATCTATGCAAAAGTCAGTTACTCTAGGCAAACGTCAGTTACGTCTATGCAAACGTCAGTTACGTCTATGCAAACGTCAGTTACGTCTATAACGGAACATATCATGTCACCAGAGTCGAGAATGAAATGACATAAAGAAGCACCATACTCCTTGTGGAGTTTGCATGTTCTCCCAGTGCCGAGGTTGGTTTTTTGCAACAGTCCAAAAACATGTATGTCAGGTTAACTGGTAAGTTTACATCGCCTGTAGGAGTGAGTGTGTGCTTGTTTATCTGTGATGGACCGGCAACCAGTCCACCGTACCACTGCCTTTTGCTCAAAGAGAGCTGAGACCCCAGAAGACCCCGGTGACCATGACTAGTAATTAACTGGGTAAAGGTGATGGATGGAAGGCTGTGGGCACGACTTTGAAGATAAACTATGTTACTGTGGCCTGATTGTATTCCTCTGTAGTAAGTCGCTATGGATGAAAGCGTCTATTAAATGTTGTATAATGTAATGTAAAGTAAAAACCAAGATGATAACAGCAGAAAGAACAACTTTGATTTGCTTTAAAATACAGGCTCAACCATTAAGTTGGAATAATGTTGTTTTCAGAAACAATCAGCTTTTCATTTACAATCATTTAATGAGGAAAGGTAAAAACATGTTTTATTCCAACTTAATGGGCAACTGTGTATTCCAGACAGTGCACGTAAAGGAGCCAAATTAAATGACATTCAAAAATAATTATGACATTTTTATTAAACTAACAAGATCGCAGGACATTTTTATTATTTATCCAAAATTAACATAAAATTAAATGTGATTAAATGTGACTGTGTAAGCATGATAGTAACCCTGTGGTGAAGATTGTGACAACGAATCAGTTTCCAAATCTCATGGCCACAGATTTCCAGACATCATTCAGATACGGCCACATTTCTCCATCACTAATTCACCCTGTAGTATGTCGATGCCAAGCTTTAGTCATTTATATTCACACAATAACATTTTCCGGCCGACACAGAAATCTGTAATCAGGAGGCAAATTCATTGATTCATTCATTTCAAATTCATGATTTCCATGGCTAAAGACCTCAAAAATGATACATAGCATTTTTACAGGCATAGTATCATGAAAAAAAAAACCTTTATGAAGAAAAAGAACTAGATGTATGAAGAGTCAAAAGAAAAATCTTTCTGAGTGAATCCCACTCCTCAAAAAATAAAAATCACAATTTTTGCAAAGTGGTGTTACATAAAAAGGTGTAAAAGAGGTGCAGAGTGAGCAGAAACCTAGAAAGATATCAATGATACAAAAAAGAGAGCTTTTTTTTTCTTTGAACAGGAACTGCAATTGTTTTATGAAGATTAAAAGGTAATAATAATGTATAAGAAAAGTAAAACGCAATCTCATATGGATAATTTGGTGCTTTGTTGGTTCTACATGTACTGTACTGTATTATTCCATAAATGCTACGGTGGCAGGTGGGCATAGAAGTTAATTCCCAACCTTGGTTCTCCTTTAACATGTTTCATGATGCACCAGATCTTCTCTGTGGTTGATATATCTGGGTTGCAAGCAGGGGAATAAACTCTTACAGTTGTTGCTGTAGCACATGAAACATGCAGAATGTGGTTGGCACTTTCATTTTTGTAGTGGTGAGTGACTGTATATCCAGTTTTCTATACCCTATGCTGAGAGCAGTAACATGTAACAGTGCTTTGCCTTTTTAGGTGACACAGAACTGGACCAGTATTATTTGCACAGAGCTGCATATTTTGGTAAGTGGACATCAAGGTGGAGGGATTTCTACAAAATGAATGCCATGGCGGAACTAAATCACTCCATCCAGTGAGAGTAACTACAAACAGAATTTGTATTTCTGTCTGTTGAAGAAAATATTCAATCCATTTGTATCAACCTGTTTTGACCTATTTTGTATTGACCTGCAAAGATATAGCCACATTTACACTGCAACATCTTCATCTTCAGGTAAATAGCTACGTTGCTTATCACAGGCATGGTCTGCTCTGAGATAACAGGTCACACCGGGCCTCTTCACTCACACTGACTCACATGCACACAGGAGAAGAGGTACTACTTAAGTAAAAGCCAGTCAGTGAAAAGCCTATACGATCCTGGCACATGTTTTCTTTCAGTTAAATGCAATTTCTCTCACACAGCCTTATTAGATGGTTTCCTCCATGCAAGCTAAAATTAGAAATCCAATTCAACATCTTTGTCATATAACCAGGGCAGGATATCAATATATGTGACATCCTTCTTATAAACAGCACCTGTAATTCTCCTTGAAATATAGGAGAGCATTTTGTCTCAGTCCTGCCTAAAGAGGGGCTTCTGAGCATCTCTGACAGCCAAGGATGCCAATACATGACCAGGAAATGACATATTCTTTCATCCCATGGTTCATATAATAATCAAACAAATCTAGTCTTAAACAGCCTTTTACAACCTTTACTGCACACAATATAGATCTAATTTGGACTCCATGTTCCTGGATGGATGGATGGATGGATGGCATATTTTAGCACAGATGAGCCTAACAATATCTGATGTACCAGTGCTGCAAAAACAATGAAAAACCACATCCTGCATTATTACATCACCATGGATAAAGTCTCTAAACTGGCCCAGCTGCTGTCCAGAGCAGTTCCACTATAAATATACAACAATGATGACGACAATAATAATAACAACAGAAAAAGAAGAGGCAATAAAAACTGGACTCAAAAAGCTGAGATCAAATCAGGCAAAACGGGGAAACATTTGACTTAAAAAATTATTTAAAAACATCTACATTTCTGATAAACTGGAGTGTTTGTAATATAAGAGTGTGATTTGCACATTATTTATATACCCTGTCAGTATTTACATGTCTTACATAAATTTAGCAGGCGCTTTTATCCAAAGCGACTTACAACAAAAGAATGCATTCAAGGTACTTTTCTTTTTTTTGAGCAGCAGCAAGCTTTGCAGCAGTGCTTTGGTTGTCAAGGCAAAGATGGGCCTTACTTGCTCCTGAGATAGACAACTGAACAGAGGGGTGTATGCCAACGCAAATGATCGCTTCCATGACTGCCAAAGCTCACTCTGTGGTTGTCTCATTTATATGAGAGACAGAAACATTTTGATTTAAGTAAAAAGCAACCCTTCATTCCTCAAATCAGCTACCTCTACAGAGCTAAAAACAGTATAAATGATGTTCAGGCTCCAGCACATAACTTATTTCAGCTGCTGCCTTCAGGCAAACTCTGCAACACTTTCATGGAAAGAACTACAGGACTCATAAACATTGTCTTCCACACTCAGCTTAACAATAAGACTGCAACATATTTAATGTTTAATGATGTGCTCCACCACTGTGACACAAGTAAAAACTACCAAAAAAAGTTATATTATAAAAATTAAGTTGTATTTCATGCTTGATATGTACAGTATATGGTGTATTGCTGATTCAGTTTTTGTTTTATAATGGTAACAATAATAATAATAATTTGTTTTATTTTTAGGGGGGCCTTTGTAGACACTCAAGGTCACCGTAGAAAGTTAAAAGAGCAATCAGTCCATCAAAAACTCAAAAAGCACCAATAAAATACAGTATTAAAAAAAAAACAATAAAACAATGATAAGGGATACCAGGGATGGAACAATTCCATAGAGAGTCTAAGGCCATGTTTACAAAAACGGATATTTCCCCCTCTACGTTTTGAAAAGTACCATCATTTACACAAACCTGCATAAATACGCTGTTAAGGTGCTATGAGCAGCCAAACCTACAGGGGGCAGTGTAACGAGAAGCATAAAGTCATGCTAGCCAATCAGAATCCTGGAAAAAAAACGTCAACAAATGACACGAGTAACTTCCAAGATGGAACGAGAGTCTTTCGTTTGGAGTGACAGAGAAGTGGAGTTACTTTTAAGTGTGACGTTAGAATATAAAACTGCTAAAATACAAGAAAATATTGACGGTGGCCAAATAAATTGTAAACACAGGTGGCACACATGATGCTGGTGATGTTTATGTTGCATAATGTGACGTTCTGACATCTAAATGTCCGTTTACAAGCAAACGTGAAAATGGGGTTTTTGAAAATCTCCACTTTAGCCGGAGTTTTCAGAAATGATCGTTTTTGGTGAATTTGAGCTTCGTTTTCGTGTAAACGAACGGCCAAAACCCATGAAAACACCACCGTTTTTGCAACGTGTAAACGGGGCCTAAAAGGATGCTGTGGCAGGGTGTAGGATTGGGGCGTGGTCTGCGGGGGAGAGAGGGAGTGCGGGGGAGTAGCGCACAGGTGACGCGGTTTGGAACAGCTGATTGTGCACAGGTGCGTCTAATCAATCTCTCTACCTGCCTGTGTACTTCAGTAGTGTGCGGGCCCTGGAGACGCAGGTGAAACGGAGACCCGGAAACGACGGTTACCGCGTGCGTGTGTGTGTGTCTGGCGACCAATAAAGTCCACCATTTCTCTGCCAACCCACGTGTCCCCGTACGCACTGTAGCCGACTCGTGCTAGCTGGACAGGAACATACACGTTTTCAACCGGGATTTAAAAAATGGCAGTAGAAGTAGGGCTGGGCAATATGGACCAAAAGTCATATCTCGATATTTTCTAGCTAAATGGCGATACTCGATATATATAGATATCTTTTCTGTGACATAATTGGGGTTTCCCCCAAAGCATTATAGCATAGCATCTCTGTTAGCTTCATTTTTTTCTGAGGCAAACCCTTAAAAAAACAGTCAGTTTTAATACAATGCCACGTGCCAAATGTCACACAGGTTCCTTTATTAACAGAGGTCTGCACAATATCAAAATGTATAAAACAAATGAAATAAAAATAAACTGCCTGCATGTATAGAATAAAAATGCTTCTTGAATAAAATAAAACAAATATCCCTTTCCTGCATAACAATTAAATTAAAATACACTGTGCAATTAATACAATGTAGACAGTAACAGGCAGACTTTTCCACTGAAGTTGACAGTTGTGCAAATAACAAAACATTTGTGCAAATCTCAAATAAACATTCAAATCAATTTGTCACAAAATAAGCTATATCAAAATCATAATTAAAAAAATAAATAAATACATTTAAAAAAAAACCTATATCGATATAAACGATATTGTCTCGTACCATATCGCGTTTGAAAATATATCGATATATATTAAAATCTCGATATATCGCCCAGCCCTAAGTAGAAGTGGAGTGTTGGATGTCACATGGGAGGGAATTCCAATGGTGGGGGGGGCTGAGCGACTAAATGCTCTCGAGCCCATGGTAACCAGGCGACCTGGTTGGAGGATGAGGCGGGTGGGAAGAGGACCCGAGAGATCTGGCGGGTATTTTGATGTGAAGGACTTCAGAAAGATCGGGAGGGGCATGAGTGTTGATGGCCTTGAAAGTGATGAGAAGGATTTTGTAGATGATGTGACGTTGAACGGGGAGCCAGTGAAGTTGCTGCAGAACGGCTGTTACATGACTGATGGAGGGAGTTCCAGTCGTGACACGGGCAGCAGAGTTTTGAACCCGTTGTAGTTTATGGGTGGATTTGGCAGGCAAACCAAAGAGGCGAGAATTACAATAATCTAAATGGGATGTGACCAGGGAATGAATTTCAGCAGTTGAGGAGGATAGTGACGGGCGCAGGCAAGAAATACCTAAATGAAAGTAAGCTGACCGAGTGACATTATTGATATGGGACTTGAAACATAGGTGCTGTCCAGAATGACATCCAGACTCTTAACCTGGAGAAATGTGATGTTTTTTTTTTTCGTTTTTGTACTAATGCACTAATCAGGAGAAAAACTGTGACCATAAAGGATTTATTTTCTATTCACTATCATCCATTGGGATGACAGAGCAGGACATGTTCAGCTTTCAGTTGACGCATGAGTACTACAGACTGGTCGTGAGAAGCAGTGCGTGGATGAGTCTCTATGAATATCCTAAGATTTTCCAGCAGATACCTCAACAAACTTAATTACATTGTTTTCAGATAAAAAATCAAATATAAAGAGCAGGAGAGGGTGGAAAAGTAGATGAGTTTTACCTTCGGTAGCTCCTCAATCTGGTTGGCGTCCAGGTAGAGCTCCTCCAGAGTTCTCTCGAAGCTGAAGATTTCTTTGGGGACCTGCTGCAGGCTGCAGTGGGAGTAGTCCAACACGGAGATCACTTCCTCTTCACCACGGAAACAACGGCACGGCACCAGCCGGCCAATGAGCTTCCGTTTAGTGGTCATCTCCAGACACTGAACTGTGAGGGAAAACAAAAGCAAGGATGGAAGTGTTGTTTAATTTGCTTCCGAGGGTTTGAAACTTACAAGCGTCATCTAGTTTCTCTGTGGTACATTGTTGATTGACAATAAACTGTTTTTGCATAACCAGGATGAATCATTAAAAAGAATGTTGGCTCCATTAAAACCCATACGCACTTTTCTGGGCAAAAATTTGAAACATTTTCTCTAAATCTTTCAGCAATAAGTTTGTATTCTTTAATAATGGCAGGTTTTGGTCGTTTTTATGGTAAATTAAACCAAACAAAAAAGAAGGAAAACTTGTGTGAAATGTGGTGAGTGAAAATCTTTCAATTACAATTAAGTTCTAAAATTTTGAAATTGACATCGGCCCTATGGGCAGAAATATGTGCCACTAGAAACTGAATTTGAATCATTTATATTTGAATTTGAATTGCTCAACTTGAACAATTGCATTGAAAAACGGAATCTGAATCACATAATTTGAATTTGTATTGTTTAATTTGAATCATTGCATTAAAAAACTGAATTTACATTCCGAAAAACTGAATCTACATTCAGCTCTCACAATTCAAATTCAGTTCTTGAAATTCAATTTCAATTCTACTGTGCCAGACATCCGGGTCTTCTGGAGGAACAGCAATCGAGTGCAGATACAAAGAACTCGGGTATCAGTCACGAGACGTTTTTTGTTGTCAGCGCCATCTGGAGGACCGACCGGGGACATTCCAGTCCCCCGGTCTCGCACTCAGCAGACACGCCGGTTTCTCCCAGTGGCCAGCCGCGGTACTGCAACAAACAATCCCATGGAGCCCAGAAAGCTTTTTTCCCATAGACCGCAATAGTAAAAGAGAAGCCTCTAAAACTGTTCACAGGAACCTCCAGCTGTAATCACCGTCAATTACTAATCTTTGTATTCTATATTTTTAAGTCATGGACTTTATACATTTACATTTATACATTAATTGTTTTTTTTAAATGTTTTTGTTGTCGTTTTTTTATTGTATGACTGCACTGTACTGTATTTTTATGTTCAGGACCCCAGGAAGACTAGAGGCACATTTGTGTGCTTCTAATGGGGATCCTTAACTAAACTAAACTAAACTAAACTAAACTAAACTATACATACCCATACCTGCCAACATTGGGATGTGAAAAAGAGGGAGATTTTCTGGGGTAGCGGTTGGAATGCTCCACTCACAACATCCCCGCCATGATAAACAAGACGACTTTTTTTTTTTTTATAACTTTTTATTTTTTCCTTTTTCACAAATAACAGAACATTTCCCCCTACACAGACAATCAAAAAGTGCATATTAAGTCGACATTAATACAGACAGCAAGATTACTTATTAAGACAATTCCCCTTCTTTTACTACAATCCATTTCTATCAGTATCCAAATACAACACAACATCTCCCCATCTTTGGTCAAAAGTGTCCATTTTCATTTGTAGCCTTGCGGTCATCTGTTCCATGATGTATACCTGCTTCAGTCTCTGCTTCCACTGTGTTACTGTCGGTGATTTACTGTCCTTCCAATTCACAGTAATCATTTTCTTGGCAATCAGTAACAAAATCCGCAGTATATATCGCTGTTCTGCGTTATACGTTTCCTTTGCTACAGCTCCCAACAAATACACTATAGGATCCAGAGGAACATTTACCTTGACAATATTTTTTATTTCTGCTTCGACATTTTTCCAAAACGCCTGAATTATTGGACAATCCCAAAAGATATGTGTGTAATCCCCAATTCCTCCACAATTCCTCCAACACATTTCAATCAAAGGTGTCTTGACAAACAAAGAAATATTCAGGGGAGTGTTAAAATATCTCATTTTTAATTTCCAATCAAACTCTTTCCATAATTGACTATTTAATCCCTTGTGACTGTCCATACATAATTCTTCCCACAGACTATCTTCGATTATAATATTTAGTTCCAATTCCCATTTTTCCTTAATATTCAGTGTGTTTTGTGTATCCGTTGAGATTCTTTTATATATCTGAGATACATGCTTTTTATTTGGGATACCCTTCTCTATTATAGAAATAAAATATTGTTCAATTTTATTTGGACTTTTACTAACTGTCTCTCTCTCCGTGTGGCTTGTCAGATAGTGTCTTATTTGGAAATATCTGTATAAATCATTTGATACAAGTCCAAATTGTTCCTGAAGTTGTTTAAATGATTTAATCACCGTACCATCAAATAATTGATTTATTGTGATAAGTCCCCTATTGGCCCATATTCGGTACCCACCATCCCCTATTGAAGGGGGGAACTCTGGATTACCTAAAATCGGCATGGCTCTCGAGATTGAATTTGGGCCCCCTAACCATTTTTTAACTGTATCCCACACTTTCAGGGTGTGTTTGATCCAGTCATTCTCAATCTTAAGTCTGTTAATAGATTTAATACTAATAAACGGCAGTACACCTAATGTGATCCCCTTTGTCGTACTTTGCTCTATCTTAACCCAACCCGTTTCCTCGTCTTTCGTTATCCAAGACACTATTGCAGCCACCTGAGCAGCCCAATAATAGTTTTTTAAATCGGGCAGGCCCAAACCCCCCTTATCTTTTGCTAAGGTCAAGGTTTTCAGTCTTATTCTGGGTCTTTTGTTCTGCCAAATGAATTTAGAGATCAATTTATTTAATGTCTTGAAGAAAGAGACTGGAACTTTTACTGGTAAAGCTTGAAATAAAAACAGGAGTCTCGGAAGTATATTCATTTTTGTTGTCTCAACCCTACCAAATAGAGAAAGAGGAAGGATCTCCCAACGTGTCATGTCACCTCTTATTTGTGTAAGTAGTTTATCATAATTGGCTTTGAATAGTTGCGTGGGATGGGGTGTGATGACAATTCCCAAGTATCGAAATCCTTGCTTGGACCAACGAAAAGAGACAACATTATTTAGTTGCACGGGCCAATTTCCCGAGATCATCATTGCCTCTGATTTATTTTGATTAATTTTGTAACCTGAGATTTCCCCATATTCACCAAGACAACGCATGAGTGCTGGAATAGAGTTAAGTGGGTGTTTTATCATAACCAAAATGTCATCCGCAAAAAGTGCTATTTTATGAACCGACCCCTCCTCATCCGTCAGCCCTTGAATCTCTTCATTTTGGCGAATAGCCTCTGCTAGAGGTTCAATGCTAATCGCGAAAAGGATCGGCGACAGCGAGTCTCCCTGTCTCACACCCCTCTCCACCCTGAAGAAATCAGAGCAATGACCATTAATCTTCACTCTCGACTTGGGATCTTTATAAAGCAAACGAATCCAACTGGTAAATTTTTCTCCAAAGCCCATTTCCAATAGCGTATGTTCAAGAAATTCCAGATCAATTCTATCAAATGCTTTCTCAGCGTCCAGGCTGAGAAGCATCGAAGACTGTCTATTTTTAATTGCTATTGACTGCATATTTAAAACCCTCCTTATATTACTTGTTCCATGGCGTCCTGTAATAAATCCTGTCTGGTCCGGTTTAATTAATTTCTTTATGTATTTTTGTATTCTGGTTGCTATAATTGACGTTAATATTTTATAGTCCACACACAAAAGGCTTATGGGCCGATAACTAGGACACTGCAAGGGATCCTTCCCCTCTTTATGTAGTACTGTGATAATAGCTTCCGACCACGAGTCTGGGGGATCTCCTGAATTCAGAACATAGTTATATACCTTACATAACACCGGGGCGAGGTCACTCACTAAAACTTTATAATATTCTCCCGTAAAACCATCTACTCCCGGTGATTTGTTGTTTTTGAGTTTAGCTATAGTTTCTTTTATTTCATCTTCTCTAATTGGCTCCACTAATTTTGTCGCTTCTTCATCTGTCAATTTGGTCATTTTTAAGGGGCTTAAAAATCCCTTAATTTTCTCTGTCTTTGATTCTAGGATCAGACATTTATATAGTTGTTCATAATATTTTGCAAAAGCTTGTGATATTTCTTTTGGGTGTGTTTCAATCTGATTGTTTTCTGGGTGTCTAATTCTTGGGATTACGCGACTGGACTGGGCCTTTCGAAGCTGAAAAGCCAGTAGTCTACTTGCCTTATTTCCCATTTCGTAATATTTTCTACTCATGTACCTGAAAGCCCCCTCTGCTTTGTATGTTAATACCTCATCCAGTTTCAACCTGACCTCTTTCAACTTTTTGAGCGTCTCCTCTTTTCTATTTTCTTTGTGTTCTCTCTCTAATCTTTTTATCTCATCCTCAAATTCAAGTTGTTTCGCTAGTCTTTGTTTTTTAAGTTGCGACCCTATAGATATAATTTTCCCTCTTATTGTGGCTTTTCCTGCATCCCATAACACCGAAGGAGAGACAGTATCATTATCATTCAGGGCAAAGTATTCAACCAGAGCTAATTGAATTTCCCTTTTTGTATGAATATCTGCTAATAATGAGACATTGAGCCTCCAAAATTTAAAATGATTGTTAGACCCTAAATTAATTTCCATAGTGACCGGGCTATGATCTGAAATTGTTATTGATCCTATATTGCTGTTTCTTATTCTGTATATGTCCTTTTTTGAAGTGAGGAGATAGTCTATCCTTGAGTAACTACCGTGTACATGAGACATGAATGTAAAGTCTCTATCCTTCGGATGTAAATAGCGCCAAACATCCACTAAACCTAGCTCTCTCATCATATTTAATAGAGCTTTTGACATTTTAGATTGGGGTTTCATTGTTATGGGTTGTCTATCTAATTTATTATTTAATGTACAATTGAAATCTCCCCCGATTAGGATAATACCCTCCCCTTCATCCGCCAAAAGAGCTGCAATTTTCATAAAAAAATGTGGGCAGTCTTCATTTGGTGCATATATATTTAAAATAGTTACTTTTTGTCCCGCAGCTGTTCCAACCACCATAATATAGCGGCCTTCACTATCTTGAAAAGTTTTTTCATTATTATAATACATAGATTTGTTAAATAGGATAGCCACCCCTCTTTTTTTCTCATTCCCATATGATGCACTGTAAACCTGATCCACCCACTCTCTTTTTAACTTTGAGTGTTCTGATTCAGACAAATGTGTTTCTTGAATCAGCGCCACAGAACATTGCATTTTCTTTAACTGCCCTAAGATCTTTTTCCTTTTAATTGGGTTGTTGATTCCTTTTATATTATAGCTAACAAAATTCAAATAAGTCATTGTCTGGATTGTACCAAAAGTTACATGTCTGTGTATTTAAACGTATGTTATATACAAAATTCTGCCTAGACTGTATGCACATGAACAATTTATGGTCAACTATGTGTGACAGGGGGAACAACAACAAAAAAACACAAAGAACCTTAATAAAATAAAATCGAACTTCCAAATTTCCAATCGAACACAGAGTTTTAACCCAAACTGTGTCCGATCCCCGCTGGTGTTGGGGCAGAGAGGTGTGACCTACCCTCTCTGTGGGAAAAAACACATAAAGTGCAAATAAAACCAATATTACACCTAAATGTAAGAAAGGTCTAAATGAGTGTAATCCACTCATGGTGAAAACTAACAAAACAAACAACAACCGGCATCCGTCTGGACTTAACATATGAATTGTAAATAAAATAACAACAATACATATCTTTACACTAGTGACTTAGCCTTATATGTATTCATTGTCTCTTTATCACTGTAATTACTGTCGCATTTCAGTCATTTTTTTTTTTTTTTGACTACCTTGGCAGTTAAAGGTGGTTTAATCTTCTCCTTGTAGAAAGATCTTCAGGTCTGACGTCAACATCCCCCGATCCTTCCTCTTTGCGCTGCTCCTCCACTCCTCCTTTAATTCCTCCTCGACCCGTTCCCTCTCTCCACATCGCACCTCCACTCCCAGGTCCTTCAGCACCGCCGCAGCCCTCGTCAGTGTGGAGAAGGTCTTATTTCCCGTATCCATCTTGAGCTTCAGTTGCGCCGGGTACATGCAATTTGCCTGCACGCCTTTCTTTTTGAGTTGCTTGATGACTTCGCGGACTTTTGCTCTTTTCTTTTGAAGTTCAGGGGAGTAATCTTGATCAAAAAAGATTCTCTTGTCTTGGAAAAAGATCTGCCCCTGGCTCCATGCTTGCTTTATAACCGCATCCTTAACCGCAGCATCCAGAAATCTCACAATGATGGACCTGGGGGGAGCCGCCGGGTCCGTAGGTTTGGATTGCAGTGAGCGGTGCGCTCTCTCGATCCTGACATCCAGCTCTGGTGGTAGTTTCAGCACTTTGTGCAGTAGATCTTTCACGAATCCCACCATGTTCCCTCCTTCACTTCCCTCGGGTATTTGAAAGATCCTGATATTATTTCTTCTTAGTCTATTTTGGAGATCGTCGCAGGTGGCTGAAAGTTCGATATCCCGGTGAAGCAGGTATCGGAGCGCCCTCTGCTGGCGCATCACCGTATCTTCAGTTATGCCGGCCCGTTCCTCCAAATTTTTAATTCTCTCTCCATGTTCGCCCATTTGTTCTTTTATGTCTGCCACTGTTTGTTCCAGTCTGTCCAGGGACTTTTTGGTTTGGTTATGCCCCTCTTGGTTTTCCCTTCGAAGTTGTTTCAGCTCCTCCAACAACCCTTGCTCGTGTTGGTCCGTGTGGCTCGTGTGGCTGGCAGCATTCAAGCTGACGTTAGAGGGGCTCCTCCGTTGTTTATCATCTTTTTCTTTCGAATTTTCTTGTTTGCTGGAAGCTTTTTGTCTCGTAGACGAATACATCGTGTATTCTTTCTGATATGTGGACGGCAATTACTGTTGTCACTGATTTAAAAGTATTGTCCGACGGAGCACAGTTTCTAAGCTGCTATTCACTTCATGACGTCACCGGAAGTCCAACAAGACGACTTTTAATGAGCTTTAAATCCATAGCTACAATGAAATGTGCTAAAATGTACCTCCCAAAATGACTCTACAGCCTTTTTGGAGCCAAATATGTTTAATATTAATAACAATAAAATACAATTGTACATACAATAATAACAAAAAACAATGCTGTCATCTGACAGCTCAGGTGAAGAACCAGTAGCCTGGAAAACAGAGGAAGTTGTTGTTGTTGATGTTGTTGATGACAAAAAGTGTTTTTTGCACCTTTTGAAAAAGCAGGAGAAATGGCCACACAGAAAACCCCGGAAACCTGGGGAAACCCAGGAAACCCCCCCCCCCACACACACACACACACACCACCACCACCTCAGTGTGTGATTCAGTATGTGTGTGGTTTAGAAGATGACATTATTGACAGCATTGTTTTTTGTATGTACAATTGTATATTGTATTTTATTGTTATTAATATTAAGCATATTTGGCTCCAAAAAGGCTGTAGAGTAATTTTGGGAGGTACATTTTAGTACATTCCATTGTAGCTATGGATTTAAAGCTCATTAAAAGTGGTCTTGTTTCTATCAGGGCGTGGATGTTGTGAGTGGAGCATTCCAACCGCTACCCCAGAAAATCTCCCTCTTTTTCACAGCCCAATGGCAGGTATGGGTATGTATAAAGTCCATGACTTAAAAATATAGAATACAAAGATTATTAATTGACGGTGATTACAGCTGGAGGTTCCTGTGAACAGTTTTAGAGGCTTCTCTTTTACTATTGCGGTCTATGGGAAAAAAGCTTTCTGGGCCACATGGGATTTTTTGTTGCAGTACCGCGGCTGGCCACTGGAAAAAATCGGCGTGCCTTGAGTGTGAGACCGGGGGGCTGGAATGTCCCCGGTCGGTCCTCCAGATGGCCCTGACAACAAAAAACGTCACGTGACTGATACCCGAGTTCTTTGTATCTGCACTCGATTGCTGTTCCTCCAGAAGACCCGGATGTCTGGCACAGTAGAATTGAAATTGAATTTCAAGAACTGAATTTGAATTGTGAGAGCTGAATGTAGATTCAGTTTTTCGGAATGTAGATTCAGTTTTTCAATGCAATGATTCAAATTAAACAATACAAATTCAAATAATGTGATTCAGATTCAGTTTTTTAATGCAATGATTCAAATTAAACAATACAAATTCAAATTATGTGATTCAGATTCAGTTTTTTAATGCAATAATTCAAGTTGAGCAATTCAAATTCAAATATAAATGATTCAAATTCAGTTTCTAGTGGCACATATTTCTGCCCATATCGGCCCTGGTGTAAAGTGCTGACCCTGTATCTTAAAAATATTGAGCTGGGATTGGTTCCAGTCTTTCTCAGCCCTGTTCCTGAGGTGAAGGCAAAGAATGAAAGCTTGGATGCAAGGATAGAATTTTCTAGCTAAAAACTGCACATTTGAAAATAAAACCAACTTTAAACAACTGTGTGTTCTGTTCAGCTTGACAGGGGTTTGTTGCTGTAGTTTAGAATACTTTGAGTGTAAAATCAGGAATACTTTTATTTCCCTTTATAAAAACAAAACCATCGTTTCATTTGCCTTCTCTCGTCTCAAACTTTTCCATTTACCGTAAGATCGGAAAATAATTTGTCTTCAAGGGTCAAAATTCCAAGTGCTGCTGTATCTAGTGTTTATATAATAGCAGAGATGTTTGTGTGTTTGTGTGACTGGGTAAACGAAAATCACATCGTAAAGTGCTTTTTAGAGCTTAGAAACAGTAGTTTAAGTACATTGCATCACCGGTGGTTGCTTTGTTTTCAATGCAGTGAATGGTCGTCAGAGTTGCATTTAAATGCGAAGCATTGACAATTTAAAATGTCAAACATTGATCCAAATATGTACACCACAAGGTATATTGAACCACAGGCCCTGAGCACCACGGCTACTTCAGGATTAAAGCTGTGGAGTTTGAATCTTCTTCCCATCCCTCTGTAAGTTTTCTGTTTATCCAGTTTCCTCCCAACTTTTAAAGATATCTTAACTATAAATGTCTCATGTGGATGAGCTGTGTAAGTAGGGACTTCAGCGGCATGTTCAATTCTGCCATTTCATTTTCTCATTTGCAAAAATTTGTCCATAACGTTAAATATTTTTCCTCATTCACTGGAAGCTATAATACAACATGTTTTCTGCAGAGATAATAAACCCAAATCTAATTCTTCCATTGGCAACACACACAAAAAATACAACCGTGTTTAATCCACCTCTATTCGGATATTATTACTGTTTCAAACATAGCCACTGCTACAGGATTTAGGTTCAAGATCAAGATTAAGATTATCTTTAACATCCCCCAGGGGGGTAATTTGTGTTATAGCCAGCAGTGCAGGATAAAACACAGATCGTAACATACATACTTGATGAGTCACAAAACTGTATTATAATGAAGCTCACAAGCCCCAGGTGCAGTTCGGTCAGATATCAATCATATCTATGGAAACATTGGTATGGGTGCCTTTTAAGACTCTCATGAATAAGAGTATGTTTGTATGTGTTTATGTATTTGTTTTTTATGTTGTATGTCTTGCTATTGGGTCTAGAGTCTGTAATACAGTTATATATATGTATATATATATATATATATATATATATATATATATATATATATATATATATATATATATATATATATATATATATATATATATATATATATATATATAGAGTGCTGGGCGGTATACCGGTTCATACCGAATACCGGTGTTTATTTTTCTTCTGATATGAATTTTTCATATACCGTAATACCGGTGAGTATGTACAGTAGCGTACACAACGTTGGGAACGTAGCACCGCTGGACACTGTTTGTGAGGGGACTGTTTAGCAGCAGTGATGCACCGATTGTTCGGTAACCGAAATTGTTCGGCCGAAAATGACAAAAAAACACTTTCGGTGTTCGGTGGAATAAG
The DNA here is from genome assembly GCF_033807715.1 of Cololabis saira. Taxonomy (NCBI): domain Eukaryota; kingdom Metazoa; phylum Chordata; class Actinopteri; order Beloniformes; family Belonidae; genus Cololabis; species Cololabis saira. Next base: position 31,446,934 of record NC_084599.1, read on the forward strand.
TGGGAAAAAAATGAACAATTAATAACGGCGTTGTAATATAAGGAAATAGACTGGCCGCTCCCGTAACAGTTGCACCACAAACATAAATCGTTGGCCAACCAAAAAGTAACCACATAAGAATTTTACCTAACATTCTCCAGGAGGTGGAACCAAAACAACAGAAACAACAAAAATTTTCAGTTTTTTATGTTCAATAAATATTTTCTACCATGTCAATTTGTAAAAGATTTTTTTCTTTGAAAAGCATGCCTAAATCAAATTAATTTGATTTGATTTGACAGTAAAATAGGCCATTCTAAGCCAATTTACTGCAGCAATTCCTTTCCAAATCATTAGAACATGTGGTTAACACCCAGTTGTGCATGAAAAAAAAAATACCGTGATATACCGTGAAACCGATATAATTTTGAAAAATACCGTGATATAAATTTTTGGTCATACCGCCCAGCACTATATCACACATGCGTCATACATACAGGACAGATTTCGTACAAAACCGTGTGTTCTCGTTCTTGTCTCAATATAATCCTGAAAGTTAGTGGTTCATATTCTGTATTTGGCTTAATGAAAGCATTGAAAGAGAAGTCATGAACATGCCTCAGTGTGGTGAACGTTTCTTTACATCATTGAGGGCCAGTGGGAAAAAGAGAAACATCTTCATAAGGAACATGCAAATGCTCTTCTAATCTGGTGAAAAACATCATACTTTAGGGCGCAGATGTTGTCAGGCCAACATTTTCAGAGCTGCAAATGAGGTGTAAAACTAATGGCAGATGGGCAACATAGCCATCCTCTGCAAACCGGCAGTCACCCAAGTCACAGCAGGCTGAGGCTCAACTTGCTTTGACACACACATACATACATATACACAAACACACACGCACACAAAAGTGACAAAGATGACATTCCTCCATTCCACAACTCCATTTTAAAAGCTAAATATGCCATTAGCAGTCTAATCATGTATATTAATATGCCTGAGTGAGGATTCATCATGCAGCTTCACAATTTCACACCCAAATGTTCACTACTCTCAATCTACTGACAACTAGCAATACTTGTATAGCCATCCCTTTCAGATAAAGTGAACCTTTTACTACTCAGATTGCCTCGTCTATTTCCAAGTTTAACTTCAGGTGTGATGAACAGAGGAGAGAGAGTCAAAAGGGGCTCAATGAGGAGAGAAGAAAGGGGACGACATGAAAATGAGAAGGTGTAGAGAGCAGACAGGGGATCACCAGGAGGCTCCGAGATAAGACCTGCCCTGCAGCTTTATCGGTCTATAAACTCACACATGTCCAGCTCTGCGTGAGACCAGATGAATTCACTGAGTACACTTTGTTATCTGCCCCGGGTTGTTGCAAGCCCTGTGAAATCTGATACAAAAAAGGGTTGCAGATCCTTCAGGAGTGTTTATCTAAAAGGGCTGGACTATCCAGTTGATGCTTCCTTATCCGCAGTCCCGTTCAGCGCAGGTGTAATGAGGCCAGCTGGGATTCACTGTTTGTCTACCGTATGTGTAAACCCGCCTGTTAGTGCTTTTGAGGGCATTCATAACATCTAATCGCTCACATTAGGAGCTAACAGGGTTTGTTCAGCAGCAGGGGGTGGGTGGGATTGTATTTACAGAGGTTGTGAATCAAAAGAAAAACGCATTTCAATTGTATTCATTATCCATTAGTGGTTAAAGAAGAAAAGAAAGAAAAAAAAGACAAAATATCTAGATAAAAGTCTAGTTTCACAAGAATAACTGAGAGAAGGAAACAAAAACAGCTCTGCATCAAAAAAGCAAGAGATCCAACAATGTCTTTATGGTAATTGAACATGTAAGTCTACCAAGTGGATAAAAGTTTGTTTCCATTTTGGCCACATTGAGACTGTAAACAGTCATGATCTCCTATTAATAGCTGAGGTGTATTTTCTGATAAAAACAGTAAAGGTGTAACATAAGCCAGGACTGTAACCAACCAAAGAAACTCAAATTTCGGCTAAAATTCGACTATTGGGCTTTAATGATTTGCCCTGAAATTGATTACACACTACAGCCTGTCGAATTTAGAACTTGGTACTTTCCCCCTGGTAAATTAAATTAAATTACGGTGAATTAAAGTCGACCTATCAGAATTTTAGTATAGCCAGATTGCATCGTCTAATAAATAGACCAGTCGACTGAGGGATTACAGCCCTACATAAGCACACGTGTTTGTTTAATACATCCACCATTTCTTAAAAAAAATATTGAAAATTAACAATAACCCAGGCTTGTTACAAGCCAGCACATCCTTCTGCGCTGCATCTTCTTTATTAAATTCTCCAGATGAAAGACATATCAATAATCTATATCACTTTTACCTAGATCACTTGTATACCTAGAGAACTGTACAGGGTATGTATTTAGCGCGTGCGCTAGTGCAAAACCGTTTCAGAAGACTCTGCTCATTGATTAAAAGCTGCATGATGAGAAATCTCTTTAATGAGCACTGCATCTTCATATCAACCTCTTGCCATCTCAGCCAAGAGACCGATGGAGCAGCATGTCCCAAATACATCAGTACTATGACCACAGCTGAACTGACCAACGGGCTGCAATTTAATTCAATTTTCCATTTTCTATGTATTGTTATTACTATATTATTATCGTAGTGATGCAATTGTCTGACGTGATTATTAAGAAACACAGGCTAAAACATTTGTCTTCACAACTGAAATGTGCACAAGTAACAAGTTTTAAGACTTTCGTAATGATTCAGCGTGAAAAAGCAGACCTTGTCATTGATGATATGACTAAATCAATGGTTAAATATCAGCACACAGGCTGTTAAACATTCTGTTCCTATTAGCTACTTGAAATGCAGCTGCTTGATTGTGCCCTCAAACCCCATTGATGCAACAGCTAAATATGCAAGACACAGTCGACTAAAAATAACAGCCTTTTCGTCAAGAGAGCAGCGAGAGAAAGAGAACGTTGTCCATAAGAATTAGGCCAGTACTACAATGGCAGGGATGGTGACAAACACTGGAAATGAATGGGAGAGTTCACAGCATGGCACAAACCACAAAAAAAAGATGATGAGACAGAACAGGCACATGCATTTCTTAACTTAACTCATACAGAATATATTTCACGCCACAAGACAATAAAGTAACACAATCACAAGAAGCCAAATTTAGCAAAGTCTCTTGGCATTGGGGCAGATGTAAAAGCTTAAAGGGATTGTGACATGAAAAACACATTTTTCTTGATTTTTTGTGTTTTGTTGGGTGTCTTGACATCAATTACACCCAAAAAACAACAAACTTTTAACATTCAGTGTATTGTGTGCTTTCTGGGATTTTCCGCATAACTGTGCAAAAACGGCTCATCTGGTTTGGTGGCGGATCGTTACGTATAGATCCGCTAAGTCACCGCCCCCTCCACCCAGCTCCCTGCCTCCGCTCCTCTCCAGCGCACCATAAAGGCTGATTTATGGTTCTGCGTTACACCGACGCAGAGCCTACGGCGTAAGGTTACGCGGCGACGCGCACCATACGCTGACCCTACGGCGTAGGCTCTGCGTCGATTTAACGCGGAACCATAAATGAGGCTTAACAAGGAGCTGTTTAGAGCCTCTTTTGTTCTAATCACCGGAGGAAAACTGCTAAGAAGACCCGCGGCCACTGACTGGACTTAAGATAAGGGGACAGTGCTGCTTGCATGCCTTTATTTTTATGATTGTTTGCTGTGGTTCGCCCTCCTGCTTTTCCGTGCATGCTTCGCCTGTCGCTCTCGGCTTAATGTCGCGTTCCATTTACCTCGGAAATCGGAACTGGGAATAGCAGCCATCTTTGAATGGTAACTCGGGGGTGGTGAAGCTTCTCTCACTTTCCCAGTGGGAAATCCCACTTCGAGGGGCGTTTCAGTTGAAAATTCCGACTGGGAACTAGTAAATCCCCACTTCCGAAGACAAATGGAACGCGGCATAACTCTCCGACGCCGCTGTGAGCGTATGGCTGGAGGAGGAGGAGGTTTGGAGGAGGAGCGGAGCAATGATTGACAGGAAAGGGGGGAAAGGAAGCATTTTTCACGGGGCAAAAAAACACTGTAATAAAAAGCCAGGAAAAGAGTACTAGAGTGAAGTTTTTCTTGTTACACTCTTTTAGACACATTTGAGGGATGTTGGCCAAGACTTTTAATAGTGTTAAAAGCATGTTAAAAATGATGTCACAATACCTTTAAATTTTCATTTTTGGCAACACATAGTGTTCTGTTATTGTGAATGAATGTAAGGATGATGATGTATGTCCAAATTTCAGTCTCCATGGTGACCACCCCCGCCCCCCCTCCCGACAAAACAAAAAAAAAAAAACAAGTGTAAAAGAAGAGAAGAAAGAAGTAGGAGGAGAGTAAGAGTGAGCTGGCACCAACAGGGTCAAACTAGGAAGTGAGTGTGGTTGGCTGGGATGGCTCTCGCTGCAGCTATGGAAACAGCATGACAGAGCAGACTGGCTCTGCAGAGGAAGCAGTGCATGTGCAAAGCTCTCTTTGCATCCGTACTATGATGAAGCTATTAAAACTGGATGTGTTTTTCTTTTCCTTTTTTGGATAAGATACGTAGCTGCAACCTTCATTCCCACACACAGACCCAAACACACATCTACAGGCATGAGTGCAAAACAATTCACATTCATAATGTCGTAAATTGTGCTAATACCATAACCATAAGGGCTCAAACAGAGCATAACTGGATGTATGAAGAGATACAGAGAGAGGTCCAGTTGCCATCTGTTCAAGCATTTGGGATTAGCATTACCTGGATGATTGAGAATCTACACAGATTGAATGCTAAAATGCTAAATTGCATGTCAAAACCCAGGGAAAAGGACAGGGAAAAGCAGATTATATTTATTAATGTACAGTCCTCTTCCTCTTCTCTGATTCAAAACAACTACACAACGTTTAGGCTCACCTGAACAATTTCGGGGTCTGTGGATGATGGATCCTTCTGAAGTACACTGAGTTCTTCTTGATCTCATCACCAAACTTCACCATAATTTAACAGGTCCAGCAAAAAACTGACAGTTTTAATCTTGCCAAATCAAAACTAAATTAAAAACAACTGAGAGTCCCATAGCAATGAGTCAGTGATACTGGTGTCCCTGAACTTGTTAATAAAAATGATCAGTACTGCATGTTGCAACAATTTTTTTTGTGACAGAACTGAAGGACAATAAATGCTGCATCCTCTTCAGTCATAGTGTGGAAAAAGCAGCTTCTTCAGCAAAGGAGCCATGATTGGCAACCTTCGAAAAATGGTGTTGATTTTCAAAATACTACAGCCAAACTCATTACTCTGGAGCTCCAGAAATATTCATTAATTTGTAAACCTTGAGTGAGAATTTAAATGAATTCAAATTTCAATACACTTGTTTTTATTGGGTTTTAGCGTATAGTCCAACATTGTGGAGATACAGCCTACATGTCTGAAAAGTGAAGCCACTGCCTGATACCTGCATCTGTTTTTTATACCAGCAGGGGATACTGTACCTGCTCCGATTACAAAAATAAACATTTGAACAATCCATGGGAAAATAAATAAAACTGCTTTCTTTTTTTCTTTGTTCTGATTCTGATTTATTTTTTATCAAACTGCTTTCTTAAAGTACGACGGAGTATTAGGGCCAAACTAAGACAAAAAACATTGGAAATTACGAGAATAAAGTCATAATATAATGGGAATAAAGTCGTAAAATTACGAGAATAAAGTCGTAATGTTGCGAGAATAAAGTCGTAATAGAATAAAGTCGTAATATTATGAGAATAAAGTCATAATATTACGAGAATAAAGTCGTAAAATTACAAGAATAAAGTCGTAAAATTACGAGAATAAAGTCGTAATGTTGCGAGAATAAAGTTGTAATATTATGAGAATATAATTTATGAGAACTCTAACAGGAAGAGCTTCTTCTCCCTGTGTTAAAATGAGGAATATTGAGCATCTTGTGAAGTTATATTTATATATTTATAATATATTACGACTTTATTCTCGTAATATTATGACTTTATTCTCGTAATTTTACGACTTTATTCTCATAACATTATGACTTTATTCTCATAATTTTACGACTTTATTCTCGTAATATTATGACTTTATTCTCGTAATTTTACGACTTTATTCTCATTGCATTATGACTTTATTCTCGTAATTTCCTTTTTTTGTTTTTTTGTTTGGCCCTTATACTCCGTCGTACTTAAAGCCATTTCAGATCTATTCTAACGATGGATTACTATCATTTTGAATATAATTATCCCTTATTTATAATCGTATTTTGAACTTGCCTTCTCTTTTGCACATGCTTTTATATTTTTAGAAAAAAACTTAAACTACCAGCTTAAAGTACCGGCTGCAAATGTGTTTTCCTTTTGCTTCCTTCTGCCTTTTGCATGAGAGCAGTCGACGTAGTGTCCCTGGTACGAGTCCCGAATTTCACCTAAAGTGGTCGTGTGTCTTTTCTCTTCCTTCTGCTCTTTGTTCAAGCTTCCGGATGTGTTTGCGTCTAAATGTGTGCGTCCTGTCCTCCAGGAACCGGCGGGAGAGGGTGAAGTGCCCCGAGTGGCACAACAGCCACCACTTCACGTGCAGCCTCTCCATCGCCATAGCAACCACTGCCATAGAGACCGTCTCTAAGGAGCTGGGTGTATTTTTATTCATTCTCTCTGTCATAAAACAGAGCATTTACTCAGTGGGCGATCGCGCCACATTTGGCGACGCTTAACGTAGTCTCAGATGTATCAGACTCTTTTATAGCACCTGAATAAGTGCTTCAGAGTAGGCTGCAGAGCTCAAGCAGCTCGCTACACTCACTAACAGTTGAAAGGAAAAAGAGAAATCACACGCTGCCACATTACAGCGCATGAATTAACGGAAAAAACAGAGGAACATAAAGGCTCATCTAGTTTTAAAATTACTCGTGAAAGTGACAGAAGAAGAGAATGCAAAAGTCTTGTTTCGCATCCCGGTGCTCCACGTTGTCAGACAAATCTCCAAGCAGCGTGACCGTGTGTAAGCATGTGCATGAGGCCACAACTGTATGTTGAAGGCAATTTGCTAAATAGAACCATTTTGTTTTATCTCTTAGTATTCAATAAACAGGCGGTTACCTGCACCGACATGTACATGCAAGCAAACAGGCTGGCTTCTGTTCTGAGCCAGCAACTTAATCATTGACAAATGTTCTGTTGAAAAAGACAGGCTTTTTTCCTAAGCAGAGATCAGCAGACGTATGCCTCAATAAAGCGCTGTCAGAAGTCACTCTGCTGCGGAGGAATAAGAAAGTGATATTGCCATGTGAAGGAGAGGTGCATCTCTACGGGAATGATTTTGATAATGAGCACTGAGCTTGATAATCTGGGTATTTTAATGCTTAAATCCAAAGCAATTTAGAATATCCTCAAGCCACATGTCACGTTAACAAGACTAAGCATAGACAATTCCAGCGGCTCTCATTTCTAAACACAGTATGTCTCAAATGCAATCGTTAGGGAAATATTGGTCAACATGAAAAAGTTAAACTCACGTTTAGGGGGAAATTTCTAAACTTCGTTTTTTACTATAACCACATTTACATTAGGCATTTAGGTTATGCTTATTTTCACTGTGCATAACAAATGCATCCCTAATCAGCTGCTTGTTACCTGCGAATCACGTTTTCTGTGCCGCTGTGCACCCTCAAGCATTTTAACACAAATATGCTTCATGGGAAATATGAATACTCCCAGAGTGTGTGATGAAGCCTACTGAACAAGAAGTCTTCTCATCACTCTCATCTGTTAACCTCCAACCAAAACACAAGCAAACAAAACATGGTACAGGTTGTGGACTTTTTTTCTGCTTAAGAACCGCAAGCTCTTACACTTTGAATGCATCACAAACAAAAATGTGAATACATTTAAATTATCATTAAGCAATGCCAATTAAGTCACATGGAATGAATGGGGCCTAGCAGCTATAAAATAGGCCATAAGTTCCTCTGAATTGGCCCTGTAGTTTAGGCCTTGTTAAGTTTAGATGGCTAAAACAGCTTGACTAATGTCAGCAAAGATTCGTCTCTAAGATTCACGCTAGAGTCTTGGTAGACGAGCTCAGGTCAGGTGCTTTGGATTTCACATCGTTCCAGAGCTGCTGTCATGGAACGTGAGTCTGTGTTTGGATGTTTTCATTTTTCTAACGAGGACGGCGTCTCAGAGCATGATAGCAGAGTCTCGCTGGATCACTCCCCGAGTGTTTTCACAGTTGCTGTCAGCCCGAGGTGCCCGGTGGTGAGGCTCCAGGTGGCACGTCTGTAAAACCCAATGACCCCCTCAACAACAACACTAAAAATAACAATTGGCCGACACAACAAAACACAGAACAGCTGACAGTTCTCCTGCACCCGAGATGTGGCAATCAATTATGCTCAGATGCATGAATGAACAAAAACACAAATATACCAAGTGGGTCAAACTGTTACACAACCTTGGGGTTCTGCCACAAGATGACCGGAAAAGGTGTTTCCAGCCAAAGGAGACAACAAAAAAAAGAAGCGCTGCGTAACAGAGAACAAGCAACAACACAGGGAGTCATATTGTAGGACAGGAACATAATCTGGGCTACTGCAGCAAATTTATCGCATAGCGTGTCGTTCATCAAGAAAAAAACAATAAATACTAGCTGTTATCCTCTCTGGAGCAACATTTTTTATGATTTTTGGTCCTGTTTTAGATGACATAATAATACTGTAATAAATGTGGAGCATGTGAAAAGAAGAACAGCACATGTCACCTTGAAACAAGCCAAAACTATCATATAGTATGTATTCTACTCATCTATTCATTATCTATCCCTGCTTATTTACAGCAACAGTATATTCACAGGTCTGCTTAAAAAGTCAATCAGACCAGAATGGTCTGCCCGAGTTCTCATCAGAACGAAGAAAGTGGACCACATCGCTCAAGTTCTGAGGTCCTTAAACTGGCTCCTCCTGTCTCAGAGAATATACTTTAAAACAATTCTGTTCTGTTCAGTTTATGAATCACTGAATGGTTTGGGACCGAAATACACCAGAGACTTGTTGTTGCCATATCGACCATTCAGACATCTCAGTTCTCTCAAGTCCGCTCTGTGTCCCCAGAATCAGAACAAAACACGGAGAGGCAGCATTCAGCTTTTATGCTCCAGAGATTTGGAACAAACTTCCCGAAAACTGCAGCAACGCTGAAACCCTCAGTTCCTTTAAATCAAGGTTAAAAACTCATTGACTGAATTATTTAAGCCCTTCGGAATTTACATCTAAACTATGTTAATTTAAAATCTATACTTTAACTCTAGCCTAAGTCTAACTTTTGTTTATTATGCCTCCCTTTTTCTTTTCCTCTCTCTCTCTTTATCATGTAAAGCACTTTGAATTGCCTCGTTGCTGAAATGTGTGATACAGCTAAAGTTGCCTTGCCTTATTTCTATTCAGGGTCATTGGGATCTGTTTGTTCCAGCTCTCTTCAGAGGAAAGGCAGCGGTCGCCCCGGACAGGTCGCTCGTCCATCACAGGGTACAATCCACTAAGGAATTGTAACTTAATTGAGTCTACCAGTCTAAAGTTTTAGACCACTCCAATTTTTACTGTTTTTTTTTTAAATTAAAATGTAATCAATTAAATTCCATTCATTAGCTTCAAATGGTACAATGTTAAGTGCTAAACTGCCAGAAGTAAATAAATAAAAAAAGTTAACCAAAACTGAAAAATAATTTACAGATTTGAATTATACATCAGTGTGTGACATCACTGGTTCTCCACCAGGAAAGGGTGGCGTGCCTTCTCCGGGTGGGTGGAGAAGTCCTGCCTCAGGTGGAGGAGTTCAAGTATCTCTGGGTCTTGTTCACGAGTGAGGGAACGGTGGAGCGTGAGATTGACAGACGGATCGGTGCAGCGTCCGCAGTAATGCCGTCGGTGTACCGGACCGTCGTGGTGAAGAAGGAGCTGAGTCGAAAGGCGAAGCTCTCGATTTACCGGTCAATCTACGCACCTACCCTCACCTATGGTCACGAACTTGGGTAGTGACCGAAAGGACGAGATCGCGGATACAAGCGGCCGAGATGAGTTTCCTCCGCAGGGTGGCTGGACGCTCCCTTAGAGATAGGGTGAGGAGTTCGGTCACCCGGGAGGAGCTCGGAGTAGAGCAGCTGCTCCTTCACATTGAGAGGAGTCAGTTGAGGTGGCTTGGGAATCTGTATCGGATCCTCCTGTACGCCTCCCTAGGGAGGTGTTCCAGGCATGTCCCTCCGGGAGGAGACCCCGGGGAAGACCCAGGACACGCTGGAGAGACTATGTCTCTCGGCTGGCCTGGGAACGCTTCGGACTCCCCTCGGAAGAGCTGGTGGAAGTGTCTGGGTGAAGGAAGTCATGGAGGGCATCTCTGCTGGGAGGGCATCTCTGCTGGGACTGCTGCCCCCGCGACCCGGCGGACGATAGATGGATGGATGGATGTGTGACATCAACTGTCAACCATGGAGGTGGAAGCGTGGGGGTCTGGGGCTGTTTTGCTGGATCCAGGGTCGGGTACTTGTACAGATTAAGGGGCAATTTGAACAGAAACGGCTACCATGGCAGACCACTGGAGAACCATGCAGTACTATCTAGTATGCACTTAGTTGGTCAGGGGTTCGTCCTACAGCAAGAAAAGGACCCAAAATAAGTCCAAGCTATGTCAGATCGACCTTAAGGAAAAAGGAATAAGATAGTAAGCTTGAAAACATAAAGTTGCCAGCTCAGTCTTGAGATTTAAACCCCATCGAGCTGGTTGGGATGAACAGGACAGAAGACTAAAAAAAAAGCATCCTACAAGAGTCACGCATTTATTGAAACCTCTGCAACAGAGTTGAGAAGAACCTTCTGAAGAATATTTGATTTCTATAGTTAAAAGAATAAGTGTGTTCAAAGTTTGATGAGTCAAAAGTTCAGAATACATTTTGGTTCATAAATTGTTTCCATGATTTATCTTGCTTTTTCTTTATAAAGGTCAATTGTTAATGCTCTATGCTTTCATTTTAGAGCCCAATGAGAAAATGCATGAATTTCAAAAACAAACAAGAAAAACTGGGGTGTTCTACAAATTTTGACCGGTAGTATATCTAAATATATGCATTGGCTCAGGTGGTAGAGCGGGTCATCCAATAATTGAAGAATTGGCGGTTCGAACCTTGCTGCCCCCTGTCATCTAATGCTGTTTTCTTGGGCAAGACACTTCTCCCTCCTCGCCTCCACTAAGGGCATCACTGGTGTGTGAATGTTGTATGAATGTTCCAGTGATGGTCGGAGAAGTTGTTAGGTGCAGATTGGCTGACAAGTTTCCATCAGTCTGCCCCAGGGCAGCTGTGGCTGCACATGTCGTTTACCACCACCAAGTATGAATGAGGGGTGAATGAATGATGAAAACATTTTGAGTGCTTTGAGTTCCCAGAAAAGTGCAATCTAAATGTAAATCCATTATTATTATTATGTATACTGGATATTTTTTGAGAGAGACTGCAGGAACAGAACAATGAAGATGCCATCCATCCATCCATCCATCCATCCATCCATCAGTCCATCCAACAACTTCCACTTATCATTGGGGCAGCAGCCTTAGCAGAGAGGCCCCGACCTTTGTCTCTCCAGCCACATCCTCTGGCCCTTCTGGGGAATACCAAGACGCTCCCAAGGCAGCCCAGAGACATGATCTCTCCAGCATGTCCTTGGCCTGCCTCAGGTCTTTTCCCAGTTGCACATGCCAGGTGTCACCGTGACGCCGTCGTGAACCCTTCGGACTTCTCCGTCACTCCATTTCGCCGCGGTGCAGTACCCCCCGTGACCGCTAGTTAGCGATCTTTTCCTGAATGGTTTATCCGACTTTGTCCGATCACAGTGAATCAAAGAGTTAAAGACAACTATTGTGCAAAAAAACAAAACAAAAAAATCACACATACACGAAGAAAAGAGCGCTGAAAGTTCAAGACTGCTTCAAACCGGATATGCGTTGCTTCCAAGCGAACCAATCACAGCCCTCTCTGTCTGCGTGTGGTCTGCGTCGCCTCGACGCGTAGTTACAATTTTCGGGAGGTGCACGTCAGTGACAGCGTCACTGACGTACGCATCGACGCAGACCACACGCCGTAGGCACGGCGTCGTTTTGACACAGAACCATAACTCAAGCTTTAGCTCAACTGTCCCGTCTCAGTGTGGAGGAGGAAGAACTCTGAATCTCTCCTTAATGACAGAATGTCTTCTTTCAGCCACTTGTACCCACCATGCATTGTTTCACAGTTTGTGACCATAGGTGAGGGTTGGAACATAGATTGACAGTTAAAAAGAATGCCTTGCCTTTTGGGTCAGCTCTCTTTCTTCACCACAACAGACTGGTAAAGAAGTCTGCATGACTGCAGACACTCCACCTCCTTCTGTCAATATCCCGCTCTATTCTTCCCCTATTCATGTTTTCGCCCTTTTCTGACTAAAAATCATACTCTTGGAAGTGAAATTCTCAATTCTGCTGCGCACTGCAGTGAACTGCAGCAGAGACTGAAGTTCTTGGCTCGATGATGCCAGCCAGATCACCTGCAAAGAGCAAAGATGCACCAATCCGGACCCCCTGTTTTTAGATGACACGCTCCTTCCTGAGTTTAATTAACTGACAGTAATCAATAGAGGAAAGTAGGGAATACAATAATGACCTCTTCAAAAAGTTTTACTGCATACATTTTTGCTTTTTGCTGAGGCAGCAATTGTAAAAAGTTGGAATAATGACTCTTCAAAAGTCAAATCATCTGATTGGATAAGCTATTTCATTCACGAGGAGGGGCTTCCCTAGACAAGGGTGGGCAGCAAGGTCATCGTATGCTGTGTGCAGTCTTAAATGACTGATTTTCTTGTCAGTGTTTTCTACATCAATTAAACAACAGCAAGTTTTCTGTTCCACCTGAATGAAGTCTGATTGATCGAGACACATCTGGCACGATGTTAATTATACCCGATGCAATGTGTTGATGTAACTATAGAAAACAGAGTTGGAAACAAACAAAAACAGTGAGCAGACCAAAGTCTGGAGAGGACTGTTAAAGCTGCACATATATACATCCAACACACTGTTCAAACCGTATAGAAGTCAAGCAGGTGGTAAACAAAATACAAAGATTTGTGACTGCGGCTTCCAGCCTTCAGCTGAAGTGACAGGTTTTAAACCCCATAAGCCATATACACATAATTATGTGACTGCCTGAATTCACACAGAATCGGTCAGAATCTGTCGATCTCAATCAGGATCCTTTAGTCTGTTCAACTGTCTTGAACTCCGAGTATAGACCACATGGAACAAAGAACTCACAAAGCTTCAGACAACAGTGATCAAAACTCATCGATAGCGCTTGTTTTACTTTAAAGTGGCCAGGAAATTTTGATTGTTAGTGATTTTCAGTATAATTAAAAAGACGTGTGTAAGGGGATATCTAGCTCATATAGTTCTAGGGCTGGGCGATATATTGAGATTTTAATATATATCGATATATTTTGAAACGCGATATGGTACGAGACAATATCGTTTATATCGATTTAAAAAAAATAAATATTTTTTTTAATTTATTTTTTATTTTTTTATTTATTTTTTTATGATTTTGATATAGATTATTTTGTGACAAATTGACTTGAATGTTTTATTTGAGATTTGCACAAATGTTTTGTTATTTGCACAACTGTCAACCTCAGTGGAAAAGTCTGCCTGTTACTGTCTACATTGTATTAATTGCACAGTGTATTTTAATTTAATTGTTATGCAGGGAAGGGATATTTGTTTAATTTTATTCAAGAAGCATTTTTATTCTATATATGCAGGCAGTTTATTTTTATTTCATTTGTTTTATACATTTTGATATTGTGCAGACCTCTGTTAAAAAAGGTACCTGTGTGACATTTGGCACGAGGCTTTGTATTAAAACTGACTGTTTTTTTAAGGGTTTGCCTCAGAAAAAAATTAAGCTAACAGAGATGCTATGCTATAATGCTTTAGGGGAAACCCCAATTATGGCACACAAAAAATATCGATATATATCGAGTATCGCCATTTAGCTAGAAAATATCGAGATATGACTTTTGGTCCATATCGCCCAGCCCTAGGGGGAAACCACCAATTACGCTGCGTAAAAAATATCGAGATATATATCGAATATCGCCATTCAGCTAAAAAATATCGAGATATGACTTTTTGTCCATATCGCCCAGCCCTATATAGTTCATGGACCTAGTACTCTCTGCAGATCAAAGAAAAAGTATAGCAGTTATCTAATGTTTTGGGAAATTACACGACAAAGTAAAAGTTAATCTAAAGCTAAGACAATTAAGCATGTAAGTTAGAATAAAAAATGTTGAAATAACTTAATTGCAGAAGATTTAACAGAGGAAAAGAAGTTGAACCTGGAAATGGAAATCTGTGTATGAGCATTGGCCCAAGAAAAGTTTAAAAGGGACGAGCCTGAGGGAACATATGACCCTTCAAAATGATTTTTCTCCCCGTTTTGGCAGTTACACTAACTGAGAATTTGTCCATAGATGTATGTCTTTATCAGATTTCTGCGCAGTTAGGAATAATAATGACTGGAAATAAAGGGAGGAACTAGAAGTTGGACTAAGTCAAATCGTTATTTGAAGATAGGAAGTTCGACTGTAAAACTGCTTGCTTGTTTATGAAGAGTGATGTCATTGTCAAGAGAAAGTAGCTTGCTGTTCTCAAACATTTCCAGACTGACTTATTTGGTTTTTCATTTTAAGGCTTCACTCCTCCAACTGTTCCTGAGTATCTGTAAAGCTAACAGAGAGAAGTCATTCCTCTGAGCAATTCCCCCTCCTTCCCTTCTGTCGTCTCTCACTTTCCTCTCCCTATTTCCAGGCCAGTCCTTTCTTCTTTTTTCTACTCCGCGCTCTTCCAGGGTTATGCTCAGTGGCCCAGTTCTTACAGCCTGAGACGCCCTGACACATCTCCTCTTTCTGTCTTCTCCCTTTCCCTTTTCAGGTCTCTCTCTTTCTCAGCACTCTACCTCCATCTGTCTCCATGTAACTATTTTCTTTTTCTCTTCCTCCACCCCATCTCTTTCTAAACGAGAGAAAGAGAAGCCATCTTAAATCAAGCACAATGTTTTTGGTCCGTCTGTATGGAAGAATCTCAAACTAGGTCCATTAGTAAAATTCCAGGAAGTGCGGAATAGAAAGAAAAAAACGTATCATTGTCTGTTTGAGAGAAAGAAAGTCGTCCAAAGACAATTTTCTGATTTGAATCATTATGAGATAAGGAAGGCTTTTTGTGCTGTTTTCTGAAAATGGTCTTTGTGTTTTCACAGAAGCCGATTTACCTAATTACCTAACCAAAATTAAACAAAATGATCAAAACAAAGTTAAGTAACCAAACATTTACATTTGTGTGTTCAAGGTCTTGGCAATGACATTATGAGTGGAGTTGAATACCAGTCACGAGTGTCTGCATATGTAAACCAAACGGAAATACCATCATCATACGGTATATTACAAAAGAATTAGGCTCTTAAGACAACTTTTATCAGTGTTTCAGAACTCAGTAGCTGCCCGTACCAACATTCGGCAGATCTCTACTCTGCACGCAGTTATCAAGCAATCCCAAAATTGTCTGCAGTGCCAAACTTTTGTCTCCTCCATCTGGCAGCAAGACTGACTACACAATTATTTTCAGCTTTGGCACATCAATCATAGAACCAGTACAGACACCTCACATCCTGGTCAATTCACACACGTGTGAGTGAAGCGTAGACTTTAATGAGGAGACTGTGCATCTACTTGATAATGTCAGCATTGTGATTATTGACAACACACGGCACGCTGCGTGCTGATGAACGGGTTCTGTCCAGTCTCTGTTTCAGTGCATTTCTGTGAGACTCCAGCAAATGTTTATGATCCCGAAAACATTTTTTTTTTTTTATTGTGATGATGATTGAAAACCATTCCCAAAATGAAGGTTTTGTCAGCATCAATAACCTTCCAGGTGCCATTCCTGCACACTCTGGAAACAGTGAAATTAACAGTCCAAAAAATTGCGTGGATATGTGCTTTTTATCTACATTTTTTACTGTGTAAGCAACAAGAAGAACGTTGTAGATGTATTCAGTGTCACCCTGTGCAACTGAACCCCACAAAAAAACAAAAAAGCATTGTATGTCAAAGTTTATAAAGGGTTGTGACTTGTCTTCTATACCGAATGTGCAACTGATATTCCATCTTAACAAGTGCCCCTGGGGGCATACATAAAATTTAAACGTTAGGACTGTTGGTGTGAATGGATATGTTAGAAATGACAAGCAAGTTGTAAAGAGCTGTATAAAACCTACAGATAAAATCACTGTGGACCGTCCACCACTTAACTATTTGTCATTCGGGTCCAAACATCCCTGCCCCAGCATGTTTACTTTGAGGTTAAGTGTAGATAACTTCACTCAAGTCACTGTATACTGTAACACGCCACTGTAAGTGTAATAAGAGTTTTCCATGTAATAATCGATTTAAACCCAAAGATGGACAGATGGATGGCTGATTGAGCATTTAAAAATATGTAGTCCACCTGAATTGATTGATTGAGCATTTAAAAATATGTAGTCCACCTGAATTTGGAGACAGTGGTTAATTTTAGTTGATTAAATCCCAAAACACCATGTTTTTCAGATGCATATAAGGGATTACAGTTCTTTAACAACAGAACATATATCTCTGAACAAAATAGCAAAGTGAAAGTAAGATTGTGGTAAAGCTGTAAAGCTGATTAACTGAAGCTGATTTGAGAGATTTAGCCAGTAATGGTGGCTTCAGTTAGTTTAAAGTGAACTCTTTCAGCCTTGCACAAAAAGAACGACAGAAAAAAGAGGCATGGGTGTGATGCATTGGGGTGGGGGTGGGAGTTGGGGGGGTGGGGTGGTGGTGTGTAGTGGGGGGCACATATGTGATTTGAGGTCACCTTGCCATGCTGGTGCATCCCAGCAGCTCATCCAACACTGCCCGAAACCCTAAGAAACAGAGATGTTGCACATAAACACAGACATGGATGTCTTCTTTCCCAGCAGCATGTCCTGAAGCAGCATATTGTGGGTGTTTTTTTTTTTTGTTTCTGTTTGGTGGCTCTGATTTATTAAAAAACAGGAAATGGGGGGAACACATGCAGAAAGCGCCGCATGCTAGGACTTGAAGTCAGGCCAGTGAAGCAAGGATTGTACTCAAAATGTGGGCGCCTGCTCAACCAACTAATCTAGCCAGCACTAGGGCTGAACGATTAATTGCATTTGCGATAATATCGCGATGTGATAAAACGAGATTTTCTAACCGCAAAGGCTGCGATTTGACCAGTCACGTGATCTGGTCACGTGATCTGGTCACGTTGCCGGCAGGGAAAAAAAGTCAACAGTGCCGTGTGTCCGCCTGTAACCTACTGTATCTACCATGGCCTCAGTGTTAGGGCTCGGCCAGGCAGGGCTTTATAAATATATGGGCTTTATAAATGTATTAAATATATGAGCGCGGAGTCGGCGTGCTCGGCGCTGTGCGCAGCGCCGAGCACGAGCCGGCCGGGCAGTCGCGCTGTGAAGCCGGATTTATGGTTCCGCGTTAAATCGACGCAGAGCTTACGCCGTAGGTTACGCGGCGACGCGCACCGTAAGTTGTGCGTACCGCGTACCATACGGCGTAGGTTCTGCGTTGGTGTAACGCTGAACCATAAATCAGCCTTAAACCGCCTGCAGCCCGTCAGCTCTCCGGAGAAGTTACAGAGCGGCTGCGAGTTGCTGGTTCGTTTTGTTAACTCTGTGGGCTTTATTGGTTTGTTTGTTAGTTTGCTGGTGGTTTTTTTTCTCTCTGTGATTTTTGAGTTATTTATGAAGACGTTCTGAGTTCCCTGTGAGCAGTAGCCTACTCGAGGTGAGGGGGGATGAAATAAAAAACGGTCAAAATCATCCCCTCCTGAAATAAAAACAGTCCAAATCATCCCCCCCTGTAAAACTCTCATCCCCCCTTTCCATCCCTTATGTCATTTCATCAATGAATGTGGTTTTACTGCTATTTCAACATTTAGAGTCATCACCAGAAAAATAACACCAGAAAAATAACTTATTTGACAATTTTCACCTGTTTCAAGTAAATTTTCACTTGAAATAAGTAGAAAAATCTGCCAGTGGAACGAGATCTTCTTATTACAAGCAAAAAAATCTTGTTCCCCTGTCAGATTTTTCTACTTATTTCAAGTGAAAATCTACTTGAAACAGGTGACATTTTTTGTTTTTTCCAGTGATGAGTCTTGCTTTAAGTGTAATGAGATTTTTTTTTTACTAAAATGAGACATTTTAACTAGAAATAAGACAAATATTCTTGTTAATATTTTGAGTTTTTGCAGTGATCCATTTTACTTATCCTGTGAAGGACAGAGTCATATTGATAAGTTCAGAAAACTGTTTTTTATTGTTGTGTTTTGATGTATTTGATGTAAGCCCAGTGGATATTTAAAGCTTACGGAAGGCTGCATTTAACTGTCATTCCTGCAGTATTTCTGCAGCTGTTTTGGTCAGTGCTATTATTTGTTATATATTTTATTATTTGTAATCAGCACAAATTATCTGTCCCCATATGATAAAATCCACCATCCCCCCTGATATTTTTTTTTACAACTCGAGTACTGCCTGTGAGGAAGGTTTTTTGTTCCCTGTGGGAGTTTTTCTGTGTTTTTCTATCAAACTACGCCTCGTTTTGCCTAAAGTTTAACCCGGTTTGGTGTCGTGTGATTGGGTTCAGAGAGAACGACCCATGTGTAGACGTGTTAAAGAGGTAAAGGCACAGATTTGTTTTCTTTATTATTGTAATCTGTGCTTTAAATAAATCTGGCAATGTTTATTGTAAAAGAGACTGATTTATTGCTTGTGTAGTTGAAAAATACATGAGAACAGGACCTTGAAAAAAATAATCGCATATTAAATCGCAATCGCAATATTGAGGAAAAAAATCGCAATTAGATTATTTTCAAAAATCGTTCAGCCCTAGCCAGCACCATGTCTGGAAACTGTTGACAAAGAAACGGAAGTACTTGTAGAATTTAATTTGACCTAATGACATGTTGAAGACCAAATATGAACTCTGCATGAACACAGGATGTACCCGTTCTTGTCTGGTCTGCGTCGTCTGAAAGTACTTTGTCACAAATATACAAACATCTAAGTGTCCAAAGCCAAAATCTTTAAAGGACTGGGTTTTGAGTCTTGTTTTAAATGTCCTTTTTTAATATTTCACTGTGAAAAAGGATAGTTACACCTCTTCCAGTCTCTATTAAAGGAGCATGAGGCAGGATTGAGGCAGGATTGAGGCAGGATTTATGAAAAAAATCCATATACGTTTTAAGTTTTCTAGTAATAATGTCAGATGAAGCGTTCCAAACCAAAAAGAATGAGCCCTCTAGTGTATCTCTCCGTTGCCTTGAACAGGCTGTGTGCTGCAAAATGTGCTGCAATTCCGGACCGGAATTTCACGCGCTGTCCTGCGGATGTGACGTCATATGACGCTGCATGCGCGTTCTCCCCGTTCTCCCCGTTCTCCCGTGCCGACTTCGCTGTTGGCTGCAGGAACCCCAACGGTCGTCGTGGCGCTAATGAGTCTCATTTCTTATTCTTGCCTCAAGCTCCTTTAATTATTCTAAGGTTGACTTCTGGACAGACAGAGACTTGTTCACAATGCACCTTTGGGACTCTCAGATAATTATTTACACTTCCCTCTTGGTTCCATCAGCCTGTTTACTCTGTTTGGTAAACAGTCACTGACAAAGTCTCCACCATCTTGCATCGCAGGGTACCGCTGGAAGACACCACACAGCAAAGCTCCCAACTAAACACAAAAACGCCAGTAGGCCTACTCGTTTGTTGTTTCTTTTACCGTTGCCGAGAGAACAGTCTTTCAGAAGTGGAAATCTACATAGAACTACCATATCAAACACTGGACCAACCTTTTCACAGTACACATCACTGTAGAAAAGGTAGCGTTGAAGAATCGCAACAAATAAGACTTCAATGAAAAATGGAATCCATTTACTGTTTATTCTAACTGTGAATTATAATCACTACATGAGCCACATGCAGAAGATGAGACGAGACTATTTTGTTCTTGTGAAATATGCATTTTTTGCTTTCTTTTTTCCATCATACAATGCAATCAGTGCTGATCATTGTTGCCATTATCATATCTCCACCAACGAACAAACTCCTCTGCTCTTTTCCTCTTTCCCCATTTATCTCCACATGGTTTTACTTTTTTCATCTGTTTGTTAGTTCATCTTTTTTGTGATATTACTTCTTATCTTTTTTCCAATCTTTGTTTGTTCACTATATTTGATTATTGATTTGTTGATTGATTTATTTTATCTTCTTTTTTTCTGTATAATATCTGTAATATCTATACTCAAATGGCTGGGGGTAGGAAGATGTTTGTGGAAGGTAAAGGGGTTATTGAGGATGTATCTGTGTTTGTCTGTGTCTGATGGAGGTGATGGAATCTTGGTGTGAAGGGATGGCATGTTGGGGTAGTGGGATGGGAATTTGGGAATTGTAAGACGCTTAAATTAATATGGTCCTCTTGATAGTGGTTCGGCGGGAGGGGTTTTACTGAATATTTTAATCCTGTTAGTCATTTAAAACAAAATGTAAGTCCTCCCAAGGGGGAAGCAGATGCAGTGTGCGAAGTAAATTAAGTCCAAGAATAAAAGAGGGAGGGAAAACACCCATCCACACACACACACACACACACACACACACACACACACACACACACACACACACACACACACACACACACACACACACACACACACACACACAATGAGAAAGTCTCCAGTCACGACTTATGTGGCAAGGTCACAAATCTGATCACATCTTTCTCAAGCTTATTTTAACTTTAAAGAAACATTGAAAATAACACTGACATATTAACATGGGAAACGCTGTTATAGCATATGTGTGAGCAGCTGGTTGAATATCTACTTGGGCTACAAAGGTTCACAGATACTAACTGTAGCCCATGTGTGTGCCCCTCACATTGATGATGTAATAATGACGTGATTGCACATACCCAATGGACTGGATCAAATGTCACATAAAAAAGTAAGGAATCAGACTTCACATTGAGGACTGGATTTTCTACAGATGCTGCACAGATTCTGGCATCAGTTGCTTGCGAGGTAAGAATATAAAAGCACGTCCATTAGTGCTGACATGGTTTAAAGTTTAAAGCGCATTATCAAATCTAAAATGTGACATTTTTTGCAAAAGGGAATGAACATTTTGACGGATGAAGGGCCAGTTTTAAGGTTTGTGGAGCATATATTAAGTACACCGGTAATGTCACCTGGTGAGAAGGGATTGTTAAATGGAAACATGTGGATGCTGCTGCCACAAGCCATCAAAACACACGACAAAGCTAGAGACAACAACCGACCAGACCCCAGCACAGAGCATCTTTATCAGTTTCTCTCACAAGTCACTGGCCTCAGCACAGAAGATTACAGATGAGATTGCACTTTCTACCACAGACAATATGTATAAAGATAATGCGCCATCTGGCTGCAACATTAAAGGACCTAAACTCCCTCAATAACTTAAATCTGCCCTGTCCCTTCTAGTACAAAGCATCAGTGATGGATTTCCGGTTTGATCTGTTGTCTAGGTGACCAATGAGGCATCTGTACTCCTCCACCTCATCTATCTCTTCTCTGAAGATGAAAACAGCCTTTGGCTAAATTCCTGTCCCTTTTTAAAATCTCAAATCAAATCGTTCCTTTTGTCTTGTTCACATTCTCGTTCCCACACTGTTCCTGTCCACCAGTATTACAGCCCACAAGGCAAAACATATTTAATTGTTTAGTACATTTCATACATAAAGGCAACTCAAAGTGCTTTATGGCATCAGCTGAAAACAGAACAAAAATAATGAAATTATTAAAAGAAGCATAACAATGAGGATTCAAATATCAGAAAAAAAGCACACGCTGTGGGTCAATGGTTGTTTTGAGACTTTGGTCTCTTCAAACATTAGAGTCATCAGAGTACTTCTGGAGCTGGCAGTTGTACTGAAAGGTGCACAGAGTGAGAGTACAGTCCCCTGTGGTGCTGGTGTGCTGCTGACCACTGAGCCAGACAAACAACCCTTCAGCTTCTCAAATTGTAGTCCGTTTGTCAGGTAGTCAGTAATCCAGGTGATTATGGAGGCGTAAACGTGGGTCTTCTGGAGTTTCTTACATGGCACTGTAAAGCTAAATCATGTTTAATGCATTGGAGAAATCAAAGATATGCCTACAGAGCTGTATGTTTTGCCAAGATGAACGTGTATGATGTAGGAATGGGTGATATTTTACCGTTCACGATAAACCGTCAAAAAAATTCCTCACGATAAGAATTTGTCATCTCACGGTAAAAACGATAAATTCCTGTTGATGATGTTTTTGTGTAAAGATGATTTATGGTTCTGCGTTAAATCCACGCACAACGTACGTGAAGGAAGGAAGGAAGGAAGGAAGGAAGGAAGGAAGGAAGGAAGGAAGGAAGGAAGGAAGGAAGGAAGGAAGGAAGGAAGGAAGGAAGAAAAGAGGAAGGGAAGAAGGAAGGAGAGAGCAGGAGGAAAGAAGGAAGGAAGGGAAAAAAGAAGGAAGGGAGAAAAGAAGAAGGGAAGAAGGAAGGAGAGAGCAGGAAGAAAGAAGGAATGAAGGGAAAAAAGAAGGAAGGAACGAAGGAAGGAAGGAAGGAAGGAAGGAAGGAAGGAAGGAAGGAAGGAAGGAAGGAAGGAAGGAAGGAAGGAAGGAAGGGAGAAAACAAGGAAAGGAGGAAGGAAGGGAGAAAAGAGGAAGGGAAGAAGGAAGGAAGGAAATGAGCCTGAAAGAAAGAAAGAAAGAAAGAAAGAAAGAAAGAAAGAAAGAAAGAAAGAAAGAAAGAAAGAAAGAAAGAAAGAAAGAAAGAAAGAAAGAAAGAAAGAAAGAAAGAAAGAAAGAAAGAAAGAAAGAAAGAAAGAAAGAAAGAAAGAAAGATACATTCCCGTTGATGATGTTTTTGTGTAACAAACATGGCGGATCTGAGAACGAGATAGATTTATAGTTACAAAGGTGGAGTTGAATTGGTATTTTTTTTATCGTCATTTTTATCGTTATCGGGATAAATGCCAGAAATTATCGTGATACATTTTTTAGTCCATACCGCCCATCCCTAGTATGATGGCATCTTTAACTCAAACCCTGCAATGATAAGCAGACTGCAGTAGAAGGAGCTGATTCGCTTATTTAGGCTGGCCAATAAAAGTCCATATACGACCTTCATGATGTGTCATGTTACAGCAAATAGCCAATAGTCGATGTGGGCAGATAGATTTGATTGTTTTTCTAGGTGGAACAAGGTAGGATGTCTTACACAGCACACAAACGTTCTCCTGGCTCAGACTAAGGTTAAGAGTTGATGCAGAATTAAATATAGCTGGTCTGCACAGACCTGCAGGACTAGGCCTGTGTTGAAAAAATCGATTTTCTGATTCTAAATCGATTCTCATATTAATTCCTAAAAATCGATTTGTATGTCTAAAGATCGATTTTTTTTTTTTTTTTTTTTTTACTAAATTTAAATTTTCTTTAGAGAAAATGCTGGACATTTCAGCTTAAATTTCTAAATGTTATATTAGTTCAATGAAGTTCATATTATCTATATTTACTATAGCTTGTTTGGTTTCTCTGTTATCGGACACGGTTTGTCATGAAATACCTGAAAAATGCCCGGTGCTTCATGGCAAGCTGTGTGTCTGGTGACAGAATAAATCAGACAAGCTAAAATAATTTGTTTACTGCTTGAGCTGTTGCAATTTCTTTCTTTTTTTGCACTTTAAATGGATATTGAAATGCCTATTTGAGTTATTTATTTCTTATATTTCTTTCTTATTTCAATAGTTATTTTACAGTCATATAATCCAGGCAACACTAACCCAAATCAATATCGAATCGAATCGGATCGAATCAAATGGTGATAATCGATTTTGAATCTTAAGAATCGGAATCAAATCGATTCTTGACATTTGAATCGAGCTGAAACCATTTGGCCCTGCAACCTTATTCTAGTTCAGTCTCGACGATAGAATAGTTCCTCCTCATTGGTTCATTGGTTCTGTCCAGGTTTCCAACCATCCGATCGCTCTTTTACTTAAAGCCTGTGAATTGAATCACCTCTGTTCTCACATTGTGTTTTCTGTTATACTGGAACTTGCTCTCCAGTTTCTTCCTGAACACCTCCTTGTCCTCTCTTAACTTGACCTCTCTTATCTGTGCAATCTTCATTGTAGTACCAATCTTCTTATAAGCACCTCTGAACATAACAGTTGTGTAAAGTCTCTTTTGTGACAGTTTAATATGATGGCGACCATAGTGCACTTTGCAAAGTAAACTATTTTTGGAAACTTTAAAATTGTAGCTATTTTTAAATTTGTGAGAAAGAGGCGAGAAAGTGCACAAGTATGTTACAATTTTTGAGAAGTGAGACTGGATATAACCAGTGAACATAGTCACACTTCATTTCTGGAATTAAACAATTCCCTTCATTTAAATTTTCATTTTCATTTAAATTCATGTCTAAAGCCACCTGGAAAAAAGGAGTATTCACCTCTTCTTTAGCTCTGCTTCGGTTTCCAGGAACTTCTGAGGGACAGGTCTGGCTTTAATACACTAGGCGGCCTACTTCATTGATCAATGATGCTGAAAAAATGGTGTGTCAACCAATACAATAGAATTATGGTTGTAAATTGACTCTGAGAATGTGGAGAAATTCATTACGGAGCTCACAAATGCGTCTTTGTGTGCAGTTTTCTCTCCCTGCCACCCGATGAATACAGATCACACAGTCCCGATTGCAGGAGAATGGTTCACCTTCACCTGAAAAACTCTCTGTACACACTGTGAGACCTGCTGCTATCCGGAACAACCGCTCCATCTTTATGTCATCCCTCTCTCTTCCTCTCTCTCTCTTGCTTTGGCCTGGAGTCAATCTCTCTTTTTCACTGCCAGCTGATAGCTGTGCATGACTGTCTGCATCTCTGTTCATGCGTTCACTCCATCTATCACCTGCTGCTGCCTCTGTCACTCCTCCATCCTCCCGTTTTCCCTCCCCTCTCTGAATGGGGACAGATAATACGCCTTTCCTTCTCATCGCTGCACTGATATTTTTCCACTTTACAAGTTTATCATTTTAGCAATCAGATTGGGTTTACAGTTTTGCTCAAGGTCAGTTCAGCAAGGGTGCACACTGTCTGCAGAGGGAATTTAATCTGTGAGATCTCAGTTACGGCTTCTCCTCCTTTATCAACTCCGTCGACCTCAGTGGGTTTTGGAAAGTTTTTTGCTCCTCCTGCATGGAAGCTTTCATTTGCATAAACACCCCTTTAGTAAGTTTTATCCTGAATGTTTTTCTTAACAGTCCGTGGAAATTGCATATTGAGCAGTTGCCATAGGAACTGGGGGCTCAATTGCCCCAAATTACCATAAAACACTAATTAAAGCACTGGGTAAGGGCACCATTTTGACAAGTTTCATGCAACTGCGCTGAACCAACGCCTCAGGTGAAGAAAATGAATAGTCTATGGAAGTCATTTCAACACCCATTATACACTGGAATGTTTTACGTCTCTGTGCATTGAATACAAACACAGCATAACATAACTGAGGGTAGTTGTGCAGCATGTGACGCAAAGGTCTTGTGTTGAGCGGTTCCGAGTTTGCACAACTTTGGATACGGAATAAACAATTCTCTTCAACTGGTGAATGTTTCAGTATAAAATAGTACACCAAACCGTAAATAGATTTGTTAAATAGATAACAGAAAGCAATATTAGCATCTTAACCATCTATCTGATAATATGACTTTGTGTGAACCTAATGTACTTTCTCAGTGACGGGTCAGTAAAGTCAGCAGTTTTACCACAAACCCAGACATGAAATGAAAGCTTTCAAAAAGAGACAAGATGACTCTAAATACAGAAAAAACTAAAATATGTATTATTAATATTATTAATTTTATTTTTAATATTAATATTATTATTATTTGTTATTACGGCTGTGTTCAATGAGTACTTTAACCACAGTGACAACTTCTCATTCATGGGAAAAGAAGAAAAATCCATAAAAATGTTTTCAAGTTAAATTTCCCAGCAGAATTTATTTTACAATACAGTCAACCCTCCAAAATTTGGCAACCAGAGTTTACTACATGCTGTGGTAAATTCCCAAAACAAAGCAAGCTTTTGACTCACAGTGAATGTTTGACAGATTGGATAACAGAGGCACTTCACAAACTGTTCATGCTTTAATTAAAATGTCTGATGCATGGCCCTGCAACAAATATATTAATGAAGATGGGTGGAAAAGAAATTCTCCCAGATACGATCTGAATTTCTGAACAGCCAAATACAACACTGACATGAGAGTTATTCAATTCTAAATAAAACCACATACAGAGTTGGTTTTTAAAGTAAATGCTCTTGTTTTGACACTTGACTGGTACCAAGCCTGTAATAGATCAATTATCTCTTTCCTTTTGCCGAAACAGGAGAAAATCTAAGATTAAAATCAGTTTGTTACAAACTAGTCCACCTTGGAGGCTCAGTCTGATTCACGATTTAAAAAAAACATGCCTATTTTTAATGGAGCAGTATGGACAGTATTGTCTGAGATGCTTCTAAATCAGTCCGTGGATCCTTGTCTGACATCACTCTCACTGACTGGAAGGGCCGTACAACAGCCGGCGCAGCGCTGCCGTTTTACAGCCATCCTCCACCTGGTGGGACTTGAGCTTGAGGGAGAGTTGAAGCGCCCTGCAGAGGAATCTCATTTCAGCTGCTTCTATCTGCGTTCTTAATCTTTTAGCCACGGCAGCTTGGGACTATAGGTGATGCTTGGAACGTACTGTAGACCGACTAGTTAATAGAGAGCCTTGTCTTTTGTCTTTTGGCTCAGCTCTCCCTTCACCACACCAGACCAGTAGAGTCCATATTACTGCAGATGCAGCAGTGATCCGCCTGTCAGTCTCCCATTCTATTTACCCCTCACTCAGGAACAAGGCCATACGATACTTAAACTCCTTCAATTGAGGCAGCAGCTCACTCCCAACCTCGAGAAGGCATTTCACCCTTTTCAGACCGAGAACCATGGTCTCAGATTTGGAGGTGCTGATTCTCATTGCAGCCGGTTTGCACTTGGCCTCAAACTGCTTCAGTGAGAGCTGAAGTTATTGGCTCAATGCGTTTACATGCAGTCAATAACCCTTTAAAAACCCGAATATTACCAATAACCCGGTTTTGCATGGCCATGTAAACACCAATAACCCCTTTGAATAACCCGAATTTGCTCATATTAGGGTTTTTAAAAAACCCGACTATGACTCCTGGGTTACTCCTTTTAAAACCCGAATATTTGGTCATGTAAACGCCAAACTGGATATCCCGATCAAATGGAACATGAATTTGTTTTCTGTGCATGCTCTTTTCGCAAGGAATCTTGTTCTTTTGAGTCCAGGACGTACTTCTAAACATGGAGAAACGCAAGACCACGCCACGCTTTTGGAGTGAGGAGGAGACTAATCATTTTATAAATGTAATGAAGGATATGAACATTTTGGCATTTGTAGACGGTAGAAAGTACCGGGATAGCGAGATGTACAAGAAGGTGAGCGAAAAGTTGCGCGAAGCAGCATTTGTTTTGAATTTGGATACAGGAAGAAGAAGCGGAAATGACGGTAATTGCTCATCATGTTCTCCGCGCGTCGGTGTTTTGATCCAGATATCCCAAATGATTAATTACCATGTATACAGGGATAACCCTGTTTGCTCACGCATGTAAACGTAATATTCCGAATGTTTCAGTAACCGGAATATTAGCAATAATCCGAATTTTGACTGCATGTAAACGTAGTCAATTAAACTTAAAGGACAACATCATCCACATAAGAAAAGATGGAAACTGAGACCATCAAACTGTACCCTTGGCTGCAGCTGGAAATTCTGTCCATAAAAGTAAAGAACAAAATAAGTAACAAAGAGCAATGCTGTCGGAGTCCCACTCCCTCCAGGAGGGAATCCAACGTACTACCAGCACCTTACCTAAGCTTTCGCTCTGTTTGTAAAGAGACAAAACTGTTATAACAATGGATCCAGCACCCCATACTCTCAGACCCAGTACCTAATCATTTTGTATCATCTTGGAGCACCCCATCAAAGAATCCCTTTGCGAACTGGTTGGGGTAAACTATCGTGCCTCGTTGAGGATCCCAGTGAGTGTATAGAGCTGAACCAGTGGTCCTTTCCAGAAAGGAACCTGCATTGTTCCCCTTGAATCCGAGATTCAACAATCGATCGGACTCTCTTCAAAAGCACCTCTGCATTGACTTTACCAGGGAGGCTGAGGAGCGAAACTCCCCTGTAAAAATCCAGAAGGTGAAGCTTGAAAATCATGAATGCATGTTTTGCACAAGTCAGGCTAAAAAGAGCAAATGTGTTTGTAGGACAGTATGTTGCTAAATGAATACACACTTTTGCCACAAAAAGCAAATGCCTCATCTGTTCTGTTTCTGTGTGCTCAGCCAATTTCTGGTGCCAAAAAGGGACAAAGCAAAGGAAATGGTTTTAATGTTGTTTTTGTGACACAATACAAACACCAGCAATGAGAAGACAAAGCTTGCTGCAGTGAAAAGTAACCACTAACATATTCCCCGTTTGGAGGGAGAGAGCTTGGAGGAGAACAGTCACTGTGAGGAGGCACGCAGCTCTGTGAGAATACACTTGATGCGAAACCTCCTAGTCACGAAGCAAGCCGCTCTGTTTCTGTGTTTCAACACAGTGCCATAGCCACAGCGACGTGGGCAAATTCCGGACAGCCTGTCGAGGGTTGCACTCTTCACTCCCACATATCTCCACACCATCAAACCTCCCAATCAGGATTTACAGCGCTCAGACGACATTCAGACATATATAGTATGACCTTTGCAGAAGACATTTCAAATTCCAAAAAAAAGAAAAAAACAGGATGAATGACAAATCAAAAAAGAAAAAACCCATTTCAGCTTCTTTGAATTTTTGTGAATTGCATCTAGTACCCATTTGTCTTTTTGGTCATGAGCAAGTTAGAGCAAGTCAGGCACAAATGAACTGCTCCAACCTGCATGTTCAGGCCATGTGAACGGGCAGTTATACTACAGATCCCATTCAGATAGTGCTACGGATGCCTGCAGACCCCTACACCTATGCGAGTTGGCACACATGCACTGTTATGCTACACACTACACATACAGACACAATGACTAAGAGGTGGGGAACATACAAGAAAAAAAAATTAAAGTACAGTTACGTTGTTGTGCTTTTTATACTGTACTTAATTCATCTTATGAAACAGTGTGATTGTGGGACCTTTACTAGTAATAAAGTATTTGTACCATATTGTATGTATGTGTGTATATATATATATATATATATATATATATATATATATATATATATATATATATATATATATATATATATATATATACACACACACACACACATGAAAAGATTGAAATACAAGGAAGAGACCCTAATTTTTACATACTGCAGTGATATTTCTAGCTATTTGCTGCTTAATGTGCTGTAGCTGAACAGGAAATGAGCTGCTTTCTTCCTCCGAGCTTGTTTGGACTGTGATCCAAGTAGAACTACTGTACACGAGTGTTCATATTTATGAGTTAGATAAGAGGCAGCACAAAGCTTATGTGGGTTGTTGTTCAGAGTACAGTACGTGGCTCTTGGGTAGTTCAGCAGCTGCTGCCTAGTTAGGTACAACGATCTGTGATGCAATACTGATATTAATGCTTTATGTCGGATTATCAGAATGAGTTCTCAGGAAAAAAATGTCCCTTCTTTAAAAGTTGATATTTTTCCCAAAAGGACAGTATTCAGCAAGCAGTTTATTCAGTTGTCTTGAGAGTTGTAGCATGAAAAACCTTCGTTTGTTTGATTCACACCGGATCCAGGTGAACAAGTTGATCAATGGAAAGGATTTTCAGACCTGGAAAAAAAAAACTGTATACTCATCAGTCTTCTTTGCACTTTTCTCTCCCCCGATTTCTCCCGGTTTATGCAGTCACGCTCCACACACTAAGTGCTCTCGTACACATGCATGGACACCCATTCATGCATGTGTACGAGAGTTCTGAGTCACAAGAGTCTGCGGTGACACAGTGTATTGAACACAAACACTCAGGCCTGAGGTCTACCCTCAGTCACGTGCAGAGGAGCTAATAACATTTTTCACACATCAATGCCTACGGGGAGCCTGGGGACTTCTCTCAAATGTAAAGATAAAAAAACAAAACAACAAAACATTCAGCTAGAAAATGATGTAAAAAATGTATTCAGCAAGGTATCATTTAAACAAGGCTTTTAATAGCACTGATTATATGATTTTTTTCAGCACAATATGTTTATATATTTTTTCTTTAATATATATTCTTTGGAGGAATATTGATGCCAACATTCATAGCGGGAAAGCAATAAATGGTAGCAAAATTATCACTGAAATGCCACATTACATGATAAATGATTACAATGCTGCACTCGTCAATAAAAATAAAAACCCTATCAACATAAAAGCATAATAATAGACCTTTGCCTCCCAACAACTTGATGGTGATTTTCCGTAAAAGTGCTATTCATATATTATTAAATGTATTAGTCAAATCTGCAGCAATGTATTTTGACCTCCATGTCAAAATGCGTTCCTGTATGCGTTTGAGTTTGACAGATTTAACACCTGAGTTACTGAGATGGAAAACACGAGAATGTTTTTTTTACATTTAATTATATACAGTTATTAGTTAACTTTAGATCGTTGACAATTTGCAAATTGAAGTTTCTAACATATGATCATGAAATAAAAACAATAATAAATTGTCAAAAGTTTTGATTAAAAAAACATTTTGAAAATGATCTCCTCCTTTAAAAGCTTAAAAAAAAAATCAATGTCTATAACCCAGTAAAATTATTCTTAATTATAATATATAAAAACAAGTCTTAAAGGGGACCTATTATGAAAAACACGTTTTTTCTTGGTTTAAAATATATAAAGTGGTCTCCCCTCACCCTGCCAACACAGGAAAGATGAAATCCCATATAAATCTGCAAGGTCTGTTCACCCCGCCCTGCTGAATCTTCCAGTGTCATGTGACTTTCTACGAGCCGTTCAGAATCTGCTCCCGTCGTTACGTAACGACGGGAGCAGATTTCCATAGGTCGGCCTCCGCTGCTGAAACCACGCCCACCACTCTCTCCGCCGGCTGGAGCTTCAGCCATTGTTTAGAAGCGGTGACTGTTTCCACAGCGAGGGACAGTAAAAATGAGGTTTTGCATCGACATTTACCCTCATAAAAGGATCAGTACCAGCAGTACGGACCCGGCAACTGCACACGAGTCAGCGTTAAGTGACATTATTTTTTTATGTTATTTATATTTGTCTATGAGTATGATCTTTGCATGGGCTAAGTATTTAGCTGAGCTCCGGAGCTGCCGGAGCTGCTCACGGACCGGACCGGTGAGGAGCCCCGACGGGTACCGTAATACATTTTTCTTTTGTCCATGGTTTCAGATCTGAAGCTGTTCAACGACACCTTCAGAAGATGCACGGTCCTTCCTTGAGCCAGCAATAGTGCATTAATGTTATTTATATACAACTAATGTTTTATTTTTTAACAATAAAGTTGCCATTTGTGAAAATTCAGTGTTGTGATTTCTTTACAGTTAACATGATTCATTTGTCTTGAGAAATTGGAGTAAATAACCGTGGTGTACCTGTTTAGAATTCAATTAAATCTTCCTGTGTGAAGACGAGGGGACTAAAGGCTGATTTATGGTTCCGCGTTACACCAACGCGGAGCCTACGGCGTAGGGTACGCGCCGATTTAACCCAGAACT
This sequence comes from Cololabis saira, assembly GCF_033807715.1. Classification (NCBI taxonomy): domain Eukaryota; kingdom Metazoa; phylum Chordata; class Actinopteri; order Beloniformes; family Belonidae; genus Cololabis; species Cololabis saira. The sequence continues at coordinate 31,478,962 of NC_084599.1, forward strand.
GTAAATGAGGCTTTAAGATCCGTTTAAACCGTGTAACTGAATGAGAGCGTCCGACTATCGCGTTGAGCTGCGTGACATCGGACGCTCTCTGTCCACACTGAAACCGTTAAACTCGCGGCCAGTTAGGACAGTCCAATACAAAAAAAATAAAGCAATGGAATTGATTTTAATCGCAGAAGCTCCCTGGCATGGGACACGCTTTGTCTACGGAGCCGCTGCTCTTCTGCCCGGAGCAAGGCTTCTTTCCCTCCCCTCCTACACGTCATTCAAGCAGCCAATCAGCGCAGAGCCTCATTATCATAGCCTCCCCGCCTCTCAGGATCACTCACAGAAAAAGGGGTTAGAAGCGGTAAAACTAGAGACATGGCCCACAGGCTGAATTTCTGATTTATGTAGAAAAAACAAGCTTTAGATAGTTTTTAAGACATTTAAGGCCTGTTTAAAATATACATTAAATGCCATAATAGGTCCCCTTTAAACTATATATGGTCAAAAATGCCTGGCTTTTACGCAGAAGAATATTTTTTATCTGTGGCATTTCTATTTTTACTACCATGCAAGATCTGAGTTCATCTGTGTTACATGTACAAAAAGATAAAGTTAAAAAAGCAAATACAGACAACAAAAGAAAAGTCATAAAATCATGTTGAGTGGAAAAAAACTACTTCAAAGACCTTCAGAGCAGCATGAATTTCAAGGAGGAGTAATCTTCAAATATAAAATTACACACGCGATTGTCAACAAACACACTACAAACTCATACAAAAGCAAAAACAGTTTATAACAAACCTCACAAATGACATTTTTGTGCCATAATAAATCTTTAAAGGCTATATTAAAGTAATGCCGGTGCTATGTTGGAAAAAAAGGTAACAAGCCAGATAGTCGCTATCTTTATTGTAGAGGACATGATGTCCATAATTCCCAAACAGACTTGGGTTTTTTGTTGTTTTGTTTTTGGTTGTTTTGTTGTTTTTGGGTTTTTTTTAGGGCGGGGGTGGGAGGGTATTGTTGTTGTTTGTTTTGTTTTTTGCACAGCAGAGATTTAACCTGGTGATGGTAGCAGGGAAGTATGTTCCTGGACAGTGATTCCCAGAAATGTTCCTGAGTCTTTGCAGTAATATGTATTACAATCATGCCTGTTTCTAATGCAGTGAGGGGCTAAACATCTATAAAACTGATTTCAGCTTCGTCCACCAGAACACACAAGACCAAATACAGTATTTCTCCAGATTTTTGGAATCATTTTAAGACATCACGTACTGTAGATGATAAAAGTATGTGAAATTTTACGCTAAATAACATTATTTTGAAATTGTTTAACAATTTGTAGACATATTTTTTACATGTTGGTGTCCCTTTGAACATCTTTACCTCTCAGACTCTTTTTATACCCAATCATGTCGCTCAATATAACTAATTACCTACAACTAATAGTTGTAGGGGGTCCCTTCACACATTTCCTTTTAGTACCACTTATTTTCGGACTTTTCTGCAGTGTACGCAAGCCATCAAAGTCAAAATAAGTTCATATTGTACTTTCAATCAATGGGAAAAAATCCTTACTTTTAAAAGGAGCATGAGGCTCCTTTTAAGAAATGAGACTCTCTAGCGCCACCCTTCACCACGACGGCCGTTGGGGGTACTGCAGCCAACAGTGAAGCCGGCACGGGAGAACGGGGAGAACGTGCATGCAGCGTCATGTGACGTCACATCCGCAGCCCAGCGCGGGAAATTCGGGACCGAATTGCAGCACATTTTGCAGCACACAGCCTGTTCAAGGCAAAGGAGAGATACACTAGAGGACTCATTCTTTTGGGTTTGGAACGCTTCATCTGACATTATTACTAGAAAACTTAAAATGTATACGGATTTTTTTCATAAATCTTGCCACAATCCGGCCTCAAGCTCCTTTAACATTGCTTATGTTTTTATTGTAGATAAAATGGATAGAGTTGGGCAGAGTCGCAAATACATAAGGGTATAGTTATTGGTGAGTATTAATGGCTGTGCATCATCCAAAACATGTATCACGTTAAATCCTGTCAGGAAAACTGTGACATACTCCTTATGCAAGGCTGGGCTTTCCAGACCAAAAAAGAACAACAATGGGCAAAACAGTAGAATCCATTGCTATACTGTACATGAACAGCCCATGTTGGTCATTGAAAATGTTAAATTTCACTTTGTAATTCAACATCTGGAGCGACACTAGTTTTCCAGTTTAGAAATATAACTCTAAAGCTGCTCTATATATTAAACAGTTACTCTTTATATTATGTTAATTGAACAGAAAACGTTTAGTATGGCATTTAAAAAAAAAAGTAAAACAATAAAAACCCCCACTGGTATCGCAACACTATTCAGCATTGGCTGATACTCAAAGCCAAGTGATAGGTATCAGCATCGGAAAGAGAGAATGGTATGGGAACATTTCTAAAAATGGGAGGATCAGATTTCCAGGTTAATGCATTAGGTTTTGATTCAGATGTTAATGTACCAAACAAACTTTTTTGGTATAAAAGGTAGTAATTCGTAGCCTCTTCACGTAAGGGCAATGACAATACACACTTTATTTAACTTTCACTTGAATTTTTATGCACAGATTAAAACATAGGACTAATAAAAAATAGAAAATAATTTACTAAAAATCCCAAAACATTGAAATTAATACAAGAACATCAATGATTTATTTTTTCTAAATGATCCTGTCTTGAAGATTTCTGAATAAAAACTGCACGTCAGCCGGTGATGTGGAGGACGACAAGATGACATTGAAGACTACACTGATCTACAGTAGAGGGGGAGGCTTTTTACCAGACAACAAATCTGATGAAAATATCAAGCAGAGAAAATAATCTTTCATAATTTATAACATAATAATAATTGATTCTTTTATGGCCCAGATCTGATGTAAAAATACATCACTGAATCACAGTGCATGCAGTGAAGTTAGAGTCAGTCTCATATATCCGGCTCTGCTGCCAGAAATAATTAATAATAGACAACGAGTGACACCTGCTCAAGACTATAGTTAAAAATTAAACAGAATATTTTAGAATATTTTATTAAGATTTGAATTTCATTAGGAATGCATGGGTGGAGACTGGGAAGGAGAGTGGCAGGGTTGGTTTTAACAACTAGTGGATTTTTCTGCAGTGTTCCTTGTGGGTTTTGTCATTGGAAAGCAATGACATTATCATGAATATCAGGCTTCTCCTTTCACAAAGAGCCCAAATATATAAACACTGAGGAGATTACAGGAAAACCACTGTCCTATTGAGATGACAAAATGCCAGAAAGCAGCGAGGCCAAGCAGGCACTGAGACAATCCATCTCTTAGTCTCTTCCTGTCTGATAGCCGTGACAGCTGAGCTGAGACAGACAGAGCGGGACAGCAGACAGATGCTGTCAAGATTACTCCCACTCTCCCATCTTTGTCGCTGCCTTTTTGGCTCCCTCTGCACTCTGCTTTTCCAAAAGTTTCTCCACTGACTTTCTCTGCTGGCGAGTACAACACTCAAAAAGGCACAATAAGAGCGTGTTGAGGCTGTTAATCGAAGCTTTGCATTTCCCACCATGTGTCTCGCTCTCTGCAGATAATGTTCTCTCTCTCTGTTTTTTCAGTATCTCCGCTCCTCGTCCATTAATAGAGGCTGTGGTTATTTTTGCTACAATGAAATGGTCATTATTAATAGACTTGGCTGCTTCAAAGTACCTCCATGGTAAATGCTGTGAGTCTGAAATGGTTGAGAGGATTTTTAAAGACTCAGCCTCAGGGCTGCTGCTCTCTTACTTACTTCTAAACATCGTGACATAGTTGGACTTGTAATGCCCAGCTTTTGTTCCATTAAAAGAAGAGTGGGTCGCCCAGAGCTACATGTGGACCAATAAAGAAATAGACCTGACCCTTTCGCCCATGTCTAAACCAGAGTTCCTTATCAAAAAAGAATATATATATATATATATATATATATATATATATATATTTCCAACTCATCTTTCAGCATGACTGTGAGCCACCCTTTCTTCAACCCTTGCAAGGCGCTTGCAAGGGTTAAAGGGTTAAAAGTGACCAGAGCGAAGGCCCTGAGCTCTTCAAAGGGCTTGCCTAACCCTGAGTGCCTTGCAGGGGCCAAGTTGATATTTTTGTTTCGACATCATCAAACAATGAGGTCATGCCTCAAGACACAAATGTAATATATTTTTGTCATAGTTTCATGATATTCTGTTAATCTGTGCTGCTTCACTCACTGGTTCAAGACCTTAACTGAGTGTTAAATTGACCTCTTGATTTTGAAATTCCTTTTGTAAACTATGACTGCGTTTACATGCAGTCAATAACCCTTTTAAAACCCGAATATTAGCAATAACCCGGTTTTGCACGGCCATGTAAACACCAATAACCCCTTTGAATAACCCGAATTTGCTCATATTCGGGTTACTCTTTTTAAAACCCGAATATTCGGTGATGTAAACGCCAAACGGAATATCCCGATCAAACGGAACATGAATTTGTTTTCTGTGCATGCTCTGTTCGCAAGGAGTCTTTTGAGTCAAGGACGTACTTCTAAACATGGAGAAACGCAAGACCACGCCACACTTTTGGAGTGAGGAGGAGACTAATCATTTTATAAATGTAATGAAGGATATGAATATTTAGGCATTTGTAGACGGTAGAAAGTACCGGGATAGCGAGATTTAAAAGAAGGTGAGTGAAAAGTTGCACGAAGCAGCATTTGTTTTGAATTTGGATACAGGAATAAGAAGCGGAAATGACGGTAATTGCGTCATGATGTTCTCCGTGCATCGCTGGTTTGATCGAGATATCCCAAATGATTAATTACCATGTAAACGGAATATTCCGAATGTTTCAGTAATCGGAATATTAGCAATAACCCAAATTTTGACTGCATGTAAACGTAGCCTATGTCAGAAGCAGAAATTGACTTTTACAAAGCATTCAAGGGTGTCGTCTGGTTCTTTTGGTCCAGACAAAAGTAGAAAATGATATATTTGGTTTGGTTTGCTAGTAAAAAATTCTGTTCACATTTCAACATGGGAGAGACTAAAACGAAAACACGCATGCACAAATGTTCAGAGGTCAGCGTTCACACATGAAGTTAACCACGCCAACAGGGCAACCACACCAGGGTTCCCCGAAATTGAAACAAATTTCCCAAATCTGAACACACCCTTAAAATGCAGGTCAGGCATGCCCATATCCTTCACCATTACACATATTCCAATTTGTTTTGCAATTTTCCAGCCTCTTATCACATAAAGATGTGTTTAATCCATATTTATTTAAAGAGATAAAATATATTTTTACATTAAATAATATGAAATTATGTTGCATTGCTTGCATTACTAATAATATCCTTTGGGTAAGTTTCATCACCCTAAGAAACTATAAATTAGGGAATTTGCTGCCATGATACTGGGTATACTCTTTGTGGCTTTCTGCTGCAACAAACACATCAAATATACATGGAGCAACCTAAAATGTTGACTCTTCCTGTCCTGCTGGAAGAGACTAAAGTTATGGTGCACATAAACCTGCTTTGTGGTTGGAGTAACACTGAGTCTAAAAATATCCCATGCTGCTATTTGCTGTTTCTCATCAATGCATCGTCATTCTTCCTCTTTGTGATGAGTTCATCTGCCCTCTTTCAGCACTCACCCCACTACTACGACTACTACTACTACTACTACTACTACTACTACTACTACTACTACCACTACCACTACCACTACTACCACCATTTAGAAGATGCTTTTATCCAGAGCGACTTACATCTGAGAGAACAACACACGCAAGAAATCACATAGGAAGGTCCAGCATGGATAATTGCTGGTTAGACTGGACACAGGTTGTTTTTTTTTTTCACTAAAACCTTTATTACAGAAGGGAGATGCAATGTGGATATTTCAGAGGACTGCAGTCTACCGTAAAAACATAACGTGAATGTTGTTAAAAACTTCAATTGAACCCAAATCATATTTACATGTATATCTAAAGCTCTAAAGTTTTTGGTGTCGAAACCTAAACAAACCATGTGTCTCTTTTGTGTTTGAGTACACCTTGGCTGGTGTTAAAAGCCCGGTTTCCAGCCAGTTACAGGTGGGGCTTTTGTTTTGCCTCCAGATTAGACTTGGTGGGAGCGGGCAGCACTGCTTGTGCGCACATCCCTCGGACAGGCTGTGGTTTGTCTTCAGAGATTCATATTTTTCTACAATAAATTATTTTTTGACCTAGATCCTCTCGTCTGTCTCCCATTTTTGTCACAGCCTTTGTGCCAGATTTGACAATCCTAACTCCTAAAGTGGATTTTTGGGGCTTTTTGTATCTGCAAAGTGAAAAAAATTTATATCATTTGCGATTTTGTGGAATTTTAACTATGTATTTTCATTGACTCCATTCACGACAATGCCTGTTGTTATTTTATTCTGATTAATATAGTGACAGTTCATAGTGTCAAAAGTTTTCTCTAAGTACTTTACAGTGAACGTGAACAAGTTAAATACAGTTCAATTAAAAACAGTAACGCTCAGTCGATCTATCATCTGTTTTATTCCAACTAAAATTATTATTTTCACCCATTTACAGTGCAATCTAGTTTATTCCACATAATTCCAATTTTTATGTTTCATTTGCCAGATTTTCTGCTGGAATATTGAAAGTTGAACCACTTAGTTTAGGTCAGCTGTTTTCGTTGCTGATCTTAAGAAACAATCACCCGAGAACATAAAATTTAACCCACTGATTCTCAAGAAGGCCTATAGCTGTGGCAGCTTTTCTACAAAATTTGGTTCATGTTATAATGTTATCATATTTGGTAAAAATCTGATTAAAAATGGCGGAACCATAAGTGTTAAAAAGTATAAATGATACAGTTGTGAGAATGATTTATCACCATGCCGAACCTGAACCTGAAGTCGTTAACAGTCGCGAATGGAAATACTCACACACACACAGACACCCACACACACACACACACACGATAACACACACACAACCCTGTTGAGTCAGCAGAAGCTCGAGGTCACACCATGTGTCACATCGGTCAAGTGTGAAAAACTCCACTACTTCCAGGTACACAATCACAGCGAGTTTGTTCTGCAGTGTGAAACACCTCGCTGCAGTCCTGCCACGTTGTTTCATAAATGCACAGTGTCCTAAGATTTTTGCCAGACTTTTTTGTACAAAATACACTGCCCCCATATTACTCTCACCTAAACAGCTGTACCTTACGTAAACCGGCGGAGAGGCTGCTATGTGTCTGCCCTACCATACCCCTGTCCTACTTTCCAAACTCCTGAACAGCTGCATTATTCAGGCATAATACTCGGAACATCCCAGCTACAGTATCCTGCCTTCCTTCTCGTGTGTGACAGGTCATCTTCTTGAGTATTCTTCTCGCTGTCACTTTAGATGTGGAGAGGCTTTTTGTTGCGACAGCAGCACACCAGAAGCACCGCAGTCTGTCCAGTCAATGTATCGCAAATAAGATGCCGCCTGGTGGATCACAGTTGTGGACACTGCATCATAGTGAAGCCTAAGGACTGATATGACATTGCTGCGGCAAGCATTCTGTTATTAAGGATATAATTTTGGCGAATAGGAAAGATCAATTTCATGCTTCATTATATTAACTAGAATTACACTGATGCATTTTTCAAAGGATCTCTACAAAAACTTTGTATGAATACTATCTCCGGTTTAATGTCAAGGCCTGGGTTGGAATTATTTTGTGTCTAATTATGCTATTCTTAATTTACTCAAATACTTGATTATTTTTGATTTGACTGTTGCATGAAATTAAAATCTGACAGATAATACTTATAATTCTCTTAAAAAGCTTATAATGGAGAGAAAAAAAAAACTACCCACATCAAATTTAATCTCTATGTTAGACTGTGAAAGATCCAAAATCTTGAGCCAAATAATTATGTCATCCTTAGGTGAACAATGTGAATGATGCAGCCATGGCAACGCTGTCACCATGACTGGAGAGAGGACAGAAAAGCTTTCCCGATATAAATATATACTTGCTGTGGAAAAATAAATCACATTAGACCCAATAAATGAAGAAAATGTAAAGGATAAAGCTATCCTTTAAGAGAAGAGTTTGGAGAAGCTTCATGCAGCCTCTGTGAACCTACAGTACAGTATGTGCTGTGACGAAGAGGATAATGTCTCTGTCTGTTCCTCCTCCCTCCCCCTCAGCTTTACTCTCCTCTTCGCCTTACTTCTCTAAAATCCTGCAAATGTTTCTTAACATGGATTTGCTCATGTTAAGAAATGTGTGCAGAACTGGAATGTATTAGCCATAAGATTTAACACAGAGGTTACTTCACATCTTCTTTTTCAAGCTGGAAAAAAGATGGCTGTAAAATGTCACGAGATATTAACACCAGAATGTAGGCTCTAACCTCACAAAACCTTGCTGAAAAAGGGGTTTGAGTTCTGATACAACAAGGTGTAAGGTTTGCAGAGTCCAAGTAGTTTTAAAATCCCTTACTTTACATAATCCATCCAAACCAAATTTAATTCATAATGAATTAATATTAATCCAAATACCAGAAATGTCAAAATCACAGATTTTTTGTTTTTACTTAAAATTGTGCTTCTCTACGGTATGTTTTTCTCTCATCTGTTGCTCTGGTTAATTGTCATCTCAAATTTGACTGGAGCTACAAAAATCTGAGGTAAACCATATGTTGAAGTATTTTTTTTGCTCAAAACATCCAGTTTTGAAGGTGGTACGATCACTTCCTTCTAGAAAGTTTTTCTCACATTGGCTCTGTATTATGTCATATAGGGTTGAATTTCCTAATATGGTCAAATTCTCTATTCTCTCACATCTGTGAGAACAAGAGTTTCAGCATACATTTTAAAAGTAGATATTTACAACTATAGGGTATGTTTATCGAGGTAGAGGTCGAGGCAGAGGTTAGTACTTCTCATGAAGTATCTCAGTGTTTTTGGTTTTCTGGGCAAGTTGACTGACCATGGATCAGTTTTTTAGGGCCAGCAATATAGCAAATATGTTTGTTATATATCAGAATACTGTTGAATGAAAACGGTTCAGTAAAGCACTGGATTTCTTTTAGGTGGAATAAACCGGAAAGTTGTTGCTCGAGGGTTCATGGGAATTTGCCCAACCAGTCTACATGTGTTTTGTGGATCTGGAGAAGGCATTTGACCGTGTCCCTCGTGCCATATGTGGGGGGTGCTCAGTGAGTATGGAGTCCGGGGCCCTCTACTAAGGGCTGTCCGGTCTCTGTATGATCGGAGCAGGAGTTTGGTTCGCATTGCCGGCAGTAGATCAAACTTGTTCCCGGTGCATGTTGGACTCCGGCAGGGCTGCCCTTTGTCATCGGTCCTGTTCATAATTTTTATGGACAGGATTTCTAGGCACAGCCAGGGGCCGGAGGGGATCCGGTTTGGAAACCACAGGATTTCATCTCTGCTTTTTGCGGATGATGTTGTCCTGTTGGCTTCATCGGGCCGGGACCTCCAGCATGTGCTGGGGCGGTTTGAGGCCGAGTGCGACGCGGCAGGGATGAGAATCAGCACCTCCAAAACCGAGGCAATAGTTCTCCACCGGGAAAGGGTGGCGTGCCTTCTCCGGGTGGGTGGAGAAGTCCTGCCTCAGGTGGAGGAGTTCAAGTATCTCGGGGTCTTGTTCACGAGTGAGGGAACGATGGAGCGTGAGATTGATAGACGGATCGGTGCAGCGTCCGCAGTTATGCGGTCGGTGTACCGGACCGTCGTGGTGATGAAGGAGCTGAGTCGAAAGGCGAAGCTCTCGATTTACCGGTCAATCTACGCACCTACCCTCACCTATGGTCATGAACTTTGGGTAGTGACCGAAAGGACAAGATCGCGGATACAAGCGGCCGAGATGAGTTTCCTCCGCAGGGTGGCTGGACGCTCCCTTAGAGATAGGGTGAGGAGTTCGGTCACCCGGGAGGAGCTCGGAGTCCAGCCGCTGCTCATTCACATTGAGAGGAGTCAGCTGAGGTGGCTTGGACATCTGTACCGGATGCCTCCTGGACACCTCCCTAGGGAGGTGTTCCAGGCATGTCCCTCCTCCCTAGGGAGGTGTTCCAGGCATGTCCCTCCTCCCTAGGGAGATGTTCCAGGCAGGTCCCTCCGGGAGGAGACCCCGGGGAAGACCCAGGACACGCTAGAGAGACTATGTCTCTCGGCTGGCCTGGGAACGCCTCGGACTCCCCTCGGAGGAGCTGGAGGAAGTGTCTAGGGTGAAGAAAGTCTGGGCATCTCTGTTGAGGCTGCTGCCCCTGCGACCCGGGAACGGATAAGCGGAAGAAGATGGATGGATGGATGGAAATTGGAAAGTTGTGCTTGTTTCCACCCAAAAAGCTCATGAATGTAAACCGCAGGTTGAGTGTAAACTTTGTTGTGTTGTATCCATATTTGCTGAGTCTTGAACTTTTAATATGAGGAAGAAAGAAATTCTATTGAGAGCACTACATGTTATGCACAAAAAACGGATCAATTTTACTCAATAATACACCACCCACTTGAAGGCAACTATGGAGTCAAAGGTCCAATGGCAACAGCAATATTAGATTTTTAATTTCTTTTGCTTAATTTTTCTGACTCAGTCGACATATACTGCAATTCCCACACTTCTTACACTGATTACCACAGGTGTATAATGAAAAACATATGGACAGTGGGTGAAAGATAACACAACTTGTAGTGTAACACAATAGCAGGTGATGAGTTCTTACTGAACAGAAACCTGTAATTTTTGCCGTCACAGTTCATTGTGTTGCCTGCTACCATATGATCTCATTTGGTGTGTGTCTGGCAGGAACAGGAGTTGGGTGCATTCAAAACTAACTAGCTCTGCCCTTTGGGAAGCCTCCACGATATCGATCAATCCAAAAAAAAAAAGACTTGAGCCAGATCTGCCCATTTTCAGGAAAATCCTCTCCTTATGATTTTTGCTTGAGAAATAATTCAGTGCTTACAGAGTTATGGTGGGTTCAAAGGTAGTCTAGAATTACTAGAGATTACAATTAGGTTGCCAAAAATGAGCATAACATAACACTTTGAGAAATAAATGAACTAAGTTGTATTTTACTTAAATAGGTTAATTAGGACAAATCTATAGTGATCCATCCATCCATCCATCCATCCATCCATCCATCCATCCATCCATCATGAAAACAATCAACCTTTCTTAAAATCATGGCTGAAACTACAACCTTCATGTGCAGCTGTTGTCTTCATATTTTGGCAATACTCCGGCACGTCTGACAAAGACAATTTTCCATGAAATGCAGCCAGTTTAACAAAGATTTTCTACGCCCTGAATCGTGCCGCCAGCACATCTGACAACACCACTGTGTCACAATCAGCGCACCATAATCTTCTTCATCACCCCTGAAAATGTGATGGTCCCTCCTCCTCATCATCGCGCACACTGCAGATGTACTGGTATCTCTGTCTCCCTTTCTCACTGGGTCTCTCTCCCTTGGCCCATCACCATGACGATGGAAGCGAGTTACATAGATACAGTCACTAGGCAACTAGCAGCAGCAGCAGCAGCAGCAGCAGCAGCAGCAGCAGCAGCAGCAGCAGCAGCAGCAGCAGCAGCAGCAGCAGCAGCAGCAGCAGCAGCAGGAGCAGGAGCAGTGGCGGCAGCAGCAGCAGAAGCAGGAGAAGGAGCAGGAGCAGGAGCAGGAGCAGGAGCAGCAGTGTCCTGTCAGAAATTTGGTGGAGTTGCAGTGAGAACCCGAGCAAACCTTCCTACTATGTCTGCCTGCACGTTTGTTCTTTGAGGAGGAACCATTAATGCGTTTATCATGTCTTGGACTCTGAAGCCTCTTATATTTCACTTGTCCCGTGAATGCTTAATTTAGACTGTCATCAGAGAACTTATTTGCTCTATTGTTAGACTAAAATGGGTACACTATGTAGCTACAGTAAAATGAAAAGTGAGATTGGTGATAGGATTTTGTGTCCCAAGTTGTCTTTGTAATATTTGTCCTATCTATTCAGCTTTCAATCCCACAAATGGTTCAAATATGAGCATTGCTTCTCCTTCTCAAACATTTACAGTATTTTGTGTTTGAGATGGAGTAAGCACTGAGAAGTCCTTCTTATAAAGAAAGCTGCCTCTGTTTTGGGAACTGTTTTGGAGCCTCTGTGATTGTGAACAGAAGGATGCTTCACAAAACGAAAGAAACATAAAGAACAACAATGAGCATCTTCACAAGACAGTGATGCAGCAACAGTGGCTTCAGTCAAAGGTTTCTCCAGGTCTGCTGCAACACCGATCGCGTAGGTGAAATGAAATATCTCGTTAAGTTCAGAATGTGAAATATCTGGTTAGGGTTAAGATTGAAGAAAACAAAATGATTCAGTGTTCAATACAGCTTTTTCATGACCTCGACTATCTAAGCCAGCTGTTGCTACAATCTGACCAACAGCAAACAGACCTTAAACCGGCCAGGGATTTTTTGTTCCCACAAGGAACTTCTTCCGGAGTCTTTTGCTGGATTTTTATGTTTTTTTTTTCCATTGCTTCTCTCTGTTTGTGGATTAGCCTACAAAGCAGTCAAACCAGGAATTAAACCACCTGTATAACTGTAAAAAACATTCCTGCAGGTTGCTGGTGTTATTTCAGACTTAAAACGTACATGTGAAACAATCAGAAATTAACTTTTATTTTTTCAATTCAACGCTATCCTGTCAATATCCCAGTATCTCTGTTGAGTTATTCTTGAGCGTCCTCAAACATCGCATCTCATCATGTACCCGTGTCTTTCCAACTAACTGAACCAGGCATGATTGGCTGACGTTTGGATGTTGCATTAAAAACACCTGTACTTGCAGTACAATTTAAAATGAATACATTTTATGAGTTATTATTTGACGTTTTCTTTCCTTGAACTACAACACGTTTCTGGAAAGGATTCACTTGGAACGCAGTATTCAAATGCAATTTATGATGTGGTTGCAGCTCTTCGGTGTAGGAAAAAGTTCCCAAAAATGTAAAATAGTGATGGAATTTTCTGGAACCTGGGCTGAAAATAATCCAACATTATACAGTTATCAAAGAAGCCACAGATAAAATTTGGAAATCATATTCCTATTATCGAATAAATCAAGTACATCTGGTCAACAGTTTAAAAATCGTTCTTTTAAAACTTTCGCTTAAAGTATTTTTATTATACAGCAAGTACTTTGAGTCTACAACAATCTCAATATTTCAATGTTATTTTGTATCATTATTTAACTCCCTTGATGAATTCTACAAAAAGAAATCAATATTTTAAAAAATTCTATGTTTAAAAAATTGATTTCTTTTTAAATAGTAGATATCTGAATATATGTTTTTGTATTCATATATGCGAACATAATACAGGCAGCACTGTGGCTTAGTGACTACCGCTGCCTCACAGCTATGAGGTTCCTGGTTAAGATTTCAGCAGGGGTCTTTCTTTGTAGAGTGTGGATTTTTCTAAATTGCCCTTAGAAGTGAGTGAGAGCAAGTGTAGTAGTTTGTATAACGTGGCCTTGTGGCGGACTGGGGACATGTCCAGAGTTTCCCCTGCTTTTCACCCAAAGAGAGCTGGGACAGCTTCCAGCAGACCCTCGTGATCCGGAATAAGAACAAGCTGCTATAGATAACAGATGTACGGTAACATAAAACAACATTTCTGCCCTACAGCAGTTAATAACCCCCGTCACATGAATATAAAAACCTATTCCAGGAATAAGGTTTATGGGAAAATAAATGTCTGCAGTACAACAATAATATGGAGCTTAATTAAAGATAATAACAATAATAATACATTTCATTTATGGCCACTTCCTAGCACTCAAGGACACCGTACATAAGATAGAAACCAACAATAAAATAAAATATCGTACGCTGACATACATTGCCATAAAGTAAACCATAATATACAAGATATGAAGACAAGTTCAAATGAGACAATGCATCAGTCAGAGAGAAAGCAGTCTCAAACAGATGGGTTTTGAAAAAGTTGCAAACCAACATGACAAATCACAGGCTTTGGATTTTCAGACCGACACATATAGCAAAGGCCTGGAAAGGGCTAGGATTAAAAGAACTACTGTATCAGTCATCACACCGAACAGAAGCAGGACTTAATCCGTAGGGATCAGGTGGTAGGTTGTCAATCTTGTCACGCTCTTACTTCCTGCCAAGCCATATTTCAGGATGCCAGAAATCAAGTGTTAATGAAAAAGAAGATGTTCAAAGAGATCACAAACAGCTGCACATTCTTGAAAACAAGACTTCAGTCACATAATTTTGACCACTGTCAACCAGGATGTCTCATTGTTCGCATGTGGTTCTGTTGATCTTAGCACAGAGCTGGCTACACTTAGCAAACTTCTATCAACCTCGCACGACTTTGACTTCAACATCACATCTGGAACTCCATCAAATCTCCGAGCACATAATCCTGTTGTATAAAATGAACCCTGCACGCAGGTTTGGTTACAGCTGTGTCAGTAAATTTCTCTGACTTCTCCCGCTACAAAATGAAACCAGGGAGGAATGCTAGCTCGTTAGGCCGTGGAAACTGTCGACTCTGAGTAGCTGCCATATGCACGAACACAATATTCCCTCTGATAATACTGTAATTGAAAAAAAACAGAGCGACTGACAAGTATGAAAACTTCTGATTACTTAAATCATGTAATCGCTGAAACAGAGAGTCTTTACAATTTGATGTGCTCAGTATTTCATTCTGTGAATTTCTGCATTTTTGTCCACTATTGACAGCTAATTTTTGCAAACAGTAAAATACTAATATATATTTGTGAAAAACACAAACTGCAAGTTGCCTTGTAAAAAGCTGATTAAATAAATTCCTGAAACAAATGGATCGGAAAGTTGAATTTCTATGGTATTCATCTCAGGGAAACATTGATGATTTTCTTTAATTAAACATGCATCATGTTCCAAATCCACACCATATGTGTTATCTGGAAAACTTTCTCCAAATTAAGCAGAGATGGCGAGTAAAGGCAATGGAGGAGAAAGAACAACTCCTTAAAAAGGCAGTGGAGTAGTATAAAAGTGATATGAATAAAATCCTTCAAACCTATGCAAAATGTATTTTTCGTTAAATACCATCAGTGTCACCTGTGTAACAAAGTGGTGCTTTGATACTTGTTCTAACAGAAAGAACCACCTTAGAACCAATATACAGTCTCCTTAAAGCGTCAGAAAAGATATCCATAAAGGGAAGGCACAGCACAATATGTTCTAGAAATGAGGCCGAGTAGCATACATGTCTGATTTACACAGAGACACAGCCTGAGCTGCTGAGGTTTATACAGCCCCCCCAAAAAAAGACAAATAGGACAACACACATTTGATGTTTGCAAAATTATACAAAATAAGGCTATTAGCAGAGACTGCAAAGCCCTTCTTAGAAGAAAAATGTATTAATAGAGTCATCTTTGGAGCATCACAGACAGAGAAGCTTTGAAATATGTTGCACTGAATATTTTAATTAAATATTCTCTTTGATTAAAAGGAGCTTCTTTTTTTTGCATGTTGCCTTAGTGCCCTGCAGTTCAGAAATACATAATGAGAATACTACCAAACACATCTCAGCACACACTGTAACTGGGAAGATTACGATTCAAATAATACAAGGCAGAAGTGCAGCAATAAACCCCTTAACTGGATGGTTAACAAGCCAGTGTCATTACAACCCTCGACATGTGTGACAAATTGGTAGAGGTAACTAATGGGCACGATAGGGTAATATGCAACAATACCTCAGGCTGGTGGATTTAACAGGTGTGAGTGTGTGATAATGTCAAAAAGCATGATGGTGTGACAGCAGAACAGCTCGGAGCTACATGCCAAGGCAGGAAGGTATATGACACTGCATCATATATCATCCTCATATATATAAATATATATACATACACACACACACACACACACACACACACACACACACACACACAACCACACATTCCCTCTTCCTGCAGTCATGGTTGCCTCATTAGCTCATACCATAGCTTCAAAGGCCCTGGATGAGAGTCTTAAAAAAGGGATGAATGGATATTATAGAGATATAAGTGGGGAAACAATGCCACAGTGCTTATAAATGATGCCATACATGAGGAAACCATGAAAAGCCAGCTTTTAAATTTTGAGCAAACATTTGTGCACAAGGAGGAGCGTATCCTTTCAAGTTGATGTGGTAATCCATGAAAGGATACAGACTGAATACAAATATTGCAGCGGGTTGTGTGTTTGTCAGGGGTGCCTTACGTGGTAAAGTGGAATAGTTATCCATCTGTCAGGGTGCTGGTGTCGGATCCAGTTCCTTTTTTTTGTAATATTCACCCTGGTGGTCCCTGTGGAATCGGACAAGATCAGTCTACAGGGACGAGCCCAGCAGCCGGCGGGAGAGCAGGACGGGTACCGGCGCGACCAGCCGCATCTTTAACAACCCCGGGGACAGAGGACGGAGGAGATGAGCGCATCTACCCAGGCGGCGTGATTCATTTCACGACCACTTACATCCAAGTCGCTTACGCACAAGACACCCGCTGCCCCCCAGCCACAGCTCCGCGGTCCATGCAAAACAGATACATAAATAAGACTCGGGCACGCCTGAGGAGGTCAACGTGCGGGCTGAGAGAAAAATCACACCGGACTGAAGGATCCGCGATCGGCGCCGTGGCCGTGCGTCCCGCGTTTCCTTCCCCGGCACCGTTAAACCCTTCTGCAGGGGAGAAATCAAATAAAACCCATTGAGCGGGAGCGTCTCCTCCCATCTGTCCCCCCCGTGGAGAGAGGAGAGGGAGAACAGAGAGGAGAGGAGGGGAGGAGGGAGAGAGATGGATGAAGATGGATCCAGGGCGCCTGGGAAGGTGCGTTTGCGCCTGCGCACGGACGTGCAGGTTTGTGTGCTTTTTAAAGGGGACCTATTATGGCATAACATATTAGTGGTAACTAATAGTAGACCTGAAGTTATGTTATGAACTGTCTGCTGTGTAGAGCTAGATGTGGAAGTGAACTAGATATGAAGTTATGCCTTTTCAAATTAGACTAATTAAAAGTAGATTGATTTAATCTTACCCTGCAGTGTATGAGCAGTGTTAATCCTGGATGACCATAAAATGAGGTTTTCCCCCACATGCACTGTAATTTGTAAACCCTCTCCTCTAACTGAACCTTATTAACAACTTTATATTTTTTTACATCACGTACCATCCCCTTTTAAATGGTCCTTGGTGAAAAGTCGTCCTTATTTGTCCAAAACCTTGTTTGGAGCATCTTTGGACAAGGTTTTCACACAGAAAGTCCCCTCCATAGCTATGCAATAGCTCTTGGCGCAGCCAGAGGCACTATTGTTATTGTGTGCGTTTCATCTTATTATTCATTTCCCGGACAAACTTCGGCGCGTAACCAGTCCCGCAGAGAAAACGCAAAAAGTAAAAACGTAGAAACGTGCGCCTTAAGCGGGAATCGTGTGCTATGACTTTTATTAGCGATTGGTGTGCACGTTTTTGCGCAACATGCAAAAACGTGCGCTTTTAGCGCCATCCGGAACGCATTGGGAGAACTTTGGGGCCTCACCACTCGCACACCTTTACTCGAAAAATTCTGAACCGATTTAGAAAGTTGTAGGCCCTGAATTTAACTACAGTCCTGTGGATTTTCAGAGCGATGGCACAAATAGTTTTTGCACAAAAAGTACATAAAGTCTACTAACAGAGAGCTAATCTAGTTCTTGGTCCAACAACAGTTCTTTTTTCATACCACTGAACGAGCTGCTCAGTAGTAAACCAAAACATTTGAGTCACTCCACGCGTCAGTTGGGTAACATGCTCCATTGTATACCATGGGAGCAACCACTTCAACTTGAATTTGAACAAGAAAAAGGATATGAATGTTGATTTTAAGAAGATCAAGAGAAAGGAGTGGAGTTGGCAGTGACTTGCACATATCTGGACATTCAACTCAATAATAGGAAAGCAAACATGCACAGTCACACACACTCACTACTACAGCCAGTTTAGTCCTTGGTCAACCTAACATACATATTTTTGGAGTGTGTGAGGTTGTTGGAGTTCCCAGAGAAAAACCAAGCACACAGAGAAGATGATATCTCCATTCACAAACGCCGCATTTGAGATTAAAACTACAATCCCTTTATCTGTGAAGTAACGGTGATAACCACAACACTGTCACGCGTTCATAAGGCAACAATTAACTATGGGGATCTTTGACCATTCCAAATGAAGACCTGTCAAGTTCTGGCCACCGCTCTCTCTAAATTATTAGCAAATTATCTGGCATGCAGATTAAATCTTGGATAGTTTTCAGAACGTGTTTTCAGTCATTTCAGTGTGGCTAGTAAATTATGACTAAACAGACCTCTAACTCTGTAGCTCTACTTCATTCTGCTGTAACTGTGACATAGTATTGTTGGTGCCAGTTGGCATCGCCTGGATAAATCTCCAGTTAGATCCAGATGGCAGTACTGGGATTTTCCAAGATTGACTGAGAGTTTAAACACAGTCTGTGAGTAAACAGGACGTTGGGCAGTCCCTCAATGTATCACACAGCAAGTCATCCCTCTTCCTCTGCAAGTTGGTTGCTACCTTCCTTGTCACATCAAAGTCTATTAGATACACCTCAGTTTCAGTATCTAGAACTGCATCTGTTACCTGGCAAAAGCAGTCACTAATTTTAGAGAATTGGTGCTCTTTAGCCTATGAATTATGTTTTTCAAAACAAAAACGAAAAAAAAAAAAAAAAAAAAAAAAACTTCCCACAGTGAGCTAGTCTCTTGTGAAACAATGGATGACAGCACAACTGGAAAGATATATTTGAAAAAAAAATGAATTGTTGAAAGGGTTGCAAATAACACATTTTCAGGGCTTGTGGATTTATACTTTTTTCATTAAAACCTTTTGTGTTTTTGGGGAGATATTGACTCGTTTCAATGAAATAAGCTTTTGGATTTTCCTACACTGAATGCAGCTGTGCAGTCCTACACTTGCTGCTGTGCTACATTATACGACCAATATCTGAAAAAACAGATGCTTTTCCCCAAATTGTCTTCTTAAATGCTGAATTGGTAGCGCTGCTTAACTTTTTGACCTCAGCCAGAATGCTTTAAAAAAATATATATATTATTATTACCCAACAATACGAATCCAGAACATGAATATTCATGAACATGAAATTCTCATGTGAAACACCCCAAACTGGTTTAAATTAACTGCACCAGATGGTTTCTTAGGAAGCAGTTTTTCATTGTTTCAGTTACTGTCAAACACCAGCATTAAATATTCACGGCTGTCAGAAATTACATGCATGCTTGGTTGTGCGGTTCATTTGAATTACAACCTGGTTACAGACCAGTAAGCTGCAATTCTTATTTGTTCTTATTTTTAGCCTCCACTTGTGTCCCAACCACACAATGCTTGCAATACATGGATTCAAATGTCCACATGAAAGTGTCGAAGCAAAGTCAACACAATGTATTTTACTTTCAGTGCTGCATTGTCAGGTTTGGCCCAAAGTCTCTATTTTGGGCTGATCTGGTTAAGAGAGCCAAACATAGATCTACTACAAGTCACAAAACTGCTGATTTGTCGAGGTCATCCATTTCAGAGACCAATTTGCAGCCCTCTCCAAACTCTGTGTGACTTTTACGAGGCATGTAGTACTTCAGACCCCTCTGGGTCACATCTGCACCTGACTATAGATCTACGTGCTTTATATTATTGTGAGGATCAATTTTCAAGCTTACTTAAAGAGTCAAGGATAGATTATATTAATGCAAGTTTAACATTTGTTAAACCTGCATTTGTGATGATTTACGTTGCCTGGGTATTGAAGATATAAGTGTCTCACAGTGTGAAAGCTGAGCGAATTGAATCATTACAGCTCTAGTCAAAAGCAGCTTGAGACAGGACTATCTCTAACACACACGCATGCACACAGACACATGTGCACACAATTGCTTTCCAGAGAGACAATAAACGTAGGAGATGAGGCCCTGCAGGTAGCAGGATGTTCCACAGTGAACTGAAAGCCTGGTGCAGAGCTAGGATAAATATTTGTGTCATTACATTCCTGAAGCTTCCTTTGTAACTTTATGTGAATATGATCACTAAGTTAATGTTGCCAAGCAACAAATACAATTTGAGCCAGAATGGGGAGCTTCAGCCAAAATCATTTGGCAACAAGATTTTGCAAGGAGAATAAAGAGACACACTGAAGGATTGGTAACATCAGAACGTATCACATCTTGAGGTTTGGATTTCAGAAAAATGCTGCCTGTGATCAATGATTCAAATCATTTCCAGGGCAAGGTCTGCAGCACTGAACCCCTGTCCTTATCTGACAATCAGTCACAAATACTATGACGTCACTGCATTGATTATAATATAACATGTATATATAAACAACAACTAGAATACAAAAATAGTGACATAATTCATGCAGATATCTATTAAGCTCATTTTACTGTCGGAAAAAATGCATCTATGTTCAAACATTACCATAAATGTCGAGCTACCGTGTATAAATGCTAGAAAATGAGCGCATAATCTAATTTCAATACTGAGGATATAAAATGTGAGGGCTAATGATGCCCAATAGGTACATTGTTGAAATTCATTATTTTAAATTTTTTTGGGGGGATGAAGAGCAGAGTCTCACCAAAGATATCAAAGGCACATATAGCATGTTGTAGCAGAACCCTTTTCTCTGAAGTCACTGTCTCATGTAAATACAGCAGTATTTCCTGAAAATCTTATGGTCTCCAACTTTCCAAGATGGCTTCTAAAGAATATGTTTTGATTTTTGCACTCCCCTTAAGACCCATCACTATGACACAGAGGCAGTTCCCTTTACCAGGTTAGCAAGGACAGGCACTAACACATATATTGATGACTAAATCTGAAAATAAGAGCAGTTCCAACCCTGAATGACTGAAAATCTGAAATGGGAGCAAAGCTTTTTGAAAGACTATACTCAACGATTGCATTGTGCATGCATTTTAGCGCAGCAGCCAGCAATTCAAGTTGTCTTGCCATTAGATTTGATGAAACAGAAACTTTGGTTTGAGATACATTTAAGTAAATAGGTTTTTCTTTTTTTTTAACTGATAGTGGCAGCCACAGCATACAAGCGATTATCAGACTAAAAGAGCTTTGAAAGTTGGCAACTATGGAATAAAAGGTTTGCTATGGGGCTGAAAGTACTTGTGTAAATACATTCATGTAATGGGCCACCAACTGTGCTGATCTGATCCTTTTAAAACTGCCCCAGAGCATGGAAACAGTCACACAAGCAATGGCGGTGCATATTTCTGTGAGATCACATCCCTCTGCCCTTCACCCTTCCAGAAGTGTCTCGTAATTGTTGGCCTTTGTTGGTCTGAAAAAGTTATGTCCTTTAGACGTGCTGGGTGCAGAGCTTAAGACCCAAATAAGGTGACTCACAATTAGCATTACACAGTCACCGGCACCTTTATTTGGTACCACCAATAAACCTAATTAAGTGGTTGGTGAGAGCATGTGGTTTCTCTAATGTTAACAGACAACAAAAAGGAAAAAATAACAAATAAGCATGAACAATAATCATGTAATCAAAAATAAATCAATAAATAAAACATATCAATTTGATCACAATTCAGAAGGCGCCACAAACAGGAAAATGTAAAAATGTTCAGCTATCAAGTCTTTTGATATAAGTGACTGTATTATCTAAAACTTTTATTTGAGGAATAAATAACCTCTAAAAAGTTCCAGAATAAAGCAAGAATATTGAAAGCATTACTTTCACAATATCAACAAGTATTAGGAAGTATTAACGTTGTTTATGTGGCCATTTTTATTCATATTTAAAATGCAATGTCAGACTGTGGGATCCATGTTATATTTCAAGCATCGTATTATCAGCTACTCTGGGTATCTAGTCCATGACGATCTAAGAATAAAACTGTAACTGATTATAGTGGAACTGACACATCAAGAGCAGAAGAGAGTTGTCTTTCTGCCAAGATGAAACATCCATGGTTGCTATGGAAACAGTTTTATCAGTCTCTGCTTATTGATTTATTTATTTTATCTTATTTATTTATTTATCTATCTATCCCCCCTGGGATATAAGTAGCTGCAGCTCATAAAACCTTCTTGTGCACAGCAACTACATTGTATTGCATTACTGTCTGGATTGGAAGGATTAAAATCCGATATGTACTAGGTGTGAGAGGAGGCCCTGTCTTAGCCTGCTCCCACTGAAACCACTAATTCGCTAGTTGGTTGCCTAGTTTTTACGATCACCAGGTGATTCACCGATGATGGAGAGACACACTGAGGAAAGTTTGGGAATACATGTGATTACATGTTGGGTTAGCGCTGTTATTTAAACAGCACAGTGATCTGCATCAGTGTTGGATACTGTACTGAATATAGTGTACGTGAAACAGATGTAAATACAGTTATTGATTGAAACTTTGGACATGATGCATGTTTACAAGAAAATGTAGCATGTAAGTGAGTGTAAGTGATAACTTTAAAGTCATATGTGCTGTTAAATGTAACCAAACTAACCCCTGCGTGTGTGATTTCAAACCTCTGAATCTCACATCAGCATATTTCCTGGATAGTTATTTTCTCTCTAAAAATGTAGATAATATCCTCTCTGACTTTCTGAATCTCAATGCTGCATTGTGCCTAATATGGTATTTTGTGAATGGGTGTTGCTAGGTAACTAGCGTGCAGTAACTCATGGCAGCTTGATTTATGTGTTTAGTGAGATTTTGAAAAAAATAAAAATTAACAACAGTTTTAAACACAGATGCTACAGTACCAACTTTTTTTTCTTGGCTTTTTTCATGGCAGAAACACAAATAAAAACATGGATTTTCTCATTCAACTGAAACCTTCAAAAGTCCAGCTTCGAGGGCTGGTGTTGGTAAAGTTGTAGGAATTTAAGACTAATGCTGAAAGTGACTGATGCAAGCCATGAAAACCTGCTGCCTCTCCAAGGTCAGGCCAACAGTCACTATTCTGGAGTCTATTTTCAACAGATTACGTTGCTCTCAGACTGTGCTTGCTTGTGGTTCACGGAGTTTAGGCTTATACTTAAGACTTGGGTGACTCTTCGCTAACCCTTTAGTTGTGCTGCTACATAGACTTATGGGGTAGGATGCAATGAATATCTCTCCTTACTCTATTCTCTCTGTACTTTTTTTGTAGATGCCATTATTAGTGTCTTTAACACCGGGTCAGCACTAAACCTGACAAAGTGAATGTCTGGAAAAGATGTATCAAATACAGCAGCCAAAACTTGAGTATTACATTTTTGAAACCAAACCTCAGAAAGTGCTAGCGCCCCTGCCTAATGGATATATCAAAGTGTGTGTCTTTCAGGTCGATAGTGAACCAATCTCTTCATGTATGATAAAACTTAGGCCATGTTTACACATAGTATTTCCAAAACGGATATTTCCCCCTCTACGTTTTGAAAAATATCCTCGTTTACACAAACCTGCATAAGTAGCTTTTATGGTGCTATGAGCAGCCAAACCTGCAGTGTAACGAGAAGCGTAAAGTCATGCTAGCCAATCGGAATCCTGGAAAATAACGTCAACAAATGACACGTGTGAAGCCTGAATAATATGGTTCCGCGCTAAAACGACGGCGTAGCCTATGTATGGTGCGCGTCGCCGCGTACCCTACGCCGTAGGAACCATAAATCAGCCTTGACTGCCAGTTACTTCCAAGACGGAACGAGAGTCTTTCGTTAGTGACAGAGAAGTGGAGTTACTTTTAAGTGTGACTTTAGAATATAAAACAGGTAAAATACAAGAAAATATTGACGGTGGCCAAACAAATTGTAAACACAGGTCGCACAAATGATACTGGTGACGTTTCTGTTGCATAATGTGACGTTGTGAAGCCTAAATCTCCGTTTCCCTCCGTTTACAAGCAAACGTGAAAACTGAGTTTTTGAAAATCTCCACTTTGGCCGGAGTTTTCAGAAATGATCGTTTTTGGTGACTTTGAGCTTCGTTTTCGTGTAAACGAACGGCCAAAACGCATGAAAACGCCACAGTTTTTGCTCCGTGTAAACAGGGCCTTAATGTAATGTGTGTAATCTATGGTTAGGATTGGGTTGTGATAGCCTAGACACAAAACACACTTGTCATGGCAATCTTCCCGATGCCCATTGGCTATCTTTGCCACTTGGCTTGCCATATTCATTATTACCATGTCATGATCCAGTTATGCGCGTGAGGTCAGACTTTAACTGTGAAATGCTGAATTATTGATGCCAAAATTAAAATTATAAGAATTCTGCAGTTCATGTTCTCATTTCTCTCTTTCCCCGCTGTCAGTGGACTATTACGTCTACTGTATCACATCTCCCATTATCATGTCACGATGCAAGACCATGGGATATGCCCTAAAGGACAAAGGAATG
Source organism: Cololabis saira (assembly GCF_033807715.1). Taxonomy (NCBI): domain Eukaryota; kingdom Metazoa; phylum Chordata; class Actinopteri; order Beloniformes; family Belonidae; genus Cololabis; species Cololabis saira. The sequence continues at coordinate 31,503,465 of NC_084599.1, forward strand.
TTGTTGCTTCCGTTTGACTGAAAGAAACCTTCTCACCACTGTCTGCTGCTTCCCACCATGGATCCCCTGAATATGTTACCCCATGTAACTTTGAGCAATACCCGAGCAACGGGCTGCAACCACCCTGGACCATGGAAAAAAAGTGGAGACAGAGTGATCCCAGCTTGGCTAGATGGGAAAAAGTTTTCTCAGTCCTTCTTAGCATGATTCTAACAGGCATACCAACACATGTACCTGCAAACAACAAAATCTCAGCCACCAAGGCAGATGAAAGAAGAAAGAAAGCAAGGGAAGTGAAAACTATAAAAGTTGCCCATACAGATACTCTAACTTACACATTTTCGGTACATGCATCTCACACTCATACACTACAAATCACAACATTGTTTGGTAAACCCTGCAGCCTGACTTAGGGGGAGAACAACCAAGGATTCCCTCTACCCTAAGGTCTGGGAAGATCACTGCATAGGGCTTACAGACTTTCAATCAGTTCAAGGAAAAAATTGCAAATCAATCCATTTCTTCTAAAATGACAAATAAAAGCAATGGTAAGCTTTCCTTATATTTTACCAAATCAAATACTTTCAGGAATTCTACATTTGTTTTCAAGATTTCTCTTTTCTATAAATTTCACAACTGGTTTTCTGTTTCATCATCATTACACCATTTGCAGTTCCAGTTTTGATGTTTATTCACAATGCATTTTTAAGCCTGTATGCCCTAAACTTACTTTGTGATAATAGTTTTGTCTCTTCAACTCCTATCCCCATGTTGTGTGAGACCAGTTAGTGCTTGAACAGAAAATACATTTCTACTTTCATCTTCCGTATTCCATCTTTTCCTGCCTCAAGCCTTTTGTCTCCCTCTTTATTATCGGTTTTATCCTAGTCCGGGCCACAGGGGTCTGCCGAGCCTATCCCAGCTGTCTTTGCACGGAAGGCGGACTCAACCTGGACAGGTTGCCAACCCATCACAGGGAAACGCTTCGACAAACAGCCACACAGGCACACTCACTCCTGTGGGCAAATAAGAGTCCGCAATGAGGCTGACACATGTGTTTGGACTGTGGGAGTGAGCCAGAGTTCCCAGAGAAAACCCTTACAAACACCTAAAAAACATGTAATTTCCAAACAGAAAGGCTCCAGCCTAGATCTGAACCAGGAACCTTCAAGCTGTGAGTGAGCAGTTTTAACAGGGCTGTATTTCAGAATCTTCAATTTTCATCATTTTCAAGTGATGCTGAAGTTAAATATCCTCATTTTGAGAAGGTAACAACCTTGGCAGAGCTCTTGGAAGCACAGCATGGTGCAAACGACATGGAACAAAGATACCTGGTGTATGGAACAATGTTTTCCTTTATTTATCTAGTCTCAAAGGAGTTTAAGTGATCTTTAAACTGACCTGGCCTGTGACCTTACCCAATATGTTGATGAAAGACATTTCCACTAACTAGACTTCCAATGTAGCTACCTGAAATGTCGTCATTGCTTCACAACAGTTTGATCAGGGATTCCACGCCTACGCAGAGCCTTTATATGTAACCCTTGAGGTGTTGCCAGGTAAACTGTGCCTGAAAGAAAGGCTCACACCCCCATACAACCATACAACCATCTCAACGATGAAGCTCAGTGGGTTTTAACAGATATTTACATTTTCCATCTTTAACAGACTTGGAGAAAACTCTAAGAGATGATAACCATAACAAAAAGTGCAACTGGGGCATATCTGACTTTCCTCCATGTTCCATTCAGTCTGTTGCATGTCGCTTCATCTTAAAACCCTTATCAGCTCATACAGAGATGCAGGTATTGTGCATCTTACATGACCTCCAGATATACTCTGGGCTGCTTTCAAAACCTTTCTGCCACAACTGACGCTTTGGTTCGTTGAAGGACAGTCCCACTCAAGTGAAACATGTTTTACAGAGCCATTCTCAGGTAACGTTTACTTTCCATCCAGAATACTCTTTTTTTTCCCCGATCAGTGGTCTAACAGCAATTCACTGCTATGAAAATATATGCGTTACAGCTGATTGGCTCTGAGAACCACCAGCCGTTCACAGCGATGACAAGCTCCTGAATGATTACAAGTAATGACATGATCAAAGTCAGAAATTTTTCCCAATCAATCTTTATCGTTATCATTATCCTCATTATTATTTGCTTGCCCTGTGGCTTGTGAAATTTGCACTTTTTTCAGTTTTTTGTCGTTCATTTGTCAGCACAGCCAGACAAAAACAGAGGGCTTTAGTAGAAGATGTAAGAGTTTTTTTTTTTTCTCCTGTAAATTACTTACTTTAGTCTGCATGTCAGAGTTTAAATGCAAAGATATCAGTCTGAGAATACAATTTCTGTTAATATTGGACTGCTGGGAAGATAAGCGAAAGTAATTGTTTCTTCCCCGTTATCTTTTCTATAGGTTTTTGAGGACAATCTCCTTCTGTTATTTCTTCTCTTTTTTATAAATCATTTTATTATTTATGCATTATTAATACGTTCTACTGTGTGTTTGATAGATTTATCAAAAGTCACTGTAGTGCTCAAGATGGACAGAATAGCCTCTAGGAATTCATTTATGATTTTCTTTTTCTTCATTCTGTATCTCACACGTTCTCTCTCACGTTCTCTCAATGCCTCTGCTTCTTCTCACTTACGTCAGCGCTTCTGCCTGCCGATGAATACATGAATGAGCTTAACAGAGATACACTTTCACAAACACACACCTTCCCATCCTCCCAGAGTGTACCTTACAGCCGCATATGTTTCCTTCTCTTTTTTTGGGTGTTCTGCGATGTGCATCTCCACATCCCAAGTCCTTTAAATCTGCAGCACTTTCAGCATTTCCGGTGAAATAAAATTAAAAATATTCAGTCTTTATGAATTTGCAGGATGGAAATTACTTAATGGCTTTCCAGTCAGGAGATACTCGCTCTACCAAGTAATTAACGCTGCCAACAAGCACTTTTACCTCAAGCAAGCGTCCATCTTCCCGTGCTTAGTACAGAAATCATGCTTATTGGAGCCCTAAAATATTACCGGCCCCCAACTCTGGGAAAGAGAGACAGAATTAAAGAATTAGAGATAACACAGGCAGGACCGGTCGCATGAACAGAGAGAAACTCAACGAGAAAAAATAAAAAGCAGGTGGAAGAACAGAACAATAGGGAGATGTAAATTGGAAACCTCGAGGTTCACGCTTCCTTCCTTCCATCCTTCTCTTGGTTAAAACGCCTTCAGTATCTCTTTTTTGCTTCTCGCATTCTTTTTTTCTCATTTCACCAAAGCTCTACTGTTTCTATGGAGACCCTTCTTACACTTTCATAGTAAGAAATCATGATACCTGAAGGGAGGAAGTGAGAAAAGCTGAAGAGAACACATATAGGTGAAGATGGGAATAGAAGAGATGGGGAACTATGTTTTTCCAAAATGTTTTCACAGGTTAAGTGCACAGGCATACAACTGTTACCGACTGTATTTATTCACTAGATTGTCTGGGAAAGATGCCTTTTTGCTTCTGAAGTTACATAAGACAGTTGGTGGCACTCTCATATTGACATTAAGTAGAAGGTGACAGGGATAGGCTAACTTTGCACAAGTGCTGGAGACAGGAGAAAACAGCTCAGAAGTTCAATTATTAACACATTTATCTCCAGTGTTAAATCCACGGAAGTGTAAAAAGTTGTACTTTATTTGGGGTGCAGGAGAAGCTAGCCCACTTCTAGATCCGCTGAAGTATAACTTTAAATAATTTAATAACACCCACTTAGTGCAATACAATTTAAACTATGCAGAGAGAAATTTAACAGTAAGAGTGTATCTACACAGAAAGTGTTTTAACTGATTTTTTTTATACTCATCCATCTCACTTGTGTCTGACACAACAGACGCGATAAAGTTTTAATCAGTAGAGCTGTTGACACAGGTCACCTAATGACTCTTTCTTTTTCTTGTCGGTGCTTCGATCTTATTCTATTATATTCTAATCTTTTTTATTCAAATTGAGATCAATTCAAAATACTTGATTACTTCCCAAAGGGAAATGTATTAAATAATAAATCTTTATTTACAAATTAGCACAATTAGTCTGAGTTGAGCTCCAGGCTATAGTTAAATCATATTAAGCAGTTCAAAATAAAGAAAGTATTTAGACTGGGAAAGATAACTTTATGATTTGTTTTCCTATTTTAGATAAATGTTCTCAATTCAAATGTATAAAGAAGTTTTTAGGTTGAAATTTACAATTTCTTTTCTCACTGATGAGGCCACTGATAGACGACTGTGGGCTAAGAGGAGTTACATTCAGTTCACTTCAATTCTAAATACTTTATTCATCCCCAAGGGGGGCATCACTTGAACATACTGATCTTAAATTGGAAGTAGCAAAATATTTAAAGCAGACTCAGTAACTCACTTTTTACCACCCCAAAGAATAAGAATGCATTGTTTAGTATTCATTGATATTCTTTGAGTCTTGTTTATGATTCTTTTTCAGAGAAATTAATACCTTTCCTTTACATTGGCATGTTTCGACTACACCTGTGTGTTTTCAGAACATGTAACATGGTTTCTTCAGGACTAATATAATGTTTCAATAATTTAAACACAGTTCTAATCTGGTAAGGGAGAGGTAAAAGGTAAATCCGGAGTGTGTTTCTGGTCCAACAATGGATGTTAGAGATGTTAGAACTGAGATTACAATTAAGTACATCCCATTGTTAAACAAACATTGGAAGTCCAACTTTTTCCTGTGAGTTTGAACTGTTTCCAGCAGTGTTTCATTTGACTTTGGCAGCAGAAAATTCACTGAAAGCTTTAAACATTATAATCCATTTATCCATTATTCACCCACTTCTCTCTGTTCAGGGTCACTGGGCTGGAGCCTATCCCACCTCTCTTTGGCAAAAGTAAGGGGTACAGCCAGGAAGTGTTGATTAAAAGGTTGTAATGTTACGTGTAACATTAACGCAGCCTAAGGTGGGCACAAGCCAGTGTCATCCTTGTGCCAGTCCCAAGCCCAGATAAATGCAGAGGGTTAGGTCAGGTACGGTATCCAGTGTAAAACGTGCGCCAAACAAACAACGATGCAGGGGGCTGGTGGAAATTGGATTAGTGTGGGTTAGGGCTGGGCGATATATCGAGATTTTAATATATATCGATATATTTTCAAACACGATATGGTACGAGACAATATTGTTTATATCGTTTTAATTTTTTTTTTTTTTTACATTTTTTTTTAATGATTTTGATATAGCTTATTTTGTGACAAATTGACTTGAATGTTTTATTTGAGATTTGCACAAATGTTTTGTTATTTGCACAACTGTCAACCTCAGTGGAAAAGTCTGCCTGTTACTGTCTACATTGTATTAATTGCACAGTGTATTTTAATTTAATTGTTATGCAGGAAAGGGATATTTGTTTTATTTTATTCAAGAAGCATTTTTATTCTATATATGCAGGCAGTTTATTTTTATTTAATTTGTTTTATACATTTTGATATTGTGCAGACCTCTGTTAATAAAGGTTCCTGTGTGACATTTGGCACGAGGCTTTGTATTAAAACTGACTGTTTTTTTAAGGGTTTGCCTCAGAAAAAAATGAAGCTAACAGAGATGCTAACAGAGATGCTATGCTATAATGCTTTGGGGGAAACCCCCAATTAAGGCACAGAAAAAATATCGAGATATATATCGAGTATCGCCATTTAGCTAGAAAATATCGAGATATGACTTTTGGTCCATATCGCCCAGCCCTAGTGTGGGTCGAATAAGGAGGACAGGAGGAAGGTGTGCTCATAGGCAGAGAGAGAAGAGGAAAGTCAAGAGGCTAGGACTGAGAGTGGGGGATTTTGAAACTAGGGACTATGACAAGAAAATCTAGAGGTGGTTGACATTAGCAAGGCAAGGAGCCTAGCAGTAGGAATTAAGCTGTTCTACCATGGTGCTGATGGAAAGAGGATAGAGTAGGAGTTATCTTGAAAGTGGAGTTTGTTAGGAATGTTATGGAGGGGGAGAAGAGTCAGAGTGATGAGCCTAAAGCTGGAAATTGAAAGTGTGTTGTTTAATGTTGTGATCGGTTCTGCCCCAAAGGTAGGATGTGAGTTGGGAAAGAAGGAGAAATTCTGGAGTGAGTTAGATGAAGTGATGCAGAGTATCCCCAGAGGTGAAAGGGAGTGGTGATTGGAGCAGACGTCAATGGACATGTCTGTGCAGGCTACATATTTTCAATACTGTGCAGAAATCTGGGGCAACAATTACAAAACATCTCTACAGCCATTAACCATTATGCAAAAAAGAGCAATAAGAATAATCCACAATGCTGACTACAAGGAACACACAAACCCATTATTCCTGAAGTCCAAAATACTCAAATTTATGGATATTGTGGGCTATCAAACAGCGCAAATAATGTTCAAAGCAAAAAATGATCTGTTACCAACAAATATACAGAAATTATTTAGTATTCATGAGGGAAGATATGGTTTAAGGGGCAAAAGTAATTTTAATGTCACATTAATACGCACAAACAGGAAAGGTTTTTGTGTTTCAGTCAGCCGGGTGAGGCTATGGAACAAGTTTTCAATGGAATTAAAGCAATGTCCAAATATTAAACCGTTTAAAATAAAATACAAAGATATTATTTTTCAGAGGTACAGGGATGAGCAAAATGCTTGGGTGCAATGATACAGTGTTTATTTTTTATTTATCTATTTTTATCCTTATTTTCTTACAGTAGTCAGTAGCTTATGTTGCTACAATGTTTTTATTGTCTTGTTTTGATTGTTTTTGTTTTTTTTATTTATTTTTATTTTTTATTATGTTTGCATAATGTTATGTTCGCATGTGTTAGCTAGTCATATTTAAGGAGAGGGGGTGAGAGTTTATAAGTTTTACTTCTTCTCACTCCCTTTCGAATATGTACTTTGTTATGTCTCATGTTAAGACGATTGTCTTATTTCTTTCATTTTTTATATGATTCATATTCGAAATAAACACTACTACTACTACTACTACAGAGGGAATGAGGGAGTGATTGGCAGGTTTGGTATCCAGGACCAGAATACACAGGTACAGATGGTGGTAGACTTTGAAAAAAAGATGGAGATGGCTGTAGTGAACACTTTCTTTCAGAGGAGGCAGGAATACAGGGTCACTTATAAGAATGGAGGCAATGGCCAAACAAAGGGCGTATGATGACTTGTATGCTAGGCTGGACAGTAAGGAGGGAGAGACAGACTGATCTCTACTGGTGGGTGAAGTAGAAAGACAGAGATGAGAATGATGTTCAGTATGTTAGGGTGGTGAAGGACAAAGATGGAAATTTAATAACAGGAGCCAGAAGTGTGTTAGGAAAATGGAAAGAGTACTTTGAAGAGTTTATAAATGAGGAAAATGAGGGAGAACAAAGAGTAGATGAGGTGGCCACTGTAGACACCAACATATCAAAGATTAGAAAAGGTGAAGTTAGGAGAGTATTGAAGAGAATTAAAGTGGAAAGGCAGTTGGTTCTGATGATATACCTGTGGAGGTATGGTAATGTCTGGGAGAGGTGGAACTAAGCAGAGTTTTTGACTCAGTTGTTCAACAAGATCTTAGAGTGAGAGGCTGCCTGAGGAATGGAGATGAATTGTGATGGTGCCGATCTTTAAGAACAAGGGAGACGTGCAGAGATGTGGCAAGTGCAGAGAATTAAAGTTGATGTGCCATATAATGAAGCTGGGGGAAAGAGTCATAGAAGCTAGACTAAGGACAGAAGTGAGCATTTGTGAACAGCAGTATGGCTTCCTGCCAAAAAAAAAAAAAGAGTACTACGGATGCAGTATTTGTTTTGAGAATGCTGATGGAGAAGTACAGAGAAAGCCAGAGGGCACTTCTTTGTGTCTTTGTAGATCTAGAGAAAGCTTATGCACTGGAGAGAAGAGGGCTGAAGGGTAGCCGCAGCAAGACAGAATACGTGTGTGAATGAGAGGAACCCAAGTGGAACAGTGAGGTTACAGGGAGAAAAGATAAAGAAGGTGGAGGATTTTAAGGAGTAGGGGTCAACAGTCCATGGCAACAGAGAGCGTGGAAAAAAGATGAAAGAAACGCGTGCAGGCCGTTTGGAACAGCTGTTGAGAGTGATGTGTGACAAAAGAGTATCAATTCAATTCATAGTACTTTATTAATCCCCGAAGGGGAATTGATTAAGCAATAATGAGAGGAAAGGTGTACGAGACAGTGGTGAGACCAGCGATGTTGAATGGTTTGGAGACAGTGGCACTGAGGAAGGGACAGGAACAGAGCTAGACGTAGCAGAAATGAAAATATCAAGGCTCTTTGGGAGTGACAAGGATGGATAGGATCAGGAATGATCACATCAGAGGGACGGTCATGATTTGGAGAGAAAGTCAGAGAAGCCAGATTGAGATGGTTTGGACATCTACAGAGGAAGGATAGTGAGTTTATTGGGAAAAGGATGCTAAGACAGAAGGTCTAGAGCAGGAGTCGGCAACCCGCGGCTCTAGAGCCGCATGCGGCTCTTTAGCGCCGCCGTAGTGGCTCCTGGAGCTTTTTCAAGAATATTTGACCTTTTTTTCTTCCTTTTTTTTCTTCTTTTTTTCCTCTTTTTTTCTTCCTTTTCTTCTCTTTTTTTCTTCTTTTTTTCTCTTTTTTTTTCTTCTTTTTGTCCTTTTTTTCTTCCTTTTTCCTTTCCTTTTTAAATCTCGACATTTCGACATTTCGACTTTTTTCTCAAAATTTCGACTTTTTTCTCGAAGTGCATAATGAAAAAAAAAACATTCCCCCAGTAATAACTAATATAGATACATGCAGCATGTGTTGACTTCATTCTAAGGCTTATACAAGACTTTTCATTTTTTGCGGCTCCAGACATATTTGTGTTTTGTGTTTTTGGTCCAATATGGCTCTTTCAAGATTTTGGGTTGCCAACCCCTGGTCTAGAGGAAGACCAAAGAGGAGATGTATGGATGTAGTGAGGGAGGATAGGAGGTTGGTTGGTGTGAGAGAAGAGGATGCAGAGGATAGGGTGTAGATGGATACGGATGACTTGGGGCCAGTCCCAATACACCCCCTCGCCCTACCCCTAAATTTTGCGCGTTCCTGTGAGGGTAGTGGTGTCCCAATTCCTCTTTGCATGTAGGGGTAGTGGGCATAACGAGGGGTAGGGGGTATGAATCTAGCCCTTCAGAGCGAGGGATTTCAGATGCCGACTCGCCGACCGAGGGCCAGAGAAAATTTCCCAGAATGTTTTACGTCATCATTTGCATACTGAATCAAACAAAAAAACATGGCGGACATTTCTAATTTTTTAGTGAATTACACCAACGCAGAGCCTACAGCGTAGGGCTACGCGGCGCGTAAGCTATGCCGTAAGCTCTGCGTCGATTTAACACGGAACCACAAATCAGCCTTTATTCTGGCGAGATCTGAAAAAACTTCGCAACAACGAGCAAGCGAGTGATTATGTACATTCACTGAGTGAATATTATGAAAGTAAAATATATATTTCTTGCTAGAAATGTAATCATTTGTATGCAGAAACTAACTCAAAATATTGTTTTCAACCTGATCTCACAAAAATCTGTGAAATGCCCAGGATCGCTTACGTACTCGAACGTAAACCACGCAGTGATGTAGCAAGTGGTGTCCCGATCCCTAGGGAAGATTACAAAGCCCCACGCCTGTGGCTTCATTTTGAGGGTGAAGTGGTAGTGGGTGAGGGCTAGTGGTAGTGAGTAGGGTGAACATTGGGATTGGCCCTTACTGTGGCAACCGTGAAGGGAGCAGCCAAGAGGATAAGAAGAAAAAGAAATTCCGTGTAAATATGATAATTGTAATGGATGGCACAAATTATTCATATCACAATCACATACCTTATATGATTGCTCTGTGACACTATGGACATTCATCATTATCTGTCTTGTTGCTCAACACACAAGCATAATAGTCCACTTTAGTAGACTGTTGACACATATTTGAAACCCACATGGAAATTATTTTTCTTTGCCGTAATGTACACAAATTCTCATAATGATTCATTATAGAGCCTCAAAGATTTATCTGTCATCTAGGTCAGGGTTGTCCAATGCCAGTCCTCAAAGGCCGCTACTCTCCATGTTTCAGTCCTGATTCAGATGAAAACATCATCATAAGCTTGTCATTAAGATCTGCACAAGTCTGTGACACAGTTGGGATGATGTGTAAAATGTAGAAAAAAAAGGAACACAGTTGTCTGCAAATCTTTTTCAGCCTAGATTCAATTGAATTTCACCACAAACACAAGATAGCTAATATTTTAAATAAATAATCTTTAAATATTTGCTCATTTTGAATGTGATTGGAAGATGTCTGTGGTTTATATATGCGAGTGCTCCACTCTTCTGCACCAAAAATGTTTGGGTGTATTTTTTACATATTATTATTTAGTCATGGAGCAAGTCATGCATATAAAACGTCTGTGGTGGCTGAAATAATCAGTGCCGAAATGGCTCAAAGAGATCGTAGTATAAGTCACACATTCAGGACTTTGTTGTTCATAAGAACAGAAACAGCTCTGAATCATTTTATCGAATCAAATTATTTTGTATGTCCTATATTGAGGCTGATTTATAAACTCTTACATTACAGCTTTTTATAAATTGCTTTCAGCACCATTCCTCCTGGCTTGGAGAAACTTTAAATTGCTTTCTTAAGTGGGATTAAGATAGGGTTTTCTCATTCAGATGTTTCGGTAGTGAGTCATGCAGGAGTTGCAAGGAGACACCATTACCTCTGCTCAGTTTAGCTCAGGCAGAAGATTGAGCCCCTTTGGATTAATTTGCTACTACTCCAGTTACTGTGGACTTACCGAACCTTTCCCTGTAGTTCTTCTGTCCTTTTCTACAGAGAAGAAAATAAAATCACAAAAGAACTCATTCCAACAAATGCCAGGCAAAATTCTTGAGTATTACATGTAGAATTTCACAAATACCATAAACTGTATCTTAAATCTAAAAGTATTTTATTTTTTTCTATGTGAATCACTCTACTCTAATCTCTTGCATTAATTACGTCTGAGGGGAAAATATTTTCTAAAAGATTATGTTATCAGGTTCTTATTTTTCCTTTTTCTAGCAAAAGAAAGGGGGGAAATAATAACTGCTGCCAAGTATATCACAGATGGCTTTGATATACTGATATCTTTTGGAAAGAAAGTTTATCTAGACAACCTACTCTTACTTTTCTCTGGATGATTTATAACCAAAAGGTTTCTTGAATTTTTCACAAATTTCTCATGAATCAGGTTGGAATTGTCTAAGACTTTAACATCAGTCCAGTAACTTCCCATTATACATTATAAATTATACATAATGATAAGTAGATAAAGAAAATAAACTAGGAGATCTTAAATTCCCCATTATGATTCTTTTTTCATTACTTTATCAGGAATATTTCATAGGGTTTTTAATTTATGCAATACGTTGTGTATATTTAAACATAATTTCTGTATTATATTTATATCTAATCATATAAATGTTGTCTTTTTGATCTGTATTGTCTCCCCTCAACTATTTTCTGAGTTTTAAACTCTACTTGGAAAGAATAGTTGTAACTGATGTGCAGACAATTTTTGTGCTTTATTGAAATTTTCTTTTTAAATTTAAAACAAAAAACAGAAACATTATGTTTTATTATGGAGCATTTAGCTGCACTTTCCGCCGGTCTGTTTGCCCTTTTATTCTGCTCCCAGAACACGTTCTCTTTTTCAGCTGTGCTGTCCATTTTTAATCCCCAGTGTTGGGTCTTTCCGCACACTGACAGGCATTAGTGTGTGTGTGTGTGTGTGTGTGTGTGTGTGTGTGTGTGTGTGTGTGTGTGTGTGTGTGTGTGTGTGTGTGTGTGTGTCAGAGAGAAAGTAAAAGAGAGAGAGAAATGATAGGAAAAGCTCATATCAGGTTAAAAGCAAGCACAAGGGCTGAGAGAGTATAACCAAAAGTATTTTAGTCTTTCCAGGAGTGGGGTGCCTTTAAAATACACCTGCCAGCACATCTTAAGTAAAACACAACATGTTGTTAAGGTAGTGCCAGTAGAGTTCATAGAACATCTTTCTATGAAAAGTACACAAAATTCCACAAAAAAGTGGAAATAAAAGAAGAATGGGTTATTAATTTCAAACTGCTATGACATGCAACGGGTAAATGTTGATGGGTCTGAGATGCCTTCTCGGGATTCTGATGGGACCACATGAGTCAAAAGTCAAATGGCTGCCTCCCTTTCCTGCCTGAGCAAACAGGTATGAGGAGAATGGGTTTCCATAGCAACAGCAGACAGAGATAAAGAAAAACAGAGAGAGAGAGGAGAGAAGAAGAGAATTGAAGGACAGAGGGTGGAAAACACACAATGAAACTGATAACCTAACTTGCCCCATGTGTGCCCACACAAACACCCACTAAAAAATATACAAATGTTATATATTAGGACTGAAACAATTTCGATTTTTGAGTTTCAATAATTTAACAAATTAAACATAAATGATTAACATAGGGGTGGGACGACACGGGTAACTCACGATTCATTACTGTGGCGATATGTGGCCCACGGTAACGATAATATCACAATTCACGATATCTACAATATTCGATATATTGTAACTTGTAAGAAATGTCATCAACGATATATTACGATATACAGTATGTGACTGAAAAAGAAAAAATACCCATAAAAAGGAAAACGTCTGTAGTTATGCATTTATTCAATGCCAAAACTTACAATGTACAAAGAAAGTGCATTTGTATAGAGCCTCACTGCCTCCTAGGCTTGTAAACTATGGAGGATTTTTTGTGCCAAAATTAAATAAATTAATACATCATTAATTAATTAAAATGGGAATGAAATATATCATTAATTAATTAAATGTGTCATTAATTAATTAAAATTAGAATTAAATATGTCATTAATTAATTAAAATACAATACATTTTAAGTAAAAATATATATTTATTATTTCAGCATTTAATTAATTAATGACACATTTAATTAATGATTTCGTGTTGCTGAATCATGAAATGTAAATGTAAAACTGTAAAAGTTTGACGAGTGAAACTGACAGTTTTACATTTACATTTCATGATTTATTTATTTAATTTTGGCACAAAAAATCCTCCATAGTAAACATTGTACAGCTGGACAAATTAAAGTGCATGAACATTAATAACATGTTTTTATATAAACCAGGACAGTGCACTGCTTTGTTTCTAATACTGAAAAAGTCAGTAAGCAATTGAATTTTGCATAGTACCTCACTGCCTCCTAGTCTTGTAAATGTAAACACTGTACAGCTGGACAAATTGAAGTGCATGAACAATAGTGCGGTGACATCGCGTAAATCCATTATGTGTGTTGTAATAAAATATTGATATTTGCCGTCAGTTTATCGATTATTTATTGCGACAGAGAGCGCAACAATATATTGCAATATCGATTTTTTTTCCCCACCACTAGATTAACAGCAGGTCGCAAAGCTATCAAAGCCTTCGACTGGAATAAAAACATGTCCTATGGTCTTCAAGACAGAGCTAGCAGCTGCTATGCCAATAAATATAGTCTGGAGATAAAGAAATGTGAATTTAACATTAGTCTAACGTAACCATGTAATATTTGCAAATGTGTTCAATATGTGTATCAGAAATCCCCACCACCGTGGTAACAGGACAGTGGGAACTCCATCACACAAACAGACCTGCTCAGGAACATCTCATGCAACACAACAAAGAGCTGAGGTTTCTGGCCCAGTCCTTATTCTCCTCACTTCCAACCTCTAATGGCTGTGAAAGAACCAGGCCAAGCCACAAGGGCCCAATCCTGCAATCGGCAGAACCCAAGGGATCTTCTAAAATGACCCATAGTCTGACACTTCAGGAAAACTACAAGAGGTCATGTATTCATGTCTCCACATTTCAGAGCTGTTTTGTGGAGAACCTCTAAAAAAATAAAGAAATAAATAAAAAGGCTACTCTGAAAATTCACAACATAAAACATAATTTTGGAGTGTTGCTATGATACTTTCTACACACATTTTTCCTCATGTTAATACGTTATTCTTATTCAAACCATTATAAAAGAAATAGTTTGAAATGCATTTGAGGACATTTGTCTACATAGTTTTATTATTAGGTGCTTTGGAGATGCAGTTATTTGAATTAATTACTGACTGATCCCTTTTTGATCTGACAAATCACCACTGATTGTAAAGTATAGTCCTGCCAAAAAAGTACACAGAAATAAAGAAATTAAGTGATTTGGAAATGTGTTTAATTCGTATTAACACAAAGAAAATACATCTAAGCAACTGAGTTACACATTTAAACAGTTTTTTTTTGTTTTATTTACTGTTCAGGACCTTTTACGGTGGGTCTGAAATCAGGATCTCCCTCTACTGTGATTGTGAAAGCTGGTTCAGTCTTTTTCTAATTGTACTTTTAAAATCAAGCGTACAAACTGAGGTCATGCAGTCTGAGATGTTGATGTTGGGTTCTTTATTTAAATTCTTCTGAGCTTTTTACAGTCTGTCTTAGGGGTGAACTTGATTCGATGTCATCTCCTGGGAAGATTAGCAACAGTCTTAAATGTTTTCTTTTTGTGATGGATAATTCTTCTCCCTGTAGAAACATGGACTCCGACCATTTACCCCATTTTTCCTGAGACAATCAGGATGTTCATAGATTTTTCACACACTGCTTCTAAATTTTCAATTATTTTTTAATAATCAAATACAGACACTTATTTCATGCGTTGTTGTCCGTCCAATGTTGTTTTTACCCAATTTTGAAAAACCTGGTAAGAACCAGATGGCTGTTTTTTTTTTCTTTTTAACTACTGATAAATAAATTGCTTTTTTTTCTTGTTTATAGTGGATGACTTCGAAGCAACAAGACACTCCAACATGCAGAATAGGTGTGAGGAAAGTAAAACCATGCTACTCTACAGCTTTTTATTTTATTGAAACACATTACTATTTTTTACTTGTGAGATTTGAATATCCTGAGTGCTTGCTAGTATGTGGCATATGAGACATCCATTTCCACAATGTACCCCATAAGTGCTGTTTCTTTCAGGTCAGAAAGGCTTTTTTTTTGGTTTGTTGTGTCATCCATGAATTTGTGGGGTGTAAAGTCTGCAGAAGGACTTTATGCTGCTGGTCTGTGAGTTCAGTTAAGAATTAAATGGTGCTCTTTGCAAAAATGTTTGTCAAACCGCTTTATGAATGTGATTCAAAAGCGTCAGAAAAGCTTTCAGTTTGAAGCCTGCAGGTTGACGGCAGCTATGCACGTACCGCCACAACAAACGTGTGGACGCTTTAATTGTTGAATATGTTGTTCTTTACAGGATTTGATGGTGCTTTTTCACTAGTAACGTCATTCCAACACAAAAGGTCAGGGCAGTAGCTCAGGTGATAGAGCGGGTCGTCCAATGATCGGAAGGTCGGCGGTTCGAATCCCGCTCTATACCAGTTTGCTGTTGTAGTGTCCTTGGGCAAGACACCTTACCCACCTTGCCCCGTGTGAATGTGTATGAATGTGTATGAATGTTGGTGGTGGTCGGAGGGGCCGTTTGGCGCGATATGGCAGCCACGCTTCTGTCAGTCTGCCCCAGGGCAGCTGTGGCTACAAACGTAGCTTACCACCAGTGAGGATGTGTATGAATGAATAATGATCTCTGTAAAGCGCTCTGGGTGCCTTGAAGGGCGCTATATAAATCCAAGTCATTATTCATTATTATTAAAAGCAGAAATACGGTCTCTTAACAGTTTTGGCAACTGGCTGTCAGTGTTGTGCAAGTTCATACTTCACATGAACTAGTTCAAAGTTCAGTTCACATAGTTTAAAAATGAACAGTTCACGTTCATAGTTCACCATTTTCATTTTGAACTAGTTCAAATTCAGTTCATTTCAATATTTTTAGGTGAGAAGTACGAATAAAACGCCCCCCCGATCCTAAAACCGTTCACTGTATACAATCATGTATTGTCCTAGTGGCTTTTCAACTTTACTCAGAGGCTGTAAATCTCCAACAATGTAGTCCAGTATCAGTGTGTCTACCTGTTGCAGGGAAATCAACCCTCTGAAGGTGCAGCAGTGGGACTGGGGTCGTTTGGGGCTGTTGGGTCTTCTTGGTCTTTCCTGATGACTTTTTTTGATTGTCCAGGACTCGCAGATATTTTCTCACACTGGGCGGATGCTTTAACTCCACATGACGTTTCAAATGTGAAGTTGACGAGGCAGATGCTCTGACTTGTTTTCTCAGCGCAGGTGGACGTCTCTCTCTTCACTGGTCATTATAAAGACTGCACCGGGCTCGGCCCACCGTTGCCATGGAGCTGGTGCCCGTTGTTATGCTAGTGTGTGCGCTGCATTGTGGGTAATGTAGTGTGAAGTCCTTGTCTCGTCGAGTATTTTAAATGTGTGCGCTGCCCGCTGTTGAAATGAGAAGGAGGATTATTCCGTAATAGTTGGACCTAAACAGTGAAGCTGAAACTCACATAATCTAAAAAGTTCAAATTCCAGTTCGTGATCTTCAGAATGAACAAGTTCACGTTCAAGTTCTTTATTTGCAAATATGTTGCGTTCAGTTCAACGTTCTCACAGAAATGAACGTGTTGAATTGAATGCGTTCATATAGAACTCGTTCATGCACAACACTGCTGGCTGTTGGCTGACATGAAAACATGTTCAGGATATATTTCTGATTTTCTTTTTTTTTAAACCCTTTTAACACCACCTTTCCATTTCTTTTCTCCAGCACTTCATCCTCTTGCTCAAAAGTCATGTGACAATTAGAGAAGCGTCTGACACTGACAAATACAACTCCTACCTGGTCTGTGGGCCAATGAGGGTTCAGATGCCGGTGTAGGAGGTGCTGGTCCGCCTGTCAGTCACCCTGGATATCAATGGTAGGTGGAGCTTACATCCCCAGGTGACGGCCTGTGGTTGGTCAGGTTCATCGCTGCCTCCCAGTAACTCCACCCCACGGGCCCTTCCAAGGCCTTATGGGTACGTGACTCTGTTGACCATATTTGTGTTTTTCGTTCAGCTGGAAAATCTTTCTCTCTGTTAAACTCCAAGTCTGTCCCCTAAAGTGGACTCTTTAGATGTTGTCTTCTTCATATGGTGGTCCTGCATGAACAGAGAGAAAAAAAAAGAATCAAGTTGCCGTACTTTATCCTTATTTAGTTGATCGTTTGCAACCCTCACCCATTCACCTACAACCGTTAGGAATTATGTACACAACAGGTTTTACATGCTCATTACATTTTGAAACCAATATCCTGCAGACTGAAATGTCCACAGGGATAAATTGAGAGCCATGTTTGAATCCATCCCCTCTATTAATGACCTTCTGTTATCCGAGACTGCCACAGTTGTTGCATTTGAGTTAACTTGACATAAATGTTGGAGAAAAATGGTCAAATCTGGAAAAGGTTGAAATGGGGAAAGAAAAGAGTTGGGAAATGAGCCTCATCAAGAGATGAAAACCCACTGCCAATGAATGCAACACATCACGCAGATCCATATGCTGTACCGCATGACTGACCCTGGGATCCTACTTCTGCTCATGTTCTTACACACTGCAAGCAGTTGGACTGAATCAATGTAATTTGCATTAGTTTAAAAGTTACAAACTCAACGAAGTTCACAAGAAGTTTGACAGTGATTTGGGTCTAAGATCTGTGAATGAACGGGTTTTACCAAAATCTGACTTCCCTTTTTGTCCGTTTAAAAAATAACTAATTATACCAATTTTATGGAGTCATAGTTTGTGGTTATTTTTAATTGTCATATTAGGTATAGATTTTTTTTAATTATTATTCATAGAATTATTATTTTTTTGATTGGATTGAACAGTATCATCAATATAATTCTCTTTTGCTAAATGGACATTGACTGAGAAGTGAACCTAACAGTGTTTGCATTAAAACCTAATCCTGAAGGTCAGTAATCACAGTAATTGCACACAGAAAACTGTCTCGGAGTGGCACAGCAGCACCCCATGATGCCTGCAGCCCTCGTTCAATAAACCCAAGTTCAAGTCCGGCCCGTTAACCGTTGCATGCTGCATCTTTCTATCTTAATTTCTTGCCTATATACAAATTTACAATAAAAGGCAGATCCACCATGGAAATCTTTCTTTTATTTTTAAAAAGAGCTGCATAAATAGAGCTTCATAAATAGAGTGTGTGTTGAAATATGAAAATGGTTTTTCTAGAAGAAACTTTGGGAGATTAACAAGACTACGAAAGTGTCTTTTGTAGTCTTGCAGTTCACTGCCCATTGTTTTTTCTTGGCTGGTAAATATTTTCATAGTATTGGATGAACAACTCTTTTTCTTATTGTTTCATAAAAGTATTACCCTTGAATCAAACTTAACATCCAACAACATGTTCCATCTGATGGGTTTGCTGTAGTTTATGATTAAACATGACTGCTTGTGCCCTCAACACAAACCTGAACAGCATTCCTCCTTGTTCACAGGCAGTTCATTAATCCAAAGTATCCTCAAATGAACTGTCAGTACTGCTTGGCAAAGTATAAATTAATTTTTTATTGCCAGTGAAATGAATGATAAGTCAAACTAATGAGATAACAGAAATAGCAACAGCCTGTTGAATCTCAGTTTGTCCAAGCAATCATTGACATTCAATGATGTGTGAATGTGATATGAGGGTTATTTATGCACACAGAGGCTTGCAGCAATCTAGCGGGGCCAAGAACATTATTTCTCAGCATTTCTGTGTGCTGTCTGAGCTCTTACTATGAACTAAAAGACTGCATACCATAAAGAAAACATTACAAACTATCATTCTGTAAATCAGTCTTTGCTGGAGTGAATCATTCATGTCCCAACGCACCTCTTCTCATTATGAATGTAGTTCCTGGCATGAGAAGAAAAAAAAGGCATCTGACTCACTCTATATGTGATATTCACTGAACACTACTGCTTGTTTTCCCCAAAGCTAAACAAGCTTGTGTACCTCATAACATTTTAATAATTTCTTAAGTTGTTAGTGAACATGCTCTTTACTTACCGCTCAGAAAACCTGTCTAAAGTCTAAAAAGCACATTTGCGTGTACTCATGAGGAGTAAGATGGAAAAAATCTGCTGTATCTTCTGCAACTGAGAAATGTTCTCACTGTTATACTTTTATCCATATAAAACTTTAAAATCTATCCATTTGTCTATCTATCTATCCTTTGTGCTTGGTTCCTCCTATTCACGGTCTGCCGTCCCATTTATAACTGGATGAAAGGTGGTGTACACAATGTTTATCAAGCATCTCTTAAGTATAGGCTACCAAAGTGTTTAAATCTGTCTCGATGAAATAAAAAAATAAATTTTAGAAATAAAAAAGATCAGGAAAGTTGAATAACTCATTACTTAGACTCAGAAATACGATCAGCTCCACTAAAACCACTGGCAGGTTCAGTCAGTAATAATTCATTATTACAGTGCAATATTCTCACAGGACTCCTTGAGTGCAGGCATTTATGTGGATGGTCTGTTTTCATGTACAGCCAAGAAGTTGACCTGCCCTTCAAACTTTCTGGAGCCCAACTTTATTGAGCAATGGATGCAGATAAACCTAAAAAAAAGAATCCACCACACTTCAGTCAGTCCATAGACCTAAAGACTGATCCAGGTGCCAGAAAGTATGTTTGGGAGCACAGTGAGGCCAAAATAATGACTTCTGTATTTAATGATGTGGCAGGGTGCGTGCCACGGGGGCCCGCCCGAAGGATGGAGAGACACGGAGTTCAGTGCAGACCCTGTTTATTTACACCCAAATCACACACAGTGCACAAGCACACCCCATGACAGCAGCTCCTCCGACCTTTTCCTGCTCTCCAGCTCTGCGTTATAAAGGCAGGCCGGGTGGAGGCGTGGCAGCCACTCAGGTGGATGGGACACAGGTGCGTGTCCCGGCAACCTCTCCACCCGGCCACACACCCCCAACGCCAATCTCGAGCCGGGGTCAGTCCGGAACGAGCCTACTCCCCCCCGCCCCCTCGGAGCGGGAGAGGAAGCCCGGAACCCCTCCGGGCCTTCCTGGTCGGGGGGGTCGTCCCTGGCGTCGGCCTGACCAGCGCAACGGCCGGGGGGGTCGCCCCCGGCGTCGGCCCGCCCGCCGTGGAAGACGCTCTCGGGGCCGGGCCCATGGTGGCCTCGGGCCACACGGTGCGTCCACGACCGCGTCCCTCACGGCGCAGCCCCGTCCTGGAGCTGGTGCGTCCCGGACCACGCCCTCCTTGGTGACGCAGCCCTGCGCCGGCTGCTGGTCCGCCTCCAGGACCGCCACTTCCCCCACACCTTGCTCTGGCCGCAGGTCCGGCCCCGTCTCCGCGGGACCCGCCGTCGCTGGCGGCTGCGCCTCCGCAGCCGCCTCCCCAGCCAACTCCGCCTCCCCCTCCGTCTCCGCCGCTGACTCCATCCCAGGAGCCGTCGTCTGGTGGCCCGCAGCTTCTGCCTCGCGGCCCCTAAGCTCCGCCACCAGCGCTGCCGCGGCGAACCTCAGACGGGGTGCAGGGATGGGTCGCTCCGTCGGTCCCGCCGTCTCGGGAGCCGTTGCCTGGCGGCCCGCAGCTCCTGCCTCCCGGCCGCTGAGCTGCGGCGCTGGCATCTCCTCCCGCGCTGCTGGCGCCGGGGTGGGTCTCCCCGCGGCCATGAGCGCCTCCATCGCGGCCAGCTGCCGCTCTCCCTGGTCGCGGAACATGGCCGTCATGCCCGCCATGGCCTGGGCGAGCGCGTCCAGGGCCCGCTCCATGCCTCTCTCGTCCACCTTCGAACGCCCCACGTTGGGAGCCAGATGTGGCAGGGTGCGTGCCACGGGGGCCCGCCCGAAGGATGGAGAGACACGGAGTTCAGTGCAGACCCTGTTTATTTACACCCAAATCACACACAGTGCACAAGCACACCCCATGACAGCAGCTCCTCCGACCTTTTCCTGCTCTCCAGCTCTGCGTTATAAAGGCAGGCCGGGTGGAGGCGTGGCAGCCACTCAGGTGGATGGGACACAGGTGCGTGTCCCGGCAACCTCTCCACCCGGCCACAAATAAAACAAAAAGAAACTTTGAAGAATAAAGACATTGCTTTATTTGGGCCTTTGGAGGACCATGATAACATCAAGGGACAAGGATGGCAACCTGCAGCATCATCTGGATTAAAAACACTTGGATGCTCAAAGTGATAAAGGCAAAAACAACATAATAATTAATATTTTTACATATTTCAATGTATATATATACTGTATATTTACATATATGTGTGTGGCTGGTGTATGAGAAAACCAAACCTCTGCCTCCTGTATGAAAAAGAGCTGCAGGTTTCAAGGACTTAAGGGATCATTGTTGAAAACTGGACACTTTTTATGGGCAACATACAGTATAGTGTGCACAAATTGCTCCTGTTTTTTTGTTTTTTTTTAATCCAAGTTACTGTTGTATAACTTTTGAATGTGAGCACTAACAAGACAACAAACTCGAGGATGAGTCCTCTTTGAATACAATCACTTGTTTGTCCTCTCGTTCCTCTTATGCCCTCTTTCTCTCTCCCTCTTCCTCCAACACTGGCAAACAGAGTGGGAGTGAAGGGTGAATTAATAAAGGCGTGAAAGTGGAGCACAACTCCCCGAGGTCCGCCTTTTCTGGGACGCTCACATATTAGAACGACATTCAGACACACAGACGACAACATAATCTACATAAAGACCCTGACGCATGCACTCGCTCTTAAATGTAGCGCCTATGTGGCGTTATTGTGGAGATGAAAGGGGAAGATGATGAGAGACAACCAGATAACGAGCCATACATACCGTCATCTGCCGGCAAATGAAAAGGAAGATGAGGATGGAGGGAGGACGTGAAGAAATAAGGAGAGGCAGGGTATGAGCCACATGAGAAGAAATGATTTTAGGGTGTCACCCAAGGCCATGAATCTCAGTGTCTACCATTTCTGTTGATTCTTAGTCTTCCATTAATTTCCTTTTCCATTCTTCACACATCATGTCCTCTTTGCTTTCTACCTTTTCTACCTTCCTGCTTTCTCCTTTCCACTCATTTCTGCTAATTTTTTCCTTTACTCATCCTTTACCTCCACTTACAGTATGTTTTTCTTTCTCTTTTCTTTTGTTTTCTCTGCCACTTTGTTGTTTCCCAAACTCGTTCTCATTTCTTCTTCCTTTCATTTGATTTCCCCTCCTCACAATTTACAATTATTAGTTCTTTTCCCTTTCTTATTGTGCCTTTTTTGTTTACATTTATTTCATGTTTTTTCTTTCTTTCTTGACTTCACTTGTCTTCATTCTCCATCCTTCATAGATTTCCTGAATATTATCTTTAAATATCTTCACCTGCTAACATCTTCAAAAGTCAAACACTGAGCACTTTAGCACCAAATGTAAACTAAAATAAATTAACTGAAATGGCCGACTGCTTCAGTAACAGGAAGGGATGTATGCGTATTAATTACTTACAAAAATAAAAACCTGGAAACAATCAAGCATGCCTTAGTGAGGGAGAAGAGTCCCTTGGTACTTTTATTGTAATTCACAGCATTGTAGTGGACACAATCAAGCACTGGGGATCAAGCCAGCAACTCTTTAACTTCTCTCTGGAGTTCATAACAGATCTTCCAGCCAGCAAGCTTTTCATCCTCCTGCTCCATCCATTTTCCCTCTCCCTCCCTCTGCCAGTCACTTTATTTTCTTTTCTATGTAATATGTCAACCAAAGCAAGTGAATGAATGGGACTAGAATTAATTAGGTAATTAATAAAACCAAACTCTGTAAACTGTATATTTAGCATTTTTGTGTTTTGCATTTTGGGTGGGGCTTGCTAGCATGTCATCCTTCTTTGAGGTATATTTGATCAGTTTTAGAAAAAGTCCTGAAGCAATGTCACCGTCATGACCCGCTGCATCATCTCTCAAAGTTCCTGCAGTCCCATGGAGACCCAACTCTTTTACACAGAGAAAGCTTATAGCACTACCAATTCTCTTGACATAGTCATGTTTGTTTTCAAGTAGTGTTTTACAAACCAACACTGAATCCACAGTCCACCTCCCTCTGCTGTGGACTTTCTTTTATGCTCATGTGGCTGGACACATACCACTGTAGCCCCTTGGCTTGATTAAGTCCTGCTTTCCAGTTGTTAAAACCAGTTAAAGTAAAAACTACATGCCTCTCCTTAACAGTGCTGCTATATTTCCGACAGCTGAAATAGAAGCATGCACAAAAATGTACGCCAGCCATGCATGTTACAGGCAGGATTGAAGACACTGGATAGGTGAGCAGGTTGCTTTGGGACAGCAGTTGTTGGGAGAAGATGTGCTTGTTGTTTTACTGCTGTTGGTACAAGCAGGAGCAGCAACACAGTTTAAAAGTTTGAAAAAGGATGCACCTCACAGCATCAACTCTCCATTTGTGAGCCGCTGGATGCTGCAGTTTAAAAGAGTGGAAAGTGAATCATTTTTACTAAAATTACTGTGATTTCATCAATATATGAAAGGAGAAAACTGTGGAGGACAGTTCTTTGCAGCAGACAGGCTCATAGTTGTACCAGTGGAATTAAGAAAGAAACACTTCTCTAACAGACTAAACTGAGAAGAACAATGCACTATTCCCCAGGTGAATATACACATACAGATTTATTTATTTTTTGTTAATTTTGACGACAGAGACAAAGACATAGATTTGCTGTTTCCTCAAATCCTCCAGTTATTGTTCAGCTCATTTCTAACTACTGGGAAACCTGAAATTGGCTCATTTGCATACTAACAGTGATTGGATGTTTAGCTGAGGGGGCGGGTCTCTGCAGGGTGCTGCGTTAACCTGCACACAATCACACAAATATGGAAGAAAAGAGATGATACCTACCATCGCCTTTATGCCTTTTACAGCAGATTTTTTTTCAGCTACTGTAGTAAATATTGTCTATATTCAGCTTGTGGATAATCAAATATTTTGTCAATTTCTAAAAGTTTGATTAAAGGGGGCAGGATGTTTATTTAAGAGAGTATTGCCCTCTCTTGCTCCAGATCGAACTGGCCCCTTTATTGAGGCTGCATCCACATAAATATTACTTAATTTCAAAAAATGAAACTTCTCATACAGTTCCACTTGGCATCAACTTTATTCTGGCAAATTTAACAAAAAATTTAAATAAAAAGATTTTGATCTGCTGCAGCTCCTGTTCCAGTTTGTAAACGCACCAGCTCTACCCGCTGCATCATGTCCCAAAGTTTCTGCAGCCCATGGAACCCCAACTCTTTTAGAGAAACCTTATTGCACTACCAACTCTCTTGACATAGTAATGTTTGTTTTCAAGTTGTGTTTTACCAACCAACACTGAATCCACAGTCCACCCCCTCCTGTGCAGATTTTCTTTTAAACTTAGTCCAAATGGTTGAAGCAGTTTGTAAATTCAGCTATTGGATCTAATGTAGATTAACTAAACCTGATGCATTTGGAAATCATAAAGTAGTTCAAACCAATAACTTTATGACTTCCCCTTCTGTGTCACAACGTATCCTTTGTTGTGACACAGATCTTGGCGAGGCTGATTTTTCCTGAAACTCTAGTGTGGATCTGGATCGGTTTAGTTTTGAATAAGTGTTTTGTAGCCAAAAAATGCACAGACATGAATATAACCTCATACAGTGACTTGTGTCCAAATCTATATTTACATTGTATGTCTGAGACATATTTCACTCCTTAAATGCTGCCTCCAGTAACATCTGTAAGTAAGTAACTATTAAGTACCACCAGGAACTGACAGATGATTTTTTTTTAAATAAAAACATTGTTGTTAAATGGCATGTGCTGATTTATAGGCGTTGACACATGGTATTAAGAAAGTTTAAATAGGACAGACAACATTGTATTAAACTACACTTTGTCCGGTTGGCAGGGCCACTAAAAACCTGAACCATATCCAAAAGCAGTAAATTGGCAACTACATGCTGTATAATTTGGCACAAGACTAAACATCTGGTTGCATGATTGAGCAACCTTCTCTGAACCAAAGAAATGTGTGGCATAAATCAGAAACCCAGAGTGTCCGACACATTGACATCAAGTGCAGTTGCACTACAAATAAAAATCAAGACTGTGTACAAACTAACTTTGCTTCCCTCAAAACTGATCACCTATTTGATCAAATGTGCATTCATTTTTCATGAAAGTTACTTTTGTTGTACAGCTTGCAGTTTATACAGTTGCGATGATAACATGGCATGCTTGCCATTTTGTCATGAGTTGTAGGGGATGGTGCTGTCAGCCAGAAGGTTGAGTGAAAGGTATTGTTGACTTAATGTTAGTTATATAATGGCATTTATGATAACAATTAGTATTATCATAGCTAATTAGTTTCATTCATTCAGTTCTGGAAGTTTTTTTTTCAAAAGTGACATGGACTGCAAATACCAGGACAAAATAATATATGGATTCAAGTCAAACCCTATGTTTACACTTTCTGCAATATCTAACATTTAACTCTACCTTCATACATCAATTCTCAATTCTAGGGGTAACAAACTCTTAGCGGTCCCCATCCCGGATGGATCAAGGAAGTGATGTTTGCTTATGACTCCACACAGTGGCAGAAAGTGGAACAGGAATCTGTTATAATACATCAAAATGAAGGCGATAGTGCTGAAGACAAGATAAAACCTCTGCAAGAAGATAAAAGCTCACAGCTAAACAGGGTTCAAAACAGATTAACTTGTGAAACTCTAAGAATCTTTGAAATATCGCCATCTTAATAACAAAAGGCTAAACAAATAAAAGAGAAAACAGCAAAAAATAACACAAACCTCAACAAGAAAGAAATGTAATGGAAGAAAGAAAGAGCAAAAGAAAGAAAGTAGAAACAGCAAGAAGGAGAAAGGAAGAGAGCTTCTTGCAGAAGCCCAGGGGGTATCCTGCTATCCCAGAATGCTGTGCTCTAACCTACTTTGGTATTTCTGTTTCTGTCTTTGTCTCTGCGGTGCTCTGAGTGGGCTATAGTCACCCCATACACACCATATCTCAATGAGTCTGCATGCATGTGCTCATGCATTTATACCTTTATGGAGACCAGATAAACAGAAAGGTGTGCGTGAGTGCAGTTTTGGGGGGGGGGGGTTTCAGATCTTTCTTTATTTTCACGCTCTCAGTGTGCGCATGTGTCTAAATGTAACTTTGTCACTAATATTCCTCAGTCCAGCTGTGGCCTATATGTCTGAATGTGATCATGTGAGTTATTGAGAGTGTATACGTACAACTAAGTGAACATGATGGTCTGATTGAGTGCAGTGGAGGTTGAGTGGGCAGCTGAACAACCAGCTTTGTTACCATGGAAACAAATGAGAAGAGCAAGGAAGCGATGGAGTCCATCTATTTATTTATCTGTCTGTTTGTTTGTCTTTGTCTGCGGTTTAATATTAATGACGTGAATAGTTGTAAAGTAATTCATTCCTTTATTCATTGACAAATTTGCTTTTAGATTTTCATCATGCTGTGTGTTCTTCCTCTCACGGACTGTAGATGTAGGCTATCTTGGTTTGTAGTTTTACATTGAGAGTGAACATCCATGGTTGCTCAGAACTGTCTTTATGGGGCCTTCTGGTGAAGTAGTGACCTATCAAGGGTGTATGAAGACGGAGTAGACTCTTTGATAGGATGGAGCAGATACAGAAAATAGATGGATATGCAAAGGTGCTTATATTATTGACGGACTGTTTTTGTAGCATTTTGTAGCAAAACAACGCATTTAACTGCAAATTCCATTCTGAACTGTAACTATGGCACTGTTTGCAGCAGTTATGTGTGCAATGTCTGCTGGCATAACCTTGATTTTTTTTAAATCTTTTTCACTTATATATTTAGCTCCTATTTGATCCCTGTCAAGACCTGTTATGTGCATTATTTGTGCAAGACCAAAATTCAAACATAAATTGAAATATTTTTTTGACTCGTCCCATGTGATTTTTAAAATTCAGCTTCAGTCCTTTTCTTCTCGCCATCTGCCACTTGAACCACTTTCTTCACAAAGTTCTCAGCTTTTATGCAGAGAATCTCAGCTGCAGGATTAAGCACACTGAAGGAAAACAACTTCAACAAAATCTGGATGCCACCTAACCTTTGTCAACACTTCAACTAAAACAGTTTTAAAATATTCATGCCATTTTACAGAGTACTTCATGATTTATTGTGTTTTATATGGTATGAAACCTCAATCTTAAGTTTTCAGCCAGAAACTCATTGATACCACACAGCGATCACTACTGGTGACGGCCAGATCTGGAATCAGGGCTCCACCTGCTGCATGCCCAAGGACACATACACACTCGTACTTCTATCATTGTGAGGCCTGAGCCAGACCCAAGGCTAAACTTGATTCAAATCTGAACTGTAAACCTAATACATAACACGTACATGACAAATAGGAGCTGTCTCAATTGTGCTTTGAAACCCACATTGTTCTTCACAAAGATCAACCAGGAACAACACAAAAACAGACTGCTGTCAGGGCTCTCGTCCTCCCTGTTCACAGGAGAAAAAGTCAGCTTACAAGAAGCTGGAGTCGTTAAAGCCCCGTAGTGACAGCTGATACACAAAGTCCTTCAGTCTGTCATAACCATATACGTTTTAAGTTTCTCCATAAATCGGATCTCAATGACTCATTTACATGGAAGCCTGCAACATTGTAAAACTTAAATGAACCCTTCAGAGCTGTCATTTCCATCATGTCACTCATGAATCTCCATGCAGATCACTGCTCATTTCGGCTGCATGTACAGAAACTGCTTTTTTATGTGCTGTGTAATCTATGACCATCTCACTGTCTGCACATCTAAAGGCATTAACATCACATTCAGCATTTTATGAATAAAGAAACTGCTTATAGGAATATTCTGAGATTTTTTTTTTACCTCTATGTATGGATGTGTTGTATTGAAAAACAGGGACATATTTACTGCACCTTCATTAAGCCCGAACACCATGACTGTCAACTTCAAAACAGCTGGGATGTAATAACATTAAATGATCATCTACAGAAAACAATAAAGTGCTTGTGTTTGCAACAGAGACGCTCAGAAATTTACTTTCGTGCCAAGAAAAACTCGTATTAGTATAGTATTGCTTAAGGAGAAGCCTCTGGAATTATTGGATGAGGGATGTTTCAAGAAGATTAAAGACAATGCGAGTAACTTTCTAAAAACAAACAGCAGTTCATGTTTCTGTATTTTCAAGCTAGATTAAGAAAATGTGCCACATTTAGCAAAGCTTTTTCTCAGGTCAACCTTCTAAAGTACAGACATTTGGATGCAAGAAATACAGAATCTAAGACAAATATAATTCATGAAGAAGATGAGACTTCACACAATGCTTATTAAGAGCAATCGTAGAGGCATCTTATAATCTTCTGTTCAAAATAGATAATTCATTGATTGGTTTGATTTACAGGAATGGGTAAATTCTACAACCATGGTGAACGTTTCTGCTCTGACCACATAGATTATTTAATACAGTTAATAGTAAATGGAGCAGACAGCAGATGGTTTCCAAGAATATGAAAGCTGCCAAAGCAGGCTGGTCTCATCTTTTTTACATCATGGTTTCTCTCCACTGCTATGGTCACTCACAATTGTTATTATTTGTTCACCTCCTTCCAAATCCTGTTTAAAAAATGTCAGGAACATTTTATATTAACTTTCCCTAATGTTCTAGTCAAGTGGCATTATAACTGCGTATCCACGAGTGTCAAAAAATGCCAGCATGTGTTGATTAATTCGGTTTTGTCCTGGAAAAAAAACGATTAAGTTAGATTTTATTGTGAAGTTAAAATTATAAGAATAATAACTTCATTATTCTAACCCTCCTGGTTTCCAGCCGTCTTTTTAGCCTAAACCATTATTTCTGTGACCTTCATAAATCTGATTTTCTTTCCTAAATGATTCCTCTCAAAAAGACTAGTGGTAGCTAACAGGAAAACATCAACCTGAGTTTACTTCAGGCCCTTTGCACGTGTGTTTATATCATGTGCACATGACCAGCTGCATACACTTAAGTCATAGATTTATGAAATCTGAGATGCATGACTCAAACTACTTTTTTTTTTCTTTGATCTTTTCTGAACGTCAAAATGTGCTGCAGAACTTCTTGTGTATTTTCCTTAATATTGCTGGTTAAACTAAGATAACTATTGTTTTAGATAAATGTGTAGATGTTGTCAACATTAATGTATAAAAGGTGTTCAGAAAATGCAATAAACCTTCACATTTGCATTTCTCAATATTCCAAAACAAATGAAACAAGGTAAGTCCAGCAAATAATAATTTTGTGTATTGTGTTAACTATTTAAAATAAAGAATATGTCCCCATTCGTTTGCAAGACCTGCTTTATCCTTTTTGGGGAACCTGGAGCTCATCAAAACTGTGCGATAGACATGCTACAACATGATTTAAAATCCCAAATTAACCCCACAAGGAAGTGTTTAGTTTGTGGAAAGAAAGCTGAGCACCCAGAGCAAACCAATGCAAAAACAAGGAAAAGCCAGCCCGTATTAAATATCAAAATAAGATCACTGTAGCGATTAAAAATTTCCTTTAGTCCCATCATGAGCTCAGTCTTAATTCATGGTGCATGTCAATGGAGGACCCAATGCAATAATTACTAATTCATCGCTGCGTAGAACTATCCAGCCTCCTTCTCTCTTGCAGAGATCTCCACACTGTGTACCGGCATGACACCAATTGACTCTCTGAGCCGCGTTGATTTTGAGTTGGTGCTTGCACAGATTGGTGTCTGGGAACTTAGCGAACTGGGGGAAGACCTCCGTGCCAATATGCCAGTAATGCAGCCTCATACACATCTTCAGTGACGTTCCTGTGGTCATCGGTATTTTGGGCCTTTAAACATCATTCACCCTCTCAGGGATGATTAAACCCTGATTTGTGTCCCAGCAGCACTGGCACAAGACTCCCTCCTCTTGAGCCACAGCACTCTGGAGGCCCTTTCTGTTGCTTTCATAGTTGACTTGATCTTTCTTAGCAGCCCCATTGATCCAAAGCAGCGTGTACACCTGCATTGCGACTGGCGGGCTCCACACCCCACTTCTATGGGCTCACAGACTCTTTGACGTGTCATTTAAACCTTCTTCTAAGCCAGGGGTCAGCAACCCGCGGCTCTAGAGCCGCATGCGGCTCTTTAGCGCTGCCCTAGTGGCTCCTGGAGCTTTTTCAAAAATGTTTGACCTTTTTTTTCCTTTCTTTCTTCTTTTTTTTTCTTTTTTCTTTGTCTTTTTTCCTTTTTTTCTCTTTTTTCTTCTTTTTTTCCCTTTTTCTTTTTTCCTTTTTTCCTCTTTTTTTTCTTCCTTTTTCCTTTCCTTTTTAATCTTGACATTTAGACTTTTTTCTCAACATTTTGATTTTTTTCTCAACATTTAGACTTTTTTCTCCAAATTTTGACTTTTTTCTCAACATTTCGACTTTTTCTTTACATTCCGAATTTTTCATGAAATTTTGACTATTTCCTCGACATTTCAACTTTTTTCTCAACTTTTCGACTTTTTTCTCGAAATTTTGACTTTTTTCTCAACATTTATACTTTTTTCTCAAGATTGTACTTCAACTTTAATCTTGACATTTCGACTTTTTTTCGACATTTCGACTTTTTTCTCGACATTTCGACTTTTTTCTCGAGGAAAAAAAAGTCTTCCCTCAGTTCTAACTAATATAGAAACATGCAGCATGTGTTGTCTTCATTCATACAAGACTTTTCATTTTTTGCGGCTCCAGACATATTTGTTTTTTGTGTTTTTGGTCCAATATGGCTCTTTCAACATTTTGGGTTGCCGACCCCTGTTCTAAGCCCTTTTTTCTGATACCCTAATGGTTTCCTGCCGGGTCAGCGCTGCAGCGGCAGCAGCTGGAGGAACAAAATGAACAATTTTAGTCATTTTGACCTATCACTGTTCTTCATGCTGTGGCTGATGGGGTATGTGGTTGAGGCTTGATGACACTGATGCTTTTCTTCATTGGAAACAGCCCCATTTATCTAAATTGTGGTTTGGAAGGCTCCCAGATGACTCAGTCAATCTCTCTCTCGCAAAGAGAATTGATAAATAGATACATTTGCACAAATTTTCAAACAATGACGCACACATATTTCCATGCAATTATTACAGAGGCACTTGAAAACACTTGACAGGGATAGAGACATAAAGAAAACTACAGTGAAAGCGGACATCGGTTTGTGGTCTGAGTGTGTATTCGTGTGTGGGGCAGCCCTCATCAACACTGAAGAGTCTGGAAGGCCTCGATCCTAACCCCGTCTCTCCCGGCGGATCTCCGTGAAAATGTCCATGGGCATCCTGTGTGTGGGGGTGGACAAGTGAGGCTGAGTTGTCATGTTTGGCAGGACATATCTGCATATTCTTAAACAAGCCTCTGCAAGTCTTCCCCCTCACTCAGGTGAACACACATGCAGAGATTTATCAAGCAAAGTAAATACTATTAAGAAATGATAACGGGATAACGGGCCGCAAGAGGTAAAGTGAGAGAGCAAGAGGGAAGACACGACGGCAGAATGTAAGAGAGAGAAAGAGGACGAGAATGAGTGGTAGGCAGGAGACTCTGTGTGGGTTGACTTTTTCTCTCCCGGGTGCTATGGTAACCCGCAGAGCTGCAGCTCATCAGAGGAGAGGAGAGAAAGAAATGAAGATAAAAAGGTAACACGGGAAGAGACGTGAAGAGGAAAACTAAAATATCACAGTCTCTTGGCTGCTCACAAAACTCTCGCAAAGCTTAATCAATTGACTCCTATTCCAGGATACCACTGTTTTCTTCTTCTTAGTGCACATGGACATAAAAATGACTGCTCATCCTCACACAAACATATAATTGGCAAGGTTGTCCACATGTTCAAAGCATCATAGTGTCACAGGAGCATTTCTTTATGCCATCCTGGAAACAAGTATTTCATGATATTTAAACAAACCCTTTTTTTTTTCATCTCTAATCCTCCAACTCAATCCAAATGAAAAGTCCTTGAACGATTTTGAGTCAAATTAGGCCCAAACCTGGCTCTCTGGCGTTCCAGTCCGTGTTGAAATGCCACTTAACTCCTTCTAGGATTTCAAACCGGTAGTTCAATATCAGGTTTGTGACATTTGGTGTTATTTCAAAAAACAAAGATGTTCTGTACTGTGATTTCCAAAGGGAAACATAACGTGTGGCGATTGCAATATCTGAGCATGCATGACAGTCTCAAACAATCTCAGTCTCACAGTCTCAAACAATGCAAACGTAGACATGGCATGATTTCGAGGTCAGGCTGGGCTGTAACATCAGACTAATCTCACCAGAACATGTGTTAGAGCTGCTTTTCTAACAAGTCGACAATGTAGTTGTGTCATTGCAATAAGGAGTGAGACGGTAATGGATCCCAAGGTTGTTGTTTTCTTTCAGGCAGGGATCGTGGGGCATGACAGGGATTATGAACTCATAAAGAAAAGCTTCAAATGATGAAGCCACAACGATGTAATATGTACTAATATATGGACCTAACAAAGCACATTCCCATGATGTCTCTGGAAAAACGCAGCACGGCATTACAGAAGAAATAGTAATCTCTTTCATGAAAGTTCATAGATTCTCTTCTTCTGTATTTTAATGTAAGCATTTGAACCAGAATAAACACTCATGGGATGTGGAAAATGAATATGATGACATAGAAAGATGTGTGACTGCGCTTTTAACAAATTAAAAACTTAACTGAGCCACACACATAAGTGTAAGGAACAGATTAGAGAAAAACTTTATTGTGAAACTAAAAAAATTTGCGCTCAACACCTACTTAGCTATTTAACAATCCAGACTGAATATTATTAGGTCTAGAACAGGGGTCGGCAACCCGCGGCTCTAGAGCCGCATGCGGCTCTTTAGCGCCGCCCTAGTGGCTCCTGGAGCTTTTTCAAAAATGTTTGACCTTTTTTTTTTCCCCTTTTTTTCTTCATTTTTTCTTTTTTTCCTTTTTTCTTCTTTTTTTCCTTTATTTCTTTCTTCTTTTCTTTCTTCTTTTTAATCTCGACATTTCGACTTTTTAACTTTTTTCTCGAAATTTTGACTTTTTTCTCGACATTTCGACTTTTTTCTCGACATTCCAGCTTTTTTCTCAACATTTTGACTTTTTTCTTGACATTTCGACTTTTTTCCCAAAATTTTGACTTTTTTCTCAACATTTCGACTTTTTTCTTGACATTTCGACTTTTTTCTCAAGATTGTACTTCAAAATTAATCTTGACATTTCGCCTTTTTTCTCGACATTTCGACTTTTTTCTCGAAGTGCATAATGAAAAAAAAAATTTTCCCCAAGTTATAACTAAGCATGTGTTGTCTTCATTCTAAGGCTGATACAAGACTTTTCATTTTTCATTCATTGCGGCTCCAGACATATTAGTTTTTTGTGTTTTTGGTCCAATATGGCTCTTTCAACATTTTGGTTTGCCGACCCCTGGTCTAGAAGCACAGTCCATAGCATTTTGAGAACCATGAAAACAAAAATGAAAAAAAATAATTTAAAAGGATGATATTTTGAGGCTGGGTGATGGTACTGGTTAACCAGTTTGTCTCCTGCATGTTCCAGTACTTTTTCTTTCGTTATAGATTAAACAAATAGTGTAAGTTTAGTTTTACACACTTTTATGTTGTTGTTTTGTGTGTGTTCTTTAATTCACTGTTTGGTTAAGTTTATACATCAAACCACAATCCTAGGTTAGGGAGCTACGTGGTCATTGATCCACAACGCCTTGATCATCTTGCTTTGTTTACCATGCATTCTTTCTTCTGATCTAGCAGATCACAGATTCTTTTGTTTTACAAAAGACACAAACACAGTGCAAGAAATGAAGAATCCTCCAACTTAAATACTTGAATATATTCAGAATGCATGCATGCAGAATGTATGTCAAAATGCACGCATAAATATTTAACAGACTGAAAACAAGGATAGAGTGAACTTGGAGGTCAAACTTTTTTCTCAAAACTTCTTAATTTAGGATATTCATTACTGGAGTTCTATCCTCTTCTTAGGTGAAGACCATCACATTTTACAAAAACATTCCTAAACCCCATAGATTATTCACATTTGTGCTGTTCATTAATGTATTTAAACACTTAGGATTTCTGGTGACTTCCAAACTTATCTGTTTGAACAGTGAACGTTCTACCAGTATGTTCGTACTTAGCTTTGCATTGCTGAGACAAACATGACAAAATGACAAACATGAGACAATAACAGCGCAGCATCCTACCAGATTGACCATAAAACATCACACTGAGCGAACATCTGTTAAGACATTTGTTGTTTCTCTATTCTCTAAACTGCAGTCTCTCTAAGTGGGTTTTGAGTTTATGTTGGCGGATAAGATTAGATGCAGAGGCGCACACATAAATCAGGTGGATTTCCACCCCTGCAGCTACATTTTTAGATGTTCAGTCAGGCATTTTAGCAGTTCAGCCTCACGTACATTGGCTTGATTCTGAGTTTTTGGTCGCCTGATTTGTCTGAGTGTAAGTAAGAAAGTGGTTTGTATTGTCGTTTTGTGTCTGTACTAGTTAGTCTGTTTTCTTTTGCATCTTTACATGTGACAAAAATACATATGTATGGCTATTTCGTGGGTTTGCGCTGTAGTTTTCTGTAGATTTCTTGGCTTTCTATAGGCACACTTTGACCAAAACTGAAATGCTGTAAGACTTTAAAAAAAAAGTCTATAAAGTGTTTTTTTAAGTGTTTCTCCTTTGTGTTACGATTTGTCTATATATGCGTTTTATTTTGCCTTTTCTCTCTGTTTTTCTGTTGTTTTGTGACAATTTATGACAATCTTTGTAGTTTTGTTTTTCTGCCGTCACTTTGTAGTCATTTAGTGGCTCGTTCCAGTTCCTCTTTGTGGTAATCGAGGAGTCGTTTTAGGTTTTACCTTTGTGTTGTTAGTGTCTCTCGTGGCTATTTCAGTTGTTTGTTGTCATCCCCGCTGTACCAGTGTGGCTGTTTAGTTGACTGATGTAAAATATTATGTAAAATCAAACCAGACTCAAAGGGCTCTCAGCAGGCCTTTTCAGTCATCTATAATTCTAATCAGCCAACCACCGGTGGTGGAATATGCAACATGTCTTAACCACCATGCCACAAAGCATACCAGGGAACATCACTCAGTCCAAATAATTTGCCTGTAATATGATTTGCATGGAGAACGGATCTGAAAATAAAATTAGGATATATTTCTTTTTTTTCTCCCTTGTCTGCATATATATTAATGGTTTATACCATACTGGTAAGAACCTAAAGCATATATATATATATATATATATATATATATATATATATATATATATATATATATATATATATATATATATATGATATATTTTTAAATATGTCACATATATGTATTTAATTAATATATATATATAAATATATACCAACATACATATCCATTTTTCTTTTCTTTTTTGTGGGGGGGAGGGGGGCGGTGTATATAGGTTATATATCCTATTATATATAGGATATATTTTCTAGCTAGAAAATATTCAGGGATGGCGATGCAAAGTCTTGGAATTACGGAGAAGCAAGAAGTTTTGCTTACGAGTAACAACAAAAGCAGAGGTGAGAGGTAAAGCAATCAATGCATGCATTTAAATTTGTGGCTAAAAAGATTTCATGTAAACTAAGAATGGTATTTTATGAGGACAGTTATTACAGACCAAGACTCAATTGGATAATAATTGGACTGAAGTGGACTCTGTTTAGTTGGATGAGCATTAAACTTTACTACATTTGTATTTTTTGGGGACTTTCAGATTACTTTTGAGGTTAACTCAGTTTATAAAGAATTATAAAAGATGATTTGGTCACATGAAACTCAGAATAAAGAAGTGATATTCAGAAAGCCTGATTATTGAAAGCGAGTATCAAAACCAAAGCAGAGTGGTCTTCAGTGCCATGACAGAACAGAAATTCGAATTATTGCTTTAATCCGACTGAAGTTTTAAAAGTCATATAGGCCTATACACCTTAGTCGGACTGTAGTCGAACCGAACTGGAGTTCTTGAAATCAAGCTATTAGAGCCTGATAAAGTGGTTCTAAATTGAACTTTTCCTGAGTATATGCAAACCACGGCTTCTAGAAATTACGAGATTGCAGAAGCAAGAATAACGGCAGTCACAGCAAGACAACAACACAGTAGCAGAAGAAGAAGAAAAAGAGCTGCTGCATTGCTGGCGTCCATATCGTCACGTGTTGTTGTTCTAACTAACCGGAAAAATGCAGATGTTAAAGGGCGTGTAGCGCCACCTGGCGTCCCGGAGTCAAACGCACCTCACTCAATAATTCGATTCTCTTCCTGCGTGTGTATACTAATTCTCCGAAACTCCAGTTTAATCCTTAGCTAGATTCTTGCCA
Source organism: Cololabis saira (assembly GCF_033807715.1). Lineage (NCBI taxonomy): Eukaryota > Metazoa > Chordata > Actinopteri > Beloniformes > Belonidae > Cololabis > Cololabis saira. Next base: position 31,539,933 of record NC_084599.1, read on the forward strand.
ATAGCTCGATTTAGATGTATTTTAGATGTAACCGCACTGGTTGATTCAGTTGGACAACAACAGATTCTGATTATCTGAAGCTGCAGGACAGTCACACACACTGAGTTTGACCTCTCCCTTCTTCAGTGCTTATTGTTGGACAATTGACAATTGTAATTTGAGTCATTCTCTTCAAGTCTCACGGATTTGTATCATATTTCAAAGCTTGACAAGCTCTGTCTCTCTCATCTGTCCTTCTTAGTCCTCCACCTCCTTGTGTTTTTGTCTCTCTCCTCTCTTTGCTCATTTCTCACCATTTCATAATTCTGCTGAGAATGATGCAACTATCCAGTAACTGTACAGATGCACAGTGGATCTGAAATCACACTACTTAGAAAATACTTTATCTGCACGGCATTAGATCAATCACAAAAAAGCACCTTTCCAGTGGGTTTTCCCCTCATTCCTTGTATTGCAATCCTTTTTACTGTGTGTATATGTTGGTCAGGACTTAAACTTGATTGATATACTCATGCTCTATTGGTTTTTTATTACAAGAGAAGTGTATCTGGGTGTTTTCTGCTGTCAGTCACTAATCTTTATGAAGTATAAAACAACCACAATGATGTATCATTTCCACTCCAACAGGTCAACTCTAACAGCAGACTCAGGGAAGCTCTTTAATGAGACAAAGCATCTGTTTATCAGTCCTTAAGTTGAGCCAACTGTCATTTACCCCATGGCTGTGTGACAGCGGCTCAAAGATATATTTTTTTCTATAGCAACATGTCATAATTCTTATTCTGAATAACTTATTTTGAATCTGCATCCCTATATATTTGATTGAACTACTATTTTCAAAAAAACATTATACTTTTTTTACACTGTTATTAAACTCCACCAGAGGATGCTTCCTCACACAATCATATAAAAAACTGCAATCAGGGAAAACAGACTGCAATATAATGCATTTTCCATTTTAAAATGAATCAAATCCACATCGACATTATCATTAAAACTCTATTCCCATTTCCATCCCCATTACACTACCATGAACAGATATCACACGATTGTCGATTCTCACTGGACAAACACGCAACTGAAAAACAGGCTGAAAACTCTGCTAGAAATAACCTTGAACACTACTCTTACAATGGCTCTCATCGTGTGCAGGTAGGAAGTTGCAGTGCAGACTTTAGCTGCATAGCAGCTGATACCAAGGACAACAAAGTCAGCGACGCTTGCTCTTCAGTCTCCATGTTGTTGTTGTTGTTCTCTAATTGTTAAGACAATTCTGTGTTTTCCCCCACTGACGATCATATGATGAGGGCTTGGTGAATCAGGGAAGGATACACGATGACCCAGACGTGAAAATCGTGCAGAAAATTGGTGTAACAGCAGCATTGTCTCCAAATGCTTTTGGTTTTTTTCATCCATATCATACTGCAGTAATTGCATTTACAAACTTAAATAGGGTCTGCAGCAGATAAAAAAGGGGACCATTTAAATCACAATACAATTATAAAACAATTATCATCTATTATGTCTTTATTGAACACCACCGTTAAACAGTCACAGTTCTGGAAGAAAAGGTAAGCAAATCTTTAGTCTAATTATTTCTATAAAAACTAATTGGAATTAATAGTTTGCACATTTAGACTCCAATTAATGAGTAAGATTTGAGGTATAGCTCAATATGTCGCTTGATATTTAGAAGAAAACACATCTCTGAAATGATCATGAGATTTAGATCTTCAAAAGGTCGAAAATTGATACAAAGTAATGTCAAAGTGTTTAGGCACCCTTTGGTCCAATTCAATTCAATTCAATTTTATTTATATAGCGTTTAATAAAACAGATGTTGTCTCTAGACGCTCTCCAGAGACCCAGAACATGACCCCCGAGCAATTATTACATAAACAATGGCAGGCAACATGTCCAGAGCTGGACACGTTGAAAAGAAAGACAGTTTAGTACTGTGGGTGCTCTTCGTGAATGTGGGTGGCCAGCAAGGATGACTCCAAAGGCACAATGCATCCTCACTGAGATAAAGAAGAACCGAAGACGTCACTTGTACCGGCAAACGTCTCTGTTCACGAGTCTACCGAATGTAAATCACTAAACAGGCAGGGTGTCCATGCCAGAACACCATGGAGGAAGCTGCTGCTCTAAAAAAATGCATTGCTGTGTGCCTGACGTTCGCCAAAGAGCATCAATCTGAAACACTACTAGGAAATAATTGTATTGACTGATAAATACAAGTTTAATTGTTCAGGAAGACAACTCAACAAAAAAAAAGCACACCTCAAAACACCAAAATATCATTCCAGTGTAACATCATCGTTATCCTACAGGATAATGTCGGGGTGGCTCTTCACCAAATGAAGCATATATTTGGTTATCCAGTACAACAATGACCATTACAACATTACAGTGTAAATACACCACAGACCGAGATACTGGGGAATGACCTGAAGAGAGCAGTTCATGCCAGAGATCCTACAAACATGTCTGAGTAAAGACGAATGGTCAATAAAATCCTTGGGAACGCTGTGCAGGTCTGATTCAGAGCTACTGAAGGTGCTTGGTTGAAGCGCCTGCTGCGAGTGATGGTAAGAGCAGCTATTAACCACTGGCAAGCACACAGTGTAATATCAGAAATACCACTATCAATATCAGGAACAGCAACATCAGTCAACGTGCAATAATTTACGTGCAATAACAATACCTCCTTGCAACTCTGTCTCATCTACATACTAACATCACTCCTATTTGCACTAGTATTTTATTACGTATTCTTTCTACTCTTACTCCTTGCAAAAAGATTACCTAATGTAAATAGATCACTTAATTATGTTGTTGCACTGAAGAGTGAGAGGCTTTTGGTTTCATTGTATGTATGTATAGCTCACTGTACATGTGTAAAATGACAATAAAAGACATTCTATTCTATCAGTTTAACCACACTGCATTTGTCTATTATTGTGACTTAGATCAGTGATTCTTAACCATAGGGCCGCGGCCCACACTTGGGCCGCGAGCGCCATCTAGTGGGCCGCGAAAAAAAATCTGTTTTGTACATGTGGGCCGCGGGGGCCGCGGGACTGCATAGCAACTCCCGACCAAATGAGGAGAAGAAGACCCTCAGCTAGCTCTAGGTGTAATAGTAAGAGAAATGGTGTGTATTTATAGAGAAAATCCTTCATTTTGCACGGAGTAGGTTTAGATCCGCCAGGATCAGGGATCGATTACTTGGGTCCAGAGTGAGCGAGCGCGGCGTGATCATTTATCTGACGCGTCCCCGCGGCCGGGGAGGTCGGTGCCGCTCGGGCGGTGGGCTCCGTCGTTACTGCTGAAGGATTGTACATGTGTCTGCTGGACTGGACTGTTGTTCGGGCTCGCAAAAGCATCGGAAAGTGACTCTGCTGCAGCGGCCAGAGAGCTGCGGGTTCTGCCCGGCCGTCTCAGCTGATCAGGCTCGGATGAAATCCGACACGCGCAGTCCTGACAACTTATTAATGTAAATAAAACTTAGTAAGTTACTTAGTAAGTAATTAGCTTGACTCTTACAGAGATGAGAAACCTAACAGGTGGAAAGGGAAGTTCAACCCGGAATGGACAGATTCATCCTGGTTCAGTCTTCACACTGGGACAAAACCAGTGTCTCATGCGTTCAGAGACCGTGGCGTTCAAAGTGCGAAAGTGAAACGCCACTGAAACAAAACACAAAGTTTTTCATCAAACATATCCACTCAAGTCTGAACTGAAGTCACAGAAAAATAAGCTGACCATCTTAAACATATTTGGGTCCACATACAGCTGTGAAGCAGCTTTCTCCACAGTGAACATAATTAAAACTAAATATCGTTCCAGGTTCATCAATGAGCACCTTCTCATGTGCATGAGAACCTGACACCATTGAGCCCAGATTTAAAGTCCTGACAGGAGAAATTAGAGCTCAGTTCTCTCACTGAACGACAGAAAGTGAGGGCATAAGATTAAGGGAAGAAAGAAAAACTGCAAAACTTTTAAATTGTTAAGATGTGTTTATATTAATTTATTATAAAAATGTGTTGAGACAATTAACAAAGAAAAGGGGAAATTCAAACTGCTGGTAAAGAAATAAAATAAGATAGCATTTGAAAAATAAAATAAAATCTTATTTATTTATTTTATTTTTAAGAGAAAAAAATGTGTAATTGAAGTTACACATGTTAATGGGCAAATATGTACTTTTTTAATATAACAGTCAGATGCAGATGTTGATACAACTATGAGGCTACTTGAATATATATATATATATATATATATATATATATATATATATATATATATATATATTATGACGTTCTGGACCTTCGCTGCTATACAGTGTTAATATTTAACGGGCCTCGGGCCACTCCGTACTGAAAAAATTGGGCCCCAAGGTCAGAAAGGTTAAGAACCCCTGACTTAGATGAAGATCACATCAGATTTTATGAATGATATGTAAAAAAAAAAATAAATCCACTTTTTCTTTTCACTTATTTCCCTCTGGGAATTAATAAAGTATTTTTGAATGGAACAGAAGTGAATTTGCTGCTTTCCTTGATAAGTGAAGTGACAATCTTACTTAAAAAAATGCAAATGTTTTTGCCTTATTTCCCCCCTCAGCTTAATATTTAAATAAATATTTTCATGTTTCCAGAGACAGCTCCATTTACTGTCATGTGTTTATGCTGAAACACAGCAGCATTTCACCAGCAGTAGCAGTTCTTAAAAATTCAGTCATTGCTGCACTTTCACCAGCACAGAACACCCAGATCCCGTGTCCAGCAGAAATGACCAGCTAAGAATAAATGTGTATGTCCATTTTAGGTTTTATAGACCATTCTTTCATTTTGTATACCTGCTTTATTTTGGAGTTTCTCCCTGAAGATTTTGCATGAGAAACTGGCTCCATCACTGGTCACCAGTCCATTACAGGACTAACACGGGGACACAAGCAACTGTATAGCCTCATACTCACACCTATAATGCCAGTCAATGAACATGCATGTCTGCAGACTGTGAGAGGATGCATGAAGACCTCGAGAGAAGAAGGCCTATAAAACATGTCATAGTTTTTACCTTGTTTAGTATACAGTTAGTTACCTCCAACAACTTCTCCCTCTGACATTTGGAAATCCACTAGTCGCACATATATATGTTATTTGGCCTCTGAGGTAGTCTCACTACCCACAAAGCTCTTTGTCCTTTAATAAACGGGCTCAAATCTGCTCAGGGAACCCTTCACCACCACTAGAGGCCTGGCAGCAAGCTGGTTGGCTCTGAAAATATCTATATGCTTAGAAATGTGTATGTTGTCAGTCTTTCCCTAATCTACATGGCACCTCAGATTGAGTGGGAGTCCATGTGGAGCTTAACTTTGTCTTAATAAAGAGCGGCGTGCATTTTGTTTTGTTCATGAACCACGACTAAGCCATGGAGGGACGATAACTAAGAAGAACGCTGCACATCCATTTTAATTAAAGGCTGTTTAGTTTCTTCTTGCATTGTCTGAGTGTTACTTAAGGAGTGAAGTCATCATTTCAAAAGGAATACATCACACTTAATTCTGTTTTTATTTTTGACAATACTGATACCCTTTCCAAATGTATCCACTCAACCAACAAAAATTCAGATTTTTTTAAATAAATAATGTAATATGTGACAATCTGAAAAAGCTTGCTTGTATTGATTCATGTAGAGCCAATTATTGCCTGATCCTGCACTTGCATTTAAATTAATTTCCCTGTTAAGCTCGCCAGCAACATGCAGCATGTTTCAGAGGAGGGACCCACTTTACACTTCACGCAGAGAGAGAAACTGTAGCAACCAGTAGGTGAAGCATATCCAGATATTTTAGTTAGAACTCGGAGGATAGCAAAAAAAAGAGATGTGAAAACGAGTCAACATCGAAACAATACCTGTAAATGAATGATTCTGTTGAACTGTCCCCGCTGGATGTACTGGATGTTCCAGCGCCTCCAAGACTGGAGGCGGTGGGATACAAAGTGCAAGCCACAACTGCTAAGCTACTTCTGCATGTTAGCTATTCATCATCAGGTGGAGATAGAAGTTGAACGGATCCTCTAATCTCACTGTCAGCAATTCAGTGAGATTAACTTTTGTACAAGACTTCACTCCAGGGTGTGTTGTGGCATCTTCTGACCCACTTTTGTGATGCAATATAGACAAAAAAAAAACTATAGTTTTTTTCTTCAGATCATCCATCTGATTATATAAAAAGAAAGGAAAGATATACAAAACAGTAGCACTGATTAAAGACAGAGGGCAGAGTTGGAAGAAGCATAGGTTAAAAGGTAAAATTTCTCTTTGGGATCGTCAAAGATGTACAGGACTGTCTCAGAAAATTAGAATATTGTGATTTTCTGTATTGTAATTACAAAAACAAAAATGTCAAACATTCTGGATTCATTACAAATCAACTGAAATATTGCAAGCCTTTTATTATTTTAATATTGCTGATCATGGCTTACAGCTTAAGAAAACTCAAATATCCTATCTCAAAAAATGTGAATATTCTGGGAATCTTAATCTTAAACTGTAAGCAATAATCAGCAATATTAAAATAATAAAATGCTTGCAATATTTCAGTTGATTTGTAATGAATCCAGAATGTATGTTTTTGTTTTTTTAATTGCATTACTGAAAATAAAGAACTTTATCACAATATTCAAATTTTCTGAGACAGTCCTGTATATCAGTGGTCCCCAACCTTTTCTGTACCGCGGACCGGTTTAATGTCTGACAATATTTTCACGGCCCAATCTAAAGATGTAGTTGATAAAAACTAAATAAAATGACAAGATTGGCATTAAAAATGGTATTTTCTCTATAATAATAATAATAATAATAATAATAATAATAATAATAATAATAATAATGAATAATAAAAAAATAAAATAAAATATTGGAAATTGTAAATTACCTTTAATATGAGTATTTCTATAAAAAATGTTTTTATGTTTTTATGTCTCATTAATGTTATTTAAAGCCAGGCCTTTATTTTATTTGTTATATATTAAGGAGACCAATATTTAGTGCTATTTAGTGCTGCAGAAAGTGTGTCTGAAAGACTAAACTAGTGTCAGGAATGCTGAAGTGGTGCCCAACTGACACAAAAAGCACCTGCTGATAAGGATTTGTTTTCTTTGCAAATGTTATGCCGTATTTATGTACATATTGAGTTTGGTTGCCATGGTTACTCATGTATTGTGGTTAACGGTAGCTGTTATTACCGACCGAGCCGCTGTGTCGGTCAGTATTTAAGTTAAATGAAACTTATATGAATGGAGAAAGACTAACTCTATTTTAGTTTATTCCTTTATAGCTCTTAAGGTGTGTTTGCAGTGTATTTACATCCAAGGAATAAAAACATTGTGAACCATCAGTTTGAGAGTCAACCATCATCAGTCGGGGCTACAGAAATTATTTTTTCTTTCTGTGCGGCCCGGTACCAAATGACCCACGGCCCGGTACCGGGCCGCGGCCCGGGGGTTGGGGACCACTGCTGTATATGATCAGGACTGGGCACATCATGTAAGAATATTGGGAAGGAAAGTCAGAGAGGCCAGACTGAGATTATTTGGACATGTAAAGAGGAGGGATAGTGGATATAACATAGAAGGATGATGAGGTTGGAACTGCCGGAAAGAAGGCGACCAAAGAAGAAATACACGGATGTAGTGAAAGAGGACACGGAGTTAGTGACAGAGGAGGATGCAGAGGATAGGGTTAAATGGAGGTGGATGATTCGTTGTGGCGACCCCTGAAGGGAACAGCTGAAAGGAACAGAAGAAGATCCATTTGTCTATTTTTGCTTCATCATGTTAAGAGATATTGAAAGGCTGGAGCCTATCCCAGCGGGGAGAGGCGGGGTACACCCTGCGCAGGTCACCAGTCCACCACGGCGCCTCACACAGACGAACGCATAACTGTGCACACTCACTCCTACGACAGCCTTGAATAAACAATCGCCTCACATGCTTGATTTTGGGCTGTGGGAGGAAGCTGAGGATCTGGACTAAACCCATGCAGAAAGTAGCCAGAGCAACACCACACAGAAGAGGCCTCCGCTGAGATTCAAACCAGCAATCTAACCACCGCATCACTGCACATTTTAGTTTTAAAAATGGAACGACCTTTACGCCTCCTGTTCCCACACTGTCACACTCACAGTCGCTGACACGTTGTCATCTTGTGAACAGGCTTGTCAACATTTTAGCCCTCAGCCCCGGTCAGGGGAAAGTCTTAGGTTTAGAAGAGCTCAAACTGTAATCGCAGGATTACTGATGTTACTGCATCCCTCCGCTCTGGGCCATCCCAGTGGATCCTTGGGCTGTGGTGAAATACTTGCGATGATGTGGGCTCAAAATCTGAAATCTGGACTAACTCATCTCCCCTTCCTCTCACTCTCTCCTTCTCTGCACTGCTGTATATATACAGCTTAATAAAGCAGGAACAAATCCCCAAGCTTTATATCTGCAGTAGACAGAGCTGTAAAGATGCAATGTTTCCTCCTACGCATGCTGGCAGACACGCAGTAGCTTGAGAGACCCAAACACCTCCAACTGTAGATACGGTAATGCCATGGAATATCTGATTATTTCTCCGTGACAGCAAAGAGGAAACCTGCAGCCTCGAGCCGAGCCGGTAGCTGTTAAGATTTAGTCTGTATGATTTGGGTATCTGCAGTGTTGATCTTAATGCACTGGGTGGACTGATATCAGAACTCAATCCACACAGTTAACAGATTTTTTAAGTCAAGCCTGGAACAGAATACAGAAAAAACATTTTAAAAATGTGTTGGACTGCCATGTTGGAGAATTGAAAGGATGGAGCAGTTTTATGAGCAGCATGAGTCAGATAACAGAGGTGGTTGGACCAGAAATGTTTCCATTCAGGAGGAGGTGTGTCCCACGAGACAATACAGTATCTGCACAGTGACTTCTACTTCTTGTTTTTGCTCAAATGTCTTCCATCTAAACCAGGGGTCGGCAACCCGCGGCTCCAGAGCCGCATGCAGCTCTTTAGCGCAGCCCTAGTGGCTCCTGGAGCTTTTTCAAAAATGTTTGACCTTTTCTTCTTTTTTTTCCTTTTTTTTCTTCTTTTTTTCTTCTTTTTCCTTTTTTTTCTTATTTTTTTTCTCTTTTTTTCTTCTATTTCCTTTCCTTTTTAATCTCGACATTTCAACTTTTTTCTCGAAATTTAAACTTTTTTCTCAACATTTCGACTTTTTTCTCGACATTTTGACTTTTTTCTCGAAGTGCATAATGAAAAAAAAAATCTTCCCCCAGTTATAACTAATATAGAAACATGCAGCATGTGTTGCCTTCATTCTAAGGCTTATACAAGACTTTTCATTTTTTACGGCTCCAGACATATTTGTTTTTTGTGTTTTTGGTCCAATATAGCTCCTTCAACATTTTGGGTTGCTGACCCCTGATCTAAACAATTCAAGTAAAGTCCAAAATATATTTGTAATGTAATACCATTATTATTTTCATTTAAATGCTGTCTGAAAAATATTTGCGTACCAGTTTAGATCTGTGTGATTTAAATGACTTGATAATGTCACTTTAATAAACCGATGAAGTGAAAAAGTTAAGCAACTCCTTTAAGTAGTGTTAACACTTCAGACGCAAACAGGCAAAGACACAGTTTCTGATCGTGAACCGGTTATCTGCAGTTCATCCTGGCTAACTTCACCAGAGTCTGCTCACACACGCAGTCCCTGGGAAAAGGTCTCATCAGTCAGGTAAACAGTCTACAACTGAAACGCCTTATTCCCTGTAGACTCAATCTATTATCGAAGAGTTCAACAGGTCCAAAGCCCTCCCTAAATGAATAATAAATAAATAAGTAAAGCTTGCTTGTTGAAGAACATTTCTGCGCTTGCACTAAAAGCACTTGAAGTGTCCCCAGGTGGCTGGAGAGAGCATGCTGGGTGTGATAGCGGTCCGATGGTGTTCCCAATGGTGCGGAGTCGTATCCTGGGGGGGCGAAGAGGGGAACTGGCTTTGACCTGAAATAACTAATAGAGATTTTATGGTGTCCTGGTAACGCAGAGCTGGCCCTGCAACACATGCCAAGCACCTAGAGCAAGACGACCTCCGTGGATCCGAAAGCCTGTACTCTTTCCAAACTGTTTTTCATCCGACTTGTGATATAAAGCTGCAGTATGTACTGTACAGTCATTGAGGTAGTCCCTTCCCTTTATAAGTTACAGAAGCAAACGAAGACAAGTCAAACAGCAGAGGAGCTTTTCTGGACTAGTGGGGCAGCATTATACCGCACAGCCTTGACACAAGAGTATAGATGAAGTGTTATGTAATTAATACTCCTCCTCTTATGCAGATACAGTAGGCAAGCCTAAGAAATCCTGGCCTCAGCTGTAACTGTAACCCTGCAATGACTGATAGAGCTCGTTTGAATCCCTCTGGCTCCTATATCCTCATAAAGAGGAGCAGCCTTTGAGTCAGCTAAAGCACTGAGCACAACTGAGACTGTAACACAGGCTTCGTATATGATGAAGGTTTCAAACAGCAACATCTAACCCTTTTTTTTTCCTGCATACAGCATGCAGAAAATCTGTCTCTCTTGTCTTGCCCACGCACATAAAATACAGCCAAAAGACCCCATGTTCACCTGCTGTCCCATAATTCAGCAATGACTAGGGCAGCTGACTGATAAAGCTGAAACTGACAGAGAAAAGTGATGTGGGGATTCTCTTACCAACAAATCCTCCTTCTTTAGGAATCCTTCCTTTCCTCTCCCTTCAGCCGGCTTCTTCCTGCACTCCAGCTTTTATCTTTCCAGTAAATACAGCAGGAGGTAAACGGCAAAAGGACTTTAAATAATTGGCATTCCACTTGCTCTTGTGATGTCTCTCCGTCTCTCTGTATCTTCCAGATTTCTACATTGTCTCTGGAGGAGAGCAGGAGCATCAGTGATACGCTGCCGCGCGGTCCGCTGCAGGAGCCTGGATGTCAATCAACATAGGTAACCTAGGGAACTGCTGAGCCCGCCTCACATCCTGATTGGACGGCTGATGGAGAACCAGAAGTCACAAGTCCTCACAGATCCACAGATGGGTACCGAGAGCTGTGGTGGGATCATGTAGAGAGCCAAACAAACAGTAGTGGATTGCAGTACTTGTGAACTCTCTTCATCTCCTCTCACTCTCGCTCTGACTTCAGAGCCTACTGCTTTATTTTACAGTTGCTTAGCAACAGACTGGCACGAGTATGTGTTGCAGAGCAGAAGAGATGTGAGGGAGAGAAAGGAGTTCAAGTCCTCAACTTGCTCTTTCTCTCTGCCTGTCAGAAGTGTGGATGGATGCTGAATATTTCAACTCTCAGCAGCAGCAGCAACATTCCCTCAAAGGAGTTTATTTGTTGCACACACATAAGAATGTACACTAAAATGCCTGGCTGTGTTAGAGGGAAAGTTTGCAAAAGATGCAAGTTGGAATTTGAAAATATAAAATCATGTGGTTTGTCTTTACTGGTGCAATGTTTGCAAGTCTTTTCAGGATATAAAGAATCTCAAATTTAAATATGTCAACATCTTAAAGAAGCGACATGAGTGTTTAAAAAGTGTGTGCTTGAATGCAAATGCACAGAATGAAACACTGACAACAATAAGATACGTCAATTGGTAGACTTTTTTCGACATTGTAATGTACTCTTCTAGGAACAACAAAATGCAGAAGTCTTTACTTTTATGGATTGTTTGTTGACCTACAATTACATCCATTTAAACATTATTGTTTTAAAGAGACACTACGTAACTTTTCCACCTTAATATCATATTTCCAGAGTCATTGTGATGGTACATCAACTTCCAACAGGTTTAATGACACCTCTGTCATGGTCTGAGGGGTCTGTATCACCTTCACTGGCACTATGTAACTTTGAGGAGCATGGTAGGAACCCTGCCACACTAAAAAACTACAAATCGTTACGACTTTGACTGCTTTACGGCATACGTCACTTCCCCCTCCTTCCCGATTCGCAGTCGAGACGAAAATGGGCAGGGCGTGGAGCGCAGAGCTCAGGAGAACCTGGTAACCCGTTGCTGCGTTGTGGATGCAGCAGCTCCACACAACAGTCGTGGGGAAAAGATCCTAATGGTTTAACTTTTCAACGGTTTCCAGCTCGGAGGCAGAACCACGGAGACCAAGTATCTGACATAACAAAGTAAAAGAGTGAAAGAGTCGTCGGCTCGCTTTGGATCGCGGCTGTAACGACCAAACACCGGCTTCCACACAGTAAAGCCTGAATTATGGTTCTGCGTTAAATCGACGCAGACCTACGGCGTCGTACGTGGCGACGCGCAACGTACGGTGCGTGTCTCCGCGTACCCTACGCCGTAGGCTCTGCGTCGATTTAACGCAGAACCATAAACAGCCTTAAACCACAAACACTCACACAGACCGGCTCGGATCAAAACACGGGTTTTATTCCCCACTTCTCGAGCTAAACGCAGTTGCTGGCCAGCTCTCTGCGGTGCAATTAACCCCAATCTTCAGATAAAACTAGTTTGTTGAGGAAAAAATATTAACTCTTATTTGTAGCTGCAGAGGAAAAAAATAATCTCACGAGGAAAAAAAAAACATTGCTCACGCCTCGGAGCCTCTTCAGCATAATATAGCAGTCAAAAAAAAAGAAAAGAGAAGTAAGAGGGATACAAAACATGTACTGTATGTTGTACTATTATAAGAATTTATTGAAACACATGGGTCTTCAGTAGAGATTTCATATGGATCCAGACCGTTAATAATCATTATTTTCTCCATATACCGCTCCCTGGCTTCCTTGTTTAAGGTATCCCGGTAAATTCCAGTTCCTTTCCAGCAGTTTAACATCTTTTTTTTTGCGTTCCGTCTGTTCACTTGGTGAAACAGAAAAGCGTCCAGTCTCCTCTCATCAAAACAAATGCAGCGACGGGACAGGAGTTTTCCGGCAGTATGCGCTGGTACTCATGGGAAACGTAGTGTTCTTTCTGGTAAAACACTACCGCTTTTGTCCAGAAGATGCCGCCAAACTCAGAAAAGCTGAAAGTTACGTTGTGCTGCTTTAAATACAGTATAACTGAATATTGTGAATCTGCTCTAAGACTCATCATTGACAGCATTGACAGCTAAAGGTTGTCAGAGAAATTAAATGAATATAGCCTGCATCGTAATATGCATGTACATTTTTTTTTAAAGAATGACTATTTACCTATCCTTTATTATATGTTCTTGTGTCCAATAATCCTTTCAAATGGATTTGTTCAGAGTATTTGTAAAACACATTTTAAATACATTTGATCAGTTTGAGACAAAAAAAGGCTTATTGCTTGTACTGATTAATTTAGAGCCAATAACTTAATATTCACATGCAGTCATATAGTATGTTGGCCTGTTTGCTAATGAAATAATAATTTAATGGAAATAACCCAGCTCTCAAACATTCACACCAATGGTTGACTCTATGATGGCAGTTAAAGTTTATTTAGTTCTTCAGAGAAGCACACAACAAACGTGGCGTTTCACTCTACATGTCTGTTCTAAAAACCATCTGCTTTTAAACTTTTATAACAGTGCTTCAAATTACATGTGAATCTAAAAGCTAAAAAGGTCAATTCTGAATAAAAATGAGTATCTGAAAATGTTATGTTGAATGTGGAAAATGTTCCATATGTGGGGAAAAGATTCTGTGAACATCCAGTTATGGACTCGAGTGTGGGCCTCCAGACCTTTGGATGTTTTTGAGATCAATATTGCTTTCTTTTTTTTTTAGAACGCTGTTTAACTCACCACGATAAGCAGCCACGCCAATACGCAGAGGACTCCAGCAGTCCAAGTCCCAGCCTGTGATGCATAACATAGTACACAGTCTTCATCTCTCTCTCCCCTGTTTCCTCTCTGTATAATGTTAACAAAGGGCCACTAGAGCCACAAAAACATTTTTAAAAGAGTCCACAGTTGATTTGGCAACACATGAGAGAAATAGCAACGCTTTTGTTCCCTCTTATAAGCCCCTTTCACACAGAGATTCCGCAATATTGGTGTAAAGAAGTCCTGCCAATACGCCGCCTTTGTTGGTTCACACAGAACCATACAACGCCGGCATAACGCCGCTCCCGTCTGTAAATTCACACAGCATGCCGGCGTTCCGCAATCAGAGGCGTGACGACAGCGTCAGCGTCTAGTGGCATGCCGGCATGCCGGCTGTGTCATTCACACAGACCCCGTTTCGGCTCTGTGACTACCTCCGCTGCCGGCTTATTGGTGGGGCCACTTGGCCCCCCCATTCCGCCTCCGTGACTTTCACACAGAACAGCGAGGCGGCTTAAAGGCGCAACGTTCCCGCCTCGAACTGGCTGTGTGAAAGGGGCTATAGATTTAGGTTTTTGTTGTTTTGCTTAGTTTTTTCCAAGCCTAATCATGGCCCTATTCACTTGCACTGATATCCTTGAACTTCACATTAATAGCTCCAGCCAAACAGCTGCCAGATGCCAACCCAACAAATTATATCAACTCCAGACTTTTAAGGTGCTTCAACTGTCTTAAAAAACAAGTAAATGGACCACACCCGTACAGCTAATTTCATTTTAGTCAGCTGTCCAAATGTCTTTGAGCCTTATAGAATTTGACAAAGACAAAGTACGGCCTTGAAAACAAAGACTTCTATAGATACATGCAGTTAAGAGATTATTTCACAAAAGAGATAAGGCCAGTTGCAACTATAAACAAGGTGATTGGAGTCATTGTGGATTCATACAAACAGAAGGGGTCTCGGTCCATCTCTGCTTTTTACCAAGCTATGGGGGAGAGCAGAGGGGACTCAACCCTCCATATAAAAGCAAAATGGGAAGCAGAACTAAAGATCCAAATACAAGAGGATGAATGGTACCACATGTGCGAGACACAATGTACATCTACAAACTCATTAATATGGAGGGAGTTGTGCTGGAAAAATCTAACTCGATATTTAATAACACCAAAAATAAAATCTAGGCAACTCGCCACACAACAAAATTGCTGGAGACTGTGCGGGAATGTGGAGGCAGACGATGCACACATCTTCTGGAACTGTTCAAAAATTAAGATATACTGGCAAAATGTAAATTTAGTAGTAAAAAATGTTCTGGGATATGAAATCCCAAATACTTGCCCAGTAATGTATCTTGGGAATATTGGAAAGGTTGTAACGAGAGAAGATCTGTACTTGACTAAAGTGTTCCTCGCAGCAAGTAAAAAAGCAGCCACAAGAAACTGGCTCATTGTAAATGCCCCGAAACAGTGGTTGGAAATTGTCCAGGAAATCTGTGTTACGGAAAAATTGACATATCTTTTAAGGATCAAAGAGAATGTATTTAAAAAGAACTGGGAAAAATGGAATACTTACATGAGACGTGACACCGACTGAACAAATGCAGAATGAAACAGTGGACTGAATAGAGGATCATCTCCAGACAGTTTGTTAATGTTACTATTATTGTTATTCTAATCTGTTACTTGTTTGCAGTATTGTTTTGTTTATTTATTGGGTGTGTGTATGTGGGATAAGGGATGGGTGGGTGGGGGGCGTGTCAGGGTGGGGGATTGCACGCAGATGTGTGCAGCCATGTTGTTTTAAATTGTGTTTTAAATATCCGTGTATTTCTCTTGTTATTGTATTACTTGTTACTGTATTTTTTTATTGTGACCTGCTAAGGGACTTCAGATCCAAATTAGCTTAAAGCTATAATCTGGTACAGTGCATCAGATGGCAACATTTATGTTTTAACTGTACACTGTCCCTTTTTAAATAAAATTGAATTGAATTTACATGTGAAATTATAATAAAAATGTAAGTTATTAAAAAAAAAAAAAAAAAAAGTAAATGGACCACACCCGGGCAGCTAATTTCATTTTAGTCAGCTGTCCAAATGTCTTTGAGCCTTATAGAATTTGAGGTACTTTGCTGAAGCGGACTGGAATTCTTAAGTGGGAAAGTTAAAATTTCTGTGAAACACCTTGAAAGAAAGCTGAAAGTTTAAACTTTGATGATCACATCTTGACCTCCATCATTGTCAAAGTCAGATTAAGGTAAGGGTTTAGTCTGTACCTTTCACGAGGCCGTCAAAGTGAATTTAGTCGGTGGAGGCATTCCCTGTAGATTCTGCTGGAGGCAGCACAGCTGCAGTCAGCTCTCAACCAGCTCTCCACCAGCCCTCCTAAACGCAGAACACGCGCGGTGCATAGGGCCTCCTCTTCCAACGGGGGCCACATATTGCCATAATATTGAACACATGCGCTTCCATGAGGCGGAGGACGGAAAAGAGACCTGTAATCAAAAATATATACACGTAGATGCCTCACTGAGCGCTGCATCACACGTCAACGCTGCCGCCATCTTGGATGGGGCAAAAAGTGGAGCCACAGGAGAAGATGCATCAATTATGTTTTGCGTGGAATTGTACCAACCAACCGTTTTATATCAGAAACGAAATCCAGATTGGGTCTGAGGATGTGTTTTTTTTCTGGAGGAGCACTTTCAAAACACATTTTGGAATTGATATGTGTGTGTGTCTTCATATGTTCAGAAATAACCCCTGTATAGGTGTGTGTGTGTGTATGTTCATGTTCACATTGTAAATGTTCATCAATGTCAATATAAAAACGATTTATCAGAATCAGTTGCATTATATGTAAATATTTGTACTCTTTATTCAGAAAACTCCAAATAATACATAGCGTCTCGAACAAACTCACCGAGACATTCCCAGCTTAGAGTTATTTATTAAATAACTACACAGGTTACTGTGGGCCGTAACCAACGGCAAACAACAAAAACTGTTCACTCCTCACTCCTGTTACTCCTCCGTTGATTACCCGTAACCACGGTAACCTAAGGTGTTCACGGACACCTGGACAACACAACACTTCCTAAACTGAACAGTTAAACATTACACATTACAGTTCGTTACAATACATTAAAAAAGTTAGAAATGTTGTCTTTTTAATAATTATTACCACAGCATCGGTACATTACATTAGTGAGACGAAGAAAAAAATACTGTGGTTTAATGAATGAATGTTAATGACTGTGTGCGTGTGCGTGTGTGCTTGTGTGTGTGTGTGTGTGTGTGTGTGTGTGTGTGTGTGTGTGTGTGTGTGTGTGTGTGTGTGTGTGTGTGTGTGTGTGTGTGAGAAAGAGAGAGATCATCTACCACAAAAACCCAAAGCAAACTACAATTCTATTTGGCTCTAAAATGACAATATACAATGGCGACCTATCTGACCAGCGTGACTGATCAGACACTCAGAAAGACTTTGACCATGTACAGACTCACTCACAGCTTGGCCATAGAGACGGGTCAACACAGGCAGACCTGGCAGCCCAGAGAGGACCGGCTGTGTCGACTCTGTCCACACAGACAGCTGGAAACAGAACAACACTTCCTGTTAGAGTGTGAACATTACAACAACATTAGATCTAAGTTCTTTCCTAAAATTAAACAACAAGTCCAGGATTTTGATTCCCTTCCAGATCAGGACAAAATCATACATTTAATTGGAGAAAAAAAGGAAAGTTCTTTAGAAGCCGCTAAATACATCAGCGCATGTCATAGATGGAGAGAAACACAACCAGACAACTCAATCTCCTTATCCTTAGTCTCCCTGCCTCCCATGTATATATATATATATATATATATATATATATATATATATATATATATATATATATATATATATATATATATATATATGTATACATATGTGTGTGTGTGTGTGTGTGTGTGTGTGTGTGTGTGTGTGTGTGTGTGTGTGTGTGTGTGTGTGTGTGTGTGTGTGTATGTATATGTATGTATATGTATATGTATATATATGTGTATATATATATATATATATATATATATATATATATATATATATATATATATATATATATATATATATATATATATATATATATATATATTGTATGCAGGTGTTAGGTATTTGGTGTTGGGTATTTGTTGTAATTCTATTGGTGTTTCGTATGTTGATTGTCTTTTGATTTGCTGTATGTATGCTTTCGACAACAATGATTACTATCATTCATGCCAATAAAGCCAATTTGAATTCGAATTTGAATTTGAAAGAGAGAGAGAAAGAGAGAGAGAGGGAGAGAGAGAGAGGGAGAGAGAGAGAGATTATTATTATTCATGCCAATAAAGCCAATTTGAATTGAAAGAGAGAGAGAGAGAGAGAGAGAGAGAGAGAGAGAGAGAGAGAGAGAGAGAGAGAGAGAGAGAGAGAGAGAGAGAGAGAGAGAGAGAGAGAGAGTTTAAGCAATTATGGTAAACTGAATAAATTAACACTGACATACAAAGGATCAATTAATAAAGTTATGTAGTGACCACTCACTAGCAGGACACTGTTGTAGTTTCTGTGGGTTAGAATTCAGAAGGATCTAGCCGTTATTAACGATGATGATGACCTTTCAGTTAGTGTTCTGTTACTGTTGGGTACGGGCAGTTGAAAGGAGAGATGGAAATAAACAACACAAGTTTTTCCTTCGTCCACAAAAAGCGTTCTTCAGCTCTTTTGTTCCCAAACTCCTACAGTTAAAACTTTTTTTTATATACTAAATTGAGTTAGTTATATTATATACAGGAATTACATGATATGAAAGAGGAAGAATAATACAGAAGGAAGGAGAAAGAAGACTCAAAGAGCAGAAAAAAAGAAGGGAGCAAAACAAAAACAATAATCATATTTCATAAAATAATGAATAGAAATGTTGTCTTTGGTGCTTGTTTGATTTCCAAACACAGTATTTTTCGTGTGTGAATGGATCAATGACGGAAATTAGCTTAAAACATTTTTTGTAAAACACTATGACGTTCGGTCCATTTCAATGTAGGCCTACAGGACTGTCTCAGAAAATTTGAATATTGTGATAAAGTTCTTTATTTTCTGTAATGCAATTAAAAAAAACAAAAATGTCGTACATTCTGGATTCATTACAAATCAACTGAAATATTGCAAGCCTTTTATTATTTTAATATTGCTGATTATGGTTTACAGTTTAAGATTAAGATTCTCACAATATTCTAATTTTTTGAGATAGGATATTTGAGTTTTCTTAAGCTGTAAGCCATGGTCAGCAATATTAAAATAATAAAAGGCTTGCAATATTTCAGTTGATTTGTAATGAATCCAGAATGTATGACATTTTTGTTTCTGTAATTGCATTACAGAAAATCACAATATTCTAATTTTCTGAGACAGTCCTGGTAAATTTGCCACATCCAATATGGCGGACGTGGTGACGCATCACGCGACTCCTCAATGAGGCGTCTACGTTTGTCCCTGTGATCTGACCGCGCAATGATTGACAGCCCTCGACCTCTGACCAATCAGGCGGCCGCGCGTGCGGGCAGGCTCTGGCAGAGCTGCAGAAGGTGAGAGTTCAACATGTAATCCAAAAGACGACACGAATAAGGAGCGAGCAAGCAAAAAAAAAAAAAAGGCAAAACAAGAGGAAACTCGTGCTTCACTTGAAGGTGGGTATGTTTTTGAAATATGACTTTGTGGCACAAACAACTAAGCCACCACTCATTAGACAGGAATCTGTCTCCCATCTCAGACCGGAGAATTCGTTTTTTTTTTTTTCCAGCGGCCCTAATTAACATTTATTAAAGACCTTGTTATGCTTTCACCCTGTGCTTCACCTCTGTTGAAAAAGAGGGGTAAAATGACCAGTTGGTGGTCGTATATAAGCGATAAACTTTAGCCAATATATGGTCATAATAATAATATTATAATATAATAGTTTTTGGTGTGGGGTTGATGTGATGGAAGTTACTTTCTTACGATGAGTAGGCCTAGTTAGTGGTCATTTGTGACTTGGATTTGTTCTTTTCTTTATTTCAGTTTGAAGTTTTTTATTTAATATGTATTAATAATATTTTGCTTAGAGGTCCAATTTGGTCATTTGCACTCAAGTATAGGAAAACATCACAGTCCGACAATAATAATAATTTTAAAAAAAGTATTATGGATGTGTAAAGGAAAAAATAAAAGTGTTGTGGGCACTGGGGCAGACAATATAATAAAGGTTTTTTTCTGAGTATCACAGATCTCATGTGCATTTGTGGAGTAACATAACAGCAATCTGGCGCAATCACCCACCCTTTGAAAAAAACCCCACTGTGTTTTACCTCACCAGGTTACTCAGAAACACAAAGCACTGGTGGGAACGAGGTAAAGCACCTGCAATTGCAAAGCTGAAGCTCATGGGGGACAAAGCTGCAGGTGAGGAGATGAAACAGCCAAAAACTAACAACCTGGTGCAAGATTGCCAGTTAGAAGAATTCTTCCTCTCCCTTCTCTACGGTGGCCGACAAGGGCCAAATACACTGCAACGGCCTAATGCATCTCAGTTAAGGAAAATGGCTTCAAGTACAGAAACGATTCAAATTCATAAACTCAAAACGAGGTACAAAAAGAGGAACGTGGTGCAAATGAAAAAACGTCCTGCAAAAAACAAAGACAAATGCAGCATCATCAAACGCGCTGCAAATAGAGAAACAATGCAAAGCACAAAACGATATAAAACAAGGAACCATCTTCAAAAGAAAAACGCTTCATAACCAGTTACCAAACCTGCAGGGGGCGCTCTCAGCGTAACAGCTTAATGGACAGACACACGGGATGTAGAGAGAGACCGAACAGCTGACTGAACCACAGTGTTTACATCCATGGTTTAAACATACAGCGAGAACGGTAATGTGATATAATGTGGTTTATATCACTGTACAACGCTGTACATTACGAGACGTTTATTATATTTTAACGTTACAGTCAGCTGTTCGGTCTCGTTTCTGTACTTGAAGCCGTTTTCCTTAACTGAGACACATTAGGCCGTTGCAGTGCGTTTGGCCCTTGTCGGCCACCGTACTTCTCTCTGAACCATAGAATTTGTTTATTTGGTCAGTTAAAGAGGGGTAAATTAATTAATTGATTATCTGCACAGAGTTAGAGATAAAAAAATAAAAAGTGCACACAAAAACTTAAAATACAGGAGGAACTACACTTCAAATTTTAAGTACAAAGTACAAAGTGCTCTTGCTTGCAAGCTGTGTAGAGCTCTTATAAGGTTGTATAAAGCCTTATTTGCCACATAAATTGTTTTTAAGTTGTGAAATGAACTCCATTATGCAAAGTGGTAAGGTAAGAAGTCAGGAACAACAAATGGCGGAGAAATGTCAATGAGCCAAAGCTGGGAAAAAGCAGTAGAAGAATCAGTGAACTGCTGGAGACAGTGCTGCTCTACACCACCTCACTTAGAGTACATGCCCCAAGGAGAATCTCTCCATCCTCCTACATTCAAGCCTTCCACATATAAAAAACGATAATGCCTACAATTACATCAGGGAAGAAGTTGTATGTAGTTGTTGCATTTTTTAATATCCTTTTATTTTAAGCACTGCAAGCGTTATAAGGCCTTTGATCAAATATTAATGCTTGAATATTATAATCGGGTGAGACTGGAAAAAGCATACATTTCTGCATGCGTTACAATGAAATACATAAGAATTTACTCTTCTGTATTCTACAATGCCAGTTTTTAATCATGGGCTCAGGAATCAAATGATTGATGTCAGTGTGAGTTATATCTCATTTTGACAAAAGACGGGTAAAATATACAGGTACATTTTCATAAGAGCGGCAAAGGAAATTCAGTCGATGTGTAATGTGTCAGGAAGTAAAAATCCATTTTGATCACATTAGAGACTGAGCATCAGCTGGGTCACAGGAACTGAGAATGGACAACGCTCTACGAGCAGCAACAGGCCACGATCCGTTCTAACAGCTGGAGCAGCAGAGACGGTGAGGGGAATAAACGCCTCAAGCTGCTTCAGCCTCTGTCTAAAAGTCTAACCGTCTTTATTTGCACATTTAATATTGGTGGTCATTACTTTGTAATACACACAAGCTGTGTTTTATACCATTTTAAATAGCCTTTAGTTGAAATTATGCACACATCTTGTCCTACTTTGAGTCTCCTTGTATATAGTTAAGACATGTCCAGACTTGAGCTATTCAAACTGTAATCTGCATATGGAGGGAGGGCTGTACATTACCCTGGAGACGTAACAGAATTAATGAGTAAAGTTAATCAATCTCATACTAGTGAGCAATACAGTTTGAATCAATTTAAAATTAAGATTTTCTCCTATGGCAATATACCAGGCTATCAATTTTTATGCCTATTGATCATTAGCTTTATGTTCAGGAACATAAGGAAAATGGTGTAAACAAAATAAATTAGACCCGAAGGAAAAAAAGCCATGATGTTGGGACACACCCAATAAATTGCCAGGCTACCTTTTAAAAACAAAAGTGTTAATACTTTTTAGAGTACCGATAAAAATTCAGAAATACTCATTGCATTGATTGTAACACATTTCAGCTGCAAATGGCTAAATTTAAAGTTACTATAGACATATTGTTGGTGCATGTGTGTTTAAAATCCTTCTTGGACAATATAGTGGTCTGTTTTGGATGCAATCAAAATAACTTCTGCAGTCATTTTGAAGGGTCAAATTTGTCAAAATAAATTTAAAACAGCCACCATGTCAAAGCTCTGTAGTGGCCACTGGAGGTTGCCATAATGCTGTCTGCCATTCCCTGAAAACTGCGTGGCCGCAGTTGAAGTTTCTGCTTTCACCCAAACGAGGCATTTACCATAAAATGAGAACTGACAAAAAAAAACAAAAAAAAAAAAACACAAGACTGAAACAAGCATACACCTGCAAAATTTTTTATTTTTACTACAAGTATACAAAACTTGACAAATGTGGAGAAGTTATTTACATAAAGAAAATTGTGGAGGTCTGGACAGGTAAACTGCTGGTTTCAGAGCTCAGGAAGAAGTTCAAGACGATCACGCTGATGACTCGACAGAGGCCGACTGGCTGGCAGGCTGCAGGGAGAAATAAAATAAATATAAGTATTCAATGAACACCCACGATCCAGGAAAAGGTTTAAATTTCAGGAGAAGAATTCTGCTGAATGCAGGTTATTCCTCCTTGGCTGTTAAGTCACAAGAAACATTTCCGTGTTTCGTCTGAAAACGAACGTATTCAAGCATGATTCTCCAGGAAAACAGTCTGCTCCAGCCACTGACGCACACTGCAATAGAGCAAAATTCAGCACACCGAGTATAGCACCGTCTTGAAGTTATGTAGCCGGCCTAAATGAGCAGTTCAGGTCACACCTTAAATTAAAATCTGAAAAACTGATTGTGACGAGACCTTCACAGACAAGGATTCTGTTCCATGGTGCATCATTAAAGATTGTTGTAGGACTGAAACTTAACATGAAGCACTGGGTGGGCAGTCAGTCCATCTAGATTAGCAGAATCACAACACAATTGCAGGATTCAAATAAAAATCAGAAACAGGCCTATCACTCGCCTCCTGTGAATTTCCCTCCTGAACTCCTTTGCTGGCACTAGAGTCACCGCTGCCATTAACTGTGGTTTCCTGTTTTGCTTGTTTAGCATCTGTGTCCTTTACTGGGCTCTCCTCGTCTGGTTTCCTCTGTGTGGAAACAAAACCAGGGCATGGGGAGAATAGGAGACTGAATGCGTCTGCAAACATTTCAATTTGTATTTAAAAAAGGGAAGGGAGAGAAAAAAAAAAGTGTATTTTTCTAAATGAAACAGCCAGAGCCAGTTATATTAATGTCACAAATCATGCGCACAAGTCAGCCTGTAATCAAATCTAGTACAAACTGACAAATCACCTAATACGCAAAAGCCAAGATTCCTAGAACCAGAGAAGCAAACATTACAGAGACCAGTAATACACATGGCCCAGTCAATGTTGTCCATTGTAGTTTAAAAAAGTATTTGAGAAAATGCAGAAAAACTACAATTAATAGAAAATGACATCCATTTTGGGGGTCTCACCTTTTTCCTGACCAGGTGAGAAATGTTAGACACCGCTTTTGAAGATGAGCTCTCAGATGCTTTAGCTGGGCTCTGAAAGAGGAATGTTGCGTTAGATTACTCAAGATTTGTTTTGTATGTACAGTCAATAGCGTGAGCATAGTCATTACCTGGCTGGCTGTGGCAAATGCAGCCGATGATGGACCACCATTTTCATGGAGGAATGTTGATGATGAAGTTGAGGCACCACCCTTCAAGAGACGAGTTGGTTACCCAGAAGTGAAATTGTATTAATCTTTCTTATACAGCTTCTGATAGATGTTAACACGGCTTTACATTCCCATGTTCGGAGACCCATGATGATCCCGTCATGTACTTACTAGTGTCTGCTGGATAACCTGCGAGGCAGTATTGGCCATTTTCTGGCTCTCCTTTGCATCTTCCACCTTTTCCTTGATGTCAGGCAGGAGCAGCTTCAGCTCTTCAACCTCATTTTTCTCCTCTTTTGCACCATCACCCCCTTCAGCCGCTTCTATAGCCTCCTGTAGTTTGGCTACACAAAGTGGCCAAGATAATAGAATGTGGTAATTACACTTGCTTGGATGGCAACCATGAGTAATGAGGAAAAACAAAAAAAAAAAAAAAAAAAAAAAAATCACACACCAACTGCTGCAACTGAAAAGTTTTATAATACGTTTTCACAAAATGAAACTCTGGAGTCACCAAAAAGTCTTACCTAGGCGGGCCTCGATCACCTCTATCGATCTGTTAAAGTGCTGTATGGCCTGGCTGTACTGGTCCATGTAGCCGAGTGTTGTAGCAACGTGGTAGTGGGTCTCAGCAAGCAGGCGGCTGTGGGGAGGCAAGTGCTTCAGCTGCAGGGCAAGACACTCCTGAAAGTCTTCTAGTGCCTGTGGATAGTTGCCTGAGGATTAAAAAGCAAGAGAAATTTAAAATAAGTGAAAATGTTGAGATTAAGTTATATTTAAAAGTTTACTTGGGACTGAGCTTTGTGTCACTTACCCGATTCAACACTGACTTCTCCAAGTTTCAGATATGCCTGGGCTGCCATCAGCTGGTCTTCTTTACCTTCTTTTCTGTAGGGATGGAGAAATTTAACAACCATAACACAAGGCCAGCCTCTCTCTCACACATACCTATCTATGCTTACTTCTTATAGATGACTTTGGCAACTTCTAGCATTTCCCATGCCAACTGTAAATTCCCAACATCATCCTCTTCCTGAAAGGTAAAGAAGTTGTCAAATGCTGAGATTGAGTCACTGCAAACCTTCACATGGGGACTTACCTTCTCTTGGCCATTTCCATCCCCATCATCCTCGTCATCATCATCAGAATCGTCATCACCTGAAACAGTACACATACTAAGAACGCGGAACCTGATGAAAGCGCTCTAAAATGTTCCAGAAGTGCAAGATACATTTAATCCAGTTTCTCCCTTCACCTTGTGAAACAGATGTCTAACCAAAACTTTCCTAAGCCCAGACACACCAGTAGTGTTTTGTAACCAAAACTCTTCTACCCTCAGAGTCTTGTTCAGCCTCTGGGCTGGATTCTTCATCATTTTGCTCTTCTGTCTCTTCCACCACTGCTTCTTTTCCTGGAGATCCTCCAGCCTCAGCTTGCACAGGAACATCTGGGTCCTCAGTTTTGTTCATCTTGGCTTCCTGGACTGAACCCTCTTTCTCATTTCCAGGAAAATTAGAGGGTTCCTCTGAACCATCCGCACGCTTGACTGGGACCTTTGCGTCATTCTCTTCTTTCACCTCTGCGCCACTCATCTCATCTTTAGATTCCGGCTTCTCTGTTTCAGCCTTTTTCTCCTCTGCCATTGCATCGACCACCTGCCTTCGTAGCTCGTCTCTAGTTTTCTCTGCACCAGAGCGGCAAACCGTTTATAATTTAAATACGCATAAATGAGCGATTACAGCCACAAGAAAGTAAAAACAAAAAACACAGAATTCCCCAGTTTAGTCAGTTGATAACTGTTAGAAATCTGCATCTTGAACAGAATTATGTGTTAATTGGGCAAACATTTCATATACCCACCATCAAGGTTGTCTGCACTCTCAATATTTGGGTTGCTGGGCTGGTCCTCTTCTGATTCTTCTGGGACTCCCTCCAGGGCATTACCAAGGACACCGTTTTCCATCCTATAAAAACGAGGACAGATACAGGTCAGGTCCATATATTACGGAAAGATGCAACATTAGTTTTCAGCATACTTCCTTATAGATAAAACCCGATCAATTGGGCGGCATTTGAAAACCAACTTTTCCAGGTTGTAGTGACTTTTTTTTAGGTTAACATTGACCTTCAAACTTGCATTACAGACCAGTCTGCCAAGGATTTGAAGGTTTTTACCTTTTAAAGGCAAACATTAATACAGCCATCCACTTTCAGGTTTGCAGTTGAACTTAAAAATGTGTTAACTTTGCAAGTGTTTGGGCAGTGAAGAAACTACATTCCTTCATCTGCATGAGGATTTTCTCAATGCATTTTCAGTTACCTGTATTGTAAAACAAACAAAAAAACATGACAAACCTTGCAAGCTCTAGTAGAGACTTCCCACAAAGAAAGGCAGCCTCCCCACACTCGTATGCAGTGTCTCCATACTTCGCAGCCCTTTAATATTGAACAGAAACAAAGGTGAAAATTAGAAAATGCAAAAATAAACCACATAATAGGATACAAAGTAGAAGTGGCCTACAGAACATTGCTAGAATTAAGGGGATTCTGTCTAAACAAGACATGGAAAAACTCATTCATGCATTCATTTTCAGTAGGTTGGATTATTGCAATGGCATCTTTACAGGCCTGAACAAGAAATCAATCAGGCATTTGCAGCTGATCCAGAACACTGCCGCCAGAGTCCTTACAAACACCAGGAAACTGGACCACATTACACCGGTCATGAAATCACTACAATGGCTTCCAGTGAGTCAAAGGATAGTTTAAAATCTCACTGCTGGTCTACAAAGACCTGAATGGTCCTGGACCAAAATACATGGTTGATCTGTTAGTTCCTATGAAGCTCCCAGACCCCTGAGGTTCATTTTTTTTTTTTTATTTTTATTTAACCTTTATTTCACCAGGAAACAAAAACTCGTTGAGATTAAAAATCTCTTTTACAAGAGGGTCCTGGCCAAGACAGGCAGCAACACAGTAACATGACATATGACACGACACATAACAAAACACAAAACACTGTAGACATTACTCATAGCATTTGCAGGCAGAATTGGACATTTCAAGATCTTTCAGGAGCGATTTAAAAGCATTAAGTGAGACCAGCTCTCTGACATTCAAGGTGTTTTGCAGCTGGTTCCAGGAGGAAGGCGCAGCATACCTGAAGGCCTTCTTTCCCAGCTCAGTATGCACTCTAGGGACAGATAGTAGTAGACGCTCCTGGGAGCGTAGATGGTAGCCTCCTGATTCTTTACGGTCAATGTATGACTGTAAATATATTGGAATCAGACCAAGTATGGCCTTGTAGACGAAAATGTACCAGTCATCTGGATCTGGTTTGTTGTGTGTCCCAAGAACCGGAACCAAGCAAGGTGAGGCAGCGTTCAGTTATTCTGCTCCTCACCGATGGAACAAACTTCCTGTAGACCTGAGGTCTGCTCCAACTGTCAGCTCCTTTAAATCAGGGTTAAAAACATTACTGTTTACTGAAGTGTACTCTTAAATTAAATACTTACCTGCTGTACTCTACTGCCCTTATTTTTAAGAGCTTGTGCTTTTTATTATTTTACTTATCTAATTCTTAATTTTTTCAATCTTATTTGTTATTTACCATCTAATTATGTCTTGCTGCTTTTAATGACAATGTAAATCACTTTGAATTACCTTGTGTTGAATTGTGCTATATAAATACATTTGCCTTGCCTTACAAATCTTTAAAAATGCAAGCAGCAGCAGCAAATTTAACCATTTAGTGTCACTTGTGCTTCAAAAGGGGACCAATATTCCAGCTCTGGTTGTCTGTTGAACTGTTTTAGGCACTTTTCTCTTTTTTATTCCCCCAGAACTCACAGCATGCCACAGGCGTCCTGGAAAACAGTGACAGCAGAAACCACATCTCCCATCACAAGGTGCCTTTTCCCCGTCCCGATCAGTTTCTTTGCCTCCTCCATAACATCCCCGGAGCTGTAAGAGAAACAAGTATATGACATAAATAAATAGGTTACTGGTGGATGCTCGGATTCATTGACGAAAGCAGAAAAGTTATGGACACTCACCTGTTTGGTTCTGCAGCAGCTGCTGCTGACGAGCACGGCTTCTCCTCCGCACTGCAAAAACATACAGATTATAGCAAGTTTAACCCAAGCCGTGAATTTGAAGTTCGAGTTTATACAAGTAGCGAAAGACTGTTGTTAGCATTCTAGGGCATGTTAGCCAGTTAGCTTCCCAGGGGGTCAGTGGTGGTAATAACAGATCCTGCTGGCATCAGTCCACACCGTCAACACCCCAGACAGTTTATACAGTGCTACACCGTCTATACGTGCGAGTTATCACTATTTGGTGTAATTGGCCGCTTTAATGCAGAGTCTCGGACGATAACCGTGGTGCTAAGCTAAACCCCGGTTAGCTGCGTTTTTCCCCCAGAGAGACAAATTATAAGTGACTCTTACCTCGCAGAGCCCGATGCAGCGGATGTCTCCTCAGGCATTTTGACAAGAAATCACGGGAAAGACGCGGACTGGATGAGCTGCTCTGCAGTTAGCGCCGCACAGACAGACCTCTTGAACAGTCTCGTTGGCGCGCTTAAATAGCGCCAAAAACAGCGCTTTCTTCCGCTCACTTCCGCTGTGGCTGGAACGCGGGAGATTGCTCTTAAAGGGACCGCAGCCCTTTTTATTTGTTTATGTTATTTTAACTTATTGTTACAAAGAAAATACAACAATAATGCATTCTTTTAAGGTAAATGTATTTAGAAGAAAAATGTATAATTATTACTACTACTACTACTACTACTTCTACTACTACTTATACTACTACTATGAATAATAATAATAATAATAATAATAATAATAATAATAATAATAATAATAATAATAATACTACTACTAATATTAATAATAATACTACTACTAATATTACTACTACTACTACTACTACTACTACTAGTAATAATAATAATAATACTACTACTAATAATAATATTACTACTACTACTACTACTACTACTACTACTAATATGAATAATAAATAATAATAATAATAATACTGCTACTACTACTACTACTACTACTACTACTACTACTAATAATAATAATAATAATAATAACAATAATAATAATACTACTACTACTACTACTAATAATAATAATAATAATAGTAATACTGCTGCTACTACTACTACTACTACTACTAATAATAATAATAATAATAATAATAATAATAATACTGCTACTACTACTACTACTACTACTACTACTAATAATAATAATAATAATAATATTACTACTACTACTACTACTAATAATAATAATAATAGTAATACTGCTGCTGCTACTACTACTACTACTAATAATAATAATAATAATAATAATAATATTAATAATAATAATATTACTACTACTACTACTACTAATAATAATAATAATAATACTAATATTACTACTACTACTACTACTACTAATAATAATAATAATGACAATACTACTACTAATAATAATAATACTGTACCAGACGCTTTTATCCAAAGTGACTTACACCTTATTTACCTTCTGAAATTATGTATAAAACGTTTGACATTTGAAACAATGTTATTTTTCGCTCTCTGGTTTTACAGTCTCATAGGTTTTGCAATTGCGATTTGGATTTTTTTAAATTGTTAAAACTCAACGTTACTAATAAAAGTCAAATTAAGATCCTCAAATCTCCTTTCCGGACTCTTTATGTGGTAACACCACTTCAGCGTTTTGCATGCACATTCAATGTTGGATATTATTTTCCAGCTCACGTCCCCCTTTTTCATCCGCTCACTTTTGCAGCCGGTGTGCTGACTTGAAGCTGCATTTTGGGTTTTTCGTCCTGTTTCTGGGGCCATGCGGGTGCCTGTCAAGTTTCGGATTTAAAAATACGGGAAATTTTCTGCCACCCGCTGTCCCACCAGCCCAACCGAGGACCAGTATGTTACATTTTAAGACAGATTTACGAGAAAAAATAACTACCTGTCAACCCCTTACAAACTACAATTATGTGCTCATAGCCTGATAGGCCGACCTTTGTTGACACTGAAATGCTGTGGACATTCCTATGTTTGTAATTCCTATAATGAAAACACAAAGCACACTAAATTTTCAGTTTATATACACATTTATTGTCTTCATTTGTCTTCTGATTCTGATTAACAACAAATTTAATAATTGCTTTAATTGCAATAATTGTTCTGGGTTTCTTGAAATCGCCTAGAGACAACTTTTATTGTAAGAGAAGCTATGCTGAAACTGAAATTCCCCCATGAGGGATGAATAAATCTATCCATACATCCATCCATCCATCCATCCATCATCCATCCATCCATCCATCCATCCATCCATCCATCCATCCATCCATCCATCCATCCATCCAGCCATCCAGCCAGCCAGCCAGCCAGCCAGCCAGCCAGCCAGCCAGCCAGCCAGCCAGCCAGCCAGCCAGCTAAAACCTTTAAAACTTAAGACGTTTCTGCCTATAGTTTGTGTAAACTTTAGTGTGTTAGAGCCAGTAGTCATAGCTGCAGCCATAGGACAAGACAATAACAGTTCGTCTCAAACATAGCTTTTCCTACGCTGCAGGGGGACTCCAACATAATCTGCTAAGCGGTGCCCATCACCCCTCTTTCTCTTTCCTTTCTCAGTTATTAATTAGAGTATCTCATTACTATAATTATTTTCCATTGTTCCTGTAGTTTGTTGTGCTGGCCTGCCCCCTCCTTTCTCTTCTATGCATGTTTGCAAGCCAGAGCTTCAGGAGCTGCATGCTGCCCTGCAGTTCCACCCTCTGATCACTGCTTGCTTCCACCTGTCTGTATAGATGTCTCTGTTGGATACCTACTGACATCCTGACCTGCAGTCCCTCCCCTTGACCACCTCAGTGTCTGCTGTCTACATCTAGTCATCCCTGTAGTGCACCAGTTAGCCATTGTGTCTGTGTCTCTCCTTTCTCTGTTGTTCATTCTCTCAGTCTGATTTCTCTTCTCTTGCTCTGACCAGCTGACCTCTGGAGGTCCCTCCTTATAATCCAGGTCCTGCTCACAGTTTCTACCCTCCTATAGGAAGGTTTTCCCTTGCCATTGTTTGGCTTCAGGTTTTTCTCCCACTAGGGGAGTTTTTACCTGCCATTGTTTATGTTCTGTTTATGTAGTAATTGGTCGGGGTCATGTTCTGGATCTCTGGAAAGCGCCTAGAGATAACTTCTGTTGTAATAGATGCTATATGAATACAATTGAATTGAATTGAATTAAAAGGTGGAGGTGATGGAGGAGTACAGATACCTGGATCATTACCAGAATGGTAGACCAAACCGAAGATATATGATGTATTTCTTTTCAGGAAAAGAAAGACAAAACAAACAATAAAAAGATACAATACTCCCGGAGATGGATTAGGTCCTTGAGTTATACTGGCTAACTCATTACATGAGCAGAAGTGTCCTTCTATTGTTTTATTTTTAATTTATTCATTTTAATTTCATTTTCCATGAAAATTAATCTTCACCCGCAACAAATTGAGAACCTTTAAATCGACGTTAATGTTTTTCGTGGTTGTGAGAGCCAACCAAGTTCTCGTATGCAACCAGGATATGAGTTCAAACACCAATCAGCGATCATATCACCCCTAACAAACATGGATTTGACCAATCAGGTATGAATTGAACTAGAAATAAAAGTTAAATTACAACGTTTTACCTTTGTGTAATGTTATATTGCTTGCAATAAAGATTATGGTATATTTCTGGCCCCGACAGAGGACACTTTTAGGCTACTTTAAGTCCAGATAATTATGGCAAGCATAAGACAATCAGAGGCTATGAAAAATGACTGTTGACTGTTTTCATTCTTTATTTCAATTCAATTCCCAAATTCATCACTTCAATACTAGGTCTGCAAACAATCTCCATCCCACCCTTTTCAGGTCTGCTTTTTCCCAATTTTCAATTAGGTTCAGAGGTCCTCTTTATTGGAACACCTTACCACACCATATTAGAGAATGCTCAAGTACAAATCATTTCAAAAAACAAATCACAACATTTTTGCTAGCCCAACTTAGCAAAGCTTAACCATTCAATTTAAGTACTTCTCTGCACACCCTCATTAGATTCCTCCTTTTTTTTTCTAGTAATTTAACTTATTTTCCTTAGTTGTCCTAGGTTTTATATAGTGTATATTTATATAGATGTATATAATAGTTGTATTTTCTAGATATTGATATAACATTTATGTAATATTTATATTGTCTATATACTTATATGGATAATTATGTAATAATATGCATGTTTACAGAGTATTTATATAGATTATATTTATATGGATATTGTGTAGATATAATACTGTAATAGCAATAATGTAAATCCATAGTGTTATAAAGGGGTAGGAACTAGGAAAAAGTGTACACTTCTTCCTACTCCTTTTTTTCGAACATATGTTTATATGAAGATTGTATTTCTTTTTTTATTTCCTTTTTTTTCTACATACTGTTCGTCTGTACTTTTAAAACGTTTGTATATTTTTGTGTGCATATAAACTAAACTAAACTAAACTCCTATCCCCGGAATGCCCAGCAGGTGGAGCCCTTGTTAAACTTTAACACATTTTCTTCTGACGCACTTCGTCTAAAGTGACTGGAAATGTCCACTAAGTTTTCTTTTTTAAAGCATGTCCGTGCTGACTCATACTGCACAATGTTTCCTGACTTTATCATACGTTCTTCTTTTTTCCAATTTACATGCACATTCAGCGCGGACCGACTCAGTTTGTCAAGAATGGCCGGTGCAAAACGAAGTCGTGGAGAAAACGACAACGTTTCGCCCTTTGTCAATAGTGAGTTTACTATTTTTCTGTGTGGTGAATTCAGTCGAATGACACAAAATAAAAACTATGTGAAGAAGTTTATAACATTTTTTCGTTTTAATTTTTTTAGAGACCTCGAAAAAAATAGATCCGTACGGGCCAGTGGCGCAATGGATAACGCGTCTGACTACGGATCAGAAGATTCTAGGTTCGACTCCTGGCTGGCTCGAATTTTTTTTTTCTTTTAATTTCAAAAAAGTCAGAAAACGTTATTTACTACGTAATAAGTACGCGGTTTGGACTCTGTACGCAAATATGACTATATTAAATTATAACTTCTTTGCTAATCAGTATTTTAACGATGTTAATTACAAAATAATGGTGCCTGAACGCATCATGTGAGCTTCGTCAATGCAAACGCCGAGGGTTCGAGCCTCGATCATGCACGTATACATATACCTTTGTGAAGATAATAAAAATAGTTTCCCTCAAATTATTCACAAGTGCCCTGGTTTAGACTGATAAGCCTCCGAGTTGTCAAGTTTTGGTGAATCCAACTTGAAAAAAATATCTGTTACGCACTATGCGAGTTCATCACAGTGTGTAACCTGATATGAGGTTGCTTACATTCAGTACTGGAGTTGAGGGGGGATGAGGGGGGATGGCATCCCCCCTGAAATAAAAACAGTCAAAATCATCCCCCCTGTAAAACTGCCATCCCTCTTTTCCATCCCTTATGTCATTTCATCAATGAATGTGGTTTTACTGCTATTTCAACATTTAGAGTCATCACCAGAAAATAACAGCAGAAAAAAAACTTATTTGAAAATTTTCACCTGTTTCAAGTAAATTTTCACTTCAAATTAGTAGGAAAATCTGCCAGTGGGACAAGATTTATCTTCTTATTACAAGCAAAAAAATCTTGTTCCACTGGCAGATCTTTCTACTTATTTCAAGTGAAAATCTACTTAAAACAGGTGAAAATTGTTGTTTTTTCCAGTCATGAGTCTTGTTTTAAGTGTAATGAGATTTATTTTATTAAAATGAGACATTTTAACTAGAAATAAGACAAATATTCTTGTTAAGATTTTAAGTTTTTGCAGTGATCCATTTTACTTATCCTGTGAAGGACAGAGTCATATTGATAAGTTCAGAAAACTGTTTTTTTATTGTTGTGTTTTGATGTATTTGATGTAAGCCCAGTGGGTATTTAAAGCTTACAAAAGGCTGCATTTAACTGCTGCTGTCATTCCTGCAGTATTTCTGCAGGTGTTTTGGTCGGTGCTATTATTTGTAATATATTATATTATTTGTAATCAGCACAAATTATCTGTCCCCATATGATGAAATCCACCATCCCCCCTGATTTTTTTTTACAACTCGAGTACTGCTTACATTGTGTATCCAATTATTTTCACCTGTTTCGTTTCCATATTCATTTTCATATTTTACTTTTTAATGGAAGAAATTGCGGAACGAAAAGCATGTTAATTGCATATCCCCAATTAAACAGCCTAATTGAGATGAGCGAGGGCGGGAGTGTGGGTGAGAGGAGGGCGCTCAAGCCTAAATTATGGTTCCGCGTTAAATTGACGCAGGGCTACGGCGTAGGTTACGCGGCTACGCGCAAAGGTACGGTGTGCGTCGACGCGTACCTTACGCCGTAGGTTCTGCGTTGGTGTAACGCGGAACCATAAATCAGCCTTCAGCCTGACTGTGGTTCTCCAGACAGGCTTGTGGCTGCAGATGAAGTTTTCAGTGATACTGCACAGTGGGACTTTCAGGAATTCCTATTACCCGTCCCAGTCTCTACCGTCCAACTGACATGACGCGATGCTCCGCGCAACTTTACAAAACGTGGACTTGTTTTGGGTAATTTTGCTGTGTTTCGTTGCTCTGCCGGAGGCTGGCCCCAGATCAGCCAACGCAGACAGCTGCCATGAGGTGAAGACAGCTTACATGATGCGTCAAATAGGCCCAGTGGAGCTGGTGCCAGAAAGACCAAGAACAGGTCAGTATCTGTTAAATAATATAATATTAGAATTGAGATGAAAATACAAGCACATTTTAGATTATTAAATGTACATACAATACAAAAAATAATTTGAGTTTAATTATTTGCATACCTTTCTTTTATATGGCTATTACTTTACTTATTTTTATTTGTTTTGGACAGACGTTGTGCTTAATATTCCACTCCTTTTTTTAACTTTGCAGAAATTAAAGAAAAAAACATGTAGTGACTTGCAGTGTTTATTAAATATACAGTTAACATTTTTTTTTGCAAAAAAAAGATTATTTTTCTCTTGCTTCTTCAATATTGTTATTATTTTTCTCCTTTTACATGAGCTTATCAAGTACGTTCTACAGTTTATGCTACTCATTTGCAGTTTTTATCTCCACACTGCTGTTCAAGGATGCAATATTCAGCTTTCAATTTATCCAGCTAAGAAAAAAGAAGAAAAGAAAAGCCTCGTTTGGACTTGTCGCATTTGCATGTCTTAGACCACTTGCTTTGTAAATGTGGGGCTAAATTCCAAGAAGGGATTATCTCTGTGCTGCATAGATAGATATTTAATGAGACAAGGGGGAGAAAGGCTATTTCTGCTAAAAACTGCACCTAAAATAGCCAGGGAGATTAATTCCAGAGCGGTTTAATCAATCTCTTTGGCTCATCATGATTTGAGTTTTGTCTGTCCTGTGGGACTTAAAAGTTTGTGGAATGGATGATAAAGGAATTGGCTTTTAATTCAACACTGAAATATTTAAACTCCTTACCTCATTAATTTATGTAGCAAATAACAGTAACTATATTACTTCTCAGGTTTTGTATTTGCTGTAGCCAAAGTAACCAGCTAAAGCACTGTAATAGTTGCAAAATGTAACTGTTATTACTGCATAAACTGGCAGTTTGTCATGTTTGTCATTGTTTAAAATATACTCCCATATTAAGTTTACCAGTGTCGAAAAGGGTTTCTGCCAGTTCAAGCCAACAAGGATTCTTCTTGTAGTTTCTTATTGTCATCAAGGATCAAACCCTCTATCAAGGAAGAAGACTGAGGAAGATACAACTTTTACGTACATTTTCTACATAGATGGCTGGCTTTTCTGTCAATGAAAATGGATCATCATTTAATTATAATTTTACTAGTATTGATAAAACATTTTTTTAATATAATTTCTTCAAACGTGCATTTTCAATCTAACCTGCAGTCTGAAATGTGAATGTGAAATGCAGCATAGCATTTCCAAGAACAGCTATGTCAGTAAAGCTGTCCATTGTGATAATAAGAATAGGCCAAGGTGCCACAGGTCTGGTGTTCATGTGAGCCACATAGCTGCAAATCCATTCCTCTCATTTCTCTCTTCCCCTTGATCCCAGTCAGCTGCTCGGCAGCCAGGCTCACGGGAGTCTGTCAACATCAGACTGCTCTACAGACGTTGGTGCGAGTGTGAAATGTTGCCCACTGCTCATGTCTTGCTGTCAGCGCCCAAAAGGCTCATTGTATCTTAGTTTTGTGAGGCCATGAAGGCTCACAGATTCTTGAGTTAGCTCACCAACTAACGAGAATGAGTCCTCTTAACAAAGGATTGCTTCCCCAATTAATTTGTCAGTTTGGGATTTTATTTGAGGGAATATTTACTACCTTGCTCTCATGATCTTCCATCCCTAGTGTTGGCAAAAGCCACCAACATATACTTGGACTCGTTTTATCACTTTAATGACAGTTTGTTGATGAAACTAGCTCAAACAGCTACAGTTGACATCATGGCAGAGGTGAGGAAGAGACTCACAAGAGTGAGCTTTGGACAGAGTTAGAATAGCAGCTTACAGGCGGCCACTGAGCGATTCATTGAAAAACTTCCCCTGTGGTGATTAAGTTGGTAATCAAATATGTCTTGTTTGTCAGGCGAGTCTCTCCGAGTGTGTGGACATCCTGGGCCCAGCTGCTGTACCAGTAAGATGGAGGACAACTACATGGCTGCTGTTCGCAGCGAGACGCAGCAGAAGATGCGGTCGTACAGCTTTGAACTCAAGTACCTGATTGCTGGAAACAGCAAAGCCTACCAAGGTAAGCAAGAAAAGAAAAGTAAACGAGTTAAAAATGCAAGAATATATACATACATTAATTTATTATTTTTGGTTTTAGGGAGAAATGCACATGAACAACACTCTGAAAGCTAAAACTGCTTTTTAAATGTTTTATTTGTTTCCTTTTTTTATCTTAATCTATTTCAAGTACACAAATAGTTTTTTGTTTTCTTTTAATATGATTTTAACTCAGTATTTTTAGGCTTTTGAACAAGTTTCTGCATTTACCATCTTGACTTTGAGGAAGCTGCAATTAGAAATTCAAAAAAGTGTATTTTCGATTTCATGTTGCATCATTTTTACAAATAGTAAAAACAAACAAAAAACATGCAAGTCCAATTTCATTCATTAAAGCCGTTTTTTTTTCTCTTGAAGTCGTACATGAGCAACAGTTCGCCGCTTAGATTTATCACCATCAAACACTAACTGTCAAATACAAAAGGCCGATTCAAGAGCGTTAACCAAATTGGCTTTCATAGCAGTGGCAATTTTGATGGTTTAACAGTTCTGTCAAGAGCCCGCGGCCCCTCTGTCATTCTCACTTTGTGTGTTCATCATGAAATAGCTAGTTTGTGTCAGGGTGGTGGTGCGAGGCCAGTTTTTTTTGTGAGGCGCCGCAGTGGCTAGCCAAACAAACAACTGATGTTCGATTGAGTCTTTGAGGAAGCAAACTCTCAGAGGGAGCAGCGGAAAACGTTGTTACAACACCCTGCTCTCTTTCTCTGTCTGTCTGTGTCGTTTGCAATAAACAGGTTTTGTTCTTGACCAATGAGATAGCGAGGGATGAAGAATGTTTACATTCAGTACGTATCCGCAGCAAAGTGTTGTTGCCCTGGGCAACAGCCGGTCTCTAACAGGCTGGTCTGAATAGAAGGAAGAATACTCTGCTTGTCCACTTGTCTCTCAACGCTATTCACCAGTGTGTGTGAGAAAGTGTGTGTGAGACCCTGGGTTTGTATGCGTTTGAGCGCATGAGGCTTCCTCTTGCTGCGCGGAGAGATTATGAGCCTGGTGGAGTTGATGAAACGTAGCAGACAGACATGGCAAACATGGACCACTATTTTACTTTCTTTGGTCTCGCTGCCATCCTACGCCCTTCCCCATCCTCCCCCCGCCAGAGCTACGTCTGAATACACGGAGGCTCGGTTTCAGTTGCTATTTTAGCCGAATGGATGGCTAAATCATCCATGAGTATAATTAATGCCAAACACCCATAACACAAAGAGGGGCGGAATGGGGCCAAGACCACAAAAAGGAAGGGGAGATGGGCCCAGAATTTCCTGCATGAGCTTGAAATTTTGCAGGATTAAACTATGTGATTTCATCATTAAAGAGGTCACTTCTTGACTTAAGTGACCATTGAAAAATGTTATAATGAATGTAATTATAATTAAGTATAATCTTCTGAAAAAGCATCAGGCATTTTAGTTCAGAGGAGATACATTACATTTGGGTTGCCTTCCTCAAAACAGTGGAAAACAGTTAGAATTTAGATGAAAATACAAGCACATTTTAGATTATTAAATGTACATAAAATACAACAAATAATTTGAGTTTAATTATTTGCACACCTTTCTTTTATATGGCTTTTTCTTTACTTATTTTTATTTGTTTTGGACAGACGTTGTGCTTAATATTCCACTCCTTTTTTTAACTTTGCAGAAATTAAAGAAAAAAACATGTAGTGACTTGCAGTGTTTATTAAATATACAGTTAACATTTTTTTTTGCAAAAAAAAGATTATTTTTCTCTTGCTTCTCCAATATTGTTATTATTTTTCTCCTACATTTGGGTTGCCTTCCTCAAAACAGTGGAATAGTTTAAAAAAAATAATCAAACAATTCATAATGACAGATTCTTCTAGAGACTTTTTTATAGTAAAAAAAAAGGTCTGTAAGAAATGTCTGTGACATGCTTTGGTGACAATATGTCCAAAAGTTTCATTTCAGACTCACTACAATATGTTCTCAATAACAGACAAATTGTCAGCGTGCGGAAATAGTATGTATTATCATCATGTTTTAGTATTTACGAAAAGGCCTTACAAGCAAATGAGGGAGAAGTGCTTTTTGATTAATTAAATACTATTTGCAAGACACCGATATTCCTCAACAGCTGAGCATGATCTCAAAGGATGCCCTCTCTTAAGCACAGTGATTATGACCCACTACCTAAACTGAGACAAGCCCAGAGTGGTTATAGTCAGGCTCTATTTACACCAGCTGGATTACTTGTGTGTGTGTGTTTAAATATGCCTGCATGCCTGCATGTGTTACTCATGGCATTCAAAGACCCTTCTGCCCTTGTGTCTGTATTTGGGTTGCCATTGCCGGGACGTAGGTATGCAAACACATAAAAGTGATACGCTGTCAGTGTTTCAGTCCACTGCAGCAAAACATCCACTTCCAGTAGCTAACAAGCTCCTCAGACAACTCACAAAAATCATCATCACAAAAGCCATCATCACCTTTGCTGACTGGTGATTAATAGATTCCCTTAAATGCTGTCGTCACTTGGAGATTTAACTTTAAATGGTGCAGTCCAAACATGACCGACCTGGAAAAATCATAGGTAAAAGGGTTTCTGTGTGGGCCAGGATGCTTTCTGATTGACATAACCCTTTTTTATTTGGCATCTTTCAAAGACAAAGGTTGTCTTTCATCGTGGACATATATCCTCTGGAAAAGGGACGGTGCTGTCTTCTTTATTGGAGTTGTTTGACGCAGGAAACACGGTGGATCATGAGATTGGGCCTCTCATTATCACCTCTCTAAAGATAACAGGATAGTGAAAACGAGCCTTGGCATGAATTGAATTAGAGCTATTTTTATTTGTATTCAGTCATTCAAAGTCAGTCCAAGGTCATTAAGGACATGATCGTATGACTGATATTCTGATATTCAGAACTTAAACAGTATTATGCAGTTGCTGCACATGTGTGCTATATGAAGGTATCTTACATGTGTGTTTAATCTACAGAATCCAACGTCTCTCTAGGGTAGGTGGATGAAGCAGTTTACTCAATAAATAAACAGCAGGCAAAGCGCCCAAAAGCACTGATATCATTAATTAGTTTATTAATGTATTTACTTAATTTTGCCTTATTATTTTAAGTGTCTTAAGGATGAACACCATGAACAAATGTGAAGTGCATCCTTGCTGGGATGTAAAACGGCTCTGTCATACTAAGTTCACACATTTAGTCCGCACAGTCAAGCACATTCAAAAATCAGGGCGTTTGAAGCAAAGCAAAAGTGTTTTACTTAAACTATAAAAGGGTTACGTAGCCCTGTATAAAAAACAAGTGGCTTTATCTGAGCATACTGTATTCTGTACTACATATAAGAATATAGTAACAAACTCAATACAGACTACCTATTGTAATTAAATCCAGTGGGCTTCACATGAATCTTACGGGATGATTAATGATGCAGAACAGAAGCAAAGGTTCTGTTGGACATCTGTTTCAGTTTTTTGAATTTTTATAAAAGCTTATATTTTGATTTGTGATTAATGATGCAGAACAGAAGAAAAGGTTCTGTTGGACATATGTTTCAGTTTTTTTGTGTTTTTACTCTGACCATGTGAGAAGGTTTGGTGGGAAATTTTTCGTGAAATTGCTTGCAACTCTGAAATAAGACATGGAGCCAAAGTCACACTATTTACAAGAGGTACAAGACAACAACACTGAAAACCACTGGCCTAATGTTTTGCAATATATTATTATTTTTTATTTGAAAGTATATACAGCACTCGGAGCAAGGCAGGGGAATAAGGAGATACAAGTACAAATGTGAATCTTCGTGAATATAGATGTACTGTATGTATCTCCATGAATATTAAACACAAGCCTCTGTTTTGGTGCTGCAGGTCACCATGTAAAGTAAGAAAAATGACTGTATCATAGGTGCAGATCTTTTAAAGTAATAATAATCAAAACATTAAGGAAGTTCTTAGCTTAAAAGTCCCAGAATATGCTTTTCCTGATATTTAAAGCTTTAACAGACTGTCTAGATTTTATTTAAAAAGGTACACGATTGATTTAGCAGTAGGATTCTTTAGAGCTTTTGCAATTTTTTATTTTTCCTGAATGATTTTCTGTCCACATGAGCAGAATTTGCATATGATTGATCCTCTAAACCCCAAGCTCAGCCCCAAAAAAACAATCCCCCAGTTGTCTCTGTCACTGTGACACATGACTGGGAATAACATCAATATGAATAGGGGTCAGAATTACGAAATATGGGACGTTTAAATGTAGATGTGAGGCCAAAAAATGCTTTTTTGTCCCTATATTGAAATTCTGAGCACAGTGAACAGATACAGTTGAACTGAATCAACTATGCAAGCTTTTCATTTTTGCAGATAGAACCAAACTTTCTTACCACGATACATGGTGTTGGCTAATCTGCTTGGTAAATTCCCATCCCTTCGTAAATATTTAGTTTTTATTCTGAAGTGAATAAGTAAGCGCGGTCTAACAGATATTGACCGTGTTTATGCAGATACATTCTGAATAGATGTGTTGTCTTAGCCCAGACTGCAAACTTTGTCTTTCTCTTTCGTTTCAGAGACCTTCGAGTCACTTGTTTTCTTCACATCTAACTTGACCAGCACCCTATTTGACAGCGCTTACGCCGCCCTCGCATCCGACTGTCGCCCCCTTGTGTTTCAGCTGTTCAGCGACATCAAGCGGCACCTTTCTGGAGACCCCGATACCTCTCTGGATCTCGCCGTGCGACGATTCTGCGATGATCTCTTCCCACTAGTCTACCGCCGTCTGCTCAATCCCGGGATCAGCCACATGTCAACCCAGTCCAAATCCGTTCATTCCACCAATCACGATGATTGTCTGCGGATGACGCGGCAGGATGTCGTCCCGTTCGGACCCCATCCTCGCCTCCTCGTCAGCAGCCTGTCTCGCGCACTCAGGCCTGGTCGAGCGCTGAGCCGGCTACTGCGACTGGCCGGAGACGTCGTGAATGCGACAGAGAAGATGACGTTGTCCCGAGAGTGCGGGCGGGGTTTGGTGAAGATGCAGTACTGTTCCCACTGCAGAGGACTAACACTGATACGGCCCTGCACCGGACTGTGTGTCAACATTATGAGAGGATGTCTGGTAAGTCTTTGTATCTGTGTGTGAATGTTTGCTTTAGTATAATGTTCTATCGCCACCGATACATGTCATCACGGGACTGTGCTTGCATGGGATGCCATGAAGATATGTGCTTGTCTGTCATTACATTATTAAAAACAAAAATAGTTGGATAGAACATTAAAAATAAATAAAATCTCATGAAAAACTAGTAAAAACAATTTTCTTGGTTATATACAGAAGTTGGCGAATAGTTGGAGTTTTTTTTATCATACAAATTAAAAAAAAAGTGGAATGATCTAGTATAACTTTGCAAAATAAAATACCCACCGCTTTCTACGATCAATAATTTACACGTTTGTTTTTTGAAAAATTGTAATTAGAACAAAGAACGTAAAACTGTAACATTTTCTGCCACTATGTAGAATCTTTACTATTTTGTTTTTGTTTTTTTTATTTGCATACGATCTAACTACATAGATGGACTCAAATGGTTTGAATGGATCTCCAGATTGTTAACCTTGATCAGCTGTAGCTTATAACCAGCAAATTCGTAGCTTTTAATTTTCACAGAACAAACAATTTAGTAGACAAAAATCAAACTGAGATGTGTGTGCTTCTGTGTGTGTTTATAAACATAAAGACCTCATGGATATAACTATAACTGCCACATCAGACTGTGGTCGTGAAGATGTTTCACCTTCTGTCCTGAAGGCTCCATTAGTTCGAAGTTGACGAATCCTCCACAGCAGAGGGTGAAACGTCTTTAAAAACAAAAGAAAAGGATGTCCAGTTTCCTTGTTTTTAAGCCTTTGAAAGTTATGCTGATGAAGATTCTCCGTCATTTGTGTCTTGGTATCTTAGCAAATAGGTAAGGGCCTCCCATTCAGTATGTACTGTAGTGATTAATATGTTTCAATTGAGAAAAGTTGAGTGTTTAGCATGTTGTCACTGGTAACGTTAATAACAACACTGGTCGTATGATGTATCAATAAAACAAATAAGCACAACAATGAACCACAGCACTCATTCAGAAAGGAGCTGCCGATCTGTTCCACCGGTCATCGTCGGAGGAAAAGCACCAGGTGGATTCTATCCCAGCCTCTCTTGTTGCAGAGGCAGGATAGTAGGTCGAGAGGGCTGGACTTATTTCAATATGCACAGTTCCATATGGGGCAAGAGTCGGTGGGCAAGGCCTGCAGCTCCGTGAGCAGTTTGGACATAGAGTCGGGGAAGGAAAGAGACGAGTTACAGAAGCAGAAAGCTGGTTGGGATTGAAAAAGATTGGATTGAAAAAGAGCCTACTTCATGTATTCTTGTTTAGGACAAATTAGTGAATTCTGGTGAGTTCTTTTTTGATAGTATTTACAGGGCTGTCTAAATGGTCACATTTTCACACTGGCAAATAAAGAGGTTTTTTCTGTCTGGGAACAGTATTTGTTCATGCATCTAGCAAAAAGAAATAAAAAATAGGAATAGGAAATAGATTATCTTTGGGGAAAAAAATGTGGTCGGGGAATAAACTGTGGTCAAAGATCACTTATACCGAGGATAAGTTAGATAAGACTTAATGCAGTGGTGCATCTTTCCCATCATCAACAAAAAAAATGATGGCAAAATGTGATCAAATGTCAATATCAAATATCCGTATGTGTGATTGTGGGGAAATGTTTCTGCCCTACTGGATCTAATCTGTCTGTCATCTTATATACCCCCTATGCTGCATCTTCATCTCTCTACTTCTAGGTCGGCGTATCTGAGCTGGGAGTCCCATGGGGAAGTTCAGTGGTGTTGCTCCAACGGTTAGCTGCTACTTTAGCCACCAGCAGCAACCAGAACAGCATGGAGTTAGCTCTTTTAGCCGTCCGAAACCACGTGAACGATGCCATACTGCACGCACAGCTGCATGGGCCGCGCATCACTGCCACGGTGAGCAAAATGCGACCATTGAACGGGTGATTGCTTTCAATCAACTATGTAATTACTTCGAGATTGAAAACCCTTTATAATCGTATCTATACAACTAATTCAATTAAACAAACAAAAATGTATGAGAAACACAGAACATCTCCACTAATTTCCCTCAAAATAAAGTCATTTCAATTTTTTATTAAGACTGTGTGAAACGCTGTGGGTTTCTTTAAGCCTGGTGGTGGGATGTTGATACAAAATCCTTGCACCTAGATGGGCTAAAAACAGCCTCATTCTCCAGAGAATCTGGGGTTCCCCCGAGTCTGTGTGTGTCCGCACAAACGTGTATGTGAGCGTGAATACAGATCCAGTGCCAGACAAAGAGCGAGGTTGGCGGGACAACCAATACCCA
This sequence comes from Cololabis saira, assembly GCF_033807715.1. Taxonomy (NCBI): domain Eukaryota; kingdom Metazoa; phylum Chordata; class Actinopteri; order Beloniformes; family Belonidae; genus Cololabis; species Cololabis saira. The sequence goes on from NC_084599.1 coordinate 31,584,410, forward strand.
GAATACAGCTTGGTTCAGAGTGATGAGAAAGTTTCCGTGGCTAATCTGTGGACAAACAGATGGCACACATACGCATGCATGCACACACCGTTGGAGGAAGAGATAGAGTCGCCGTCCAACTTTGAGGGAACATTGTGGACTGAGTGGAGTAGATTCCTGAGAGGTAAACAAACAATCATAAGCATAACTGCACTGCTAATTATGGCTTATAAGAACATATTTTATGCTGCATTTTAAACATTAGAAACATCAAACAGGCTTACATTTAATTTCAACAGTTGTGTGAACGATGTATGCGAGGTCTAAAGTGAAAAGATGATTATAACATCCGCGTGATGGCTGCGGTGATACCTGCTTGTTGCTCTTGAGAACTACCAAAAACAAACAGACTATCTGCCTGATGGATAGTGTAACTGTTTACTGTTCTCATAATGGGAAAAAGAAATGACAGTTAGAATAAAGTGTGGAAGCCAAGTTGACATCTGGAAAACCCAGAAACATTTTTGACAAAATTGCTCATGTGCATTAAAACTCCTGAGACTTTTAATGCAGTGCTTTGTTTACAAATCTGCTCAAATGAACAGATTGGGGACACAGAACATGAACAATCAGTCATTTACTCGAGGTTATCCGACATTTCATGAAGTGTACATTTAAATTCACCAGAACAACTGTTTTGTCTCACAGGTGGAGAAGGTGTGCGGTCCGCAGGCCCCTGGTCCCATAACTACGAGTGAACGGTCCTCCCACTGGCATATGTCCACTCATGCGACTTCACCCGCCTCCAAGAGGTCGACTGTGACGTCCCCTCCTCTGCTTCATCGGAATTTGCAGTTGCAACCTCGGAAGTTAGTTATATACACCTGATAATAGTCCTCAAACCTTTTCACAGCTGGTAACATTTGTGGCGGGTTATTAAAGATGTTATAAAAGTGTATTTTTTTTATATCACTAGGCAACTAACAACAATTTTAATAGTCAATTGATATATTGATTATTGAAACAGTTAATCAACTAATCGGACTATGAATTGTGCAACAACGTAACCATGTTATTTAGCTGCAGGGGAAATAGAGCTTTGCACCGGTATAAAGTACGACCACAGACAATCACAGCGTTTCACACACATATTTACAGTCTATGGTATATGGACGCTGAGTGACCAGCTTTGAGTATTGAGAGTTATGAAGAGTTTTATCGAGTATTGGAGAGCACTTTCTGAGTTATTTGGGCCTTAGTCTCAGACTTTTACAATTTTCTCTGCTCTCTTTATCACTCTGGGTGCAGTTCTGCCCCGATGTGCTCACATTACGTGCGCTCACAGGTGAGTCACTCCAGAGGATAGAGAGCATGTCGGAAACAAGTAAAAATGAAACAGAGACAAAAATATCTGTTTTTAAAACTTTTTAAAGCTGTTGTATCGACTAATGTTATTTAAAAAAGCATATTTCACCATTTATTTGAAACGTGTGTTTGTCCACAGGTCATTCCCTCTTAAAGGCTCCAAAGGAGACAAGAGTCGAAGCCTGAAAAAACTGTCAAGGTGAATTTTCTTTTTTTCCCCAAAAGTTATTTTTTGATGATACACAGATGTATGTAACGAAACATATAATGAATCTAAAAAAAGAAAAGGAAAAAAAAAAAAGGTTTTCATTATGCCTGTCAATAAATACCCTGATTTTAGTCGTTTCATCAAGACCATTTTAGCGTTGTGCAGTCACCTTCGTAATGAATAACAGAGCAGAGTGACCCCTGACAACATCAAAGCTCAACCAGATGGTGATGCTAATGTAGTTGCCCGCAAGGATTTGGAAAATAGGATTTATAGATCCATAAATCATAATATGTTATTTATGGCTCTATGATGCGCTTACACAATTGCCCTTTGTATGAGACCTACATAGTTGTTTATACATGTCCTTTGTTGTTTGTGTCGCTCAATAATTCCACCACTGATACGATGGTGGTGCAGGTTCTCTTCTATAGTACTGCTGCTTTAAGTGCTATTTACGCGTTAACTTAACGTCCTCTTAACGCCGACAATTTTTTTAACGCGTGATTAACGTGCAGGATTAAAAAAAAACAACAAAAAAAACGCATTATATGAGTTCTGGCCGTCGACGGCACCCGTAGCCTGAGGAAAAGTATGGTGAACTGAAAGATGGAGAATGAAAAGGGACTTTTGAACGGCTAGTTCACTTTCAAAAAGATGCCCAGATGGTTCGCTGGACTAAAGTTATTTGCATGTAGTGTCGATTTGAAATGAATTACGATCGAAGTACGTCGAGTCTCACTCATCCAAACACGACTGATGCAGAGAGCGCAGTGCAGCGCAGCCGTCCCCCCACCCCCCCCGTCCCCCGCCCGTCAAAAGCAGACAACGCTGATAGATGTGAGGGAAGGAGGCTGGTTCCTCACCTGAATACATTAGATGAGCAAAGAGAGATCTGTTACAAAGAATCTGAAGTATTAGCTTATTATAGGCTAACTGCACTTTATAGGTTGAGTTACACTCCCTGCTGTTACATGTGCACTTTATTTGTTTGTGATTTTTTTTTGTATCCCCCTGTTTTGATCCCACTTAGAAGGGGATATTTTTTTAGCCTTTTATTTTCCTCCATATGAGGTTAGACATAATTACACGGAAAATTTAACTGACCAATGCACTTCTTGTACAATGTTTGTGATGCATATGGTTAGTTGTTTTACATTGAGCTGCTTAAAAAAACAAGGAATCTTAAGTTAGTCTTTACAAGTGTAAAGTTGGGGACTACATCGTGTTTGTATTTATGAAGTAGGGCTGGGCGATATATCGAGATTTTAATATATATCGATATATTTTCAAACACGATATGGTACGAGACAATATCGTTTATATCGATTTACATTTTTTTTTTTTTTTTTTTTTTTTTTAATGATTTTGATATAGCTTATTTTGTGACAAATTGACTTGAATGTTTTATTTGAGATTTGCACAAATGTTTTGTTATTTGCACAACTGGCAACCTCAGTGGAAAAGTCTGCCTGTTACTGTCTACATTGTATTAATTGCACAGTCTATTTTAATTTAATTGTTATGCAGGAAAGGGATATTTGTTTTATTTTATTCAAGAAGCATTTTTATTCTATATATGCAGGCAGTTTATTTTTATTTAATTTGTTTTATACATTTTGATATTGTGCAGACCTCTGTTAATAAATGTACCTGTGTGACATTTGGCACGAGGCTTTGTATTAAAACTGACTGTTTTTGTAAGGGTTTGCCTCAGAAAAAAATGAAGCTAACAGATATGCTATGCTATAATGCTTTGGGGGAAACCCCAATTAAGGCACAGAAAAAATATCGAGATATATATCGAGTATCGCCATTTAGCTAGAAAATATCGAGATATGACTTTTGGTCCATATCGCCCAGCCCTATTATGAAGGAATGTTACATTCAGGTCAAAAGCTTTTTTTGTGGAAAGCTGAATAAACATTGACATAAAGCAAGCATATTTTCCCTTTCTCATGTTGTTAACAGTATTAAAAACATAAAAAAGATACCTTAAGGTAATTTAGAACAGCAAAAAAATGTGTGAATAAATGTGCGATTAAAATGCGATTAATCGTGAGTTAACTAAGGACAACATGCGATTGATCGCGATTAAAAAAATTTATCGTTTGACAGCCCTAATATAAATACATGTATATATATATATATATATATATATATTGGTGATAAAAAGAACATCTCATTGAATGAAAATCCTACTATCAGATTAATACAGAGAGCTCACACCTTTCAGAAACTCACTGGAGTCCGCTGGAAGGGATTTCACGAGAAATTGGACACGACAAGTTTAAATTAAAACAAAATAAGGGCGTATGGTACAGTTCTCAAACTGTTACTAAAAGCAACCCGTGCATTCAGCTGTGAATCTCTCTCTGCCTTTTTCAGGGAGTTTGAGGGCTCTATCCAGCGGTACCAACGGTTTTTCTCCGAGCTGCCAGAGATGCTTTGTGAAAGCGAAATGGAAGTTGAGCAGCACACATGCTGGAGTGGCCAAGATGTTGTGGAAAGGTATGCAATATAAAGAATGGAATGAATGAAATAAGATATATCATTTGCATATTTTTGCAGCATTGACCCTGCAAAAACCAGGCATGTTGATCGGCAGTCGTGATGCAAGATTTAACTGTTACAAAGATCCAGACTAGATAAAGTCAGAGAGGGACATTTTCTCAGAGACAGTTCATTATCTTCAGTGTGTCTTTATACAGTACAAATATTCCACAAATTCTTCACTGAACTCCAGTTGAAGTAGAAATAGGGAAATAAAGGGAATGACAAAACATCAGTTACAGATGATTTGTGCTTCACATGCATCACCATGACCCTGAATAAGATTGAAGCAGGTATGTCAAATGGATGGATGGATATTTGTCAGGTCTCATAAGATTCATGGGTGAATTTCAGGTTTCTACTGTCCCTTCGCTCAGAGAAAGAATACTAGACAAATGACTTGTATGCAGGAGTCTAGAAAAACCTGTGTCGTCTGCAATATTTAATGGAAGTTAAAAAAAAAGAAACAGGCAACCATCTTTGCCCTCCTCCCAGAGCCACTTTTCAGGAATTGAAACATTCATCAGTATGTCCTTTTGAGATTCATTTCTAGGTCACAGGCAACAGGATCAAGGAGAGAGGAAATGACATGCAGAGACTAGGTGGTATCTAACCAGTCAGTCTGCAACCCCTGGCAAAGAATAAGTCATCACAACTATTTTAGGGTTTAGTTTATTCAGCTTTGCTGTTGAATGTAATGGATTTATAAATCATATATAAATCCTCACAAATCGTAAAATTGCTATGATGTGCAAAGTTGGAATAGATATGTGAACTACATATGCACTGATGAGAATTTCCTGTTTACAAAAAAAAAAATCCATTAAGTGGCTAGAAAATATGACCGCACAACATTCAAGCCTCTCCCAACCTTCATCTGAGCTGTAGTGCACGAGCATGAGGAAGTTACGTTACCACGGAAACCTGTGGCATTAGAGAACAGATACCTGGGTATTATAATAAGCAATAATAGAACAAATGGAGGTAAATACGTTTTATATGACTAAACTGTATCTACATAACATCACTTTTAATATATACTACTAAAGGATATCATACCAACACATATGACACATACCAACATATACAAGTAACATTCAAATAATGTTTGAATAAATCAATGCAAGCCAACAGAGCGTATTGGTATAATAAAACTAACCTTAGCCCTTGCTCTGACCGCAATCTTCGTCTTTTACAATGTGCAGGCATGACTGTACACCTTACACTAAGACTGCTCCTAAACGCCCCAAAAATTAGTCAAGAGACAAGAAAAAAATCAATTATTACCATTCAAAAAGAAATAATGCTAGTTCCACATCCAAACTTTTCAAGTCCCGGATCTCCCTCCACCACTTCAGTATTCATCCCCGAGTTTCATGTCCGGCACAGTCAGTTTCTGTCTTTTTGTGTTGCTTATCTGCAACAGTCTTCTTCTGCTTACTTTGTTTACATGTGTAAGCATAAGTACCAAAGAAGAAATCGGCAACTTTTCCGAGATGCTATTTGATCTCCGTTTCAATAAACCTCTTACAACCGTTTCAGATCTAGTTTTCCTCAAGCGATGGCATGTGACGCATGAGGCACAGGGGAGGGGATGGGAAGGGGGATTGTCTGGAGTGTTTGTGGGACGTGATTGACATTTGGCAAACACGCCCCCTGGCTGTGATTGGAGGAGCTGCAACGGGGCAGGTGGAAACTTGTAAACTGCATCGCCAGCTACAGGTGGTTCCAATGGAGCGGATTTGTTTCTCAGATTATCTAGTTGATGTAATATTATCAGAAAATCGTGGTAACTTCAGCGAATATGACAAAATAAACTTACCAACGGCAACTTTAAGTTCAGCATAATTTGAAGGTGGAGACAGTAGAGGGAAATACAGATGGGATTATTCTTTCCTGAGCGAGGCCTCATAAACGGAGCCTCATAAATCTGAATGATGGACCTTTTCAGGCCCAGTTGTCTTCAGAGTTTTTGAGTGAGTTACAATAACTGGCAAAGATTCCATAGATAAATAAAAAAGAATGATTAGTCTGTTTGGTTTTCAGATGCAAAAAAGAGATAAATGTCTGTATGGTTTTGTCGCTCCCAGTGGTTGTCATGGGGGGGTGGGGGTTGTAGGGGGGTTGACAGGGTTGTTAAGGTTAGAGAGTTCGTTTCCAGAGTCTTTCTCATGGTGATTACATTGGCAGCTTAAACTGGTAACAAGACAAATGAGAACACACACACACGGTCACACAATCCCACTCCAGTACTCTCACACACACACACACACACACACACACGCACACACATTCCTGCACACATACCAACACGTCCCCTGCAATACACATAAAACATGGGATGGTAATGCTCATCTGACATCTCACTGTGCACATACTTACTGTAACTAGAAGACACCACACACGAGTGGACATGTACGACTGTGTTGGTGTATCCTCCTCAGGAGGGAAGTTTATCATAATTCATGTACCAACCATGTGAAACAGACCATGTATTCTTGCAAGTACTTTGAACGAAAAGACTCTCACACACACACTGCCCTGTCACCATCAGATCTGCAGTGAGGGCCAGTAAACTTCATTTTTAATGGTTCTGCCAGTTCTTGGTCTCGGCTGATATTAAAAAAAATCAAAACAGAATTGGACCAATTTCAAAAAAGGGTTCAATTCAGTCGATCCAATTCTTGATTAAAAACATTTCATCCGGTTTTGGAGGAACATTCATCATGAACAATCATGTAAAAGAAACGTAATACCTTAACTTGGTAAAACCTATTTTATTTCCTTGGTACCGATTGAAATAATAGATTTAAGACTATGACCTTCCCTTACAGTTAAGAATTGCATCTACGGTGCTCAGGGAAATTCAGTCTAAACTAAACTCAAAATTTTAAAAATGTTGATTCAATCCAGATCTGATTTCAGCTTGAAAATGCTGTTCATCACAGTCTTACTATGGAAGGACAACGTTTCCCCGGTATCGGTGCCTGTATGTAAGAGGTGCTTTCCAGAAGGGTGTAAATTCTGATCGCCTCTTTTGTCCATTTCCTTGAGTTGACAAAAAGGCGTAAAAAAGGAGAGACCTTGTGTATGGGATTTTTCTATCTTGCTTGGGCCAGCATGTGAAGGCCAATGGAATAAAACTGGTGGCACGCTTTTGTGTACAGAATGCCAGTATGCAAGTGTCTGTAATTTACTTGTCTGAGTCACTACACCTCCTTCCCTGATTCATCAAACCTTTACCGTGGGACCAGCGCAAGAGACAACATGGTGTAAAGGACAGGGAGACGAAGCAGCACGCACTGCTGACTTTGTTGTTGTTGATATTTGCTGTTGTGCAGCTAAAGTTTTCACATAACGATACTGCAACTGCCCATATGTGCAGGAAGACATTATAAGAGAAACATGCAAACTTGGTTATTTCCAGTGGAGTCTTCAGATGTTTGTACCTGGAGGACAGTTAGCATGCATGGCTGTGTAAAATGCATACACAGTGGGGATTTTTCTTGACAGGTTGAAATGATAATGTTGATCCACATTAGTTTCATTTTGAAACAGTATTTTAAAAAGAAACGTGACCAAGCCCCTTTATTAATTCTTAGCTGGGATAATAACTGTGATTAAAATTCTATCAATTGTGCAGTACATTGTGGAAAGTTCTGGTCAAAAACCTTGTTTTTTGCTACGGAAAAATGGTTTATAGATACCAGGTGGTATAATGAAGTTGAGAAGCTTCTTAGGGGAGCTAAAATTTATGCAAAGAGTCCTCTTCTTCACCGCTAGAAATTACAAATCCCAATCTCAATTTGTTAGGTCAGACATCAAATATTCATAAATCCTCTCATGTTCTGTAAAGTGCTTAGCGAAGCTCCATTCAAACGGCTTGAAGAGATGTTGCCCTTGGCCTGTGTTGGACTGCAGCCAGTCTGAGCCTCTCTGACCTCTTTACATCTTCTTCTCTCGTTCGTCCATCCATCAAACCATTCACTGATTCAATCAGCCATCCATTCATCTCTCCATCCTTCTATTCAGATCTCCATTCATCTCCTCCGCCCTCTGACCCACTTCACTTACAAATGTCTGCGCTGGTGAGAGTGTGTATGTGAGAGGCAGTGAGTGATGAGAAAGTGAGAGACAGGATGATGGAGGAGAGGAGAGCAGATGAGTTTTTTTGAGGTTACAAACTGGCAAGGCAATGAAAATGATTATGTATCTATATAGAGAATAAGAGTGAAACTGGGGAGTAGGTTTAATATTTGCTTAATATTAATGTTGCATCTATTTCTTATACAGTTACGTCAGATTCGGTTTTAATTTTTTTTGCCAAAATCCACCACCACGATGGATTTAAACAGAAAAAAACAACCATAAAAATGTGATCAAAGTGTAAACTTACAACTTTAATGTAAGTGATTTCACAAAAACTGTATTTTTTGTAATGATTATAGCTATTTTTAAGCAAAATATTTATATATAATAGGTTCAAAAGCATTTGGACACAGTGGTAAATAAATAGAATCATAATTTTAAATACTTGGTTGAAAATCCTCTGTAGTCAGTTACTGTCAGAAATCTTAAGTATATTCTTGAAGTTACTTGAGATGACATTTGTCATGATTTGGTGTTATATATAAATAAAGCTGAACTGAATTGAACTGCCGTGATGGGGGCAACAGCTCTGGGAAAGAAGCTGTTTCGCAGTCTGCTGGTTCTTGTTTTTAATGTTCGGAATCTTTTCCCTAATGGGAAGCGGACAAACAGTCTGTGTCCTGGATGAGTGGGATCTCTGGCGATGCTGCTGGCCTTTTTCCTCAGCTGGCTAGCATAGACAGACTCCAGGCTGGGAAGTTTTGCACCCACAATCCACTGTGCAGTCTTTACAATGCGGGCCAAGTCCCTTCAGTTTCCAGCGGTGCAACTGGAAAACCAGACCGTGCTGCAGTAGCACAGAGTGCTGTCAACCGTACTCCTGTAGGTTAAGATCAGGTGACAGTCCATCTACGAATATCGTATTTCTTTGCCTGCAAAACGTTTTGAGCTGCTTTTGCAGTGTGCTTAGCGTCCTTATCTGTCTGCAATGGTTGGTTTTGTAACGTTCGGCTGAATATGAGCAGAGCATATCCCCCTATATGCCTCAGAATCCATCTTGCTACTTATGTCAGCAGTCACATCATCAATAAACACAAGTGGACCTGTCCCAATGGCAGCCATACATGCTTATACCATGACACTGCCACCACCATGTTTGACATATGATGTAGGGATGCAAATTATCGATTATTTCATTAATTGACAGTTGATAACCTTATCGATCGATCATCGATTAGTTGATAAGCGGCGTTTTTCCCCCATCTGAGATACAAACATAATTTTTTTTGCTTATATAAAATACAAAGGACATTTTAATGTATTCCTTAATCAAATATTTATTTGATACAAAAGTAACAAAAAGACATTTTTGTACCACAAGGAATATAATATAAAGTGCACTTCAAGGCTATTAGTAGTAGCAGCAGCCATAATAGTGTCATTTGAAATTTCAAATTTTAAGTTCTAGTTACGTTTTAAGTTAGAGTTTCTGCAGTGTTCAAAATAAAGTTATGAGACCTGCTGTATTGGAGCACATTTTCTTTTAGTTAAAACTGTAGCGGGGACAGATGTTTAGAGAAACCTATGTATGTACCGGGTGAAGGCTGATTTATGGTTCCGCGTTACAACAACGCAGAGCCTACGCCGTAGGCTACGGCGGCGGCTCTGCGCCGTTGTGTCGCATTAAATGTGGTCCGGGCGTAATACCAGCTGGTGAAATTAAACGAAAAAAATAAATAAATAAATAGATTAATTGTAATCGTTAATTTTAATCGGGTAATTTCATAACGGCAATTAATCGAAAATCGATTAATTGTTAACATCCCTAATATGATGTGGTATGCTGTGGAAAGAGTTGTCCCTTTCCCTCGTCATACTTTTCCCATCATTCTGATGGAAGTTTATCTTGGTTTTTGCTGATCCAAAGGACCTGATCCAGGAGCATGTGTAACTGGTGAGTTTCTGCGCTGTGCTGGTTATTGACTTGCCGTGACGCAGTAATCTGTCGGAGAAACAGTTTATTTGCAGAGAACAACAAAAAGAAAAAGAGAAACCACCATGTAAATCTGCCCGCTCCAGTTCCTCTCCTACAGGAGAATTGTACAAAAAGTCCATATTTGCTACGCTGAAGCAATATACATCTTCTTCACAGTATTGTACACTTGCATTCATCTATACATACCTGAGAGCAACAAAGAAAAAAAGAACAACCACCATGTAAATCTGCCCGCTCCAGTTCCTGCACAAATGAAACAGAACAAAAATGAAGATGAACGGTGAAGCCCGGAATATATCTCCACAGCCATCAGTATGTTACCATCATCACATCATCACCGAGATGGTTCGATTATAGGAGGAAAGATTCACACAAAAAGTATAAGAAATAATAGGATGACAGGGATTAAATGATGATGGCAGCCACCTCTCCTACAGGAGAATTGCACAAAAGGGGAGGGGCTCCGGGGGCCTAAGAAATTTATGAAGGGGTACCAAGAAGAAGAATCAGGAAGGAAGGCTTATAACTGAATGTGAAATGCAGTGATTTTTAGAGATCCCTCTAGGTATGTTAACACTTGAACAGATTTTGTGTAATTAGGTACAAGTTGTCCAGGTTACACATGGGTGATGTTCTTCCTGTTCTTAAATGTTAGCAGTGGGTTTCACCTTGTTTTAAACCTTCAGTGCTTGCATTCATTAAGCCGTCTCTTGATTGTAGATATTGACACTGATATACTCTACCGACCCCCTCTGAGGTAATATTGACTTCTATTGATGTTGTGAAAGGCCTTTTCCTTTACCAAGGAAAGGATCTCATAAATATCCAAGTCTTCTGTGGTCTTCCAGACCTTTTGATGTTGAGCTCAACAGTGCTTTTATTCTTCCTTTCTTATAATACCAGTTCATTACTTGATATCAACTCAAGTTCTTTTACCTGCTACATTTCTCTTTAGGTTATGAGGAAATGGACCACGCCTGGCCAACTTCTTTTCGGTCAATAGCCCAAATACTTTGACCCCTTGAAAATTGCTGTAATTCCTAAATGCTGAATGCCATATTACTGTGAAACCTCTTAAAGAAAGTCTACACTTTGATTGCATCTCCATATCAGTGGCGTAAAAAAGCACCTGCTGCCCCTAATTGAGTGAGATGGTTTGCAGTGCAGCCAATCTCTTCTTCTCCAGCCACTATGATAGAATCCCATTGGTATTTTTGTTTCAATTCATTCATTTATTTAGTAACTGCATCTTTAGCTTGCGTATCAATGGACCTGGAGTTTCAGACACCGGGCCTGAGTGTCATCAGCACACACCCCCTGGGCTGACTGATTTCTGCCTGGAGTTTTCAGCCATCCTCATGCCCACGTTACACCTTTCCACAATGCCACTTCCTGCAACACTTATTTTTCCCCCGTTATTCTTCTGTTACCACCTCACTGAATGGTACATCTGCAGAACCAGCTGTTCTGCCTCTGTGTCATTGAGACATTGGGGCTACATACAGTAGGTGGAAAAAACTGTCCGTGTGAGTGGGGCTTACTTGTTGGGGGTGATCTTTATTCAATAACTGTTTGATCTTAATGTTAAAGTTGAATGGCGTGACTAATATCTATATGTTCTGATACACAGACTCATAAGGAACCGTGTACAAATAGGTTTGTCTTCTTCAGACACGATTCCTGCTGAACGTAAATTACTCCAACTATTACAACATGTAGCAGTAAGTGGTGTCGACATGGAGGAGAAAGGATGAATTCAGGGAATAATTAGCATAAAAATGGATCAAGACTTAATGTAAGCTGTTTGAAGCAACAAAAGAATGATATTTGGTGAAAACAAAACCACAATTTTTAAAGGGATTTAATAAATGCCTGGAAAGGAACAAGTTAGAAACTGATCTGTACCTGTAGAAGTCATTAGTACTGTAATAGCTAGTTACCTCCAGAAGAGGGAAGCATCATATTGTCATCCCAAGAGATCAGACGTACCGTCAGCTCCTTTTTCAAAAGACCTGCCACACCCCATCTTTGATGTTTTTTTGTATCTTTTCATGTGTGAAAATTTACACTACAATTTACATCAGACACTTTTGTTTGAGGTGTCAGGGGAATGCTGTTCAAAGTCAGTGATTGCATTATCCTGGGGGGCGAGAAGATGAAACCAGAGACTTCAAAACATGAAACTAAGTGCATCTGGTGCAAACCTACCCAAACCACAGCATACATCACCCTCATCCTGTACAACGAGCAGCGCAGGCATATGCCTCAGGTGTCAGTGTCATTATGGGTGTGATTATGTGCCCGTGTGAAGGAGAAAGAGATGTTAAAATGACGCAGGAATGCAGACAGTTTAATTCTTCCATCCATCTCAGAGATAAGTTTGCATGTGTGCGTCACACCAGAGATTCTTTCAACTGCATGGACAAGAGACGGAAGAATGAATCTCAGCCGAGTCCGTGTGTGTTACCATTGGCAGCCCCGCAGTAACCGACGGCAACAGCAGAGCAGCATTGTCAGTACGGCGCTGGTGATTTATGTCTGTCGCTCTCCAGCTCTTATTAAATGTCACTCAGTCACACCTCTCCGAGTCGTTTGTGGCACAGACTCTGCAATATTATCATCTGGTGTCAAGCGCACACAGCAGCCCGGCAGTCTGTAGTCTTCTCAATAACTCACTCAGAGCAGTGACGGTTTCCAGCACATTCACCGGGACGGAAGATAGCCAACAAAAGAAGTCGCTTTAGATATGCAGATACTGTTATTACCATCTTCTGCTGCTTAAACAGGGTTTTGCATTCACCAAATGGAAATAATGAATAGCTGAGAGGAAATGATTCTCTGTAACTTCAAAAAGCCTTGAATTTAAGTTTCTAATACATCAGTTGAACCGTATGTTATTTCTGCAGTAAAGAAGTTAAGCAAGTTGATTAAAAAGAAAAATCAGAGATTTGATGTTCATCCATTCTGAACTTGTATTTATTCATTCTTTTTTATTTTTACTCATTTAATGTAATCCATGTTGAATGTTAAATGAAACACTCACCTCCAGTCTCTATAAAAGCATTGGCTGCAGAAACAGGGACATATCTGTTGAGGTTTCAGCAGATATGTCGCTGTTTCTGGAGCTGCCGCAGTCTTGTTACAAACTACAGATAAGTGCATAAAACCCACACTGAGCCTCTGTCTGCTTCTTAGTCTGTTCACTGTGGATTTTGTGCTCAAGACCCATGACTACATTATTAATTAACACATTAAATGGTCATACTCACATGAATGAACTCCAAGTTGCATTACCTGGCAATGTATCTGGAATTACCAATATCTTTTAGAGGCAAAAAAGAAACCATCCTGGTGCTGTAGCTTCAGCTCAGAGGCTACCTTATTTTACATTATTGATTACATGCTTGTGTTTATTTTTGTCATAGATTTGACCCAGATGTTACTGACTTCAGTTGTTTCAGAAAGATAACTGACTCCACTTTTACTTGTTATTTTTGAACGTGCCCCTTTGACCTAAAGATCTATGATGCAAAACCACAAAAAAAGTCTCAGCCCTTCTTCCACACAGAGATATATTACACTGATTTGCATATTTCAAACTGATATTGAGAAGGTCACGTAATATGAAACCCATCCTTTTGTTAAAGTTGTTTTCCTACAACTACCTGATTACGAGGATGCGATTTACATACTTTCTGCTTTTTCCGTCTTCAGTCTCCCGTTTTATATTTACCACTAAGCTTCGAGATTCATTAGAGGAGATAATAGCAATACTCACCACCACATTTTTCATGATTAGCTCTGTTACTTTTCCCTTACGAAACACAATAACCCTGGGTGTTTGTTTGCGGATGAATGTTGGGAAAAAATGCCATATTGTGTCTTTCTTTCTATGTCCTTGAATAAATAACACATTAAGGGTTTGTGTATTCCTAAAATCATCTGCATAGCACATCTAAAACCTTAAAAGATTTGTATTCTTTTGTAGCTTCAAAGCTACAATAACGGCCTCGTACTGCAGTTGTATTCACACGCTTTCACGCTACGCAGCCCTGTAATTAATGAAGAGGGGCAAATTTCAAGCTTTAATGAGGATAAAAGAAAACATGAAATATGCCACAATATTTGTGAGGTGTTGACAGCAACAGATGCTTTAGATGTGTGGGGGTGAAACCGTTCTCTGAATTCTTCGGGTCTGTGGAATGTTGGGGTTTCCCCGTTGGGAAGGAGGTTGCGGCTTTTAATTGGGCTCTTTATTTATTCCTTATTTTCATCCCCACTCATCACTATCCTTCTCTCATGTCCTCCTCTTCCTCTGCCATCTCATGTGTTCCAACGTTTGCTGCTTTTGGTTTTAGAAAGTCCTTTCAGGGGGGAGCGGGGGGTTGTATATCTTTTATTACATGTGCTAATGTGTTTACACGCAGCCCAATATCCTGTTATTAAGTAGAAAAGCTCTGTTCTGGACATGTTGATACCTGAATCATTTCCTGTTTTTCTCAGGCGGTCGCTCTCTCTGATCCCCGTGTTACAATAAAAGCAGATTCAAATCCTTAGATATACAGAGATTAGCCGAAATTCACCTTTTGATCTTTTGCTGTTCACTGATGCATCTTGAGAATCGGTCTCACCGTTTTCCATGGTGAAAGTGGTCACATCCTTTGTTTAATTTACAATATTGAAAAAGATTCATGCGATAACACATATGATAAAGTAAGATGTATTCATGTGCCAGTCAAGCTACTGCATGTGGCCTGATAACTTCACTTCATGCGTAACGTAATAACCAGTGATCAGAAAGAGCAAACAGTGAGTTCACATTGGCAGGAAAACATAAAACATTGCTGCAATACATCTCACTATAAAGCACAAGAGCAAAGATGGTGATAATTCTATTTGTCATAGTTAAAATTGTCCCCAGTATAATGCCAAATTTATACTATTCAGCTGATAAAATTTATTTGCCAGAGTGCTTGCTTATTTCCACACTTCTTCATGGTGTTTTTGCGTCTCTCATTTTTCCAGGAGAATCTGTAATCTTGTCCTTACTGAAATTAAAGATACAACTCTTGGGGCCTGATTTTACTAAAGGTTTGCGTGCGTAAAAACGTGTGCAAACTTGACATCACCCGCAAACCAATGTGCAAGCTGATCTACTAACAGCGTGCAAAGAGGACTGCGCCTCTCAAATGAGCAAAATAGCACACGCTGTTCATTTAGTACTTTTGCCCTGATTAATAATCAATATGGGGCGTAACCGCCAGAAAGCGCTAAATACTGGGAGGGGAAAATGCAAATAAGTCCATTTACCACACGCAATGAGATTTACCAAGCCTGAAAGTTTTTGCGGGGATTGTGATTGCGTCTGTATTTAATACGTTCGAAAGGAAGGGGCTAATCTGCCCAGCATTACGCACCGATGGCTGCTGTTATTGTGGCAAGGAGGCGACATCGCCAAGGTCAAAGAATACGCAGAGAGAGAGTCTTTATTCTGCTGCATGCTATTTTAAAAATGGTTGCACAAGTTTTATTAAAGGCCACTTTTTCTTTAGATCTTCGCCTTATATCTTGCCACCTTCTTTTAACCTCATCTGCCGTTCTTTTTGTCTTACCAACTGCATTTATTCTATCGCAGATTTTCTCCCATATTGCGTTTCTTTTGGTAATGTTTAAATTTCTTTGCTGTAGTTCATGAATGTGTTTATTTGCCTCTTCCACTAATATCTCTAACTCCAACTCGTCAAATTTCATTTTGCGCTTGCGACTATCCTGCTTTCCATCCAGACTCTCCATGGCGCAAACCCGAAGACACGCAACACCTCATTTAAATACTGCGGTTTGCACCTGTTATCAATTGCGCAAGCATTCTTAGTTGATCACCCGCAAAACACACAACAACAGCACGTGCAAACTTTTTCAGTGCACACGCAATTTAGTACTCTTTATTTAGGATCTTAGTAAATCAGGCCCTTGGTGTGCAGATTTAATATATAAATTGGTGAACCTTCAAAAAACTGTTTTGGACAGACATATCTCACACAGCCAGTCCATCAGCATTTATCTGAGACTAGATGTCAGAGATCGATGTCAGATTCAATAAACCCAAAATTAAAATCAGATATGGGTGAAATCCTAATTTTATAAGGGGGAAAAAAGGCCTTTACAAAAACATTGCTGTTTATCATTAGGATTATGTGTTTTAACACATGATCTGAGTAAGAAAATAAGAACTTGAAAGCATAATTAAAGGCTCCGTGGGCTTTACGATGATTCTGGTGGGATCTGATCCCAGACCAGCAGGGTCAGAATGACTCCACGGGACAGAATTGTCACCACCACACAACTTTTCAACATCAGTAGAGCCATTATAGACTAATCCACCGTGTGTCTTCTCTTTGGTTCCCACAATCGTTTTTCCCTGCCGCCATAGCCAGAGTGCGGTTGTGCATGTGAGGGTGTGGACTGTGGCGGTTTCTGAGCTGGTGGCTGATTGTGTTAGCGGGCAAAGCTGTTTGGGAACATGAGAAAATGTGACTCATTTTTTTAGTTTTTCACTCAATCAATCTTCCTTTTGATCAGCTCAACAACCCAAACAAGTGAAATGATGTGATACTTTCTCACAGCCCAGTACAGAAAGAGGTATCAGTCTGCGAGGCTATGTGCTATCTGC
The DNA here is from genome assembly GCF_033807715.1 of Cololabis saira. Classification (NCBI taxonomy): domain Eukaryota; kingdom Metazoa; phylum Chordata; class Actinopteri; order Beloniformes; family Belonidae; genus Cololabis; species Cololabis saira. The sequence continues at coordinate 31,601,270 of NC_084599.1, forward strand.
TTTCAGAGTACTCCACCCAATTAATCAGAAACAACCTCGGGGACACAAACAGTCATAGGAATTTGAAATGTGTGAGTGAATGTGATTGGACTTCATCCACATTCCAGTGAATGTATTTATCTTCCATAATAAAAGCATGGTAAACTCACTTTCTTTCGAAGGTCCAGGTTCGAATCCCGGCTGAGGGCCTTTCTGTGTGGAGTTGCATGTGCTCCTGTGCTTGGACAGGTTTTCCCTGGGGGACCCCACAGTGCAAAAACATGACTCCAAATTGCTCATAGTAATGAGTGTGAGTGTATTTGGTTGTCTGCTTGTGGTCCTCGTGATGCACTGCTCACATGTCCAGGGGAGACTCCTCCCTTTTCCCCATGGAGATCTGCGATAGGCTCCGGCAGTCCCCCGGGACACGGAGTATGAAGACCAAGTTCAGATGATGGATGGATGTGTTGAGCCTAGGGTTGCCACCCGTCCCGTAAAATACGGAATTGTCCTTTATTTGAGAAAAAAATGTTGCGTCCCGTATTGAACTAATACGGGACACGATTTGTACCGTATTTTCATTAACTTTTACACCATATTCTAGTTGAATTATTGAAATAAATTAACCTTTACACCATATTCTAGTTGAATTATTGAAATAAATTAACTTTTACACCATATTCTTCACCTGTAGGCTATATTATACATCTGGGCTGATGTAGACATACATAGCATAGGAGGATATTTCAGTTGCTAGTACGGTTGTCTGTCTGTACAGTCATGCAAGTTCAATGCTATTAAAGCACTTTAAACTTTAAATCAAAGCATTTAGTTTTTTCATATAAAATAAACACATTTTTATTCAGTTTAGAAGTTTTGGGGCTTTTTTTTTGGCTCCTGCGCTGCTGAAATCAGGGCGTCCCTTATTTCTATTTCTGAAAGGTGGCAACCCTAGTTGAGCCTATTGTGGAGACATGCGATTCAGAAGAAAGTCTCCATCGTGTAAATAATTAAATGCATGTGAAAGGGCAAGTTATGTAAGATTATGCATAGAATAGTGTCAGGATAAAGTGTTTGAAGTTGTTTAAAGTAAAGACCTCTAAAGTAACGAACGCATGACATGAATCTCAACATTCTACCTGAACGCAGCAGTATCACGTCTGTGTAACAACGTGTGTTGGAGCAATGCACAAGTGCACAGTAACAAAATGGAGCAGAAGCACTGCATGTCCATCTCATGTTCCATCTGTCTGTAGCTATGCAGGTCGTGTTGTTGGCAGCTCTTTAGAGGCCCAGAGGGAGAACCCAGAGATGCTTGTCCGTAATGCAGACACTGTCCTGAAGGGGGCCAAGCAGAGACTGGAGCAGCTAACAAAGGTAAATGCACAGCCTCACCTTGAAGAGCCCATTGTTTCAAGTTCTAATGTTTTCATGAAAATATTCAGCATGTTCCCCACACAGATGTTGACATTTTGCCCTGTTGAAGACATTCTGACAGTTGCTTGAATGTTCATGTTGCTTGAGCTACTTCATGGGTTTTTCTGTTTTGCACATTGAAAGGTTCATCTTTTTGTACAATGATATGTTCTGTTTAAAAATGATAACATCTCAATTACATTTCAATTTATTGTCTTTTAGAAGAAGCTGTTTTTTTTTTCTGATTCTGATTTTTTTCTCAGTTTCTGCTGTGTTACATCTTTGTGTACTCTTGCCTGGTTATATGTATGTACATTTACTTTTACATCTGGAATCTCAGATTTGTTACCTTTATTTTCATCCCTGGTTTATTCAAACACACCTTCTAGTTGCTGAGATATGCACATATTAAACATATACTCATTTAATGACCTGCAAATTGGAATATCTCGCTTAAATACATTTTTCAGGTCAAAGCAACTACAAAAAAAAAGTGAGGGATATGAGTTTTTCAGAGTTTTTTATTTGTAGTAAGCATTTAGGATTTTAAAGTACCAAATGATAGAACTTTATTTGCTATAGATGTTATTAAATTCAATAATTCTTTTTAAATATAAATCTTTTTGGCTTCAGTTGTATCACTATCTCTGATACTCACCCTCAAAGGATTCGGTTGAAAAGTTTCTTTTTGGCTCTGAGGAGCTGACCAAAAGATTTGGATGATTGATTTCTAGAATCACACACATCACTCCAGTCATTATCTAATCAGAATTAATTCAAGATTGTATGTTTCTTCAGGATAGTTCTTAATAGTGTGACCTTTGTACACTTCTACTGACAACACAAATGATCAGAGAGAGCAAAAATTAATTTGAATAGTCACAATTTTGGATTACATGAACAGAAGGAGGGTTTGACTGGAATTTGATTTATCCTGGAAAAACATCAGAAGTGAAACCCCTGGGCACCACAGCAACCCTGCAGCACCCCAGAGGGGGGGCTGTAGAAAGTGAAGTGGTTTTCTACTCTTTTTCTGACTGCTGGGTCAGTGAGTTTGGTTGCAGACTGGTGATATTTACACAGTTCAGTCTGTGGAAACCAGTAACGGACTGGTGTTTGTAGCATGTAGCAGCTGCACGCCACGTTCCATTGTGTTTGTTGTGCTGCAGGTTTATATTGTAGCATGGTTTGTATGATTAAAAATGGCAGGAATGATCTTTATCTCATTTGGTAGTGGATGTGCTCGTGAGGAAGAGGTTAACAGCCCACGTCAATCAGTGGTTATGCTGCTCGCTTAAGAGAAATTAGTTAATAATGTTCCACCATTACCTTATCTAATGTTTTATATCCAGACAAAGAAATCTACTTCATTTTGGTATTTTCTTTCATTTTATTCTGGTCAGAAGTTGGAAATAGGAAAAGGAAACAGCTGATGAAAGTAAAAATAGCGGCAGGATGTCACAGGTAGGATCTATATTTGCAAGATGAGTAACTGGGGAGACAAGATGATCAGCGAGCTCCTCAGCCTCGGAGGCGTGGACGCCATAAACCGGTGCATGTTCGGAAGAACAGGAGATGGTTCATTGTTTGAATAACTGGACGCAAAAATGACAAACCCCGGGTTTGCAAGAAGCAAAACAGCCTTATCCAATGTTCATCCATCCTCGTTTAGAAAATGACACCCGTCTGACGGTGTATGAATCTTGGTGATGTCGGGATGATACGTCATTCTACACACCCACACAGGTTATGTTTTGTTTCGTGGATAACGCCTCCTGACTCGGCTTCCTTCCCCTCGACTCGGCTTCAGGCACGAGGTGACAAATAACACGCCTTGCGTTTACATTGCCAATGCGCGTTAAACACTCGTTCATCATCCAGCGTTATTAGCGGGATCCAATCTAAAAACGCCTTATGACTGCAATATGCCTTCACATTCATATGACACCAATTCAACCATTATTTGAGGTGAGGTGAAAGAGGCTGCCAAATCTAATAATGTTAAATGTCAGAATTTCAAACAAATGTAGACTATAATATGTAAGTAGGAAGAAGTACAATGGTCAACTCCTCTGTTAAACTGGATTTACAGTATTTGGCCCTTTGGAATGCTTTGCATAGGTGATTCATAAAAATCATACAATCCTGCAAAATGAATGACTTTAGAAGTATTTCCAGAATATATAAAATACAAAGAACATAATATATTTTCTTCTTGTAGTGTTGGTTAGACATAGAGCGATAAGTGGAGTTTGTAATGAAAACCTGATTAATTCTGTTACTTCAAATGCAGAAAAATCAGGTGGTAGGATATGCTAAGGTTTATTTCTATTTCTCTTGCTTTTGAAGGCCTTTCTTTGCTCTGCCTGATTTTGGACTTGGGTCTATTAATCTTGTTGGTTTAAATGAGAAAATGCCAAGTCAGCTTTCTTCCACGCCATACACACAGTTGCACCTCTCTCACGCACCATGTGATAATTTATGTATGAGATTTCTCAGGCTCATTAATTCAATGTAGCTCATGAATGTCATGGTCTTCTGTGATTTAAAGAGGATTTAATTTTTTTTTTTAAATATTCATGTGTGAGTCAGGACTGACCAAAACACATTGAGGATAAAAAAAAATTCTTCAATAGACTGGCGACCTGTCCAGGATGAACCCCTGCCTCTCGCCGGTAATTAGCTGTGATAGGCTCCAGCAGACCCCCGTGACCCTGCAAAAGGATAGAGCGGGTATAGAAAATGGATGGATGGATGGATGGATTAAAAAAAAGCAGTTTGATGAGGATTGTTTGATTTTGAATGCCCTTCAGCTGGACTCAGAGGTCACAACATGAAGCTTAACTATTATCCTTTCTAAAGGGTTTGTAATTGGTTTGTCTTTTGCTTATTACAAGACAATCTCTTTGTATTTGTGCAGCAAACTGCATGTGTAGGTTATTTATGAACAAGTTTAGTGCTTTGTCTGTGGGGGTTGGGCACTTTACCCAACACTCACATATCAGTGGATGCACTTTGTGAATCATAATTCTAGCAATGTAATGTTTTCAATTTACACATTCCCACAACAAGCATTACAGGAGCAATACGATATGAAACAAGACACTGAACCACCCATAGAATTTTTATCATTTCAGCAGCCAATGTTTTTATTTTTTTCTACTTTTCTTTTCCCTGGTCTCTTATCTTTCACTGAACCAATTTGCATTGTGGGACTTTTTCAGGAGCGGCTCGTGTTTTACAAAGATGTCCCCGTCTACTGGGATTTTATTAGTGTAGCCACTCGTTTATCTTTGCAATTAACATTTGCGTGTACATGCTCAGACAATCAAGATTAGACTAATCAAGCCTGTGGGAGCGGGTTTTTCCATCGTAAATGCACCAGTCCTCCATCTTCTCATCTTATTGACTTTTTTTTTATGAAGTGACAGCAGTTGACAGCATTGATAAGGGGGGCTTCATTAATTTCTTTTTTCTTTATGCTTCTCTTCCCATGGGAACTTGGCCATCCAGTGGCACTGACTTGACTTTATAGATTGGAAATCACTTCACTTCATGCTGAGATCTCCAGGATGCCACACAAGAAGCTAGTAGATAACACATGGTTATCTACTAGCTTCAAATGGTTATCTCCAGAGTTTAAAAAGAGCTCAATTGAACCTGATCTGTAATGAACAGAACCGTTAGAAAGATTTTCCATAAACATAATAACATGTTTTTGACAGTGTAAGGCAGCTGAAGGTAGAAATAAAATCACTGAAAACATAATTTTTACTTTTTCTTCATGTTTATCGCCTTTGGTTTCTTTTCTAAAAAAAAAAACATTGTATAAAGTGGTAGTCAATATAAAGATTAAGATATTATGTATAGATATTATGTATTATGTATATGTAAAGATAGATTCTTTGAGACCTTTTTGACAAAACATTTTGAGAGGGTGTCAGTTCAGTTGAAGTAAGATCCTCCAGGTCTTTGCTGTTAATGGGATAAAAGTGGTTCATGGTATTTAAACCGGTTTTCAGTGGGCACAGTACATATCCTGAAGCTAATGCTGATGTAGCATGTGTTTGTCTAATATTTTACATTTTCTCTGTGAAGAAAGTCACAAAGTCATTGTAGGCCACGGTGGAATGAAGTTCAGTTGCTTTCTTGCATTCCTCAGTTGCCCATCTCGAAAGATGTCATAATAAACCTGGAGTTTTGTTTTTCTCCATCAGCGCTCAGCCTTCCAACCATCTCCTTTCTCATTTTTCACCAGTGTAGAATTTTGGCATGGAGACCTTCTCTTTCCAGAGATAACCTTCACCTTAAGCCGGGCATACACTGTGCGATTATCGGCTCGTTTTGAGCCTATTTTCCAGTCGTGCGACTTTTTTTTGATCTGGCCCGATTTTGACCCAATCGTTGCTCATGCCTCGTGCAGTGTACGTGGGGTAACGACGAGAGATTAACACCTCACGACGAGCTCCCGATCAGGAATCGTGAGGTCGCAAGAAAATCAAGCATGTTTGAAATCCTGGTCGCTCCTCGTGAAGGCACAGTTAAAGCAGTGCTGCGACCCGATTTGCCTCATCCTTTCACAGAGAGCATGCGCAATCTCTGATGCCACGTCAAAAACTATTATTTGTAGTTTAAGTGTTGCAAATTCACAATACAAATCATGTTTTAATAGCAAAAAAAGACCGCATTTCCACGTACGGTGCGGGTCGCCGCGTACCCTGCACCGTAGGCTCTGCGTTGGTGTAACGCTGAACCATAAATCAGCCTTTAGTGTGTGCGCTGTCTGCTGTTCGGAACACCTCTTTTTCTCTTCTCATTTTGCTGGGACGCCGGGTTCCTCCGCCGAGACACAACTTTTGCGGTATGCGTTCTTTGTTGTGTCAAAAAATTATACGCAGTGCCCACCCAATCAGAAACGGTACAGATATTTTGGGATTTTTTAAATATATATATATATATATATATATATATATATATATATATATATATATATATATATATATATATATATATATATATATATAAAATTATAAAAAAATAAAGGATCCCCATAACCTTTGATCAGGTGGGCAGGACGCACGTTTGGGTTGGAACAGCCCACCCCTGCCCCAAAACCGGCCTCGAGTTCCAGTAACAGAGGTCCGACGGGAGGATTATGATCGTATAGTGTGAGCAGACGGGTCGCATCCGAGCATCTGGTCGTACAGTGTGAGAACATAAATCGTGGGCTCTGAACTTTTGAACTCCGCGATCTAGTCGTGCAGTGTGAGATGGGGCAGTCTCATACGATTTAAAATATCGCACAGTGTATGCCCGGCTTTAGTGGGAGCAATAGTATCCATGAGTGTCGGAGAAGTTTCTGCTAATAAGCTCAAAGAAATGTTCTGTCAAAATCTCTTAAAGGTGTCAAAGAAACATTCTGCAAACTCTTAGAGAACGTTGCTCTCTGTAAACTCTTACCAATGAAAAAGAGGAAACGACAGACTTAGGGTGTAAAAGCTTAACTTGCACAAGGAGCTCAAACAGATAACAGTGAGTCTCCATCAATGATAAATCAATGAGTTAACTCCCCCTCCTGTGGTAGATCCTGTTGATGACTTCTGTCTTTGAGTGATTGAATTACACAGTAGGATGTGCATGGTGACTTTTGCTTTGAATGAATTACATATTGAATACAAACAGAGAAAGCTTCAAAAAGAGTTAATAAATCTTAATGCAATTTATCCAACAATGACATTTCACATTTTAGCATTGAAGCTATTGACAAGCTCATTAACTGAACCCCCAGACAGGGCAGGTGTTAAAAGAGAAGACCTGTTCAAAGATCAAAGATCTCACTACTGTTTTCAGTGATACAGTACATCGTTTTGTTATCTCTGCTGTTGAAACATTTGTGTGCACTGAAATTATACTCAAAGAAAACACAGGGATGATCAGACGGGCCCACATCAGACACAGTCACCTTTGAAATGCTCAGACCCTTAGACATCAGTAAATGTAGAGTGTCCCCCCTATTGTGGGTGGCCTTTGTTACATGGTGAGTCAGCCCAAAGTGGTCCAGAGTGTTACTCAGGTCTTTAGTCCCTTGTCTTGTCCGCACGGATGTTAAAATCAACACAGACCATAGACCTGGTCCTCGAGGGCCGGTGTCCTGCACGTTTTAGATGTTTCTCTTGCTTTAATCCACCCGATTCAAATGAATGGTCATCATCAGCATGTAATCAGGGTCTGCACAAGTCTGTTAATGACACAGTCATTTGTATCAGGGGGTGCTGATGCAGGGAAACATCAAAAAACATGCAGGACAGCGGCCCCCGAGGCAGAAGTTCACTGAGATCATCAAAAAAATCTGCACAGTATTCAGGGGGCCTGTAAACAAACAGGACTTCAGCTGATTGACCATATGGAGTCATTACTTTTGAATAATATCATTCGTTGGCCTCATGGTCTGAGTGAGCAGTTTCAACTCCACAAAACAAAATTCTGTTTGGATTTCTGAATTTCCACATGACTAGTCAAACTCTTGGTGGAAACACTGAGGTAATGTATTTTTGTCCTCTCTCAGCACTCATTTAGAGTCTGATGACACAGTGGTGAATCACTGCACTGCACAGTCTGACCACTCTTCCTGTCCCGTCGGAAATGCTGTCATGTACTAACCTTGGTTCTCCTTGTTTTCTCGACTGCCTGACACCTACTGTACAGTGGAGGCCAGATGTCCCTTTTGTTTACCCCCAAATTTCTGTGCTTAGCAGAAAAAACTCACTCCAAAACGCAGATGAATCCTCACAATTTGCATTTAAAACATTGTCTTTTTTGTTGTTGAACACAGTTGCACATCATAAAATCAAGGTGTACCCCAGTTTTATTTAGGTGATTCAGTATACATTTATATTTCTATTGTCCAGTCTGTCGCAAGCATGCATACTGTTGTACATTTAAAGCACTGCTTTTGTGAAAAGAAATCTATAGGTCTCCTCAAAATGTATCACATTTTGAATCACTGTAGAGATTTAACAGCTTATACCAAATGTTTCATTGCTAAAATGATTCATTTTGCAGGGCAGAGTTAAACCATCTCAAAATACACAAAGATCAGATACGACGCACATAAAACGACAATAACGCTTTCTTCTTGTCTCTGCGTTTTGTTGAGTTGAAAACCAGCTATAAAAATATTGTGGCCTTTTCATTTCCGACATGGAGCAACAGTTTGTGTTGTTTTTCTTTGATATAAAGTTCTAAAATCTTCCACTGAAATAGATTCAAATCTAGTAATGAATTAAAAAAAAACTAAGTGGATGCTGATCTCGCAGCAGCTGAGCTTTCACAAACATCAGGTTGCAACAGCATCAGCATGGAAATTCATACAAAAAGGTGGAATTATTCTGGGACAACATGAGCTTGGCTTCTTTTTATGAACCTGTTGTTCTGTTTTTTTGGCATCCATTTGCAACATTTTGCATTTTTATGTGATTGCTTCTGTAACCAATTACTATTATTGATCTTTTATCAAAGAAGCCTCTATAGCTGACTTGTACTGTAACTTATTTGCAATGTTTGTGAGTTTTGAAGCTGAATACCGTTTGAACTCAATAAACGTAATTCTAAAGCTTTTTAAATACCGTTAAAACAAGTTCAGTGCCTGCCATCATGTGAGCAGCCCTTAAGGCTTAAAATGGTAAAAGAACAGTGCACAAACAAGCTCAAACAGTGTACAAATGATATCTGATGCTTTTTAGGTCAATGTTGTTATTTTGGTTGTTTACCAAAACAATTTCAGGCTAAAATTCTTTAATAGATGAATGCTTTGAGTTGAGAGAGTCAGCATTAATTTTAGGGTATTCATATCAAAATCTAAGAGACAATTTAGGAATTACAAGTCTTTAAAAGAGGATAAAGATCCAGGGTTGATTTGGAGGCTGTTGCTGCACCTATACTGTAAGATACATCAGAAGGATATCTGTAATCAGGGGGCTTCCGGCTTAGCTGTACATGGGGTGAGACGTGATTAGCGGAGCTCCTGCAGAGTTAATTTTAATTCAACATTTATAGGCACTTTTTGCATCACTCCCACGGCTTTGGTTTTAACTAAATTATTTTCAACGCGGTTACTTCGACAACTTACCACGGAAATGCCTCCAAAGTCCATCAAAGCGGGGAATAACCCTCCAGCTAACCCGCGGCCTGCTGCTCATGCTGTCTCCTCGCCCCGCGGTGATTCCCCTCCTCCGGAGAGCACCTGCGCTGCGCAGGTTCCAGCTGCGGAGTTCAGCCGGCTTAAAACCGAACTCCTCTCCGCTCTCCGCAATGATGTTGCAGCTATATTTCGGTCAGAGCTTCAGGCAGCACTTACCGAGAATTTAACGTCCATTAAGTCCGAGCTGCTTTCTCTTAAAGCCGATCTTTCTGGCAGTATTTCATCCATGAAGGCGGACGTCGCGGGTCTCGCGACCACGGTCGCTGGGATGGAGCTGTCCGTCTCAAGCTGCTCAGACGACATCGTTGCTCTCCAGAAAAAAGTGGATCACTTGTCGAAAGAATATGTGAGGCTGGAGGACAGATGCGAGGATTTGGAGTCAAGGTCTCGTCGGCAGAACGTACGGATTATTGGCGTCCCGGAGGAGGATCCTGACTCTTCATCTGCAGCCGGTGTTTCCAGGCTATTGGCGGAAGCCTTCTCCCTCGACGCAGAGCCGGTGGTGGACAGAGCCCACCGCACCCTCATGCCGAGACCGAAGCCCGGGGAGCGGCCCCGCGCAATAGTGGCAAGGCTCCATTATTACACCGACTGCGCTGACATCCTGAGAAAGGCGAGAGAGCGGCAGCAGATCAAAGTCCGGGGTATGAGCATCTCCGTGTTCCCGGATCACACAGCCAAGACAGCGCGGGCGCGCGCTGCCTTTAATGACGTGCGCCGTCAGCTGCGGGAGATTGAAGGAGTCCGGTATGGATTGCTGTATCCAGCCCGGCTGCGTGTAACTCATGACGGCCAGCAGCGGGACTTCACGTCGCCAGATGAAGCCCTGGCATTCATCAGGAAAATAAAAAAAGTGACTACCAGCTAGTTTTCTGGGACGATTTATCCAGCTTTATGTCCGTGCGGGACTCTGGCCCGGGGTGAGTGACTGAGTCAATTCAGAAAATGGGACTTTATGTCGTAATTTTTTATTTTTTATTTTTTATTTATTTATTTTATTTTTTTTCTTTTCTCTTCTAACTATCAATGGGAACAACACCGTTTTAAATTGATGGCCTAATCATTTCTCTGGTATGATGCCTTGATAAGAAAATATGCACGCACCCCTGTCTTTTCTTAAATTGTGTGCTTGTGTGTGCGTGTCTGTGTGGGTGTGTGAGTGCATATATGTATATATTATTGTTCTATAGGCCAAAGATCTCCTTAATTTCCGTTTGTTGTTACCCTGACAAGACAGCGATCGTCAGAATGCCTCAGATTGATGGTTTCATATGCCTCATATTTTATTTATTTATTTTTTTTAAGGTTTTAACTCTGCAGGAGCTAATTTTGTTTTTGTTTTTGTATTTAGCTTTATAGTCGAAAGCATCTCTTTTCGAGAATGGCTTCCTTTGAAGCCAGCACGGCTGTTTCCCTCGTTTGGGGATGGGATCATCTAATGTGCGTTGGGTGGGTGGGCGGGGGTTATGGGATGTTGGCTTTTTGTCTCTGTAGGTATGTATATACTCCTGAGTTTTGTTTGTTTTGGTTTTCCCTTTTACCTCTTTTCCTTATATCTCCTCTGGTGGTGGGTGAGTCGGTCTTATTTTCTCTCAGAGAATGCCTATGAACGATCGTAATCTGCGCAAGCCTGATACTGGATCAAACATTACATTCACTAGCTGGAATGTGAAAGGTGTGAATAATCCAATTAAGCGATCAAAGATTTTTTCACATTTGAAACGCTTGGACACTGACATAGCTTTCCTTCAGGAAACTCATTTGCGAAATAAAGATCATTTCAGACTCAAACGAGCTTGGGTGGGTGATATTTTTCATTCAAATTTTGATTCTAGGTCTAGAGGAGTAGCAATTTTGATCAACAAAAGAGTCAATTTCTCCGTCTCCAGGACAATATCCGATAAGAATGGTAGATATCTTATTGTTGCGGGCACTCTATACTGTAACCCTGTATTGTTGGTGAATATATATGCCCCTAATTTTGATGACCCCAATTTTACGGATAGGCTGTTTGGCAACCTCCCTTTCTTAAATACGCATATTACAATACTGGGTGGTGATCTGAATTGTGTTATTAATCCTTCTTTGGACCGTTCGAATCCTCGTACTTTGACTCAATCCTCTATGTCAAAATCTATTACCGATTTTACAGTCAAGAATGGGCTTGTTGATCCGTGGAGGGTCTCACATCCTGGAGATAAGGAATTCTCTTTTTTTTCACAAGTACATCAGTCATATTCACGTATTGACTATTTTTTTGTTGATGGCTCTCTTCTCCCCAAAGTTACTTCTGTCGTATACCACCCAATTGTTATTTCGGATCACGCCCCTCTAACTTTGAATATAACATGGTCTGAGCGCCCCCGTTTTTCTTCTCCCTGGAGGTTTAATCCATTGCTTTTATCCGACGATGCATTTAATGTTTCTATATCTGCTTCAATAGATGATTTCATTGCATTAAACAAAACAGATTCTACCAGTTTTTCGCTAGTATGGGAATCACTCAAAGCATATTTGCGAGGACAGATTATCTCTTATTCAGCATACGACAGTAAAATCCGCAGGGCTAAATTACAGGAGCTCACATCTAAAATTCAGGACACAGACAGACTAAACTCAGTTAACCCGAGTCCGAGTTTACTGAAACAACGGCTTGATTTGCAGTCAAAATTCGATCTTATAGCGACAGCCGATTCTGAACGGCTCCTATTACGCGCTCATGCCAACTATTATGAACACGGCGATAAACCAAGCAGGTTATTGGCTCACCAATTAAAAAGGCAAGCAACGTCGAGACTGATTCCCAGCATTAGAGATTCTAATGGCACACTTACCACCGATCCAATCGCCATCAACACAATTTTTAAATCATACTACTCCTCTCTCTATGAGTCAGAATCTCCACTTGACACAGCAGAAATGACCTCCTTTCTTGATAATATCACTGTCCCTACTATTAATTTGGATGTGGCTAATGGCCTCGATGCTCCTTTCAGCTTGCAAGAAATTGCTGCCGCCATTGAAGCTACGCAAAGCAACAAGGCCCCTGGTCCCGATGGGTTCGGAGCTGAGTTTTTCAAAAAATTCAAAGACAAATTAGCCCCCCTTTTACTTTCAATGTACAATGAGTCCCTTGATTATGGCTCATTGCCTCCCTCTTTAATGCAGGCGTCTATTGCCCTCCTTTTGAAGAAGGACAAGGACCCTGAATCATGCACTTCTTATAGGCCCTTGTCTTTACTGAATGTAGATGTCAAAATTTTAGCCAAGGCACTAGCAATTCGTCTTGATAAGATCCTTCCTAGCATCATATCTGAGGAGCAGAATGGTTTCATCAAGGGACGCCAGCTCTTCTATAATGTTCGTACACTTCTTAATGTGATTCTCTCTAAAGATTCTTCTCCACTCCCTGAAGTTGTTATCGCAATTGATGCTGAGAAAGCTTTTGATCATGTCGAATTTAACTATCTTTTTGCAACACTTCAAAAATTCGGATTTGGACACAGGTTTATATCGTGGATTAGACTTCTTTACACTTCCCCTCAGGCCAGCATTCACACCAATGACAACTACTCCACTTATTTTACATTATCACGTGGCACGAGACAGGGCTGCCCTCTCTCCCCTTTGCTATTCGCTCTATCCGTCGAACCACTTTCAATTGCTTTAAGAACTCTTCCTCTATTTCGCGGAGTCTCTAGGTCCAATGTGGAACTTAAATTGTCACTTTATGCAGACGACCTCCTTTTATATGTATCTGACCCTTTAACCAGCATCGCACCAATATTATCTCTGTTGAAGAATTACGGATCCTTCTCCGGCTATAAGGTCAATCTTCACAAGTGTGAATGCTTCCCCATAAACTCCTCTGCTTTACAACTCAAACAATCTGATATCCCCTTTAAACTCAGCCCGTCAGGCTTTAGATACTTAGGGATTAATGTGACCCGCACTCTGCCCTCTCTTTTCACCGCTAATTTTTCCTCACTGGTAACTCGAGTGAAGGCGGACTTACAGAGGTGGAACTCCCTACCATTGTCACTGATAGGAAGAATTAACACAGTGAAAATGACTGTATTGCCTAAATTTCTTTTTTTGTTCCAATGCACTCCTTTATTTCTACCAAAATCTTTTTTTAAATCACTTGACCAAATTGTTTCCAACTTTTTATGGGCCGGTAAGACACCCAGAGTGAGGTATTCGCTTCTCCAAAAATTTAAATTTAATGGGGGTCTAGCACTACCAAACTTTATGCTTTACTATTGGTCAGCGCATATTCACAAACAAATTTATTGGCTTCAGTCTCCTGAGTTATTATGGTGCAGATTGGAGGCTCAGTCACTCTCTTCATCCTCTGTAACGGCCCTACTCTCCTCCTCTTTACCATTGAATCCCTCTAAGTTTACAAATAGCCCTGTGGTGCTTTCCTCCCTTAAGATTTGGTCACAGTTTAGGCGCCACTTTAAATTTGCTTCTCCATCCATCTATACACCTGTTACTAAGAATCATCTGTTCCCTCCATCACTAATAGACACCACTTTTATGATTTGGTACAACCGGGGCATTAAGCACTTCAGGGATCTATATAAGGATGGTGTCTTTTCCACATTTTCAGATCTGAGGTCAAAGTTCAATTTGCCTGCCTCCCATTTGTTTCGCTACTTCCAGCTTCGACACTGCGCCTCTGCTCTGTTTCCATGCTTCCCTTCCCTTCCTGCTAACCAACCGTGGGATGATCTTCTAACAATGAAACTCAGTCAAAAGTCTCTGATATCTAAGATATATGCACTGTGTATGACATTTGATGATCATTCTGTAGATAAAGCTCGGGAGGGTTGGGGACGAGAGTTGGGCCTTGACTTCACAGGGGAGCTGTGGGATAAAGCTATCCGTAGCATACGATCTAGCACGCCTTGCGCTAGATTTGAACTTATTCAATTTAAGGTGCTGCATAGAGCCCACCTATCAAAATCCCGATTATCGGAAATATATCCGAATGTTGCAGACCTATGCAACAGATGCCAGGGTTCTCCATGCAATTTAAGTCATATGTTTTTCTCCTGTCCTAGGTTACAGAAATTTTGGAGTGATTATTCTGTGATCATGTCTAAAGTTCTGGGTAAAAAAGTTGTTATGGCCCCTCTCTTAGCAATATTCGGACTCACTGTTGACTCCTCACATATCAGCCCCACACAGTCAGAAGTATTGGCTTTCACATCCCTTTTAGCAAGACGTCGTATCTTACTTCTATGGAAATCCCCCAAGTCCACGTCTATTTCTATTTGGCTTAGTGATGTTATGTTTTTTCTTAAATTGGAGAAGGTGAGATACTCTTTAAAAGGCAACGCAGCTAAATTCGTTCGCAAATGGCAATCTTTCATAGACCACTTTACCGCGTTGAAGACTCTACCCACCGACTGACCCCCCCCTCCCTTAATTTTCTTTTCATCTCCTTAATTTGTTTTTTTTTCATGTTTTATTTATTTCCAGTTAATGGGATATCACTTATGGGCATCTACATTCACCACTGCATTTGTTTTTTGTATGCATTTTTGCTCATACATTACTTTCCTCCTTTGATCATTTCTTGCTCATCTGTTTATTTATTATTTAACGCTACAGAGACTCTGTTCCTTAGTTAGGTTTTGTGTGTTTTTTAAAAAAAAAAAAAAAAAAAAGGAGACAATGTATAATGCGTGTGTTTGACTACAGATTTCCATGTTTTCATTGTATGTTGTTTCCTATAAAAAGATCAATAAAAAAAAGAAGGATATCTGTAATCAAGAGATGCCATGCCTAAAGCTGGGCATACACTGTGCAATATTTTAAATCGTTTGATTCAGCCCCATCTCACACTGCACGACTAGATTGCGGAGTTCAAAAGTTCACAGCCCACGATTTATGGTGTCCCACTGTACGACCCGTCTGCTCACACTATACGATCATAATCCTCCCGCCGGACCTCTCTGTATTGGAACTCGAGGCCGGTTTTGGGGCTTTCTTTCCAAACGTGCGTCCTGCCCACCCGATCAAAGGTTATGGGGATCCTTTATTTTTTTATATATATAAAAAAATCCCCAAATATCTGTACTGTTTCTGATTGGGTGGGCACTGCGCATCATTTTTAGACACAACAATGAACGCATACCGCAAAAGTTGCATCATAAAGTGTTCAGAACAGCACAGAGCGCACACTAAAGGCTGATTTATGGTTCCGCGTTACACCAACGCAGAGCCTACGGCGTAGGGGACGCGGCGACCCGCACCGTACGTGGAAATACGGTCTTTTTTTTCTGCTATTAAAACATGATTTGTAATGTGAATTTGCAACACTTAAACTAAAAATAATAGTTTTTGACGTGACATCAGAGATTGCGCATGCTCTCTGCGAAAGGATGAGGCAAATCGGGTCGTAGCTGCTTCAACTGTTGATACCTTCACGAGGAGCGACCAGGATTTCAAACATGCTAGATTTTCTTGCAACCTCACGATTCGTGATCGGGAGCTCGTCGTGAGGTGTTAATCTCTCGTCGTTACCCCACGTATACTGCACGAGGCACGACCAACGATTGGGTTGAAATCCGTCCCGATCCAAAAAATAGTCGCACGACTGGAAAATCGTCTCAAAACGAGCCGATAATCACACAGTGTATGCCCGGCTTTAGATGAAAAAGCAAATCAAATGTGTCAGAGAAATAGTAGCAACATTTGGAGTGGTCACATTAATGTCTGATTGCACTTTGCCAAGAAAACATCTAGAAAAAGCCAAAACAGTTCTGGAACAGCATTCTTTAGGACCAATGACAGTGAAATCAAAGTGTAACATAAAGTTGGGTGAAAAAATACTGGGAAATATTGGCTCATGATGAAGCAGACAATGTTACTTGTACACCATGCGGAAGCAGAGCATGTCCGGCTTCAAGGTCAAGATAGAAGGCAGAAGCAGTCGGCTGAGCTTTGAGACATATCAGGATATACTGTCTGCTCAGATTCAGCCAAATACAGCACCTGGTTGGATATTCCTGCACAGTATAGATGGACACTGACCCACAACCCAATGCAAAAGCATCCCAGATGTTTTCAAAGATGAAGTCCTGGTAAATCATCACAGAGGAGGGACCCTTTTGGTGATGTCCATGGGTTCCAGACTTCAGCTGGTGATTGACTGCAAACTATTCTCATCAGAATACACAAAATGAATGTTTTATTCTTGGTTATGTGTGTTTGTGTAATTCCAAATAAGAGCTGTGTTTATCCCTAAATAGTTATTACAATCCGGATGTGATTGTCTTCAAATGAAAGCTCAGAGTAGGCACTTTAACCTCACATTCATAAAGTTACTTGAATGTATTTAGTTCAAAATCTGAACTAAACATCGTAAAAGTGTTTGTTCAAATAATTTACTTTTCAACTACGATTGAGGTTTCCCAGTTATGTTAGGTATTGGCGATATTGATCTGATGCACAAGGGGAAAAGTCCAAGAAAGAAACAAAATTACAACAACTAATGAAGGTGCTCAACATGTGTTCCATATGTAAGCAATAATGCCCGATGAGGTGTACATTATCAGAAATATATGGACGACGTGGGGGCGTTTGCGGAGGACGGTTTGCCTCTGCGAAGTCCATTATCCCGGTTATACCACGGTCATTTACCAAAAAACATAAATATTAAATAAGTTATTCATGCTTTAATGTGTTTTCAGTTGAAATCATAAGTTTTATAACAAGCCACAGCTGAGCGGACTATTTAACCTCTCGTCTGCAGCTGTTGTAACCTGGTAAATTACGTTTTTTAACAAGCCATAACTCAGTTTCCTTGGTAACGGGAGACATTCTAGTCCGCTCAGCTCCACTCGGCTATTTTCTTTTCTCTCCTCTTCTGCATCCCAGTCATCAAAATTGTTAAATTCACCAAATAAATTAAAAGAAATTACAAAATCACAAAAATTATAATTTATAACCTACACCTGCCAACCAATCAGAATCGAGTATTTACACAGACCGTGGTATAAAGAATCATAATACACGCAGCGGCTTTGACTTTCTGCTCAGAAGTTAGTCAGTAGGTTTTGTCCTAAAGCGACTGCAACTGTCTTTCAAAACTGGCTCATTGTCAAATAAATTCACCCAGGAAATAAAAAGCTGTGCTAGAACTCCAAATGTAAGTGTTTCTATGTGTTTGGATAATTGCATGTGTGCGTTTCATTTAGGAGCTGTTAGTGGAACTTGGCTGGGTGAGCAAAGTGAGAGGAAAGGGGGAGGAAGAGGATGGAGGAAGCGCACAGACTGAAGGAGGGAGTGGCGACAGTTGCGATGATGAAGATGGCTGCGAAGCATCTGGTGAAGAGAGTGGTGAGTCACATGTGCTCGCAAACACCCAAACTGGCACAGAAAAAGAGAGGAACAAACACGAGCAAACATACGCCCACAAGCGGACGCATATGCGCCAAAGCATCCTTGTCTTATCAAATAGTTTCCTCACCACACGCTCTCTCATGCTGTATTCCTACACACTCATTGAATTAATAAAAGAGCACACATGGGTCATGGGGATGTGAAGGTTTAAAGATGCTGCAGCCTCTACATGTCTTGTACCAGCACCATGCCCAGAGGGAGGGATAGTACTGAGAAATATATTCCCATATGTTGTCCATCTCTCCTCCTCGTTCACTTTTTCCACTCCAACTTTTGCTTGTTTCTGCAGTTTATTTCCTTTTCAGTCTAGATAAAGAACAACCAAGTCACCAAGAGAGCAGAGTTTGAAAAATAAGTTATTTTCTTGACTTTCTCATGGTTCTTGTAGAAAAAAAAAACATGGGTGTCATAGGGAGAGCCGGGGACTGGTGTAACTTGGGGGTCCTTTATGACGCTGTACTGCAGGTCAGTGGCAGTGACGGACCCCCTTGCATACTGAAAAAAAGCAGGTGCACATAAAACAGATGGATGAATGGGTTGGTTTTGGATTTATTTTATTTTTTGGAATCACTTTAGTTAGTTTAAGCATGTCTTGGTTGTTGATATCAAATATGTGTAACATGCTGCTCCACAGAAACTCCTGAGGGGCAAAACTGCCAATTAATGCAATCTGCTGGCCAATTCTGCTATTTACATCTGCTACACCCTTTACCCTAACCTTTCTATGACACTTCTGTGGAAACGTGCATCTCTCAATGAGCCTAAAAATGTTTTATGACTATTTTTGGAAGAGGTTGTTGGTTATCATCAATCAAATTGATGTTGCCAATGTTAGGATCATATTTCTTGTGCTATCAGTTCGAGGGCGACAGAGACAACTTTTTTGTCTCTGCTACATGTCTCAGAAAAAATGAAGTAAAATTAATTAAGTACAGACAATATTTAATATATGACACATAAATATGTGATGTCCCTTTAACATTCTGCTTTCAGGGGCTTCTTTTCTTCTAAATCATTGAAACAGAGACCTTGTGTTTTCATTTGGAATACAGAAACAGATATCTTCTTGCATGAAAGGAGAGTGTGTTTGCAGTTGTGGGGTTGTGGATGCACATTGAAAATTATTTTTGATGGCCTTCTAATTGTGTATGTGCCTGTCTTTACATGCAAGTATGAAAAAAGCCCAGTTATGCTCATTTTCAGCTGTAAGATTTTAATCTCGGGTACTTTTAGAGTAGCCTCTTACCCACCAAAATTCAAAAGCCCGTAACTGTTTCAGAATCATAAGGACTGAGAATAACAGGGAGAAAATGAGCACATTTGCCTCGAGAGTTTTTTCATTGGTTGAATTCCTAAAGGCTTGTAATAGGCAATGCTATTGCCTCTTGAATGTGCACATTTCTTGTGCCATGATTTCAATATACAATATAATACATGTTGTTGATTTCCTGTAAATAACACCCAAGCTTCAACTCCTTTCATGTATGTTTGAGCCAGAATCTGATCCAAATGTGAAATTGGATGAAATAACAAACTGCAACAACAAAGATTACATTCAGTACATGGATTAGTTGCTATTGTGCAACACCATTGATTATGTTGTTATGAGTCATTCACCATTTGCATATATATATAGATATATATCATAAAATAATCTCAGCCTAATAAAAAACTAGCTTCATTCCACAAATCACAAGTCCATATTTTCTAACAGTAGAGGCATTTTGGCATGATAACCAATTGATATCTTCATTTATTAAGATGCATAAGAGTGCATTAGTGTTGTTTTTTTTTCTATCTAGCGTGAGACAGAGCAGAAAACTGTAAATCTTGTCAAATATTCTCACTATACCCATGATGTTTGTTCCCAGCACAACACATACAGTATACTTACCACTTGTGCATCAGGCCTATAAGTGTGTAGTTTGTAAAAGCACATACTTTCAGATTTACTCTTCCTGCAGAGCTAGTGGCACATTGGAACCTGTTAATAAAGGAGTCCTCTGGAAAGAAAATAATGACAACATTCACTCCATTGCCGCCTCAGAAACACAAACAACATCCACTGAGTCATGGCAGGTCAAGCTTCCCTCACAACCAAAAACACATTTTCTGTGGAGACTTCATGGAAACAAAACCAAAATTCTTAGTAAAGTAGCTGCAGATCCACCAGGATAGATTTACATTATTGATTCTCGCTGTGGATTTGTGAACTTTATAGTTTACAAAGATCGCTGAAGCTGTTGCAGTTGTGTGTATCCGCTGCTTGGAGAATATGACCTTACAAGTAGCTCTGCCCTCTATGATGTTCTGGAGAGTCTATGTTGTGAAAACTCTCCAGAAAGAAACTTTCTCCACATCCTGAAGGCCAAGTATCTTGTACATACAAATACTAGATCAAACAATTACAATTTATTTGTTGTTTTTCTTTTAACTCCAGCCACATCTAAGTTGATGATGATTTAATGATAATTCACCCTAATGCCGTTTTTTAGGAAACGACAGAGCAAACTTTACTTCTTGAGGAAGCTTAGGTCCTTTAGTGTTTGCAGCAAGATGTTGACTATCTTCTATAAGTCTATTGTGGTGCGTTCTACATCAGTATTCATCTGTTGCGAGTAGCATCAGAGCCAGTGACTTAAGGAAACTGAACAATCTGATAAAGAGGGCTGGCTCTGTTCTGGGGACTGTTCTGGAGCCTCTGGAGCTGATTGTGTAAAGGAGGATACTTCATAAACTGAAGAAGATCGTGGATAACTCAGAGCATCCTCTTCACAACACAGTGTATTCAGTCAGAGGCTTCTTCAGATCCGTTACAGGAGATCCTTCCTTCTGACGGAAATAAACCTCCACAATGACTCTTTGAAGAGACTTAAATCTTAACTGCTGCAGAGATTGATTTAATTATGTATTTTTTACATTGAACAACACTGTAGACAAGTCAGAAAGGATGGAAAAGCTTAAAATAGCCACTTAGAAATATCTGTATTTCTGGAATTTCTTTACCAAACATTCGAACAAGCGTTATCTCTGTTTCTACTCCTGCCCTGTAAATATGAACAGAAATTAGGGGGGGAAATTGTCATTACTTAACATGACAAATTAGTTTTTATTGAATATGGGACATGGAGAAGACATGTTGGATGAAAGTGGAATGTCGGGCAGGAAGAGAAACGAAGCTTGTGGAAATCCTCTCTGTTTTATTTATTAGAAGCATTTAATAGTGAGAAGTTATTTTTATCATGCAGTGTCAGTACGCAGCCTATTATTCTTTCATCTAAGTTCCCACATCAGGCTAAGCTTAATCTCATCCTAGACAGCGAGAGAATCATTTGACAAACACCGTTTCTTGATTGAAATCTGTTTAAAAAAAAATTATAATAACAATAAAAATCCAGTTATTTGAACTTAGGACCAGTTAAAAGCATTTGAGGCTTTTTATGCATTCATGTTTCACTTATATGCTGGAAACTAATGGTGGAGATTATTCGCTCACTCTGTTGTAGTTTGACAGGCATTGTTACTCAGAGAAAAGGTCATACACACGTGCCATTTTTCAAAGTTACACGTGAAAAGAAAAAAACCCATATATACCCATAGACACAAAAAAGCTTTTTTATAAGCAGGCAGAAGTAATGAATGCTTTAGTTGCTATGGAGTTTTACCATCAACAGTTATATACGCTTCTCAGTTTATTTATGTATAAGGATCACTTATTTATCATTTTGCAGGGGAGGTTTTTTTTTCTTTCCCTGTAGACAGTTCTTTTATTTCTTTCCCTCCCTTATGTTTTCTTGAAGATTAAACCGATTGATTTTTTTTTTTCTCGTCAAATGATGCGATCCCTCCTCAACTCTCCTCCGATCTCTCCTTCTTGCCCTGACATGTCCGAGTCCTATAACGTCAATAATGTAAATGTAATCACAGCTGTTGGTCTCCTCTGGTTTTTCTCTATATTTCTCTTCTCTTTAGCTAATGGAATCCTGTGTTAATAGAACGGCTGAACTTTAATCTGTGATGTGGTGGTGGGTAAAGGGAGTGTTAAACTATATCCTGCAGGTGTCCATGAGTCATATTAAAACCACTAATGCCAGTCTGGGAAGCTTTCAACCTTTCCACGGAAAAGCCGCAAGCTGGTTTCTTTTCCTTTACATACTTCTAATATATTCAGAAACTCTTTGAATCTCTACCAAGTACAAGAGGTATTTGTGTGTGTGTGCGTGTGCGCGCGTGTGTGTGTGTGTGTGTGTGTAAGAGAATGTCTGAATGCGTACTTGTAAGGGGCACTCAATCCCTGCAACCATGGTTACCAGGTGGTCTGTTCTCCCTTGGGTCCCTATTTCATGGCAGCGGAGAGAGAGGAGGAGATAAAAGGAGGAAGAGATGGAAAACCAGAGGAAGGGAGGGGCTTGTTTTATACCACCTCACTTGACTAAGTGCGTGCATTGTGCTTTCAGTATGACCCGGTTTATTCTTTTGTTTTAGGAAAGGTTCAGCCACTTTCTGGGTAAAATAGGGTCAGGTTGACACACTGAACATGCAAGAAATAATAGGCTTATAAGAGAATATTGTACACGACAAAACCAATTTGTCTTTATTGACCTACTTCCATGCAAACCTCCCTGGGGCCAGATCTATAAAGCCTTTAGTTGATATTTTGTCTTTTGGGTCTTTTCCCCTCCTACATAAGAACAGACTGATCTACTTGAATAGGAGTCAAGAGCTGCTTGAAGAGACACCGAAAAAACATTAAAATGTCTAATAAGACCTCTGATATTCACTGGTTGCTATAAAACTTTGTAGGGTCATCCCTTAGGTTTGAATTGAACAGTGCAATAAACTGAAAGTGCTCTCTTTGTCCGAGCAGCACTGGAGAGCAGTTGGGTGTAAAACACTGTATGAATGCAGAGACTCTCCCACCGACGCAGCTGCTGGACGATGCAGACTGAAGCATTTTCTTCATTGTGCTTTATTTCTGCACAGTTTACTACTGTAAGAGTACAGCATATACACATACAACTAATAACAGACGTATGCTTTAAAAGTATATAGAAAAATTACACCCAAAGCAAATCTCTCTTTTCGAATAAGTGTCTATCTGATGTTCCAGTTTAGAGGTCCATTGTTAAAATAACATTTGCACATGAAACTCAAGTACCACCATCATCCACTGTTTTGCTTCTGTAAATATTTTCTACCTCACTCCAAATAGTTGGATTATATTTACTCATTTTTCAGTTGGAAACAGTAAAATCCATATGCTGTATAAGTATGAAATGATAAACAGCTTGTTTGCATTTCTGCATTCTGTCTTGAATAAATCGTTCACGTTGACAGGTCAGAAATAAAGACATGTTGGCTGGTTTGGACGTGTTAAACAATTTAAAGTTGAACCTGCAGGGTTTGTTTATTTACAAATTTTTATTCACAAGGAATATAGATCATATGTTTTGCAAATGTGCATCGATAAATGTTTCAGTCCAGGCCTGTACATGGGAATTTACATGATTGGTCCCTGGCTGCTTGTTATTATTATTTCAGTCGGTGCTGAATTTAACATGCTGCTGAAAAAAGGTTAATGAAGAAATAACATAACCTGTGGGAGACGTAGCCGTGTTGGCTACAGTTTCACCATCACTTCTGCAGTTTGTGACGTGATCAGCTGGTGTGGGCTTGGCCACGCTGCAACAGCAGCAACGTTTGGGTTTGCTGAGTAGCTGTTGTAGCTGTTGCCCCAAATCAGGTGACAAACTTAGAAATATGGTCAGTCCAGTTTCTGCTTCTCTGAGCTCCGTGATGGTTTTTTTTGCTTTGTTCCCGCTGCATCTTTTGCTTGCTTGTCAGCTTGCTTGCTTGTCACAGGCGTTTTTAAAACTGTTCCTGAACTCAGAGACATTTTGCCCCGTTACGGCTTTGTTACCGCCGGTGCTGTAACAGTGGTGGAACGAAACGTTCTGCCATTCTGCTGCTGTGCAATTCACACAGCACAGTGGGCTTGAACAAAGGCGCTACAGCGGTGGAACAAATTAGCATTGTGAAATGGGGCTATTGTGACATAGCATGCTGTCCCCCAAACAACGCCATTAACATATTTTTGTCCCCAGGTATTAAGAAAATTTAAAAAAATTCAAAACAGTTACGTCAGAAGAGCTCTAAAAGTTGCTTTAGTGTCTATGCAGACGTGCTTTTCTACTGGGACGTTAACTACTTTGAAGGTACCCACTTGCTCCGCCTCCCGTTTGCATAATGAAGCAGAAATGTATTAAAAATGTATGTTCAAAAATAAATAAGTAAGATGGAAAGAGAAATGTAAAAAGAAAACGGCAATAAATATATTTTGAGAAATTTAAAAAAAGTAGTAACTCTTATGATGGACAGAATAAATGAACATATTAAAAATAGATAAAAGTAATAAGATAATAAAATGTTATTATATTGGAAAAAATCTAGATGAAATAAATATAAGAATGTAGAGAAAAATATTGAAATATATAAAAATGTAAACATGACGAGATTAATGTCAAACTGTAAATTGAATTCCAAAAAATAATAGGGGTTATACAAAATTAAATAAATACAGTTGACAGTTATATAGCCTTAAAAACATGTTTTCATACTGCTGTAGCTAGGGCGTATGTATCAGATGCCTCCTGGACGCCTCCCTAGGGAGGAGACCCCGGGGAAGACCCAGGACACGCTGGAGAGACTGTGTCTCTCGGCTGGCCTGGGAACGTCTCGGAGCAACCCCCCCCCAGAAGAGCTGGAGGAAGAGTCTGGGCTGAGGGAAGCTACCCGGGTCTGGATAAGCGGACGAAGATGCACAGATGGATTTTTGTAGCACAAATGTTTATAGTTATTTAACTACTGAGACATTTTTGTATTTTTTTTTTTACATTTAATTTTGATTTTGTCAGTTCTGCCTTCTATCAAAAGCATCAAGACAAATTAAGAGCATTGGAGCTGAAATACAAGGTACCAGCAGGTGCAGAGAGAGAGGGGATCAATCATAAATGACATCCTCACACGCTGCGTATGTGTGCGTGCGTGTGTGTGTGCGTGTGCGTGTGCGTGTGCGTGTGCGTGTGTGTGTGTGTGCGTGTGCGTGTGTGTGTGTATGCGCGTGTGTGTGTGTGTGTGTGCGTGTGTGTGTGTGCGCGTTCAGGATGCTGCAGTGCTTTATAAGCAGCAGAGTCAAATTATGAATCCCCAGGGAGCATGCTCATTAAAGAATTATACATTCACTTTGCTCTCACTGAGAAAGAATAATGGCCGCCTGTTTCATCCGTCTTGTCCAGAGAGAAAAAGGATGAAATGCAACTGCTTCCTGTTTACTCTCTTTTAATCCTTGTTCATCCTCGCCTGTCTGTCAGATTCACTGTTTGCCTGCACTCCTGAGCGTGTTTGCCCACACAAAACTGATTAGACATCATCTGTTGATTAACCTGCTTCTCCGCTGGAAGCCGTTATTTCCAAATTTGACCTTTTCAAAGAAACATCCTGTCCTTGCTTTGTTTAGCTGTAGTTTCTCACAACACACTCACTGGCTGTGTTGATGTATCGCCTTCAAAGAGTCACTCAGCTTCGGATCATCCTTTATTCATCCCCAATCATACACGTCCCTATGCTGCCATCAAGCTCCAGCCTAAACAGTTATTTTTTTATTATTGTATCCAAAGGTTTTATGATTTCTCCGGAGGCTACGATTAGCCTTTTTAGAGTGTGACCTTGGGAAGGCACTGCAAGTCAAAGCATCAATTGCTTTTATCGCTTATTTAAAGGAAACACAGGTCATACAGATAGATATTAATTTTTACTCCTTGCTGTGACTGCAAAGATGATTTATGACCAACTGGGAACCTGCTGGACGGCAACTGGGAAATCTGACGCAGCCTTTGGTTCAGAATCCTTTAATTAGTTCACAGGTTCATGAATCAGGTTCCATATTTTCTTGTTGGCTTTGAGTGAATAAAGCTTTCCAAAAGAAAGGTATTAAGGCTCTCTGTGAAGTGTTTTCAATTGATTGACTGAAAAGTATTGTCCAAATGTTCAATCACATAGAATTATTCTTGTTATTTGCATTTATTATTTTTTTATGTTTAATTATGCAACAATCTTAAGCTACAGCCCAGAAATCTGGATGTACCTCAACAAATTTGAATTGACTTTGCAGGTATGTTTAGTTACCATCTGTTGGAGCTCATTAAATATGCCCAGAAGTCATGGAGAGCCAATCAAATCAGTCTGCACCGCATAGATAGCTGCAGCTGAGCATTAATGGCCTTTGAATCCGCTTTGGCATCAACATTTGAAGAGATTGTCTTTGTCTACAAAACTTGAACAAAAGACAACACTCAGCTCCGTCCTTAGCAAGGTAGATGTATTTGTCGTTTCACAGACAGGCTACAGCAAATGTTTAAATTACTCTTAAAGACATCTCACTTTCCTGTTGACTCTTTTCTGCATACGTCACCTTGTTCTTTGCTCTGATTGTTTGTACCGCTAACCAACTGTGTGCAAAAGGCTGTCTGATAAGAAACCGTTGGCTAGATGGGAAGGCCCTAGGGAAGGTTTTCAGACCCTACATCTTTCTACCTGTTCCGTCAGCCTAGTCAAGCTACTTTTTTTAACAAAATTAAACAGCTGAGTGAACATGCTCCAGGAATGGTGACTCCGTACTTTCTACCAGGAGTAGTATGAGTTGGACAATAAATTGTACTTAGATGTTCCACAGAACATTAATTCTGGCATTATTGATCCTCGTCACCAGCCGATCAGAATTTACATTAGGTGGTCTTCACAACGTAAGCCGCCAAATGATTGATATTGGAGAGCAAGATTTAGCTCTCGCAGTCCTCAGCTAATAAAACCATGAAGCTGAGATCTCATAATATCCATTACTGTTAAGGTTTGTAATATTGTTGAAAACAAGAACATGGAAAGACTACAATTCTGACCTTTACCTTTGCATGCACTTCAGTATAATTGGCTCTTCCACTTATTCTTCATGATAAATTACACAAAAAACAAAAATGCCAAGCAGGGCCAGATTAGCTCAATTATCATTTCCCATCAAGTGAAAGAGGAAAAATGCGTCGACTCATTCACTCATCGCTTCACTTAACATATGTTATGTGTTAAATGATTATACAAACTGATGACCATTTCATTGTTTAGTTACCATCAAGTTTAATGTATGTTACCATTCTTTCACTTCTATTTGTTTTTCTTATTTTCCTATCATTAAATCCTTTGATTGTGATAGGTACTTGTTGAGGGTTTAATCTGCAGCAGCCTTTCAGAGAGTGGGCTCTCTCTGCTCTGTTAGTGTGAGTGTGTGAGTGTGTGAGTGTGTGAGTGTGTGCATTTCCTCCCTGGGGAACTGAGGCTGAAGTAATGAAATGCTCATTACTGATTCAGCTAGAAGTGCTTGGGATACATTTACACGCCTACACACACAATAACTAGACACTTCTCAAGGTCACCTCGCATCATTTGTTTGCCTGTGTGTGTGTGTGTGTGTGTGTGTATGTATGCGTGTGTGTGTGTGTGTGTGTGTGTGTGTGTGTGTGTGTGTGTGTGTGTGTGTGTGTGTGTTCGGTAGGGGTATCGGGGGGTTGAATAAATGTCAGTTGTATATACAAATTGGAGACCAACAAGCCTGGTCATAATTGGGGCCTTGAATCGACAGTTCTGTACAAAACAACCCAGGACGCCTGATGTCAGAAACGATCATTAACACACTCTGTCTTTCACGCTCTGTTTCACACACACCTCATGTACATACATATCCACCTTTACTGTCAGTTCACTTCTCCAGTTTAGCTCATCATCACGTCTCCTGGACAGCATCACCACCCTCACACACAAACACACACACACACACTCAGTTTACCTTAAGTTACCTTCTGCAGCAAGACAGATGGTGGAAAACCCGTTTTTTTATACACCCAAATGGATGCCAACTCTTCTTCTTCACTTGGAAGACGGACTGATCAAAGCATAATTCACATTTTTTTTGTGGTGCACAATCTGCTTATACACAAACATGTGCAGCCCATACACAGCAGTCTGCATTTATCAGCCAGAAGCTGTGCTGCCAGTGGGGTTTCGTTTCACATATGTGCACAGAGGAATGCATGAAAGAGAAGAGAACAGTTATGCTGATGTGATGATATCGGGTGTCCTCGGATGGATGGATGGATGGATGGATGGATGGATGGATGGATGGATGGATGGATGGATGGATGGATGGATGGATGGATGGATGGATGGATGGATGGATGGATCAGGCATCAGAATCTTCCGCGGATCCGCGGAATTCCGCGGATTTTGGTCTCAGCTCTGCGGTTTCCGCAGAACGGGGAAAAAGAAAAAAAAAATTCCCCAAACAACGGACTCGAAAACGCGATGCGCCAGGACAGAAAAGAAAAAAATTATATGCAAAAAATAAGCAACGTATCTATCCATTCATTCAGAAATCAAAAATCATTTCCATTTGGGAGCCTCTGTGCGGCGCTGAATATGCAATGCAGTGTTTTGCGGTGTGCTTCTCATTGAAATGACTGGAGGCAACACGTTGCGGCAGTGAGTGAAGCCTGAATTATGGTTCTGCGTTAAATCGACGCAGAGCCTACGGCCTAGGGTACGTAGGGTGGCAAAGTAAATGAAAAACTGTGAACAACCGCATTCTGTAGGCTATTCGGTACTCAGTATTCAGCCAAGTCTTTCAATTTTATTCGGCTTCAGGTTCGGCCTCCAATTTTAATTTCAGTGCATCCCTAGTTTTTTCGATGGGAAAGGGGGATTCTGGCCATTGTAGAAGTTTAAGATATAATTATCTTCATTTCAAGATTTATTCATGCATGAAGAATTACCCATGATGATGAATGCGTGTTATTATGTTATCAAAATGCATCATTCTTTGCAAAAATTCTGATTTTTTGTGTGTATACTTGCATTGATAAAAGATGTGATTATGGAGCTTTGAGACCACCAGAATGCACCATTTTGAGTCTATTTTTCAAAATTTTCCGGGGGGGCATGCCCCCGGACCCCGCTAGAGGGTTCCGGCGCGTTGCACCCTCACTCGTCCACGTCGAGAATTTTCCTCTTTTTTTAGGACAAGCCGTTCTGATGCCTGATGGATGGATGGATGGATGGATGGATGGATGGATGGATGGATGGATGGATGGATGGATGGATGGATGGATGGATGGATGGATGGATGGATGGATGGATGGATGGATGGATGGATGGATGGATGGATGGATGGATGGATGGATGGATGGATGGATGGATGGATGGATCAGGAATGCCAAAGTCAGAACATCAAGAATTGAAGCACCACTAAATGTGATATTAGTAGAATTTTGTAAGGGGATATTTAAGTCTCTATGTCACAAAGATAAAGTAGCCTACATTATTTAAATGCCATATATAGAAGCATTTATTTATATACATTAATCAAAACATTAAAATTCCTAAAATAAAAAGCTCTTTAAAATTAAATTTTCTTATGAATATATTCCTTTTATCATTAAAAATGACTTGGTTATAACACTTAACACAAATTTAGTATTCATTACTTAATTTACCTCCTGGGACTAATAGAATATTTTGATTTTGAATGACTTTTGATTCAATAAGTGCTTAAAATATATTTTGTTAATAGCACTTTACAGTGACCCAACGACTCATCCTCAGCTTCATTAATCACCTCAATTGCAGCTGTCTATAAGAGCAGGAGAAATACCTGTATTTTAGCTATACAGTCTATGCGAGTATGAGGAATACATACGATCCAGTAAAACAGAGAGGATTAATTCAGAATCAAACAGTAATAAAGCGTGCCACACTGAGCTGGAGGGAAGCTCAGTGTGGCACGCTTTATTACAGGAACACTTGGTGCATGTCAGTGTTTGTTAGGATTTATTTATGGGTACAGTTTCACTAATGCTGCTTTCACACACAGATTGTGTGCTTTTGTTAGTTTGCAGCTCAGCAGGAGAGAGAAAATGTGACTGTTCAAACAGACCTTTAAATTCCATTAAAAATGATGCCATGTGCCATGAAGAGTCATTTGAACTCAACCGGATCCTTCAGAAACTCTAGCTTTTTCTTCATTCTCAGTGGCCGTCACCTGTCTCTGCACCGCTAATCCCATCTCCAAACTGCTCACCAAGGCAAGCCAAGGTTATTTGTACCGCACATCTCAGCAACAAGGCAATTCAAGGTGCTTTATGTATTAAAAACATAAAAAGTAAAGAGGAAAAGAAATAAAAAGGTACAAAGCAATGGCAGAATAAAGAAAGTTAGACAATGAACTGGTGGACTTCAAAACTGCACAGCTCATGTTCAAAATCAACAATAACATGCTGCCAGACTGTATCCAAAATATGTTCAATTTAAGACAAAGCCATTACAACCTCAGAGGGGAGAGTATATACAGAAAATCAACAATCAGAACCAACACCATACTAAGATGCACTACAGTGGCAGCGGTGGATGTATGGAATAAATTAGATATAGATTTGAAATTATGTAGAACTTTAACTTTATTTAAAAAATCATTGAAAAGAAGGATGATTTCCTTATATTAAATTAATGAGTGGCTTGATGTTGATTTGGGTATTTATTTATTTAATTGGTGATTTGCTTTGATTTTTTAAGGATGAAGGTAACATGTAGACTGCACCTTTATTTTAAAAATCTTTTATTTTTTTGAGGAATGTTTGTTATCCCTACAGAGGCAATTTGTTTTACGGGCAGTCTTTCTCTTACTTTTTGCTTTTATTTTATTAATTTAATTAATCTTTTTGAGGGTAGGCAAATAATAATTTTATTTTTTATTTATTTAACCTTTATTTTACCAGGAAAATCCCTTGAGACTGAATCTCTTTTACGAGGGAGACCTGGCCAAGAGGCTTAACTGGTGCAACAACAATAAAATCAATTTAACAACAACAACAACAACAAACAGTGCAAACAACATTACAATACCTTACATTAAAAATAGCAGGTGCACATTTCTGTTAGATTCTGTTTGAGAAGAACCTTGAATTCACCCAAGGAGATGAGTCCAGAAAGTTTAAGACAGTTCTGAATGTTGTTCCAGGACCAGGGAGCAGCGTAGGAGAAGGCTGCTTTGCCAAGTTCTGTATGAATCCTGGGGACTTTATACAGCTTCCGTGTGGAAGAGCGGGAGTTGTACACACTATGAACTGGAGACAACAAGTTGGACAGATATGTGGGGAGTTTATTCAGAATGGCTTTGTAAATAAAAATAATCCAATGTTGTTGTCTCCTTAGGGTCAGTGAGGGCCAGGAGACCAGAGAATAGAGAACACAGTGATGTGTCCTAAACGCTGAGTTGGTAATGAAACGCAAAGCACTGTGATAAACTGTATCAAGGTAATGAAGTTTTGAGGAGGCAGCATGCATATAAATAATGTCCCCGTAGTCCAGAGTGCTTAAAAAAGTTGCCTGTACCAGCTTTTTCTTGGCAACAATGTTAAAACAGGTTTTGTTTCTATAATAAAACCCCAGCAAAGCCCTCAGTTTCTTTACCAGATGAGACACATGTTCTGAAAATGACAGTTTGTCATCCAACCAGATACCCAGGTATTTATATGATGGTACTCTTTCAATAGTTTCTCCTCCTGTAGTTTGTATACCAGGATGGATGGTGTTGGTTGAACGGGTTCTGGTGAAAGTCATAAATTTGGTCTTTTTGGCGTTGAGGACCAACTTTAGTTCAGTCAGTGATGTCTGGAGCTGTTCAAAAGCAGACTGGAGATCATTGATGGCTTGGGAAAGAGAGGGGGCGATCGAATGAATAACTGTGTCATCTGCATAAAGATGGATTTTTGCACTATTCAGATTCCTCCCAATGTCATTAATAAAAACTGTAAATAGGACAGGAGCCAAAACAGAACCTTGAGGGACCCCATTGGAAATTGTGATAAAGTCTGACTGGTGCCCATCTGTAGCTACACATTGGGTCCTGTCTGTAAGATAATTCCTGAACCAGTGAACCGCTGGGTCAGCTGAAGCTTTGCTTCAGCCTACCCCTTTTTCGGTCTAGATGTTATTTGTTTATTTGTATACTGGAAACTTTTTTGTTATGTTATCTTTGAACAATTGAACGTTTTCTTGTTGTCAGTTTTACTCTTGGTTTTTTATTTATTTTTTTTTGTGTCATGACCGAAAATAAACTAAACTAAACTAAGACTAACGGTAGAGTTACAGTTACTGACAATTAACATTGTTTAAATTCAGAAGGGTTTAAATATTTGAGTCAAAAGCAGCTGTAAACAAATGAGTTTTTAACCTTGATTTAAAGGAACTGAGAATGTCAGCATTCCTGCAGCTTTTTGTGGAACATAAAAGCTGAATGCTGCTTCTCCATGTTTTGTTCTGATGCTGGGGACACACAGCGGTCCTGAAACAGAAGACCTGAGAGGTGTGGATGGTTGATATGGCAACAACAAGTCTCTGGTGTATTTTGGTCCTAAACCATTCAGTGATTTATAAACTACCAGAAGTATTTTAAGGTTTATTCTCTGCGGCACAGGGAGCCAGTGTAAGGAGCTCAGAACTGAAGCGACGTGGTCCACTTTATCAGTCTTAGTGAGGACTTGGACAGCAGCATTCTGGACCAGCTGTGGCTGTGACTTCCAGACTGGCTGTTGCACCATTTGAACATGCACATCAAAATGTGTCCAGCTCTCCCGCCCCACTGCCAGGAAAGCAGTAATTATCATTTATGGCATCAATTTATTTTTTGAAGGGATTTCATTGATTAATCACTTGTGATTTATCACCTGTGTTTCAACAGTGTCATCCTTTAAAGACTTGATTTCAGCACCCTATTCCATTTCATTTCAGTTTCTTGTGATGTGTTTTTCCAGAGACATTCCTCTCAACGACTGCTCAGATGAACTGTGGTGCTGTTCTGTGTCAGCGATATGTCACGCAACGGCTATATTGTCATTTATGTTTACCGCACCATGTGGTCACATCACACCAAAAACATCTGCTTTGTTTCCGTCTCAACAGGCTTTCAAGGATTGCTTTAATGTTTTAGACACATCCAGACAGACCAAGGCAGCGCCATATTAGCAGCTTCTGCTGTCTGTGTGAAACGGTTAGAAGTCAACATGAAATGAGTGTAGATCAATAAAATGTCCTCTTAAATTATGGAAACCCAGCGTGTGGTGCAGTCATGTCTGGGTGTGTGTGTGTGTGTGTGTGTGTCTGGTCGCTCGCCAGCCAGCTCGTGTCCTGTGGGTCACCACGGCTCTGATTTATGGGCCTGCTCCACCTGATTAGGATGCTTAGTGTCACCCCTTACAGATGTACACTTTCCTCCATTCCAGTCCCATTTTTATCGTATTGCTTTACAAAAAACAGCCAAATGAACAAGTCACTGGTGAAACAGGCATACTTAACTGCGTAGAAAATGGTTGAAATGACGGATAACTGCCCGGATGTTTTTAGCAGCTTCCTCTTGGCAGTCTTCCTCAGAGTCCACGTCGGTGACCATTTGTGTCAGTCCCTGCAAAGTGTCAGCTCAGCTCCTAAGGGGATGCGATCCGCGCATGAATGGAGTTGCTTGCCGTTCCTGTTCTGGACGGCGAGAACAAAGCTGAAACCTTTGTATTATCTGTGATAGCCCTGACCTGGATACTGCAGGCTACCACATCAATTCACTGACAGGGTCCTCCAAATGCCACTCCTGACTTCTTATTATCCCAGACATGTAAACAGTCACACACCTCTTTGCAGTAAAGGTTAAAAGCACTGCGTGAATGCATTCAGCGGCCTTGTTCATCACTCACCTGTCTGAGGTTTTAGCGTGTGCCATTGCACATATTTCAAGCCATTCAGCCACTTGCTGTGGATTGTTGCTAAGAGACACACATCCCAAAGTGCGTGTAGGTGGAGCTTTGCACCATGTACATACAAAGCAGCTGGATTACACTGACTTAAGCACTTTATTGTAATCATGAAATTAATGAAGTAAATAGTTAAATCCCTGCTAGGGGCTTTTCAGCAAGTTCTCCTCGTCCTTGCGTGGGATTTCTCCACGTACTCGGGCTCCCTTTATCATTCCACAAAACATGTGTTAGGTTAATCCCTGATTGTAAAATGACTGCAGGAGTGAGCGTCCATGGTTGTTTGTCTCCTTTGTTGGCACGTGGCCTCATGATGGACTGGTCACTTGTCCTGGGCGACACCCCATATTTCACCAGATAGCAGAGTGACAATTCTCTTGGTACTGGTAGCTCGAGGAACCACAAAGGAGAACAGTACTGACTCGATCACCTGGTGTATGGAGATAACAATTTATTTTTTATTTTATTTATTATTATTTATTTAACCTTTATTTAAGTCAGTTTCTCATTTACAATGACGACATTGGCAAGAGGCAGCACAAAGAGTCAAACACATACAATCACAGTGAAAGAAACAATCAAACACCATATATAAAAAACACACAACACATAAAAAATATGAGTAAAAACATGTGCAATGATCACAGATGAATGTTGGGAGTGTGTTTTTGAAGGAGGAGAATGGGAGGAATGTGTGAAGTTTAAGTGTTTGTTGCAGATGATTCCATTCACTAGCAGCAGCGAACTGAAATGAATTATGGCCAAAGGAGGTGCCGGCTTTTGGAATGACCAGGTTCATGTAACTGTTGAACGTAGGTAAGTCGGCCAGTCGGTGTTCTTATGATAAGCTCAGTGCTCGTTCAGGGGTATGAGTCTTCACTAGGGCTGGGCGATATGGACCAAAAGTCATATCTCGATATGTTCTAGCTGAATGGCGATACTCGATATATATCAATATTTTTTCTGTGCCTTAATTGGGGTTTCCCCCAAAGCATTATAGCATAGCATCTCTGTTAGCTTCATTTTTTTCTGAGGCAAACCCAAAAGTCAGTTTTAATACAATGCATCGTGCCCAATGTCACACAGGTACCTTTATTAACAGAGGTCTGCACAATATCAAAATGTATAAAACAAATGAAATAAAAATAAACTGCCTGCATATACAGTATAGAATAAAAATGCTTCTTGAATAAAATAAAACAAATATCCCTTTCCTGCATAACAATTAAATTAAAATACACTGTGCAATTAATACAATGTAGACAGTAACAGGCAGACTTTTCCACTGAGGTTGACTGTTGTGCAAATAACAAAACATTTGTGCAAATCTCAAATAAAACATTCAAGTCAATTTGTCACAAAATAAGCTATATCAAAATCAAAAAAAAAAAAAAGCTATATCGATATGAACGATATTGTCTCGTACTGAAAATATTGAAAATATATCGATATATATTAAAATCTCGATATATCGCCCAGCCCTAGTCTTCACCATGGAGTTCAAATGAACAAGTGTGTTGAGTTACCGTCTCTCTTGTTTGACTTGGGCAGCCACAAGTACCTAAGAGGAAAGAGGTGTGACCTGTGGCCTTTTGGGTTGACTAAAGACAGGACACACTGCTGCGTTCTGGACTTTTGCAGATGTTTTATTGCACAAGCTAGTGGGCCATTGAGGGGGGCATCGCAATGATTGAGGGCGACTAAAACGATGGCCTTAACCAGGAGTTGAATGTTATATGGAATCAGGTACCGTCTGATTTCTTGAGTGTTGTGAAGTGGCATGACTGGGAGAGAGAAGCACCGTGGTTAGAGATGGATATGTCCCCACAAAGTAGCAAAACATCTGATTGTTTACATGCATGCAACATGGCGAAACTAAAAAGGCTTGTTTTTTTCCTGCACTCACCCTTCAGTAAAGCCCTTAACAAGATTACATCTGCATATATCAGGGAATAGGGTATATTTTATGGAAATGGACAAAAAACATCAGTTCCTCCCTACAGCCAGTTGAAGGCCAAACAAATACCATACTAAAATTGAATTAAACTACTCTTGTTGTGGATAAACAGCAATTATGCAACCCAGTTATGATCTGTAAAAAGGTTCAAACCAGATGTGACTCAAGGTTTTCAGTTCTGATGGGAACAGATGGAACCAAGCGCACACCCACACGAACACAGAGAATTATACACAAACTCTGTGAATGTCAGCCATGAACTCAGTGTCACAATATTTCACCTTGCTGCTATTGGTCACAGACCTTCACGATAAAGGACAGATGGCTCACTGGATAACATTCTGCTCCGATGAAGTCACTAAAACTGCCGGTACAGACGGCCTTTATGCCGGAGATTGTTATGTCTGTGTTGTTGGATTTTACCCCATTCTGTACATGTGCATTCATATTATTTTTAAGGTGTTTTTACTGCTTTCTCCCTGTGATATTATGAGATATAATATATGCGTGAGTTGAGATTTTACAAACTCGCCACATTCCTCAGAGACTGAAAAAGACTCTTTGTCTATTGTACTCCGGGACAATATGTATTGTAAGAGACAGAATCAGGTTTCTTTGCGAGCAGGTGCGTGCATGCCTGCGTGAGTGTGTGTGTGTGTGTGTGTGTGTGTGTGTGTGTGTGTGTGTGTGTGTGTGTGTGTGTGTGTGTGTGTGTGTGTGTGTGTGTGTGTGTGTGTGTGTGTGTGTGCCAAGATATTAGACAGAGAGAGAGTGCTTTGTGAGTGTTTTTGTGACGGCGCAGGTGAAAATGAGGATGTCTCCGGCTATTGTGTGTGTCAATGCATTTTGCCAGCAGCACCATCTCCCTTCTGTCCTAATCCAGTCATTTACCTGAGCTTCTCCCTGGAGGGACATGGATTCCTGTCAACTCCCCCCCCCCCCACACACAACACATGCACACGCGTGCATGTACGGGGAATAATAATTCAGCTGGCTCATTCTGGCTACATACCCATTAAATGAAGCAACATTTAGCACATATCTGTGTGTTTGCGTGTAAGGTAATATTATGCGCTCTGTGCAAAGCTGTGGGTGGGTAGGTTGAAATCCATAAATCTTTCAAGTCTAAACAGCAGCAAAACAGTCATAAATAATGAACGTTTTTTTCTATGTATTCATGAGAATAAAAACAGAAATATCTTTTGGGCTCATTTATCTGCCCTTGCTAAGCATAAAAGAAAAAAACTAAACAAACCCTCGTGAACTCCTACCGAATTAATTACTGTAAGTCGTATCATAAGATAAAGTAAATGCGAGTGTTTACTCCCCTGTAGAGATGCAGCAGCACTTTGCTACACATTCCCTGGCTTCTTACTACTCTACTGCATTCAGCACATTTTTGGTGGAAACCTTTGAGCAGCAGGTGTGTAGACATCAGCCAATGATCGCATGTGTTGGAGGGCTAAAAAATGCTATTGGCCCAAGTTGCTGTCTCAGAGACACACACACACACACACACACACACACACACACACACACACACACACACACACACACACACACACAATGACTTTGTTGACAGAAAGCAAACCCTGACGGATAACCCATACATGCATTGAATTGTGTGTTTTCTCCGCCAGGTGTGACATTTTTTTGTTACGTCTATCTTAAGTTCATAGTTATATTTCAACTCTAAGTATCACATTTTTTTAACGTATAAAATACGGTGTGTGGTGCTGCTTTTACAGCTCTACTGGGACCAAGTTTGAGCGGCTGCCAGTTTTAACCTTCAGCTTCTTAATTGCTTACATTATCTGCTTTCCTATTTACTGTTTTATTTTCATGGTTTTTGCAATTATCCAGGGGACGAGACATCCAGTGGTCGCAGTCCGGAAACAAAGATTGTTGCTCCTCATCATCATCATAAACCACTCCCTCCTCATCAGCGGTCACCTCCACAGGTTGGTAAAAACAAGTGAACAAGGTCTGCTATGGTCCTTTCCATACATGTGGACAGTAACATTGCTGCTCTCATCACAGAAGTCACATTCTGCCAGTTCAGTCATATGTTTTCTTCTTCAGTGGCATATTAAATCATGAAGTGTCAGTGTAAGAAAGTTGATAAAAAAGAGTATGTAAGAGATTTAATTTAAGTCTACAAAAATAATGCCTCACTGCAGTCACGCCAGCAACACCCACTGATTTTGGGTTGTAATTTTGCTGCTCAAACTGCCGGGCTGACAGTACATGGCAACATACTTGACTAACTTACTTCAGCTGTAAACCCTCACATCCCTTCAGCATATGTCTACCAGCCGGAAAACGCAAGCAGTCGGTGGCAAAGCAGTAGAAACTGTCTCAGTGAGCTGAAGTAAAGCAAGGAGGCATACGTAAAATTAGGCTTTAATTTGATTACAGTAAGATACAACTATTAATGTGCTTCTTAATGATGAAACAAAATTAACCTTGTTCCAGTCACCAGCTCTAAAGTGCTCTAAAGGAAAATGCTGAAGAAATGCATGTCGATGGTGTTGAAATAAGGAGATGGCAAATTTTGATGTTTACTCCTTGCAAGGATGGACACGTCCCATCAGACTGAAAAGGCTACAGTTTGTCAAAATGCTGTTTGTGAGAGAAAGACAGGTTGGCAGAGAAGGGAGAGAAAAAGAGAGAGAAAGAGATAAGACGGTAGGCATCAGAAATAAAAGTATGAACGAATGAGAACAGAGGAATAAAATAAAAATAAGTTCTATTGGACACAATCAATAAAACATATATAACTTCACTTCTTACATTCATCATCAGCATTTGAAGAGCAAGGCTTCTTCCCGTTTTCTGTTTGCTTTTTCAAAACATCAGACTCTTTAATTTTCAGTGTTTGACAGAATTTAAATGGATACTACTCTGTTGACACTTGTTATGTTGTAATCAAAACAAAATGCACAGGGTGTTTTTGGCCCCATCTGATGATAAAAATGAATTCTTCTTTGTTGCCCTCTAATCTCGCTGACTGATGTTTTTTTTGGTAATGAATTTAGGCTTTTGAATTCAGACTGGTAGGCATATTTACCAGTGGCATTGCCAGTTTGTTCCACTGTTCCATGACATTAAATAGCAAGATTAAAACTATATTTTTTACCACAGTTTTTGTCTTTTATTTTCGATAAAATCCCTAAGATTAAAGAAAACCACTGCTTTGCTCATACTGCATATTTTTCAGGTGATCGGATCAGGTTTGTCTCATCTGGGTAACTGGACCTTCCGGTATTACACACATCTGTAACCAACAGATGCAGACGTGTTGTTGAGCCCTACAGGGTGTGTGCATGGTATACAACTTAACGAGAACTTCTTTGATCAGCATTTTATAATGCTGAGCCTGGACGCCTTTTAATGCAGCTGCATGCAGGTCAGACTGCTGTATGTGATGTAGAAATATCACAAGGTCTAACAGTGTAAGTCTGCAACTGTTACAGAATGATGACAGACATGCTAAGTCAGAAACAAAGGCGAGACATTTGGCTGCAGGGAGATTAATGGAAAGGAGAGCATTTCTGAGCGCTGTAGTAAACAAACATTCAACAATACAGCCGTTCGTACACTTAAAGGTTCAAAAGATTCAAAAGCTTGAAGTAATAGAGAAGTACAGGAGTCTTTTTAGCCCCCCAGCTCAGTCGCAAAGAGTTGGAGTTCACCCCGGTGAACGAGAAGGTCGCTTCCCTGCGCCTTTGAGTCGGGAAAAGGTCTCTCACTGTTGTTTGTGCCTACGGGCCGAACAGCAGTGCGGAGTACCCGGCCTTCTTGGAGTCCCTGGGAGGGGTACTTGATGGTGCTCCAACTGGGGACTCCATTGTTCTACTGGGGGACTTCAACGCTCACGTGGGCAATGACAGTGATACCGGGAAAGGCGTGATTGGGAGGAATGGCCTCCCCAACCTGAACCCGAGCGGTGTTTTGTTGTTGGACTTCTGTGCGAGTCACAGTTTGTCCATAACGAACACCATGTTCAAACATAAGGGTGTCCATCAGTGCACGTGGCACCAGGACACCCTAGGCCGGAGGTCAATGATCGACTTTGTTGTCGTTTCATCTGACCTTCGGCCGCATGTCTTGGACTCGGGTGAAGAGAGGGGCTGAGCTGTCAACTGATCACCACCTGGTGGTGAGTTGGATGCGCTGGCGGAGGAGGAGTTGGACAGACCCAAACGGATTGTGAGGGTCTGTTGGGAACGTCTGGCTGAGCCCTCGGTCAGGGACGTCTTCAACTCTCACCTCCGAGAGAACTTCTCTCAGATCCCGCGGGAGGCTTGGGACATTGAGTCCGAGTGGACCTTGTTCTCTGCCTCCATTGTAGACGCGGCAGCTCGAAGTTGTGGACGCAAGGTCTCCGGTACCTGTCGTGGCGGCAACCCTAGAACCCGGTGGTGGACACCAGAAGTACAGGATGCCGTCAGACTGAAGAAGAGTCCTACCGGGCTATGTTGGCCTATGGGACTTTGGGACTCCTGACACAGTAGATGGGTACCGGCAGGCCAAGCAAGCTCGGGCAGTCCTGGAGGCAAGAACTCGGGTCTGGGAGGAGTTCGGTGAGGCCATGGAAGAAGACTTTCGGTCGGCCTCGAGGAAATTCTGGTGGACTGTCCGGCGCCTCAGAAGGGGGAAGCAGTACTCTGCCGGCACCGTTTACGGTGCGGGTGGGGAGCTGTTGACCTCGACTGGGGACATCGTCAAACGGTGGAAGGAATACTTCGAGGATCTCCTCAATCCGACTGACACACCTTCCACTGACGAAGCAGAGAGTTGG
The DNA here is from genome assembly GCF_033807715.1 of Cololabis saira. Taxonomy (NCBI): domain Eukaryota; kingdom Metazoa; phylum Chordata; class Actinopteri; order Beloniformes; family Belonidae; genus Cololabis; species Cololabis saira. The sequence continues at coordinate 31,641,940 of NC_084599.1, forward strand.
GACTCGGGGACGTGCTCATCCATCACCCAAGCCGAGGTCACTGAGGTGTTTCGTAAGCTCCTCAGTGGCAGGGCACCAGGGGTGGATGAGATTCGCCCTGAGTACCTCAAGTCTCTGGATGTCGTAGGGCTGTCTTGGTTGACACGCCTCTGCGACATTGCATGGAGGAAGGGGACAGTACCGCTGGGGTGGCAAACCGGGGTGGTGGTCCCTCTTTTTAAAAAGGGGGACCGGAGAGTAAAAAAATGGCTTACACTTATATAGCGCTTTCCAGCTGTACTCCTACAGCCCCAAAGCGCTTTACACTCTAGACATTCACCCACACACGCACGCACACATTCATACACCGGTTGTCGGCGTAGCTTCCACACGACACACATGACACATGACAACCGGGAGCAACTGGGGGATTCAGTGTCTTGCCCAAGGACACTTTGGTGGACACAGGAGGAACTAGGGTCGAACCACTGACCTTCAGGTTCATGGGCGAGGGGGGATCACACTTCTCAGCCTCCCCGGGAAAGTCTATGCTATATCTATGTTGAACCTCGGATTCAGGAGGAACAATGCGGTTTTCATCCCGGTCGTGGAACACTGGACCAGCTCTACACCCTCCGCAGGGTGCTCGAGGGTTCATGGGAATTTGCCCAACCAATATGTGCTTTGTGGATCCGGAGAAGGCATTCGACCGTGTCCCTCGTGCCATTCTGTGGGGGGTGCTCGGTGAGTATGGGGTCCGGGGCCCTCTGCTAAGGGCTGTCCAGTCTCTGTATGATCGGAGCAGGAGTCTGGTTCGCATTGCCGGCAGTAGATCAGACTTGTTCCTGGTGCATGTTGGACTCTGGCAGGGCTGCCCTTTGTCACCGGTCCTGTTCATAATTTTTATGGACGGAATTTCTAGGCGTAGCCAGGGACCGGAGGGGATCCGGTTTGGGAACCACAGGATTTCATCTCTGCTTTTTGCGGATGATGTTGTCCTGTTGGCTTCATCGGACCGGGACCTTCAGCATGTGCTGGGGCGGTTTGAGGCTGAGTGCGAAGCGGCAGGGATGAGAATCAGCACCTCCAAGACCAAGGCCATGGTTCTCCATCAGGAAAGGGTGGCGTGCCTTCTCCGGGTGGGTGGAGAAGTCCTGCCTCAGGTGGAGGAGTTCAAGTATCTCGGGGTCTGATGGAGCGTGAGATTGACAGACGGATCGGTGCAGCGTCCGCAGTTATGCGGTTGGTGTACCGGACCGTCGTGGTGAAGAAGGAGCTGAGTCGAAAAGCAAAGCTCTGCACTTTAGGTAGTGACCGAAAGGACAATATCGCGGATACAAGTGGCCAAGATGAGTTTCCTCCGCAGGGTGGCTGGACGCTCCCTTAGAGATAGGGTGAGGAGTTCGGTCACCCGGGAGGAGCTCGGAGTCGAGCCGCTGCTCCTTCACATTGAGAGGAGTCAGCTGAGGTGGCTTGGGCATCAGTATCGGATGCCTCCTGGACGCCTCCCTAGGGAGGTGTTCCAGGCATGTCCCACTGAGAGGAGACCCCGGGGAAGACCCAGGACACGCTGGAGAGACTATGTCTCTCGGCTGGCCTGGGAACGTCTCGGACTCCCCTCGGAAGAGCTGGAGGAAGTGTCTGGGGTGAAGGAAGTCTGGGCATCCCTGCTGAGGCTGCTGCGGAAAATGGATGGATGGAGGAGTCTGAATGGCAGATCCAACACATCCACTTCACCGTTTTTCAATACTTTTTGTGTCTCTTGTTTTTACAAAATAGCGACGACAGGGCATCGTTTATTACTTTGAAGCAATTCATTGATTTCTCCGTCACATGTTGCGCTCCATCAGACTGATGCTGATGAAGCATATCAGTGTCGTTTCTAGATGCCAATTTTAGTGATTCTGCTCGCTGACTAAATGCTTTTCTCTTGCTTTCTGATGTAGATGATGAGATTTTATTTAAGGAAGAAATCAAGAATTAGATGTCAAGAACACACTCAATAAACCTTAGAGAGAGGCACGTTAGCCATTGTCTTACGCCAATCTTCTTTTATTTACAGTTTTTAATCACTTTGGAATGGAGATGACTTGTTGCAGTTTTGCAACAGTCTAAAATTACTCCTAGAGGCATGGCCGTTGTCAATAAGGGAGCGATCTGGATTAAAGGTGGATGGGTCAAGCCCATCCTCTGTCTGTTGTTAACTGCCCTGCTTAAGACACGTGAAGGAACCACGGTTGTTGCTCAACACCACTATGAGAAGCAAGTGTGCAAAAGAAGAAACCTTGCACTTGAGTGAACCTACTTGGAATCAGTAGATGTTATCTTGATTCCCAACCTTACTTCAAATATGCAGCTAGATACTGTATGTTCTTAGAATAAAACAGAATATCATGGAATATATTGAGGAACTAACCTAAAACAAATTTTACTTAGAATTATTATTATTATTTAATTATATTTGAATGAGACAAAACAAACACAGTGTGCCATTTTTAATTTTCAGCTCATTATCGGCTTGTTAGTGACTCACTGCTAATTTGAGTACATTATGTTGGTCATTACTGAAATTAACTAGTTTCACATGTCTTCTACACTGCAAAAGCTAATTTCCGAGTGTCGAGAAAATTAGAGTCTATTTTAGACTATTTTGCTAGTTTTAGATATTTTTGCTTAAAATATGACACTATTTTAAGACACTAGCTGTAAGTACTATTAGCCGTCATTCTAGGGGACTGTTTTTGCAGAGCGGAGCAGAGTGGTTTTGGCTCTTTGCTGCAGTGGACACTCATTGATACTGTCTATGATTTGCAACCACACATGTAGGCCCACGCTAGTAAATATCCACCCCTTAGACTTTACTGGATACTCTTTTCATACGCGATCCTGACACCATCACCTGGCACCATTTAATACGCTGTTTGCAGAACCAATTTTTTCTTTAGTACTTTGTCTTTTTGGAACCTTTTTATTTTATATACATATATATCTATATATCTATATATATATATAGAGAGAGAGACACACATACATACGTTTGTATGTATAGATTTGTTTAAACTTCTAAGTGTAATGAACCTGGAAATTGAAAACACGTTAAAAAATAATTAGGGCCCGAGCACCTTCAGTGCGAAGGCCCTATTGTATCTGTAGGAATTTTTTTTCTTTTTCTTTTTCTTTTTCTTCTGACAAAAGGAAGGCCTTTTTGCCCCCCTAAACATGCCCAAAAAGTCACCAAATTTTGCATACAAGTCAGGCCTGGCGAAAAATTTGATATTTAATGGTTTACATTAATGGGCATGGCAAAATGGCGCAACAGCGCCCCCTTGAAAACTTTGTTCCTCAAGCGCCACGATACGGTTTGACGTACATGCACGAAAATCGCTACACACCTGTATCAGAACACAACTTAAAGAAAAGTCTCTTGGCGCCATGGCCGAGACCCAACAGGAAATCAGCCATTTTGAATTAATCGTGTCACTTTGGCGCAATTTATGCCATTCCTTCGGCAGTTAATACGGCCTGAACCGTAACGTGCCCCCAAGTGTGTTATACATCAAAATGTGCGTCTCCATCCTGCGACACCACGCATTACTTTTCTCTTTCAAAAGCGTTACCGTGGCGACGCTAGACGCCAAAAAGCGCACCCACCCTTCATCTGATTGGTTCAGACCGAAAAAACTTTGCGCCTCAAGCCCCATAATACGGTTTGACGTACATGAACGAAAATCGGTACACACCTGTATCATGTCGCAACTTAAAGAAAAGTCTCTTGGCGCCATGGCCGAAACCGAACAGGAAGTTGGCCATTTTGAACATTCTGAATTAATCGCGTAATTTTGGAGCAATATATGCCATTCCTTCGAGAATTAATACGGCCCGAACCGTATCGTGAACCCAGATGTGTTATACATCAAAATGTGTGTCTCCATCCTGCGACACCACGCATTACTTTTCTCTTTCAAAAGTGTTACCGTGGCGATGCTAGACGCCAACAAGCGCACCCCCTCTTCATCTGTTTGGTCCATATTTGATAGTTCCCAAAAGGCACCAAATTTGGCACGCAAGCCAGGCCTGGCAATAAATTAGATATTTCATGGTTTGCATTAATGGTCGTGGCAAAATGGCTCAACAGCACCCCCCGGAAAACTTTGTGCCTCAAGCCCCACAATACGGTTTGACGTACATGCACGAAAATCGGTACACACCTGTATCATGTCGCAACGTAAAGAAAAGTCTCTTGGCGCCATTGCCGAAACCGAACAGGATGTCGGCCATTTTGAATTAACTGTGTAATTTTGGCGCAATTTATGCCATTCCTTCGGCAATTAATACGGACCGAACCGTAACGTGCACCCAGGTTTGTTATACATCAAAATGTGCGTCTTCATCTTGCGACTACGCGCATTACTTTTCTCTTTCAAAAGTGTTACCGTGGCGACGCTAGACACCAAAAGGCGCGCCCCCCCTTCATGTGATTGGTCCATATTTGATAGTCACCAAATTTTGCTCGCAAGCCAGGCTTGGCGATACATTTGATATTTCATGGTTTGCATTAATGAGCGTGGCCTAACGGCTCAACAGCGCCCCCTAGAATACTATTCTCTGCCATAACTTTTGAATGGTTTGACATAGAGAGTTGTGAGTGGTGTCATGGGACTCGATATTGAGTCCTTGACCATAATTGGTGAAAATTAGCTCCGCCCCTTCTTCTGATTGGTTGTCCATATTTCCTGCTATACATTTTTGAATGTTTTGACATAGAGAGTCGTGGGTGATGTCATCTGAATCAGTATTGAGTCCTTGAGCTTCATTGGCCTGAATTAGCCCCGCCTCTTCTTCTGATTGGTTCTCCCTATTTTCTGTTATAACTTTTGAATGGTTTGACATAGAGAGTCGTGGGTGGTGTCATTGGACGCTGTATTGAGTCCTTGACCTTCTTTGGCCTGAATTAGCCCCGCCCCTTCTTCTGATTGGTTGTCCCGATTTTCTACTATAACTTTTGAATGGTTTGACATAGAGAGTCGTGGGTGGTGTCATCAGATTCTGTATGGAATCCTTGACCTTCATTGGCCTGAATTAGCCCCGCCCCTTCTTCTGATTGGTTGTTCCTTTTTTCTGCTATAACTTTTGAATGGTTTGACATAGAGAGTCGTGGGTGGTGTCATTTCTGATATGCTTATGGGGGGCGGTGGCCGTGAGTGCGAGGGCCCGTTCATCGCTGCTTGCAGCTTTAATTCTATTTGAACCTGTCATATGGTTTATTGAATGAATTCAAAGACTAAAGATTTTTTTTATGTGCACTTTAGAAAACCCTTTTTTTTTATATTGGGGCTATACTTGCAGCCATAACATAATTTTATGTCGTATTCCATGTCCTCTGTCAGGTGGCTGTCCGTGGCTCAGCCCACACGATGACTTCTGAACCTCTAACCCTGGTAAACCTGCTGCTGATGCTGCTGATGCTGCTGTCTCCATGGGAACCGCGCTGACCATGAAGAGACAGCTCCATAGACAGAAAGACAGAAAATGTGTGAAGACAGCCGCGAGCTGTGTGCGGTGTGGCGGTGTTGAATACTTGGAGTTTCAGTGAGCGCACCTCAAGTGCTCTGATTGATTTTGCATTGGGTGGCCGGCCTGATGCGACAAGCTGCTGATTTTGTATAATATGTCTTTTTGTGTTACCTGTACTGACCTCTACACATCCTCATTTGTATTTAACTCCTACCTGATAGATTGCACAGCGCTACTGACTTTTTTTGAAGACAGATGTAAATAAAAATATATATAAATTTTATATTTATAAGAAGAATTTCAGATATAGATAACAATGGCTTGTTGTGTACATAGAGATTAATATAGAACAGAAAACACCTGGATGTTAAGGGATATTTGATTCGGTTCGACCTTTACTTGATTGTGATTAAGTGTAGGTTGCTTATTCAGAGTTTGTTGTTTCCTGCAGTGAAGGGGCTTACACGCCCACACTTTTTGCTTTTGAATCAGACTGGTGCAGAGTGTAACCATCCGTCTTTCCCCCCTACACAAGCACATTCTTTTGTTCATGCAAGCTGGGTGGTTTCTTTTTAAGTCGGAAGCAACTATGATGAGAGTTTAAACTGTTTAACAGTCACTCAAAATTCTCCCAGGAAACTGCAGCCCTCGCTCTTTGCCATGTCTAGGTTTGTAATAAATTATGCAGTCTTGGTAATTGTGAGGAAAAAAAACCCAGAATCTTAAGACTACTTCCCAAGTGGATTAAACTATAAATTCAATGCAAGGAGGGACATAGTGATTTTTAGTTCAGCTTCAGTTGCATTTCACCCAGGGGTTAAAAATAATGTTCCTAACAATAAAAGGCTAGAAAAAAAAAAAAGAGAGAACAAAAGATCATCAACTATCCACTTGAACAATGCAAAATTTAACAAGTCATATGCAAATGTTGAACTGTCATGTGCCTTCAAAGGCTTGCTAGTTACCAAATGTGAGTGACTTGAGACTTCCGTCTCAGTAAATAGATAAATAGATTTTTAAAAAATGCAGAAATATTTTTTCTATGTCTGACTTGTAGTTTTAGCATATCTCCAATGAGGATGAGAGATTAAAAAGAGAGAGAATAAGAGAGTAAAAAGAGCGAGATTCGGGCACAACTGATCCAAACATGTGACTCAAATGTAATTCATATTTATTAGAATCATTCTTCCTGAATGCACGCAGCAGCCAGAGAGACAACTGGAATACTAATCAAATGCATTCAAAGTGGTGTAAATGAACCAACTGAAGGGGCTCTTAAATGTCTGTCACACTGTGCCGCATATATTAACTTTCTCTCTCTCACAAACACAAACACACACACACACTCACACACACATACATACACATATATATATGGAAATGTGTTACCTGGGGTTTAATGCCATAGATTGTAAATCACATTTATGTTTGTCTGTGAATATGAACTGTAATATTTTTCAAAATGTGTCTACTACTCACTTCACCTAACTGATTTTGTGAAGGAACTGACTGACATATAAAGCAACAGATGAAATAACCTTAAGATTTGAAGAGTGTGAGTTATTCGGGTTTTTGCTGAAGCAACACGCATGTCAGCGATTGTTTTTACAGTACAATCTTTACACAAATGTGCTAAATTGATGCTGTTGTGTACTGTTTTGGTCCACTTTTCCATTTCCACTGCTCAAGTTGGACAACCTTGTACGTCCAGTGTGCAAAAATGTCCAGTGTGCAAAAATACAACAACAAAAAAGAACACACACACACACATACAGAGACCGCAAACAAGATAAGTGAAGACAGAAATTCGATCAGTGCAGAGTACTTTGTCATTTCTCAGACTGTGGTAAAGCCGAGGTAAGGTTCTAACTTTTTAAAGAAATCTTAAAGTGCAAAAATATATATTTTTCATATACACATTTTATAGATAAATACATTTTCATTGAACAAGAAGTATTTTTAGCTTACAAGTATATAGAAAGCACATTGGATTATATGGGACTGGATAATAAAGTTAACAGTTAGTTGTTTAAAGTTCAGTCTGTTGAGAAATCCTCTTTTCAGATGCAGGGGTTTTTGTGGCAATGGATCTGCACGAGTTTGAGCCACACTTTCCATATCAGGTTGTTAAATACTTTCTCTGTTACCTTCTCTACACTGGATCAACATTTGTGAGTGTGTTTGTGAAGGCACACTGGTGTGCCTGATAGCATCCCGTGCTGTGTAAATAGTCGTTAAATTTGCTTTATCCCAGTTTAACAGCTCTGCTAGTTTAGTGAGCCTAATTGTCATTGTTGTGCAGCAGCATGCGGAGCATCGGGATGCAACAAACTACCTGATATCTACATCTGTGATTTGTGTAAATTAAACCAATGACTGATGTTACACTTACAATGACAATGTGTCATTTTACTCTGCTTTGTCATTAATAATTCCTGTTCTGTACCCAAAAATAAACAGTTTTTAAAAAGATACTGAACTTTGGCACTTTGTGTTTGTCAAAATCTGTAGGAATGAACTTTAGAAGCTCTGTTTTAGTCAGCTAGTGCCTTCTTAATGATAAAACGCTTGGCTTTTGGCTTGTTGGCTATGATCTAATCAAAACCTACTCACTAGGAATACGCAGACGTACAGTGGGGGCGATGAACTTAACTTAACCCCCAGTCCATAGAGCTGGAGCCTGGTGGAAGCTGGGGAGGATGTGACATTTTAGGAGCTGCAGCTTGGCGGAGGAGACACGTCAGACGATGTGTGAGAAACGAGAACCTTTTACTCCTGAAATGGACCAACAACTCAGTGGAATTATTGTAATAAACCATTAAAAAGAGGCTGGAAGAGCTTCTGCCTAATGAAACTTTCAGTTATAGTTTAAGAACAGCCTGATAACAATTAGTTATGCTATGGAACCTGTTTTAATATTGTTTGATTCTAATGCCTCAGATATGAAATACTGCATTCATAAATCATCATTTTTAACTGGTTACTGTTCTGTTTTTTTGCACTGAAGGCCTGCAGCAGGTTGTATATACATCATCTGTCTTTCTCGGGACTTCAGGGTTCACAAATTATTAATGATATGGAAACACTTGAAATAGTAAATACTATGGTTGAAAAAAAAAGGGTTTCAAAAGTGGTCCTATTTTTAACTATGACATATACAGTGTTTTCCCTTAAGTAGGTTTATTATTATTGAAGATGTCTTACCATCTGATAGTTTCATGTATAGGCTACTTTACCACCTCTTTATTGTTGCTTCAAAATATTCATGCTGTTTGAAATAATCAAATCCAAGGATCCATCTTTTTTATTCCATTGTACTAGCTGGAAATGTCTTTAGCATCACTTTTTAAATGTTTTCCTTATAATTTAGTAACACATTTGGTACCTTTTGCATTATTAAGATCTTGAATAAAGTAGACAGAATACATTAAAATATAATACTAATAAAAGACCATAATAAAATGCATTATAATACTACAAAAAGGAATTGATGCGCTGCAGGCTTCATTAAAGTTTTGGCTGTACTTATCTGCTCACAGGCCACAGCAGAGAGCATAAAATAAACAACCCCTATTCCTATAAAGTTGGGGAGATGTTTAAAACATGCATGATAACCGAATACAATGATCTTCAAGTCTCATACATCAATATGAAATTCATAATTGAACATATAAAATGTTTAAACTGAGATCTTATGCCATTCCTTGAAAAATACAGTATCAACTCATTTTCAACTTGAGGAAAGCAATATGTCTCAAAACAGTTGGGAAAATGGCAGCTGGAGGTGCTAAAATAAAAACACAGGAGGGGTATGCTGCAACTACGGTCGTTTAGTTAATTGGCCACAGGTCAGTGATATGATTAGGTTCATAAAACAGCATCTTAGAGAAGTAAAGATGGGCAGAGATTGGTGAATCTGTGAACAACTTTGTTTAGAGATTTTGAAACAGGATTAGAACAATGTTCAGAGGATGCTGGATGTTCCTCAGTTTAAAGTCATGAAGACTTTAAACATCTGGTCATATGGAGAATAATATAATGACAAGATTACAAGAATCTGGAGAAATTTCTGTCGATACCTGTTATCTTAGAGACATCAGGCATTACTGCATTAAAAACAGTTGTGTGCAATTCACATTGGTACGTAGATTAGAGCTCTGTTGTGCAAAGAAGAAGCTCAACAGTTCAACATGATCCAGAAATGCCTTATCTTTCCAAAGCTCGCTCAGGATTGTCAAATTCAAATGATTTTCTTAAGATGGAAAATTTCTTCATTTTCAACAACACAAATCATTGCATTCTGTTTTCATTTACATTTTCACCCAGCACTTTTATAGAACTGGAGTCCCACACAAAAATGCTGCTTATCTTAACATAAAATGATGTAATGCATTGTTTGTTTTATTTCTTCACAAGTTTTTTTTGTCTGAGTGCTGGTAAAGCATGCTTCAACACGCAGGAGACTGGAGTGATGAGAAACTTAAGTAGATATTATATGGGAATGTGGCTGCAGGTCTTTGGCCTCTGGGCCTGTGAGAGATTACCGTGATTGGATTGGCATGGTCAGGAATTTGGCACGGGCTGCTATGCTGGCTCAGAGAACTGCCGCAGGATGATGGGAAATAAAGACATAACTGCATGCAAATTTCCACAGAGAGGAAGATGCAGCAAGAGGGAGAGGAGGCTCAAATGACACAGACTGGGGAAAAGTGTTCCCATCCATCCCTCATCCTTACGTTGGCACATCTGGGACTTACCGATACTGAATGTTCTGCACGACCCTCAGCACTTTTTTTTTTTCTTACCACCTCTCTGACCTGATTTGATTATTTATTTGATGCATTTCATCCAAAAAGGCAAAGGGCCAGCAAAGTCTACAAATCCTTGAATGTACAAACACAAAGACTGAAAATCTAACGCCAGATGGGGTTAGATGTGAGCTAGTGCTGAGTAAAATATATAGGAATGATCTAAGGCAAAGAGAGAGAGCAACAAGGAGATTTACAGACTCCTCTACATAAAAGCTTACTTTTTTTTTCTCTGCTGAACAATTTCCTTCTTCTGTGCCCCTACTAACAAAATCAGGGCTCTGATTGTTTTGCATGTTGCCCAGGGTTATTAGGGAGGTTTAAGTTGATAATCTGATGTAGCTAGTATTTGCAGCTTTCAAGGCACACATCAATTTACTGACACATCAGATTACATACAAATAAGTCTTGACGTAAACAATCTTGTTGATAAATCCAGCAATCTATGATTTATTATCATGCGCATGATGAATAAACGCACATTAAAGCTCTGCATCCTACAATAGGGAAACTACCTAGATACCCCAGCATCTGATCCATGAGAATATGAACAGTCCTTTGTTTCTGAATGCTTCTGGTCACATAAAACAATCGTGAATATCAGTTGCTGATAGATAAACGTCAGTAATATGACATTGTAGTCTAAATTTGGACCGGGTGTTTAGGACTCATTTAATGTGGAAAGCTGATAGCATCCTCAGCGGTTGGCAGCTTCCTCGTCCACAGTCTCTAATAGCAACATCGGGGCAGTTCTGCTGAGGCCATCAAGGATTAAGTGTCTTGCTTGAAGGCTGGTTTAACTTCATTTACTGTGTGAAAGGAGAGACCTGAATCATATAAGTCATTTTAACACCCTTGCATTTTTTTTTTAATTTACTGAATAATAAACAAAAGCACAGTCTCCGTTATCTGACATGACAGCGAGACTAAGAGCCTACAGCTAGGATATCATATCGGTTTTGGGGGTAAATAATGTCTCGCACAGAAAGATAAGTGAATCACTACCTGTATTTAACCAATTAAATAGGTAAGATCCTCCAATTTGAAAACATTCTGTGATAATTTTTTTTTCAGCAGGGAACAAGTTATTTAACCCACAACTTTTAATTCCTTAAACAATTACATCAGAAGACACATTAAGTGGTTATGAAAGAGATTCTGCTCTGGTTCATAAGGGTTCAATCAGCCAATAATAACCAATAACCAACTGTAGCCACCCGAGTGCAATAACCTGTCTCTTTGAAAGTGCATAGCTTTGCCCGCTAAATACCTCACGTATTTTAGCACATGTAAATATTATCAGTTTTTTTGTGTTTACTATTTTATCTCTTGTACATTGCTAATTTTTCTACATTTTATATTGCTCTTTTTTTTTTATTATTTAGCTATTTATTGGTTATTTCTCTTTGAATTTTTTTTGTATAAACCGTTGAGCGTGTGTGTTTGTTTGGCTGCTGCACGATTGCATTTCTCCTCTGGGACATCAATAAAGTCTTCTATTCTATTCTATTCTATTCTATTATTGGTGTGCATCACACAAAAACAACAACATTTGCTGAAAGTGCTATTTTTGTATTTAATATAATTGTTCTCTTATATTGGGCTGAAACTAAGGACCTTGAGTAATAAATTCTGTATACCATCTCACATAACACACATATGTACTGGTATGACAATAAAGCATCCTTGAATCCTTGAAAATTGAGGAAAGAATCAACGTATTGTTTGAACTTGGATTAATAGTGGCAAACAATCATCTTCAAGGAAGATATGTGGCAAGAATTAAATAATCTTGAATGAATGTGTTCAGAGAACATTTCACCTTTTGATCAGAGTAAACTGTTTTCACATATGCTATGTGAAGAAAACAAAAGGTATTGAAATACCTTTTTTATGAATTGGTATTGAAAATAAACTCATTGTTGGGGAAATTACAAAAAAGTCTTTAATAAGTGAATAAATACTGAACTCTGGGGCAAAGAAGAAGAGTCAGATTTACCCTGTTCTAAAATGTGAGAAGAGCGGAGGATGAGTGACTCATCCATCATGACTAGTGTCTACCATGTGAGCCTGCGGGTTTATGATCTGGGGTTGCATCAGTTGCTCAGATTTAGTTTCTGCTGTGTTATATATCCGTAAAAATGGGGTGAGTTTACTGTCCAAATACACTGAATTACTAGATTTCTCCAACAAAGTGTTGTTGTTTTTTTTATTCTGAAATGACAATGTCACCTATCATGTGGTTAAAATTGTGAAACAGTGGTTTAAGGAGAATGAAACATCATTTTCACACACAGAGTCGCCACCACCTTTACCCCGCTGCAAATACTTGTGGAGAAGACTGTTTTTTCCCCTCAGCAACATCTTGGTGAGAAATTATTTTTATTATGGATGGAAAATAAAGTTGTGTCATAGGATAAAGTTAATGAAGCTGTGCTTAAGCACATCCATGGTGTACTGAAAGTGAAAGGTGGTTCACCAGAATATTAGGGATCATGTGACTTTTTGAGAACTCCTGCCAGTGGCTGGAAAAGGCTGCCCTGAAGGACAGCAGGAGACATTAATCACAGCAGCACAAGAGCAGGCTATGAGCAGCAGAGCGACAGAGGCCAGGGCTGACCACACCAGACAAGACCCCAGCTACAGTCTGTCCAAAGATGCCCTGGAGACATACTAGCACATAATAGCGGGATGCAAGACGCTGGCAGGTAGAGCTTATACAGGATACACAACAAAGTTAGCGGCTGTAGTGTAACCGAACATCTGCACTGAGTATGGGTTGTAAGCAGGACTCGAGTTGATGGGGGATGAGGGGGGATGGCATCCCCCCTGAAATAAAAACGGTCAAAATCATCCCCCCTGTAAAACTGACATCCGTCCTTTCCATCCATTATGTCATTTCATCAATGAATGTGGTTTTACTGCTATTTCAACATTTAGAAACATCACCAGAAAAATAACTTATTTGACATTTTCACCTGTTTCAAGTACATTTTCACTTGAAATAAGTAGGAAAATCTGTCAGTGGGACAAGATTTATCTTCTTATTACAAGCAAAAAAATTGTTGTTTTTTCCAGTGATGAGTCTTGTTTTAAGTGTAATGACATGTTTTTACTAAAATGAGACATTTTAACTAGAAATAAGACAAATATTCTTGTTAAGATTTTGAGTTTTTGCAGTGATCCATTTTACTTATCCTGTGAAGGACAGAGTCATATTGATAAGTTCAGAAAACTGTTTTTTATTGTTGTGTTTTGATGTATTTGATGTAAGCCCAGTGGATATTTAAAGCTTACAGAAGGCTGCATTTAACTGCTGCTATGTCATTCCTGCAGTATTTCTGCAGGTGTTTTGGTCAGTGCTATTATTTGTAATATATTATATTATTTGTAATCAGCACAAATTATCTGTCCCCATATGATAAAATCCACCATCCCCCCTGAATTGTTTTTACAACTCGAGTACTGGTTGTAAGTCTCAAAGTCAAGACACCTCCAGAAACAACGCAACATTGTGATGGTCAACAAACTCCAGAAGATAGCGTTGGTGATTGATGACGCGATCCCAAGTGGCAGCAACATCAAGACAAAGGGATGCAAGGATCTTGATAATAAGTCACAAGGGTTGAAGAAAGAGATAGGGAAGATGTGGAGGGTGAAGACAGCAGTGGTGGCGGTGGTAGTGGGAGCCAGTGTCTCCAGCAGATCCTAGGAACCACATCCGAGATCTCCATCCAGAAGAGCACAGAGCAGCAAAAATACTGCACACTGTAAGGTGGTGCATATGAAATATCTGCTGTAAAGCAGAGTTTTTAGCATGATGTAAACACAGAGAGAGAAATAAGTAAGTCTAACTGGAACATCTTTGTATTTTTCTGACCCTTAATATGCACATTGGTACAAACCATATCAAACAGTGTGCTACTGCAGTGGAGCACGGCTCCCTGCAGGGACCAGTGAGAGCACCATGGGGGTCGGGCAGGTCCGGGAGCTGCTTCAGCGCTGCTGCAGTCGTGGACTCCTCCGATTCTGTCCAGACTGTTTGAACTGCCACTATTAAGCAGATGTAGTAATGCCGCGTTCCATTTGTCCTCGGAAGTGGGAATTTCCCAGTTCCCAGTCGGATTTTTCAACTGGAACGCCCCTCGAAGTGGGATTTCCCACTGGGAAAGTGGGAGAGTCTTCACCACCCCCGAGTTACCATTCCAAGATGGCTGCCCCGGTTGTAAACAGTAGAAGAGAGCTCTGTAAAAATTAGTAGCACTTCTTTCTAGTTTTGGTCACACTAGATCAGTCATATACAAGTATTGTTCAGTATATATGCTGCTATAGTGTACTTCACATTTTTCATGTGGTATATGCAAACTACAAACTTGTTTTCCGACTTTGTAACTGGAACGCTGATAGCTCGGCTGTGACGTCATTCCCAGTTCCAAATTCCGACTTCCGAGGTAAATGGAACGCAGCATAAGACCTTTAGGCGCAGAACCTCCAGGAGGCTTTACAGCTTCTTATCACAATCCATCGCACTTTTGAACAATTGTTTACCAGAGCCAAAACGTAAAAAAATAGCCACAATAAGCATTTTTGTTAGAATACACCTTAGAAATGCCTTTAGAATGTGCTTGCGTAGCAAAATGACTAAAATTCTATGTTATTCCTTTCTATTCTGTTCTTTTCTTTTCTTCATCAGCTCTCCTGTTTCATCCAGTCTTCCTGTGTCCATACTATTCTATAGGTGTTATCAGCGCATGTTTTTGCCGGAACATATCTAATCTGCCGTGAGCGGGCCGTTCGTGCCAATTCATATTGACAAAGCAAACGTCATTACAAGCTGTTTACTTGAACAAGCCGCAGCCTCAAATCCAGATTCACATGCAGCAGACAGATAAGGACTCAAATGAAATTTATTAACTTACATATTGACAAACAGAAATTGCTGCTTGGCAGAAAGTTGAACAAAGTCCCAAAACACAAAATCAAACTAACTTGTAAAAACAAAATGTGAAACGGGTTGGGACATATCTGAACTATTGACATATTGAATTATATAAACAGTACCAAACAAAGACAACGAGGTGGAAGGAAACAAAAGAGACACGGTAGAATTCATCCATGGAGAAAAAAGAGCAGCCTACACATTCTAATGTTTTACACATCAGGATTATTTGTAAAGAATTTGGTTATTTCAAGGTCTTAAAATGAGGTCAATAGAACTTCGGATGAACAACAACACATGAAATATTACTAATGTATTTACGATTTTGAAGAACTAACTCAACTCTCAGGGCTTTCAGATAAATCAAAAGCTTAAGTAGAAGTGTTTATCGTCAAATTCACATTATTATTTTTTTCAGTAGTAAAAAAAGCACTGAATACCTTTAAAAAAGCAGGATGTTTGGCCGTCACTCATTGCTGGTTGTGTTAACAAAATGCCAATGAGGAAAGACAGCAAAAATCATTATACAGAGACAATTGCTCTTGCCTATCAATCTCAGTAAGGATATAATACTGTACATTTCCATATAATTATGAGCCCTTGTGAGACAGATTATTCTAATAATGTTTTAGCTTAGCATGTTAAACAAAGGGCGGGGTGATAATACCAAACAAGTGCCATTGTGTGACTGTTCAAATTGTCTAAAGCACGCTCATTGTTTTAAACTCATTATAATTATTATCAATACTCCATAATTTAGCAATCCCACATGCCATATTAAGCTGCAGTTTACTGCTTCTTTGCATCTGCTAACCAACATCTTGTAAATGTATGTAAATTGGCGATGGAGGGGGCAAGTGTCTGGTGTGGGGAGCTTAGCAGCATAGGTTAGGTTTGCTATGTTCGACAGATGACATCAAAGTGAATGTTTTGAAAGTCTATTTCTTGGTTTCTTAAAGGGGACCTATTATGAAAAACACATTTTTTCTTGCTTTAACATATATAAAGTGGTCTCCCCTCAGCCTGCCAACTCAGAGAAGGAGGAAAGCAACCAAATTCTGCAGTGTCTCTACAGCCGCCCGGATGAGCCGTCCAGTGTGATGTGGATCTACGAGCCGTTCAGATTCTGCTCCTGTCGTTACGTAACGACGGAGCAATTTCCATAGGTTGGCCGAGGCGTGAAACCACCCCAACAACTAACTCCGCCAGCCGGAGCTTCCGCCATTTTTTCATAGCGGTGTATCCAGCCCCCGAATCTCGCACTCAGAAGGCACGCCGATTTTTCCCAGTGGCCAGCCGCGGTACTGCAACAAAAAATCCCATGTGGCCCAGAAAGCTTTTTTCCCATAGACCGCAATAGTAAAAGAGAAGCCTCTAAAACTGTTCACAGGACACCTCCAGCTGTAATCACAGTTAATTACTAATCTTTGTATTCTACATTTTTAAGTCATGGACTTTATATCCGTCAAAAATGTTATATAACGGCCAGAAAAGTCAAAGAAAAGTCTCTTTCTGGGCGTGTCCGTGCATTCCACGGATGTATTATATTAATATATATTATGTAATTATATTATATTAATACATTAATAATATATGTAATACTATACATGTAATAATATACATTAATTAATATATTATATTAATACATATTATATTAATATTCACGTCATTGGAAGTCAGGAACTTTTTCAGCGTATGCGCTGAGAGAGCAAATTGCATTGAAATGAATGGGCGGCCATTTTCAATTTCCCATCCAGTTTTTATTAATACATCCATGGGTGTATCGCGTCAGGCAGCCAATCAGCACAGTGCCTCATTATCATAGCCCCGCCCACTCAGAATCCCTCAGAAGCAGAAGGAGGTTAGAAACGGGGAAGATAAAGACATGGCTTAGAGACTGAATTTCTAATTTATTTAGCAAAAACAATCAAAAGCTTGTTTTCAAGACATTCAATGCCTGTTTAAAATAGGTATCAGATGCCATAATAGGTCCCCTTTAAGTTTCTTGTTGACACTGCATTGTTCCTGCCAATCCTGATTGTTAGTGCCTGTGTCTCACCAGCCCTGTGAGAATGCCTTGTCTTGTCTTTCCTTTTCCCCTGCTGTCCGTCTGTCCGTCCATCTTCCGTCTCTCCATCCGGTCTGTTCACCTGTCCACATGTCTCCCCAGTGAGGAGGGAGGCCGGACTGGACCGAATCCGAGTTACAAAGACCTTCAATTTAAACAAAAAACACTGCGAGGGCAGAAATCCAAAAATAACAGCAACAACAAACCAAAGAAGCTCCACAAAATTACTCTAACCAGATGTACAAACCACCAAAGATGGCCCCTCTGGATATGCGAAAGTATTTGTGAGATTATCTGTCTAACAAGCACTGTTTCATGAGACAGGATAATGATCCCATGCAAATCTAAGATATTATGACTAAAAATAAGATGACGCAATCTCACATTCAAAATCTAGGTCTGAACCTGAGAGCCGCCGGGGAGAAAACCGCTGCCCACAAACCTCAATAAACTGAAGCAATGTTTTAGAGAGGGTTGTGCCAAAATTCCTCCATAACAATGTCAGCAACTGAAAATGTCCCACAGAAAATAATTACCTCAAGTTATTACTGCTGAAGGTGCTTCTACAAGCTGATAAATGATGTTGCATGTTCAGTCTTTCACTACAGCTTCTGCATTTTTTATTAGTTTTTGTAAAAAAAATAAAATAAAAAATAGTGACACTGTGTGTATCTAATAAATGTTAAGACTTATTTATGACTAGATAATTTAGATCATGTCAGTATCATAACTAGATACTGAGGGAGGGGATAACTGCGGTGGAGGTATGGCAATCACTAACTGTGCCCAGATGTGGAAGCAAACGTAAAAAGAAAGCACAACTAACAAAATAAATACTTGATTGGGGCTTTGAATCTAAAACTATCTTGTTAAATTTTTAAAAAGATAGCGGATTTGTCTAAATTTGGGATCTTTTATGAAGTTATCAGTTCATCGACAGTTCAACAAAGTCACACAGCAACATCAGAATCTGGCAAAGGGGGCATTCACTGACCGATATGCACCACAAGAACCTGTTCTGCAGAATCTTTAGCAACAGATCTTTATAAAGGTTCACTTCAGTTCTCGTGTGGTTAACAGCTCAGCATAATTATTTATGACTGGGGGATTTGTTCAGACGTGTAGCTGAGCTGCTTCGGTCTGGACCATTATGTCGAAAGAGAGAGATTGCCATTCCTCGAGCTATTTCCAAAAGCGACATATTCTATCAGTCTAAATTTAAAAATGACAAATTGGCCATCAGTTTTGATGTGAGGGCTTTCAGGTCGTGGCAGGTTTACATTGAACTGGATGCAATAATGCCTGTCTTTCCTCGTCATTGCTGAGAAGTTTAATGATGGATATCTGAGACTGACAGTAATAGGTATACCATTATATTTTAATCATCACTTTTTTATGTGTTTGTACCTGTGTGAGTACAGAATCTATCTGCTAGCAAGCGGGGTGGCATCGTCGACTGTATAAGAAACTAAAATACACTGGTGTTGCTCTGTTGCAGTTTATTTGAGCTTTGTTGCCGCAGATGCCACCCAGACGGATTGACGCGTGACTCAAGAGCACAGATGGTCTAAAATCTTCTAAAAAAGGAAATGTGGGATTTAAGTAAGAGCGAGCAGAAGAGAAAATACTTCAATGCAGCACACGCTCACAGGCCGCTACACAGGTCGCAGCAGGCTAAGCTGCTTTGTCTTTCATTATTTTTCTCTCTGACATCTTCACACTTGAATGCATCACAGGCATGCACTTCAAAATGCAGAGCCTTTTGATGTATCTGCACGATACGAGCAGACTGGATGTGTGAGAGCATGGAGAGTAAGGTGAGAATGATCTCAAAGATGAAGATTTTTGTAAAATAATGAGCATTAAAGCATCAAGATTTAGACGGGTGGTGTTAAAAGAGGCCTCGTATGATAAATGAATATTTGGCCTAATTTAGTTACCTGAACTGGACTTGACATTTGCTCACTTCGCACCATGCTTCCGGAAGATAAAAATCAAAAGATACAAAACTCGCTGAAGACTGAATTTGGAAGAAAAGTCTCATTTACTTCTGTTATGTAACCTGGGAATGAAAAGTAGCAAACAGGCTGGCTTCCTGCTGCGTCTGACAGTGTTTTGAAATAACTGCCGCTGTAGCTTTAGCCAACACTGAAATCTTGCTCTTTCGAGGTGCCAAGGAGACAGTCAAGATGATACTTGTGTTCGCTCACAGACAATATCCACATTGTTCGCAATGAATTCATAACCTGTAAAGAAGAAAACATGTCTCGTATGAGTTAAAACCAGTTTCCAGTGTTTCTTTCTGGCATTGATTTCCTTCATAGATCCTTTATACGGTGAAATGTTTGTTTAGGAAAAAAGAAAAAAAATCTCATCAGAAAGTTGATGTATCAACACATCTCAAAAACAGAAAGACACCAGTGTTTCACTGAGAGTCTGGTATGCATGTTTGTCAGATTTTCCTCACTGATATAAGGTGACATAGTTCTCCTCGGGACTCAGCAGGCTGGCATGTGCCAACTTCTCCTAAAACAACAATCCTCGCAGCGTTTATCCAACTAAGGAAATAAGTCACTGGCCGGATTAACACTCAACCTGACATGACTCTAAGTGTGTGGAGCGGAGCATTACTGTGTGTCTGTGTGCAGGATTAGGTAAAAGCGGAGTGCAAACATTTTCCCTTTAAGCCGGTTTCCTGGTGACTGTTTGAAATTTATGTTGGCACACATGCCAAAGTTTCCCCCATTTAATTGAAATGTAAGCTGGCACAGATGTTTAGGTTATAATTAACATTCTGTTCTCCATAATATACTCACAAATGTTTCCTCTGAATCCAATTTAAAATAGCCTTTTAGTCATTGCAGTGTAAAAATAAAACTACAATATCTGGGTGCTATTCTAGTTAAATGTGATACGTTCAAAAAGATATCTTTGAGCATGTGTTGTCAAATTCATCCACATACAATCACGCCTCACTAAATTACTATTATTTACAGTCGTTTCATTTTTTTTTTAAATAAGGCGCCAATTAACAACAATTGCACATGATTAGTAACAGTATTCATCCTGTGTATTTTAGGCCAGTCATACGTAATGTGTTTAATTGTAGGGGAAAAGCTATGATTGAATGATTTATCCTTGTTTTGAGTGATCTGTATCTCCTCCCAGAACCGAGGTCCTTCTCAGGTAGGAAATGTTGGCAAACTCCTGCTGGGAGGGGAGAAAACCTCCACGTTGTGGAGTCCATGTGCAGTGCATTCAAATTAATGGCTATCTGACTCATAGCACTGGGTGTTCGTGTCGTTATTCCAGACAAATGAAGTGATGCCAGTTGGTTGGATGACCACAGGGCTTACTGAGACACTTTTTATGATGACGAGTCAAATTCTTTTCCATAACTAAAAAAGAAAAGGCTGCCTGACAACTGGGAAGAGAGGTTTTAAACTCTGCGGTCAGACACGTTTGAACTAAAATACATAACAACTTCACTCTGGGATTTCCCACTAATATTCCCCATTACTAACAGACACTTAGTGAAAACTGGAAAAACATTTTCCTCAAAGATAATTCAGGCAATGATGTAGCTATTTATTTTTCTGTTAATTAGACCGGTTTCCACCCAGACACAGATGTGAGCATCCACATGTGCTTGTTTAGCATCCGACTCTGAAGCCACTTTAACTGATATCTGGCACCACAGATTTGATACTTCCCCACAAGACTTTATAAACTGTCTGCAGGGATTTGCTCCCATTCTGCCAAAAGAGCTTCAGTGTGGTTGGCTGATCATGAAGATTCATCTTAAAAGGTTCTGGATGGGTTTGAAATTGGTGCTTAATGGAAGCCAGACGAGTTTCAGATCGAATAATATTTTCTGGGATGACAGATGAAAATTAGCCAGCAACTAAAAACCTGCTATAATTAATCTTTTTTATAACTTTAAGGTTCTTCTCACAAATAAACAAATGCAGTCATAAAAATATTGGCTCTCATACAGCAAAGACTAAAAAAAAGTCTCTACTGAACTTTTGGCACAATCTTGGAATTTATCGACTGTTAAACTTATAAATGATTACATTTTAGACTTCTTTTCCGAGCTATTCCGAGCTATTGCTCTCCTGCAAAAGGCAGAGTTGTGTTCCAGTGAATGTATTTGAATTCTGTAGATGACAATCCTCTGACATTGTCTAATGTTCAAACTAAATGGTTTGCTTTATGAACATTTCTTTCATGCACTCTACCCATTAAGTCGCAACCATTCTGTCATTATTATTATAACTTTGAAATGAATGAAAACTCAATCCATAGAAAACATGATTGCAACTGACTGTGAGCTAAAATACCTAGTAATTTTGTTGTTGTATGTTGTCCCCCATTAATAAAAACACTTTCAGGGATATATTGGCTTTAGATCAATTACGGTACCTTATTTCATCCATCACCTCCTAGAATATGTGCACACTGTGTTGCATGCATTTACTTGCAGAGAAGAAGAAGTGCCCATTAATCTCAACAAATGACCTCAGTTTCAACTTTGAAGAGAATGAGATTCGTCTGATGTTGGAGGGCTGCAGGCCGACTCAGCTCTGCATCAGTCAGGAATTATTCCACAAAATCCTTTTAGCTTTGAAATTCTGTGCTGGAGGATCCAAAGTCTAGAGAGACAATACCTTCAATCAAAGCCATCTTTTATCAAAGCCTTTTTCTAAACTGTTTTAGAGGTGTGCTATAGACAAATTATTTGCAATATATTACTTTATTGCAGCAAGGTAATAAATATATGCAGATCATTGTGGCTTTGACGTTTCCAGAGGTTGTCTGATCATTTTCAATGAAAATCATCTCCACTGGATCACAGATTTTTACTTTTTTACTTATTTATAAACACATTTAATCTGACATTTGTTGATTTTTTTTTGGATATTTATTGAAAAATTGAAAAACAAGTATAACGATATTTATTCAGACCAACACCAATTGATTTTGATATTTTAAAACACATCTAGAATGTGATGTCAGCAAAACACTCAAAGTTGATGGAGAGATAAATAAAAAGGACAAATTACACCATCTGGAATATTTTGCAACCAGTAGATTAACTGATGGTGATGGCGTCCGGATTGGATATAAAGGGATGATCCGCCTAAGCCATCAGCTGTAGTTGCACAGCAGATCTTGATTTAATGCCTATATCCATTTTTTGAATGAATTGCTTGCATCACATTTTTAATAGTTCTCCATCTAATGCCTACATTTACACCGCACACCCAGAGCCGGATTAACGCAAAGGCAAACTAGGCATGTGCCTAGGGCCCGATTGACAGGGGGGGCCCAGACAGAGGGACAAAAAAAAAAAAAAAAAAAAAAATTTTTTTTTTTTTTTTTGTCTGCACACATATTAATGGTTGATAACATCCCGGTAAAAACCTAAGGCATATATATATGTACATTATTACTATATTTAGTATAAATACATATATATATATATACATACATACGCACAGGGCCGCCGCAAGGGATGTGCGAACCGTGTGACTGCACGGGGCCTCGCGCCCCAAGGGGCCTCGCGCCCCAAGGGGCCTCGCGCCCCAAGGGGCCTCGCGCCCCAAGGGGCCTGGCGCTATGGGCCATTTTTTTTTTTCCCCAATTTTTTTTCGTTTTTTTTTTCCTTTTTTCCCTTATAAATATCAACAGTCACGTTCCATTACAGACCTAAATGTGTACTAGTCTGTGCATATCAATAAATATATGTGCAATGATGACGCGTGTCTGTTGTTCAACTGATCAGACCAAGCGCAGACACAAGCTGCTCTGATCCAGACGGGTGGAGTTGGAACAAACTGTCACACAATGTCGAGAGAACGAGACAGATTCAGGAAATTTCCATCAGGGGATGAAAAAAGAAAAAACAAAAGAAAATGGAAGAGTTTAATGCCTCTCTGAAAGGCTCGTTTGATAAATTTGTTACAAAAATCACCGATCCGCCCGGGTCTCAAGCAGCCGTGGGGCCCCGCGTCGAGGCAAGCCCAGATGATGATGAGGCAGGGGAAGGTATCCAGTATTTTGCTAATTGGAGAGTTAAAATTGCGCATATAGACACCCGATCCGACCCGAAAAACCCAAAAATTTCGCGCGCGTGAGCGTAGCGAGCGCGCGAGGGCCCCCCCGGCCATTTCACACAGGGCCTCGCAAATCTCCCAAACGGCTCTGCATACGCATACGCATACATACATATACACATACAGACATACATACTACAGCACACTTTGTCTTACTGCAAATTTTATTGGTCTTTGTAGATTTGACTTCTTATTTAACTATTCAATTTAATCAACACATTTAATTAAGATTTTCTGCAAAATGCTCACAATCGATAAGATAAGGATAATTTAATAGCATTTAATAGAGCGTTGTAATAACGTATAAATAATAAAAATCTAAAAATAGTCTGATAGACTAATATACAACACATGAATTATTTTGGAATACAAAGAACCAACTTGACTATGACTATGCTATGTAAAATGTGAATTAAGTTTCATTAGTAACTTTGGTAAGTTTAAGGTTTCATAAATAACATCGATGGAGGGGGGCCCAAAAATCCCAGTCTGCCTAGTGTAGTCCATTTATTTAATCCGGCTCTGCGCACACCGGTTATCAGCTGGGAATTAACATACAAAGTAGATGGACTTGGCTACCGACCTGGAAAAACTGTTTTAAATGAATGCAGGTTGTGGCCCTCTTAAAGTTTCATGAGACACAACAGGACATATTATCCAAGTCATCTCTTTTCGAGGTATTCTTGAGGATCACCAAAGAATAAAACCCATTTTAATGTGAAAAACAAAAAGGAGAGTCAGTCCACCCGTGTTTACTACTGTTGCATTTTCAAGGGCGTAGAAGTTGCTTCTTAGAGTGAAAATGGTGTTTGTTTTTCCTGCTAAGACAGCAAATGCAAATGCATCTATCTGCTTCATATCTCATCTGACACCTAAAACCAATCTGAGAATTTCCAAGAGAGAAAAACAACAGCAACAAAAAAACAATCAGAGTTGGATCACTTCAACCCCACAGAGTGAACGCAGTCTTTGCCCAGAAAGGAAGACTCTTTACTGAGACCCAGACTTTAAATGTAACATGTCATAAGTATGCCGGTCCATTGAGCAACATCACACATTTCACATTCATTTCATACTTTCCCTTCTTCCCTTCTGTTATCCTGCAGGCTTTAAAGCAGCACAGCATGCGTTCCATACATGTTCAGCACATTTTACAGGTCTTTATTTCCCCTCCATTCTCGCTTGTGAGTCCTGTATCAGTTTAAAAATACACAGTTGTGTTTGGATGCTGCAAAATATAAGGATAGCAATAGAAGAAATGTGATTAAACATCATACATTACATACTTTCTTCCCTTCTAAAGGGGAGTTTTTCTTTGGCACTGTTTGGCTCAAGGTTTTTCTCCCCCTCTGGGAGTTTTTACCTGCCATTGTTTATGTATATGTAATAATTGCTCAGGGGTCATGTTATGGGTCTCTGGAGAGCGCTTACAACTTGTGTTGCAATAGATTCTATATAAATAAAATTGAATTGAATTGAATTGAATACATTCCAGTGCTCTTCAGTAAACTTTTTGTCGGCTCACAAAGAAGCTGCTGTAACAAAAGCAACAGCTCCAGGATCTATTGCCATCTCAAAATCTGAAACCCTCGATTGTGTAACTTGTAGATGTGGACACACATATCTATGATATGTTTTCTCGTCAGACGGTGCTCAAAACTGCTTAAAAGAATCATCAATCAGTTCAAAGAAATCAATACTTCTCAAAATAATCTGGGAATGAGCTCCTGTCTTTCAACACCACGGTGCGTATTTGCTATGACAAAGATTCCCAGTGTCTGAGGAAACCTCACTGCGTAAAGTCCGAGGCTGGAAACCGCTGCTGGGTGCACGTGACCTTTGAGCACTCTGGCGACACCACATGAGAAACCCTCCCGCCACAATGATAAATACAGCCACATAGGCTGCGTTTGGAGAATTTTGAAAGCCATTGTCGCTCAACACAGTCCACCACTGCATGGAGAAACGTAACCTGAGACGGTATTACACAAGATGGAGGCCAAACAGCAAGTCTCAGTAGAAAACGGGCTGATCTCAGACGAGGAGCGGACACATGTTGGTCAAATGAGTCAAAGTTACAGTTTGCTTTCAGGAAAAAAAAAAAAAAAACTGTTGTTGGGTTCTACATGGCAGATATGATATAAACCACCCAGACTGTTATCACAACGGCGCCATCCCTGCGCTCTCACAAGAGCTCTGACAAGTCAGGGTCAGGACAAAACATCTGAGGGTGTCCGGGAGTGTCTGATACTTGGATGTTAACAATGGGCCCTTTGGACGCTGTGGGTCGTGCGGTGCGGCTAGGTTGCCTCCCACAGATGCCATCAGGTCCCATCAGATGGGTATCTGGTTGTTGTGTCCTTCCAGGCAAGGCAAGGCAATTTATTTATAAAGCACATTTCACATGATGAGCATGGACTCAATGTGCTCAAATACATAAACAAACAAACAAAATTACAGGTTTACAATAACAGAAACAGACAAAAGTACCGTATTTTCTGGACTATAAGCCGCTACTTTTTTCATAGGTTTTGAACCATGCGGCTTATACAAATGTGCGGCTATTCTGTGGATTTTTCTTCCACCGCTCGGGCGCTCTAACCGGAATTAGAATAAAAACTAAGACAAAATAAATGCAAAGAAGAATACGCTACTTCTTCTTTAGCAGATAGAAGTAGAAGCAGATTTCAAACAGATAAATAGATACATAAATACTGGTTATTTTCTCTTGGTTCTGTCCAGTTTTAATCAGCAAAGTTGCTGCCGTGTTAAAAGACACTGTTAGGAAAGGATCTATTTAGGTACAAACATGTACATCATTTACAGTTCAAAATGGTTCTGTACATGTAGTAAATATCTAATCTAACAACATAAATATTTGCGGCTGAAATATCCTTTTTTTTAAATAGAGCGGATGCGGCTTATATACAGGTGCGGCTTGTATATCTTTTTTTATTGTTTTTTTACAAATAGAGCGGATGCGGCTTATATACAGGTGCGGCTTATAGTCCAGACAAAGGTATGTCAAGAGAAAAACAACAATAACAACCATAATTCCATTTTAACTAAAGTGTGATCACCCAGCCAACCATGTAGAGTTTACTCAAACGCCTGTGCAAAAAGGTAAGTTTTTAGTCTGCTTTTGAAAGAGGGCACTGTTGGAGCAGACCTTAGTTCCTGCGGCAAGGAATTCCAGAGAGTGTAGTAGTGACTGAAAGCTCCATGAGCAGATCTAGTGTGAATTCTAGGTATGATGAGAAGACTCTTATTTGATGATCTAAGGCAGTGGTTCCCAAACTGTGTGCCGCGGCACACTGGTGTGCCTTGAGGCAAGTCCAAGTGCGCCATGGGATTTTGTGACAACCATAGCCTACTGCAATATAGTATACAACTAGACAAAAATAATTATTTTAATTTACTATATACTACTTTGAATGCACTCATTCCATAATACAGAGGCAAACTCTTTATCTAAAAACTATTTAAAAAAATCCTCCTGAAATGGGTGTGCTTGATGAAGCCCAATTTGATAAAGTTTAAATATTTTAAGTATTTTGTTAATAAATATTTCATGAGTAGAATAGTTGTCTTTGTCATATCTTATTTGGCATTAGTAAATAATAAACTTAACAGATAAACAGATGATATTAGTGATAACACGTGTTATAAGGCTATTTTGCACAATAGGTGTGCCTTGACATTTTTATTTGTCCTTTGGTGTGCCTTGGGCACAGAAAGTTTGGGAACCACTGATCTAAGGGATCTGTCGGGTATGTATTCAGTGAGCATGTCAACCATGCAGGAGGGAGCTAAGCCATTCATAGATTTAAAGACAATAAGAAGTACTTTAAAATCTACTCTTTGTTTAACAGGGAGCCAGTGAAGAGAGGATAAAACAGGAGTGATGTGTTCATACCTCTTGGTTTTTGTTAGAATTCTGGCAGCAGCATTTTGAACAAGCTAGAGTTTATGCAACACCTGCTTTGTTAGTCCTGCAAAAAGTGCATTGCAATAATCTAATCTACTGGAGATAAAAGCGTGAACCAACTTTTCAGAGTCTGATTGTGACAGAAAGCATCTTACTTTAGATATATTCCTAAAATGATAGAAGGCAGCCCTGGACATATTGGCTATTTTTTTCTGGAAGTTAAGATCAGCATCTAACATAACACCCAAGTTTTTGACAAGTTCACAAGGTTTTACTGACAGAGGAGTTAATAAAGGGAGAATATGTTGCCTCAGAGCACTTGGACCAACTAAAGTAATTTGTGTTTTTTCTTCATTCAGCTGTAAAAAGTTTGTTTCCATCCAATACTTGATATCTGTAATGCACTGAATGAGGTCATCGACTGGGCTCAAATGATTGGCAGTAACAGATACATATAATTGTGTGTCATCAGCATAAGAATGACATTGAATGATGCCGAATGATGGACCCAAGTGGTAACATATACAAATTGAAAAGTAGGGGACCTAGAATTGACCCTTGTGGGACACTTGTGGGAGAGAAAGATCTACCACTTAGATATGATGAAAACCAGTTAAGAACTGTTGCCTCTGAGGCCCAAACACTGTTTAAGGCGCTGAAATAGAATGACATGGTCCACAGTATCAAAAGCTGAACTAAGGTCGAGAGGTAACAGAATAGAGACTTTTTGGTTGTCGTTGTTAATCTTCAGATCATTGATAATTCTGACGAGGGCAGTTTCTGTACTGTGGTTTTGGTCAAGAATGACCTGCATGTTGATTAGATTTTTTTATTTCTTCATATATTTGTTTCCCATATCAGAGGCCCTTCCTGATACAAGCTATTTTCTCTCACTCCAATGCAGTTTACTTTTGAAGAAATTAAAAACTATAACGAAACAGAAGTAAATGAAATATTAGACTATTAAAAGAGATGGCATAAAGATGATCATTGTCGTCTAGTTGAGGTGACTCAGACCGAAGTCTTTCAAAGGATGAAATAAGGCGCACATGTGCTATGGTCAGGATAGTAGTTGACAAAAAGGACTGACAGACCTTAACTATTGTTTGTTATTGTTAGTTACAAGATTTCTACAGGTCTTGAGCAGCACTGAGAAAGCTGCATGCACTTATGACAAGATGATCGCATGATGGTGTCTTTTTAGACGTAGCTTTCTTGTATGAAGGGATTATTGTGTTGGGAGGGAAGGGAAAAAATAAAAAAATAAAATAAAATTCTAGCACTGGCATGGCAGCACCTGTGTCCTCACAGCAGTCTGACCAGCACTGATCCAGCTGTACCATGGGATTTCATGCTTGTGTTGTTCTCTCAGATGTAAGTTCCTTTGGATAAAAGCGTCTGCTAAATTACAGTAGTAGTAGTAGTAGTAGTAGTAGCAGTAGCAGTAGTAGTAGTAGTAGTAGTCGTAGTCGTAGTAGTAGTAGTAGTAGTTATAGTAGTAGTTTGTGTGGTCCAGATCATCCTCTCAATTCAATAACAAGAGGAGTTGTCTCAGAGATGTTTTTATTCTATGAACCAGGAAGGCCCCTCAGATCCTGGCTCTTCCTTTTTAGCTGTTCCACAGAGTAGAACTATAGAGATTTGGTGATGCTGCTTTTAGCCACTATGCTCCAAAACTGTGGAACAGCCTGCCGGAGGATCTGAGAGGAGCTGGAAATGTGGACATTTTTAAATGTACCGTAGACTAAAAACTCATCTCTTTGGTCTGGCTTTTATGTAGCATCAAATTTGATAGTTTTATTCTGTTTAACATTTTTTAAATGTATTTGTTTTATTTATTTATCTATTTCTTGTAATGTTTTTATTATTATATTTTATTGTTGTGGACTGATTATTTTTTTGCCTTAATCCTTGAACTTCTATCATTTTTTCATTTTAATTAACTATATTGTATGTCAGTGTGCATTGGTCTCCCAGTTTTTATTTTTTTGTTTATTACGCTTATTTTTCAGTCAAAATGTCAAAGCACCTTGTATTTCATGTACCTGGATGAAAGGTGCTATATAAATAAAATTTGATTGATTGATTGATTGAGGCGCTTTCCAGAGACCACATGACCCTCGAGCAATATATATATATATATATATATATATATATATATATATATATATATATATATATATATATATATATATATATATATATATATATACTGTATATATGGGATGTCCTACGTTTTAGATCTGCAGGCGGCGTTGTTCAGCGCTTTCTCCTTGCAGCACAAGACACCCACACGCGCAAACACAAAGAGAGGGAGCGCATCAGCACCCTGCTGCGCGCACTCCTACCAGCGCACATTTCATTGTCTCAAAGCCCGAGGAGAGACTGGGGGGGCACCGGACAGCCCTTCTCCGGTCTGTAGTGACACATTTGGTTCCCCTGCTGCCACTTTTTGTGGGGCTGGTTTTCCTCACCATGAGGCGATAGCGCGGATTTGTGCCGCGGCACCTGCGCTCCCTCTCCGTCCGCGTCCCGCTGCCTTTTGTCTCGCACATCGCTGCAGCTCCCAGCCAGCAGTCCACGGGAGCAGCAGCAGCAGCAGCAGGAGGAGGAGGAGGAGGAGGAAGAAGTACAAGAAGAGGAGGAGAAGGAGGAGGAGGAGAGGGGTGTACCTGCCACCCACAGCCGCGCGTCGCACCCGAAAGTGGCCGCTGCGTGGCTGTCACTCCTCAGCCGCTCTTTGTACACTTTCCACGGGACGAGCTGCAGGGGGAAAAAAAACTACTTGAAATACTAGAAAACTGCCCGTGAGACAAGTATCTTTTTTTTTGAGAACTCGTGCTCGGGATCTTGTTTTTGTTGGGAAGAGGAGGACCAGAAGATGCGTGTCCCAGTGCTGCTGTGCGCGCTGCTGTGCGCGGCGCCGAGCCCCGTGGCCGCGGCGGCGGCCGGGAGCTGCGCCGATCTGCGGCAGTTCTACACCGGGAAGGGCTTCACCCTGGTGGGGGTCCCGCAGACGGAGATCTCAGGTGAGCCCGCAGAAATCACCTCACACTTGAACAGCTGCTCAGGATTTAAGCCCTGATTTATGGTTCCGCGTTAAATCGACGCAGAGCCTACGCCGTAGGAACCATAAATCAGCCTTTAAAGTCACTTTTTAAAGCACCAACCACCTGCCTTGTTTCTAAAATAGACTACTGTTCTTTCATTCTCTCAGTCCACATGGCTTTATCTCACGCATCTACAGTAGCTGCCTATATGGTGGCAATCCTTTCATATACACATTCACATATATATTTTTTGACATTGACCAAAATATAAAATGCTTTGTTCAATTATAGAGTAAATGAAGAGAGCGTATAAAAGCCAAGTTTTGGCTTTAATTTTCTCTTGTTGGTTTGCAGTTCACGTGTCCTTTTGTGCGTTTGTTCAGCCTTTCCTTTCACTATTATGCATTTCCCTTCCTGAGCACCCCAAGCCCAGTGTTTCTCAGGCTATTACTGGGGCTTTCTTATTGTCTGATGGCAGAATTGCAGGTGGAGGCTCTGGGGCTATTTGTTGCACTTATGTTTATTTACTATTTTTTGCACTGTATATGTTAACATATTTGTATTAAAAAAAAATAGAATACAGGAGGAAAGACTTGCCTTCTGCTCCAGGGTGTTGAAAAGCTGCTGTAATGCCTCCCTGGACCCTTCATTGTCTGCTTTATGGGGACTGCAGGTGCGGTGTGTGTTTGTGCGACTCAGGAGGTGCTGAATTGGCCCTTTGGGTCATTTGCATATAGTAATACTTTGATCTTGCCTGGAGCAACATCCATTAATGCTCAGATATGTCGCCAACATAAGCCGCAGTTGATTTCAACAAGGATAGGAGTGGTTTACAATCACTCTTTTGTTTTATTCCTGAGTCCTGACCTGTCAGTCAGTCGGCTATCTAACCAGACAAGTAATCTCACATTCAATCAGTCAGTCAATTACAGCCAGTTAAGCAATCAGTCAGCCTGGAATCCAGTCAGTCACACTTCACACATAAACGTCTCTCTTCTATCTCTCCACCGCTGTCCACAAACTGTGGTTACACTGTCTTGGTTTTAAGGGGAAAATAAATCAACTCGCTTCCCTCCTTTAAGGCAATCATCAGTCGTTCACTGTCTCTTCCTGTTATTACCTAAAGATGGACAGAAGGCAGGGGCCTCACAGAGCCGGAGATGAAAGTGAGGCGAGAATGAGCTGTGTACAATCTGAAGGTCATTTCACGTTGTGTCAATGAAAATGCTCCCGTCTGGGCAAGCGAGTTATTAATGTTGGATGTGTGTGTAGGGGTGGATGTGTGAATGAGACAGACGCCGGCAAATAAAGGATATAATTGTGAGGCAGGCGAGGTGGTGAAAGAAGGAGGTGGACAGCGAGGCGGGTTAACAGAGACAGAGCCCTCAGTCGGGACCTCAACAACTGTTGAAGAGACCTGGCACAGCTCTGCTCCTCTCTTTCCATTAAAACCTCATCTTTTATTGGCAGATCAAAAGCACAGGTCCTCAGCCACTCGGACTGTGATTTCCTCTAGTTGTTTGAGCAGAAGTTCCCAGAACTCATTAAAGTGTATGCCAAGATAGGAACAGAAAGACCAGCAGCTGAATTCCTCAGAGAAGGAGCTCCTCAATCTTTTCAGAAACCTCAGGCGGGTTAGTAAAGACTGCTCTGCCTCTACCTGGATCTGGAGAGTGGGTAGAGTTTCTGATTTATAAAAAAACTTTGGTAAAAGTACATGTAATTGGAGAAATCCCCTGCATACAGAGTTACGAGTTCACTCATTTGCTGGGATGCCTCTTCTGCACAGTTATGGACACCAGATGGAATGTAAATTGCTTGGATGAAACTGTAACTTTCATTATTGGCTCGAGTGTTTGCAGCCGCCATTCTTTTTGAAAGCAAAGTTTCAATAGCGGCAAATGATACATGTCACACTGCACTGACAACTGAATTAAAAATAAAATTCTCTGCTCTCAGACATCTTTTAAAAACTGTAAAAAAAAAAAAGACACACCAACAACTTAAAGTCGATTTTAATGTAACATGAAATATGATCGATTATTACAAGAACATTTCTCATAAATGTGAGCTGGAAACTATTTGAAAAGGCCATCCATCCATCCATCCATCCATCCATCCATCCATCCATCCATCCATCCATCCATCCATCCATCCATCCATCCATCCATCCATCCATCCATCCATCCATCCATCCATCCATCCATCCATCCATCCACCCACTCTTTGAACCAGGATGCTTCTTACTTTATATTTTTTATAGGGATCAGTGCCAACCACCGAGCCACCATGCTGCTTGGGTCTCCGTTTTTCAAAGGTTAATAAAGAAGCAAATAAATAACATCCAGCTGTGCTTGACCTCTGAATGCATGCATTGTCTGAATGCAGTAAGTACATGACCAGTTGTTTCAGCCATGCATCGTTCATGTTCGTGGAGCAGGCTAATGCAGGACCAAACACTTATCATTTGATAAAAAAAAACAACAAAAAAAACCCAAGAAACAAAACCATCTGTTGCCAGTCAGGAGCTGTTCAAAATATCTTCAGAGTAAGTTCTGGCTGTTTTTCTTTTCTGTTAGTTGATGGGGAATAACATGTTTAAGCCCGGAGGCCGAGCTGCTTGTTGGTTAGTAAGTACCTGACTTTTGTTCGCTAGCTGATACTAGACCCATCCACAGTGCAACTGAAATACCTTGAAGTGTTTATACGTCTGTCTGTGGGTAGATTACATCTGTGCAATACCGTCACAGAGGTTCACTGTTTTGAAAATGAAATTAGATTTAAGGTTGAGATTGAAGAGGGATTCCCCAGCCCATCAGCTCAGAGTGTAAGGATAAGAGAGTAAGGGGGCGAAGGGAGTCACGTCTTCCTCCCATTTTACAGCTTTTCTTTGCCTTCTCTTTCTTTATGTCCTTCCTATAAGGGATGGCTTTATTTGAAGTATTATCATATTGTTTTCTATAACAGACGGTCGTGGTCCTGGGTTGGAACAAGGCATTTGTTGCCTCACAGCTAGAAGCTTAATGAAGTGAAGCCTTTCTATGTTGAGTTGCCATGTTTATATTGATGCATTGTCATTTGAAAATTGCCTGTAGAAGCGAGCGTGTGTGTGCTTGTTTTTCTTATAAGTTTTATTTATTAGCTTGTCTTCTTCCTTACGATGGACTGGCCACCTGACGAATGTATACCCTTGTCTTTCTCCTGAAGAGTGCTGCAGTAAGCCCCTGCAGCCCTGAACAGGAGCAAGCGGGTAGAGATAATGGATGGATGGTTATGGCCCATAAACTCCACACGATGATCTCCAGTTTTTAATTTTTCTCCTACAGGCCAAACATGCTGTTAGCTTTGTCATGTATCCTCACAATGTGCTTTTCTATTTTTTGTTTTTTTCCTAATCACTGCACATATAGATTTGTAGAAATCCAGACTTCAACAAGACTGCATTACAGTCGAGGCGGGTCAATGCCACACATAGGCTGGATTAAACATTTAAAAGGCAAGGCATTGAATGCACCAACCTGCTAAGGGAGAAAACATATTCTATGACAATGCAATTTTAAGTTTATATTGATAATCTAAAGGGCATTATGCTTTATTTTCAGCAGATATAAACTTCTGAAAATAATGTAAAAGAAGTTGCTCCAAATTCCAGAATTATTAAAAAAAAGCCTCTCCTTTTCAATCCTGGCTCACATCCTTTGTCCTATAGGTCTGAAAGCATGTGAATATGAGAATAGAAGCTATCTTTTCTGCTGTCTACCCATCTGACTTTGTGCCTGCAAGCATTTTTAACACACATTGTAGCCTTCGCCTGGTCAATAGTTAAAGACTAGCTCATCCTGAAGTGTGTGTGTGTGTGTGTGTGTGAGTGTGTGTGTGTGTTTGTGTTTAAAAGTCAGTGAAAGCCAACACCTTCTCCAGGGAAGACATTCAGCTTCATTCACACATGCTTTGTCCGTGTGGAGCAGCACACACCCATGTGATCGAGTGACACCTTGAAACAGAAGCAGACTACATAACCTGCACACTCCATGTTCTTTATAGGGAGGTTGGGACGTCTACGTGGAGGTGTGTGTGTGTGTGTGTGTTATGTTGCCTCTTATTGATCCACCATCACATTCATTCTTATTGAAGGAACATAGAAGAGAGCAGAGAGATTTGAAAGCTGGTTTATGCTGTATATTATAGTTTAGACCAAGTTATCATCAGATACAGACAAAATACAGGTTTGGTTACGAGCCAGAAACTCTTTAACAAGGCACCATTCATTATCATGTATAGAGCCTTTGTTAAGCAGCAACCGGTATTTCAATACTATGATTATTCTTTCATTATCATTATCATTTTTCTGTTGTTATCCACATTTAGCCCAAAGGCAATCTTGAATATGTGTTTCTATCCATTGTTGGTATGTAAAAATAATGTTTTGGTTCCTCAACAAAAATAGTTCTAATCCTCAATATTTTATTTTTTTCATTTTAACAGAGTCATACGCTAACAGAGACTAAGTATGCAGAGTTAAAACTGTTAAAATGGGCCATCACCTAAGGTGCTCCAAACAAAGTTTGGAGCATCATAGATCTTTAAAATGTTCCTGCCAATCACGTCAACTGAGATTCTTGCTTTTTCTTTCTTTTACAAGTACCATTTTTATCGGTCTGAGGTTGTGTGGATGGCAGCGCACATCAGAGATATCAAGAGCTAAGCTGATGTGACGGAGGAAATGTCACTGAACACAAATTAAGTTTATGAAACAAAAAAATAACAGGCTTTCTGATGGATATTGGCTATTTTATTTCATTAATTTTCCAGATGATCTGTGACTCGTTTAGACAGAATTATTATGATGTAGTTCATTTTAATTGTACAAATGGCACATCTTACTGGAACCTTGTACCTTACCACAAATGGTGGCTTAATACTCCTACAAAACTATAAATCTGATTTGATCTCATGCTAGACTCATTTGATGCTCCTTGGGGACATTCATCAAGAAGAAGTGGGCCACTTTAGATGGTTTCATCACTGGACGTGTAGGAAGAAACTGTTACTGTCCGTCATCTGCCACACATCACATGCTCACTCGAGCATTCGCAGTATGTGCCACCAAGCAGAACGCTGAATACCCAGGGTACACTTTGGCGAACACATGCAAACACCCATCGGGTCGCTGGGATCCTCTATAAATCTTCTGCTCCTTCTTGCCCCCCGTCTCTCTCGCCTGGTGCCTGTCTGCTTCTCAGTACCACCTCTTCACTGTTTTTCCAGACAGGCTCAGATCTATGATGTGAAGCCTTGCGTGAGCTTTTTGTGTGTGAGGGGAAGGTCTAGGTTGGCTTTTAAAAGCAGAGCTGTGAATCTTTCATGATGTCTGATGCAGCAACATGAAGCAGAGACAGACTCGAGGAGAAAGAGGTGATGTGGAGGGAGAGAGGGTGAGACAAGAAGGAGGATGAGAGGAAGAGGGGAGCGTCTGTTCTGGCTGATATCTTTTTTGTCATTTCTCCTTCATCCTCACTTCTCTAAGCATAAGAAGTTCTACAGCTAGTCTGATGCTGATACCGGCTCCTGTGTTCTGCAGTTGATCCTTCGGTGGTGCTTCTTATTAAAATGCCTAAAGATAACCCATTATGCAAGAGAGCAAATAACTTTTCAGGGAAGGAAAAACATCTGACTAGCAATATTCCAGTAGTATGAGTCATACTCTGAATATATTACAGGTTACACAAGAAAAGCCCTGTTTCATGACTGAAACATCTTACATGTCCCATCTGATGTCTCATATGTCCTTCAATTAGGGCTGCACGATTCTGGACAAAATGAGAATCACGATTTTTTTGCTTAGAATTGAGATCACGATTCTCTCACGATTTTTTTCCAATATAAAATTTATTGCACTTATTACTTTAACTTTGCAACAGCTGAACAAAAATATAATAACAATAAACATCTCTTGTCTTCTTTACACAAACCTTGAATAATTTAAACAATAATAACAATTTTGAACAATATTTGTTCCTCCCTGAGTTGAACACCCTTTCAGAAAGGGGACTTGTAACAGATCCTGTAGTTCTGAGGCAACAAATTATTCCTCTGGCTGCTTTTTGCTGTAACAGCTGACATTGAACATAAAAACAATAAAGATCTCTCTTGTCTTTAAATAATTTTAACAATAACAATTTTAACAATATTTATGTGCAATATGTGTCAGGTGATGAGAAAGGTAGATGTTTCTCCAAATGTAATCCACAATCATTAACAAAATATAACAAACATGACAACATGATAGTTGACCATGACAGGACTACAACAACCTAGAACATAGGCCTAGTCCTTTTTTCATGCAGCCATCTTTAAAAAATTTTTTTTTTTTTTTTTTTTTTTTTTTTTTTTTTTTTTTTTTTTATAAATCGTCGTCATTTGGAAATGAGATTGCGTTCAAGCATGAATCGAGATCGCGATTTTTTAACGATTAATCGTGCAGCCCTACCTTCAATGCTATTAAATTTTGTCTGAAATGTTCGCAGCTCTGTAGTGGAGGTTTAGTAACCCATAGATTCACCTTTCTAGTCCTTAGAGGCCATGGTCAATGTTAAAATCTGGCAAATATACCAGCGCAGTCCCCTACACTTGGGGTTAGTTATATGGGCAGGGCAATCCGTACTTAATAATCCTAAAAAAAAAATGAAAGAAAGAGCCTCTTGTGGGTTTGTCCAAGCAGAGCCCACTGCAGCTTTTTGCCCTTTTGGGTCCTAAGTTGAGTTTTCATAGCCATAAACACCACAAAACTGGGAAACCCACATGTACGGTAGATCTGTCCACAGGGAATCAACAGAGGGCCCCCTCAGCAGTTTTGCTGTTAGGAATTAAGCCATCCCACAGTAAGACCAGTGCTTTTTTTGTCTTCACCATTTTCAGCCCACACATTGGACCAACTGGTGCCCCATCTCAGCCCCCTCCTACTACTGCACAGCGTTCCCATATGGCCTGCAATTCACTCTGATTTTATGTAAATGTAAGGGTCTCACCAGCTCAACATTGTCATAAAAATAGGGAACATAAAAATTCACAGAACAGATCATTTTATAAATAATATTGAATCAGGTCTTTAAAGAATCGCTTGCTCACGCTATGTCTGCTCTGTTTTGGCTTCCCTCCATGATTGTGCTCTGGGGAGTTTTTTAAAACCTAATCCCTTGGGTTATCGATTAGAATAACCCCAACCTCTTGTTTTAAATGTGTAACTGTAAATACGTCAATCAAAGGACATGCTTTTAACCTACTCAAGTCTACAAGTCCTGATTTAGTCAGGTGCTGGTTGGTGTATTTTCTTTGAATGTTCTCCTCTTCAAGCTACTTCATTTTGTCCTGAAACTGTATTGGGGAGTGTTGTTGAGATTATTTCACATCCCTAACCCAAAGAGAGGCAGGTTGTCATGTTCCCATTATGGCACACAAGACCCTGGAAACAGAAGAATAATCAAATCCTATTGATGACTGAACTTTGAAATACAAAAGAACATTCATGGCCAATCTTCTTTCTGTTATTTTATCTATTTCCTCCTTTATTTCTTTTTTTCTCCAAAAGCTGGTTACTATAATAACCTAATTTATATTCAAAAGTGCAGTATTTTGATTTTCTAAAACTGGGTGCCAATAGTGTTCAATGGATTTGATTCTAAATCATGAAAACTATGCATATATATATACGGAAGAGTATTAGGGCCAGGCAGGAGAAAAATAAAAATAATATTTTAGAGGAGGAAGATTTTTTTTTCATTATGCACTTTGAGAAAAAAGTCAAAATGTCGAGAAAAAAGTCGAAATGTCTGGAAAAAAGTCGAAATGTTGAGAAAAAAGTCGAAATGTCAAGAAAAAAGTCGAAATGTCGAGAAAAAAGTCGAAATGTTGACATTAATGTTGAAGTACAATTTCGAAAAAAAAGTCGAAATGTATTTCAACTTTATACACGAAATTTCGACTTTATACACGAAATTTCAACTTTATTCTTGAAAGTGTATTTCAACATCAATCTCCACATTTCGACTTTTTTCTCGAAATTGTATTTCAACATTAATCTCGACATTTCGACTTTATTCACGAAATTTCGACTTTTTTCTCGAAGTGCACAATAAAAAAAAAATCTTCCCCTCTCAAATATTTTTTCTCCTGCATGGCCCTAATACTCTTCCGTATATATATGAGATAGAGGGCTTGTCAATCACAACATACCACTCAAACCATGCCCATTTTATGAATATTCTTTATTCTAAATGGTACAAAAATTTACCTCATGGTTTGTTAAAGGAGTAAAACAAAGCCCCCAAAATTTTCTGTTAACATAAGGTCATATGGAAAAAATAGTAGTTAGCAATATGATTATTATTATTATACTATGATAATAATGGGCCTTGTTTTTAACCCTGACCCTGATGTTCCACTTGTTTATTTGTCAGAACATTACCATCCTGAGCCAAAAACATGTCTGAATAGGATTACAGTTGTGTGTGTCCCATCACAGAGGAGAGACAAGAACTTTTATTTCTATTAATATTGGAAGATTTGTTGAGGACTTAGCTACCTTGATTATGCACATTTATATTCTTGGCGTGGAGTCAAATTATGCAAAACAAATGTGAGGTAAAGCTTGGGAAGATTAAATTCCTCCAGTGTTTGCTTATAATCAAGTCAAGCTGATAGATGCAAAGGTCAGAGTCGTACAGCCCTCATGCATCTCTATGATGATCACGTATCAAGGGAGTGGTTGGAGAAGAGAAAAGACAGCTTTGAGGCAAGAGCAGAAGCTGCTCGATACTTTAGCATCAATCTTTGCACCTAAAATCAATGTGGTACAAACCAGTACTGCTGCTCAGTAACCTCTGCCTCTTTCTTCCTCGGCGCCGTCCTGCTCTCTTCCCCCCCACGCTCCAGTTCACACCTCTTCTCCTTGTTCTCTCCCATCCTTTTAATGTGCACTTCCTCCACCTTATCAGACTATTTTTACTTTCTCCTCCTCCTCCCGGCCCTCTGTTGATCTTCCCCTCCTCCTCTCCAAGAGTTGAGCATCCATCTGTTTTCCAAATGAAAAGATGAGCCGTTTGTCTGATGTGGTGGACTCTGCGGTTGCTCGGCTCCTTCATGAGTCGACGCTCTTAATGCTCCGTGGAGGTGTGTAGACAGCGTGTGTGTATGTGTGGGTCTGTGTGGGTATGATATGGAAAAGATTGAGAGTTCAATAGACAAGAAGTCTTCCAGCAGCATAAAAATCCTCTGTTGCAATATTACCGTAGGTCTTTCAACAGCTTTGCAGCACAAGCAGGTGTTTATGACCACCATGTGCTTATATTTGCATAAAGTAAATTGTTTTTGGATGTTAACCTTGTATTTGTCTGTGTGTGTTAGATGGTGCATGCGCAGCGCAGACTGCTATTATTGGTGGGCTGTTTAAAAAAAGTCGTCTAGTGTATGTAATCAGTTGTAGAGAACATTTTTTCATGTCCTACTACTAGGGATGGGCGGTATGGACTAAAAAATGTATCACGATAATTTCTGGCATTTATCCCGATAAATACCAATACAAAAACGTCATCAACGGGAATTTATCTTTCTTTGTTTCTTTCTTTCTTTTTAGGGTCCTTTCTTTCTTTCTTTCTTTCTTTCTTTCTTTCTTTCTTTCTTTCTTTCTTTCTTTCTTTCTTTCTTTCTTTCTTTCTTTCTTTCTTTCTTTCTTTCTTTCTTTCTTTCTTTCTTTCTTTCTTTCTTTTTAGGGTAATTTCTTTCTTTCTTTCTTTCTTTCTTTCTTTCTTTTTAGGCTCCTTTCTTTCTTTCTTTCTTTCTTTCTTTCTTTCTTTCTTTCTTTCTTTCTTTCTTTCTTTCTTTCTTTCTTTCTTTCTTTCAGGCTCATATATTCCTTCCTTCCTTCCTTCCTTCCTTCCTTCCTTCCTTCCTTCCTTCCTTCCTTCCTTCCTTCCTTCACACAAAAACGTCATCAACGGGAATTTTTCTTTCTTTCTTTCTTTCTTTCTTTCTTTCTTTCTTTCTTTCTTTCTTTCTTTCTTTCTTTCTTTCTTTCTTTCTTTCTTTCTTTCTTTCTTTCTTTCTTTCTTTCTTTCTTTCTTTCTTTCTTTCAGGCTCATATATTTCTTTCTTTCTTTTTAGGCTCATTTCTTTCTTTCTTTCTTTTTAGGCTCCTTCCTTCCTTCCTTCCTTCCTTCCTTCCTTCCTTCCTTTACACAAAAACGTCATCAACAGGAATTTATCTTTCTTTCTTTCTTTCTTTCTTTCTTTCTTTCTTTCTTTCTTTCTTTCTTTCTTTCTTTCTTTCTTTCTTTCTTTCTTTCTTTCTTTCTTTCTTTCAGGCTCATATATTTCTTTCTTTCTTTCTTTTTAGGCTCATTTCTTTCTTTCTTTCTTTCTTTCTTTCTTTCTTTCTTTCTTTCTTTCTTTCTTTCTTTCTTTCTTTCTTTCTTTCTTTCTTTCTTTCTTTCTTTCTTTCTTTCAGGCTCATATATTTCTTTCTTTCTTTCTTTTTAGGCTCATTTCTTTCTTTCTTTCTTTCTTTCTTTCTTTCTTTCTTTCTTTCTTTCTTTCTTTCTTTCTTTCTTTCTTTCTTTCTTTCTTTCTTTCTTTCTTTCTTTCTTTCTTTTAGGCTCCTTTCTTTCTTTCTTTCTTTCTTTCTTTCTTTCAGGCTCATATCTCCCTTCCTTCCTTCCTTCCTTCCTTCCTTCCTTCCTTCCTTCCTTCCTTCCTTCCTTCCTTCCTTCCTTCCTTCCTTCCTTCCTTTACACAAAAACGTCATCAACGGGAATTTATCGTTTTTACCCCGAGATGACAAATTCTTACCGTGGGGAATTTTTTTGACGGTTTATCGTGAACGGTAAAATATCGCCCATTCCTACCTACTACGCAAAAACACTGTTTTCCCTTAGAGGGGCTAATTAAATATGGTCTCCTGAATCAGCTTCTCATGTTAATACTTTTCCCAGCCATGGGACCAGACAAAAGGCGTTTAATATTTTAAGTCATATAGATTAACTTTAGAAAGAACCTGATGAAAAAAGTAAAACATTTAACTTGTTGACCTGTGCAGAGAAAACAACTATTTGTCAAGGGAAACATTTCTTCAAATCCCCTTTCTCATCATATATTATATATAAATAATAGATATAAATGATTTATGAGATGACTTTGTTTTGGTGCCGCCTGCGCAGCTGGCGGTTCAGACAGACTATAAGTGGAAAACAAGGGAAGAGTGGTATTTAAAAAGAAACAATTACACTGAGTTAGGTGTAATCACAGTGTTGTTACTTCACTTGTTAGGATACTGGGCTGCTGCCAGTGCTTCCTGACAGAGGTTGTACCCGCACATGCCTTCACATCCACACCGCTGATAGGATCAGCGGCGGAGAGCATTATCAGAGCCAATCTCATTGTGTGTGACTGGCTGTCCCTGGCTTGTTTTTCTGTCATGGTACAAGGTAGAATAGACAGACTTGGCAGCAGGTTCCAGTACTTCAACTGAGGGATTTGATCATCTTTGATACTTGCCTGTGGAGTGAAACAATGAGGGAGGGGTTAAAAAGGGTCAGATCTTTAAGAGGTAATGCTGCTACATTCACTCTCCAGGGATCCTGGTGTTTCACAACAGGAACAGCTTGTCATTTAGTAGAAAAAATTAAGACATACGTTCAAACATATGGCGAGAAGAACCTAAAGGATCCCTCGCTGTGCGAGTTAGGATTTTCATTTGTGTTTGTACATGCGAGAGACCAAGACTCAGGCCTGTAATTAGACCTGCTTCTGTGAAAATCCCAACCCTGTGCACTTGTACAGTAGGTTTACTTCTTTGTGCCCAGAAAAAGCAAGTCTTTTTCTTTTTTTTGTGTGTGAAATCACTTTAACCTCCTGAGTATCAGATCGGAAGTCATTTCATTTTATTAATTCATTTACTTTTTATTGCATAGGATTCTTGCTTTATTATCTACGTTGCCACTGGACATGACAGAGAAGTTTATTTGATAGAGTCGGTGAACTAAATAAAAACAACCTTTGACTCGTGACATTTTGAGGATATGTTGTGTCACATCCTGTTTAGATGAAAAGCAATGCAGTCTCCCTCCTGAATATATAATACATCATTAGGCCGCATGTCCACTGTACTTGAGCGATTTCACGTATCGCTCCCCCTGTTTTGCCTGTGGAGGCGAGTGCCTTAATATTTCAGCCAAATACAGGTTTTAACTTTGCTATTTTGATGCAATGGATCAAAGAGACTCCATCCATCCATCCATCCATCCATCCATCCATCCATCCATCCATCCATCCATCCATCCATCCATCTATCTGCCGGGGCCAATCCCAGCTCATTACAGGCGAGAAGCACAGAAACACACCAGAAAAATAACACACTTTTAATCATATTGAAATATGCAACCTGGGCTAGATAAAGCAAATACCTAAAGGAGCATGAGGCTCCTTTTAAGAAATTAGACTTTCTAGCGCCACCCTTCGCCACGACGGCCGTCGGGGGTACTGCAGTCAACAGCGAAGCCGGCACGGGAGAACGGGGAGAACGCGCATGCAGCGTCATGTGACGTCACATCCGCAGGACAGCGCGGGAAATTCTGGTCCGGAATTGCAGCACATTTTGCAGCACACAGCCTGTTCAAGGCAACGGAGAGATACGCTAGAGGACTCATTCTTTTTGGTTTGGAACGCTTCATCTGACATTATTACTCGAAAACTTAAAACGTATACAAATTTTTTTCATAAATCCTGCCTCAATCCTGCCTCATGCTCCTTTAATGGTTAAAATAGTTGGGAATCATAATAACACATACCGTAACTGTGACCAACCACGAATATTCTCACTTTGATTATAGTTTTTAAGAGAAAAGCCCAACAACCTCTTCCATCTGCCCACTGCACCAGCAGGCCGGCAGGCGGTGAAGGATCATAGAACAGAGGGAAACCTGCTACAGCCACACGCTGATGTCAACTTTGATTGGATATCCGACTGGCCTGAGAAGTTTCAGTCTGGCTTTAACTCCTCACGGCACTGAAACAGCCCGTTTCAATGCAACCAATGATTCTGGAGCTTCCACTGTTTTATTTCTTCTTGATTTCCCTGCTGCCTTCGCCACAGTGGGTCATGACATTTTGTTATCACGATTGGAAGACTCCGGTGGTGTGATGGTCACGGCACTTAAATGGGTCAAGTCCGATTTATTTGACAGGAGTCATTCTGTCCAACTTGGAGAGTTTTCTTCTACAGAGGCCCCACTTAGACGTGAGGTACCTC
Source organism: Cololabis saira (assembly GCF_033807715.1). Taxonomy (NCBI): domain Eukaryota; kingdom Metazoa; phylum Chordata; class Actinopteri; order Beloniformes; family Belonidae; genus Cololabis; species Cololabis saira. Next base: position 31,685,645 of record NC_084599.1, read on the forward strand.
AAGGCTCTATTTTAAGCCTTGTTTTATTTACTCTCTACCTGCTTCCACTAGGCTCAATTAAAACAAAAAAATTAATGTGTAAAATCTGGTGGAGCCAGTATATAGAGAAATGGCAAAAGAGTCAACAAGATGTTAAAACATGGATGGAGCCAAACTTCCTTAGCTTAAATGAAATCAACTACGGTAACTACCCTTTTATTAGGAATCTTAGCGTTATTTTTGATAAAAACTTCAAGTTGTTGTGGAATGGTTCTGGAATTCTTCTGGAAAGTTTGTGGAAGCTCCGGATCGGTCTCCTGCTTCCTGTGAGGTCTGCTAGAATTCTCAACGATTTTAAATCTTTAAAACCCGTATTTTTACTCTGGCTTTTAACTCCAGCAAGCGTGATCAGTAGACCAGTCGGCCTTGCATTTTCTTTTGCCTTTTATTTTTTATTTTATTGTCATTGCTTACTGCTTTTATGGTTTTATTTTGGGGGATTTATTCACTTGTACAGCACTCTGGTTGCCTTATGGCACGTTAAAGCACTTTATGAATAAAGTGCCCTCATTTGCATAAAGTTGAGTAAATAGCATCAGCTTTTTGACACGCTGCCCATACTGGCCATGGATTCCTTGCACATGCGATAAACATGCCTCATTGCATTTAATAGAAAGTAAATGGGATGCATGTGATGTGAGCAATTTGTTGCGTGCAATTGACATCCGTCGTTAGTCTATAACACAAAGATCTAGCATGGTGTCGTGTGACTTTTGAGATTATATTTTGAATCACATAACGCTGTTGGAAATGTACACAAATGTAAAATTGCTACATTTAAAAATTCACTTTTTTCCCATAATTTATAATGTCTTTGTTGAGCATAACATTAAAGTATATAAAAAAGTGATGGTGCATGTATATATTAAGTTTAAAAGCCGTGATAATGTTGGGTGGGAAGTTCATGTGAAGTTTCAATTGTATTTCCACTGCCACGGGGTGTCCCCATCACTAAAATAATTAAACTTTCAATGTCAACTCCTTTTTAATATAAATATTGGACAAACAAAGTAAATTGAAACAGAGAATGAGTGATTAGTTAAGCCAGGTCACCAACACTCTGGCAATAAAAACGTATTGACAAACTCATCGCCGTCTTTAGCAGAGGTGGCCTTATCGATTGCTCTCTCTCTTTCTTTTACCGGTCTGTGACCGTTGATGACAAGCATAAAATCAAACCACTTTCCTTTTTTTCTGCTTTGTAGCTTTCTGACTACCGGGACATTTCATTTTACTCGCTCAACAGCTGCTTATATTTACTCCAGCGGAGCTCAGGTAAACCTCTCAGTCGTATTTTCTGTGAAGACTGAATACTTTCTTCCCAGAACGAACAAGGTCCATTTGCACTTCCTCTCCTAAGAATAATTTAAAAAAAAAATGAAAATCTGTACCATACTGACTCAAATGAACCCCCTCCGTGAGACTTTTAGAGAAGCGAGTTATAGCCCTGTCTGAAGATTCCCTTTTATACTGTTGGTCACGGTTGACTTAAAACTGCCCTACGCACAAAAGCGCATCTAACAAAATAAAACATTACAATACATTACTGCACTTTGTGAAGCAGCTTTTTACCCTCAAAGTACTATGAGAGACAAACACATTAACCTCTGTGAATCATCTCTCAAGTTGGAGGAACTGCTCTTTGTGACATTAAAACAGATTCTTTGCATTTTCTTCACTTTTCATTAAAATCCTTTTATACATCGGCTTCACAGAGGCTCCATTCAGATTGACACATACCTGACTGAATATTTTCAGTCTTTTCTGACCTTGACAAACTCCATTTTAGAGAAAATGATGAACACTTTTGTTTTTTTCTTCTTTTTTTCTTTTTGGTGTCCTTGGTGGGCTGATTACTTCATACAATCACACGTATTCATTTGTTTGTTTGGTTGTTCATTTGTTCAGCCTTAATTTGAATTTAGACACTTCACTGATGGCTTGTCCTTGTTTTCAGTAGATACATAAAACAGAAAGCAGACAAACAAAAATATAAGCAAAGTTAGACCAACGCTTTTGCCTCCTACTGTTCAATTTTAAATTATATTTTAAAATGACTTGTTTTTGTCTTGTTAGGTAGCTACAGAACAGCGTAACCTTTGTAAATGATTAAGTGGCCCAGACATGCTTCTGACATTAACTTGAAGAAGTACGGAAGAAGTAAGAAATGATTATTAGAGGGATGCTTTGATTTATTACTCATTATTGGGCAGCTGTAGCTCAAGAAGCAAAGCAACCATCCCTCAAATTAAAGACTGACTCCCGATCACGTTCCCACTTCTCCCACTACAACTGGCTTTGGTTTGGGGGGGGCTTAGCTTATTTAATCTTCACACTCAGTCAAAGGAAGCCTGTCAGGGATAACAAGGAGGACATCCAGCCCAATGGTCTTTAGTTTATTGGCTTCTACCCCTTGCAGCAGTGCATCCACTCTTGTCTTAGACCTTTCCATGTGGATTTAAGGCCTTTTAAAAGGGTCTTAAAGGGTCTGGGGTAGCTTTAGGTAAGCTGAATCATCAACATGTGTCTCCATCACCTATAGAATTTCCAAGAACCTTTACAGAGCCAAAACATGTACATGCCTTGGGTTAGGTACTCACAGAACCGCCCTGAAAAACTTCTGGAAGAGGGGTGGTGTTGACTCAGTGCTGATTGTCCCCTTCGATTATTAGTCCTCTCTTCTCATTCACTGCCATCATATCTCTATCTAGGGCTGGGCGATATATCGAGATTTTAATATATATCGATATATTTTCAAACCCGATATGGTACAAGACAATATCGTTTATATCGATATATAGCTTATTTTGTGACAAATTGACTGTACATCAACGCTGACCCCTCGCTGGCAACAAATACCTTTGTGTGCTGAAACCTGACAGTGTTGACAGGTTAGTTTTCCTGGCACAAAATCTGTAAAATGTACAGTAGTTGACTCGTTGTAATTATTTGAGATTTGCTCAAAGAGATGCAATATCTGTTTACATGTTTTATTTGAGATTTGCACAAATGTTTTTTATTTGCACAACTGTCAACCTCAGTGGAAAAGTCTGCCTGTTACTGTCTACATTGTATTAATTGCACAGTGTATTTTAATTTAATTGTTATGCAGGAAAGGGATATTTGTTTTATTTTATTCAAGAAGCATTTTTATTCTATATGTGCAGGCAGTTTATTTTTATTTAATTTGTTTTATACATTTTGATATTGTGCAGACCTCTGTTAATAAAGGAACCTGTGTGACATTTGGCACGAGGCTTTGTATTAAAACTGACTGTTTTTTTAAGGGTTTCCCTCAGAAAAAAATGAAGCTAACAGAGATGCTAACAGAGATGCTAACAGAGATGCTATGCTATAATGCTTTGGGGGAAACGCCAATTATGTCACGGAAAAAGTATCGATATATATCGAGTATCGCCATTCAGCTAGAAAATATCGAGATATGACTTTTGGTCCATATCTCCCAGCCCTATCTCTATCACTGTAATTGGAGACACAACATGTGAAAAGACCGAAAAGTGACCTGTTGTTACAATTCCAGCCTCAGACCCCGCTAATAGAAATGAAGCTAACAGGACGGCTAGACCCGGATGACCCGGTGAACCAAGTATCAATGAGTCCTGGGAGAGCCTGGTCACAACCCAAGTCCTTGTTTATGCTCCATCATTAGTACTGCAGTTGTTGGTAGCAACATTTAAAGGAGCTTGAGGCCGGATTGTGGCAAGATTTATGAAAAAAATCCGTATACATTTTAAGTTTTCTAGTAATAATGTCAGATGAAGCGTTCCAAACCCAAAAGAATGAGCCCTCTAGTGTATCTCTCCTTTGCCTTGAACAGGCTGTGTGCTGCAAAATGTGCTGCAATTCGGTCCCGAATTTCCCGCGCTGGGCTGCAGATGTGACGTCACATGACGCTGCATGTGCGTTCTCCCCGTTCTCCCGTGCCGGCTTCACTGTTGGCTGCAGTACCCCCAACGGCCGTCGTGGTGAAGGGTGGCGCTAGAGAGTCTCATTTTTTAAAAGGAGCCTCAAGCTCCTTTAAGATAAAATGGAGGAAAAAAATCGAATCAGACTAAAAGCAGACCCACAGTAGACATCACAGCAGAGACGAATAAGAGACTGAAATAAGTAGGACTGACAAGAAAATGAGAGAGTGACCGAGCAAAAGACCAAACACGAGTAAATCAGTGTTTTTTGGATGTCACTGTACAACCGGGGACTAAAACTTGAGCTAAAAGTTCCTTTATGTTGCTTTGACTTATGTAATATGCGGAGAGTGAAAAGTGCCTCTGGCTTGATAATCAGACTGGGTTGCCATCTACTTCTTTCCAGCTCGCAAGGGTAAAAGGACAACTGGCAAGTTAATCTTTGCAAAATGACTATAGCTATGATAAACAGTGCAAGCTGGCAGTCAAGATACCAGAAATCAGGTTTAGTACAAAGAGCATCACAGACTGCAGGGCGGCATACGGGGAAGATGCTCTTGATCTTTTCTTAAAGACATTATTAAATGTCAACGATACAGTATGTAATCGCTGATGTGTCTGCTAGCTTCGGTCATTCTGGGATATATTTTCTGTGTAGTGTGACATATTTTGGGGTTACAGCCTGTGTGGCTGACTTATTCAATTTTAATTAGTTTCCCCTAGGAGAGTACCCATGACTTGATTTATTTATTTCAATAAATGCACCAGGGTACAAGACTTCCTTGCTTTAAGCAGCAGCAGCAGCGGCAGCAGGGATATCCGACTTATAGCTGCACTTGCTTCATTCAATTTCCCACCTGCCTTGAGGCTTCAGGAGGAAAACCACGTGGCCGTTCACCTCGCAGCCATAATCAGGCAATGTCAGACTCATTCAGTTTCTTCTGATTCAGAAGACTTGACCTGAAAACGACCGACCTCAGGCTGCGACCTAATATTCGCCCGGCTGCAGGGATTTGATGCCTCCCGCTGCTAGAGGGCAGGGACGGGAGGATCCGTGACTGATGTGCCCCCGTTTGCCCCCTTTTTCATACACGGCAACATTCATACGTACCACCTTGTTACCACTGTACTGCTGGATTAGGGCTGATGTCTAAGCTCCTGCTTATCCTGGCCAGTTAATCTATGTGTTAGCAGTGCTTACCTCACAGCATGCTTTCTAATGCACTTATTTGCCATAGAGACCACATGCTTTTTCTTGGTTTATTCTATATTTGTTCCTGTCTTTGCAGCCCCAGCTCTCATTACTTGTTGACTTGTCCAGAAACGATCACTATTCCATGAAGTCTCCTCTAGATTCTTCACGGGACAACAAAGCGGGCTCCTCTCTGCAGTCAGCTGCAGAAACGGGCTAATCCCTGAAGTTACAGATAACTGACGTGACCTTTGCCTCTACCAAAATTATCCACATACTTGCACAAATGAGCACACTCACACAAACAGATGCCTGCTCCTTTACACCGTGCCCGGCACGCACTAGTTGGCGCGTTTGGAGATTTTTTTCTGCAGTATATGAGAGTGAAAGTAGTAGTTTAAAAGTCTTTAACTACCCATGGAAATGACATAGAATTAAAGTATTATGCGGTGGAGCTGGTGCCATGTGAACACACGCAAACACATGCATGCTCACTCTGGGCTGCAGCTGGTGAGGTAATTTTAGTTTGGGAAAGAATTACACGAAACAAACCATGACTGCATGGCCCCCTGCCTTCTTTTTCTGTTTTACCTCTTATTTTTTTACATCTTGTCATTTTATAATAATTTGCTCTGCCTCAAGTCAAATTTGCTTAACAACCATATCTGCTATGGTGACAGTAATTACAGTATTTCACATTCACACAGTATTCATTCTTAAAAAGTGTTAGTGTCCTGAAAAGGCGCAGCAGAGAATAAGGGGAATTACCACATGAATATAGTCGGTGTTGCGATATGAAGGCATTTCAAGGGATTTTTATTTCCTTGCAATTCAGTTAAATGTATATTCCCCCCGTTCTAAACATGCACAAGGTGACAAGGGAAAGGAATGACTAGAAGAAAAGAGACCGCAAACACAAAGAGAAATAAAAAAGTAACAACTGTGATAATGGCTTATACATATAAGCAGAGCATCCACAGCAGAATGAAGAAAGTGTCCAGTGCATCATGGTCGGGACTCCCAGAAATCTGCGTGCTGTTGTATCACTCCCCCTATTTTGCCATGTGGAGGCGAGTACTTTAATATTTCAGCCAAATCCAGTTTTTAACTTTGCTATTTTGATGCAATGGATCAAAAAGAAGCTATGGCAGCATATCTAAAGGGATGACTAGGGTCACTTGAGCCAACCCTATCTGTAAACTAGATCAAAAGGAAAATTTAAAGCCTGAGCTTGAAGATTGAGAGGGTGTCAGCGGGGCGAAGAAAGACTTGTAGTTTATTTTGGCCGTCAGTTCACACACAGCAGATTAAACTGGCAGGAAGACATGTGGTTTTATAATAAAAAATGACAGCATTGTCTCAATCGCTAACATTGTGACAGGGATAACCAGGAGGACATGAACTTCTGGAGGCCCTGTGCAGTCAGTTCAGATGGTTTCAGAAAAGATTTGAACTACATAGGGGGAAAGGTTCAAACTTGAACTTGAAAAGCCCACTCATCCCTTTTATAGGTGTAATTCCCAAAAGGGCAGTACATGGTGGGATATAGATTTTTAAAATGAAGATTACTAGGTGAGAAAACCTTGCCGTGAACTCAGAAGCTTCGGGTAAACTTGTCATCTTATAAATCCAGCTGAATGTGCGGCGCTCGCAAGTGCGCCACTATTGAAACGTTCCCAGTGGGAGCTGGAGTCGTGCTGACGACGGCGCAACACCGCAACAAACCAGGAGCGCAGCACTTCTGCTCCCTGTGAGACCCGGAGGTCAGAATCCCATTGAATTTAGGGACCACAAGTTATATTACATCTACAGTCTGAGAGCGAAGTGCTCTGTTGGAATAACATGAAACTGTCAGGTCTTCAATATAAAAAGGAGCCAGGCCCTTAATACACATCAGAGGGCTTGACATGAATTTAATAAAGACATCCACGGCTTCTCTCAGGATCAAATCCATTAAAAGCTCGCTGTAAAAAAAATGCAGGAATAAGACAACCTTGTTATTTTTTTTTTAGATGAGCAGAACGGCAGTTTGCATGTTTTACTGTGGTAAATTTGTTTTGAATTGCTGCAACTTTTTTTTAATCAAACCAAGAAGGATTCCACTATAACAGGGGTCGGCAACCCAAAATGTTGAAAGAGCCATATTGGACCAAAAACACAAAAAACAAATATGTCTGGAGCCACAAAAAATGAAAGGTCTTGTATAAGCCTTAGAATGAAGGCAAATGGTGAAAGGAGAAATGTGGAGAAAAAAGTCAAAATTTCGAGAAAAAAGTCAAAATTTCGAGAATAATGTTGAAGTACAATCTCGAGAAAAAAGTGGAAATGTTGAGAAAAAAGTGGAAATGTTGAGAAAAAAGTGGAAATGTCGAGAAAAAAGTCGAAATGTCGAGAAAAAAGTCGAAATGTTGAGAAAAAAGTCAAAATTTCGAGAAAAAGTCGAAATGTCGAGATTAAAAAGTAAAGGAAAAAGGAAGAAAAAAAAGAGAAAAAAGAAAAAAAAACAAGAAAAAAAAAGAAAAAAAGAGAAAATAAAGAGAAAAAAGGGAAAAAAAAGAAGAAAAAAAGGAAAAAAAGGTCAAACATTTTTGAAAAGCTCCAGGAGCCACTAGGGCGGCGCTAAAGAGCCGCATGCGGCTCTAGACCCACGGGTTGCTGACCCCTGAACTATAACATTCAAAAATAATAAGAAAAAGATAATAAACTATAGATTTATTAGACTCAGAAATTGATTGCTGCTTTTACATTTGCTCTTTTGCCCCTCTTCTCTGCTCCTGCGTCTTTCGCCATCAACTGTCACTCCGCCTCGGCCTTTTATTTCCATTTTATCGCTTTCTCATCCCTCCATCTCCCTCTGCTCTCCCATCATTACCGCTCCACTCCTCTGCCCTCCTTTGCTTTTCAGCGGATAGTAAAAAAAGGCAAAAGTGTACTTTGGGAGGAAGGCCATGTGGGACGTTAAATCACATACAGGTGGTCTTAAATGGTGAAGGGAGTGCGAGATGGAAACACACACACGCACACACACACACGTGCCCTGACGCACCATCAGCCCCTCATTTAGGTAGCAGTAATTTGCCGCAGTAAGTGACAGGGTTATTGTAAGACGCTCATTAAGAAAGGGAAACAGCGAATAAATGTCTGACTGAAGGGAATAAATTCAAACCACTGCGCCACTTTTACTGCTCAGCAATAAGAGGCTTTGATGTGGTGTGGGATGGCAGAGCGAGGGCAGGCTCAGGGCGTGCGTTGCAGTCAAGGTTCTTATATCGCTGATTTTACATTTTATTTGGAGGGCCGTCACGGAGGAATGTGTCATGTTTTGGGTGCACTGTACCGGTTGTTTGCATCTGCCGTTACAACTCCAAAGGGTCGGAGGTCAGTTCGGTTACAGTGAGATGGGCTTCTGCCACGATAGCAGGATGCGAGGTCACTTCCCGTGACAAACTTTCATCTCAGCGGGGGAGAAGGAAGTAACAAGGGAGGGAGGGAAGGAGGGAGGGAGGGATGGGCGAATGAAGGGAATGAGGCCGTGACAGAGTAAGAAATGGAAGAAGTTAAACTGATTTAAGGGAAAAAGTTAAAAGGAAAGCACAGTGGATGAAAGGACGGAGAAATTACTGAGAGGGAGAGAGGGTGAGACAAAACTGCAGACTGAGGACTCAGCTTGCTGGTTGTGTATTTAAGTCAGCTGTTCACAATTTAGGTTTTTATTAAACAGTTTTAGGTGAAAATGTTTAGAAAGAGGAGCATCAAATAGATGTCTTCTAGGTCATGGTCGTCCTTGGTGCTTTAATAGGAACCAAGTTCACTTCTTTTCCTGATTCTTGAAGATGTTTCACCTGTCCTTCAGAAGAGTGCTTCATCTTACTGGATGTGCTTTACCGGAGTCATATGTTTCAAGGTTTACCTGGCTGTGAAAAGGCCTGGGCAGGCAAGTTCAGGAGTTATGAGGTTTGGCCTGATGAAACTGAGCCCACCTCGTCTCTTTAATGTTGGTTTCTTTTCCTATTTAACATAGATTCCTCCTTTCATTCACCTCTCAAACCATCTGACTTACTGAATCAACCAGGAAAATAAGTCAGGTTGTCTTTCATCTCAGTCACTAACCTATCTTCAAATACGTATCATTGTATTTGACATTAGTTTAACTTTTTCATGCATTTGGGTCTGGTATGGATATTGTCTGTCAGAGGTCAGATGGCACTGGTGACGTTTGAATCTTGTTTGCTTGAAACAAAAGAAAGCTAGACTCCTGTTTTGTCAACTTCCTGTTTGAAAATGGGTTTTTCTTTTCTTCTGTCCTAATTATTAAGACTTCTGTCTTGTTTGCCCTTGATTTTCTGTCACTGTGACTATATATAGTCTTGTCCCTTCTTGCTCCCATAATTTGCCACACCTTGCAACACCGGTCATGCTTTCCTTGCTTGTTTATCCTGCTGTGTGCAGTTTTTTCCGTTTTAAATTATACAATAGTTCAATGCTCAATGCTGCTGCCTCCCCTTCTCCTTTATTCGAGTCATCAACATCTTTACATCTTTAATGTTGATTTGTCACACTTCACAATGTTTTCTGTCTTTAATATTATATAAGCAAACAAACTGTTATCCCAGCAGGCAAAGGCACATATTTAAGTGTGATCTTTTATTTAGAAGCAGCTATGTTGCCTTAAATGTTTTAATGTTTGGGTTCATGAACTGACAAAACTTCACTGTCATTCTTTAATAAAAAAACAAATGAAAGTTTTTAAGCACGAAAAACGTTGAGACAATACGCTTTAAATCCTTAACTGAACACAATCTTAAGTCTGGTTTTTGTCTCTGGCTTCATAACCAATATATTGGCCAGAAAAGAAAACCATTGACTAAATCACATCAAGACTTTCAGGGTTAACTTCAAATTTTAACAGAAATATGACATTTACCATTCAGGAATTACTGCTATTTTAAGCAAAATGTTTCAATATAATTGAAACCAATCTAGTTGGCATTTGGCAGCTGTTTGACTGGAGCCACAAATATGAAGTCCAGGGAGATCTCAGTGCAAGTGAAGGGAAAAACGAATACCAAAGCCTTTTGTATGACCTAATCAACAGTTTGGTATATTCTTTAAAAGAGAAAAATCACTGATTAGCTCAGCAGTGGTTTGGGTAAACTCTCTGAGAGAGCAGCTGATGTCACTGGGTTAATCAGCCGTTGAAGTTGTCTCAAATCTCTGTGCAGATGACCACTAGGAAGCTGTTAGAGAAAATAGTCCTTAATAGCATGCAGATAGTTAAGCAAATGCAGGTGATGGTGCTTGAATCCCGTTTCCCTGGACTGACAGTCCTTCAGAGGTGTGCACTCAGCTAATGCAGAACAATGTGCAATTAGCTCTGGTGTTATTTTCAATGGTTCCCACCATCATTGCAGCAGGAAGTTGGCAAAGTAAAATATGATTACACAATCATCAGTCACCTACTTGTTGCTAGGGATGGGCGGTATGGACTAAAAAATGTATCACAATAATTTCTGGCATTTATCCCCATAACGATAAGAATGACGATAAAAAAATACCAATTCAACTCCACCTTTGTAACTATAAATCTATCACCACATTCAGTTTTGGAGCCCCCAAAACACTGCTCTAAAAGATACTAAATGCCACTAAATGTCTTTCTTTCTTTCTTTCTTTCTTTCTTTCTTTCTTTCTTTCTTTCTTTCTTTCTTTCTTTCTTTCTTTCTTTCTTTCTTTCTTTCTTTCTTTCTTTCTTTCTTTCTTTCTTTCTTTCTTTCTTTCTTTCAGGCTCATTTCTTTCTTTCTTTCTTTCTTTCTTTCTTTCTTTCTTTCTTTCTTTCTTTCTTTCTTTCTTTCAGGCTCATTTCTTTCTTTCTTTCTTTCAGGCTCATTTCTTTCTTTTTTTTCTTTCAGGCTCCTTTCTTTCTTTCTTAATTTCTTTCTTTCTTTCTTTTAGGCTCCTTCCTTTCTTCCTTCCTTCTTTCACGTACGCTGTGCGTCGATTTAAAGCAGAACCATAATTCAGGCTTTACACAAAAACGTCATCAACGGGAATTAGGAATGGGCGATATTTTACCGTTCACGATAAACCGTCAAAAAAATTCCCCACGGTAAGAATTTGTCATCTCGCGGTAAAAACGATAAATTCCCGTTGATGACGTTTTTGTGTAAAGATGATTTATGGTTCTGCGTTAAATCCACGCACAACGTGAAGGAAGGAAGGAAGGAAGGAAGGAAGGAAGGAAGGAAGGAAGGAAGGAAGGAAGGAAGGAAGGAAGGAAGGAAGGAAGGAAGGAAGGAAGGAAGGAAGGAAGGAAGGAAGGAAGGAAGGAAGGAAGGAAGGAAGGAAGGAATTTAATTTGGTTTTTATTAATTCAATTTAATTGGTGTAGTTTAGTATCATTTAGTATCTTTTAGAGCAGTGTTTTGGGGGCTCCAAAGACTGAATGTGGTGATAGTTTTTTAGTTAAAAAGGTAGAATTGAATTGGTATTTTTTTTATCGTCATTTTTATCGTTATCGGGATAAATGCCAGAAATTATCGTGATACATTTTTTAGTCCATACCGCCCATCCCTAATGGGAATTTATCTTTTTTACCGCGAGATGACAAATTCTTACCGTGGGGACTTTTTTTGACGGTTTATCGTGAACGGTAAAATATCGCCCATTCCTACTTGTTGCTGCTGCATTTATTGTGGAAACCTAGTTTTAAATGGAAGAATCCTCCAACATAAGCTGACACAGGGGGAGTGAACATGTGCCCGGACTGATGAAACATAACTGTTTCTGATCATTTTGTGTAAAATTCATTCGATTGTTTGCCCTCTTTCTCTTAGAAAATACTCAAAGCAAACGTTCTAGCAGCCACTGTGGACATGAGCAATGCTCCAGGCAGCGCTGTCAAATTATATCCCTTTGTGCGCAGCAAAAACAGGTTGAAATATGATCTAACACCTCAACGCTTGTGATTTAGTTTTGCTTTACAATGTGCTTATTCAGCTTCGGTGTATACCGTCCCGACTATTGAGAAAGATTAGTTTGCCGTGTTGCAGGTGGGATGTGTGATGGAGCACTTCTGCTGCGGCCGAGGGTGTAATTAAATGTTCACATCTCATTTAACCTGCTGGATGCCTCGACAATCTCAGACATTTAAAGCTTTCCTTTACTTTCTCAAGTAAAATGAAAGTGATCTGGTATTTTTAATGGTGCGGAAACTGGTTTAAGCTGAAATTCAAGCCCAGCAACACTCAGATATTTGATTAAAGACATGTAATTAAAAAGACTGGTTGCCTTTTTTTTTGGTCTCATTTATAAACTCTTTTGTCTGCCTATGTTTTTGATGCATAAAAAACCTATTCTGCAAACAATTTTTCTTTTCTGCCAAACCTTAAACAATCAATGTCTGTCTCTCTTGCAGTGCTATGTGCATACATCACGGGCAGCTGTCAGACCCCATTTTTCATTTATTCACTGACAGGTGTGTGATCATGCTGGTTGACTGTTCAGCGTCGTGAATGATCTGTACATTAATGTGACAGTACCTGTCTTCTTTATGTAGTTATAAAAGGGACATATAATGACTAACACATTAAAATGCTTTTCCACAGACATGGATCGTAAGCCCCATGTGACATGACACATTACACCGTTTATGTATATATAGATCAAAAACTAGGCCAGATTGAGTGTGGGAAGTGTGCGGGCTTCCATACACTTGAAGGGGAGTAACTGACAGCCACATGCTGCTCCTCAAATTCACTTGATTAATTAATGAGCAGCAGCTCAGTGGAGTAAGTGCTTCTATAAAAGCAGAAGTTTTGGCAGTTTCTTCCTCTGGAGCATTGTGAGTAAACAAACATGCGGAGGATATTGCTGTGTCACCTGGGAGGGATTAGAAGACAGTTTCTAAGCCGTTTGGAGTCCATCATTATGCAATGAGAAATATTCACAAGTGGAAAACAATCAATGCAGCTGCCAATTTTCCCCAAGAATGAACCTCCAGCAAGTTCTCCTCGTGGTCAGACTGTGCAATGCACAAGGAAATTGTTCAAAACCCAGAAGTTGGATCTCAGACTAGGGCTGTTCGATTAATCGATTTTAAATCGTAATCGCGATTATGTAATTAGAACGATGTTAAAACGTGAAAATCGTAAAATCGATTTTTCACTTTTTTTTTTTTTTACCTTGTCTGCACACATATTAATGATTGATGGAAATACCTCTCAATACCTGCGACAAGTTCCCCATCGGAGAGGCTCTTTAGTGTAGGAGGGGGCGTTGTAACATGCCACCGGGCATCCCTCAAACCAGATGTGGTTGCAAATGTGAATAGCAAATGTAATGACTGACATTACACACCTCTACCTCCTTCATGGGTTGCATTATTATTTAGCATGCAAAGACCCAGTTTAGTTTAATTAGAAAATGTCTCGTTTTATTTAATTGGACATATAACTTACTGTATGTTTGCAAGGGCTGATTTGCTGATTTTTTTTTTCAGAGATAAAACTTTATATTTTATTATATTTTTTAAAACTTTTTTTCAACTTATTTTACAGAGTTTTGCACTTTATTCATTCATTTTTGGTCTAATAAGAGCAAAGTTTGCACTTAAAGCCCAATGGGGCAAATGTTCAATAAAAAAACAGCATATTTGAAATCATTTCTTTGCCTTTTGTCAATTCACAAAATAATCGTAATCGTAATCGAAAATCGGATTTTGAGAGAAAAAAATCGAGATTTTATTTTTGGGCAAAATCGAACAGCCCTATCTCAGACTCGACTGGCCTCAGCTAGTATCGTAGAAAAAGACTGAAAACCGTAACTATGGCTTGTTTGGAAAAGGTTGCTGAAAGAAAGCCTCTTCCCTGGAAAATCTCTCTTATCCACCTTATCCAGGTCACACGTGGGGGGATATCCGTGTATTTATGATTTGCTCTGTTTAGCTCCCATACAATGAGGACAATTGGTTCTTGTGCATTTATTAATCCTACTTTGTACCGCACTGCTGTAAACTATGTTTAGTACAGCACACACAGCAAACAATTATGTTCAGCTAATCCATAACACAAAACATCTATTTAGCTGTTTTGTGTCAACAAGTAATAACTTGAGTGCTGAGATTGTTTCTATCTAAATCTCCTTTATTATCTGAAGCGCTGCATGTTGATCTCCCAGAGCTGGAAAAAAACAAGATGTTTGCTTTGTTCTGTACAGCTAAATAATTTATTCTACTGTTTAGTTTAGAAAGGGTTTAATAGTGACTCCATGAAAAAAAAAACATATTTAAGATCAATGAATCACCATTAAAATGGAGACTCAGACAATCAATTAATTCTCCATACAAGCTTGAGAGATGGAAGATAGATTTAATTGACCTCCTGAGGATAAACTGAAGATTAGGAGAGAGTTGTGATGTGCTCAGCATCAGGACCACTGCAGCATGGCCCAAGTGAGTCCTGACCACATCATGATAGTCCACTTTTTCTTTGTCTGCATGGATTTTCCTTCACAGTTATGGCGAGGACAAAGGAAAACAGCCAAACATCCCACCTAAGTACATTTTTTTTTCAATCATTTGAAGTAATTCAAAAATATAACATTGCATATTTAAAAAAAGTAGTAAAATGTACATGTGAACTGTCGGATAATGGATTCACATCTACAATATGTGTAATTAATTTTCCATGAGGCAGAAGTAAACAACGCATAAAGCAGAAAAATCTGATTTTTCTCGCTGTCATCTGTTTGTTTTTATTGCTGTTGTTGGGCTGCAGAGGATGAATACCAGTTCTATGATTGTAGCCACAAGCCAAACCAATAAATATTCTCATGGATCACTCAGAAGGCCGTGTAAAATTAATCCACCAGTAAACAGACTAAATCTGATTTATTTATCCATTTTCAATTAAATAGTTCCTTGTCTTGTGACAGGATTATCTAAACGGTATCATTTGGATTGACTGCTTGTGTAGTTCATTTTAGATCAAACTGTGCCACGCCACATTTCCTGCCACAGCCTTGATTTAGCTCTTTGTTGCCTGACTGGTTGACTTCCTGTGAGCCTGCAGAGCGGTGGAAGTTATCACTTGGCCTGCTCGCACATGTGCTGTGGTTAGCTAAGTTCTCAACATAGACGCAGGTATGTTGGAGCTGCCGGTGGTAATGTCGGGGGGGGGGGTTGGGGGGGTTGACGGAGCAGCAATGTGACGCAGAGATGGAAGGGAGAGCCAGATGCTCTTGATGGAGAAAGGAAATGAGTTGCTAAGCAGTGTGTGCTTTTGAAGTGTTCTCCATAGTAACCAGGGTGGCTGTTATGCATCTGCAGGCAAAACCCGAAAACAAGTTTTGAGTTAAATGCTTTCACTAATAATTAAGTGCAAAATACCCTGCGGCAGAATGAGCGTCAGGTTTTCTAACGCAGCACTTGGCCCCGGGTGGATTGTGGGACTCTGTGTGGAAACTTGGCATAGTAAGCACCATTAAACGAGTTTATTCTCATAAATTTAACATCACACACTTCTACATAATCAATAGTAAAGGATTTACCCAAACTGAGCTGATGCCAGTCTAACAAGATGAATAAGCGTTGTTCCTCTAATAAGCAGTTTTAATGGCTTTGGCACTGACAGCATGTTTGACTGCACAGTCTGGAGCGGTTGTGGGTGATACTGTCAGTTTGGCTCCAGGAGATGCCGGCCAAATGTCGGGTGAGAGGAGGAATTGGTGGGCTGGCAGTTTAACAACAAAGTAATGCTGTCAACAACAGGCCGTCGGTTTTTCTTTTTTCTTTTTCTGCATCTCACGTAACCAAACTGTAGAAAGCAGCTGAGTGTAGATAGTCAGCCTTTTTTGTTTTTTAATCTGCAACACAGCTGAGCTGGAAGTCTGTGATGTCACTATTTTTCTTCCTCGCTGATGATTTATTAATAATGTCACCAGTAAACAGCAGCTGGAGTTTGAAAGTGCTGTTTTACACCCTGCTTAGCAGAGGTGTGAATCTTTGTTAGCCTCGTTCTTGATTCATGTGTTAATGAAGCCTCTCAGAGTATCTCAATGTCCTGCTTACTCATATTACTGTCTACGTGGCTACATTTTTGTTTAGGAAATACATGCAGTCAGATCAGTCTGGGCTGGCCGTCCTTTTTTATCATTCGAGCTGTCTGAAAGAAAAAGAAAAAGCCAGCATCAGTACTGTGTACGTGTACTTGTTTCATGTGAATCCATCGCCACAGAAGTCATGAATCGACATGTTTTTATGGCTTCTTGATTCACTTGCCTCACCAAGTCCTTCACCTGGTCTTTCATCTCGCTGAAGCAGCTGGGAGAAACCAAAGGAATCAATTTATCCTTGTACATGAAGGCTGACACACTTTTGGAGTTACTCCTCTTTTCTGAGACTTAGTGCATCAACAGCACCTTATTGATTATTGACTGATTAGTCGGGCTGGCTGTGCTCCTTGTGGGTCCAGAAGGGGGAACCCGGCTTGCATGTTTTTATTTTTCTTATTTTAAGCTGTATCACAAATGCATATTACTTTTTGCATGGCTGATTTTGTACACATTTGACATAGTTTGTTTTTTGGATTTTGCAGTTACAGCATAAATATATACTTTTGAACAGCACCAAAGAAACAGAAGAGTTAAGAACTTCTTTTTTTTCCTCATTGGAATTTGAATAAACGTTAGAGAGCGCTAGAGCGCTAGAGAGCGTTAGAGAGCGTTAGAGAGCGTTAGAGAGCAGCTGAGTGTAACATGATGTAATAATGCAATCTAACTGATCCTGAGGGCAGAGAATCCTTTTTTGAACATTGTATGCACTATTTTTGTGGATATTTTGTGTAAATGTGATTCTCTCACTGGAGTATCATCCACATCTATATCACAATGTATCTTTGAATGGATGTGATTCCACATCTTGGCTGAGTAGGGCCTTGAGCCATCCATGAACCACGAACAACACCAGAGAAGAAGTAGACCCTGAGGTTAGGTGTGTGAGGTGTGTGAGGTGTGTGTCTATGTCTATGACTTCGACAGTTAGATCTCTTTTTGTACAAATTAGTTGATTTTAGGTCTGGTTTGCAGATTTTTCCTTGGTAAAGACATTTTGAAAGGCCTGATGTCTTGTTAAAGTGATGAAAGTACATATTCCAAGCATCACAGAGATTAAGCATGGGGTGGCTACAAAACAAATAAGTGATTAGAGAAAAAAAATACAAAAAAGCACTTTAACTTTTTTTATTCCTGATATTCAGATTCCTTATTTTGTACTATACTGACTTCTTATCTGAAAAAAAACGCCTCAGGCATTAGAGAATGAATTATGTTGATGATTTGTCCCTTTTAGTGCAAATCTGTGTGTGTCTTTTTGATCCTTTGGGATGTGGGGTGTACAAAATATATGCCGAAGCCCAAGGGCAAACACACTCTGAGTAACCAAATCCAATGTTGAGGTTGACTCTTATTTGAAGCAGAGCTCCTTTTATAGTATAACCAATCTCACCTCTCTCAGGAGTGTGATTTCCTTCGTAACGTATTTATTTTAGTTACAAACACATGGACGCACGAACCTTCCCCAACTCCTGTCATGCGAGCGTTGGGAAATGCATTTTGTCGTCCCACATCAGCAACACTACGCTGGACTCTGCTGTTTCCGCTACTGTAAAGCACTTTAATGCTTGCGTGAGCACATTTGCAAACTTGCCTTTTTGGAAACATGTGTTAGTAAGTCACCAATGTTCTTGCTTCTGTCTCTCCAAATAAATTACTGTTTTATAGCAGGATGCCAGCTGTTTCCATTACCCAGAAACCCAAGAATGCAGGAAAGCATATGTGTTTGCTTTAAATGACCCATGTTGTCTTTGTTGGAAAGAAAGCCAACAACACAATGGTGACGTTAGCTCGAGCACATGAGCCCTCAAAGATGCACATACGGTAATATGTGAAAGAGGTGTAGAAAAATCTCTTAAGTCTCAAGTCCAGATTTCCATGACATTAAAAGCCAAATTACAGCCTTCCCAAGTATGAGAAAGTTGCCCAGTTTCGTGCTGCCTTAGTGATTCTGAAATGGGGCATGAGTGTATAAGAGAAGAAAGGATTTTAGTGGAAAGAATTTCCAAGCAAGAAGATGACAGTTTTGTGATGGTTTTGAACCATGCTCTTATATTAAGTGCCGAACATAATATTGTCTTGTCAAAATAAGAAAGGCCTTCTCTTGTCCAGATGGCAACTTGCAGTATGTTTCTCCAAAACATGTTGCCAAGCAGCATTAATTGCTGTTTGTTTGTTAGTTTGTTTTTCTTGACAGTTGTTACTGACACAACCCACATGCTTCACGACATCACTAGGAGTCGCAAACGTCTCTGCTCATGAGTCTAAGTTAATTAACCACAAAGCACCATGCAGGAAGCAACTGGCAACCCGCAACTTTGTTGGGGACGTGTTTTGTTGACTGGTGAAGCAAAAGCTGAATTGTTTAGGAACAAAACTCAACACTTTGCATGAAGCAAATTGGTCTTGGTCATAGTCCGGGCCTGGAACACTTGCCATCGTTAAGGGGAAAATTAATTCCCAAGGTTAGTAAAATATCTTTTTGGATAATGTCAAAGTGGTTTTTTACTGCCCGAGGATTCGTTGGGTGATACAGCAGGAAAATTACCGAGGTACCACCTCCAAAGTAAATCCACCAAAGAAAAAGGCTTCAGGGGAAAGAAATCTACTTTACTGGAGTGGTCCAGTCAGAGCCCAGACCTTACACCGACAGAGATTTTGTGAAATGACCTCAGGGGAATCGTTCACACCAGCTATTTTATAAATGTGTCTGAGCTGAATCAGGGGAATGGTCAGAAATTGCTCCTGAACGTTGTGAAGGTTTGATGCTTAAGCTCGCAGCTCAAGGGGTTTGACCACTTTCTAACTCCAGTTAGTTCACCTATTTCACAGCACTGTGAATGTTTTAATGTGTATACTTCATAAAGAGACAAGAAATTGTAGTAGTTTGCATGAATCTTTATCAGCTTAGACAAATATAATGTGGTTATTACTGTGACTTATTTGATATCATGTTAAATTTCTTAACCACTGTAGATGTTAATATCATTCATATTCATTTATTCTTAAAAAAAAAGTACTTTTCTTTTGAATTTTACATGTTTTCTTTGAGCTGCTTTGAACTGCTTTCCCATTTCACTCACCTTCCAAACTTTTTTAGTCAAAGTCGAGTCAAATGTGTGTGAATCTTTATTTAAGGGATACAAGTACAAAGTGTTGGCAGTGAACAACTTCATTAGCATGCATCCTATGCATGAGACATATGAGCTCAGTTGTATTTTGGAAAACCATTTTCACCCACCACTGCACCTCCGAATGTAACCTTAACTGTATTATACAAGACATAAACCATATATGAACTGCACAGAAAGATTATTTGTTCTCAAGCTCGCCTCAGGTGTACCGAAAGACATATGCTGCAGTCACATCCCTTCATGTTTGAGTTTCTATATGAAGAAAGGGGGAATCAGACATTGTTGATGTCAGACAGACCGTTGAGCATCTGAAATCATTTATTTTTGCAAAATTTAACACACATTCCTTTTGCAAAACTTAATCCAGAAATAAAAGAAACATTTTCTTGTATGTTTGCAAATATGAATGTAAAAACATTTGATATATTTTTATACTTTTGTAGAATGACTACTGTTAACTCATAAATTAAGCTGCAAAAAGTAAAAAAAAAAACAATGAATTTAAAACTACAATAAAGTTAAAACAGGATAAGATTGCAGCGTAGTGTTGGTTAGTGCATCAGTGAACAGATTTGCCAGTTTCTTATAATGTTCAGGTGCATTAGTGGGGAAGAAATTGCAGTTGACCTAAGGGGGAGGTAAAAACTGTTTACTGTCTATTGGTTCTGGATTTGATCAGTCTATATCTTTTACCAGAAAGCGGTGGGGTGAACAGCGCGTGTCCAGGGTGAGCAAAGTCTTTGGAGATGTAGCTGGCTCTCTTTTGTAGTCGTCCAGTGTAAATGTCTCTGGGGCGGAGCGGTGATGAGCCAGTGGTCCGTTCTGCCGCCCCGACCACTTGCTGCAGGCGTTCAAGGAGAAATGGGTCTGGGTTCTTTTGGGCTTGAAAGTCTTTTTAACTTTAAATAATGAGACACACTGCCTTGTAAGAGGAAGATGTTATCATAAGAAAGATCCCTTTCTTCTCCTTCTTTTATGAGTTTGAGATCAGAGAAATGAAGAACCTCCTCTCAGACTGAATGACCTGCAGTGAGACCCAACTACTATTCAATAAAGAATAGTTTATAAGATGAGTTTCCTACTCAAATTATCAGATGAACCTATCTGTGAGCCTTCAAACTCCAAGCCGAAACATAGATTTTAAAATAAACCTTCTCTCTAAATTTGTGAGGAGAAATGTAATCATCATTTCCTAAAAGGAGCTATGAACAACCTAGCAATTGGTACATCATGTGCGGTTGTCAGTAATAAAGCTGCCAGTGTTTCCTCCTTCTCCCCGTTATCACACACTCCACGCACAACATCAAGTGCCAATGAAAGATTCATGGAGCAGCAACGATGAAGGCGTCTCCTCTTCTGCTCCACTTGCCACGGTGGACACATTCTGCCCTGCAACCCGCATACACAACCACACATACACACACATGCACGTATGTAGGCATCAGCCCAGGACCTGTTAAAAAGTAGGAAGTGAAGCACAGAGCTGTGGGGTACTCGCTCACCCTTAACCCTCTCAGACGGGGGCAAACACAGACACGCACACATCCTGAGGGCTCCGGTCTGTCAACACACTGATGCTGCAGACTTCTCTCTTGGCTGTCTGACAGACATGGTGCGTGTGTGTTCAAGTATGTCTGCTCCATATTTGTGTGTAAAAGATCTTCATTCTTACCCTGTCTGGTGGGTATGAGAATTCCCAAAAGCATAAACTAAAATGAAAAAAATAAAGAAAATAAGGTGTGTGTGTGTGTGGGCGGTAGCTGTTGGCAAAAAAAAAAAACAGCAGTGTGTCTTTGTTTTTGTTGCACTGATTGAAAAAATACCCTTCAAATTGATATATTTCATGGAGATGCATTTCTTTTAAATTACATTTTGGATACATTTGTTTTAAAGGCACATTATGTAGTCGCATCACTTCAGACCACTTATGGGCAGCACATTGTGAGAATGTACATTTGTCAGCTGCTTGTGTGAGACACAATAAAGCGCACCGTAACTATCCCTGCCTTTATCAAGAGCAGTATGTAGAGGTTTTCCTTATTTTGAAAAATGAAGGGGAGGGAGGGAGGTGGGGGCTAGAACAAACTCCATGTTTTATTGATGTTTTTTTTGCTCCAATGGAGATAATGTTATCCAGAAATTCCCTCCTCTGTCTTTAAGGCACAAACATTTATAAGTAAAATAGTTTTCTTGGTGTTAATTATAAATTCTACACTCTTGTTTTTGTTGGATAAAAATACCTTTAAAGTTTAATGATGACAACAAAATGACCTGAACTTGTATCCAAACCTGAATAGTATTCATCAAACAAATGCCCTTGATTTTTCTTTTCTTTGATTTCTCTTTTCATGTAAATTCTACCTGTGAGATTAAAATACACTCCAAGTAATCTTAAGTTAATACAAAAAGATTAAAAAAAATGGTAATGGCACCAAATTTGAATTAAAACAAAAAAGAAGTTATCACAAAAGATGAAATAAATTACATTCAAGACTTTTAATTGGTTTTTGAGGCATTTAATATCCAACCGAAGTGATAAAGTCACACAAATGATCCTTAAATATATGGAGTTACATTTCCATTGTCTTAAACTTTTCTTTTTTTTTTGCTTTAGCAGTATGTTGATGTGCGTTTGATTTCCAGCAAATCTATTTTGTCAGTCAATAAATTACTAAATCGACAGGTCATATAAGAATGAAATATTATTAAAGATTCTGTGTCTCCCCCACTTTTCCAGGTGAACATCTGCGGACGTGTCCTCAGGGTCCGACCTGCTGTACCACCACCATGGAGGAGAACTTGGCGGGTTTGAGCGCCCGCGAGACAGAGGGACTGATCAGAGAGGCCGGCAGGTCCCTGCAAGCTTCCTTCAACGCTCTCCACAGGAGCTTCGACAGTAAGCGTGCTTTTTATCAGTGTGTGGGCACAAAATACTGGAGACAGACACTGCTGCTTTAGCTCAGCTGCAAAGCTTCAGAAGTGGTCCTGGAAGGGGCATGGCAGTTTTATGTTAGTGTTAGCCAGGTTGTGGTTTCTACCTGCCCTCCCTGCACTCAGCCTTTAATATTGTGGCTTCAGAAATGTGTGTCGATGAACACACGTTTGTGTGTGCCCTGTGCGACCAGGGGACCCCTGACTGGGTGTTATAATGAGAGCGGAGTCAGCCAGACACAATGAAACGTGATAAGCCGATTCCCTGATCTCGAGAGACACACACATTAACACACACACACGCACACACACATACACACACTTGCAATAATTCACTCCCACACACACGTAAACAGAGGGGTGTCCCTTGGGGCAAAGGCTAGTCCAGCTAATGAGCAGTTGACCCACTGAGGAGCTGAGCCTGCAGATCACTGCACATCAGAGACAGAGCGGGGCCGAGGGAGGAAGAGGACTGAAAAAGTGCCACTCCGTACAACATGGAAAGAGACAAACGCAGCAAGTGACGACGTGTCATCAGTACTGAGAGGAAACAGTGAGTCAGAATCCCACACTGAAAAAGACAAATGGAGGGCAGGAGAATGACCGTGGGAATAGGAGGACGGCGTTATTAGTCTGAAGGTAACAGGCCACCTCGGTGTCAGAAATACGGCCTTCCATCTGGTTTTGGTTTAGAACGATCTGGCTCCGGCCCGCAGCCTTTGAAGCACGAGGCTAAAACCAGACCATTATTCTGCGGCGACGGCTCTCTGACTCCCTTATTCTCTCAGTATGACCTCTCCGTCACTTTGCTTCCATGTAGCTGCAGAGGACATTTCAAAGGAGCTGATAAAACATGTTTAAAAACAGTAAAACCAATTCAGATATTACAATGGATGATGAACATACAAAGCAGTAGGGCTGTGCGATTAATCGATTTTAAATCTAAATCGGATTTATTAATCAAGACGATGTTAAAAAAAAGGAAAATCGGAAAATCGATTTTCCTTTTTTGCAGCTGGCTGCATTACAGACGGAGCTGGTCTAGTCATCTTTGTTTGGTCAAGAAAATTGTAAATGTTGTCACTTTACTAAACTCAAGGAGGATTTACAGTATCTTTCAATTGCACTTCATTCCCAATAGGGAAATTTGTTTGCTATTTTTCTTTAAAAATAAAGATAAAATATTTGAAACAATTTATTCCATTGTCTTTTGTAGTTTTACCAAAAAAATTGAAATCGAAATCGAAAATCTGGTTTTCAGAGAAAAAAAATCGGGATTTTATTTTTGTCCAAAATCGCCCAGCCCTACAAAGCAGTAAAGGAGAACAGTGTCCTGGAAAAAGCTGCTGTTCTTGATAACCTTGACCAGATTTGCATTTTACAGTAGTGCTGAAATGTTGTTGGGACAAATGATCTATAACAAAGCTTTAAAGACTTTAAAGCTTTGCAGAACTAAATAAATAGCATTAGCCTAAGAGTTCACAAGTGCACACAGTCAGCTGGGAACTTACTTCCACACACAACTGACAAATACCCTCTTAAAGTAAACGTCACGACAGATGAAAAAAAACAAAACAAGTGACGTCCACATATTGGTACACCAGGTCTTGGTTAACTGACACTTCCCAATTATGTTGTCATTCCATCAGTGACGTTCAGGCAGGAACGACCCATGTTCAGCCAACCCGACCGCGACTGGAACCGCAAATTTTGATATACTGGAAATAATACGCAACCCGCAGTTTATAGGTTATAGTAATAGCATAAACAAGTGTCGATGTCATAAGACATTAGCTTACGTCTTGCGCCAGCATTATTATAGAGCTATGGCCTATTGCCTGGACTTATAAAGGGCTTTCTGTGACCAGTTCTTGGAAATATCTGAAACATATGGCATGGCATATATTGACATTTCATTTTAAAAGAAAAGAAAAAAAACTTCCCTGCACTAGGAATGATCCATCTTAACCTTAAAGGGGACCTATTATGGCATCTAATATCTATTTTAAACAGGCCTTGAATGTCTTAAAAACAAGCTTTTGATTGTTTTTGCGAAATAAATCAGAAATTCAACCTCTAAACCATGTCTTTATCTTCCCATTCTCTAACCTCATTATCTATGCGGGATTCTGAGTGGGCGGGGAGGCTATGATAACGTTTTTATAATATGATAATGATACTGTGCTGATTGACTGCCTGAATGACGCGATACACCGCTACGAAAAAATGGCGGAAGCTCCGGCCGGCGGAGTTACTGTGTCCTAACTGCATGCGATGCGAGCGTCAACGACAAAATCAATTCCATTGCTTTATTTTCTATTGGACTGTCCTAACTGGCTGCAGCGACGCGCCGCAGCGACGCGGTGCGATGCGGCGCGTCGTTTTGAGCTGAACATTTGTCGGACGCCCTGCCTCTATTTTCTTCCTGTCACTCACGTTGAAAGCCGGTCGAAAGCGCTGTAGGAAACAGTCATGATGAGGAACGGCTGATCAAGTTATCTCTATGATACTTCCTCATTTCACTACAAAAACCTCAATAAAGTGGCAGCTGCTGGAGGGAGATGGACAGAGAGCATCAGATGTCACGCAGTGCGACGCGATAGTTAGGACATGGTGTTTAGTTGTTCCGGCCAGAGTTAGTTGTGGGCGAGGTTTCACGCATTGGAGGCCAACCTATGTAAATCGCATTTTCGTTACGTAACGACGGGAGCCTCTCCATCACCTGCCTTGTGCCACGCACGTCTACACCTGTGCTGAAAGCTCGTGCTGCATCTTGATGTATCAGCCAAGGGTGTCTTAGTATTTACGACTTACGACGTTTGCATTTTTATATGCCACATAAAATTGTGTTTAAATATTCTTTTTAAATATCATGATGCATATTTTTGTCTGTGTCGCTACCTGCAGTGACCGCAGTTGACCGCACATAAGGAGGCAACTGTCAGCTGGGATCTGTGTCAGCTTTATAAGGTCGCGCCATGCCAGCTTGGCCCTGAGTGTTTTTCTTTTCTCACTGTCTCTTTATCCACTTCTTCCAGCCTATTTCACAGAGCTGCATGGTCGGTCGGAGCGCTCCCTGCAGGAGGTTCTCGCTCCACTCGGTCCCCTGTACTTGCAGAACACCCGTCTCTATGGAGATCTGTACGCCGACCTGCGCCAGTACTATCGGGGCTCTGCTCTCAACCTGGATGAGAACCTGTCTGACTTCTGGTCCCGCCTGCTGGAGCGAACCTTTAAGACCTCTGCTCCCACAGATGTGAGTAAAGCTGGATTAAACGTGCTAGATTTGTGAGGTACACAAATACATTGAAAACAGAAGCAAAAAAATCTGATCCGGGGGTAGGACAGGAGTGGCAACTGTAATATAATAATGACCAATTTACAGTGAGTCAAACCAGAAGGTGGGCGTTCGTGTAAACTAGCAGATCTGTCTAGGGTCTAGGGCTGGGCGATATATCGAGATTTTAATATATATCCATATATTTTCAAACACGATATGGTACGAGACAATATCGTTTATATCGATTTAAAAAAAAAAAAAAAATAATTTTTTTTTTTTTTTTTTTACTTTTTTTTTTTTTTTTTTCCAACTTTGTTTATTAGGAATTCACAGATGAGATGATACAGTTTCACAGGTGGTACTTACAGTGGTCTGCGTTTTTTTTTTTTTTTTTTTTTTTTTTTTACATTTTTTTTTAAAATGATTTTGATATAGCTTATTTTGTGACAAATTGACTTGAATGTTTTATTTGAGATTTGCACAAATGTTTTCTTATTTGCACAACTGTCAACCTCAGTGGAAAAGTCTGCCTGTTACTGTCTACATTGTATTAATTGCACAGTGTATTTTAATTTAATTGTTATGCAGGAAAGGGATATTTGTTTTACTTTATTCAAGAAGCATTTTTATTCTATATATGCAGGCAGTTTATTTTTATTTCATTTGTTTTATACATTTTGATATTGTGCAGACCTCTGTTAACAAAGGTACCTGTGTGACATTTGGCACGAGGCTTTGTATTAAAACTGACTGTTTTTTTAAGGGTTTGCCTCAGAAAAAAATGAAGCTAACAGAGATGCTATGCTATAATGCTTTGGTGGAAACCCCAATTAAGGCACAGAAAAAATATCGAGATATATATCGAGTATCGCCATTCAGCTAGAAAATATCGAGATATGACTTTTGGTCCATATCGCCCAGCCCTAGGTACACAAATACATTGAAAACAGAAGCAAAAAATCTGATCCCGGGGGTAGGACAGGAGTGGCAACGGTAATATAATAATGACCAATTTACAGTGAGTCAAACCAGAAGGTGGGCGTTCGTGTAAACTAGCAGATCCGTCTAGGGTCCCTTCTGATCTGGTTCATACTGTAAATAGACAAAAAGAGGCAAAACATGCACTTACAGTTTGTTATTAAACATGATGTTAGTCAGAGATGCAACCCGGTTTGCATTTGTTTGACTCGGCTGAGAAGTTCCTTTCATGTCTTTTTACTAGCATATGGAGTAACACATCTGGGTTTCTTCCTGTCACCTCCGTCTGACAGGTCAGCTTATCGGAGGATTATCTTGAATGTGTTGCCAAGCAACACGAGACGCTGCGGCCATTTGGGGACATCCCTCGGGACATGAAGGCGAAGGTGATCCGGGCTTTTGTGACAGCCAGGTCGTTTGTCCAGGGGCTGTTAGTCAGCGCAGATGTAATACGGAAGGTCTCTCAGGTGAGTGTGTGTACTCATGGTCCTCAAGTTGTGGGGCATATTTATACACTTACGTGGTTGGGATGTAACGCTGCTTCCTTATAAAGACAAACATGGAGTCCCTGGTGCTAAATTAATACTTTCCATGCTTTGCAAAGCAGTTTTTATGGTTCGCTTTCTGTTAAGTCTCCAGGAGTTAATTGTAAGTCCTCTAAAGTAATGGGAAGATAACAGTACAGTATGTATATGTGTATAAATCCACTGGCTGATTCCCAGGAACTCAGATATGATAGCTGCGTGGTTGTCACGCCCTAACTGCCTGAGTGGATGTCTCCACCCTACAAATGAGAAGCACAAAGATCATCACAAATCAAGCTCCAGACTCTGCCAGCAGAAAAAAAGCTCTCATTTGGAGAGATGACAATACTGATGTCACATTCTGGGGTGTGACCATGTTTGTTGTTTTTTTCCCCCACATTTCTTATTATAAAGCTTTAGAAAAAAAATTGTTTACCTTGGCTGGTGGTCCCAAGATACATTTTCTTTTTTTTTTTTTCCTCTCTCTTTTTGTTTCTGGTAATTTATGACCTTTAGCTATTATTATATTATCGAATCTCCAGTTTATAGATCCCCTGTCACGTTGATGGTTGAACCCGATTTACACAGCTTTAAGCTTGTGCAAAGTTTTAAACCTTATTCATAAATAGTCATATACATGAAACTGAAGATCATAATGCAAACCTGACATTTACTTTTAGTTCAGTTTGTGGAAAATGGTTGGCCTGGCTTTCTCTTTAAAACTTAAACAGTTATAAAGCATTACAAACTGTAATGCACAGCATTTTGTATTTCGTGTCTTTCAAATAAAAGACAATTTTTTCCAGTCATATGTTCCTCATTCAAGGTTGTTAAAAAAATACTGCTATAATATCGTATCGTATCGTTATCATTATCATTATCGTTAAATGTATTCACACCAGTTTGGGTTTATGTAACTTAGTCTGACTGGTGGGACGATTCACTGAAATATTTGTATTGTTCTTGCGGACCATTTTCAAACACACCCTGAATATTTCTAATTTCCTGATATAAATGACTCAAACATCTCTTTGTTCAGAGCCTCCATCTATCAGATTTCTCAGCGTCAGTGTTAAATGAGCTCTTCTGCTCCTCAAACACAACCTGTTTACAGTTTAAAGACTGGGAAGCTGGGCTGGCATCGCTTTCTTGTTAAGCCTGTGTCTCTTTTGCAGTAATGTGGCCATACTGCCATCTACCGTCTTCTTTGTCACCCTTTAGAGTAGAAGGAAAATGGGGATGGACAGAAGTAAACTTCATCGGGAAACATTTTCAACAGCAACATCCTGTAAACACCTCGTAAATATGTGTCTTTCATGACTGAAACCCATGTTTTGTGATTGTACCAATTCCAGGTTCCTCTGGGTCCCGAGTGCCTGAAAGCGCTGATGAAGCTGGTTTACTGCCCCCACTGTCACGGCATGGCCTCCGTCAAACCCTGCTCCAACTACTGCTCCAATGTCATGAAGGGCTGCTTGGCCAACCAGGCCGACCTGGATCCAGAGTGGCAGAACCTTATAGGTGAGATAAGTCAGAGTAACTGAGTAACGCCTCAGCTGCTTTGGTTGGTGAAAGTTATCTTAACTTCATAGAAAAATGATATAACAGAAATTTAAAAAGTCTTCCAGATCTGTTAATAGCATGAAGAGAATATTCAATCTTCAGAATCTACAATAATTTATGTCAGGAGACGTTTTTATAATTTCTGAGATTTTAAAGTCAACCCAAATGCTGGCCAGAGCTTTAAAAGCCACTCTTCATGCATTTGAAAAGTGTTTCTGTCTTCGTTCTCCTGCTCAGACACAATGATCCAGGTGGCGTCCAGTTTCAGCATGGAGCCCAGTCTGGACGTGGTTCTGTCCTCCATCCCTGCTCGGATCTACGAGGCCGTGCACTACCTGCAGGAGAATATGGACGCTTTCACAACTAAAGTAAGACGCTTCTTTCTGTCCATTCAGCCCATCACCCAGTTTACACCTTTCATTTGGATACATATTTTTATAAAAAAATTCAAGATCACATTTAGATAAAATGTAAATCTTCATCGGATCATTTATCTTAGTTTGACTGGTTGCCCACATATACAACTATTTATTCTCTTCCTTGTCTTTCTTTGTTATATTTTAGATGCATTTGCACTAATGATGGCATTCAGTTTTAATTGAACATGTAAGTTGCAACAAAGACATTCTGACTCTGGTGATAATAGAAGAGTATAATAGGATAATAGAACTGAATCTGGCATTGCAGGGCGAGAAAACTCCCGAACATCCCCACGCTTTAAAAAGAAAGGCTTGTCTGTGGTGACATCTAGTGGACTTCAAAATCTCCTACAAACCTGGAACTCTCTCACAGCAGCTGGTGCACATTGGTGTTGATGTGTACTTGTATCTGGGTGTGTGCAGGTGTACCAGATGTGTGGTACGCCAGGTGAACTGGCAACAGGAAGTCCCACCCCCCATGAGCAGAAGAGGAAGAGCGGCTCCTTGACAGCGCTGGAATACAAACCTTCCCCGACAACTGGACTCAGGCTGGAAATGCAGGTGCGTTCCTCCTCTACGTGTCCGCTACGGATTTTGGTTAGCACAGAAAATGTCCCGGGGCAAACATCTGGCCTTTATGAACTGTTTTTGACATTTTATGTGTCCGTTGTTTCCAGAGATGAAAGAAAATAAATTTGAAATCAAGATATCGATGATAATTAAAGCACAATATGAAATGTTTCTGTATTTTGTTTCCAGGTGTCAGATCTTACTAGTAAACTTGGGGACATGCGTCACTATTGGATCCAGCTGCCTTTGGCTCTCTGTGACAAACTAGCAGTAGGAGGTCAGGATAAATGCTGGAACGGCATGACGAAGGCCAGGTGAGAAAAAGAACACTACGTACTAATGATCGTCGCCAGTTTTAAAAATGATCCAAAATTCTGCCTGCTTTCTGTCTTTAAAACCTAAAGTGACATAACAGGATGTGATTTAAAAAACTAGTTAACTGCTATTTTTATTATCATAGCTGTTACAATGTAGTAAATACATTCTTAGATGACAAAAACTAAGTGTATCATATGATTTAAAAGCTTTTAAAACAAATTTTGAAGTAATAATCTCAGTTTTTGTCCTTATTCTGGTGTTTTTTACTACAGTTTTAAGATTTGTTATCATTTCAGTGGTGTTGAGATCCTGACCTTGATTAGGCACTGCAACACTTTTTTTCCCTACCTTTTTCCCCTAATCTGACATTTTCTTAGCAAAACTATCTCAGCACCACCATAGTTTAGGAGCTGTCAGACACAAATGTGTTTTTATTAAATGTGGTGCCGTGCAATGTGGACTTGTTTCCACTCTGGTTCCATCTGACAAAAGGACGTTGTCCTCGATGTGCCGAGGTTAATTCATATGCAACTTTGCCAACTCGTGCTCATTGAGCCCTGTAGAGTTTGAGACCTCTCTCTTTTTCTTTTTTTTCCTCAACATTGAGTGGTGTCAGATTCCTGAGATGTCCACTCCTTGGAAGTTTGGCACCTTCCTTGAATGTTTTCCATCCGTGAATAGGCTTTCAGGCTTCAGGTTGATAGACTCCACATTGTTTGGAACTGACTTCATAACCTTTCCCACATTGATGTGCAGTGACGATTGTTTTGCTAAGATCATTTGTCAGTCTGGAGCCTGACAGCCCCCCCACCCCACACCTCACACACTCCACATCTCTGTCTTTAAAGTGTTTACATTACTACCAAGAGATGAGATTTGTCCTGAGCAGAATGGTCAGAAAATTATTGCTATGCTGAAAATGTGGAATATGAATGTGTGTGATTCCCTATCAAATACAGATGAATCGCTAATTGTGTGAGAGAATAAGAAAATATGAACTTTGTGTCTTTGTGCGGCAAATAATCAATTAGTATTGTGATCTTTGTATCTGCATGGAAACATTAGGTAAATTCCATAACAATTTAAAATTATTTATATTGAATGTAAGTGTGGTGTAAAGTGTATAGTGTCCGTAAAGATTTTATTCAGCCTTCAAAGCTTTAATTGATATGACAAGTAGCCTACATAAACTGTCATTTAAAGACCCCATATGATGCTCCTTTCAAGGTAAGACTTTTAGTTTCAGGATGTATTGAAATACACTTGCAGGCCTTCACGTAAAAGAGCAACACATTACCGATTTAAAGCCAGACATTTGAACTTTCTCAGGCCCTCCTCCTAAAAAAAGCGCGGTTTGCTCCCATGTTCACAAAGCAGAGGTGCAGCAGGGGCGAAAAACCTACAACATTATTCAAATTTCTTATGGAATTTTGCCCAGTTATATCGGAAAAGAATTTTGGCCTCAGCTTTACAACGAAGACAACCCCGGAGGCAATCTCCTGCAGGTGCTGAGCCGGTTTGGGCGGAGCCCGGCTGTACTCTGTTGATGAAGGCCTGGCCTCCAGGCACTGCTGACGAGCCCTTCCCCTCGTCCTTAGCTCCAGGATACCGCCTTGCTATACCCAGTCTTGGCAAGAAACATTCAACTTTTATTTTCCATGGGAGTCGCACTGAGTTTCACCTGTCCCCCGGGACCAGTTTTCCTGAGGAAGATACTCTACCTCCAGGGCCAATGGACCAGACAACAAGGCATGTAGATTCCTCCACCATGATAGGAGGGGCATTTAAGGGGTGCTGACTTCTCATATATGCAGTACTGGAGTTGAGGGGGGATGAGGGGGGATGGCATCCCTCCTGAAATAAAAACGGTCAAAATCATCCCCCCTGTAAAACTGCCATCCCTCCTTTTCCCTTATGCCATTTCATCAATGAATGTGGTTTTACTGCTATTTAAACATATTTGACAATTTTCACCTGTTTCAAGTACATTTTCACTTGAAATAAGTAGGAAAATCTGCCAGTGGGACAAGATTTATCTTCTCATTACAAGCAAAAAAATCTTGTTCCACTGGCAGATTTTCCTACTTATTTCAAGTGAAAATCTACCTGAAACAGGTGAAAATTGTTGTTTTTTCCAGTGGTGAGTCTTGTTTTAAGTGTAATGAGATTTTTCTTTTACTAAAATGAGACATTTTAACTAGAAATAAGACAAATATTCTTGTTAAGATTTAGAGTTTTTGCAGTGATCCATTTTACTTTTCCTGTGAAGGACAGAGTCATATTGATAAGTTCAGAAAACTGTTTTTTATTTTTGTGTTGATGTATTTGATGTAAGCCCAGTGGATATTTAAAGCTTACAGAAGGCTGCATTTAAGTGCTGCCATGTCATTCCTGCTGTATTTCTGCAGGTGTTTTGGTCAGTGCTATTATTTGTAATATATTATAGTATTTGTAATCTGCACAAATTATCTGTCCCCATGTGATAAAATCCCCCATCCCCCCTGATTTTTTTTAACAACTCGAGTGCTGCATATATGTAATTGACCAACACAGTGAGTGGGGTGATGGCCTGAAAGCAACATTTGGTTGAAGTGTAACAACAGTTTTATCAGACTGTGCAGGGTTGCCTCTGGAACTACAGAAGGTTTCATGACTTCCTTTTTAAATATCCATTAGTACTTCTCAAATACTTAAAAACGGCCTGAGGGGAAGTCTTGCTGGTTTTGAAAACAAAAATTGAAAAATATTTTTTTTTTTTTTAAATATGTGGGTCGGGAGAAAGAAACAACTGAGCTTTATAGCCCCCACCCCCGTCTAATTTCTGAGGCAGTTAACTCGTGTGATGTTAATTTGCGGTTACATTATCATACATTATGCATGTTCAACGCATCTATGAAACACGCCGACTATGGGAAGTGTTGGCAACGGGTTTTCACACATAAAGAGCTGAGCTGAACAATGAATCAGCACCATAGTTGCCTCACCTTTTTGTGACATCATAATCACGGTTTCCTTCAACAAATATGTTGTACCCTGTCAATCAGCCAAAGGTATCCACATGAGGAAATATACTGCATCTCAGCCCCTAAACAGTGTGGATTTTAACATGCATGAGAGCCACAAATATTTTCCTTTGTCAGTCCACACAACTTTAATCCTCACCAGTCCAGCTATGTTGTGTAATTAAAGAGTCATGAACTGTAAATGCGTATGATATACTGGACCCATGACGTAAATAACAAAATAATTCTCCTTCTCCTCTGCAATTAGGTACCTTCCTGGGGTGATGGGTGATGGCTTGGCCAATCAGATCAACAACCCGGAGGTGGAACTCGACATCACGAAGCCAGACATGACCATCCGGCAGCAGATCATGCAACTGAAAATAATGAGCAACAGGCTGAAAAATGCCCTGGATGGCAATGATGTGGACTTCCAGGATGCAAGTGGGTCTTTCAAACATTTGTAGTGTACATTTCAGGGACTTTGTGTCTATAATATCTCTTGTAGGACTCTTCTGAATGCTCTAACATTGGAAGGGGGCTGATTACGGGACTTCAGCCACGGCTGATTACTGGAATTTGAGGGCAAAATACTGCCCAAAAACAATAGAGGTCTGATTATAGTTTTTCCGTAACATTTATATCAATCTAATGGTAAAAACAGAATCATTTCCATACCTATGTTTAGGAGTTTATTCCATTAGAGAGCAACTCATTTGTCAAAACACAAAGGGTCTTTCTTGTCGGTTGTGGAAGTCGAGTCCTCATGCGACGACAGTTGACCAGAAGGGAGAAAACCTCGTTCCATGTTTCATTTTATTTTTTTTACAGTTTATGCAGCCTTTGCGTTTTTTTTTATATATCATATGGTTACTACCTTTAGATAACACTAAATCCTACACATGGACCTTTTAAAATATTCATTCTAGTCTTGAATGTCACAGTAAAATTCTGAATCTGAGGGCTCAGATCATTGTGGTCTCCTCCAAGCCCAATAATATAGTTTTTAAATTGATCTAGATCCACACTGACATTTAATTTGACACACCTCACTTCTGCAGTAAGTTTTATTGGAAGTCAGACTATATGTATTTGCTTAATCTTGTTTAAAAATGGACGAAAAGCATAAGTTGGTTACTTTTAAGCCAGTCTATTTCTGTAAAGAGCAACTGAAATGGAAAAAAGAAAATCTCTTTTTTAAGAAGGTATGTTTTTAATTATCCGTCTGTTATCCTTCCAGGCGATGACATCAGTGGCTCAGGAAGCGGGATGTGTCTCGGTGGTCAGTGTTCTCGGAGCAGACCGGGATTGTACGCCTACTCACCAGACAACAACCGAGTCCGCGCTGCAGCCGCACCTCAGCCCGCCATCTGCAGCCTCCTACTGCTGCTCCCGCTGACCGTCCTGCTGCTCCAGCGATGATGGACGGCCGCTGCCTCCTGTCGGGCCCTGGGGGCCAGCGCGGGACTGAACAATGGGAGAAGGGAGGGTGGGGCTTGTCTGGTGGAAGACTGGAACAGAACTTTGCCAAAAAGAAAAAAAAAAGACATTTTGGACACTAAGTGGACATTTTTCTTTAACTAAAGAAAAAAAACAACTAAGTGCAGTCTTTATTTTGCTGAGTTTGAATATGTCTTAGTTGGACTGTGATTTAGTTTGTTCAGCTGGTTTGAGTGGACGATGACTGATGGCTGGTGGAAGATGCTGTCAGGAAATACAGAGCAGGAATGATGATGTAAGTGGGTCTGATTATGAAGATAATTAATGTCTAATTAGCTCCAGTGTCCAGGTGCCCTTATCGGTGATGCATTCAACAAGACTCTAAGTTTTTCTTTTGTTTTTTTTTTTGTATTATTATTTTTTTTGTATTTTATTTTGTAACTTGAGTCAAGGTTGGCTACTTTAACAAACATTGCATACGCTGTAAATCTTTATGTACATAACCTTAAAGACTGGCACAGTATTGAGCCATGAATGTACAATATGATACTCTGTTGGCAATTAATCCCCAATTAATCTGTGATGTAGTCGTCCAGGCGTGGTGGCAAGAAACAAATACAGTCGTAATTAACTTTTTGAAGTATTGCAAACAAAATATCACACTTCTAAAATATATGAAAACATTGTGATTGCAAGATTTCACCTCACTTTTATTTTGTGAGAATAAGAAATGTTCACATTTTTCGAGACTCATCACCTTTTTGTAAAACAAATTGAAAAAGTATTATCAAAGCGCCGAAAAAACAAGCACATACAAACATTTTTTTTCTGTCTTTAGTTCTGTCTTATGAAGGCAGAAATTGACAATACTTTGACACGCCTGGTTGCAACCATTAAAAGTGACTTAAGGGAGGTACTCACTACATAGAACACATTTCAAAACGCTAATGTGAGCGAAGACTGCCTGATAAATGCACATTTCTGTTAAGTAAAATCAACAGACAATGACTGTAGGTTAAACCAAAGCTACTACACTCTACACATTTGTTCTCACAGCAGAAAATGCCCAAGGTATGTTGAACATGTGAAACCCACTCGTTTTGTTTTACGTTGTCGTGTTAAAGCAAAGGCATCACTGGAATACCAAACATGATCAGCTCTGAAAATGCTCTGTTTTTGTACATATGGAGGTATTTTCAAAATTCCATCGACATTTGCTGAGTGATGTGTTGTTTAAACTAGCATGCCTCTCTCTCTGTATGTCTTCAACACTAAACTGGTACACACCAACATCCTGATTTACACAAATGGCAGAAGTAGTACATGCAAACACATTTACACACTCGGGGACTGTGTATTAAGCTGGTTTCTAATCATCAGTGTATTTAATGATGCATTTCATCCATTAAACTCTGTTTGATTGTAAAAGAGGATTATTTCCATTAATGGTTTAATTTGATAGGGAATGCCTTCTGTCTTTTCTCTTTTCCCTTCTCTTTTTCAATTTTCGGGACCCTCCCTAAAGCTTTCTACAATGGAAAAAAAGAAAATCTTACATTTGTAATTTTTTAAATCTCTGGACTTTTAATTCCCTGACATAAGTACAAAGGAAATGAACAAAGAAGAAAAACAAACTAAGGTGCTGAACACAAAAGGACTGTTGGTCTCATACCTGCATGACTGGTCCACAGCAGTTTTAATGATATTCCCTTCTGCTCTATATCCTCTTATAACTGTCCAAACATAGATTTATTCTCACGTAGGAAAGTGTTGTATGTAAAGATCAAGATTGAAAGACTCCAGTTATTGAACGTAGACATGGTCACATAACCAGTTGAGGTGGTACAGGCATCTGATAAGGACCCGAGGGAGGTGTTTAGGCAAGTCCAACGAGACAGAGGTCCCAGGGCAGACCTAGGAAATGGTGGAGAGACTATGTATCTCTCATCTGGCTTGGGAAAACTTTGGTATTCCCCAGAACAGCTAGAGGGAGTGGCTGGATACAGGATGGATTAAGCCTCTTTGCTTAGGATGCTGCCCCCATGACCCAAACTTAAGATAAGTGGAAGTGGATGGATGGATGGATGGATGGATGGATGGATGGATGGATGGATGGATGGATGGATGGATGGATGGATGGATAGATAGATAGTAACATACAATAATTTAGACTTTCTAATAGGAATGGGCGATATCTTACCGTTCACGATAAACCGTCAAAAAAATTCCCCACGGGAAGAATTTGTCATCTCGCGGCAAAAACGATAAATTGAGAAAGGAAAGAAAGAAAGAAAGAAAGAAAGAAAGAAATGAGCCTGAAAAAAGAAAGAAAGAAAGAAAGAAATGAGCCTGAAAGAAAGAAAGAAAGAAAGAAAGAAAGAAAGAAAGAAAGAAAGAAAGAAAGAAAGAAAGAAAGAAAGAAAGAAATGAGCCTGAAAGACAGAAAGAAAGAAAGGAAGAAAGAAAGAAAGAAAGAAAGAAAGAAATGAGCCTGAAAAAAGAAAGAAAGAAAGAAATGAGCCTGAAAAAAGAAAGAAAGAAAGAAAGAAAGAAAGAAAGAAAGAAAGAAAGAAAGAAAGAAAGAAAGAAAGAAAGAAAGAAAGAAAGAAAGAAAGAAAGAAAGAAAGAAAAATTCCCGTTGATGACACTTTTTGTATTGGTATTTTTATCATTTGTATTTTTTTATCGTTATCGGGATAAATGCCAGAAATTATCGTGATACATTTTTTAGTCCATACCGCCCATCTCTACTTTCTAAGACCCATAAGCTCCATCTCTACATTTATAAGTTTAATTTTCAGGAAATTGTAGCCACCAAGGAGTTTTTGAGCATTTATATTGCTATGGACTAGCAGCTATTGTGAGATCAGGTTTCATTGCGCTTCCCTTTGGTTCCCTACTGCTTTTATCAATTATCTCCTCACACAGTTATCTGCCACTGGCAGCCCACACAGGCAGCATAGCTGTCCACCACTGGGTGATTCCAAAAACTAGTGAATAAGAAAAAAGTGAGCTCTCAGGCAGGAGGGCCTATAAGGCTATATTCACACTGCCAACCAAAACCCTGTTTTCAGCATATCCAGACAGATGTGACAATTTAAAATGCCAAAAATCATATGAAATGCTTTTTTTTTTCTTTCTGCACTGGATTTAAACCACACACAGACATGATTTCAAATGCAAATCCAATTAGATTTACACAGATTTATCCCGGTCCAAACCATCTGGCTGCTTGAACGGGATTTCATACTCTTTGGTGTCTTTTACAATTCACTGTGACGGTGGGATTCCTCAACTCGTTACCCTCAGCTGTCTCTTAGATAACAGCTAATCTTCCTGAACCATACACCAAGATTCCAAGAATGTTTACATGGTCAAATGAAACATTTTGGTACATCTACCTGTAGGTATATCTCAAGGCCATATATCAGGAATTGCTTGACAGAATCAGTGGATTTAGAACTTTGTGGAATCCTCACACCCAATAGAATTAATATGCAATTCCCAAATCCACGTGACTTCTTTTAATCAGAACATAGATTTTATTTTTCTCTCATCATAGTTCTCCATAGCCCAGCGTTCATACCCTCTTGCCAGTAGCAGAAACTATCAGAGGGAAAAAGAACATTATTTTGATTTGACACAGACCTGAGATTGCATAGAGTTTTGCACTAGAATATGATTTATGGAGGCAAAACACCAAAGGTAAGATTGAAAGTAGTTGTGTTTTGTCGTCCCTTTGGCTGCTGGCTCAGGGAGCTCAGTGAGTTTTGCTTTGTGTGGAAAAGAAAAAAGCGATTGATCTCTCTGTCATCTGTCCAGAGAGGTTAAAGGACTGGGAAATAAATCAGCTTGACTTAGAGGATGAACTGAATGGCTGCATAAATGACCAGTATGAGACAAATATAGGTTTTTTTTTTTTAAATGCATGCTTTTAATGCATGCAAAGTTACTTTAGTGGGGTCCAAAAACTGAAAATACAAAAAGAAAGAAAAATACATTAAAAAGACAGCACAACTGGTCCCTTTAGAAAAAGCCACAGTTCAAAAAATGTGGTTAAATCTGAAAATAAATCTGAGTTAAAGGAAGAACAATTATAATTCTTTTTAAAATTGTATTTTTTTAATTGAAGCAAAATTCCTGATGAGTAACTTTAGATTTGCATTAAGATTGGGATTTTCAAATCGAAGAATCGGTCATTTTGACCTGAATGACAGGAAAAACTATACATTTCTTTATCTTTTAAAAGTACAAAAGTGTTTGATCAGTTGATGAAAAGTGGATCTTTAGAAGATTTAATGGAGCCAGGATTCCTATTTTCTTCTGTTTCCAGTCCTTGCACTAGATACAGCTTCACCAAGAGAAAAAGTAAATAAATAGCTTTTCCAAAATGTTTAACCGCAGCTTTTAACGGTCACGTCCCACTAAAAGCACATCTGCTGATGTCAGCACCAACAAATCTGTCCAGATGCAGAATTTTATTCCAGGCCACATAACACAGCAAGAGCATTTACTTCTTTCCACAGCAGCTTTGAATGACAGCTCAGCCAGATTCAGATACCTGATACTTTCAACTGCAGGATGGACCGGGAGCCTAATCTACTCCCACATATCACTCCACTCCAATCAAGATGCTATAAAAGTAGGTTACACTATTTCTATAAAAAGCACTGGCTTGTTATCTATCTATGTCACAGCTATGAATAAAAATACAGCTCTCTGTGACAGTCAGACATGCCTCATCTTACTCTTCATCACTTGTCAGGTAATCCTCGAGAGCTTGAATCCAAAACAACTGGGATTCATTCTCTTGAACTGAGAAAAAAAAAGTATTCCAGTTGCCTTTGAGGATTACCATGACCCGGATGACTGAGAATCCACACAGCACCAGTCAGGGTTTTGAATTTAATAAATGATTTATTTTCCTGGTGCCGGTGCCTTAAGGTTATAAAGAAGTGCTGGGTGTTTTGGTTCATAGGGTTCACATTTAATTTCTGAGCATCATCGCCTTAGGAAACTGTGACCGAGGTAGCCGGAAGCAAATATCTGACGTCTTTTCTGCATTGCATGTCTGTTTTGAAACATGTCTTGTAATTGTGATGGGTGTGGAACTTAAAAGGAACCCTGGCTATTAAGACATGTAGGTCTTAAAAGATAAATGTTGGTATCAATTATAACAATGTGATATAAAAAACCTTTTTGATGTCTCCGTTTTTATAAAATTTGAAAATATAATTTAACTCGTAGGTCGCCATTGTTGTTTACATTCTGGGTAGTGACGTCACACGGTGGCTCCTGCCAACCCCCGTCCACTGTTTTGACACCCAGAAACAGATGAAAACACAGCTAAACAGGTGACGGCGCACCAGAAACACAGATCAAAACACAGCTAAACATTAAGGTGACGGCGCACCTACAAAAAAGTAAAAAAAAAAAAAAGTACAGCACCATACAGCATGAACTATAAAAACACCATAAAACCCAGATAGACTAACAGACCACACGTTTCAACTAGCAGATAGCCGATGCTACAATAAAAACCCCAGCCAGATCTGGCGTCATTAAATTAAATAAAGATTTTCTTGCCTATTTGACGTGAAGTCTGCGCCTCCCGTTTCGTCAAAGTCCCGGGCCAGTCCCCTCAGCTTCTGGTCTGTCATCAAACGGTGGACACAGCACCGAAGCCGGTTTTAGGGGGGGGAGAGGGGTGGGCTATGCCCACCCAAACGTGCCTCCTGCACACCGGTGGCGGCGAGAGCGGATGGCGGTGCGCTGCAGGCTGTAGAGCCACGGCTACGCCGTCTACGCCGTACCCTACGGCGTAGCCGGCGTAGGGTGCGGCGTAGGGTACGGCGTGGGCTCCTGCGTAGCCGGCGTAGCCTCGGTGCTGGGTCCACCGTTTGATGACAGACCAGAGGCTGAGGGGACTGGCCCGGGACTTTGACGAAACGGGAGGCGCAGACTTCGCGTCAAATAGGCAAGAACATCACGAAGACATCAACAAGGTTTTTTATATCACATTGTTATAATTGATACCAACATTTATCTTTTAAGACCTACATGTCTTAATAGCCAGGGTTCCTTTTAAAGCATAAACGGAGCTGATTATTTTTTAGGTGTAGGACTGCACATTGAAGCAGCTACCTATCACTGCACAGTCGACTTTTGCACCGTTCGGTCTTGCCATAAAGACGATTAAACGACGCTCAGCACTGTGTCTGACCCATCTGTCTGTGGTGGAAATTTTTTCCTTGAGTCCCCCATGGCAGAGTTATATCTTATCAAAGTGTTTCTTCAACTCCTGTGGTGCAATTCAAAAGAGTAAACTTAATTTTAGAGACTGGTGCAGCAACCAGAAGGACTGAGATCAATGTTCCGGTGTCCATTTGAAGCCGGGGGGATATTTTAACAGCCTCCAGCAACCCATTTTTATAAGAAGCAATTCCTTAAATGAGCTTCTACTCTCAGAAAGCTGTCAATGCATACGGCATGCACACCAGCAAATATTGAATAAAATTGGTGCTGTGGACTCTTTTGAGATCTCATGCTGAGAGGCAAGGCAATGAAAAGCTAGAAAAAAAAGCATTAATGTGACAAGGGCTTGAAACGGCCCCTGCTGCTGTGTGTGCACATTCTGAAAAACAGAAACAAAGCCTAGTCAGTAAATCATCTTCCGTCAAATCATCAAAACACTTTTGTGCACATTGTGCATGTGCAGAAAGCTGAACATAAAGAGAGCGTACATGCAAATGCAGATGTATTCTTGCATTAAATCACAAAACCTTTTTTTTTAAATAACAACAAAAAACAAAAACATGTTTGCAATCCCAGAGAGTATTAAACCCCTCAAAACATTATTTCTAAGTTTATCTGAAGGTTTCATATTCCATGAAAATGCATTTCGTTTCTTCTGGTTGAAGCTTAAGTCCCGGCGACAGCTCAGTAAGTGATACGGGAATTTTCACTCTGGCAGATTAAACTCGTGTTCAGCTTCAGCTCGTACCAGTGAGAGTTACGAAAATTGTTCCAAGCTAAAGGGTGCTAGGAGAATATTTAGGCAAATGTTACTCCACACAGTCCTGAGAGGTGAGTAAACATGAGTGAAAATGCCTGTGTAGGTGTTATCCTCTTAATCCTCTTCATCCCCTGCAACACAAGGCTGTATACTCTGGTATAGTCTTGGCATTTTCTCTTATGCTGCAAAACCTTTTTTCTCCATGTATCAAATTAACCCTGGAGGTCTCTCCTGGAGAGACTATCAACTCTTCCTTTTTAGTCTTAGTTCTTAAGCTACAAAACGGAGGGATGAGGCACACAGTCAAGGTTTTTCACTGTGTTGAAAAGTACAAAATGTTATAAATGATTAATTTTTTCAGTATCAGGCCAAGTCTCAGTAGTAGAAATGTCCAAGGAAATGAGGTTGTGCTAAATATTTACGTACTTTGCTGCATCTTATTGTGTAACAGTAAATCTTCCAAAGGGCCCGACCCCCTGACGGATCGGTAGAACACTGACCGACTGTGAATATCTGATTAATCCAGCATTTCTCAAATGTGTTTGAGTCATGGCAGCCTTTGAAGAGTATGAAAACTGTGGGGTCACCCGAGATCACCCCCCGCCCCACCCACCCCCTCCAGCGTGCAGATGCTGACACACTTCTTCCGACTTAATCCTGCCCGTTCGCTACTCTCAGTTGACACACGACTAATCTTCTCTTCTCTTGGGTTTATTTGCAAAGTAAAAACATTTTCTCAGACAAAGTCCCCATCTACAAATCGAACACTGGCCAAGAGATGAACAAGTCCACTCATGTCGGTTCAGTCATCAAATTGTAAAGAAAATCTGATGTTTTTCCCCCAAAACCACGTCTTCGGTATCTGCAGACATATTAATTTGCAGTCCGGCAGCGGAAGCTTTGCGATGTATTTTGGTGCCTGTGGCCATAGTAGTTTGTTGACAGTTGCCGTGCATGCTGGGAATAAGACTCAGCAATCGTATGTGGCTTCTCAGACACAAGATAGCTAACCTCCGGCACTTTCTCCCACACTTTTGCAATTTATCATCACTTGAGAATTAAGAACAAATTAAGTATTCTGTATCCTTACTGGTTAGTGATTGCTGATTTGTTGTCAGGCATTTTTTTTTAAGTTTGCTTGAAACTGTTGCTTAATTTGACAATTTCATGCTACAAACCAGGCGTACAGGGAGAGATGATGGATCCCCGGGGAAGAAGAAACCATACAATAAGGAGCTGTGACCGAAATTTCTTTTTTTTGTTTTGCTGCAGCTGAGCTTTCACTGGAAGAAGAAGTGGATGTCTCACATTCAGAGTTATCAGATTTTGTAGGTTTTCTTTTCAAAAACCTTTCCATGGTAGCTTGCGCCATAATGAAAAAGAAACTCATGGTA
This sequence comes from Cololabis saira, assembly GCF_033807715.1. Taxonomy (NCBI): domain Eukaryota; kingdom Metazoa; phylum Chordata; class Actinopteri; order Beloniformes; family Belonidae; genus Cololabis; species Cololabis saira. Next base: position 31,728,477 of record NC_084599.1, read on the forward strand.
ATAGGCCATTTATGTCGTGTGCAGTCATACTGAACCCGGCGTTGACGTTGCGATATAGTGAGGAGTATGGGAAGTAAATGTTAATGATGTATGAGAGCAGTAATGATTTGCATGGGTTACTTTAGGTCATTTTATTATGCCAGAATATTTCTTTGATGGCACCCCTGAGGAAGTCAGGTCAAGCCTGGTTAACAAAGGTTTGATTATTTACAGGGTGTCAAACTGATGTTTCTTTATTTCAACAAGAACTTCTACAACCATGGAGTTCAGGTAGCTGTTGATTATAAGCCTCAGTAAATCTCAATTACACCTCTGGCCTTCAGCACAACTGATCTCATACAGATATACTAATAAAAGCCACTGTTTTTAATCCTTATTGAAATTAATCATATTGATTAAGTCAATCAGGACAGATAAAAAAAAAAAAAAAACAGCTTCATTGTTCTCCATGATGTAGTCATGGTAGATATGTGTAGAATAAGATATTTTTTTCATATTATTGTTATTGTTTAACATAAACTCAGACATAGAATGAAAGGACCCTGTCAGATTTAAAATTCATTGTGCAATCTAACCATAAAAACGATCTAAAGATGCCCAGCACTGCAGAGACAAACATATTGATCAACAACATCAACAGTATTCTAGAGTCAGCTGGAGGTTCACGTGTAAGCATTTTGAATTTCTTGGAATTCTCATTTGTTCTTCGTTCTTATATTCATCAAATATTTTCAAATATTTTGTTTGGGGCTATATCATTTATCTTACTCACAGTTGTTTTTCTTACCGATGTACTGTTATAATGAAATCATTTCTCAGTGAGACAAGTACAATCAAGTGGAAAAGATTGAAACTGATAAAATAGGATTGCGCAAACAGTCAATCATCATTTTATTCCTCTCACATACCATAAACATGTCGCTCTGGCCAGTTAAAGGGGACCTATTATGGCATCTAATACCTATTTTAAACAGGCATTGAATGTCTTAAAAACAAGCTTTTGATTGTTTTTGCTAAATAAATTAGAAATTCAGCCTCTGAGCCATGTCTTTATCTTCCCATTCTCTAACCTCCTTCTCTATGAGGGATTCTGAATGGGTGGGGCTATGATAATCAGGCACTGTGCTGATTGGCTGCCTGAATGACGCGATACACCGCTACGAAAAAATGGTGGAAGCTCCGGCCGGCGGAGTTACCGTGTCCTAACTGCATGCGATGCGAGCGAGCATCAGCGACAAAATCAATTCCATTGCTTTATTTTCTATTGGACTGTCATAACTGGCTGCAGCGCTGCGCAGTGCGACACGGTGCTGCGCCGCGTCGTTTTGAGCTGAACATTTGTCGGACGCCCTGCTTCTATTTTCTTCCTGTCGTTCGCGTTGAAAGCCGGTTGACAGCGCTGTAGGAAACAGTCATGATGAGAAACGGCTGATCCAGTTATTTTTTTTTTTCATCAGTTTGTGTGTGTGTGTGTGTGTGTGTGTGTGTGTGTGTGTGTGTGTGTGTTTGTGTAAATAAGGTGATGAAAGTAGATACATAAATTGACAATATTATTTCAAGAGTAAATAAGTTAAGCAAATAAATAATTATCATATAGAGTGGTGTAGCACGATATAATCGTAAATATATAAATATAAATATAATATAATATAGCATAATAATATAGTAATATCCTAATATAACATAATTTTCATAAAATATTATAACATATAACCAAATGATATTACCATACTATTATATATAACAATATAATAATACTATAGTTTAACATCCACAACCATGAGATTTCATAACTTAATATAATAATACCCTATGAAACAATACATCATGATAATGCCAGGGATGATTATTAGAGTTAGAATTGGTAGTTCATGTATTGCAATGAGGGGTGAGGTCAGACCGGGGCTGATCCAGTTAGTTGAAATGAGAAGTTATCTCTATGATACCTCCTCATTTCACTACAAAAACCTCAATAAAGTGGCAGCTGCTGGAGGGAGATGGACAGAGAGCATCTGATGTCACGCAGTGCGACGCGATAGTCGGACGCTCGCATGCAGTTAGGACATGGTGTTTTTCATAATAGGTCCCCTTTAACATACTGTACTGATGGGTTTGATTGCTGTGCCGCTTTTTCCAGCCACTGGGTGTCGCTGTTCCGTCACGTGTGAAGGCTCCGCGCCGCGGCCGGGGACACCTCGCCATCAGGCGCGCAGCTTCAGGTCAGGTGGGGAAGGCTGGCTGATTGGTTTTCGAGCTGACATCTTCCCTCCTGATTGGACAGAGAGGTGTTGGAGAAAAGACGCTGAGCTGCGAGAGAGCATCCGGCAGCAGTTTATCTCCCCGTCAGTCCCCGCTGACTCTGCCGGTCCTGCACACGCAAAGTGATATGTGACTGTTCGCCTGGAGGGGAGGGGGCACGCTGTGATTCTTTGGCTTTTTCTTTTTAAATATATATAGAGAGAGATATATAGTCTACATATATTTATTTTTCTGTCGGTGGGATCATGGCAGAGGACAGGCGGGGAGTCACTTTGGCCATGCCGGCCACTTGGACTGCGTTGCTTCTCTGTGTGATTACTGGTGTGTGCGCAGTGGAAGGTAGGTGGGCATGTTGGTTGTGGAGCTGAAGCCTTGCATTCATTTACGCACACACTGGATAAAGCTGGGGGGTTCAGAGGATTTCAATTTGAGTTATTTTTACGTAGTTGCTTTAACTTTGAATTGAGATCTCCTTCTGGATAAACTTAAGTTGTTATATAAGATAAGATAAGATAAGATAAGATATCCATTATTTTCTCCCTCAGTGGGGAAACTTATTTGTCGTCAGCAGTACACACATATAGGGGAGGGGTAAAAAGACTGAAAAGTCAGAAATAAAAAATATATAAAAAATACAAAAAGATACGTATAAAATATGTATAAACACAGGATATGAACAGTATATACAGTTAAACAGTGCAGAAAAGCAGGTGGAGTGTTGTGAGGTAGATTGACAGATATTGCACATCTTATATATATTATTGCACATGTGATATTATTGCACATATTATTGTCCACTGGCTACTGAGATCATGTGATCTTCCTTTTGTAATTTACTACAAGTTTTCCAGCTGTTGTTTGGGGGGTTATAATATGAAGGCCCACTAAACCAAATTGACACTTATTGGATATACTGTTGTGATAGTTTATTGGCCTACATCCTTGTGCACATTTTGCCTGAAAATACTTTCTTTCAATTTCATTTCAATAGCCTGGGCGATCCTTGACTACTGTTTTATATCATGATGTGATGTTGGGCCATAAATCCTGTGGAACTGTTCCCACAGTGCTTTAATGTCCTCGTGATGTGGATTTGGTTAATAAAAACGTGTGGTGTGTACCGCATGTTTCATGTTTCCATGTTTCCCTCTCCTGATTGCACTGCATGCAGCTCTGTTATCACACAGTTTGCTGGAGCAGCAAAGTGAAGCATAATTATGGCTCACAGGTGCTCGGTGGTCCCACCTCCCCCACTGATCCCCCTCCCATCAACATCACCTCTTGCTCCACCTGCTGTTTCCCCAGAAGCATCATCTCCCCCAGCCCCTCCTAACCTAACATCACCTTCTGCCTCTTTGGTTGCACCCCTCCGACTATGATCTCCTGCTATTCTCATAGCTCAGCACACCGACGCTCCTGCTGCTGCTGGATCCCTTATCAGTGCTGGAACTGCTGCTTCTGCTCCTTAAGCGTGTTATTGTTGCTCCCTCTCCCTATGCATCCCTTGCTTCCCGTTTTGTTTTTTTGTTTTACTACTCTGCAAGCATCTCCTGCAGCCACTGCTCCTCTCTGAGCTTATTCTGCTTAGCCATCCTTCATCTGCTCCTAACCCTGCTCCTTTTCTTCAAGGATGACCTCCTTTTTTCCTCTTCCTATATTTCCTCATCTGCTGCTTACGGTTTTATCCCTCCAACATTACCTTCGGCTTGTTGAGTTTTTCACCTGCTGTTCCACCTCTTGCCCCTTCTTTTCTCCTGCTATGCCTGTTCCTTCCCACTTATTTTTTCATCTAAAATATATCCACTTCTTATTCTCCTCAGGGAGTGAGCGTCTTGTCTGTTTCCTATACCTCTTGAAACATTCGAAATACAGATGCTCCTCCACGACAATCCTCCTCATTTGTCCCTAAATATTACCTGCCTCGCCTCTTTGAGCATCCCTTGTTGTTGATGTATCTACCTACACATTATTTTCTTGCTCTTACTCCTGCAGTTTTGCTCAAACATCACCCACGTCTCCCTCTCCTTAAGTGTGACCTCTTGTTGCAGCCTAGTCCTTACCCCAAGCGTCAGCCTACATTAGCATTTTCTTTGCCACTTTTCAAACAAGTATCTGTCCTTTTCATTATTTTGCTTGCTCTCCGGCTCCTCCTATGTTCTCCTCCAGCCCCGTGCTGCCTCCCCTCCTGTAGCTGCTTATGGGAGCGCTAGATTAGTCCACTGCTGTGTTTTAATGGTGCGTGAAATGATGGGCTCCGTGCCGAGTCTTGCCGGTTATGAGACATGTAAATGTGTTGAAGGGCAGTTCTATTTTGATTAAACAAAATGTTGTTGAGATTTTGTGTGGGTTTTGTTTGTGTGTGTGTGTGTGTGTGTGTTTTGGCAGGCAGAGAAGTAGGTGGCTTAGGTGAAACAATTAAAGGTAAACTAGAGTGTGGGTGGTGGGTTGTTTTGTGGTTGTGGTGGCTTTTTCATGGTAAGTAGGTGCCTAATGAGCTATTTCATGAGCTAATCAGTCTGTTGGTGTGGAGCGGGTTCTTTGGTTGACACAAATAATGTGCATGATCTAAGATATTCACATTTCTCTATCTCACTTTTATCAGAGAGTTCTTTCTCAAAGTATCACAACATGATGTGACATGATCTAATTGTGCTTGAGATAATGTATTTGGACATCTGGAGTCACAACCAATTAAAAAAACTCCTATATAGCTACTGAGGCCCCGTTTACACGGAGCAAAAACGGAGGCGTTTTCATGCGTTTTGACCGTTCGTTTACACGAAAACGGAGCTCAAAGCCCCCAAAAACGATAATTTCTGAAAACTCCAGCCAAAGTGGAGATTTTCAAAAACTCAGTTTTCACGTTTGCTTGTAAACGGAGGAAAACGGAGATTTAGGCTAAGATCGTCACATTATGCAATAGAAACGTCACCAGCATCATTTGTGCGACCTGTATTTACAATTTGTTTGGCCACCGTCAATATTTACCTGTTTTATATTCTAAAGTCACACTTAAAAGTAACTCCACTTCTCTGTCACTCCAAACAAAAGACTCTCGTTCCATCTTGGAAGTAACTGGCAGTCAAAGCTGATTTATGGTTCCGCGTTACACCAACGCAGAACCTACGGCGTAGGGTACGCGGTGACGCGCCCTGTACGTAGGCTACGCCGTCGATTTAACGCAGAACCATATTATTCAGGCTTCACACGTGTCATTTGTTGACGTTTTTTTCCAGGATTCCGATTGGCTTGCATGACATTACGCTTCTCGTTACACTGCCCCCTGCAGGTTTGGCTGCTCATAGCACCTTAACAGCGTTTTCATGCGGGTTCGTGTAAACAAGGATATTTTTGAAAACGTAGAGGGGAAAATATCCGTTTTTGTAAATACCCGGCTATGTGTAAACGTGGCCTAAGTTAGAATGATCCAGCCCTCCAAAAGCTCATATACACATAGAATAAGGGGTTGCATACTCTATCCGTTAAAACTGGCGATGGATACAGACTGCATAAAAAGAGTTGGACAAACCGCTGTGACGTCACCCACAGATTTTCTGAAGAGTGCCTTTGAAGCCACTTTTTTATTTTACTGTATGCAACCATGGTGGTGAAACCAGATGCCTTTTAACCACAGTTATAATCTAAAAGAGAGTAACGAGCAGGCTTTGATGGATGGGACACACCCACCTCAGCTCAGTAACCACAACTTAGCTGCTATAGCTTGATTGGCTTTGCTCATGTTTAGCCTTTGATGCCAATTAATATAAGCTCACATCCACTCTGATCAAAGCTGTTCAAACATCCTCATCTCAGGTGTTGCTACCTGAATATCTGAAATGAGAGCTGAAGGAAGGCCAAGTGGACCTCTGCTGGGAGTCACTGTTGCTCGACTCAGCACCTGGGCGGGTTGCTGCTGCTCGGGGGGGACCAGGACTAGTGACCGAGCAACCTGTACCCGATGGCTGGTGGTCCGCTTCGTGCACTTTGAAGGGTCCTAGAATAATCTGAGGTGAAGGTCGCTCAGCTGCAGGACCCGGCTTCTGTTAGAGATGAGAGCGATGAGTTAGAGGCAGTCGAGCTCATATCCCCTGGTTGGCCCAGGCTATCAGCCTTTAACCAGGGGAGAAGATAACTGCTGCAAGCTGTTTTGCTCAGCTTTGCCCCCAAATTATTCGTGCCAACCCCATAGCTTCTCTTAGTGGTCCCTTGACTATGTGGCATTTTTTAGTTTTTCTGGTCAGATACCAAACTTGAGTATGTTATGGATTTAGTGTGAGTCTTTTTTCCATATCAGAGATGAGAAAAGCCAACCAAATTGCAGCTCCACAGCTAGTGCTACCCAGTGAAGTCGTACATGGGTGCAGGACTAAGGCTCTTTTGTGTGATAAGTGAAAGAAAAATGTTTTTTTTTTTTTTGTCAAGTGTTCCTGCAGCGCTCCTGCCTGTGTTCATGTCCAGACCACAGGGAACTGTATTGCTTTTTTTTTTAAACTCATGAAAAAAGGGACAGAAATTCAAAACAGTCAAGTGCCCAAACTAAATATAAATGAAATCACAATCCTCTAATCACGTTTTTTAACTGAAATCAAAATTCAGGAACATGCTCAGTTATTGGCAAGTGCTTTGTTGCAACCAACGCATCCTGAGTGATGGAAGACAAGGAAAATGGTATTTTATACGTAGTGTCACGATTCTTCTTTTAATTTTTAATTTTATTCATTGATTCACATTAAACAACTGACAACAAACAATGCTATCACTTTGGATCGTAAAGACACAAAATATGTATATATAAGACAACAATCCCTACATAGTGTAGAAAAAAGGATGTACTGTATGCGCAGTCTCCTGTTTCAAAAGTCACACCAGAATAAGGTAACTCCAGTAAGTCTCTGGGAAAATGACTCCATTTGTCAGATGATTTTTGAGCTCAACATTTCTTAGAGAGTTTATAGTAATAAGAGTTATAATGTTGACTTTTGATAGAAAAGTAGAAAACTGGTTATTTAGTTCAGTGTCTTGAACTGGCTGGAAAAATAACCACCACCATGGCCCTTTGGTGCTGCCAGAGCCTGATAATTCATCATTCAGTGAGTGTTTCAGATTTGCAGGGCTTTGTGACATTACTGATCCAGATCAGAGTAAAATTATCCAACCTCCCGTGCTCGTCTCCACCCAGTTTCAGATCGTGCAGTGTGTGAGGCAGCTGGAGGCATGCCCTCGCCCAACATTACACAGTTCTCACAGCTCAAATCCTATTAAAATAGGCTCGCTTTCTTCTAAATATTTTAATCAGCTAAGACGGATCCTAATCGGCTCGTTGGTAAATATATTTGTTGGCTTTATTTTCATTAATTGTTTCGGGGGTTTTTGACTTGTGCTCTAATCACATCCTCTCTGTAAGGAAACTCCTGAGGTGGTTTGCTGGACCGATTCACTTCACCCCTCAAAAATGGCCGTTATGAACACAGGAACAAAGACATGGTTGAAATGGAAAGTGTTGGACTGTAATTAAACACAGCAAGACACAGATACTTAGGAAATAATATTAGCTTTTTGAAAAAAAAAGAAAAAAAAGGCACATTACGTCTCTTTTTGGAAACATATTGTGCTCTTGGGATGATTTTGGTAGTGGGGTCATTTATTCACTTATTTATATTTTTATTTTTCCTCAATGTCATTGTCCAACACTGTAGCTTACTGTCGGAAGTGTACATGTTTTAAAACACATCACCGTCACTTTTCCTAAACATAACCAAGAAGCTAAATGCTACCTAACAGAGAGCACCCCCCCCCCCCCCCCCAAAAAAAGAAACACCAACAAAAACAGCAGCTAAAAGAAGAAAAAATTCATGATAATAAAATAGTACGCTTTTCAATCTGATCTTAACCCAAACTTTCATTATAGACTTGTGGCTCCCCAGACTTATTGTCTCTCTTATCGGCGTCTTATTATTGTATGTCTTGTCCATCCATCACTAAATACTGCAGATTATTGGACTGTTTGCTCCGTCTACTGATGTTCCTTGTCAAAGGAAGATTCATGAGAACGCTGAGCTCAAAGGCTGCAGAACATCGCAGTGTGATAAGATGATCAGCATTATTGAGCTCACCCGTCATTGCTTTTAATCTACGAAATTCTATAAAAAGCTTAATAATTAGCTGTTTTGCATGATTCCCTTGAAATATTTTTGTTTTGTTTTCCTGAAACTCTTTTTTTTTTTAAATTTCAGTACGCTTCAAGATCTAAAAGATCATATCTCTTGTTTGCAAAGGAAGGCACAAACATTCTTTTGAAAGTGTGAAGTCATGCAGGCTTTGCAGATTTAGACAAGACTGGGGATGCAGAGTTAAGGGAGCATGCTTGGAAACTCTGTTAACAAAACAAAACTGGAAGTAGGCTTTTGCTGCTGGCTGTTATAATGCTGCATTGTTCCGTGACCTTTATGTTCTCCCAGGATTTTTACCTATTCAGAGAGCTCAGAAGGCAGAGCAATAAAGCAGCGTTTGACCCTGTTATTATGAAAGTCAAAGAAAATTCTGGCACAGCGGATACTGTTTGGTATTAACGCTGCGTATCTCATAAACAAACCCTGCGAGAGGTGGAAAAGTCAGCTGCGTTTTAACCAAACATCTAGTCAGGTGCAGACTCTACCACTGAAACTCCTGATTCGTGTTGATATTTACTGTTCGAGGGTCAGAGAGCCATTTTTTTCTATTCAATAGCTGCCAGATGAAACTTCATTCAGAAATCAGACTGATCTCATGCTTCCATACCCGTGATGCATGTGACACGTGACCGCATTATTTTGTTTTCAGGGCTGAACTATCTCGGGCCTTTATATCTGCAGCATAACAAACATGTCACGTTGCATACGTCAACCACGCTGAAGGTTAAACATCGTAGATCTGGCTTTAAACGTGGATGTTAACAGTGCGTGTGCATGTGTTTGTAACAAGTGTAGAAATGATCTTGACTGGGGAAGTCCTTCACACTCTTAATGTGAATGGATATGCAGATGATGGATGACACAGAGAACTGCCAGCAGGCATATTCACACACTTTTGCCTGGTACATATTCCGTCAGTTCCTGTTTTAAAGATGCTGCTTTTATTTTTGATTTGATGAAAGTTGCTTTTACTTGTGCCATAGTGCCACTGAGTACCCCATACTCACAGCACCCATACGGTGGTATTAAGACATGACACTCCACGGCAGCAGGCTATGACACTTGGACACTTGCAGTTTCTTGTGGTTATAGAATATTTAACAAAACATACAATTATTTACTGGGATTTGATGGGTAACTTAAATTATGCTAAAGATACACCCTTGAGTATAAATCTTCACACAGTGTGAATTTTCATGCAATAAGCTAAACGATACAACTTGTTTGTCTGCTTTATAAGACATGACTGTTTCTGAGAAAAGCTAAATATATTTTTAACACATTCTCTAAAGGTGGTTTTTATTCCCAGTTTATGACCCAGCTTACAAGTTACATGGTCATGCTAAGTGACTTCTAGCACAAAACACTTTTCATGATCAGTCAATGAACATCGAAAAATCCATCAGATCTCAATGTTTGTAAGAAACCCATTTTAATGCTATGAAATGATAGGCGTTCCTCGTCAAACGTGGTGTCGTGAGGGCTCAGACGGTTAGAAGACTCAAGAGCAGGATGGGTTCGATGCAGGGCTCAAAGGCCAATTTTATGACTCCAAAAAACTGAAAGAAAATAATAACATAAAAACAGGGTAGTCATACGGCAGCCACTGGCAAAGTGTGAGCTAAAGAAAATAAAAAAAGAAGCAAGGATTAGAACATTTCAGGGCTTGGTGGATTCCTCTGAGCTTCCAGTAGGAAGTTTAACAGGCTGACAGGGAGTGGAGAGCTCAGATATCAACTGGTAGGGCAGACAATGAAGAGGATTAGGGTCAGGTGTGTGCCTGCAGATTAACTGGATGCTCCGCCTACCAGCAGGAAAGAAAATAATCAAGAGGTGAAGGTGAAAGAAAACAAATCCGGGTTAATGTTGCGAAAGAAACATTGATGAATAGAATATCTCGTCAATTATGACGGCGCTATTAGTGACAATGAGGGCAACATTGGGTTCAGTGTTACATTCAAGGACACGTGATGTGATGGGGCAGGGTATCGACCTGCTGCCCTTCCTATTTGAGGACTAAATACAGAAAAATGAAGTTCATTCATTTGAAATCTATACCTACTTCGTGCTATTCAGGGCCACAGGGATAAGCTGGAGTCAGTCTCATCTATCTTCAGGCGAATGGTAGTGGTACGCCCTACCACACATGCTGACACTCCTGTGGGCAATTTAGAACCACCGCTCAACCTCACATTCATGTTTCTGGACGGTGAGAGAAAGCAGGACTGCCCGGACAAAACCAATGCAAGCACAAGGACAACATGCAAACTCAAAGGCCAGGATTTGAACCAGGAACCCTCTTGCTGCCTTCAATTCAATTTTTGACTAATCGCTGAAGGCGCATTATTCAATGATTTAGGCTAAAAGGCAGGCTCATAATATCAACTTTGATGTCAACTTCAAACCCTTTATTTCATTTTTGTATGAGAACATTTATCGATTTCTAAAATAACCTGGCTGCTGTCGGTCACTTTACTCCACAGCAGCTGTTTCGGAAAGTATTTCACTAGTTTAAAATGTCAGGATTATCAATACATAACATTGTTATTCATAGTATCTCTTTTGGAAAAATGTAAAAAATCTGTCAATATCAAAGCAAAGTAAAGAGATGTACTATGAATAACCTGAAAGTCACAAGACTGTAGGGTTTTCAGAATATTATAAACCTTTATCATTTAATTGTAAATAAATATATACATTTAGCAATGTATAATCTAAATAGTCCTTTGGATCAAAGCACAATACTTGTATGGATGATAATATACCATTTCAAATAGGACGGTCAGCAGCTAAAACACCTTCAGTATTGATGTTTAATTATGATCACCATATATATTTTTAGCTGACATATCTGAAAAAGCATAAACTGTTTTTTAGCTGCAGAAAAACATATGGATCATCAAATTTCTCAGTATTTCCTAACTCCTCGCACAACAAACCATTCTAAATAATCATATTTCTTTGATATGAAACAATAATTGATACTCGGAGCAGTGAGCCGGTGGGCATAAAGGAATGAAAGAATCCTTTGTTTTTATCTAAATTTCTCTTTCCTTTCACGGGGGGCCATTATACTGTCACTCCAACTAATTTGCAGCTCAAAGAGTCACATCAATACTGAGCCGTGTCAGACAGACAACAATGAAATACTCCTTGAGCTCTGTTATATTTCGTATTGATTCTCTTTTTTCAGAAAGCAGTGGCTTCAATTACCCTTTGTTTTATGCAAAAGCTGAATATTTTTTCGACATTCTTGAGGGAGACTTCAGTAATTAAAAAAAGAAAATGCACATATACACACACACAAGCAAATTTAGTAATACAATATATGAGATTGCTCAAGGTAGCAGAAATGTTTTTGAAGATTTAAAGTGATGACAAGCCACCAAAAAACGTATTGTTTTCGTGTAATGCTGATGTGCAATTAAAAATTCAAGGCGAGACTGACGGATTTAAACCTTGACTGCAAATGATTCATTATTACATCCAGCTTCATGTTTTTAATATCTTTCTAATTATATTAGGCAATTATTGAGAAATAAAGATATGGGGTTATCACGTGTACCCAATACCCGGTACTTAAGATATTCAAATTATGATTTCCTTATCCGTCACAAACATATGTTTGAGCCTTTCAAAAGTCCACATTGGATCCTTAATTACCTGGCAGTGGTTATGTTGACCCAGGCTCAAACGGGAACATTTTCAGCTCATTTCAACAATGTTTTCCATCAGTTGCATCACCGTACTTTACCAGTGTTAAATAGCAAACAATTATTCATCTCGAGGAACTAAATTTAGAATACTTGACAAACTTCAGTTTAATTTTGTGGCTTTAGTTATATATCTTGAGAATATTTCCACGTCAGAATCTTCATCATCAGGTTTCATTTTATTTTCTTGCTTTGAATCGATAGTTTTAGGGTAATGAAAGCACCACCATCGGCAGCAGAGACTCTTGAAGCTTTTGGTCTGTATTTCATACCCTGGAGGTCAACATGTTTGTTTCCTCTTTGATGGACGAGCACCTGGTTTTATTGCACTTGCAGTAACATAAAAAAAGTAGTTGGTAAATCATGCTTCATTTTATCAGTCATTGTCTTGCTCCTCACTCAATTTTCTTCTTTGGTCTTTTCCTCTTAGGGGTTTCAAGATCATCTGTTAACATCTGTCTCTTACAGTCTTCTGCATCTTCCTTAGTCACACCGACCACCTGCATACAGATAATAACAGGTTTTGTCCATAAAGAAGGATTATATTCTCTTCCATTTTTCCTCACTGCATGTTGCACACTGCAGCTTTAAGCTTCATACCTTTATAGCTCAGCATATGATTGAACATAATGGTCTATTATTTAGTTGCTGGTTTTGAGTGGGCCCTCTGCCAGCCTCTTCAGGGTCCCTGCCGTTGGCATATGGTCTCTCATAGCCGTGCTGGAAATTAAGGACTGTATCACAGTTGGAGCAAAAAGAAATGCAGGGAGGACAAGGCACATCAGTTATTTCACCTCAGAAAAGGTGTCGAGCTCCTAGTGTCTCATCAAGAATTTAATCCACTTTCGTGTTTTTGATTAAATTTCGAGTAGTAAAAAAATGCTGACAGAGTTGTGGGACTAACGATGCAAGCTTGAAGTACTTTTATTGTCAGACATTTTTATTCCGTCTGTTCAGAGCGGAACGGATGGGCCTCCATTGCTCATTGCCATCCTGTTTATAAGTCACAGAGGAGGAATGACGGGGTCACACTCGACCCACCTCTGAATAGGGAATGATGGCTTGTCATGGACCCAAACTGGCATGTTTGTGTGAGGTAGAAGGTGGTGCGGTGTACTGCTGTTACTGATTGGCATCATTACTTAGCTGATTCCAGGACTGCGGTTTGCTACTTGCAAGCAAACGTTCATACAGTGCTGAGCTCGTGCTGAGCTCTTTGGTTTGCATGAATTACCAAAGGGCAACCATGGCAGCTTAACAAAGGCATCGCTTTGGTGCTGATATGGCGCGACCACACGACAAAGGTTATCAATGAATGACTCAGTTCTTTTTTTCCAGTTTATATTCAAAGATATTCATTTAATTGTCCTCAAAAGCCAAAATGGGGTCTTAAATTGCATCTTTCTGCAAGAAAATGACACTGCAGTTTAGATGAGTTTTAGTTTTGCAATGTCACAAGGTAAAAAAGGAGGAAAACATGTTTAATAGTTAATACCGGCAGAACACGCTCTCATCATCATGATGAGATAACTTCACTGTCCACAAAAGGACTCCCCTTTATAGGGACAAGAGGGCAGTGAACAACACAGTGAGTATGGGGATGACTTTAGACACAGCCAGAGGTGGACAGAGTACTCGACCCCAGTACTTGAGTAAGAGTACAAATACTACTGGTCAAAATTTACTCCGTTACAAGTAAAAGTAGCTCAGTCAAAATATTAGAAAAGTACTTGCTTTTAAAGGTACTTAAGTATCCAAAAGTAAATGCTTTTACTTTAAGTAAAAGTAAGAGTTAGAGTAAGAGTACATTTCTTATTTTCCACATCAGTAAATTACTATATTTTTTCTAAATTCATTTAAGGATCTTTTAACTCTTGTTTCTGAGAATTCAATGTTGAGTTGTTGAAGCAGAGAGGTAGTTCTGCTTCGGCAGACACAATAAACATTTGAAAATAAATGTCTTTGGTTTTTTCGTGCCCTCGTTTTTTACTCGGTCGAACTCAAACATCCAGTTAAGATACGGCCAAGGATTTTGTGAAAGTCCCTGCTCCGAGTACGGCTCATTATCAGACTCAGATGACTCAGCGGATTGTCTTTTTTTCTCCTGAGGCGTAGCCATTGTTGCGGCTCTGTCTTGACTTGTTGCGGCTCTGTCTTGACAAACGCAGGCTACTTTGGCGGTATCGTTTTGAGGAGGCTTGACGTATTTCCGCTTTACGTACATCCCAGTGGAGAGCGTGCACTGTGATAGGTCTCCTCCTTTGACAAAAACAGCTTGTGTCCAATAGGATTTTAGGGAAGAAGAAAAAAGAGCAGACCTGAAAGTAACGAGTACTTTTCAGCCTTCCTAGAAATTTACTAGAGTAAAAGTAAAAATATTTGTCTTGGAAATGTATTCAAGTAAGAGTAATAAGTACCAAAGAAATCTAATACTCAAGTAAAGTACAAATCCTCTGGATATGTACTTAAGTACAGTACTCAAGTAAATTTACTCCGTTACTGTCCACCACTGGACACAGCCAACAAGATTATTAAAGCACTTGAAAAATAACCAGCTCATAGCACCACCTTGCTCCAGACTCACTAAGCTGTTAGTTATTGATTATTAGCATGGCTGTAGCATTTTAAGTACTTTGAATACAGCCCATTGCTGACATGTCATCATGTAAATCGAAGTTCAGTTATGACTTATAGTGCATACTGATGCAGTAGCAAGCCGCCTCTGTTTGTGCTATTTAAATGACCAGAGGCTAAAGGCAGCTTAATGAGGATGTCTAAGTCATGCGGATATAGTCAACACCTGTGTGAAAAAACCTTATGGCTAGGTTCAGGGGGCAGGCAGATCACATGTGTTATAGGAAAGTAATTGGATGCATGTAACGCAGAAGCAGAACTTGCATAACACAATTGACGCTGACAGGCGATCAAGGTACCTAACCTCTTTAACCTGGTCACTACAGTGAACAGCTTTTCAAAAGCTGTTATTCGGATAAATCCACGGGTTTGGATCCTTTTACCAGCAATACTAATTATTTCCCTTCCCAATACAAAGAATTAGTCTGGTTCCTCGAGATTCAACTTTGATTTCCAGGCGGCAATAGCAACGGATGCAAAAGAAGCTGCATTATTAGACCGGCACACAACTCATTAGTCAAATTAGACATGTGGAGTATGTAACGTAGGCAGAGTAACAACAAGTCAGCAAAAGACATCCAAAATGTCGTGCAGTGATGAAGGAATGCTGATCGATGACCGTGGTTTTTTTTTTGGGGGGGGGGGGTTTGCAATAAAGACTTGCTGATTCAATGTGTTGTTAGTAATTCTGCAGCCATATTAGTTGTTTGGACACTCCTGTATGATTCACTGCGTAAATCCCAACCCCGCCCCGTTCCTCCTGGCTCGGTGCTTTCTTTATCGGGGGAAATAGCTCTGACTAGCTGCGGTACCGGAACCATTTCACTGGTATGACTGGCCCAGCTAGTTTTTGGATGATTCAGTTGCACAGAAGCTACTTTAGTACAACTGGTGGACTAATTGTCAGCTTTAAAGCCCGGTTTCAATCACTTGTTCTGATAGTGAAAGTAATTAAATGAGACCTGCTCTGGTTGATTGACTGGTGATTAGAAAGTGGACATATGCCTTTCTTTTGTCCAGTTGATCTTATGACCAGTACTTTAAAAAGCATCTTGTCATGAATTTGGCAGATGTTAAGAGGCTAAAAATATATCTGTTGTAACCAAATGGAATGCAAGTTTAAGTTTTTGAATAATAATATTAATATGAAGCATATAGTTAAAGATAAACTACTGTACATCAGTATTTTAGTTAAATCTTATTTTGCTTTCAATATGTGTTGAATTTGGTTCTGGACAAATCTTAATTCTCTGTATTGTTGAAAGAAAACAAACAAACTGTGTAATGTCATAGCTTCAGTGCTCCAATTGTATGGTCTTCGGTTCCTCTAAAACCAGAATTTATTGTAGATTAACCAAGCATCTGTGCTCATTTATTGTGGCTTCACACTTGTTCAGTTTCGTCCGCACTGGCCTTTTACAGCCACAGGCGTCTGTTCTGTTGGCTTTTAAGCCGCCCTGCTGGAGCAGTGGGGCATTCAATGCTTCTGCTCAGGAACAGAAGGAGAGTGACTGCAGGAAAGAGGGACTATTGTTCAGGTCCGACACGTATACTGCCTGTGTCTGGCAAAATGTCACACCCATATCAGCCGTGTCTGTGTTACGACCCTTTTTGTGCTTTCATTGTTAAGGAAATTTGTAATTTGTAACATATTATGGGGAACGATGGCAGAGTTGGCGATGGGGGGGATGAGTTGTGGGTGTGGGTGGTTTTATTTATTCTATCAATGACTGTTTTATTCTGCTTGACAACTATCATAATAGAAAATCTCCTGACAAATGGTAAGAGTGAACGGTTGGGGAGAAATATGGATGATTTGTTAAAGCAAGAAAGAAACATAAAAGAGACGATTAAACCATTGTTCAGTTCAGTGCTGTTTGGAAAAAGCCAATAAGTGTCAGGTCTTTCCTGCTGGGACAAACCTTAACTACCTAATGGAATTCTGAATAGCCATTAGCAGGCTTGTTATCCAGCCGGAAAAAAGTTTAGTGTTTAGAATTTGAATTAAAAGCTGATATAGGCATCCTTTTCACGAGTAAATAGGCTAAAAAGGTGCCAAACTTCTTTTTTCATTATCACAAGTGTACAATCTTGTATTAGGGCAATTAGGTATGCTTAAAGTGTCCTTTGAGAATCGTTACTGAGTATAGTCTCTAAATAATCTGAAGAAGAAGAAAAAAAGCATTCAGATTCAGGTCATAAGTGATGTTCAGTTTTAGTCGAGTAAAGAGTAAATTATTCTTTATTGTAACATACACGCAAAGGAAAACAAACCTGTTTGGTCGTGTCCATGTCCATTGCAACCACTTCAATGCACAACCTTAATGTTAATGTTGCACTGGCCAACTATTGATGCTCTTTCCCCACTTCCAGAACTCTCATCCTCAACATCTTTCTACCAGTATATTCACTATCCCTCCTCTTTACGTGTCCAAACCATCTCAGTCCAGCTTCTTCTACTTTACCTTCAAGAAGGCCAACTCTAGCTGTTCCTCTGATGTATTTGTTCTTAACTCAGTCATTATTTGCAACTCCCAAACGACTAACTCTGCCACCACCAACTGCATTTCCTCTCTCTTCGTCAGCGTTGCTGTCTCCAAGCCAAAGAGAAGGCCAGGTCACACTACCATCTTTTAAAACTTTTTTCTCTTTCTTTCTCTCTTTCTTTCTTTCTCTCTCTCTCTCTCTCTCTATCTCTCTCTGCACGCTCTTCACTGGCTCTTTTCCACACTCCCCACACTCTTGCTCTGAACATTTGAGCCGCAAGTATTTAAACTCCGACACCTTTTCCCTCTCCCCTCACTATTCCACCTGGTTCCCATCATTTACAGATACTTGTTCTGTCTTGATGTGACTGACCTATCTGCAAACATCATAGTCCATAGAGAATACCATCTGACCTCATCTGTCAACGTATCCATCACCATGGCAAGAAGAAGGGGCTCCTTGATGCAGTCCCACTTTCACCGGAAGCCTGTCTTTCACTCCTACTGCACACCTCCCTGCTGTTAAGTTACCTTCATTCATGTCCTGTACCAATCTAACATACATTTCTACCACTTCATGCAATACCATAATTAGCCTAGCCTAGCCTAGCACTGTCATAATGCTTTTAAAACAAACAGTCCAACGATAGTATCCTTTCCTGGGATGAAACCGTACTGCTGCCCATTAATTATAACAATTAATAATGTAGCCGCTGCTATATTATAAATCTTATTCTTGAAATTTGATTCATTCTTTCAGTCTCCATGATTTTTGATATGAAAATATAATTGATTGAGTTAAAAGCTACCCTCTTGTCATGTCTCTTTTAGACACTTCCGTACCTCCACCCAGTATATCATCAGCACCAACTGCCTTTCCACTCTCTATATCTGCTCCTTTTTCAATCTTATTGATTCTCGGCACTTCTTGTTCTAAAGGTGCTGCACCTTCCATGCCTCTCTCCTTTTTTCTTCAGTCATCTGATCTCTATAGTACTCTTTCCATCTTGTCCCTATACTCTCCTCATTTTGAAACACATTTCCATCTCTATCCTTAATCACCTTAACCCCATGTGTGGTACATATAAGCAGAAATGTGTAAATCAACCCATATGATCTGTTAGTGTAAATTGAAACAGTTTTTTTTTGTCTTGACACATTTAACTCAGCTAGAACTCTGTCAGAAAGGATAAAATGACCAAAGTGTCTGGCAAACATTGCTTTCTTTTTCGTGTGTATAGTATACAATATCTTAGTTCTCTTAATGATTAATGTACAAATGCTGCTGCCTTCTACAATAAAAAGTAATGTCACCTAATGAGGGTATAGATTGGATAATTGGATGTTGTGTCAGCAGTTAGATCAGACACAGACACAGCTGATGTGAGGAGATACAGGAGAGTGGCTTTGCTGAACTACTAATTCTTGTTGGTCAAAAATGTATTTAATCAAATAAAATACATACAATTCAGTGCAATATTAGAAAATATGTGCAATACACAAAGACCGATATTCTAACTTCTGGGATGAATCCATCCAGGAATTAGGAACAATTGCGGTTAATCGACTAACCATTAGGGTCTGACTCCAAAAAAGGATAAATCTGTATTGACCCCCTTGTTAAAATGTTCAACTTTGCAGCAGAAATGGATATATTTACAACCTGGTCTAATATGCGGTGTTGGCTTTCATAGCTAGACTTTACATCTGTAAAAACTTTACAAGGTTTGTTTTTTTTTGTACCACATCAGGTAAATGTATATAAAAGCAATTCATGTGTGTATAATAAGGGGTATGGTCTTTTGATTGTCAGGGAGCATAGCCCATGACTAGCTGTCATAACCTTTGGTCATTAGCCTGTAGCACTGTAGAACCCTCTGAGCATATCATCTGAGCTCTGAATGAGGACCTAAAGCGTTATTATGAAGAGGATATGTTTTTGTTGACTGGCCGTGGTTGGCCTGGAAGGGTCTGATGATGAAGCTAAATACAGCTGCCATTTCTGATTTTGTCACTGAAACGACGTTGATGTGTTCAAGCCGTCTTCCTAGGTCTATTGGTTATATCCAACATGGTGCTATTCAGTGCAAGGATAAAGAGGCTTGTTTAATATGTTGATGTTTCAAGAAGTAAATTATACAGAAAAATCAGGGTGGATGGTTATGGCCTCAGCAATGTTAAAGGCAAACTTATATAATTTTTTAGAGTTCCTTTAAAAATCCTTTTATTTGTTTTTAAATCTTTAAATTGTCTTGCCACGCCCTACCTTACCAAGCTCCAGCACTTGAGATGTTGATTTTATTTTAATTCGATTTCGTAGTTTTTTTATTCATGTTTTATTTGTGTCAGTTATTTTTACATACTATATTTTATTTTAAATGGATGTCATTCATAGGGGTGGGTATTGCCAAGGACCTCAGATACACATCACGATACTTGAGTCACAATACGATATTGCGATATCCATATTTTGTGATATATTGTGATGTAATACATAGTTCGCTGAAAACTGTAAAAGGCATTATACATCTTAAAATTCGAGTTGCACTTAGATCCGATTATAGTGATAATTCATGGGACAAACTGAGTCAAAACAATGTAATTCAAATGATCCATGCTGTTTTATTTTAACTATACAAACTAAAGTTAAAACATATTTGCACATGTTTTTTATATTAATTACATATTATGAAATTAACATTAACAAAATTATTTAAGCCCATGTATACAGTAGTGTTGTACTGGATTTACAACTCATCTGAAACATGATTTATTATTATAAAAAAAAAAAAAATCGATATTCACATTCTGAATATCGATTTCGAATCAGCCAGCAAAGTATCGCAATATATTTCCATATCGATATTTTTGCCCACCCCTAGTCATTATGTACCGCATTTTGGTCAATGGTGGTGGTTTCTAAAGTGCTTCATAAAAAAGTTTCCTTGGCTTGATGTTGTCTGCTGATATATTTCTCCTGAGTCTTCTCACATATTCGCCACTGCTCTTTCAGACTTAAATGATTCCAGAAGGCCACAGCAAGGAGTAAAAGTCAGCTGGGGACAGAATTTATGCTTGAACACTGATAAATTGTGTTTCAGGATCAAATATATGAGAGAATGAGATAAATGAGCGAGAAAAAGGGTTTCGCAGAGGAGGAGTGGAGATGGATGCAGCTGTTGTATTTAAGTCCTCAGGGCCGCTTTGGGAGAAGACGTGGGAACATCTTTGTGACAGCCGGCCAAACTGTTTGTGTGTGAATGCGCTCGAGCGAAGCAATACACTTGACTGGACACCAGCACTTGACTTCGATGACCCTCATGCACACACACAATGGCACACACAGTGCCCAGCACTTCACAATTTGGCAAACGGCAACTTCAGGTCACAGATGACACGTGCGTCAGCGATCAAAATGACATGACGCTACAGCTAAAGCTATGGAGGAGAGGCGGGAACTGAAGATGAAATCGGGAAAATTTTCCTGAAAATTCTGTCTTTTTGAATTGTTTAAATAAACTTAATTAAAAAGTTTGCCTGTGCTTTTATTACCCCTTCAGTCACTGATCTTCAGGTTCCTATTTCAAAGAGAACAACAAGCAAAAGACTTCACTCTCAAGTCTAAATATATCAGTTTCATAGCAGAACGTGTTTGGGAATGCTTGGCTCACCTCGGCTTGCATGCAAAATATATATAGTTATCCTCATTAGCTCAGAAAATTGCTCTACCTGTTAACAGAACAAGTGACTAATTATTGAACTCAGGTGCTGACGTTAAACCTCTCATCTTAAATGGTTTTTATGGGTGTTCATGTATTATTGCATGGCAACTCATTAAAAATATGTACAAAATTGGCCTCTCAGTATTTTATTGAACATTGGATCTATAATAGTACATGTTCAATCATGTTGTGCACTACGTGCAAAAAGATCAAATTTAAAGTGCTACTTTTGCATTAGCACTCTAACAGAGTCTAATACTCATGTAGAACATAATGAAGGTGGATAATATTACTTGTGCTTAAGCGAGATGAAGAACTCAGGTTGGTTTATTACAAATGTGCACACACAGTAAGGAGAAATACTTACTGTCGACCCTAGAACAGTGCTTCTCTTTCAATTTACCCAAGCGTTGGGACAGTCATGGACAGAGGAAGTTGCTGATATTTCTTTTTTTAATGACATGATCTCTAAAAAGCAGGTCACATGCCACGTTAACTGGCAGTTACTTACTGTATATGTGTTGCTTTGGTCATTTGACTGCATTCATTTCAGGCTTACGCAGTATTAAAAGCCATATATAAATATCACATGATGTGGCATTTAAGATCAGAACCTTTTAAATGAAAAAGTACAGGTGTCCTCATCCAGAAATCATGTCACAACTTAAATGGAGGCTGAACACATAATTATAAGAATATTGATTTTACTTTGAAACTAACAAAAAGGTTCGAAGTCTGGGTAAAACCAATACAAACAACAGGAACATGGTGATAAGCCTCAAGCCTCTCAACACGTGCCTCATCCACCTCCTCGCACCTATAGCCCATGAAGCCAGATCAGGCCGTGACCCACACAGGCACTCTTTGAGCCCAGAACATTAGTCTTCTTTGCTTTGGAAAAAGGGAAGGTGAGCGAAATGTCCTGGAATAACCGGCATCCATAAGCACAGTCTCCTTAATACTTAAGCGTTGAGGAAATATGAAACTTTTGTGAAAGGATATAACTCGTGGCGGCAACCCTAGAACCCGGTGGTGGACACCGGAAGTAAAGGATGCCTTAGCAAGCCGCAGCTCGGGCAGTCCTGGAGGCAAAAACTCGGGTCTGGGAGGAGTTCGGTGAGGCCATGGAGGAAGACTTTTGGTCGGCCTCGAGGAAATTCGGGCGGGCTGTTCGCCGCCTCAGGAGGGGGAAGCAGTACTCTGCCGGCACCATTTACGGTGCGGGTGGGGAGCTGTTGACCTCGACTGGGGATATTGTTGGACGGTGGAAGGAATACTTCGAGGATCTCCTCAATCCGACTGACATGCCTTCCATTGAGGAAGCAGAGAGTGTGGACTCGGGGACGTGCTCATCCATCACCCAAGCCGAGGTCACTGAGGTGGTCCGTAAGCTCCTCAGTGGCAGGGCACCGGGAGGTGCCCTGAGTACCTCAAGTCTCTGGATGTCGTAGGGCTGTCTTGGCTGACACGCCTCTGCGACATTGCATGGAGGAAGGGGACAGTGCCGCTGGAGTGGCAAACCGGGGTGGTGGTCCCTCTGTTTAAAAAGGGGGACCGGAGAGTGTGCTCCAACTATAGGGGGATCACACTTCTCAGCCTCCCCGGGAAAGTCTACGCCAGGGTACTGGAGAGGAGAATACGGCTGATAGTTGAACCTCGGACCAGAAGGAACAATGCGGTTTTCTTCCTGGTCGTGGAACACTGGACCAGCTCTATACCCTCCGCAGGGTGCTCGAGGGTTCATGGGAATTTGCCCAACCAGTCTACATGTGCTTTGTGGATCTGGAGAAGGCATTTGACCGTGTCCCTCGTGCTATTCTGTGGGGGCTCAGTGAGTATGGGGTCCGGGGCCCTCTGCTAAGGCTGTCCGGTCTCTGTATGATCGGAGCAGGAGTTTGGTTCGCATTGCCGGCAGTAGATCAGACTTGTTCCCGGTGCATGTTGGACTCCGACAGGGGTGCCCTTTGTCACGGGTCCTGTTCATAATTTTTATGGACAGGATTTCTAGGCGTAGCCAGGGGCCGGAGGGGATCCGGTTTGGGGACCTCAGGATTTCGTCTCTGCTTTTTGTGGATGATGTTGTCCTGTTGGCTTCATCGGACCGGGACCTTCAGCATGTGCTGGGGCGGTTTGAGACCTGGATGAGAATCAGCACCTCCAAGACCGAGGCCATGGTTCTCCACTGGGAAAGGGTGGCGTGCCTTCTCCAGGTGGGTGGAGAAGTCCTGCCTCAGGTGGAGGAGTTCAAGTATCTCGGGATGTTGTTCATGAGTGAGGGAACAATGGAGCGTGAGATTGACAGACGGATCAGTGCAGCATCCGCAGTTATGCGGTCGGTGTACCGGACCATCGTGGTGAAGAAGGAGCTGAGTCGAAAGGCGAAGCTCTCGATTTACCGGTCAATCTACGCACCTACCATCACCTATGGTCATGAACTTTGGGTAGTGACCGAAAGGACAAGATCTCGGATACAAGCGGCCGAGATGAGTTTCCTCCGCAGGGTGGCTGGATGCTCCCTTAGAGATAAGGTGAGGAGTTCGGTCACCCGGGAGGAGCTCGGAGTCGAGCCGCTGCTCCTCCACATTGAGAGGAGTCAGCTGAGGGGGCTTGGGCATCTGTATTGGATGCCTCCCTAGGGAGGTGTTCCAGGCATGTCCCACCGGGAGGAGACCCCAGGGAAGACCCAGGACACGCTGGAGAGACTATGTCTCTCGGCTGGCCTGGGAACGCCTCGGACTCCCCTCGGAAGAGCTGGAGGAAGTGTCTGGGATGAAGGAAGTCTGGGCATCTCTGCTGAGACTGCTGAGACTGCTGAGACTGCTGCCCCCTGCGACCCGGTTCCGGATAAGCGGCGGAAAATGGATGGATGGATGGATGGATATAACTCCATCTTACATTTCCTTAGACTATTTTCATACAGCAGTAATGACTGACATTCATGTAAATAAACATGAGGACAGCATTTCCTTTTACATTTTCCCAGAAATGCCAAGTAAAGAAACTACTTTAAAACAATTATACTGAAAGGCACTGATTTGTATCCCCCCCAGCCCTGTTTTCATGTTCAAATTACTTTGTCAGAAACCTTGGCCTCTGCATGGTTTTTCAGATAATGACAAAATGCCTCTATTTCCAGTGTATTTATAGAAGTATTTCCTGTTCTATAAAACTTGCATGGATTACTTCAATCAAAAAATGAATCATAATAATAACTAGTAAATTTCACGAAATTTTGATATTGGCATGCCGTACTGCCCATCTGTTCCTCTTGCTGTTTTGGTTTGGTACTGGTTGTGTTCGGTGTGGTTCATAATGACCAATAAACCCCACCCGCTGCATATCAGGGGGTGTGGTTCTGGTTGTGTTCAGGGTTGTTCTGGTCCGTCTGAGGTTGTTCTGGTTGTACTGAATTCAATCATTTGCTCCCCCGTGGGAATGCATAGGTTTTGTGTTGCCATTGGTAACAAGCCCCACATGAATGAAGGAAGCCATTTGGCCGGCATTTTGACGTTAATTTTCTGTAAATCACAGCTTCATGAAATTTTAATATGCTGTAGTCCACAGCGGGGCGAGTTTTGGAACATTTGAATGATGTTTCTATGATAACCTGTCGCCTAGCAACAAGCATCCAAAGTCAAATTGACTTTTTTCATTAAATTGAAAGTTCAGTATCTCAAAAATTGTAATAATTGACTGAATTTGACTGAATGAGGTTGCAAAATCCTTTTAGTCCGAGCAAACTGAGTCTTTGAACACTTGAATGATGTCTCTACAATAAAGTAAGGCCGTGCGATAAGCACCCAAATTTTCTGCTTTTATTTCTGCTTTGTGGCATCTAGCGTTGCCATGGTAATGCTTTTGACTAAGAAAGGTATTGCCCTCCAAGCCACGCTGTAGCAGCATGTGTTGATGTATACTATGCGTGGCTGCACTTTGGGCTACATTGATGGATATGGTTTTTTTCACCATGCAAGCCTCATCCTATATAATTCTTTATTTCTAAAAAGGGGCAGTGTACATTGATCAACGTTTCCTTGCAGAAAGTAAATGTACCCGAGTTAGCCGAAAGGCTAATTTTCATCGGCAGTCCCTTCGCCAGATGTTAATAGACATTAACATCCGAATAAATGGGGCTATTTGGCAAGAATTTTGACAAACATTTTCTTCACAGCTAGGGTTAGGGTTAGTCACAGCTTCATTAGATTTTAATATGCTGTATAGCGAGGAGAGTCTTGAGGTTGTACAGTTGTTTACTCCCAATCGGCCTGAGTGTTTGAACGCTTGAATTTTACTGTTTTCTAATCGCAAAGATAAGCTTTTCAATAATTGAGAGGAATGCTCAAAGAAAAATATTTGCGCAAAGATGCACTCATGCAAAAGATAGTACATCTGTATTTAATCCTGTTTTTCTTAGTTTTTTTCCTTATCTTTTTTGTGTTAAAAGCTCAGACAAGGTTGAAGTTGTA
This sequence comes from Cololabis saira, assembly GCF_033807715.1. Lineage (NCBI taxonomy): Eukaryota > Metazoa > Chordata > Actinopteri > Beloniformes > Belonidae > Cololabis > Cololabis saira. The sequence goes on from NC_084599.1 coordinate 31,753,927, forward strand.
ACTCACTGCACTAATATTTATTCAACAAAAATTAAGCCAAAAAGAAAAGAAAATCATGTTACCACTACCAAGTAGCCCCTTCATGGAATAGATTGTACTGTAGATGCACCTTTTAGCCGAAAAACTGGATTTATGTTGGATTTAATCTTATGTGTATTATCTGTTGCTGCTGTCATTCTTGATTGGGAATTTTGGTACTGTTTATTTAACAATATTGCTTCATTTTCTGTCATTCTGATGTGGATTTACTGTCATGATATATGGTTTCTGTTGAGTTTGGGGTTTAGTTCATTTTCAGTCTGATTTTGAAAAGTGTGTTGCCTCCTGTGTGAAAATCAACGCAGAGCCTACGCCGTAGGGTAACCGGCTACGCAGGAGGCTCTCTGTAGCCTACGCCGTAGCCTGATGTACACCTCCCAAAAAATGTAACGCGTCGAGGCGACGCGGACCCAACGCAGACCGAGAGGGCTGTGACTGGTTTGCTTGGTAGCAACGCATTTCCGGTTGCGGTTTGTGAAGCAGTAGTGAACTTTCAGCGCTCTTTTCTTCGTGTGCATGTGATTTTTTTTTTTTTTTGTACAATAGTTGTCCTTATCTCTTTGATTCACTGTGACCGGAAAAGCTGGAAGCTAAACAAAGTGTCAACTAGCGCTCTGGGGGGGATATTGCACCGCGGCGAAATGGAGTGACGGAGAAGTCCGAAGGGTTCCCGACGGCGTCACGGCAACGGCGTACGCCATAAATCAGGCTTTACCTGATTCCAATCTTCCCTGATTGTTTGCACCTGTGTCTCATCAGCTCTGCCTATGTTGTCTTGGCTTTCCCTTCCTCCCTTCCGGTCTGACTGTGTTTTCATCCTATAATCTGTTACCACAATACCGGTTCCGGTGAGGGCTTTTAGGTTTTTTCTTGGTTTTCTAGTCGTGGCTTTTGTTATGATTTTTGGATTCCTGCTTCTGCAGTGCTTTTTGTTAAACCAAGACTTTTTACACTACTGATCTTGGGTACTTTAATTCACAACACTTGGATGCTTGAACATTTTCCTACCCAGTTTTGGAATAGTTTTGTATGCAGAGGGGTTGATGGTCGATGAAGTGGCCTTTGTCCTGCATCTGCGAAACAACCCCAATGCAATTAATAATGAATGACAGTCATGAAGAAACATACGCTATTTGAGAGGCATTGTGAAGTTATTGTACACTTCCAGCTATTGATTGTACAGCAGTCAAATTTATTGGACAAATTTGACAATTATCATAAATCTGGCAACAACGGCCTGTATGTTGATGTTTCTTCATGATAAATGTGCACCCACAATTGCTTCTCTTAGAACAAGGGGGTTTCAATTCCGGTCCTCAGGCCTCCCTGCCCTGCATGTTTTACATGTTGCCTTGCATCAACACACCTGATTCTAATTAATGGTCTTCATTAGCTTGTCATCAAGGTCTGTACATCTCTGTTAATGGCACAGCTCCTTGTATCACAATGTGCTGAAACAGGGTAGCATCTCAAACATGCAGGACAGAGGGGCCTGAGGACCGGAATTGAAAACCCGTCTTAGAATATTGCATTCGTCTTTCCCTCTTAACACACAGCTGAATGCGCTGAACCAGTAAGCTGCCCAATCATCTGCGCTTACATAGGTCTAGACACCAGCTAATTAAGGGGTGATGATTGGCTGCATGTGGCTGCAATTATCCCAGTTAGAGGTCTTAAGGGGGTACTGAGTGCTGCCCACACATTTCTTTTTTAAATGAATAATGGCATAGTGAAAAGAGTTTTGTTATTGTTTGCCTGAGTTTCTATTTGCTTAACAGTTATTTTAATCAAGTGATATTTTCTTTGTTTTTAGCTACTTCAGAGTAGTAATCATCCAGATTTTGACTCCTGTATTAATATAATAATATTGGGGCAGTCCTCTGACATTGCCAGATAATCACAACTCAACATCATCTTCCTCCTGCAAATGTTGGAGGGTATGAGGCTTGCACAAATTGACGCACGGCTCATATTTACAGGGCTGAGCTTAAGCCGATGGTCTCTGCATGTAACCTTACAGCAGAATTCAAGGTTTGGCATTTGTTGTACAGCAGAGCGAAAAACTTAAGGTACTCAAATACTACATGCTGTCAGCGAAAGAGAAACTCTGAGATGCTTACCCTCAAGCGTAGCATAAATAAGATAAAACCTGTCCATGAAGACAAATCCTAGCTGGAACATTTAGGAGGCTGCTGTTTCTGTTTCTGAGGAGACATGTCTGGGAATAAAAAAACAGGGGAACTAAAAAACTAATGGTAATTGCCAGACATGTGGCTCTGTACTTTTTGTTCTGTGTGAGCTCCACGTGGTGGCTGGTTAATGGACCCGTACACGTTGAGCAGCTGAGCAGTGAAGACGGGAAGACTATCTGCAGGAAGTCCTATTAAAACATGTAGCAAGAGGTTACACATTGTAGGCTTTAGATAACGTCAAGACAGGGCTTGCCAAACGTTAATACTTATGGTGCTTAACGACTCCAAAATCTTATCACACACAGAACATTGAGTTTCAAACAGTTCAGGATGAACTAATGAACTGTTGCAAGCCCTTTTTAAAGTCTTCTGTTTCTGTCTTTATATTTACTGCACTGAATGTGTAGTCTGTCTTCACCAATATCACTTTATGTTGGAAAGTTATGCATATGGTCATCCTCGTCAATACATTCCCATTCCTCTCTTATCCTCACCCTGTTCCTCAGTAAACATGTAACCTTTAATTTCTGCATATTGAAGCTACGTTAAATGCACACTCATTAAATCCCTCCGACTTACAGTACCCACCCAATCAAAGCCCTGAACATCACATTAACAAATCGTGTCTAATGTGGTTTCTACTCTCATTCTCCTTCTAAACCCAGCATGTCACTTCCAGTCCTGCTCGCGTTTCTAGTCACAGAGAGACAACAAAGGATTCTGCCACAGTGACAGACTGGATGCTAGGCACGACACATGTGTTTCTCAGCAAGGGGTTTTCACGTGTGCACGTTTCTTTTTGTGGTTTTGGCAGTTTCATGTTAAGTTTTCTTTCACATAAAAGGGAAAAAGACTTAAAAATCATGGTTGTGCCTCTCCCATTTTTTACAAGACAATAATTTATTTATTTATTTAACAGTGACTAGCACACCCTGCTGTCTAAAAGCTCACTATTTTGCAGTTAAATTTATAGTGACAAGCCTCTGCTGTGACAGCCCGTCATATTTTGGCGAGCTGCAATACATCTTATGCGTTTTACAGACCCCTGTTTTATTTAGTTTTATTGAATTATCAAAAACACAATATGTCACGGTGATAAGTCATCAAACTCTAAGATTCGAACATCACAAAAGCTGTGACAGCTGCATTTTTCTGCGTTTTTCTTGCAGCAGTGGAAATAAACGAGAGAGCTGTAAATTGTAAAAATGGCCTTGTTTGGTTTCTGATAAGCTGAGATGGAAGGTTTCTTTACGACGCTGATTATGTGTTATGTCTCGTAACGGTTACAAATGCGTCCTCTTTCCTCATGTGAAATCTTGACACCACACATTTTCTAGGTCAATGCAGCTGACGACAGACGGAAGAAAGGAATGAAAAGGAAGCTGAAATTAGAAGATAAGGATGAGATATAAAAGAAACAAAGATGGGATGTACAAAGTCTGAGACTGACACGCTGTGCGTGTGTGTGTGTGTGTGTGCATGTTGTGTGAGGTTTCTGTTCAGTGAGAAACTGTGACAAAGGAGAATCTCAATGCGAGGGCTCCGTTTTCCCTTCTGACACAATGTTTCTGTGGTTCAGTTCACAAGAACAGTGACATCAATTCAAAAAAGTCTCATAATGTACCTGGAAACATTTTTCATACTGGATCCCTGGTCTAATCTGGAAGCTCTGTCGCTGTGAGACCACACTGCTTTCTGGTTAGGGTTGGCCTGAAAATGTCGAGCATGTGGTTCCGTCTGATGGATGTTGGATCAGTTCTCCGTTCCCACAGTTCAGTATTATTGGCTTACCACCTGTTGTTGGGCAGTTTTCTGTTCCTCTTAGTGGCTCGTGGCTGTTTTATATTTGGTGATGAGGACGCAACTGAAACAACTGAAAGCACATCACATTTACTGGCTGGTGAACATTTGTTTTAAAACATTTTCTTGTGTACCACATCACCTCCACACATCTGAAGCCCTTGTAGTCTTGGTGGTTCAACCTACATGCTGCCTCATTCAAGGAAATCACAGGAACCCCCTCCCACTGAATATTAGGAGATGGGCTCCCTTTTGAAAAGTTTGCAAGAAACCCCCTTTTTCATGACTGACATTTCATTCCATTCAGCAGACCTACATTACAACTGAGCTCATCACATCCCCCAAGATGCCACATTTCATACCACATGGGTCTCTGTGGCATGAATGTATCTTCAGCTTATCTCATATCAAGGTCTAGATGGGGTTGCAGTGTCCTGGTTTGCATATTTGACCCGATGATACGTTATCTAGAGCAGTGACATCAGGCATTCCTGGAATAAGTGACAGTTACTGACACAGTTACTGTCCACTTTGTTTGTTACTACTTTTTGAGACAGCAGGATCATCCGAGATGTGTCAAGAGCTTAATCTATTTTTTCTGACTAATCATTTTTGTATCTAAAGCTTAGAAACAAGATAAAACAATCATTAATATAAAGTGGATGTGTTTTTGTGTTGTCATACTGTACATCACGAACACTCGCAAACCTCCCTAGGAAGAATAAACCTGCCCTCTGCCAGGTTGCATATAAGATACATTTCAAGTGGAGATGGCGGATAGGTGAAACGATGAAAATGTTTGGAAACACAAAGACGACAGAAACAACTGCTGGTGTGTGTGAACTGCTGTTTTCAAGCCTCAGGTTCTAAATAGTCTGTTGAAATCAAATCTGAGCAAGAGAGGGATTGAAAGCCCAGCAGAAACAACACATAAACATGTTATAGCTGGTCAATTTGCGGTAGCCCCACTCCAAACTGTACCCTGGTCTTTTAATTCAGACCATGATTTCAAAATGATCATTATAGTTTAGTTTAGTTTAGTTTATTTAGGATCCCCATTAGCTGTTACACTTGGCAACAACTATTCTTCCTGGGGTCCTCAAAATATCATAAAATACATACAAAAACATTGAATTAAAAATAAAATAAAAATACAAATATTGCAAGAGAGAACCATTCATTACAGCATAAAAAAAGTTAAAAGTTAAATTACAATATTTTCATTGTGTATAAGAAAGTCCTTCAGTCGTTTCTTAAACTGCCTTTTATCGTTAATTTCTGTAATACATGCTGGCAAAGAGTTCCAGAAAGTCATTGCCCTGTACATGACTGTGTTCCTCATTGCCTCAGTTCTCAGTAGTCAGTTAAAAGAAGATCCAAAGCTGGAAATGAAAGCATTTCATCACTTTGCTGTAAACAATTTACAACTAGACTGAAGAGGTTGAGCAGCAACAATTAAACAAAAACCAGGAAAGAAGAATGTTGCACATTGAGAACCAGAGATGAAGCAGTAATATTTCACTATATTGAAGTCATGCTTTAAACTTGGCAGCAAATATTCTCCCACCTCACATTCTGTGTACTGATCCAATTGTACGCAGACGTTCCTGTCATTTAGCCTAGAATGAAACTGACACTGCAAACATGTTGACCTTCAGCTGTTTCTATCTTGTCCTTGGTCATCAAGCTCTGTAAATATTGTGGTTATAGTCCAGAACTTGTATATCAAAAACAAAGACAGTGATGTTTTTTTTTTTTAAACTTTGTGCTCTGTATGAAAGTTGTTTTCAGTCAAGTCCAATGTTTTCACTAAATTTTAAGTTGGCACAGCTTGTACCACTACCATGTCAACGTCAACATCATATTCACCTGACTTGTATAAAATCAGATAATTTTTTAACTTGTAAAAATGTAAATCTGTGTAAAAACAGAAATGCATATCTTTTAGTAATGGGAAAGCTTCTTCTTAGGGGTCACCATGGTGGGGCACCTGTTTCCCCCTTTATTTTGCATCTTTCTCTGTCACATCAACCAACATCTAGAAATGTTTTTTGGTCTCCCCTTTTCTTTTCTTTTGCCTGTCAGATCCATGTCCAGAATCCTTTAAAATGTTTTTACTGTCCCGCCTCTTTTGTGCATCCAGATCATCTCACTCTTCTGACATTGTTCCCAAGACATCTGACATCTTTGGCTGTTCCTCTAGTGTGCTTGATCTTGATCCTATCCATCCTCGTCACTCCCAAATAAAATCTTAACATCTTCAACTCTGCCGCCTCCAAATCTGCTTCCCATCTCTTGGTCGGCGTGACTGTCTCAAAGCCGTAGAGAAGAGCTGGTCTCACTACCATCTTGTAAACCTTTTTTACACTTTCCTACATCGCAGATAACTATCACAGACAACCCCTCACACTGCTCCAGATTCTGCAAAAAAACATTTATCTTGCTGGGGAAACAGATGCTTTTATTGAAAATAGATAGAAACTCATTAGCTCTCATAAATAATGACTGAGCAGTATCATCTAACATGGGGATATGGTGCTGTTGCACTCCAAACATGCAACACTGCTTTGAATATCTTATGTTTCATTAACAACTGAAATCAGATCTTTAATGCCTATTTCATATATGGTTGACTCATTTTCAAACCTATTTCGACTTGCTCAAATCCTACATTTATATTTTTCATTTATTGCATGTTGTACAGCTGTGCAGCATTGTTGTACCACTGATTTCAGCTCTGAAAATGGATATATGCTTGTGCATAAATATGAGCAGAGATGGCAGTGGTTGTGAGAAAAAAATAATTCCAGCAGCATGAATTAATTTAGTAGTTGCTGAAATCCAGAAAAAGCGGTCCAGTAAAATCAAGTGGAACATTGAAACTGTATTATTTTGTCACCCAGACTGCTCTTGACACAAAAACACCTGCAGCGATTAGGGAATTTCAAGAAACTCACACACAGAAGAAGTTTAGCTGGAAGAACTCATGAATATGCAAACCTTTTTTGGGGGTGTACTTACAGTTTGAACAACTTCTTGACCTGCCCACAGGCCCAGCTTGATATTCACCATCAGCGCAAAAAACTGCAGTGCCAGACTGCAAATTGGCCGTTCCTTAAATTAGTGCACATGGCAGTATGCTACTATACTTAAGAGTCTGAAGTGTGGGAGATTAAATTTATACCTATTTCAGAGGGGCAGCAGAGGCTTTTAATATAGCAATAAAGTGATCAGTCTGATTGCCTGAAAAATGTTAAAAATGAACGTGGGTCAGGCCCCCAGTAAAGCCTTGAAGCATGTTGAGTCTGAAAGAAAGCAACGTTTTCACCATGGTGTGACTGGGTAGTGCTATGTGATGTTCATAGACATAGGACGACCAATCCATCAGATAACTTATTCAGAAATCTAACATATTTGGAAAAATAGTTGTCAGGAAATTGGAATGGCAACAATGTCAGGGAACTGTTAGGCAGCTTGTCCCGAGGGCAACATTTCTCTGCAGATTAGTGGTGCTGCACAGGATGTCATGTATGATAAAATTGTTTAAACGCACCGTGAAAGAGGCGTCATGGGGAGGCAAATTGAAAGTGATTATTAAAGTGATATCCCTTTTGAGATTTTTAATGGCAATAATGATCATCGTCTGTAAAGTGGCAGTGGACTACAGGTCTGGACCCACTGTATTTTGATTTTTTCTTAATTTCCATATGGGGCAACAGCCGGTCGGTGCATCCTGCAGCCCTTGTGGGTAATTTGGAGATTGAATCCTAAATGCAAGAGACACGGGGCAGCAGCGGCCAGCTGGCTGAAAATGACGATGAGATTAGAGGTTTTGAAGTTTCCTGTTCAGTGCAAATGAGTCAGATTTGGAATCCAGGATTTTTTCCAAAAAAGGCGATGCACCTAGTAAATGTCTTGTGATCAGAAACAGACGATTGTTACTGTATCGGCCAATAACAGCTGCGGGAAATCTGGGCGATATTTGAGTTTTGAAAATTTTTGTTTTATTCATTTATATTTCTGTGTGGAGGGTTAGGTGTGGGGCAGCACATATATCAGCTTAGATGTTTAAAATACTCAGAAATCATATATATATATATATATATATATATAAATATATAAATATATATATATATATATATATATATTTATATATATATATATATATATATATATATATATTCCCATCAGTAAGTAGCCTTCTGTATACTATGAGGACGAATTTGCTAGAAAGCATGTTATTGACATTTTTTACACAGCTTGTACTGCAAAGAGCATGCAGTAAAAACCAAACATTTGGCATCACAAATTTAACCCAACACCCGAAACAGCATGAGTCTACTACCTGTAAGCACGCTCAATGTCATGAATCTAACATACTGTAGGTAAGAGGCTAAAAAAAAAGCGGGTCGAGCAAACAGCCTGCAGCCTTCTTTGTCTTCCGTCGTTGATTAAGTTAATGAATGCAGTTGATTACAGTCGTAAAAAAAAAAAATGGAATTGAGCCAAAATTAGTATTTTCAGGTCAGAGCTTTTAAGAACATCTGAATTGGAAGTGGTAAAGAAAATTCTAATCAGTTTAATCCTTTTTTTAATGATACTGCATAATCCTATTTTCGTTCTTCCATGTTGCAAACCTGCAAATGAAATAGGATTTGTGTCTGAAACATAAGAGAGTGGCTGGATATTCATACACCTGCACACAAACGTGATCCACCAGCTGTGATCTGGTTCTTTTTTTAAATGTTGATAAGAAGGGGTCCTGAAGTCATAGTTTAGGGCTCTGGCCATTTAATAGACTGTTCCCACATCCCAGAGGAGAGGACTTTGTATGAATAATGTTAACAAAAGCAAAAATATAGAGATGACACTAAGATGAACTACGATCTAAAATACAACAAGAACCAAATCAGATAAAATCTTTGGCAACTGAAAAAACGCTTACATGATGGATTCTAGTGGCACCGAACACGGTATCCACATAAAAACAGACGCCCAAACCAATTTACTTTTAAATTTATGAAATGATGCAACCACGGTTCCGTAGCAGAAGTGTAGTTTTGTCCACATCTGCAGGTGCTCGGGTATCTCTACAGTCGTTGCTAAGTAGAGTCTATTTGTGCTGATACGGTGTGTTTTTTAAACTGCTGAGCGGACTCTTTTCGAAACAGTAGGCCGTCCAATTAGCCAGTTCTCAGGAGTAAACTCGAATGTGGAGATTATTGGGTGAGAGTTTACATGCTGTTTGTACAAGCTTAAGTTTGGATGATCGGGGCTTTGCGCTGTTGAGGGACATGGGAGTAACGTACCATGCTTGACAATGTTTTGTCCTTTTTTTCAAATTTAGTTCAGTCCAGCTTTTAGTTGAGTTGTTTACCGAGTTTCCTGGGGAGAGGGGAATTTTTGTTAAGCTCTTGTGAGCAGGCAAGTTATTTAGACCGTTGAAAAAGCTAAGAATTGGCTTTCTTTCTGTTTTTATGCACGTGTCCTGCAGAGTTTAAGTGTGTGTATCTGTGTATGTATGTTTGGTGTGCAGAGCACGTCTCTACGTCCAAATGTGCACGCTCTTCTCTGAATTGCCCTTCGCTCATGTTGTCTTTCCACTCGAGTGCTTGCTCGGTCAACGAGCGTCTCTGCGGGTGGCGTGAGGTCTCGCTCCCCAGGACGGCTTTTAGCGTGTGCTTGGCTTGTCTGCATGCACACGTTTGCATTACTTTGTCGTGCTTCCTTAACCAGTGGTTCGATGCTTCCAGCCATGCCTTCTGTTTCACAGTCAGAGGCATGCGCATGGTTAGTTAATAGCTCGGACAGGCACAGGCTTTTGCAATTATTGGTACCTTTTTGTGATGACACGGGTTGGCATCAAACCTTTCCAAGCACCTCTTTTTAAAAAAGCAACCATCATTCGTAATGAATGTACAGTACATTGTTAACCCTGATTTAAGTCTCATGTATGTATGTATGTGTATACATACACATATAAACATATGTGTGTGTGTGGTAGGAATGGGCGATATTTTACCGTTCACGATTTACCATCAAAAAAATTCCCCACGGTAAGAATTTGTCATCTCGCGATAAAAACGATAAATTCCTGTTGATGACGTTTTTGTGTAAAGCTGATTTAAGGAAGGAAGGAAGGAAGGAAGGAAGGAAGGAAGGAAGGAAGGAAGGAAGGAAGGAAGGAAGGAAGGAAGGAAGGAAGGAAGGAAGGAAGGAAGGAAGGAAGGAAGGAAGGAAGGAAGGAAATGAGCCTGAAAGAAAGAAAGAAAGAAAGAAAGAAAGAAAGAAAGAAAGAAAGAAAGAAAGAAAGAAATGAGCCTGAAAGAAAGAAAGAAAGAAAGAAAGAAAGAAAGAAATGAGCCTGAAAGAAAGAAAGAAAGAAAGAAAGAAAGAAAGAAAGAAAGAAAGAAAGGAGCCTGAAAGAAAGAAAGAAAGAAAGAAAGAAAGAAAGAAAGAAAGAAAGAAATGAGCCTGAAAGAAAGAAAGAAAGAAAGAAAGAAAGAAAGAAAGAAAGAAAGAAAGAAAGAAAGAAAGAAAGAAAGAAAGAAAGAAAGAAAGAAAGAAAGAAAGAAAGAAAGAAAGAAAGAAAGAAAGAAAGAAAGAAAGAAAGAAAGAAAGAAAGAAGTTTTGCAGTACAGGTGTACTAATTTAATTGGTTTTTAGCCCGGGTTTTTTATATTTAATTGGTGTAGTTTAGTTAGTTTAGGTTTTTTTATCGTCATTTTTATCGTTATCGGGATAAATGCCAGAAATGACCGTGATACATTTTTTAGTCCATACCGCCCATCCCTAGTGTATGTATGTATGTATGTATGTATGTATGTATGTATGTATGTATGTATGTATGTATGTATGTATGTATGTATGTATGTATGTATGTATGTATGTATGTATGCATGTATGTATGTATGTATGTATATATATATATATATAAAGCCACACACTGTATATTGTGTATCTATACATAAACATGGATAAGAATAAGGATTCCATTGAACCAAAGGGCCAAACAAAACCTTTTGCAGTTATTCTTATCTCTTGAAACCCTGAGAAATATCCTCACCATGGTAAATTTCACACTAAAATTGTTCCCCTCAGGCATAGGACACACACACACACACACACACACACACACACACACACACACACACACACACACACACACACACACGCACGCGCACGCACATAAATCAGGACTTACTGCAATCTTTGAGTAGGAGACTAATCTGGTTATAACACACTCGGCTAATTAGCACAAGATGAACTGACCTCAGTTGGCGTTTGACCTCCAGCACACACGCTGCACACACGCATAAAGAGAGAGAACTATAAAATGAGGCAAAACAGTCGAATTACTTTTAATCCACCGTCTGTGATGGAAATACTTTAATTTCTCCCTTGTGAGCCACAACAGTGATTTAACAGGCTCTTTGACTGCTTCAGTCTTACCTGCTGTTTATTCTGCCATAAAATGGCTTTTGGCTTTGTTCAGTTATAGTGCAGGTTTAGGGGGAGTACCTCTGCGGGGTTGGGAGCCACACTGATCACATCTTCCAATGTGTCAAAAGTAATTAAGGTGATTGCACAGTGTGCCCTATTACGCGCAGAGAGCTGTGTGTTGTGTGCTGTTAATTAGAATGATGAGTAGTCTCTAATAAGCACTACACGGACCTTCAAAAACACCACTCATGTTGTTTTTCTCTGATAACTGCTTTTTTTTCCCTCCTTAAAGCTGAAAAGTCATAAGACATGTTTAAAGAAAGGCTGCTTTATTGTTGGATTTTTAAGGTCTGTGAAGATCAAATATGAAATGATTGATAAACTAATGCGTTTGTAGACTGATCGAAAGTAATGAAATACGTACTTTGATTTTTCAACTGAAAATACCAAATATTAGCAACTTTCACCTGCTTTTGCTTGTAGATTAAACATATTTTGGTTTCATACATCAATTAAAACAAGAAGTCCCACATTTGTACATTTATTTAGATTTATTCATTGGTCATGATTGATTGCATCCTCAGAATTTTTGCAAACATTTGATACATTTTTTATATCATTTTTCTTAAAAAATAGTGGAGAAGTAAATGATCAAGGTGAATTTGCCTAAGAGAATGTCGCAAAAACCATATTTCACAGATGGAAAGTGGTGATCTGGTGCCAATGCATTACCAATTTGCACATCAGTTCAATTGTTAATGTTATTCATCCTTTTAACTTATCTCAATGATGGCCAGCAGTTTGAGCAACAAGGCCCAGACCTTCCTTCCCTTGGCCACCTCCTCTGGCTCTTCAAAAGGGAATACTGAGGAATACTGAAACATCTCCAGCATGTCCACAGTCTGTCTTGGGCCCTTGCCCAATGGGAAACCATGCTTCTCCAAAGATGGCTCTTCAAGTAGGGGGGTTTAGGTATCTTAGGGTCTTTTCAATGAGAGAGAGAAAAAAAACGCTGGGAGATCTCAAGGTGGATTGGTGTAATGTTCAGTGATGCACACTCTGTTCCAGTCTGTTGTACGAGCACCAAATCTCTAGTCTGAGAATTAAATGCTGCTCTGTTAACGGGGAGCTATGAGGTCTTTATGATTCAATAAAGCTTGGCCCTTAAAGGCTTTGTAGGTGAGGAGAAATTCTTGAACAGCCTGAAAATGAGGAGTTGTTTATCCGGAAGTCGCAAATGCATGGACTAGTTTATCCGCATCAAGTATGTTCCTTAATCTGGCAGCATTATGAAGATGTAAGAAAGTAATGCTTTAGAGGCTTGTCTTATTTCTGAGTTGAAGGAATAAATCCTGGTCAAAAACAAGTCCTTTTGGTTATACTGTAGGTAGGAGATGCCAAAGTAATGCCACACAGACTAAAGTAGGGCTGTAATCTCTACAGTCTACTGGGCGATTTATTAGTCGATGCGGCCTGACCAAAGCTCTGATTGGTCGATTCTTTAATTTATTTAAATTTCATCAGGAGGAAAGTACCAAGTTCTAAAGGGGGTGTTTTCAGAGCACATCCCTTTCACAGACATTGATGTATTATATTAACCTGGATACCGGACCGGAAAATGGCCGTCGTTCATTTCAATGGAAGTTGCTCGAAAAATTTCCTGACTTCCGGGTTTACTTCCGTGTTATGGGGCCCATAGAGCATGCGCAGTTGAGTCACCTCCCATGATGCTCTGGGGCAATGAGAACGAGTATTAATATAATATGTATTAATATAATATATTAATTAATGTATATTATTACATGTATATTATTACATATATTATGAATTTATTAATATAATATAATTATATAATATGTTTTAATATACAGTAATACATCCATGGAGTGCACGGACACAGCCGTGACGTCACGCCCAGAAAGAGACTTTTCTAGAATACAAAGATTAGTAAATAACGGTGATTACAGCTGTAAGTGTCCTGTGAACAGTTTTAGAGGCTTCTCTTTTACTATTGCGGTCTATGGGAAAAAAGCTTTTTGGGCCCCATGGGATTTTTTGTTGCAGTTGCAGCTGGCCACTGGGAAAAATCGGCGTGCCTGCTGACTGCCAGACCGGGGGGCTGTTCACAGGTAACAGTTTATCTTTGGACACCCCCTTGTTTTTGCTATTTTGGATTAGCCCAACCCACTAACTAGAGACGGATAAATTGTAAAGCAGGACAAGGTCCGGTGATTTGTTGAACTCTATCATGTCAGAGTCATCTGCAGTGTGGCAGAATTTCATAAAAATAGACAATGGAAAAAAGTTGAATGCAAACTTTGTAAGCAACAGTTTGGATATCAGAGCCCCATATATGGGCGTATAACCTATAATCGGTAAGCTAACTTGCCCCGTCCGTTCTGACAATATGAACATACCAGAATTGACATATTTCAATGTTTTAGTCTCATAATTTGTAACTGAAGTTGCAGCCGCCCGCAACAACGGCGGCATCCCCCAGAAACACCCAGACCAGCTGGATGTTAATCCTCTCACTTATCTCACTTGTTAAGGTAACTAGCGTTGTCGTCCTGTGTCTCTCTTTTTCTCTCCCTCTCTCTGTGCGGGCCTTGTTTCTAGTCGTGGTGGAAGGGTGTTGTTTTATTGAATATATATTGTGGTATTTATTTGAGCCTCACCAAAATATGAGTTAGCCCGACTATAGTTGAACCAGAAAAAAAGATACCCGCCGTCACTGTGTACAGTGCAAAATAATAGTGTCGGTCAAATACAATTGTTTAAAAGTATAATAATAGTATTCCTCTTAATTTCGACAGGATGTAGTGTGTAATTAATTTCAGTGCAAAACATTAAGTCAAAAACTACTTAACATTTAGGAAATAAACAACGACGACACCCCCTCTCCAGGTCCAGCAAACCGTTTGGTTTCTTTGGCTTCACGCTATAGTTGAGTATTATCTGCATAGCTGTGGAAATTAATGCCATCTAAACAAAGAATATCACCAAATGGAAGCATATATGGAGGAGGCTATAAAGTATCTGAGATCAAATTTGGTATATGACCCCAACTTCTTGTATAAAGGAACAAACTGGAATCTGTCAGATAACTTGAAGAAACCATTGGTGATTTTCTCCATTTCTGTGCTACAACTATTCCCAAAACAATCTTAATTGCAGAAAAGTAAGTCCCTACTTAAAAAGTTTTGCTGAAAGATATATCTTTCAAATATTTCAACATTAACAGGCAAAATGTACAAATAAATGTCTACATTCAACTGTGCATAATTTTTTTTTATTTATTTGAGAATGTTTGTTGACAACATGCCAGTAAATGCACTGAAGCTACAAATTAGACAGTGACACTTCAACATTTGAGTAAGCTTTGGTCTGTGCTTTAGATAGTCGAGTACATTTTTGCGTGACAAGCATTTCATTATCCAAAACGACCTTCTCTCTCCAGGGATTGTTGAAAAGCTGGATTCTGCTGTAATTAGGAGAGCTCACTGACAAAAAAGAAGCACCCTAGGTAGAGGAAGGATGAAAGATAGGGGAGTCGAGTGAGGAAGAGCATAAACTTAAGAAAAGTGTGAGGATGAGGGGAAGAGATAATGAGAGGCAGAGTCACAGTATGAGCGACTGCAAAAGGAGGAGTGCATGTCGAGAAGCAAGGGGTTGTTTGCTTGCAGCCACCTCATGGTGTGATGTTGAATCTTCTTGCCACATTTTATTACGAAGAGCTCCACATTAGGGTTGGTTTTGTCAACTTGCCAGCTAACTTATGGTGGCTCAACCATCTCAGTGTGTCTGCTTGCTGTGTTGTGTCACTGTTAATTTTGCATATATTCATGTAATTGAACCATGAGAAACAGAAAAATGGGAAAAGTATTTATGCATGAAATGATGGCACATCATTTCACCGTACAACCTGATCACACAGGACTTTGTTACAGAACATAAATCAGTCTTTTTTTCAAATGTAGTTTTCACTTTCTTAATTATGATTTTTTTTTTATGCCTTTACATTTCCTGCCCCTATGATTCAATTATCATTGTACGTTTTGGCCTGTTGACAGCCAGGTGAATAGAACTAACCTTAATAAATAAAAAGATTTTACCTAGATTGATTATTTGATGCTTGGCCTTTCTTAGTACTGATGTTATTATTTCATTAAAGCAGCACAAAGGAACTTTTGCCATTTATAACCCTCACCCGCTACGGGCATGGACATCAATTTTGACTCCAACACTTACGCTAGTTCAGCTCATGTTTGATCACCCTCCTGATTTTCTTTATGTCATTACATTCCACAAGTGTTTTAATCACTGCTGTCATGATGTCCTCGTAGTTGCTGATTTGTGACCTACTTCTGTAAAGTGATACCAAACAAGCTGACGCAAGAGACAACCAAGTCTGAGGTTACTTTGACTGTTTTTGCTGATAGTAGGGCCTGGAGACGTCCCTATTATCAGTAAAACCCCTATTGGAGACATAATTTCCTAAGTCCTTTGTGCTGCTTTAAGTTGGTAAATGAAAGTGTTCCTCAACATAGCACATTTGGTATAAGTATGGTTTTCATACCGCTTAATATGCATAGACATGTTAATGTAAATTAATGTTTTTTTAATGATATTTTAGACGACTGTTTTGCATTCTTCCAGTCTTTACAGAGGTAGACAACAGTTTAGGAATCAGAGCAAGGTTTGTTCTCGGGTTGTAATGGTGCATGACTTCAGTTTCAGACACTTTTCTTTAAATTTCTTAGGAATGATTTCACATTTCATTCATTCATCATTCATTCCTAAGAAATTTAAAGAAAAGTGTCTGAAACTGGAATAATGAGGAATGATTTGACATTTTGTGGCCCTGTGATGGACTGGTGACCTGTCCAGGGTGTAACCCCTGCCTCTCACCTGAAAATAGCTGGGATAGGCTCCAGCAGACCCCGTGACCCCGCAAGGGATAAAGCGGGTATAGACAATGGATGGATGGATGGATTTGACATTTTAAGTGTTGCCTAAGTGTGTTGTTAATTTTATGTGTGATGCTAGTTATCCAGTATTTGTGCAAACAGAGTTTGTGTGTTTTCTCAAATAACAGCAAAAGTGTGAACTTGCTCCATGCAAAAAAAAAAAATACTCAAGATGAATTAAATTAATCTGATGGTTTTGATTCAGATCCTAATATGAAGCCATTAGTGGTATCCAGCCATTAGTTTGGTTTTATTGGTCGTATTCACTTATAATTACTTTTTTTTACTACTGCTGATGACAGATTTTACTTGTACCAAATTAGCATTTAATTTGACTTAACTACCAGTGTCAGGCAGTATTTGATTAATTTAGACTGATCAGCTACAAAATTAAAAACACCTGTCTTACATTTTGAGCCGCCCCCCCCCCAAGCACCACAACCACCACCAAAACAGGTTTTAATGTGACGACTTGTTTCCCAAGTTTGTTCCAATTAGCTCTATTGATCTATAAAAACATTAGATTCAAAAATGAAATTGGCTTTTTCCTTTCTCTCTATTTGTAGCGCTGCTTAGTAAGCAGGTGATTTGAGAGAGAATGGCTGACGCATTCTTCCCCCTTGTTTGGAACTATATTCATCCCCCTCCAAAACCTGCCACCCTCCCTTTGTGCCTACACATGTTTTAGTAAATTATTTGATTAACTGATTGAGGTGGATGTTAAATAATAAAGCTGAGCAATGCAAAGAAGAGAAGTTAACATGTATTTGAGAAGCAACTATTGCTGCACATCAATCTGGGAAAGATTTGAAGGCCATTTTCAAACAACTTGGAGTTTGAAATTCTACAGTGAGAAAAATGATTCACAAATGGCACAAGTTCAAATCACTTGCCAATCTTCTCATGTGGAGATGTCCCAGCTATTTCATCCAAATGTCAGACTGTGTATTGGTCAGAGGAATTGGATTGAACCCAAAAACTTCCTCTCACTGCAGGCTTCAGTTAACATTTCATACTAAAGTTGTGGTCAGTACAATGAAATAATAAAAGTAGTCATGGAGAAGTCTGTTGGGAAGACCTGTTTTTCTCTGACAAAAATTTTACTCTTGTAAGGTTGCAAATGAACAACACTTCTGGAACCTTTCCTTCTGACAGCGAAGACCAAAACAAGTCAAACGGAAGGATATCTGCCACTATTAGGTCACGCAACAGAAAAATTATCACAAGCACACCAGCAAATCCAGAACAGACTGGCTAAAGGCTCAGTTATGGTTCTGCGTCGCACCAACGCAGAGCACACGCTGCAGCCGTGGCGCCGTGCTGAACCCTTCAGACTTCTCCGTCTCTCCATTTGGTCGCGGTGCAGTACCCCCGCGGCCACTAGTTAGCGATCTTTTTCTGAATGGTTTATCCGACTTTTTCCGGTCACAGTAAATCAAAGAAATAAGGACAACTATTGTGCAAAAAACAAAAACAAAAAAAATCACACATAAACGAAGAAAAGAGCCCTGGAAGTTCACTACTGCTTCAAACCGGAAACCGGAAATGCTTCGCTTTCAAATGAACCAATCACAGCCCTCTCGGTCTGCGTGTGCTCAGCGTCTCCTCGACGCGTAGTTACAATTTTCAGGAGGTGCACGTCAGTGACGGCGCAGGTGACGGCGTGTCCTCTGCGTCGATCCAAACCACACGCCGTAGGCACGGCGCCATTTTGACGCAGAACCATAACTGAGCCTTTAAAAGGAAAATAATAAAGGTGTTGCAATGGCCTGGGGAAAGTCCAGATTCTAACCAATCAAAATACCATGCGGACATTCGTGCCCACAAACCTGATCAGCACTAATGGGCCATGGGCCACTTCATAAAAGTATTTAAATCGACTGAGTTTCATGGGTGCAGGTTGAGCAAATTTTTAGCTTTGTTTTCTAAGAAATAATAAAGTCAGTACCATTAATTATAGCGGCATATGTGTGCTATACCTAACTGCTTTGTTGTCATTTTGTCAGGGTGACCTACAGGTGTGATGTCGGCTATTGTTAAAGTCAAAAGGAAATATTTTAATATTGAATTTGTTATCATATGGACTTTAAAACAGCCTCACCTGGGGTGCCAGATGGCTTACATGGTTAAATGCCCGATGAACAGAGACTTCAGGCCTCGTGCAGCCGGTCCAGATTCACCCCCCCCCTCTTGTCACAACACTTTTAATTAACAACGACAAAAAAACATCCCACTTGGTGTACTTATGGGAAAACCATGTTGTGGCTCTTCGTCAGTAACTGTCACCTGTTGTCATTGCCGTGGCTACATTGCGATTATTTGCCTTTAATTAGGCTGCTACTGTGAATGTTAGATAGTAAGATAGTTGTTTCTTTTTACCAGTTTTAGAAAAAAGTTGGTTGTTATTGCAAACTCTTCAAGCTGTTACGAAAAGTTTTATGTTTTCCTCATGCATGTTCATGCTTCTTTCTGACTCCTATTGCTGCTGCTACTCATTTAATCATTGAAGACCAGCAGCCGTCGTTACATCTCTAAAATATTCAATGCAGTTGCAACACGATTTCAACATAGTGTTTAATAATGTAGACAAGTGATACCATTTTGATAAACAGTGGTGGATATCTTACGCTGTCTAATAGAGTCCTTGAAATAGAAGAATGCAATGAACATAAATATTTGTCAATGTTTCAAATGGTTTGTATTCATTGTAGCATGGCATTAATGCTTTTGTTTCTACTGTATTAAACAGATCCTTATCTCTTTTTATCAGTTGGAACAGAATAGAGGGAAATGCACTACAGGAATTATATGAAGTGGGATTTTATGAATATGAATGACATGCATCACAAAGCAGTGCCAAAGTTGGCGAATGAGCCGACTATTAATTAAACTCGCACGTCTCCTCTTCCTGTGGCTCATTCTTTTCACCTCTTTCTCCCTGTCTGCTTCTCTTTTTGCCTGACAGAGACGGTGATGGATACAAGGACGGCAACAGCTGAGCTTGGTTGGATATCGTTTCCTGCCAATGGAGTAAGAACAATGTGCAAGGGTGTGCTGTGTGTGCGTGTGTGTGTGTGTGTGTGCGCGCGCGCGCGTGTGGCCTATGGGGAAAGCATTTTGACTACACTTTACCGTGGTCCATTAACGAGTCATTCAAAATCTTAATTACATTGGCAAGTTGACATCAATTAACCACTATTGATGCAGAAAAGAATGCATTTAAAAAAAAAAACTACAAAGAAGTGTAGCTCGGAGCAGTCGGGATAGCCGAATGAAATTAAATAGAGCACAACAAAATAGGTTCTTCCATCCTCTTTCTTCGTTTGGCTTCTTCAGATTCCAGCTTGGCAACACGCCGGTCACAGTGCTCTGCTGTGTGAGTGTGTTTGAGGTGAGCGGCTCTAATTGTGATGAATGGTTGTCCCTGTGCTGCACAGAACAAGGTTGAGGAGAGAAAAGAGAACGAGGAAGGAAGGAAAAAGGAGGTGGAGGGAGAGAAAGTTTAATTTGTGTCATGTCTTAGTAAACCCATTAATCATTTTAGCCTCTCGTCTGGCCTCTCCCTATGCTTCCTCCCCTCTCATACCCCCCTGCCCCTTCTTTACATAAACATATACTAGTGGGAGGAGGTGAGTGGATATGATGAGAACCTCAACACCATCAGGACGTATCAGGTGTGCAACGTGTTTGAGCCCAGCCAGAACAACTGGCTTCTTACTACTTACATCGACCGGCGGGCGGCCCAACGCATCTATGTGGAGATTCGCTTCACTGTACGAGATTGCGCCTCCATACCGAGTGTCCTGGGCTCCTGCAAAGAGACGTTCAACCTCTACTACCTAGAAACTGATAGGACTGTAACAGAGGGGGCCAAAGCGGTGGAGTACTGGGCAAATGCCCCATTTCTAAAGGTAACTCACCTGAAACGAGTGTCCCTTAAGACCAGGGGTCGGCAACCCGCGGCTCTAGAGCCGCATGCGGCTCTTTAGCGCCGCCCTAGTGGCTCCTGGAGTTTAAAAAAATGTTTGACCTTTTTTCCCCTTTTTTTTTCCTTTTTTTCTTGTTTTTTTCTCTTTTTTCTTCTTTTTTTCTCTTTTTTCCTTTTTTTCTATTTTTTTCTTCTTTTTTCCTTTTTTTCCTCTTTTTTCTTACTTTTTCCTTTCTTTTTTAATCTCGATATTTCGACTTTTTTTCTCAAAATTTTGACTTTTTTCTCAAAATTTCAACTTTTTTCTCAACAATTCAACTTTTTTCTCGAAATTTCAACTTTTTTCTCGACATTTCAACTTTTTTCTCGAAATGCATAATGAAAAAAAAATCTTCCCTAGGTTATAACTAATACAGATACATGCAGCATGCGTTGCCTTCATTCTAAGGCCTGTACAAGACTTTTCATTTTTTGCGGCTCCAGACATATTTGTTTTTTGTGTCTTTGGTCCAATATGGCTCTTTCAGCATTTTGGGTTGCCGACCCCTGTTTTAGACGATTGGGAGAATAATTGGACATACACAAATGTTTG
The DNA here is from genome assembly GCF_033807715.1 of Cololabis saira. Taxonomy (NCBI): domain Eukaryota; kingdom Metazoa; phylum Chordata; class Actinopteri; order Beloniformes; family Belonidae; genus Cololabis; species Cololabis saira. The sequence continues at coordinate 31,774,891 of NC_084599.1, forward strand.
TAGTTTCTTTTATAATTCTGCTTCTTCTCCTTTTAGGTTGATACCATTGCAGCAGATGAGAGTTTCTCCCAGGTGGATTTTGGGGGCAGGCTCATGAAGGTGAACACAGAAATTAGGAGTTTCGGTCCGCTGTCCAGAGGAAGAGGGTTCCACTTGGCCTTCCAGGATCTGGGTGCCTGCATGTCACTTCTGGCTGTTCGAGTTTTCTACAAAAAGTGTCCCAGCATAGTCCAGAACTTTGCTTATTTCCCAGAGGTATGGACCACAACTTCATAAAAATTTTTATTTTTATCAAACTTTCTTTCAACTGTTTTAATGGGGAAAGATTTTTTCCTTTTCATTTTTTGTTGTGTGCAGACCCTGACAGGAGCAGAGTCCACCTCATTAGTTATCGCCAGAGGAAGCTGCATCACCAATGCTGAGGAGGTAGATGTGCCCATAAAGCTCTACTGTAACGGAGATGGAGAGTGGATGGTTCCCATCGGCAGCTGCAGCTGCAAGGCGGGCTACGAGCCCGACAACGGCAACGTGTGTCGAGGTACATCTTTACATTAAAGAAGCTGCGTTGAAAAATTCTGCACGCAGACAAAATGGTGTAAAACTGCTGCAGTGTACAGTAACTTAAGTATATTCTGAAGACCTTGCTTTCACAAACGCTCTTGCTTACGCGCATAAATTTCATTTTGTTTTGAAGGAAAAGCTAACAAGCAACCGTGACGGCAATCAATATCTAGCAAACATGTTTCCAATATTCAGGAACGGTCGTCTTACTGTGAGAGCTATCAACATCTCAAAAGCATACAAAAGTTAATAGATCATACTGAGAGAAAATGTTTCAGCCACAAAAGTAATCTCAAATATGGTATGAAAACATTTGAATGATACTGTGAATTCTGTCTTAAAGTCAGGACTTTATAATTATGATGTATATTATGTGAATCGTGTAGAAAATACCAATGCTATGTTTTTGTTTTTCACATTTCTTTCTGAATAACTGCATATATGTATAGTGTTTATATTTTTTACCCAAGGGTGCAGCACACAGTGCTCCTAATGTTAACATTTGCTGAGGCACGACTTGGATGAATACGGTACAGGAATAGCTCCTGTTCCCCGATGTTCCACATATCTGCACCTCTTTTCCCTCCTTTTTATATCTGGCCTCCTTCCCCATTTCCTTTCTGAAGTAGTACCCATCATTTCTTTTTCTCCCCTGAGAGTCTCATTCATTTTGTGCATAAATGTGTGAGTGTAGGTGTGTGTGTGGAGAGCGTGTGATGTATGTACATATGGTGAAATGATAAGTGAGGCTACTTCATCCCATGTTAATTAGTTTAGCGTGCTGCAGACAGATTAGTCTGCTGGAAATTGGTCCAGAACATTCAAAGTATTAGAGAGGTAGAAGGCAAAAAAGAGAGGAATAATAGAAGGAAAAAAAGAGGGATCTCCAGAGGGTCAGAGAGGTTGAAAGCTGAAAGATAAAAGAGAGCGTTGACTGAATAGTCTTCTGTGTGCTTCAGCTTCAATACATCATTGGCTGAAGTCTGCCAATGTGTTGGTTTGGTTAATTTTTTCTACAGACAACATTTTTCAATAACTTATATATCAATGGTTTTCTGAAAGTTCAAGAATCATAAGTGGTAGTGGTGTTTGATCTTGCAGTGTGAAACTGATTTAGATTTTAGGAAACTTCCTCCATCCGTTTATTTTATTATAAAAATCATTTTTCTGTTTTGGCATCTTTTTTTTTAGAGGTGACTTGTCCACAGTGTGCCCCTGCCTTTCTCCTAAAGAAAGCTGTGATACTAATAGATCATTTTATTCTAGTTTACCTTTATTTTACTAGGTAAAAGTTTGAGGTGCCTCTGAGTATAAAGAAAAAAAAAAAATTTAAGTATGAGAGTATGTTGAAAAGAGTTCCAGTCATTTGCTGCAACATAATTAAATTAATTCCATACAAAAATAGTGAGGGCCCAAGGAATGAGAAACTTATAGTGGGTTGATCGAGTAGGATATGTTCTGGTTAATAGAACATATCGTTGAAGGAGAGATGACGGATATGGAGGTGTTTTTTCTCCCAAAATGGATTTGTAAATAAAAAGAAACCAATGGTGGAGTGACGAACACTGAAGAGATGACCAACCAACCAATTTGTAGAGATCACAATGGTGGGTATTAAGAGATGCGTTGGTAGCAAAACGTATGGCTGAGTGATAAAAAAACCTCCTTTTTTTTTCAAAATGAACTTTCAGGGCCATTTTATAAATTATGTCACCATTATCCAAAAGGAAGAACAGTTGTTTTGACGAGAGTCAATCTCGTAGCACGAGTAAAAGAAGATTTAATGTGAAAAAGAAAGGCGGCACAGGACTTTATTTTAGACTGTAGATTATTTATATGCATAGAGAACGATAACAAAGAGTCCAACCAAATACAAAGATTTTTAAATGACAAGACAAATTCCAGTTGATCCGTCTACACAAGTGATATTAGGGGGGCTGGAAGCATTAGTTCTACAATGAAAAATAATGCACTCAGTTTTATTAAAATGAAGGCGAAGATGAAGATTGTAAAAGGATTGCTTATCAGGAGAAGCTAAGCTGAAGGGAGGACGCTGCAGAGTGAAGAGAGGGGCCAAATGAGCACAAAATAGTATCATCAGCGTACAAGCGAATCTGATGATGGATGGATCCAGCCCACTTGTTCTGGGAGTGTGTCTTTCTGGTGAGGCCTTTCCGCTGGAATCATGATCATTGAGCTACATGTACTCCCAGTTATGTTTCCGTTTCACTCTGATACCAGTTGTGAACTTTTTAAATGCAGCATGAAAGGACATGGCAGCGGTGTATCAGTGTGTCTGAAAACACAACCTTGAGGAAGAAAAAATGAATAGAAGAAAAAGCAGTCACCTTAGTGATATTGAATGATAAATGGACAAATTTTTGGTCTATTATACAACCAAAAAAAAAACTCTCTACAGTATTGACCTTTTGTTAGCTTGTCTATGCTAATTAACCTTTTTCTTCTGCTTTGGGGCATTTTGTCCAAGAGGGATCTTTTCACTCTTGTCCAACAGCAACATGTTCTGGTTTTAAATTATTGCTGCATCTACTTTCTAAAGGAGGACAGTCCACTTCTAAAACCTGACATATTCTTTGTCAGGTGTTTCCATATGTTTCCATATTGCAATTGTGTTATTGTCACGTCCCCAACCTATACAACTTAAAGATACAATCTTTACTCTAGTAATGTTGTTGTCAAGATAATTCTTCCTTGAATATCTGTTTATATACAGTATTTCACACAGACTCGCTCATAAATTGAAATATTAGTTTTGAGTCAGCTCCCTTTCTCTCTTTCCACTCGTTTGGGATCATCTGTGTGACATATGTGTGGACACAAACCAAAGAAAGAGTCAGCTGACATGTCTTGTATTTTTGTCGTACACCTCATGTACCTCCCCAGAGCTTTTTGCTGAAACTGACATTTAAACTGTCGTGGGAGAGATCGTGTCCAATCTCTCTCCCCCTCAAGCTGGCATCTTTTTTGGTGTGCTTTTTCTCCCAAATCAGCTGATAACAACTTGGCAGGAAGCTGGACTCACTATTGGAACAGATGGTTGTCTTTTTGAGTGTCTGTGTGTGTCGAGCCACAGAGATGGTGTTTATTTTGCACCAAATCACCATATTGTGCAAACCATATGACAAAACTGGCAAGTGATCAGGATACTATGTGTACGTGTGTGTGATTGTGCTTGAAAGAGCAAGTGTGGCAGTGTATTTGTGTAAAAATATTCAGACTCTTTCTACAAATGCACCACGGTACAAACGTAAGCCCTGCTGCTGAATACACAATCTTATCCCGCTGTGAACCTGCACAAAGCTTGCAGATTTTTTTCAAACCTGCTGGGTTTCACCACAAAGACCCACACGCTTATGCAAGTTTTTAATGATTGATTTGTTAATGCTGGAGCCTGTTTTAGACGGATGCCATACACATAGTGACTGTGTGACGACAGCGCTTGCAAAGGTTATGCATTTTGCATGTGGCATTTTGTGTGGCTTTGTAACTCTTTGGACCTTATCAGAGACGTTCAATAAACGAGACAGCCCTGTACGGTTCAGTTTCCTGTATCTGTGTCACGTGACTGCCACGCCCCTTTAGGAGACCGGAAGTAGGTCCTGAGTCTATTGAGTCCTATGGGAAAAGTGAACGTGAGCACAGATTATTACCAATTCCTTCGCCCCATAGTAACCTAAGTAAATATGGGACCCATTTTTCAAAAGCTACAAACCTTCTGAACATTCTGACACCAAAATGGCAATTTTCAGACCAGCAGATTAGGAGAAAATGAAATTTGTTTGAGACCTGTCTCTGTCTGAGCAACACACTCTCGCGAGATTTGGCTCTCATCGTTTTCCCATCGGATAAAATGAAGTTTAAAACTAAAATAAAACTTGCTTCTTTGCTTAATAATACTGTTATTTTTATTGTTTAAGTCTTTTTGGAAGAAAGTTGTACTGTATCTAGTGTTTTATGTTCCAAAACGATGTGGGGAGAGGGGCGGCCACGCCCACTTAGGAGACCGGAAGTGTATACCATTTCATACCATTGGCAGTAACGGTAATGCGCTATCTTCTGTATAGAGGATCTTTGACCTTATTCACATGTAACTCTCAGTAGTTAGTTATTTCCACCATATTTTGCCTTTTCTTTTTCTTCTAGGTTACTCAGAAAGTACACCAGACCGGTTGTCAAAGCTCTCACACTTATATTCTGATATTCAAAGCTTTACTTGAACACCCTCGGACAAGGGTGCTAAATAATGGAAGAATGCTGAAATTAGATGACAAAATACAATCTTAGTTCTAATAGTGTTGGGATGCTGTGTAAAAGATAAATAAATAAAATCTTCATAAATATTTGTAGTCAGACATAAAAAATTTAAAATGAAACATGTTCCTCTGTGTGAGTGTGTGTGTGTGTGTGTGTGTGTATGTGTGTGTGTGTGTATATATATGTCAAAAATGCAGTTTAAAGTTGTATCAAGGGGAAAAAAAGGCATAAATTGATGTGATTCAGAAAAAAACACTGTCTCGTCTGTTTAAAAATGGACGAAGGGCATGAAAAAGCATAGATTTTGCATATCTCATGGTTTGGCAGTGTACTGGTTCCTGTAGAAGAGGCAGTTTGCAAATCTGGAAAAAAGACACCGTTGCTTATTACAGGTTAGACCCACATAGGCTCCCAGTTTCAGGCATATATGGACTGTTGTTAAAAGAAGAGGGGATGTGACAGAGTGGTTTACATCTTCATGTCCCAAGTAGTCCTCATTTGTTGAGGACTAGTTGGATACATCAAACGTACCTGGTTTTCTAAGATGGTACATTTACTCTGTTTTAGCAGTTTAAATGTTTTGTATGATGCATTTTGAATAATAATATTCATGTATGACATTTGCAAATCATTGCATTCTGATTTTATTTTCCTCTAACAGTGTAGAATGTGATCCAACATGAATCCACTTTTGCATATTTATTTATTTGGTCTGATCCTCCCAGATAAATAATTATTAAGGTAAAAAGGTGTGTAGAAACAAGTAACAGAGATGGAACAAGAGTGGTTTCCATGGTGACACGCCCCATGTGTATGAGCAGGGTTGTTGAATAAATGACCTTGACAAGCCAGATGTCTATCTGCCTGTTCAAGACTGAAAGACCCCCGTGCGCACTCAAACAACCACCCACACCCACACACACACACACACACACGCACTCACACACACACACACACACACACACACACATGCACTCACACCCCAAGAGGAACTTAAGCTGCGGCGTGTATGAAAGGTAGATGTCTGGATCTGAAGGAGTTCTCAGAAAAGTAGGCTTACGTAGAAGAGGGCAGACTTAATCTGAATCTTAACAAGGTTTTCACATTTCAAGTTGTAAACACATTTTGTATCCATTTTGTAGGACACAGGAGTCGGGAATGTGTTTGGTTCAGCTCAATGTAAACGGCAACATGGTTGTCAATCCTCAGCAGCTTTTACTTTTTTGATATATAAACATTTTGTTCCTAATGTTTGCTGCAACAGATCTTTCTAAAGAGAGTCTTTAAAGAGCTTGATAAGATTTTTTATCTTAAACTGTCTTTAAATATGTTAGGATTAATAAAAACAGGGACCCACATATTCAGTCGGACCAGACATAATGTTGACACGTTTAGTTTGAGCATACAAAGCTTAACGGTGTGTTGCAAATGTTCTTCCTGTGGACGTGAACCCGAGTTACTCGCTGTGTGTTTACCAGAGCTTGCCTACTTGTTTTGTGATGATATAAATAAATAATGAATGAATTTCAAATTAATATCTGAATATGGATTTTAACGATAGATCTCTCGCTTACTCGTACCATGCTGAGTTCTGAATATGTAAAAATTTTAAAATTTGGTTTGGAAAGTTGGTTATGAATCAGAGGTAGGCCGCTGTCCTAGTAGACGTTTCCCTGCTTCATCAAACCTGATTCAAATGAATGCTCTTTGTCAGCAAGTCGGTTAATGATGCAGTCATTTGCATCAGGGTGTGCTGAAGCAGGGAAACATCTAACGCCTGCCGGGCACCGGCCCTCGAGGACCAGGATGGTCCACCCCTGCACTAAATCGTTCGAATATTGTATTAGATATTAGAGACTGTACATGGAAATGGAATCCCTAAAAATGCTACAGCAACTACACTGCTACTTTCGATGGAAATACGAAATACTTTCGTCTTTGCAGTCACAACAAACCAGACAGGTCTGTTTAATTGCTTTCAGACTCTGTAAGTGCCACTCATTTGTCAAATCTTCCATTCTCTTGATATGACAACCACTCTCGGCATAAGAAATGTCATAATTCCTAAAAAAGCCCCTGTAGAGGAAGGAGGCATCTTGGAGGGTCTTTAGAAGAAGATACACCATTGCATTCTGTGAGCGATCCTTGCAGGATCTGTAATATACATCCCACATCTCTGCTGGGGAGGAAGAGTTGAGGATTTGTAAATTGAAGACTGAGAAAGGGCTGGTGATGTCCAGGAATGTCCAGGTCTTTGATGTTTGAAGAAAGGCATGCCTTCAATCTTCATGTACCTGCAAAGTTTCTGGATGGGATTAGGTTCTGGACTCTGGCTGAGACCTTCCATCCATGTTTACATTTACTAATAATCATTTCTTGTCCACTTTAGTTGCATTTGCAGACCAATGCCTTATTATAATTGTATGTTTTCAGAAAGACTGTTTTCCTCAAAAATCTTGGTGTAGTCTTTATGTGGGGTTGAAAGTCCCAGTGACTGCTGAAAGAAAGAGCATGAACAATTCTGGACTCTTAAATAATAGTTCACTCATGGCAATCCAAATTCATTTTTGATGAAAACTGTGTCTGTACACTGCTGGGTTTAACTTGATCTGGCCTTAACTTTTCTCAAACGCTGGAATCAAAGAGAAATAAAAGTCTTTAGTGCATTGTGCATGTTTGCATCAGTGTCTTCTCGTGTATCAAACGTGTTCGATTTCTAGTCCTGTTATCTGCTTTCCTATTTCTAGACCTGCTTTAAACCACTTCGCTCTTATTTGTGGTCAGTCAGAATCTTGTACGTATTTCCAAGAAACATTTTAATCTGATTTAGCATTGATTCTCTACCCATAGATCACATTTATGTTTTACACTTATCCTACATTTCCTGAAATTTAATTTGCCCTCTTTTTAGCATAAAAAAAGCAAACTCCTAGGTTCTTTACAGATGTGTGGGATCCAGCGTGTACGCCATTCCTCTACAAACCAACATAAAATCGATCAAGCATTTGTATTTTGATTTTAGGATCTTAAAAAGATCTTGGAGATACAGTTCAAAATTATGACAGAGAACAAAGGAAAATAAATATATCAAAACCAAACATGAGAAAATATAAAGGACTTGGGTTTCTCTCACTTGGCTCAGTTGTTATTCTTCATTTAAGCTCAGCACTATTGCTGCTTAAAAATGTTAGCCTAATGTTGCAACAAATCCACATATTTCATTGATTCAGTAAAATAATTGACCACTGGAACCTCATGGTAGAAGATCCTGTTTCTGTTAACCATGCTCATGTTCAGGCAGAAGCTGACCTTTGTAATTAATAATGCATGTATACGACGTTAAAAATACTACAGCACTTTTGCCAGAGACAACGTGGGGCAAGGCTTGTATTTGTTGCATTAAAATCCTGCTATTTTTAGATAAGAATAGCAAGGGATCGTGGGGATGTTCTCCTGGAGCTTAGTCATGAACATAAGTGAAGAAATATTCATCACTTTACAAGAGTTGATGTACATAAATGAGTTTTGTACAAACTTGAATACATATGGTGTTATTGTTTAAAAAAAACCTTTCTGGAGATGTGCATTGTTGACCTTGAAAATAGATTTTTCATAATTTATTCTTTATGCAATTTTTTTTTTCTCGAAGTATAACCGAAACATTTAATCCACTTTTCTGTTTCTAGGTTTTTATTTTCTTCCTTACTGGGCTGCAGAGTATATACAATGAGCCAGTGTTGAATGTTGAATAACAAGTGTTTTTTTCAGATGCGTTTCATTTCATAATTCTGTTTAATTGTTTTCTGAGAGCCTGTTTGATTTTTGTCCGGGTGCTCAGGCTTCCGTCCCACTCGGTCAAGAGGTGTCATAAGTTGGCCACGAGTCTGTCTGAGGACGTGTTTTTGTGTTTTTATGTGCACAACTGTCTGTTTCTTTATGATAGCTCTGCAAATGACTGGCACCATGTGCAGAATCACCTGTGATAGGTTCTCCCAATCCCATAATAGGGAGCCTGATCTCACAGAAAAACAGAATCAAATGCTGGTCTGAAGTCACAATAGGAAGTCAGTCGGCAGATTCGTCAGGAAATACACAAACATCTTCTTATGACTTGGTGCTTGTTCAAAGAAAAATTCTAAACAAAAGTTTCACCCTGGCCAAGCAGACATTCTAATAACTTTCCTTAAATGAAAAGCATCTTGTTCCAATGGATTTAACGGAGTCCCAGGCGACGGTACCAACAAATGCAGAAGAAACTGGCTCTGGATGCCACTGGATAGACGTACAGCCAATCAGAGAAATGAAGCATGTGACATAAGAACAGTGACAACCAGACTAATATCAACAGATATCTAAAATGGCCTGAAGTGGAGCAGGAATGACTGTTCTTGGTTTAGCAGCAAAAACATGTTGATCTAGGCGTCATTAGCAGCCCTGAATTGAGTAGTGGCACTTGGACACGCCTACATGAGTCATGGCCTAAAGCCCGCCCCCACTCCACTGTGATTGGTTTGGTATGTTCTGTGTCAGTGGCTGTGAATGTGAGGGGTACCAGACCCACATGAATGGACATGACTGACTAGGCCAGGGGTCGGCAACCCAAAATGTTGAAAGCGCCATATTGGACCAAAAAACAAATATGTCTGGAGCCGCAAAAAATTAAGTCTTGTATAAGCCTTGGAATGAAGGCAACACATGCTGAATTTATCTATATTAGTTATATTATTAACATTCAGGCAATGCATGCAAATGATTCGGTCGAAGAAACGTTGAATCCTCTTTTCTCCTTAGTTATTTTTCTCTTTTTCCCTTTGGAAATAATCCCTTTGGCCTGTTCTACACATTTTTACAGCATTGGAAAATGTTAAGAATGTTTGTGTCATGTTTGTCCTCCTACAGAAACTATATTAAAACAAAAAATATATTTCCCTCCCTCAGTTATTTCCATTTTCAAACATTTTTGAAAAAGCTCCAGGGAGCCACTAGGGCGGCGCTAAAGAGCCGGTTGCTGACCCCCGGACTAGGCTATAGAATTATTAAAAATAAACTTCCCAACAAATATGGTGACAAAGAATGAATAAAAGACTTTAAGCAGACGTGCTTCAAATAATCTTAAAAATTTTTCCATTTCTTAGATGTGTAGAATTTGCTAGTTTTGCTGCCAGTCACTGCTTGTCTAGGTTTATACGCCTTATTTTAATTATCAATATTTATTTGGTTATATTTAATTTAAGAAAAAACCTTAGTTACATTTAGAAAGCACAAACAGTCACAAAAATATGTGGTCTGAGCCGGCAACTTTACTTGAAAAGTGACAGTACATCTCGATTTTCTGCTCTTCTCTTGATGATTAACCCTGCAACCCTTTCATAAAAAGGGCAAGATTCGTCACCCAGGTAACCAAGAAGCCGCTCCGACAGATAGACGAAATGAGGGTGACGTCTTTAGATGCGACTCTAAATGGAGAACAAGCTCGTCGCTATCTGTAATATGGAGCCCTAATTTTAATAGAATATGTGCCGGAACCATTAATAGAGTGTTTCACCTGTGCCTCGCAGACATAGGTCGTCTCCATAATAACGAGTGGGCCGCTGATGAATCGCTGTGAGATGGATGAAAAGTAAAACTCTTGATAAAAGAGCTGCTCAAAGACAAAACCATAGTCTCCCCTGCAGATAATCAGTGGCAGCCTGATTCTGTGTCATGGCCCATGTGCTTTTATGTATGTTGGCAGTGTGGTGATATACCTAGAGAGTCCTCATCTGTAATTTATCGACCCTATTCCACCAGTAACTGTGTTGTCGCATTCTGTTTCTAAACGGAGGGATTTCTCGTCACTGAGGCAAAACAAAAGGCTCAGAAACATGAGTCAGGCTTGCAATATTATAATTTGTTGCTTTCAGGTGGAAGTAGTTTTTTTCTTTTAAATGTTTTTTTGTTCTTTTCCTTCACAGCTTGCCCTCAGGGCACCTTTAAGTCGTCCCAGGGGGCAGGATTATGTCAGCAATGTCCACTCAACAGTCGCTCCACCATCGAAGCTGCCACCCTCTGCGGTTGTCGGAACGGATATTACCGCGGAGACATGGAAAAACCAGAGGACACGTGCACCAGTGAGTCAGTCCTTTTTCTCCCTGTCAAACACACAAGAATAGATTATCAGTTCACGTGGCTCTGTGTATCTACGCATCAAGATGACCAATGCAGCTCGTGTGACCGCTCACTTGCAGATTATTGCCTGTCAGAAGCTGACACCACTGACAGTGTAATATTTCACAATTAAATGAAAAGCTAACATCTGCTTTGATTTATCATATCGCCCTCAATTTCTGCCGCTCACTCGGAGTTCTGCAACACTTCCATCCCTGCTCTGGGATTTGGGGAGCAGTAAGTAATAATGCTGCCACATTCCTGCAGATTTCCACCAAACCAAATATGTGTTTAGTGTGTTGAAGCGGGTATGTTTCTATCCAAGACAAAGCACCGAGCCTCTCTGTCCCACAGAGGGTTGGTATAAGTAGGTTGAGACATGAATCATTTTGGACTTGGAAACTCTCAAACTGTGTTTCATCATCTGTTTCTGTTTGTGTTTGTTTATGAAGTATTTGTGTATGAAGCATGTAATCACACGTTTGTGTCTGCACACTTACTGGTGACCTGAATACAGCTTTTTTATGTGACTAAAATAGCTCTAATTCAGTCATAGTCTTCATTTCACCGTGATACATTAATAAATTAAAGTAGCATTCTTCTTATGTGTGCTACCTTTCATTTGATTCTTTTCAGCAGCATATATATTTTGCGTATTTGTTTATTGTTTTGGAATTCCAATTAGCACCCATGGTTTCCGCAAACAAATTAAAAAATGATAATGCAGTAGGTATTTCCCCCCATGCTGACTTTAAGACTCATTTTTAGCTGTAAACAGTCAAAGGAAGTGTTGGGAAGCTCACGATCGGCACAGCTTTGGAGCTGCCATGCTCCACCATCACGCAGCAGGGAGCTGCATCAGGAAATCCAATTCCAATGACTGACAGCAAGTACCATGACTCTTCGATGCACCTGACGTGTTTTATTATGCACCCTGTTATCACAAAGACTGAACCGTGAAAATGTATTTCAATAGTAGAGTCTTTGAGCCTCATATGTCAGAAATAATGACAAATACCTGGAATGCAACAAAAAAAAAATCTTCTCTGAAATTTGGCATGATGTTTTCCATCACCTTCCACATGTACTCCAGTTTATGACTTATTTTACGTTCTCTTCAAAAAGAGTCATCCCTGACACAAAACATCTGCGTTGTTTTCGGCTCCATATATGTGAGGATGGTTTTAATTGGGATGAATCCTTTTGCTCTACCAAATAGTTCCTTTTTGTCTTCTCCGGGATTTGACAGTTGCTTTTGTATTTCTGTCTCGTGGGCCCTCAGCGGTCCGTGTCCATGGATACCAGCCTTGTTCAGTGTCTGCCGGCGTGTCAGTCCTCATTGTTCAGACTCATTGGAGTGACCTTGGAGCAGATCACGGGGACTTGGGCAACCCTTGAAAAAGAGATGGAAAATGTGAGGCAAATTGCGGAAAAAGATCAAATAAATTTTGGCTGGTGGTCAAGACCGAGAGAGCAATCATCCTTCTCAGTTACATTTTACCTTTCCTGGCATCAGTTCTAAAACCATCTCTGTTTTCGAGCCGCTGTAATTCTGGTACGAGCTGCGTTGCGTCAGATCTGGGAGCTCACTGATATTATTGAATGACTCAGCACTTATGATTTCATGGCCAGCAAGCGGAGGTACGTTGTAAATGCCTGTCCCTTTTTTCCATATATGGTAAATTTGTTGTGTTAATAATGACACATTATATGATATTTGTAGGGTTTATGCCATATAGGATCAGTAGTTTTAAATTTTGGCATTTCTGTCAACTCCAATAAAAAAAAAAACAAGAAATTACCCCAAATTCTTTGGGGAAAAAAATGATTACATTTACGGCCACACCCACTCATCACCATGCACTGACGTCTGCTCACAGCCGATCACTCTTACCTGGCTCCTCCTTCTCGTTGCCAATCACATCAGTAGCACTCGGCAAATGTTTAATGGTGCAGCTGCGCTGGCACCACAACAAACGTCCGCCACAGCTGGACCGTCTTCCTCAGTTGTCGAATCACACACAGGACAGATTGCGAATCCAAGAACATTTTGATTTGTTTTCATACCTTGCTGCATTTACAATTATAATTTACTTATATACTCAACCTTCTGTGATGATAATGATGTGTAATGAGTTAAATGTTAAACTCAATTTCTCCTTTTAAGGCGACTGCACGTTTATTCATGCTCTTATTTTGATAGTTAAGGATGGACGCTGTGGTTGTGCAGAGAAGTGCGATTGATTGGGTGTGTTTTATGTGTGACAACAGAAAAAACATTTATTTATTTATTCTCTGTGGTTATTCCTTACGTAATTCTATTTCAGTGTGCATAGAACAGCTTTGATTGTCGTGCCGTGTTATTTTATTGCATATGACGTTTGGGTCAGAATGCCATAATTTTAAAGCAACACTACGACTTTCTTCATCTCCCATCTGGCAACACTGTGTGGCGCTGATATGACCCTTGTTTTCAGAATTGCAACATCAAAACGAAAAAAGCACAACTAAGAAATATAGTTTGAAAAAGCTTCAGACCTGATAGTGAGAAATGAAAGGTGTAACTGAGGAAGATTTTCACAGATTGTGATCTCTCAGTTACAGGTTTTTTATTGTCAGATTGTGGATTTTGATTCTCATATTCGAGCTTTTGATTCACAATACATTTGGTGTTGAATTGACCTCATACATTCGTCCCCTTATTCCTTTACATCATGTCAAACAGGTCAGGTGCACTAAAAATGCAAAAAAAAAAGTGGTGCAAAGTGTTTTTGTTGCACGATGTGTTGGTGGAGGCTCAGTCACGATAACAGAGAGAACACATAAACAGCCTCACCTCAATGGCCGCACGTTATCAAAATGATGCTGATAGAAGAAAAAAAATCAACTTTCCCCATCAAAAGGTGTCAGGTGTCAACCCATTCAGCCCACACAGCTCTCTAGAATTACATCAGCACTTTCAATTCAAGGGCAAAAACCAACCTGGGTTGGGATAATTCAAACACAACAGCTCTGAAAAAAGAAACTTTCAAAACCAGAGGGGTGGAAAGTTACTAGGAAGGAGCTGCAGTTTAGGTATATTTGCAGCAAATGCAATCAAATACAAAACCAGATCACTGAGATGGGAGAGAACATTTTGCAGATGGTTGTCATTCCTCCAACATGTCTCGGAGACATGCCATGAAAAAAGGGTGTGTGTGTGTGACTCTGTTCATGCATGTTAGGAGATTTGTGGTGCATATTTTTTTTGTACCAGTCAAATTAATATTAGAGAGTTTGGCTGTAAGCCGCAGCGAACTGGGTCTTTTTTGAAGTGTTTTTCACTCTTGCAGCGGTAAAACTGGACCGTTACTGCCTTTAGCTTTGCTCTTTTGCATTAGAACGTCCTGATGTCAACTGTGCAGTTTGACAGTTTGTTTGTAGTAGAGCTACTTGGACTACAATTAAGAAAAATAAATCAAGATGGAGGCAACAGAATGCAACACAGATGGTCACACGAGTTTGTTTTCTCTGAGTTTGCATGTTATATCAGAGGGCGCCGCTTGGATTTTATACCCCCCACAAACTGTTAGAACTTTGATTTTGAAGCATGGCTGAGTGTCTGAGTATCTGTTTGAGAATTACGCGCTCATGCATATTCCACAGGGCCATCTCAGACGTTTCTTCTGACTCTGTGATTTAGCATATGCCAAGGTTGAACATCCATTTCATCTCAACCGCTCTTGTTACGTGCGCGTCATGCTCCCTCTGATGTGGTTGAACAGTCAAGGAGAAGTGCGCCCGCTAGGCTTAACCTTGTGAAAACTCCGGTTGTGATGTGAAACCTCTATGTGACACTGAGTGAAAGCAGAGATATCCAGGCAGAAATAAGCTGAGGAATAAAAAGACACACACACACACACACAAATATATTGCTTGGGGTAAGCTTTTAGGTCCATTTCTGATTGTTAGAAATAGTGCTCGCTGAAAACCGAATTCCCTCCAGCAGATTGACCTCGGACATCAACAGTAAGAAACCTTGAAATGACTGTGCTTTAATTGTACAGCTTCTGATACAGTACTCGTTGGATAAGTTAAATCTAATCTTTCCTGCTTGTTTTAAAAAAAAAAATTCTCAAGTGCTCAACTTTATTGATGATTTAAGGACTCCTGGTTTCTTATCACCAAGAGTTGAGTTCAATGATGATTCAGTAATCTAGGCAGGGCACCCGGCTTATGTGGCCACTCCTGAAACTCAACTGGCTCATCTACGAGCCGCTCCCCCAAGTCTGACTTCAGGGTGGGCCCCAGATATCCCTTTTCCAGGCAAGAGACGTTGTGTTCTTTGGTTTTAATATGGATCCATTAAACCATTCTTACTCTGGCCCGTCTCCCTGGACCAGTTTGCCTTGGGAGACCCCACCAGGGGTAATTGTCCCAGACAACATAGCTCCTTTGATCATTTGGGCACGGAAACCCCTCCACCTTGACAAGGTGGCGATTTGAGGAGGGGTCACTCACCCTTAGAGATATTGGGTGAGAAATTCACCCAGTATCAGAGTCCCTTTCAAAGTCATTTGAAAGGGACTCTGATGGAGGAGCTGAGGCATCTGTTCAGGAGGCCTCCTGCACAGCTACCTGGGTAGGTTTTTTTAGACATGTAGAACTGGAGGAGGTGTCTGAAGAGGTCTGGGCTTCTCTGCATAAGCGGTTGCCCCCATGATCTGTACCCAGATAAGCAGAGGTTAATGGTGTCAGGGAGTGGTATGTGACGACCCGGATGAAGGAGAACAGAAGGCAGGAGTTCCAAAAACGGTGATTTATTTGTCAAAACCAAACCAAAAGTGCTGCAGTGCAGGATACAAAAACCAGAACATGAATGTGACCGTGACCAAGAAAAACTACAAAAACTAGCCGTGGAAAACACGGAGGAACAAACAGTACGGACCAGCAGGGAGCAAGGGAAATACAAGACTAGATACACACAAGGGTTAACGAGACACAGGTGCAGATGATCAGGGCAGATGGGGAACAGGAAAGTCAAACAACTCAAACACAAAGACATGGGCTGCGTCCGAAATTGCATACTTCCACCCTAATGAGTATGCAAAATGAGTATGTGAGATTTTTTAGTGCGTCCGAAACATTAGAACGTACTCAATAGTATGCACTATCCATACTCATTCCAGAGAAATTTATGAGTGTGGATTGATGGACACTACCTAAGCAGAAACTTCCCACAATGCAATGCAGCGGTGTTTGGTTGCTAAGTAATACGTATATGTCATAAGTATAATATTAAGTATAATAATATTATTATATAATATTAATATTATAATATTCGTATATAATGATATATAATGTCAGCTTGTTTCGGCCAGAATAAACGGGAAAGAGCGGTGCTGCTACTGCTGCTGTGACACGTCACTTCCTCCCAACGGCAGGAAGTGACGTGTGCCCTCTTAATAGTACGTCCGAATGAATGCATACTACTGATATGTACTCAAAAGTGTGCCGAACTTAAGTATACTTTTTAGTATATACTGTTTAGTATGGCATTTCGGACGCACCGATGGGCTTCAAAATAAAACAGGAAGTAACAAACCGTGACAAATGGATTAAAGATGGATGGTTAAAAAAAAGAATAAATCACGTCGTCCTTTCATGGTCTTAAAATTAGGTAAAATGGAACCTCAGATGGACAACAATATGTGAAATATGTCTTATCATGAATATTTGTTTAAAGGAGCTGTATGTAAGAGCAATAATAAAACGAATCATAAAATGACCCCGATATGTCAACAGACATTTAAAAATCATGTTCATTTCAAATACTTATGTCACTGACAACAGCACTCAAGCCAGGATATTCCAGTTTAAAAAGAGGAGTTGCAGCCCTCAACTGATGTTTATGTTGTCATTTTTTGTTTTGGCCTGAAGCTCCACCCTCCACCTATCTCCCAATCACCAAGTCAGTATTGTTTCTGAAGCTCCACCCTCCACCTATCTCCCAATCACCAAGTCAGTATTGTTTCTGAAGCTCCACCCTCCACCTATCTCCCAATCACCAAGTCAGTATTGTTTCGGCATCCGGGTTGCCAGCTCGGCTCTAATTATTGCAGCCATGGCAGCCTACGTTCCTGCTGCATTCTGCAGCCTACCTGGCAACCTCTGGTCGGGGGGAGGAGGGGGAGGGTACACGCCACTCAACAATATTTTGAAAGTGACTGCAGTACCAGTTTTGGCCATTTCTTACAGACGGCTCCTTTAACAGTAGGCTAACTAAAAAAATTGCACAAAAAGTGTGTGAAGAACGATTACAAGCAGCAGCCAGGTCCTGCTGTTATAACTTTATAACATAAAATAAATAACTTTAACAAGGGTGAGCGCTTCTATAAAAGCAGACGTTTTGGTCTGGTACATTCATGTGCATGTAACAAGCAATTATTTCTACCTAACAGTCTAGAAATGGTTATAAAGTCATTTCTAATTTAGAGTTCATCATTCTACAAATCATTAAGATTTTTCATAAGTGGAACGTGTTCAAAAGAGTAGCCAGTCTTAGAAAAAATCTGTATCTGAGCAGGAAAAAAGAAACGGACAATCAGCACAGACACCTAGAGACTTTATGGCAGAGGGATTTAAAGCGGGTGATTTGAGGTTGTTTTGCACCCACAGGTCCTGGGTTCCTTTTACTCTTTGAGTTGATCATAAAACTCCTCTGGTCACGAGAATATTGGAGAGTCAAGTATTGGAACATCTGTCTGACAGCTAAAGCTTTGCTGAAATTGGTTCGTGCAAAAACGACAAGGATCCCAAGTCGAGGTCAAGACCAGACCTTTGCCGAGCAGACTGAAAGAGCTGAGGCAGCGCGTAAGAGTGGTGCATAGATGAATATCCACAAACCTTAATGAACAGATGATTGAGGGACTGATAATGTCAGACTTGAAACAATTACTTGAGGTCATTGCTGTGATGGTGGCACCACATGGTACTGAAGTGTAAGGTGTACTAACACACGTTTCTCTCTCTGAATCCCCTTTCATCGCCTTTCCCAGGTGTCGCCTCAGCTCCTCGCAATGTGGTGTCAGTTGTGAACCAGACGTCGCTGCTGCTGAAGTGGCACGCACCGCGTGACACCGGGCACCGGGAGGACTTGTCATATAACATTGTGTGCCGCCGATGCCAAAGCAGCGAGCGGCGAGTATGTCAGCCATGCGATGACAGCGTGCTGTTTGCTCCAGGCAAGCAGGGCCTGAAGGGAACGAGAGTGGAGATCAGCAAGCTCCGGGCTCACACGTCCTACACCCTCGACATTCAGGTTCGTCTGAAATAAAAGAGATGGGCGTTATAAAGCTTTATTACTGTGATTTTCTTTATTTTTTATTTTCACAGTTGGTACCATTCAGACTTTTGAGTGTTGCACACTCACCGCAGACAGGCTGAAAAGCACTTTTTAGAGTTGCCAGTAGTTATTATTTTTACTGATCCAGAACTACAGCAAATACCATCGCTGTCGTATTGACGGGCGTGTTTATGAGCCACAAAATCCCCTGCAAATGTTGTTTTGGATCCATTTCAACTGTTGCAACTTCAAGATGATTGCAACTGTCATCCTCCAAGAAAAAAGCAATTCATACGCTGTTAGGTTTATGGAAAGTTAGTATTAGATATGTCAGAAGAATATTGCTGCATTTGTTTTTTAATGAAAACCTTTAGTAAAAACCCATTCTGTTTACGCTTTAAAAGATAGCTGATGCACATACAAAAGTTGCGGTTGCAAAAAGGAAGACATCTGTGATATTACCCACTTTAGATAAAGTTTTTCAGCTCTTGGTTTTAATACAAATAGCTGCCACACATTCATTACCGGCATCACAAGTTACATAGATACTTTCTGACAAGCAGGCTTTTATGTCCGATCTGCAATTACACATCTCAGCTCACAAGGTCACTTGGAAGTCTACGAAGTCAGGATAATGGTAACCTTCAATCTTCTGCCACTGTCTTGCTTTACCATAGAAGCTTTAAAAGGCTTGAATTAAAGTCACTTCCGTTTAAATGTGCCGAAAGTATTGAAAGGCTGTCTGTGAATGACCCTCTGCTACATGCATACTTCTGGTAATTGTTTGGCCCGTGAGCAGATCCATTTTCGAGCCTCTATTGTAGAATGAGCAGTTCAATAGCGATGGTTGGATAAATGACTGAAGCAGTGACTTGACGATGAAAATGTTAATTGTAAAATGATCTATTGACGTTATGACAAGTCTCAATTTATATCTCCAATATTTGTCTTAGTTTTCCCCTTAACTGAGTTATGCATCAATAAATGGCAACTCTGAAAAGCCAACGAGCAATCTCGAATCACTTTTAGAGTTGATCTGCAGACGTTAACTCGTCAGCTGTTCCTTTTTTAATCTTGTAGCCTCAGCAGCAGATTTAATTTGGCTCTAAGTTACGGGAGGAATGAGAAACATTAAATATAAGCAGGGAAAAAAATAAACAGAAAGAAAAAAGCAGACTTGGATTAAGTTATTTTAATTTAACTCTGTAATTTGCTGTGACTGAAGATCTTGCATTAGTGTCTGAGTGATTAACTGTGCGTGGCAGCCAATTAGGTGGACTTCAAAATGGACTGAGGACCTGCTAATTGTGTCTTTTTGTTGGCGACATGAAACTGAATCTGAGATCTTGCCCTTTGAAGATATTCACAGTTTCTACCCTAAGACATCAAAACTAATCTCGTTGTTTTTGATACTTGGCAGCGAAACCACAAGTCATTTAGCGGTGTTAAAGAAATGCTTATGACTGCGGCACGTAGAAGGAAACTGCAGGATATTTAAATAAGCCTCTCTAAATCCTGACTCATTTACATCTATAATTAAAAAGTTGTTTTCCTCGCTGAAAATGTTTTTCTCATTGAAAAGATTAATGCAGCTCAAGTTTCAGCTAATCTAAATACCTCTTATGCATTGTTTTACCCGTGTGTCCTGCAGATGAGCTGTAGTGCAGGGTGAAGGTGTGGCTCTGCCTGACAGAGGACACTGCTCCACAACCTGAACACCTCACTGAAAATCCACGCTTTTTTATTTCCTTATCTTTGCCAACATGTGACAGTTTTGCATTATCACTTGCCAAATAGCTAGTTTGACATGCCTCAAAGTAACAAGGAGCATCAGCATCATTCCCTGCCCCAAGCTCAAATGGATCACCTCTTTAAAATGTGCCTTAGACCTGTTTATTCTGTCTGTGTGTTCAATAATTGAATACCAAGACACTGAGAAATATTGGTGTAGGACTCATTCTAGTAGAAAATACAATTTTAAGAAGACCTTGAATTAGCATAATGTGTTCATCTTTAAATAATTGTGTGCTTTATTGTCTGACCGCTACTCTTTCTACTCTTCAGGCAGTCAACGGAGTGTCTAACAAGAGCCCTTATCCCCCCCAGCAGCTGTCCATCAACATTACGACCAATCAGGCTGGTGAGTTGAAAGTACAAAGGCTGTTAGTGCGCGTGTGTGTGTGTGTGTGTGTGTGTGTGTGTGTGTGTGTGTGTGTGTGTGTGTGTGTGTGTGTGTGTGTGTGTGTGTGTGTGTGTTTGTGTGTGTGTGTGTGTGTGTGTGTGTGTGTGTGTGTGTGTGTGTGTGGTTGTGTGTGGTTGTGTGTGTGTGTGTAAGTGTCCGTGTGTGCTAACATTCCCTGGGGCGCAGTGGATTATACATGGTTAGGATGGCTGGAGAGATAGAGGAATCTCAGCTACAGCCTTTTTAATTCATAAAACATGTTAAAGGCTTTATAGCCTTGTGTTGTCACACCTCCACCCACCAACCCACATCTACACACACAAACACACACCCTCACACTCTCCTCGGCGCTTTTGCAGCACATTCCACTCCACGCAGTTTACTCATAGGCTATAGCACAAATTCATAACACAATAGATCTCAGGCACTTCAAAGAGACAGTACACAAGTGCAGTGCAAGTCCAGTCAATACATCCATTTATAATCCAGTTATTAGGGCCCGAGCACTGACAGTGCGAAGGCCCTATTGTATCTGTAGGAGATTTTTTTTTTTTTTTTTTTTTCCTTCTTCCGACGAAATGAGGGCCTTTTTTCCCCCTAAACGTGCCCCAAAAGTCACCAAATTTTGCATGTTAGCCAGGCCTGGCGAAAAATTTCATATTTAATGGTTTGCATTAATGGGCGTGGCAAAATGGCTCAACAGCGCCCCCTAGAAAACTTTGTGCCTCAAGCCCCACAGTACAGTTTGACGTACATGCACGAAAATCGGTACGCACCTGTATCATGGGACAACTAAAAGAAAAGTCTCTTGGCGCCATGGCCGAAACCAAACAGGAAGTCGGCCATTTTGAATGAATCGTGTCATTTTGGCAAAATTTATGCCATTTCTTCAGCTGCTTCAGAGCCCGAACGGTAACGTGCACCCAATGTGAGTCTCCATCCTGCGACTACACGCATTTCTTTTCTCTTTCAAAAGTGTTACCGTGGCGACGCTAGACGCCAAAAAGCGCGCCCCCCCTTCATCTGATTGGTCCATATTTGATAGTTCTCCAAAAGTCACCAAATGTTGCACGCAAGCCAGGCCTGGCGATAAATTGGATATTTCATGGTTTACATTAATGGGCGTGGCCTAATGGCTCAACAGCGCCCCCTAGAATACTTTTTTCTGCCATAACTTTTGAACGGGTTGTGATAAAGACATGTGGGTGGTGTCATCGGACTCGGTATTGAGTCCTTGACCTTCATTGGCCTGAATTAGCCCCGCTCCTTCTTCTGATTGGTTGTCCCTATTTTCTGTTATAACTTTTGAATGGTTTGACATAGAGAGTTGTGGGTGGTGTCATCGGACTCAGTTTTGAGTCCTTGACCTTCATTGGTGCAAATTGCATGCGCGCGAGGGCCTGTTCATCGCTGCTTGCAGCTTTAATTTACAATTTAATCTGCACAATCCAACCCAATCCAATTATTAAAAACGCCAAAAAAACAACTACAGATGTACTCACACAAGAGAAACTGAAAGCGCTCACAATGGTTCCAATATTCATTCACTCCTTATTCATACTTGGTAGTGATAAACTACATGTGTAGCAACAGCTGCCCCGGGACCGACTGACGGAAACGTGGCAGCAAATCCACACCAACGGCTTCTCCGACCATCACCTGAACATTCATACAACACTCACACACCAGTGGTGCCCTCACTGGAGGCAAGGGAGGTGAAATGTTTTGCCTAAGGACACAACGACGGATGAGTGGGGGGGGTCGGGGTTCGAACCGCCAATCCTTGGATCAATGGGCGACCCGCTCTACATTAGCCGGTAGGGTCACCCCAACCAGTCCTAACTTTAAGATTAATCAAAAAAAGGATGTTATAAGTAAGAGGATGCTTGCATAAATCCACATTTAGATCTGAACATTTCAAACCTCCACATTAGAGGAATCTGAAAACTGAAGGCTTTACTTTCAGCAGCCACAAACACGCCTGCAGCGTGGAGCGCTTGGTTGAATTAGTACGGAGCTTTATTGTACATTCAAGCTTGATTCTTAAGCGTTTTTATGCAAGAATAGTTTTACATTCTGTCCCTGATTTAACAAGAAAC
Organism: Cololabis saira; assembly: GCF_033807715.1. Classification (NCBI taxonomy): domain Eukaryota; kingdom Metazoa; phylum Chordata; class Actinopteri; order Beloniformes; family Belonidae; genus Cololabis; species Cololabis saira. The sequence continues at coordinate 31,797,479 of NC_084599.1, forward strand.
CAGTAAATAGAAGCTGAAGTTGAAGGAATGTGATTGTAATCTTGCTAATCCTCATCAGAACCCTGGCTGTAGTATTTTGGGTCAGCTTTGGTACACCGAGATAATAAAGAATTGTAACAGTCCAACCTTGGCAGACAGACCAACGGGATTATCCTACTGTTGGAGATATTTTGTAGGTGACAGCAGATAGATCACTTATTCGCTATCACTCCTGGATCTGTATATCTTTTTAAAAAGTAGAGGTTTAACTACAGCTCCCTATAAAGGCTGAGGTACTGTGGCCTGATGGCAAAGATGGACTGATCTGACCCAATATGGAAACGCTTACTGAGGAGAAAACTTTTTTGAACAGTCTGGTTGGAATAGAGCCTAAAGCAGACTAGTTGGTGGTTAGATTAAGTTTTTGTTTTTATCTCAAAGACATCAAAAGGACAGAAACTGTGTAAAAATAAACCAGGGTTTATGGAGCTGTTCGACTTGATGACACATCAAAGGCAGAGGTGGGAAGGATGCCATGGATTTGCTCTTTAATAGAAACACTTTTCTTTGTGAATAAGCTCATCAAGTCATCGCTACTGAGAATTAAAGAAAGAACACAACGGAAAAATGACTCCCCGACAGCCTGGTGACAGGGCAGATCTTATCCTCCTCAACCGATGATGAAAAAAAGGAAAAGTAATATAAGTCATCATATTTGACTTATTATTATTTGAGTTAAATTCTGGAATAATGCCAACATAAATTTAAAAACATGCCATTCTTTTGTTGTATTTAAGAAAATGGTTTGTAAAGCTATTTTTGAATCTTATAAGTGCAATTGACCATCTGTAAATGTTTCTTTGCTTTTCTATTGTTTCTTTGCCTTTTGTTGTTTCTTTGCTTTTCTATTCTCTTTTTGGTTTTCTGGAGGTCGGTAGCCAAAAATAGAAAGTTGGTATTATAGGATAGGCTTTTATAAGCATTTTGCTTCAGCCTATGCCTTTTCAGTTATTGTTCAACACATTTCTTTGGTTTGTATGAAATGTTAACGCTGTGTACAATGTTTTTTTTTTTTGGTGTTGTTTTGTGTTGCAATGACTGAATAAACTTCATTCATTCATTCATTCATTCATTCATTCATATTATTGTTCTGGACTAAGTGGGATTATTCTAACCTTATTGGTGCATCACTTCCTCTCCAGCTTTCTCAAAGCCCGTTTTAAAATGCTCAGCTGTGACGGAAAGGAAGGAGCAAGCCTCCTGTGATTGATTAACTTCTTGTTCAGAGGGGCAACATTGTTGGGTGTTTTACACATTGAGGCTGTAGGGCTGTGAGCACGATAATAAACTCGTCCAGAAATAAAGAGTAAACGTAGAATATAATACTGGGATTGTTCCATTCAGTTCGGTTATGGACTTCTGCTATAATAAAACTCGGTCTCACCTGTTATATCCTTACAATAACACATCTTTTTTTTTTTTTACCCTTTTCCTCATCTCTGTCACATCTTTTCCCTGTTTTATCTCTTCTGCCTGTTTTCTCCTCCTCTTTAGTCAATTTCTGTGTAATTCCTGAACCATAAAGTAACTGAGTTATTACTACATCAATACTTTATGGAGACAGACACAAGTGATATTTCCACCTCTAGTCAAATTTGGGTTTAAAAGCCGCTTTCCCCTGATGGAAAACACATCATCTACTTCAAGTGGGGCTCATTGCTAATCGAAACATGATCCATCGCCAGCCCGCCGCTCTCTGAGAGCATTTGTTACCGCTGCCAGATGCAAACCATTCTTATCCCGGAAATCTTTTAGGACTCAACAAAAACTGATTTATTTTCAGGTTGACTGCACTGGGGGGATTTTTAAATTATGCAATAGGTTTTGAGTGTATTTCATTGGACGTTTGGATATGAAACTCGCTGCACATGCAGAGAACCGTGTAAAATGTAAATTGCAAACATAATAAAAAGACTGTGAGGTTTTCAGGTGATAGTAGGCTCATGCTGTCAGATTATGATTAGAGAATAAGTATTTGGCAGCATTTACTGAGCATTACTATAAAGTAGTGATGATTCAGCTGCTGTGTGAGATGCATGCTGTCTGTTTTTAATACAATGCGTTCAAACAGGATCCCGATCAAAACTGCTAGGATGAATTCAATTATATTTTCATGTTTTACACCTTTCAGAACACCCATACGTACGTATATGTGTATTTGTAGCAACTGTCGTCTCATCGCAGTTCCTTCCTTTCTCCACTTAAGTACGATCCGTTATACGCACGGGATGGATACTATCTCATAAAACAATCCCGGAGGCAAAACCTTGGAATACATTACAGCCAACAGGCTTTCCTTCTTAAAATTATGAGTAAAAAAGCATTGCAGACATTACTCTTGTTTCCCCATCAGTGACAAGTGCCGTAATTTGTTTTCATGAGCCTCGAAGAGGAAACATTTTTCTCCTTTGCTTCGCAACTAATTTTTTGGCAATATGCCAATAAGTTGCACGCTTTATTTCCATATTTATGATCTTGAAGCATCCCAGTGAATCTTTAAATCTCCTAATTGATTACGTGTGTATGTGTGTGTTTTTAACAGCCCCCTCAGTGGTTCCCATAATGCACCAAGTGAGCTCAACGAGCCGCAGCTTCTCTCTGTCGTGGCCACCGCCAGAGCAGCCCAACGGGATTATCCTCGACTACGAGATTCGATACTACGACAAGGTAGAATGAGATGATGAATGTCTTTTTGGTAATTGTACATTTAGGAAGACGGTAACAGCCAGCAGTAATCTAAGTCATTAGAACTGGCAAATCAATATAAGCCGCATCAAAGTCGTCTCATTATCTTTTAGAGAGAACTGAAGATAAGCAACACTCTCACTTCTTCACTAATATATGCAGCTCAGTCCATTAAAACCGGAATGAGAGTGAAGCCACAGAAGGGTTTCACTCTCTGCCCCGTGCACCTGGCTGCCACAGCCGCTGTGAAAAATGTTTTAAATGTGCCCATTTTTCATAATACCTCTCAAATTAAAGATCAGTCTCACCGTATATTGTTTTTTTTCTCGTATTTTCCTACAAAGGATGATTATTTCCAATCACTTAACATGTCTACTGTACTCCTATCAGCTAAGAATCATTAACACTGTGCTCAGCTGCTGACAGATTTGACATCATAATTAATTAAGGAAAGCTGCGGGCGCAAACGTGTCACTGTGCTTCATGGATTTATAATTTGTGTAACGGATATTTTTTTTTCTCCCACGAGGGTAGTAGATACCCCTTCATGTTTTCATCATTTTACAGCATTATCTTATAATAAGTCAGATTGATCTTCAAGCCACGATGCATATTTCACGGAGTCCGTGGTCGCACTGACAGGGTCTCACGGAGATGAAGCGCCTCTCTTCATCCAATAAAAATGAGCATCCATTTATTAACTGACTACAGTGAGATCTTGTCAAACTGCACGACTGTGTCACTTCAGCTAAATTGCAAAAGAAAGTTTAAGCGATTTACTGAATCAGTTTCTACGGCGAAGTGTGATAATGCATTAGCTTGACATGACAGTTTCATAAGCTACAATGTACAATATGAAATCAGCACAGAGCTTTAAAGAGCCGTGAAGATGCAGCCAAACTCGCACTTTACCTGGTGAAAAAAATAAAGACCAATAGACTAATGCACATGAATAATAGAAAGCTTTCTAGTCTTCAATTTAATCAGTGGAAACAGAAAAAAATATCATTTACACCAATTTATATTTGACAGAAATATGTACATCTTATCTTAGATCAAACATTAAATATTTTATGTCAAGCTGCACATAAAAAGGTACAGTACATTCAATAAGAATATTAGCACATCAGTATTTTCAGTCACTTTCAGTGGCATTTTTGTGACCTGCTCTTCTGTATGTTTTTGATATCTGCTCACACTCCAAAGGGACGAATGTCACTCTGTTTGGTGACTGGAGCTGTTAATATTACTCCTTTGTTTGCCGAGCAAGATTGTTTCCAAGATTCATCTCTTCAGCTCACTGTGTTTATGGAAGCTCCAGGTCTCAGTGGGCCTCCAGTGCCACACGTCTGCACTCCACACTGCTGTTACACAGATGCCTTCCTCTACGAAGGGTGAAATTGTTCATCTTATAGAGCGACTTCTGCACAGGGAGTAGAACATCTTTTCAGGGAAAAATCATATTTCCAGACCTATGTATGTTGAGAATCTCTCTTTTCTGTCTCTTTGTAACGCCATCGCCAAAAGCATCATTGTGTCCTTTCGCCAAACTCTTCAGAAGTTTAGAAGTTTCCTTCATCTTTTCCACAGTGTGCTTGTACGACCACATTTCCTTTCCATCCTTTTCTTCATCTCTTGCCTGGGGCCATTTTAAATTGATCCAGACGTCACTCGGCTATCAGCATCTACTAGCTCCTCTTGGGTGATCCTGAGGCGCTTGAAAGCTAGATATGTAATCCCTCCAGCACGCTCAGTTTACCTTAGGGTTTCTTGACTAGTGAACAAATAATCTCCATAAGGAGGCGCCCAGAAGGCATCCATATTTTTGCTTCCTCCAGATGTCTAAGCGTCTTACTCAGTCTCTAAAAGCTGACCAAGCTACCTTGGAGGGGGAATGCACTTGTGTTTGGGATGTAATCATTTCCATCCTTCCCAAAATGCTGTTGAACGTTCTATAAATAATAGGTCATTTCCACTAGTGCCTACTCAGCTCGGCTCGGCTGGACTTAATTCTGTTTTAAGGGTTTTCCACGAAGTGAAAGTACCGCTTAGTACCTTCTTTTTATTGCACCTACTTGGTCGGGCTGAGTTGGGCTGAATATGCAACGTCACCAGGCTGCGGGCCACTGATTGGCCATAGAGTAACATCTCTGAGTCTTGAGAGCAACTGCTTCCATCCTGCTATATTAAAAATCCCAGCAACAGCGGCCGCTATATTTTCTTTACAACTAAACAGCAAACATCCTCCGTGGTGCAACGAGGAGGTCCACACGTTTCTGTGCCTCGTGGCGGACGACCGCATCCAGAGAGATGGGGCGACGCGTTTGCAATGAAGGCCACGCCCAGTTTGAGGTGGTACCTAACTGTAATGCAAAACGGCTGAGACCGAGGCAAGTGGAGTTGAGTCACGTCAAACTGTATAATGGAAAAGGGGCTTAAGATTTGTAAAAAAGGAACTACCGCGGATGATAATTTCGCTGCAAAAAATGACTTTGAATCCATTTTCCTGTGTCCCCTGAGCCAACGGCTGTTGTAATTGGAGGACGAGATGTCACGTAAGATGATTACACTGACACATTCACGCATGCACACCTTCTAGTTCTCAGTTTGTTTGTTTTTTACAGACTCGGTTAAAACCCTTTAAACCCTACCTAATCTCAGGCAGATGTTCTTATGCAGCATGTGGGTATAAAGGGTATAAATGTGGCAGGTGTGAAGCAGTTGCTCTCAAGACTCACTCTCTGGCCAATCAGTGGCCTGAAGCCTGGTGACGTTGCATTTTCAGCTCGAATCAGCTCGGTTAGAACCCCAAGTAGGTGCAAAAAAAGGAGGCACTAACCGGTACTTGCACTTAGTGGAAAACCCTTAGAAATCTAGGTTGGCCTCTTGTGCAAGGAATCCATAGCCTTGTCTGTGTGGCAGCAGCTGCACTGGGACCAGTAATCCATTCACTAAATGTACTAAATAAGCTACATTTGAATGTATAACTAGGCAATGGTGAATGTGAGACACAAGTGATAGAGCAGTGCCAAACTTTACACCAGTCAAAAAGACTTAAAAGATAATTTATACCCAACGATGATCTAATACTCAGCCAAGAAACTTGTACAATGTCAAGATTTATTACGGGCATATGTTGTGTTTGTCAAAGCGACAGCACTGCTGGGAGATGAGAATCATGAGCTGAATCAGGAACTGCTCTGTCATATTTTAGTCGAAGAAGGTCGCTTTCTCAAGGCAAGAGAAGGAATGCACAACGCAGTGAAGGAACAAACTATTGACAGCAATTGAGGGCTAAACATGCAGCATAAAAGGGAGAGAGCAAGTAAAGCATCACAAGCTCTTTGCCCAGTTCCTTGATGAATAACCAGTGTGTGTTCACCGCACACCACCCTTATAATCAGGGCATCAGAACCATGGGCAACCTCCTAATTCTCTGCTGCATAAAAAATTAATTAAGATTAAGAATAAGATATTTTATTATCAAAAACAAATTAATTGAGGAATACCTTAAAGGAGCATGAGGCTCCTTTTTAAGAAATGAGACTCATTAGCGCCACCCTTTGCCACGACGGCCGTCGGGGGTACTGCAGCCAGGAATTGCAGCACATTTTGCAGCACACAGCCTGTTAAAGGCAACGGAGAGATACACTAGAGGGCTCATTGTTTTTGGTTTGGAACGCTTCGTCTGACATTATTACTAGAAAACTTAAAACGTTTACGAATTTTTTTCATAAATCCTGCCTCATGCTCCTTTAAAGACGAAATGAAAATAATTTATTGCAAAGATATAGTAAAACAAAACAGCCGTGTCACTCTTGACCCATGTTGTGGCTCAAAAGGGTTAAAAGTACCATTTAAATTTGTTCATTGCATCAAGGCTTTTTGTCAGGAACCCGTATTTAAACATCATGAATCAAACAATAATACGTTCACCAAATCATAAAATGTTGTGATGAAAATGATGGCCTTTGTGGTGCAGAGGAAAGAGCACAGCATAGTGAGATTGATGAGCAGGTTTCTGCTGAGGAGGACAATGTAGAGCAGGGGTGGGCAACTCCGGTCCTCGAGTATTGCTGTTCTGCGTGTTTCAGATGTTTCCCTGCTTAAACACACCTGAATTAAATGAATGGCCATTATTAGCTTGTCATCAAGGTCTTTAAATTATCCAGTCATTTGTATCAGGGCGTGATGGAAGAGGAAAACATCTAAAACATGCAGGACATGAGCTGCCCACCCCTGATATGGAGTATCAGGGACACGAGGCATCTGAGTCTGATGTCCCACTCCTGCTGGGACCTTCAAGTCCAAAAGTGTTAGCATCTATTGGAGCTCAGTACCTCCTGGCCTACACGGCAGGGCTGCTACAGAGAATGTCCTCCAAATGACCCGTAGGTTTATTTTTAAGACCACTAATCATCAACAGATCAACTGATGTTAAACCAGAGCCAGAGGTGACGGTGTTTTTTCCCCCTTCTCATGAAAAATGCTCCTTCCAGGAATGGATGCCCAGTAGAGAAATACGACATAAAAATCTAAGCAACCTGTGATGAAAAAAACAGTTATGCATGTAATCTACAGATTTAAATAGGAAAAGCTGCAAGTGGCAATCCCTGGAAAATATAAATACATGTAAAAAAAAATCAATCTAAAAGGCTAGTTTTCAATATGACTACTCGACTGCGAGGTCATAATATCACGTGTGACAACACAGCTGTGGAAAAACTGTATATATGGGCCAATATTGAACCATAAATCCACAGATGAAATAATAGCTAATAATATTGAAATAAAATATAAATGAAACAATTTTACTTAAGAGATGTGATGTTATATTTCACACTAATAGTCAAGTAATATAAAATAAACATTTTATTTATTCATTAATTTCTCTTTAGGTTAATTTACAAGCAAAACGAAAAAAATATTCAGGCGTCCACACCAAAAATATTAAAACACGTGTCTAATAAGTCTTACAAGTCTAACAAAGTAAACAAGATTTAAGAAACAAATAAGATGACAAGTCAATATTTAGTCTGAAAGCGGTTACTGAGTATGCATTGTATGTATGCATACTTTTTTAACCCTGAAAATGTTAACTTTTACATCCTTCTAAGAACATTTTGTCATCATGAATGTGGACAGATCTCAGTAGATCCAGTGGTGTGATTGTTTTGACCTACTGATGCTAACGAGTTTCTGTGGCAGAAACACTATTATTGATTATTGATGAGTGTTGTTTTACTTGTACTGCAAAAGGGAGTCAAGTGAGAATGCTCCTACTGCTTTCTATTTGCAGAAATTGAAGATCTTTCCACTTTTGGAGATGAATCAGTCAAAGATAAGAGGACTAAAACATCAATTTATCCCCTAGTGGGTGCTGTTCAAAGCCCGTGCCACTCTGCTCTGTGGGCCATCTGACTGAAGCAATCAACCCCTTCGGCAGCCCGTATAATAGACAGGGACCTAATCTGTACAAACCAGGAGACTGTGGAACAAAGGACTTTGTGGCAGAGTTCATTGAACAAACTAGCCCGAATAGAGAATGTCAGACCTGCGGCATCATTGAGGATCTCTGATTTGGATATGAAACACTTAGGACCGGCTTTCTCTCCCATCAAAGACGGCTGCTGCTGTAGGAAAGAAAATGGTTGAAAGAAGAAATTTTGATTGCGTGTGAAGTCTTTGTAATTCACTGTATAAGAGGAAACATGTTTTCAGCTTGTAAGGGAAAATTACTAGTGTACTTATATCACCCAAAGGTATTGTAAGACTGTCCTCATCTTTTCTGAGGATGAGCCAACAGCTGCACAAACACTTCACTGCCAACAAATTAAAAGCAAAGAGGGAAGTTTCTGTGCAAGATGCACCAAAAAGAATGCACGGATCCTCATTCGCAACCCACGTTTCCCATCATCCTCCCGCTGTTTTTATGAGACTGAAGAAAGTAGTTTTTGTTTGCACTCAGGTTTTGTTCCCGTGAATAAATGGTCTCACGGAAGCTGGTTCTTTTCTAACTTAACTGCATATTCTTCTCAACCACAAACACAACTAAAACCATAAAATGCTGACAAATGTTCTCAGCTATTTGTTCCTATCTATTCTTTGATGTAAGCATTCAGTGCAGAAGTACACGGTTCCAAGATATGTTTTCACAGTTCAGCGCATAGCTCTGGTTTCACCGTGTTACACGAGGTAAAGGGATAGAAATTATGCATAATTTTTACTGTCAGGCTTCTTACTACCTTTTAAATTTCTAATACCAATTTATAAAATATTGTTTAACTGCATAATTTTACCATTTAAAAAAAATACTATTACTGCTAATGGTTATTACTGGTGCCATTTTAATTTTCCAACATATTTGTCTATGCTACTGATAACGTGAATTCGACTTTGAATAAAATTACAGGGTACTTTATTTCTGTTGGAATATTTTTCAAGTATAACACCAAAGTATACTTTTAAGAAAATAAAAATAAACTTTTGTTTTAAAAGTTACGTTTTACTCTCCCCGTGATGATCCCCTCATATACATTTGGAGTCTCATGTCTGTAGAGAAACCCTTATAAACATTATTCGGGTTATTTAAAGGAGACCTATAATGGCATTTAATGTATATTTTAAACAGGCCTTGAATGTCTTAAAAACAATCAAAAGCTTGTTTTTTCTACATAAATCAGAAATTCAGCCTGTGGGCCATGTCTATAGTTTTACCGCTTCTAACCTCATTATCTATGAGGGATTCTGAGTGGGAGGGGAGGCTATGATAATGAGACACTGTGCTGATTGGCTGTCTGAATGACTTGTAACAGGGGAGGGAACCAAGCCTCCGGGCAGAACAGCAGCGTACACAAACCGTTTCCCATGCGATGCGATCGAACTTCAGCGACAAAATCAATTCCGTTGCTTTATTTTTGTTCTATTGGACTGTCCTAACTGGCCGCGAGTTTAACGGTTTCAGTGTGGACAGAGAGCGTCCGATGTCACGCAGCTCGACGCGATAGTCGGACGCTCGCAAGCAGTTACACGGTTTAAACAGATCTTAAAGCCTGATTTACGGTTCTGCGTTAAATCGACGCGTACCCTACGCCGTAGGCTCTGGTGCACTGCTTGGAAGATCTGAAACCATAAACAGAAGAAAAATGTATTACTAATAGAGCTCCGGTGTTACCTAACACTCCGTTAGGGAACACTGGAGCCACCGGAGCTACTCACCGGTCCGGTCCGTTGAGTAGCTCCGGTGCTCCGGAGCTAAGCTAAATACTTGATTTGTATTTTGCTTACGTAACGAAAATGCACAAATCTGAACGGCTTGTAAAAGTCACATGACACTGGAAGGATCCTCCGGGCGGCTGTACAGACGCTGCAGAATTTAGTTGCATTCCTCCTTCTCTGAGTTGTCAGGCTGAGGGGAGACCACTTTTAAAGCAAGAAAAAACGTGTTTTTCATAATAGGTCCCCTTTAAAGCATTTTATAATACATTAAAAGAGACATGCTATTTTTGAAAAGTTTACCATTTCCGGATGTTTTGATTGAAGTGTCTCTGGCATGTTTTGGTCAAAGTACTGCATAGATACAATAGAAGTACATTTTTCAGCAGGGCTTAGCTAAAATGCTTGTAGCAACAGCCAGCAGTTGGCCTGAAACCTTCCATGTACCAATAAAGAACAATAAAACATTTCCCCTGTGCACAAGAAAGCTGGATGTTTGTCAGCTTTGGCGCAATCCATCTGTATTAATTTATGGCATTTTTGCTCTGACAGCTGTGTATGTCAGTGCTTTACATAGGCAATACAATACCTGTTGTTTTAGGTGAATTCTTTTTCGTCAGAAACAAATGTACCGGGGGAAATATCACAGAACTTTGGGAGAGCTCTTCCTGGATATTTTGGCTCCAATATTGAGAAAGTCCAACAACTATTTACCTTGCAATATAGAAAAGTAGCCTATGTCTACAACCACACAAACTCAGTGTACCAGGTTCACCCAATATCTCTGTCCCGACTTTAGTTCACTGGTTTATGTCGCAGTATGGCCATAAAGTAATTTCCCCTTGTCCCTGTTGCCCCTGTTGTAAATATTGCAAGAGAATGTAAAAGTATTTTGAGGGAAGGCGAAAATAAAAACTGTCCCTATGTCACCTAGGAGGCTCTGTAGAAAAGCGCACTTTTCACAGATTCCTTTGAATCAGTCAGTTTGAGTGAGCTTGTCCACTCCAGCCTCCTCGTCCACAGGGACTCCCTCTTTTGACGTTGATTGCAGCTTTGCACTACCCACACCCAAGGTACGACAAAATATGTCCTTAAACGGGAGGACGGGTGGGTAAAGCTGGGAAACCTGGATAACTGTCACACTAGAAATCTGAATTCCTCAGAGTGGCGTGTTTTAAGGCACAAGCGAAGTGACAGGGTTGTGTCATGTCTCAGTTTTTCATATGGCAGGCACACCAAAGTTGCAAAGGGGACAAAGTTCCCAGTACATTTTACATGAAAAGAAAATTCCAAAACAATGGGGAATATGTGAGAATTAACATATTTATGAACATTTATTTGGAATTTAGTTTTTTGACTTTGATTCACTTCTGAGAAGTACTTTTATGGATTCTTTCGCTAAAAGAAAAATTTGAAAATTGGATGACATAAACATATTCCCTATGATATGAGAAAAACAAATACAATGCATTATAATAAATTCACACCCTTTATTTCAGCATTGGCTATTCTGAACCTATCAGACCTATCATATGGTGCACATGACATTATTCTGCTTCTAAAACCCACTGCAAAATAAATGAATAAATAAATAAATACATGTACAGCTTTAAAGTTAGCTAAGAAATTGCTATAGTTCTGGTTGAGTCACAAATCATGCTGGACCAGTTGATAGCAATACTTAAAAAGGGACCTATTAGGGACCTATTTCTTGCTTTAACATATATAAAGGAAAGCAACCAAATTCTGCAGTGTCTGTACAGCCGCCCGGATGAGCCATCCAGTGTGATGTCAGATTCTGCTCCCTTTCGTTACATAACGAAAATGCGATTTACATAGGTTGGCCTCCGATGCGTGAAACCACGGCCACAACTAACTCCGCCGGCCGGAGCTTCTGCCATTTTTTCCTAGCGGTGTATTGCGTCATTCAGGCAGCCAATCAGCACAGAGCCTCATTATCATAGTCTCCCCTCCCACTCAGAATCCTGCATAGATAATGAGGTTAGAGACTGGGATGCTGCAGACATGGCTCAGAGGCTGAATTTCTAATTTATTTAGAAAAAACAATCAGAAGCTTGTTTTTAAGACATTCAAGGCCTGTTTTTAAATAGGTATTAGATGCCATAATAGGTCCCCTTTAAGATGGCTAGATGGCACAGTAAATAAAAATATAACCTGCATTTGTATAACATAAATCTAGAAACCAGAAAACAGAAGAATCAGCTTTACAGTAATGAGCTAGGTAACACCATGGTAGCTCTCTGCGTAAACTACCAATTAAATGTTATGTATAGCTCAGGTAGGCAACCCTGGTCCTAGAGAGGCGCAGTCCTGCGTGTTTTATGTGTTTCCCTGCTTCATCACCCCCTGGTGCAAGGGACTGTCATTAATAGACTTGTATAGACCTGGATGACAAACTGATGATGGCCATTAATTAGAATCAGGTGTCGTGATGCAAGGAGACGTGCAGGACTGCGGATCTCTAGGACCAGGGATCGCCTACCCCTGCTATAGCTCATATTTACTGGAATCTGATTTACTGGGTAGTTCATGTATAAACAGATTTTGTATTTATTATTTACCCCAGTGATATCAAAGCTTGGCGGGTTGTAGTCACTGAGCTCCAACAGCGTGGCTTCAGTGGTCCTGCTGTTATGTGCATGAGATGAAGAGTTCACAGGGCAGAAACTCAAGTTTATACCCAAGCTGGGTTTCCAGAGGGAGCATGGGAATTCGCCCAGTTTTTCTACAAAGCATTTAACTGTTTCCCTCGGGGTATCTTTTGTTGGAGAATCCCCAAGATTATTGGCTACTGGATCTGTTGCTATGGGTCAATCCGTCCTATGAGAGTAAGAGTTTGGTCCGCATTGCCAACAGTAAGTCGGATTTGTTCCAGGTAGGAGTTGGGCTTCGTCAAATCTGTTCTGTTAATCACCTTCAGTGCAGCCAAGGGGAGCCCTTTGATTGTGCTAACCAAGGACTCGTTCTAATGACTATAATTAAAGCTGATGTAAGGAATGTTTACTACAAAGACAATGGTTGTTCATATCTCAGGGAAGATGAGGCCAGATTCAGCGTGGATGGAGTCGTTAGCCCATCCGCTGGGGCTTCACTGCTTTTTGTTGATGCATTTTTGCTGAACCACACACAGACCTGCAGCTCTGCCACACAAAGCAGACAGGGGAGACGGGGCTCTGTCCTAATTAGTCGGAAACACAGTCCAACCGTCTGAAAGAACTATTCGTTTCATTAAAGGAAAAGTTCCTTAAGAAAAGTTCCCATAGCTAAAAATACTCCGTAATTTATGGCAGCTCACGAAAGCGCTGCCTCTCACATCACACCCAGGCTCAGAAAAAGAGATCATTCCAAAACATGCAGAAAGTTGAGATTCTGCTATTCAGAGCAAAATTAGAATAAGTTGAGGACAGAGGGAGATACTGATATGTAGCTGGAGTCTGACAGTGACAGATAAAACTCCTACTTAGTCAAAATCATGGCTTCGGCATAAGTCAGCCTTATTTGATGCTGCTTTTACTCTAATATTTGATATGTAAGTGAATTAAGATTCTGCATTTCACTCTTGTCATCCAAATAAAGGCTATTTTTAGCTTTTAGCTTTAAGTGAAGACATCCCTCTGGGGGGCATTTGGATAAGCTGCAGAGACACGACAGGCTATTCTTACCAGTATCACCTTTTTTTTCTTCTTTTTTTTTAATCCTGGCAGTTTTGTCATTTGTTCACTTTCCTCCCTTCCATCAAGTTTTCCATTCCCTCTTTACCCCATCCTCCCTAACTCCCACTCTATAGATAATGAGTCTTAATGTAGCAAATTTGAAATGGCAGGAGGGAAGGACCCCCCCCCCCCCTCTACTTATCTCCGGCTACCAGGCCTTCACAGATGAGCTGGCCCCTAACCCTGTACCCTAGGAGGCTCGGAGCCAACACACCTCCAGAATACAATCCCCACTGCTGACACCATACCCAATTCTGTGGCCACAACCAAGTATTATTTTCACCCCCCTGGGTTATTTTAAAACTGTAATTACTTGTTAATTCATATTCTAAATCTTAGGGTCATATTTGTAAGGTCTATCTTTGGTCATAGTTAGGGCTGGGCGATATATCGAGATTTTAATATATATCGATATATTTTCAAACGCGATATGGTACGAGACAATATCGTTTATATCGATTTAAAAAAAAAAAAAAAAAAAATTTAATTTAATTTTTTTAAATTTTGATATAGCTTATTTTGTGACAAATTGACTTGAATGTTTTATTTGAGATTCGCACAAATGTGTTGTTATTTGCACAACTGTCAACCTCAGTGGAAAAGTCTGCCTGTTACTGTCTACATTGTATTAATTGCACAGTGTATTTTAATGTAATTGTTATACAGGAAAGGGATATTTGTTTTATTTTATTTAAGAAGCATTTTATTCTATATATGCAGGCAGTTTATTTTTATTTCATTCGTTTTTTTTATACATTTTGATATTGTTCAGACCTCTGTTAATAAAGGAACCTGTGTGACATTTGGCACGAGGCTTTGTATTAAAACTGACTGTTTTTTTAAGGGTTTGCCTCAGAAAAAAATGAAGCTAACAGAGATGCTATGCTATAATGCTTTGGGGGAAACCCCAATTATGGCACAGAAAAAATATCGAGATATATATCGAGTATCGCCATTCAGCTAGAAAATATCGAGATATGACTTTTGGTCCATATCGCCCAGCCCTAGTCATAGTACTTTATATTAAACCTTAATACAGTTATAGAGAGCAGGGCTTTGCATTGATGAGCACAGTCTAAAACAATAACGGCAATGAATGAAATAAAAAAACTTCACACAAAGAAGCCCGTGCAAGAAAAGGCGTTAATGACTCGCATTAGCAGGATGGGTATTGGTTATGAATATTTATATTATAAAAACTCAATCATCTTTAACCCTGTGTCCCCCCTTCTGATAACCCTCCCTATTTTCCCTCAAATACACCCACCATCTCCCCCCCTCCCCTTCTTCCTGAGCTGTCATCCTCGTCACCATCGTAATCTCTCTTCCACTCCTCTTTGCTCGGCTGTCGACCTCCACATCCCTCCATCCCTCATCTCCATGGCACGATTCCCTTCCCCTCCTCTCGTGCCATAATCGCAGCATATCTGTCGTTTTCTTCCGTCCATTTAGATAAAACCTCAGCAAAACCTTGTTATCTGAAAGAAAATGACGAAAGACAGCATGCCCAGACAGAGTAGAAAGGGAACATACAGTAGATGGAGGTTAAAGGCTACAGACTTGAATTTATGACATAGAATGATTATAGTTCACCAAGAAAGAAAAGGAGTACCAGGAGAGAAGTGCACGTGTTCACTTGTTTCTGTTGGTAATAGCTCATTAAATGCATCATGTCTGTATTGTATTTGCATGAAATTAAATGGATAGGTCAAAGGGGAGGAGAGAGATGAGGAAGAAAAATGAATGACTGGGAAGGAATTAAATATTGAACAGAGGATGAGAAACTGGAGGGGAATGATAATTAAACAATAGTGAACTGAAGTGCTTTTAAAAAAGGAACATGCTCGGGGTGAAATATCTAGAAATTGGTTTGTGTTAGTTGTTTATAAATTCCCGTTAGATCATGATGTACACGTGATGTGTTTGTGTTTTAATTCTTACTAAAGGGGTTGTTAAATCAGCACAAAAGACATTACTTGACACTTATAGTGATAACAATAGTGGAATTGTCCAGCAGCCAGCATATTAAACAGCTACGGCAAAGCAGCTTGGCTCGCTGCCCTGGTCTTCCAGTCCTCGGTGAAGCCTGATCCAGGTGGAATAAAAAGTTCTGGAAATCTTCCTAGTTGAAGTTAGGGAAATACAAACTATGTTAAGGGTTGAACTGAATAATAAAAAAAATAAAAATAAAAAAACAGTATGTGAAACCTCATTTATCACCAGCAACCTGAAAGTGTCACAAAAAGTATGTTTAAGTACGACAGCCTTTAATTGAGCCATTAATGCACCTGCAATGGTCTTGTCAACATATGACTTTTTTCTGTGGTGTCACTCAGTCAAGCTAAAAAAAAAAAAGACTGTTGTAAAGTCACGTGAGCTATGTATACGAATAGATTTTGAATCATGATCTTTCTCTGACCTGAATCAAACCTGTTACTCACCACGGACTTTGACTATCATTGACTTTATGTTTTAATACAGAGGCTTATACAGTAGTTAACTAAAATACATTTTTTGAAGTGACACCATAATGGTAGTCAGGTGAAACTAGACAAAAGCAAGCGCCACAAGGAATAAAAGGAAGAGAAACTCTTCACCTAAATTCTGAGATCTTTATTTAAATCAACTGCTAAAGATTCCAGGCCTTAACATGCCACAGCTATTTCTGCTTTTGTGGTCATTTACACAGGGAGCCCACATTGTGCGCTTGGAGGATGAAAAATGTAGTAGCCAAGAAAAAATACCTTCAGACTTTAATTGCATAGAAACCGGTCTGTCCTTGGAATGTTTTTATTGTGAAAAATATGCATCCGTATCACATTCAACTGCAGACTCGACTGATGCAGAGCAGCTGAAAAAACAATTAAACAGTCGGATAATAAGTCACTGACAAATGGTTCACCCACTTCCTCTAATTGTTCTAAGCAGAATAATTATTTCACTAAATTTATAGGATAAAAGTGGCAAATACATATCATTTCATAGCAGGTTCACGTTACCCAGTTCTCTCTGTTCTCACTGCCCTGACAATATTAGGTGCTCATCTTTATTTGCTCAAGTTGACCCCATGCCCTGCTGTCGTGGGAGACCTGGCTTTTAACTTAATCCCAATTTTATTTAAGGAAACAGGATATGTGCACATGGAGGTGAAATGTCACAGAGTTGCCGATTATTGTGAAAAAGAAAAAAGTAAAAAAAAAAACAGGACAAAAGATTACAATTACAAGGTACCTTGACATTCTGTCTTAACATCTCATGTGGTGGAACATTTTTAAAAAATGTCTGCATGACTGGGAAGTTATCTGTATGTTTTTAAGCGAGTCCCTTTTGACATTTGTGAAAATTCTTTGAGGAATTTAAATTTCAGAGAATAGAAGCAACCTTGTTCAGCAGCCGAGGAGATCATACTGATGAATAAAATCTGTGTCCTGGCCGCTGATCAAATTCATTCACATAAAACTCAGCAAACGTAATACAAGTTGTGTGGAAATATCTGTTGCCACATTTGTGGTGCCATCTGCCCATTCTAATTTCGCCCCACATATCAAATAGTGAAAAGCTTTTTCAAATACTGAGACACAGCAACAATACCAGAAGCAGTCATATCTTCTTTACTTTGTAATAAGAGAGCGCGCACAGCTAAATCCTTGCCTTTTATTCTATTTTTTCATCAGCACAGTGTGTTCTCATGTACTAAATTCTTTTTACGCTGGAAAATGTGAGTTCCTGTCGGGGAGGTCTGAATTTTAGATGTCCCCCGGCCTGCCATAACTAAAGCGGATAAAAAGCGGCTGGATGTCAGGGGGTTAATGTTATGTAGTGTTTATTCACTGGTTACCTTTCTGTAGTGATTTTAAAATGTACTCACGTGTGTGGGCCATGAATTCACAGCTGGATTCGGTCAGCTGCTCAGTTGCAACAGAACTGAAACTGATCACTCATATCACAGTTTTTTAACGTTTAAAAATGGTGAATGCATCAGTTTAGGTTAGGTTGGCCGAATCAAAAAATAAACGATATATATATATATATATATATATATATATATATATATATATATATATATATATATATATATATATATATAATACACACACACTGCTCAAAAAATAAAGGGAAAAGTTGCAGTTGCAGTTCAGAGACAGTTTTAGGATGTCATAGCATCATGTGAGTGACTGTCCTTAACAAGAGGACATAGTAGTGCATTTATAGTTCTATGAGCATTTGGATAGTTGTAAAATACACCTGATAGTAGAATTTGAAGTATTGGCTATATTTCCTGTATATTATGGTAATTTATTGTGTATTTTGCCAGATTATGGTGATGATGGGGCCCTTGAATATTGTTGCCCAGGGTACAGTGAAGTGTTAATCTGGGCCTGTGTCGGGTGTGAAAATTTCTGTTGAAGTCTCTATTATTGATAGATGTGTGTCATGTCTATTATAGAGGTGTGGAAGATATTCGACGGACAAATATGCCTTCAGACTATCATTGAAAAAAAAAATACTGACTTTTATCCATTAGGCGGAAACGTTGCTTCCCTACTTTAAATTGCCTTCCCTCCTCATACATTTTTCTTTTCTCTGACATTTTTGTTTCAAATCCCTGACTTAAGCACAAAACTGTTGTAGGAAATAGCCTAATTTGCAACATTTCCATCCGGTGGGTAGATGCATCGTGGCATAGGTAACAAAATCCAGATCTGCTCTGGGGCATGTCTTTATGCTCCATATGTGCCTCTGGAATAGTGTAGAACTGCATTGTAAGTACATAATAAAATGAGCTGGTGGACCAAACTTACGTTTGACATGTCTGACCTAGATTGTAGAGACTGTGGAGATGACAGTGAACTTGAACTTGAACCCCCCCATACAATACCAAATAGCACGGGCATACTCTGAACTCCTTCATGTTTACGAGTTTAACAGTGTTGCAGCACCTGATGTGGTCCTCCCACAGAGATACTGTACAAAGGCTCAGCAAAGGTTGTACTTACTGCTTGCAACCCACCTGAGTGGGTTTCACACTGCAGTAATCCCGTCTGTTCAGTCCACTTCCATCCCCATCTGGTTTGGATCTGCCACCAAACGGGACAGGCTGCAAACTGCAAAAACTAAAAATCTTAACAAGAATATTTGTCTTATTTCTAGTTAAAATGTATTATTTTTAGTCAAAATAAATATCATTACACTTAAAACAAGACTCATCACTGGAAAAAACTAAAATTTTCACCTGTTTCAAGTAGATTTTCACTTAAAATAAGTAGAAAAATCTCCAAGATTGTTTTGCTTGTAATGAGAAGATTAATCTTGTCCCACTGGCAGATTTTTCTACTTATTTCAAGTGAAAATTTACTTGAAACAGGTGAAAATTGTCAAATAACAAGTTATTTTTCTGGTAATGACCCTTGTTTTAAGTGTAATGAGATTTTTTGAGTAAAAATGAGATATTTTAACTAAAAATAAGACAAATATTCCTGGTAAGATTTTTAGTTTTTGCAGTTTGTAGGGAGGCTTACAGAAAAGACAGTCTGAACGGACCTGCCTTCCATGCAGGACCTGTATCGGTCCAGAGTCAGGAAGGCAGCAGGTTGCATCACTGCAAGTCTTCACATCCTGGACACTTACTGTTTTTAAAATCCTCCCTCTGGTAAAACGCTGCAGAGCACTGTGCACAAAAATAACCAGATACCGGAACAGTTTCCTTCGCAAGGCTGTTTTTCTGATGAATCCTGATGGCCACAGAGCAGCAGGAAGATCCAGGCTCTACTGATAACCTACCTGTAAACACACACACACACTTACAGGCGACTATGGACTCTTTGTTTTCTTATCTTTTTTCTTATTGCACTGCTGTTTTGGCACTGTTTGACTACGATGGCCGAGACCCGCCATTGCTGAAAATTACAGAAACGCTGCAAATAAAAAGAAACGCCGCTGCAAATAAAAAAAAACCACGGAAATAAAAAAGGCACAACGGAAGTGAATAACCAGGGACTATTTTTGCTGATGCACCGGTGTTTTTTACGTGAGAGAAGAAAAAGAAGACGAAGAGGACGTAAGTGAAAAGGAAGAAATAAGAAGAGCGAGCAGAATAAGAAGAACAACGAACAAGAAAATAAGTGAAAAGTTTAGTGTTCAACGTCGCTACGTGTCATTTTTAATGTGCAACACCGGTGCATCAGCAAAAATAGTCCCTGGTAATTCACTTCCATTGTGGCTTTTTTATTTGCGTCGTTTTTTTATTTTATTTGCAGCGGGGTTTCTTTATATTTGCAGCGTTTCTTTTATTTGCAGCAGCGTTTCTTTTGGTTTGCAGCGTTTCTTTTATTGTCAGCAATGGCGGGTCTCGGCCACCGTAGTTTGACACTGTTCTTGCATTTTGTAGTCAAAATGTGGACCTAATGCTTTAATTTAAATTCTGAAGTGTATCCCCGGCACACACACACCAAGGTAACAACTCCAAATTCCTCATTTGTGTATAAAAACATCAGTGTATTGTGTGTGCGAACCGTCTGAAAGATTCATGAACACATGTTCCTTTAGCTGTTACTCATGAGAGGTTTTTTCCTCACTTTGTTTGCATAGTGCCTTTGGAGTCATCTGGGCTGGGCGCTCACTCACTTTGTGTTTGTCTATTACTGTGGCTTCGATAAAGATCAGATCAAATTGTAATACGAGTTGATTCCAGAAGGGTATACATAGTGATTCTCGCTACTGAAGTCTGCCTCAGGAGATGCTGAAATGTGTTTTTCTCTGTGTGCTTCCTCTATCTCCAGTCCCAGTCTTCGCTGTGGAACAGTTCTGTGGTCCAGAGCAATACACCCAATGTGGTTCTGGAGGGCCTGAGACCTGGGACCGGCTACGTGGTCCAGGTGAGGGCTCGCACCGTGGCCGGCTACGGAGCCTACAGCAAAGAGATGCTCTTCCAAACCCTCACTGACGGTAATCACGTAGGAGGTCGGCTGGAGTGTGTGGAGGTGTTTGTGAGCGGAGGTTTTATGGTGGAGATGAGAGTGGTGAGAGCGAGAATGCCAGAGGTTGCACAACAGTGACAATCTGGCTATGAAGTAATTAAATTCTCTCCTGCATTATGTATTTGTGTGTGAGAGAGAGAGAGAGCGAGCAAGCATGTATATGAATACTTGCAGTCATGTAAAATAAACCGTATGAATAATATTTTGTGTTACAGAAGATGTCATTTGCATTGTGTATTTTGCTTTCCAGCAATGTTCAGTATTTTTTCACATGAGACTCAACATAGATATGAGAAATGTGAGATATAAAGAGCCTTTTTTTGTAATTTGTTTTGCTGGATTTTGTGTACCTCTGCAGATGAGTATAAGTCAGAGCTCGGACAGCAGCTCACCCTGATAGCAGGCTCTTTAGTAGGTGGAGTGTGTATCGTCTCACTGGTAGCTATCGCCATCATCTGCACCAGGTATTGCACAGCAGAAACACACACACATACACACTTCCTCCTGTAAACAGAGATAACAGTCTCAGTAAAATATCTGACCAGGCAGAGATGGTTAAAACGGGTCTCATCACAAAAGTTGCACAAGCTCACTTGGAAGTGTATAGACCTGTCGACAAAATCAGGTGGTTTATTCTTTTGCAACTTAAAAGATCGAAGCCATGCTACCATGTTCCTCCTTGAAAGAGCGCAATCTCTGCTCGTTCCAAATCAATTTCTCGAAACAGTACAGACTGTGCAGTCTTTTTTCTATATGCATAGCCATTTGACGCGGTAACTGAGGTCTTAGATGTGTCTGAGATGAAGCTCTTGGGTGTTTTGGTATTTCATATTGCACGATCTGACTTTGGGATGGCAATCTTATGGGATGTCTACTCCTGGGAAGGTTTAAAATGCCTGTGTTGAATGTTTTCACTTGTGAATATTCTGCTTGGCAGTGGAGCAGTGGACTGATACTGTAAGATTTTTGCTTAAAACTCAATAAAAATGCCAAAACCTACTCTTTTATAAATGTAATATTATGTATTCCTCATTAATTAATCAAGTGATTTTAATGGGCAGCACTAGGTGATGACTTCTGCTATTTTTTTTTTTAATAATAGATTAAATTATTAACCTGATAACGACCGACCAGATTTTTATGTTATGCTTTATAAAACCTTTAAAATGAAACTGTAACTGGAGTAAGTGTAGATTTTTCTCAGGAGTGCATTTTTTAAACCCTTTTATCCATAATGTCATGGGCACTAATAATTCTCTAAAGCATTATTGATGAATTCAAGGAAGTAAGTATGGGGAAATCTACCTGTTCAACCCCTCCTCTTCATGTCAAACCATACTGATCTAGGCTTTCTTACATTATGTCTGAGACGACTAACCCTGACTGCTCCCCTGATGTCCTCATTTTTAATCATCTTTAATGTCCCTCACAAACAAAATCTTAACATCTTCAGCTCCACTTCCTGTGTCCCGGCGAACGCACCTTTTCTCCAGACCATAGAGAAGATCTGGCCTCACTATTGTTTTGTAAAACTTTCCTTCACTGTACTGTTGAGCCCAGGCGGCCTATTTAGGACTCCTAAACGTTCTGTGGGATGCTGCATCCTCACCGTTCTGTCTGCCTCCTTTTCATTTACAGACATGTATTGCGTCTCGGTGGGACTCACGGCCATTTTTCTTGGCCCAAGCACACATCTCCACCGCTCCACGTTTTCTTGCACCTGCTTCCTGCTCTCGATATAGAGCACAATCTCACCCATAAATATCAGTCCGTGGAGACTCCCATTTGACGTCATCTGTCAGCCTATACATCACCATGGAAACCTACTACACGCCTCACCGCTGTCATCATACATGTCCCGTACCACTCTAACATACTATTCAGCTCCAAGGTTGAACAAATTCATGTCACATATGGTACATTAAACACTGATGTGTGAGTAACACAAACTAACCAGACTGGGTAGTAATAATTCACCCCATATGAAGGAATCCCTGTTGAATATCTTCTCAAGTTCTCAGTGGAAAACTTTGCTTCTCTGGAAAGAAGATTGCAGCATTTAGCTCTTTGCATTTCCAACTATTGTATAACATTTGTATCCACTTGATACTTGTTTTCCAGAAGCTCAGTATTTGTTTCTGACTGCAGGAGGAGGCAGTTGAAGGAGAGTATTTATGGTGACAAGCTGCAGCAGTATAACACAGGAGGTACGTACACACACACACACACACACACACAGACACACACACACACACACACACACACTTACGTCTTCATTATGTAAGTGATCATTTCTGTATTCTTTTAAAAGCCTCTTTTTTTTTACTTTCTTTTTAGATGTCAATATGAGACCAGACATGTTCAACGCTCCCACTCCCACCGTGACCTTTCCCACCCTGTCTGAGGGTCGCAGTTCACCAGGGGTCAAGATCTATATTGACCCTTTTACCTATGAAGACCCCAACGAGGCAGTTCGGGAGTTTGCCAAAGAAATCGACCCCTCATGTGTCAAAATAGAGGAAGTCATCGGATCAGGTAGATATTTTGATAGAATTAGTGCCCTTTACACTTTGGTTCGCCCTTTCTTCTCTCATGTTGTTTTTCCTAAGCTGTTAAATGAAAAAATAACATTTTTGAGTCTTTTTTTTTTTTAATCGAAGGACGGATGTGAAAACACAGGAGCATTTTAATATGTGCTCAATATGTCTGCATTCATTTTGTTTATTTTGGTATTAAGTTTCACTGACAGATGATAAGGAAAAAAAACTTTTGTTTATATTGAGGCCAACTATTTCTTAATGAATAAATACAAACAAATTAGCCAGTTTCTTCAACTGTGCAAAACACACTTCTGTGTCATTGAGAAAGATCTGGAAACACACAATGCCAAATTATTATTTTGCTTTATTTTTTTCCTTTGAAGTGAGGGAAGATGTTTTATTCATGCTGAAAGCTTTCACAAGAATAAATTAAAACCCATCTTCTTGCATTCTTTTTGGCTATTTGCACTCTCAATGTGGAAAGGCTGTGGGATGTTTTTGCAAATCAGAAAAGCCAGCCCCAAAGCGTCATTAGATGTTTGGGTTTTTTTTCTCATTTCAGCTGAAAAATTAAATATAAAAAAAAAAACAAAAAAAAACAACAACAATTGCAATGATTAACAGTTACTAAGATGACTTGAGTATTTTACCACTGATTCATCTAAATTCCTTGGCATTATTAATGACATGTTTTGGGTGAATTCAGCTATTGCATGCAATAGGGTCAGAACATACATCAGGCGTCTCGATGCAGAATGACAATGAAACAAAGGAAGCATACTGATTTTAAAGCATAATGATGATTTATCCTTACAAGTCGGAAAAACAGCACTAATCTTTTAGGGACAAAGTATCATTCTGCAGACTCTGTGCTCTGTATAAGGCTAAATTTGCTCCTCACTGTAGTTTTCGTTTATTCAGGCTACATTTTCCATCACAATCACAGTAAGACTTTACACACCTGGAGCCCAGTTAATTAAATAATTTTTGAGCTACTTCAGAGTTACTTGTACTGATGAAAGATACTTAAATATTTAAATTTTGCTGTTCATATGAAACATTTCATGAATAATGCCTCACAGAAAGGAGACATTTGAAGAGCAAGAGTGGTTGGTCAAATTGTGCAGTGTGTAGGAGCTTTTAGAAAAATAGCCTGTAAAGGGACACAGTTTAGTGCTGTGGCTAATCCTCCTAGAGGTGGTTGCCTTTTGGATGATCAGAAAACACTTGTATGATTATGAAAACGATTAATGAGAAAATCAGTTCATTTCAAAGGGTTATATGTTTTTGTCACTTTTGGTCCCCGGGTTGGGTTATAAGGGGGTACACTTGTCTGCCATCCTGAAAGTCAGTTTTCTCACAGTTGAAGTGTCCTTGGCCAAGACACTGCACCCCCCTATTACTCCCGAAGCATTCATCTCCGTATGATTGTTTTGATGTTAGAACAAGTGGTCTCACAAAACAGAAAAGAAATCTTTGCAGATCTCTGAAAACTACAAAAGTGCTATATGGATGCATGTGTCGATGGGCAATTGTGGTGTAAAAGTCCTTTTGAGTAATCAACAGAATTAGAAAAGTGTTTATTAAAACACAGCTCATTTCACATTTAAAGTGTGCTGCATTGTGGAATCAAATGTTAGTAAGTAAACTTCTTCTTTTTTTTTTACATTCAACTTTTTTCCTTTCCTGGAATAAATTCCAACTCATGTTTAATAAGTAAGTGCCCAGAAATTAATCAGTACATATAAAAAACTTAAAACTATGTGTTAATATTTAACTTCAGGGCACCAAGTGATTTCTGCATAGTTTTTATACCATTCACCAAATGGGATTTTTACATAAAAGATGCAATCATTATATTTTTTCAGTGGAAAGACTGGATATTATCCTCCGTATCTGTCCACTTCTCATTGAAAATGAATTGAATATTCCCCACCTTTGCTTCTTATGTTAAAAGATTATAGGCTACTGGGTATATCATGTTATTAAATTTTGAGGGGGAAGAAAAAGAGAAGTTCTAAGGGTAAAATAAAAATGTTAGTTGCTTAATAAGTGATTTAAATGTCTGAAATTATGACTTTATAGAATATATTAAGGTTATAAATTCCACAGGATAAGGAGAAGAACATGACACCTAATGTCTCTGCAACCTCATAATATTTGCCTTTAAGCCTGTTTCAGCTCATATTAGACAGAGGAATGTTTTCAGTCCAATTTTTTTTTTTTACCCCTGATAACTCATAACTTATTTAACCCAGGACCAAACTCAAATGGCTGTAAAGCAGTGCCTGTTAAAGGTCACAAACCCAATCCTGACCCTCAACACCACAAGTATGCCCCTTGGGTTTTAGCCTTTAGAGCCACTTTGAGAGGCATTTGGTAATCCCTTCATTTAGCACTTTATTTCTCTCAGGGAAAGGTCCCTCACCTCAGCCAGAGGTGACAGAGGAAGAATGAAAATGACAATGGGGGGGAGGGTAAAATATGAGTCTGGGTGGTAGGAAATGTGGCCAAACTTTTAAGCCTTTCAAGGACTGAATGACTTCCATTCTAAGTTAAAGTAATATTATATCTGCAGCTATTTTCTTCTCTTGTTTATCCTCTCCATATTCCTTTGATACTTGGTCTGGTCTTCAACTCTCTCTGTGATTCGGTATCTGGAGAGTTTTAGATTATGTATAGAGAAATGCTAACCAAAGACCCAAGTGTGGGAAAACTGAACAACAGATTGAGAAGGCAAGATAAAAGAAGAAGGAAGCACCCTAAGGAGATAATAAAAATAGCCCACCTTACCCTCTTGTTCCCTCCCTCTGCGATAACACCCTCTTTTCCTCTCTTCCCATTACTATCACTCACAGTGTAAGAAATGTCCTTCACAGAAAGTACTTTGATTGGACAGGAATCATGGAAAGCAGTAATTTATCATTCAGAAGAGCAAATACGTCATCTGACGGTTCATACCAACAGTATGTATTAGATATGTGGAAGATTTAAGACGGGAATCGATGAAACAAGAAAGAAAACGACAAATAAATCTTTTGCTTGATGCTCCATCCTTTCCTTGACCTCCTCTGTTTTTAAGAAAAGAAGTGACATGTCAGAGATTTTGCCTCAGTGAAAATTACTGTTTTGTCCCCATCCATTCAGTCATCTGTTCGTCTCCTCCCTTATTATCAGCCCTGTCTTATTTCATTCTCCTACTCTTTGCACTGCATCATCTGTCCTTCCTTCCCTATCCTCTTTCCATTCTTCTCCCTACTTTGCTCTCCATCTTTCTGTGCTTCAGCTGATTTTCGTCAGTGGCACTAGATAGTTTTTAATGAGCAGTGAGATGTGGAGCAGGGATCGCAGCGAGAAAGGATGGCACAGCCTGTCATCCAATTCCCATCACTCATCCATTATTCACAGACAGATTTTTATCTCTGAGAGGAGGACTTTTATTTTGAAAAGATATTCGATTTTCATGTCCCTCACCAGCATGTGTATTTATTTGGACAAAAGACACCTGTATCTCCTCAGAGAGAAAATGTTCACAGCAATGATCACGTTCAGTGAGGTTATTACTTGTTCATATTCTTAAAGTTGTCGCTGACCTGGCCAACCTGGCCGTCTCTAAAGAAAACAGTAATCAAAGAATGAAAAAAATACTGGTAGAGATAAATTAAAGGAGACTAATTTCTTCAGATGTTAATGACATGTTTTGGTCAAAATACCAAAGACACATAGTACAGCAACTCTCAATCTCTCTACTCTGTTCATAGGAGCTGGTTTGAAGGGTTGGAGTCAGCCACACAATCTGACGTCACCCTTCTGTGTTATGTGCTTCTTTTGGAATTGGTGTTACAGTTTTGTGCTATCCACTTCAACTCATTATGATGTAAAGTTGGCTCGACAGCAAGATGGACATGCTGGATAATTGTATTCTGATCTGGGTCTGTGATGTCACAAAACCCTACACATCTGAACCATTCACACAGGTTTGTTTGGATTAACTTCAAAACACTGATCATTTTCCAAAGCACATTTTTTTTGTTGTTTAGTCTTACTATTTTTCTTCTGCCTGGAAGTAGGGCTGCAACTAACGACTATTTTAATAGTCGACTAGTCACCGACTATTGAAACGATTAGTCGAATAATCGGATAATTAGTAATTTTTTCTTAAATTTAGTATGTCGCTTTAATTATGTGGCAAATTATAATAAACACGATAAAGATGGGTACTTCAATGAAAAATACAGGACTGTCTCAGAAAATTAGAATATTGTGATAAAGTCCTTTATTTTCGGTCATGCAAAAATGTAATACATTCTGGATTCATTACAAATCAACTGAAATATTGCAAGCCTTTTATTATTTTAATATTTGCTGATCATGGCTTACAGCTTAAGAAAACTCAAATATCCTATCTAAAAAAAATAGAATATTCTGGGAATCTTAAGCTGTAAACCATAATCAGCAATATTAAAATAATCAAAGGCTTGCAATATTTCAGTTGATTTGTAATGAATCCAGAATGTATGACATTTTTGTTGTTTTAATTGCATTACAGAAAATAAAGAACTTTGTCACAATATTCTAATTTTCTGAGACAGTCCTGTAGATATTTTATTCAACTTTGCCCCTGTTCATACAAAAAATTAATAAAATGCCCTATTTAAAACCAAGGACAGGCACAGTGAGCAGTCAGACATAAATCCATGAATAAATAAACCTCTGTCCATTATTTTTCTTTTTCTAAGAACAGGCAAATGTGTTATATAAAAAATAAAATAAAACGTCATATTTTTTCTGTATCAAGTGGGTGAAATGGGTTCTGGATGGAAGGACGTGCTCTGGGTTGAACTGGTGTATCATTTGTTGAAACTCGTCACACAGACCCGACGTGCTTTCTCTTCAAATGCTTGTGCATTACCAACGTGCTCCCGTGATAAGCAAGGTCGGCTTTGCAAACCTTGCAAGTCATCTTTTTATTTACCGTATCGAGGCTAAAAGGCTCCAAAACTTCAGAAGTTTTGTTACATGCAGCTGCTACAGGACGGGACGCCGTCATTATTGTTTACCCGCTACCGCCCGGCAGAGCTATGTGCGACTCTCGGCAGAGATTGTATTGAAGTGAGACGCCTCACTCCGTTGGAAAAACACGTCTGGCGACAATTGTCGACAATGGAATTCATTGTCGACAATTTTGATTATCGATTTTTGTCGACAACGTCGACGAATCGTTGCAGCCCTACCTGGAAGTTCTTTCTCCAGCATCCAAACCGACCCAATCTAGCCCTTCTTACTTTTATCTTTAAGAGGCCTAACCCTGACTGTCCCACTGAAGGGCTTGTTTTCAATCCTATCCATCCCTGTAACTCCCAAAAACAATCTTAGCATCAACTTTGCAACCTCCAGCTCTGGTTTCTCACTTTTGTTCAGTTGACATACAGCCAGTCTTGCCTTAAAAATAACAATCAACATAAAGCATCTTAGGAAGGCTGTTGAGCCACTATGTGCCCCCATACCCGTTTTTGGTATTGAAATATACAAGTCTCTGAAAGGATGGAGCACAAATCGGCTGAACAACATTCTCACATTCATCAAATGGTTTCAGATTCTACTTTCAACGCAAAGAAACAAACAAAACCAAACATTTATTAATTTTGTGCTTCACATTGCAAGACTTGCTTATTACATTACTGGATCAAAATAAATCATATTAAGCCTCTGAATTCTGGATCAAGCAACTGTTTTATGATTTTTAGATAAAAGAAAGCATTGTGAAGTAATCAAATTTATAAATGCATATAAAATTGAAGCTTTACAACACAGAAACTCTTGGATAATTAGTTGAACAGTTCAAGCAGCAATTCCCTTCAGAACTTTTGAAAACAGGAAAAAAGAAAGAAAAAGAAAACACACTCCTTTTGTGCTGCACAGACAGGTACCAAGCAAATTAAAATTCACACACACATATTATTGAATCATTTCTGGAAGTCTCTCTGTCTCTGAGGTAGTCAAATTTTCCTTCCTCTTTCCAACTTTGTTTTTACTAAGCAAGATGTGAACATTGAGCAGCCACGCCAATCTTCTAAGACTTCACCCAAAAGAAAAAGGATCCTTTGAAGTTGCAGCAGTGAAATTGCAATTCTAGTTCACTTTTGGTCCAGGGATAAAGAGGGGACACGTTGGTACAGAAGCCCAGCACAGACCAACACCAGCACTTGAGTGAATCATTAGGCACCATTCAGATCTTGCATTAACATGCATCTGGATAAATCCAATCACTACTGCCAAAAGCTTAGCATGTGTTCCCACCGGGCATTATAATGTGTACCCAAATGTATATTGAGTTATGGGATCTGACCTTCTTGTTCTGTCAAGAACTGTAAAGAAACATTTACATATTTTTTCACATAAGAACACAAAATGGAAATAACTGGAGATAAGTTTGCATAACTTAATGGGGAAAAAAAACCCAAGAAGGTCTGTCACAAGACCTTTTTCCAAAGTTGTTTTATAAGTCATCACCTATGCCGATGACATTAGTTTTTTTAGGGGGGTGCTGAATCCTTCCCAGATGCAGATTACAAAAAGAATGTCAACATAAGTGTCCCAGACCACCATCAAATGCGTGCTGATTACTTCTTAATCCGTCTCGGAATGTGCGTAGACCTCGCATTAACATGGCCACTTGTGATCAGATTTCTTAAGGCAGGTTTAGATACGGTCTGAGTGTGTGTTGTTTTGGGGTGAGTGGTGTGATATTTTGTTACCAAATGTCACTATATTCTGCACAATAACGTATTAGCTGTAATGATATTGACATTCATTCAGAGACCTCAGATCAATAAATTGACCCCATACACGAAAGAAAAAAATGTTTTGGCTTACATAAACAAGTTAAACTAAGAATCAAACCTATGGACTTTTCTGTCTCAGCACAGTCTCTGTATCCAATGAGGCTTCCTGTATTTAACCAAGAGATTATATTTTGGGTGAGATGTGCAAAGCCATGTGTGTAAGCAACAATAATGACACTATCCCTTTTATCTTGTTTGCCACCTTGACTACACAACCTCTCTCACCCCTGAGAGCACTTATTGAAGGGATCCAATTTTTGTTGTTCTTTGTGTCCAGAAAAAAAAAGTACCCTTTAGCAAAACCTTCAACCTCAATCTGCTCTAGTGGACCTGCTCAGAGGCCATCAGTATGAAAAGGGAGTGTGCAGACAGCAGCTTCCAGCATTGAGAGTATGTTTGTGTGTTAAATCCACCCTAACCATCACACTGCTCCTCCAACTGATACTAAGAAAAATGTGCCGGCTGGTGTCCATGTTCAGTCATAGTAAATAATTAAAAGTGACCTAATGGTATGGAATGGGACGGTGATCACCATTAGCCTCTTTGTGTTATTATGTATACAAATGTATTCAAGTCTCCTAAAAAAGAATTCACATTGAGTCATATTCTCTTATTTCTTTTAAATCTCCATCCATCCATCGTCCGCCGCTTATCCGTTCCCGGGTCGCGGGGGCAGCAGCCTCAACAGAGATGCCCAGACTTCCTTCACCCCAGACACTTCCTCCAGCTCCTCCGAGGGGAGTCCGAGGCGTTCCCAGGCCAGCCGAGAGACATAATCTCTCCAGCATGTCCTGGGTCTTCCCCGGGGTCTCCTCCCGGTGGGACATGCCTGGAACACCTCCCTAGGGAGGAGGGACATGCCTGGAACACCTCCCTAGGGAGGAGGGACATGCCTGGAACACCTCCCTAGGGAGGAGTCCAGGAGGATCCGGTACAGATGCCCAAGCCACCTCAGCTGACTCCTCTCAATGTGAAGGAGCAGCGGCTCGACTCCGAGCTCCTCCCGGGTGACCGAACTCCTCACCCTATCTCTAAGGGAGCGTCCAGCCACCCTGCGGAGGAAACTCATCTCGGCCGCTTGTATCCGCGATCTTGTCCTTTCGGTCACTAATCAAATCAAATCAAACTTTATTTATATAGCACTTTTCATACAAATAATGAAACACAAAGTGCTTAACAGAAGAAAAAAAAACAAGAAAAGCAAATAAACATAAAACTTATTAATGCTACCCCCCCCCCCCCGCAGACACAAGCACACTACAATTCACCTATACACACACAGACACACACACAGACACATGGTGTAGACATGGCTAGGCACAGAGGATCCAGGTGACGAAACGGTAAGAGGGAGCTGTCCACGCCAGGAGGTCTCATAGCCCGCAGCTACAAAGGGGGGGGGGGGGCCCACAGAGACCATCCCGGCCCGGACGGATAGAGGAGTCCACACCACAGCGGTGAAGCCGTGGTGCAGAGCTCCACAACCATCCAGGCCAGAACCACCCCCAGGACGACCCCCTGCAGGCCAGAGTCACTCCCAGCATGGAGGCTCCCCATGAGGAAACACTGGAGATAAAAGCTACCCAAAGTTCGTGACCATAGGTGAGGGTAGGTGCGTAGATTGACCGGTAAATCGAAAGCTTCGCCTTTCGACTCAGCTTCTTCTTCACCACGACGGTCCGGTACATCGACCGCATAACTGCGGACGCTGCACCGATCCGTCTGTCAATCTCCCGCTCCATCGTTCCCTCACTCGTGAACAAGACCCCGAGATACTTGAACTCCTCCACCTGAGGCAGGACTTCTCCACCCACCCGGAGAAGGCACGCCACCCTTTCCCAGTGGAGAACCATGGCCTCGGTTTTGGAGGTGCTGATTCTCATCCCTACCGCGTCGCACTCGGCCTCAAACCGCCCCAGCACATGCTGAAGGTCCCGGTCCGATGAAGCCTGTCCATAAAAATTATGAACAGGACCGGTGACAAAGGGCAGTCCTGCCGGAGTCTAACATGCGCCGGGAACAAGTCTGATCTTCTTTTAAATCTTTTAAATGAATTTCTTTAAAATTTGACCACATAAATATTTCTCCTTTTTCAGGGGAGTTTGGGGAGGTTTACAAAGGTCGCCTGAAACCTGTAGGGAAAAAGGAAATTCCTGTGGCCATCAAGACCCTGAAGGTGGGCTACTCTGAGAGGCAAAGGAGAGACTTCCTGGCCGAAGCTTCAATCATGGGCCAGTTTGACCAACCGAACATCATCAGATTGGAGGGTGTGGTCACCAAGAGTAGGCCCACCATGATCATCACAGAGTTTATGGAGAACGGAGCACTCGACTCATTTCTGAGGGTACGTAACAACACATGCAGTTGCATTTGATGAGCACACAGTATGCAAATTTACTAGTAAGACATTTTCCATATTTTATTCATATTCCCGTTCCTTGATTAGAGTTTATAGAGTGTAGAGCAACTAGGCACTGGTCTCATTACATGTATATCCCCCAAGACATCAAGCTTTACTCAGGATTCTCAACTCTCCCAATATTGGGTATTTTTTTTATGCTTAAGAAAACTGTGATTGTATAAATTTGTGACCTAGATACATGCCCTGTGTTGGTGTTTAGACTTGTATGTTGTTGTGTTGCTCTGTAATTACACCACAGACTTGCACCACCACCAGAGTTCCTTTTTGTTTACTTTCTTTATGTAGCAGTCATAGCGACCGAGCAAATAAAGCTTCTCGTGTGAGTTGGAGGAGATAAATGTTCAGGAACAGTAATCTTTACTGGTATTGCAGCAATCTATCTTTTTGCTCATCCTAGAAGCCATTGGAGAAGAACTAGTGTCTGAAATACGTAGAGGGAAATGAGATGCTGCCGAGTGGACCAATCGAATTTAATGAAGCCTGTGTTGACCAGGCGCTTATTAACATTTCTGGTTGGTGTAAATCAAGCTACGGTGCAGTCCTGCTCTACAGCGGATATAAAGGACATAGAGTCCATCACCATCAATGTAGAAGGATAAACCATACATGAAAGTTAACATCTGTATGATAGTTTGCTAATATATTAGTCTTGTTTGGTGTCTCAAGTATTTGAGACATCAAGTTAAGTTTATGATTTACTTACTTCACCTGCCTTCAATAGTATTCAGAAGATTGAATATATTTGACAAATGATTGTTTTTCATTGGTGATGCATTAAATTGAGTGGAATGACATTACTAAGCCACAATAGTTGTAGTGAATCTTTAGTATGTATATTGATGCCTGCTTTTAAAATCACAAAGGGTTCAAGTACATAAATCCTGAAATGGAGCAAAAGTTGCAGATGGGCAGGTTGGGAATTCAGGAAAAAAAGACAGACGTAAACAACCTGCTGTTTTTCCATTTCTCTCCTCCACTTATTCCCTCCCTTTCCCTCCCTGTGCTCTTTCCTACTCATCCTGTCAGTCAGTCCGCCTCTTTGATCTTGGCCTCCTTTCGAGGCGGCTCTAAAAACAGAAAGAGAAACTCTTTGATGCAGAATCATCCCATGACTCACATGCACACGAACACAATCATTGATCTCAGTGGTGTTGCTGCTCCGGCGTGACCATCTTGCGGGCGCAAGACCTGCAGGATCAATGTGGCATGTGTGTCTTTGTGCGTACCTAGGAGAAGATTTTTCCCGCAGAGGATTAGGCCAGAGCAGCATCAAAGGCGCAGTTTGGTGCACAAAGTGAATTAAAAGGCACACGTTTGACTGCAGCTATGTCAGCCAAGGATGTCAGCGAGGTTTAGAGGAAATAGAGGCAGTCTAGAGGGAGAGCAACACGGAAAATATTTTGACTTTTTGAATATTTTGAAACATCTCAGGAAAATCAAGATGTTTTTTCTACAGTTTAAGTTCGAGTGAAGTGAAGCACACAGCACGGCTCAGTGTAACCTCACCGAGATGTATCTCTATCATCATTTAATGAAGAGCCTTGGACATGGCTGAAGATGTAATTGTGTCCTAAAGGGTTTGCATGTGCCATCATTTATCTACAGTATATCTGAAGGCAAAGGTCTTTACATTATTTTCAAATGTCCACAGGGCCAGAAAGCCTTTCAGCCTTTTCCTGTGATAGTTACTTTTTCTAATTTTGTGATCTTTTTATTGAAGTCGTATTTTTACGTGCCTGGAAACCAGAACACCCGCAGGCTGACCTGCCGGCCACTGAGCAGCTCCTCTAGAGCAGATGTGCTGGGGTCATGAGCCTTATTAAAAACAGATACCTTTCCACTTCCTGGCCTAGATCTCATACTTTTGGTCATGAACACACACACACACACACACACACACACACACACACACACACACACACACACACACACGCTTGTTGTGAAACGTTGCAAAAATTGTCATGCTTTTCATGGTATTTGACAAATCGGCAATGATATTGCTCCTTTTAGGCCGGTACTTCAAGTAATATCAATCAAATTCAAGACATTTTATCGCACAAAAACCACAGACATTCCCCAGTCATTTTGGTTTAAAAGCTATTGATTCCCCCCTTCCAAAAAAAATTGAATTACAGAACATTTTTTTTGTGAAATATTGACACTTTAACTTGAAAGGCTTGCTTGAAATAACTGATAAATAGCTGATAATTGTGTTGATAAAACATGCTCTCTTCGTGTTTTTTTTCAGCAAAATGATGGACAGTTCCCAGTTATCCAGCTGGTTGGAATGCTGAGGGGCATCGCATCTGGAATGAGGTACCGCCACACACAAAAACACTTCCACTGCAGAAACCACATTTATTACAAAGATGAATGAGATCTGTTTTTTGTTGTTTTGTTTTAGTTCTGCAAGGAACATATTAAAACTGTAAAAAAAAAAAAAAACAATGAAATAATGACGAAAGCAGTCTACTGGGAACAGCAAAGCGTAGATTCACAAGCAAGCTGTTGCTAATCAGGAGCGTGTAATTTACCAACTGCACAGGTGCAGCTTAGTTCTCATTAACACAAAAGGCAAGACGTAAGCATGAACCTGATAACATTTACATTTAAAATGTTTAATCTAACATATGATGCTAATTAGCATTAACCTTCACTCTTATTGAATCAGCCCCCATTTCCATAGAAACCATAGATACTGCACAAGCTGTGATGGAGCACCACAGGGACCCTCGGCATTCATGCTCAATTAAAATGATTTGTCTTAGCGATGTATATCAATAATAATAAAAAATAAAAATAATAAAACCAAACGGGCCCCTTGAACAGCAATGGTCTCATTCTGCTCCAGCCAGCCGCTCTGAGCTGTATGAGCGCACAGTAGCGTAGTTTACCTTCGACTCGTTAGTAAGATGCTGGAATTACTGTGCGGGGAAGTTAATTTCTCAGCGTGAGAGATGCCGTGTGTGGCGTGAGAGTGCGTGAACTTGTTGAGATGCGTGAGACTTGCGAGCCCTGAGCTGGAGGCTGTTCACCGGTTAGCCTAGGTTGTAGTCTTCGTAAATGGACAAAGTTAGCTGATTCCTGCTATATAGGTAACCTTCTGCCTCAAACCCTTTCAGGATAACTCAGCTGGTTGCAGCAATCTGCTAGTACAACTAACAGCACAATTAAAAACAAATTATCTTTCAAATAAGAATGATTATGCACTGTTGGTGATTAGCACTTCACATCAGAGCTGTGAATAAGTAGCTTAAGTGACGATAACGAGGCATTTACCAAAGACAGCTAACACTCAAAAGACCACACCTCTAATTATGTACACATTTGTGGATTTGTATAATTTTACCTGATATAGTATATACAAAATTTGATCCTGTACAGTTGTTATTAATGTGAAATCTACCTACAGAGATGGAATTTTTTTTTCCCAAAGTGTGGCATATTATCATAGCGGTCAATGGAGATTGACTCACTTTTTGAACAAACCACTAGTGGTCAGTTGAAGAACTGCATGTTTCTCTGTATGTCAGTAAACACATGCTTTCACATGAAGATAAGACTTCACTGGAGTTTAATTACATTTACACAAAGAATAAGAAAAGGCTCTTTTTATTGCATTAATTGAGCAAAATAGACACTTTTATTGAGAGGATTTACAATTTAGGAACAAATTAAACTAAGGTAGCAGTGTGGGGTTCAGTATCTTGCCCAGGGGCACTGATATATGAAGTGGGGACGTTGGGAATAGATCCAGCAACTTTACAACTGAGCTATGACTTCTTCACCTCCTGAGCTGCTTATGCTCGCTTACTTAAAATGCCTTCTGTATTTTAAACCAGTGTGTTTATTCAAGTCATCGATTCGGCTGCTTGAATCATTACCAGCACAGTTGCACACGTACACCAACACACTCGCATAAACAAAATCCTTTTAGTGTTTTACTGCAGGCTGTGATAGCTTAAGACCGCGCACACATACACAAATATTAAATCCTATGCCTATTTTATCAAAGATAGCTGGAAGTGATGATTCACACGCAAACGTGGGCACACAGTGTAAATCCCATTACCTTTTTATCGTGGCGCAGCTTTCAACTGATAACTTATACAATCTCTTCCCGTTTATGTCACAGGTACCTGGCGGAGATGAGTTACGTTCACCGGGACCTGGCGGCTCGAAACATCCTGGTTAATAGCAACCTGGTGTGTAAGGTGTCCGACTTCGGCTTATCACGTTATCTGGAGGAGGATACCTCTGACCCCACCTACACCAGCTCTCTGGTATGGAAACACACACACATCCACACTACACTTCACTTTCACTGCAGCGTAAACAGAGCAATCTGCAGGCTGTATATTTCACATTGCAGGAGTTTGTGTTTGCTAATGCAGCCGCCTTCCTCTGTGATTAATCCTGCATTTCCTGAGATTTTCCCTCCACATGACATTCCATTTAAGGCTTTTATTTTATTTAAATAACAGGATAGGACAATTAAGTGTTGTTGTTTTTTAAGCAAATTAACACTTTTGTGAAGCTTTTATTGCAACAGCAATGTGACTAGTTATTACCTAGAGGAATGTATTTACATATTTTTGCAACTGTGAAAAATGTAATCCAACACATGAAAACCTCACAGCTTATTTTTATGGTTGTCTTTGGTGCCCTAAAAATGCTTGACTAACTCATGACATGAATTCTGGGAATTAAATGCACCAGATGGACAAATTAACAAGGTTAAACACTTGAATTTTGTCTGAGGCACCCTTTGGGAGAGATGCAGACATATGCAAGCCAAAATCTGGTTTTCTGAGGGTGTTTCTGTCTCAACAAAAGTAATGTTATGTAGCTTGCATGGTTAAAAAGCAGCCTGTTTGTTTGATTGTTTGTATTGTGTGCATATTTTATATGGTAACATCCTCTTTAGGACATTTTTTAGTCAATATAGGACAGAGATACAGCAGATTCAATTTCCTAGCACATCTGTCCACCTCAGTTAACACTCGCTTGATTTTAGGAAGTGAAGTCAACCACTTAGCACTTGTCATGTTCTCTTTTCTGCAGAGTTTGCTTTTTTTCAGTTGCCATTAGTTTTGTGGTGCCTGGCTTGCTGTAAAAATGGGAAAGAAAAATTGGCATTTCAAGGCAAAGGGGAGCTTTTAGGTCAACTCAATTTTTTTAAGGTTTAAAGAAAAAGGCACAGATACCTTAGCTATGCCAACCAACTACCATTTGTTAATTCTATTAAGCTTTTAATTTTATCTCACTATATTTCAATAAAGGTGTATTTGGGATGAATAAAAAAGTTCAAAGTTAGAGTTAGTTTAAAGGAGCATGAGGCTCCTTTTAAGAAATGAGACTCTCTAGCGCCACCCTTCGCCACGACGGCTGTCGGGGGTACTGCAGCTAACAGTGAAGCCGGCACGGGAGAACGGGGAGAACGCACATGCAGCGTCATGTGACGTCACATCCGCAGGACAGCGCGGGAAATTCCGGCCCGGAATTGCAGCACATTTTGCAGCACACAGCCTGTTCAAGGCAACGGAGAGATACACTAGAGGGCTCATTCGTTTTGGTTTGGAACGCTTCATCTGACATTATTACTAGAAAACTTAAAACGTATACACATTTTTTTCATAAATCCTGCCTCAATCCACCCTCATGCTCCTTTAATTTACTGAAAAACAACAACTGTGCCAAGTACCTATCAATCCTTGAGACCTACTTCTTCCTATTTAGGGTTACAGGGGTTTCCTGGAGTCTATCCTGGCTCTCTTCAGTTGAGAGGCAGGTGTTTCCCCCCACACTTGGTCGCCAGTCAATCACAGGGCCACATGCAGACAAACAACCGCACACTCTCACAAACTCACTCCTGTGGACGAATCAGTCACCAGTTAGTCTAACATGCATGTTTTTTGGACTGTGGGAGGAAACCACACACAACAAGGGCCCAGTCAGTATAAACCAGGCACTAGGATCGTTTAATCTGAACAGCTCAGTGAGTGAAATATTTTCAGACCCAGGCAGCTGCACAAATGTACAACGTTCTTAAGTCGTCCATCACCTCAAGCATTTCATGTATTTCCTTATTCCTCCCCTTTAAATATTCCCTGTGATGGATTTTATTGCGCGCACCAGACAAGTCATCACGTAGTAACCGAGCATCCTTTCATCCTGGATTTCAATCACCAGAAGTGCAGAATGAAGTCTTTGTTCGGTCACCACTATGTGTCTCGATTAGGAAAAAACAAAAAAAAAAAAGGCACACAAAAGGAGATTTGTTCAGCCTGTGTATTTTGCCAAACATCTGTTTTGTCTTCACTTCTACAGAAATCATTGAAATGTTCAGGCTTAGTATGTTCAGCCTGATCTTAAAATATCCTCAATTTACCATCTCACGTTTAAACTCTAATAGAGATTTATTCATGATGTATTAAATTCAATGAATCCCCAGCTCTGTCTTGCAATAGCACTCATGTAATGACTACTTCCTCTTGATGGGTTGATACGAGCTCATTCTGTCCTCTGTTTGCTACTTTGTGATGATATGCAAGCAGAGCTTTCGTGTATAAAGTAGATTGTTTCCTCCTGTGCAGTCTCTGTGTAGTTATTTGATTCATCTTTCCCCATTTCCTTAGGGAGGTAAAATCCCAGTGCGGTGGACAGCTCCAGAGGCGATTGCCTACAGGAAATTCACTTCAGCCTCAGATGTTTGGAGTTACGGCATTGTCACCTGGGAGGTGATGTCATACGGAGAAAGGCCTTACTGGGACATGAGCAACCAAGATGTAAGTCACCACCTGCTTGTGCATCAGGAAGTCTGTCTCTCGTTGGAAGCTGTCACTGATGTGTGGGACTGTGAAAGGCTGCGCCCGTCTTCCCAGTGTTTGGGGGTTGTGTTTGTTTGTTCCCTCCGCCGTCTTTCCCAGTGGGGAGTCTGCATGTCTAAGAAAACACACGGAAAATGAAGACATCAATTTTACTGTCATGCGTGTTTTTTTCCATGGACGGGAATACAGAGGGCATTAGGGTTGTGTTTTCAAACTGATATTTTCTGCAGGAAGCATTTGATTGTACTGACAGCTTTATTCCAATTACCTTCACAGTGTGATCAATTATCCACAACATTTCTCTACCTTGTTTTCTTTTTTTTTTTACTATCTGTGCCAGAATCACATTAAAGTTATTAAGTGCTGCATTCATCTTGCAGTTTAATGTCAGAAATGATCAGTTTTCTAAAAACAAGACGTGGCAAATTCTCTGCCATTTTCCTCTCAAATGAAATGAAAGAAAATAATATTCTTCCTCACTTTTGACAGTGTTCAGTTTTACCAGAGGTGGATAATCCAGGTACCATAAAGTCAACAAAAGTCAACATAGTCAGGGTCAACATAAAGTCAACTGCTGGACAGGAGTCCAGCAGTTGTTCCAACTAGGGCTGAACGATTAATTGCATTTGCGATAATATCGCAATGTGATAAAAGGAGATTTTCTAACCGCAAAGGCTGCGATTTGACCAGTCACGTGATCTGGTCACGTTGCCGGCAGGGAAAAAAAGTCAACAGTGCCACATGTCCGCGTGTAACCTACTGTATCTACCATGGTCTCAGTGTTAGGGCTCAGACAAGCGGGGCTTTATAAATATATGGGCTTGATAAATTTATTAAATATATGAGCGCGGAGTTGGCGTGGCGAGGAGGTGTGCGCTGTGAAGCCTGAATTATGGTTCCACGTTAAATCAACGCAGAGCCTACACCATAGGCTACGCCGTAGGTTACGCGGCGACGCGCACCATACGGCGTAGGCTCTGCATGGGTGTAACGCGGAACCATAAATCAGCCTTAAACCACCTGCAGCCCGTCAGCTCATCAGGAGAAGTTAAAGAGCGGCTGCGAATTGTTCATTGCTGGTTCGTTTTGTTAACTCTGAGCTTTGTTGGTTTGTTTGTTAGTTTGCTGGTGTTTTTTTTTCTCTCTGTGATTTTTGAGTCATTTGTGAAGAAGTTCTGAGTTCCCTGTGAGGAAGGTTTTTTTGTTCCCTGTGGGAGTTTTTCTGTGTTTTTCTATTAAACTACGCCTCGTTTTGGCTAAAGTTTAACCCGGTTTGGTGTCATGCGATTGGGTTCAGAGAGAACGACCCATAACACTCGTGTGTACAGACGTGTTAAAGAGGTAAAGCCACAGATTTGTTTTCTTTATTGTTGTAATCTGTGCTTTAAATAAATCGGACATTGTTTATTATAAAACAAACTGATTTATTGCTTTTGTAGTTAAATACTTGAGAACAGGACCTTGTAAAAATAATTGCATATTAAATCGCAATCTTGAGGAAAGAAAATCGCAATTAGATTATTTTCAAAAATGGTTCAGCCCTAGTTCCAACCTAGTAGCAGGTTGTTGGTGGGAAACACTTGGTTGGTTGGTTCTTACTTTATGGCAGCTGGATTATACATCTCTGAGTTTTAATATCTAAACCCAGAGTAGATCAGGGAAAGAACATGAAAACAGAGGTTCAACAAGGTTGGCTTTGGGGTGATTATACCATAGTTTGGGGACTATAGTCATAGCCAATACAGCCTACTTAAAAGTAGACATTATCCCCTACTTTTAACATTACAGATTTAATCGACACATTTCAAAAAAGGTACAGCAAATGCAGCAAAGATGTGCTTTCACAAGGCTCAAAATCACAGTTTTTGCTTCCTTAAACTACACTGTAGTGGTGTAAACACCACTTACCTCTGCTTGCCTGGTCTCCATGACCGCAACAAGCACAATTTTTGGCAGCCTGATGTCAACACAAGGTGCTGAGTCATCTTCATTCATCTTGCCACTTCAGTTAACGGGGACGTCACCAATAAAAACTTGAGTCCATTTTACTGGAAGTCATACAGTCGCATGCCATCACACTGCCTACCACATGATGCAGTGTTCTCATGATCACAAACTGTTCCTTTGCTTCTCCATAATCTTCCTCCAATCATTCTGATCCAACACTATCTTTCATCTGGCTAAAGAATCTCACACCAGAACATTTTTTTTCCATCATCGGCTAATCTGATTTTCCTTTTGAACATTAGCAGTTGACAATGTTGACAATGGCATTTCTACCTTATTAGTATTCTTGACTTCTGTTGACTGTAAGGAATTTGTCTGCACCAAGAAAGATACTCGGCGATCATCCACTTTAGTTTTCCTCCATGCTCCAGCAGGCCTTTCAATGTT